>NC_135478.1:63429601-65829601 GCF_052094955.1 Ictidomys tridecemlineatus | reverse complement strand
AATTCCCTTTGTATAGAATACAAATGTAGTAAATATGGGTGCATCTTCCTCATTGGGGTAGGCTCATTGTCTGGCAAGTTCCTACCCCCTTTGCTTTGAAATTCCTTCCAGTAAAGTCACTTACCTTGTGTGAACACCCCTCTCATTTTGAGATAGCTGGTCATGAGTGAGTCTGATTATGGAAGCTTTGTCCAGCTGAGAGGTGATAGCTGAGGGCAAAGGTAGTAATTCAGCAAGTTCATAAAACTCACTGTTTTCTTTCTCCCTCCTAGTCTGGGCAGCATTTTTGGACTTCTCTTTCATTGTGTCTCGTTCCCCCCCTTCTTCTTACAACGTGAGCTCCACAGATTCATCCAAAACCAAAAATCAATTTTCAATTAGATATCATACTTGGCAAAAACATAAGACATACTTTAAATGAAGAGGCTGAAGTCTGCACCAGGGAATGCAGTGCTGGTAGTAAAAGGACAGCACAGAGAACAGAAAATATCTTCTTTGAAAAAGTGTACAATAGGAAAGTTGCTGATCCACGGCAATTTGGGCAATCCTGAGGTTTCTAGTCTCATATGCTGTCAGGGCAACCGAGGAACCAACCTTTTCTTGTATTCAGTGCTGTGAACCCCATTCCTTGGACAATCTTTATCCTCCCATTTATGGCGCTGATTGCTGCTGAAAAAAAAAATACTCTAGAGAGGGGTGTGTGCCATTCTACTGATGTTCAGAACACCTTTAAGAGTGTTTGTTTAAAAATACAGACATCTGCTATCTCCTTGCTGCTCAATGGCATAAGCTCTAAGTTGATGTCAGCTTTCTGGTGTTATTTTCACATCTGGGCAACACCTGGCAAGAAGGGGTCAAAGGTTGGGATAGTCAGAAAAGGGGGAAAGAACCAAACAGATTTTGTGGGTGTTTCAAAACTGGAACCAGCTAGTGGGCTGTAATCTAGAAGGAGGAGTCATTTCTCCAGTGGGTGTAGCCACTTGGAGACCTACTCTGGGCAGTACGCATCACCAAATGGTGTACAGTAGCAAGAGATGGTTAGGAAGATTGAGATGTTATGTTGTCTGGTCGCTTTTACACAAAATTCCAGAAAGATCAGATAAGGTCAAGTCAGCTACTACAGTAGCGGTAGCAGTTGGAACCAGTGGGAGAGATTCGGAGGGCGTGAAAGAATCTTTCCTAGCTCTCCTCTTTCTGCCAGTGTGGACAGATATCAGGATAAGATGGAGCCACCGGGTGCAAAGCCACTTTAGGGTTAAGAAGCAGTTTTCTATTGTTCTAGACAGGATTCCAGTGAAGTCTGCAGCTGCTCTAAACCCTATCTCTTTTGCAAATAGCGTGCAGGTGTGGAAGTGCTTTTCTGGAGTCTGAAACCTGTACTCTGTAGGGACTCTGGTGGGCGGGGGCATGTGGAGAGCCTGCATTTCCCCCCTTTTCATGCAGGGTGAGTTTTAAACGGAAGAAATGTAGTATTTTTTCCTCAGAAGCAAAAGGGGAAAAATCAGTTTTGAAGTTTTTACACCAAAGGCGGATGTTGTGGGCTGCCTAGCGGGTTACTCCAAGGCTCCAAGGTATTTCTTTTGTTGATGAACCCAGTAAAGGTCATTTAATAAACAAAGTGAACATAGGGCCCTGAGGTAACAGCCCCTCACTAAATCCTTGGCATACAACTGTGTGAGCCGTGTTTACCCAGAGAGTGAATCAGCACAGCGACATAACACCTGCTTTTCTAATCTCTGAACTCAGTTTGGAGCAAGGACTCTTTCACTTCCCCACCCGACCCAAGGACCCAACTTGGCACCCTCTTGGCAATCCCTCCCACCAGCCCCGCACGCATCTGTGCCTTGCCAGCCTGGGACGTGAACCCTGAACCAGAACTTCAGGTGCCTCCCACGTGTTCTGTGAGTTTGCCTTTGCCTCCAGCATGGGAAATTTTAAATAAGTTTCTTGAGACTAAGAGGCTAATCCTACCAATCTCTTTTCCAATATAAGAGGAAAGCAAAGAGATGGGCACAGCGAGCCACCCACACCCAACAGGGATCCTACAGAATCTAGGCTGTAGCCTCCTTTGTATTAAAACTTAGCCCTGTGGTCCAGAGGTGGTCTACACTGCCCCTGGAGGAGACCCAATTAAGTGAGGAAACTGATCCAGATCTATACAGACATCTCCCCCAACCAAGAAGGGCAAACAGATGAAAGGCAGCACGTTGTTTCCTGAGCCCCTTCCACCTTTGGGACTCCCTAGAATGCTGCCTTCGTGGAACCTGCTAGCAGCTGTGGCCCAGACACCTGGACATGCATAAGCCCAGGGCTCTGGTGGGGTGAGCTGCGAGCTATCTGTGGCGGATTGGGAATCATGCCTGTGCCTGCGAAGTCTCCTGCACTGCATGTGTTCAGAAAGAAAAAGAGGGGGGCCCCCAAGAGCCGCCTGACCTTTTCGACATCAAGCCAACTCTGACTAGAGATGCTGTACCTTGTATTATAAAAGAAAAGGTCAATGCCAAGAGGAATTCCCAAAACAAACTGCCAAACTGGATTGTAGCGCTGCGGCACAGACCTGGGCCCATTGCCATTCCGATCCTGCTCCAGTATAGACCTCTGTCCTGTCTTCCTGTAATTACTCTCTGTTCCCAGCTATCTGAACCTTTTAATCAAAATAAGGGTGATTTCTGATGCTTTTCTTTTTAAAGCTGCCAGAAAGACACACAGTGTCATCTTCTCATATCACATGTGCACAGATGCACAAAAAACACAGACATGGATTTTACTCAATGAGCAAGGTCAGAATGAGGGATATATTTATAATCAAGATGA
Organism: Ictidomys tridecemlineatus; assembly: GCF_052094955.1. Classification (NCBI taxonomy): domain Eukaryota; kingdom Metazoa; phylum Chordata; class Mammalia; order Rodentia; family Sciuridae; genus Ictidomys; species Ictidomys tridecemlineatus. Next base: position 65,826,787 of record NC_135478.1, on the reverse strand, counting down.
AAAATTCAAAGGTGTCCACTTAAACATCTCCGTATGATATATCCAAATGTTCACTGTTTACCATGGAAAAAGGAAATTTTATCCAGAAAACGTTAAGGTCTTTAGAAATAAATACTCACATGTTTCTTCCATGTATACAAGGTGGGTTTTTTGGTTTGCTTTGGTTTGGTTTGTTTTTGTGGTACTGGGGATGGGACTAAACAAGTTAATGTTAATCTTGTCCTTGACCCATTTTATTACTATAATTAGGATGTTGACAACTCTGCGAAGTTGTGATGTTGAAGCAGAAAGAAGGGATAAGCCTACCAGAAAAGAAAGGAAAAGAGGAAACAAAATAAAGGGGAAGTAGCCATTCTTAATGCCTTAAAATTACAGGAAATATTACTTCTTTGATCAGGAAGTTTTGAAAAGTATATTTTCTGCCAAAGAAAGAAAGAAACCACACACACACACAAACACACACACACACACACACACAAACACACACACACACACACACAGAGAGAGAGAAAATGAAGCAACTTGAAAGATAAGAGTGGTGAATATAAGAAAGGATTCTGCACAGTTTCTCTAAATATTCTGAATAATGTTATCCATCCAGATTTTCAAACCACATTCTAAAACATAACCTTTAATTGGTTACTGAAAAAAATGAGTGCTTTAAAACATTTATTAGAAGTTGCAATAGCTACAAAGGAAAGTCTGAAACTGTTTATTCTGAAGAGAGAGTCAGGTGGGTTGCCTTCTGTTCCCAGAGAGGGCCATTTTTACAGTTTTTCCCCTTCCAGAAACCAACTAAGAATGATGCGTGCACATAAGCCAGCAATTGTGGACCTAGGAACACAACAGAGATATTCAAACCTGATGATGAACATGGACTAACAACTTCAGGTTGAAAGATACTTTGATTCCTAAATTGTTTCTGTATTTCAGAGGAAACTACAATCTTGGTAAAACTGCCTATGGGGGGGGACCCTGCTAATAGCCAAGAGGCACTGGGTAATGTCATTGGCCTGGGAAAGGCTGAAATCCCTGAGAATGGGCTGGATTCAGAGGGCAGGTGCCTATGTAACTTCAGGTCTTTAACACAAACTCTTCACAACCTTTGAGACCTTTTGGACTAGGTTTCTAGAGAATTTCTACCTCTGAGTCCCCTTCTCACGACCCAGGTGGCAGTGCACCCCAAATTATGTCACAAACACCTAGCCCTGCACTCTTGAGGCAGGGTGAGTAAGGGATTCTGGTGAGGTGAATTCTTTAAATCCATAAACAGATTCTCTACTTTCAGACCTGGCTGATCCTCAGGGTTACCTAGTACAGAGGTGAGAAAGGAAGGCATCTTTTAAATATGGGCTGTGGGGGGGCCTATCTGATTTAGGAATCAGAAATTCCTTTTGAACTCCCAAATTGGCATTCTGTAAGATGAGAGGCAAGGCGAATATGATCACCAGGCAGCCACAAACGTGGGTGGGAGTGGGAGTAAGGGTCCACTGATACAGAGGCATGAGTGCATCTCCTGCAGATCAGTAAGGGGGCAGGGATCTGCAGCAGTTTAGCAAGACTACCACACTGCAGGACTAAGGGCTTTGAATCTCCCGGCACAGAGCCAAAAGGAGCTGCTGCCTGCAATTGCTTTTGTGGTGTTGCCTCAGGACCCTGGGCCAGAGATCAAGTGCTTCAAATCTAGGTAGCACATCCCTATGTCCATCTTTATCTCTGGGCCAAGGATACCCATTATATGCCCTTGAAATGCTGGGTGATTAGCATGGTGTATTTGAAACTTGAGTATGCACAGAAATCTCCTGTTGTGTTGGTTAAAATATAGATTTCTGGGTCCCATTATAGAGTTCAAGATCAGTAGAACTAGAGTGGGACCCAGTGATTGACTTTTCAGGTGCTGCTGCTGCACACTTAGAGAACTATTGCTTTAGTCTGCTTTTTCTAAGTCTATTTATCTTATTTTATTTTTTCTTTTTTTCTTTTTAGATATACATAACAGTAGAGTGTATTTTGACATATTATATATGCATGGAGTGTAACTTATTCTAATTAGGATCCTATTCTTGTACATGATTTCAGTCTTGCTTTGATTAGGAGGGAAAAAATATTGTAGTGTCTAGGGCATGTGACATGGGATGATATGGCTGACAGATTGAGGCCCAGGAGTGAAAATCTCCTCTAGAAAAGTGATGGGATCTCTGAATGTGGCTCCTTTCTGATTTCTAAGGAAAGAGCATGGCCTCAAGATTAGGGAGAGTAGGCCATGACTCCAGCCAGACCACACTTCTATGGGGAGTTTGGCCTCAGAATGATAGAGAAGTGCTTTCCACCATTAGAATGTTCCAGGGTTTGGGGGTTTGGGCTCTTGCAAGAAAGAAGTCCAGAGAATTCAGGACAAAACTAGGCACTGGTTCTTCTGTTGGTCCCAATTTGTTTTCCTAATTTTAAAAAAATATGTATGGATAAAGGGTCCAAGGTATGTGTGGTATTGTGGCAGGGGAATAGTCCATAGAGAAAGAGGCCATGACATTGGGCTGGGGAGGTCTAGGCCTGCTCCCTCCTCTTCAGATCACATCTTAACATTATAACTTTGTTGGCAATTAGGAATTTCTGTCATGTTTTTATGTGCTCCTTCCTCCATAAGAAGATATTTTAAATTATATTTTATAACTATTGGTATAAAGATGGATGCAATTCATGCTGGATTTATTATCATATACTTATTATTATGTTTATTTTTATTCTGATTATAAAAGAAATTAGAGTTAAAACATTCTCATAACCCATAAAATTATATGGGATCAGGGAATATGGCTAAGTGAAAAATGGTTAAGTCAGCACTACTCCTGAAAGGGTATGGAAGCTGCTCATGCCTCTTTTAAGCTGTGATATTTATCTCTGAGTCAAGTTCCACATCTGGTGTGAAACTGGTTGGCCCCTTAGTACATCTACTAAAAAGTCTGTCCACCCAAAAACCGGGTAGAAAAATTCAGACAATTAGGTTACCAGCATAATCTTATCAGCTGGCCTGTGTAATTTATTTTCTTTATCTGAAAATCCAAATTATTCCATGAAATCCAATTGATGTAAATCAAGCAAATATATATTTGGACTATTCTTCTCTGCTCCTATACAATGACTTAAGTTCCTAATATCTTTCTAGAATTTCTTTAAAGCAAACACTATGATTAATATTTTATACCCTCTTCTGCACCTATTTTTTTGTTTTTATTTTTTTACTTCTCATGACAATATGCACGGATCTTCTTTATCCTTTCTTTCCTAAACACCATGTAGCATTCTGTTTTAAGGATATAGTGGTGCTATTTACAACTGAAGGCACCAGTTTTGTTTTCTGTTATTGATATCACAAGCAATACTGCAATGAATAACACTTTATACATGCCATTCACCTGTGTACAAATGTACCCACAGAAGAGTTCTCAAAAGGGGAGTTGCTGGGCCAAAGTTTACATGGATTTGTACTTCTGATATACATTGCTAAATTGTCCTTCATGAGAATTGTGCCAAATGACATTCCCACCAACAATGTGGAAGGACAACTGTTTGCTCTATGACTGAAGCATCTTATCACTCCCCACCCCTTACTTTGATGGGTGAAAGTCATCAGTTTATTTTAATTTTTTTTCTTTTATTAGGGAGATTCAGCCTAAAAGCCATTTTAATTTCTCATTTGTGAACTTTCAATGCAAGAACATTTGAAGGTGGGGCTTTCTCTGGCTCTAAATTGGTTAAAGCCCCTTGAAAAGGAAGAAGAGGTAGAACATGGTTTTTAAAAAGAGATGAGGGCTTCTTGAAGCCCTGGGAGCAGAGCTCTCTAATCAACCTGACAAATGGAGATAATTAGGAACACAGGTTCAAAGTTCAGAAGTCATCTACCAACACTTTTATTCATATAAAATATTTAGCACTCTCTAAGGCAAAACACAGAATAAAAATATGCAAATATAGTTCCAGCGTGTCTTTATCCAACAGACTTCATGACTAATTATAATAAATTCTATTATGTGTACATATTTTAAAATTGTGGTTAATTTCTGGATTCTGATTGCTTTGAAATTCAGTCACCCCAAATTGACATTTGATAAACCTTTTTCTGTAGTTTTACCTACAAACACACAGGGATTTTACCACAACAGCTCAAGTAGTGACATATGCTAGCCAATCACTTTTCATGATTTGAACAAATAACTTGGATAAAACAAGGGGATAGATTCAGCTCAGCATCAGTTTCACAGGAGGGAAAGCCATAATGTTTTGGTTAAGGATCTAAAAAAATGATGCATAGGAGAAAACAGAGGAAAACAAGTGTACTGCAAATGTGCAGCTATGGCAGTTTAGATCTGATCTGATATTTATTTTCACTCATGGAGAGCCAATAATCTGTTTTCAATGATAAATGTCATACCATAAGCCATCATGTATTCTCTCTGAATAATCAAAAGTCACAAAAAAGAAACTTTGATGACAATGTATTTTACTCCAACACTTATAATTTTATATTAACTCTTCTTAATTTTTAAAGACCTAATTTATTTAAGAGCCTGGCAGCATTGGGAGTATAACCCAGTTCGATATCAGATAGCATCCCCTCTCTTTCTCTTTCTCCTGACTCCCACCTTCCTCCCATCAGAAACACATGATAATGAGAAATTATTCCAGAGGAGGAGCTACTTTAGAAACCAATAGATTTCATGGCAACTCCTGATTCCACATGACTCCTAATAACCAGCATTTCAGTTAAAAATTGTCTGTCTGACAATTACTAATTGGGCATTATGTAAAATTGTGGATGTGTAACCGACGTGATTCTGCAATCCGCATTTGGGGTAAAATTGGGAGTTCATAACCCACTTCAATCTAATGTATGAAATATGATATGTCAAGAGCTTTGTAATGTTGTGAACAACCAATAAAAAAAATAAAAAATTAAAAAAAAAGCAGAAAGAGGTTCAAAAGCAAGTAATCCCTTCAGAAACCCTCCTGCTCTGAAAAGGCTTTTACTAATTCTTTGTACATCTAAACCAGAAATAGTATTTAAAACCAAAAGACAATGTGTACTTCCTTTGTCTAGATCTGTTGGCAAATAGACAGCAAGTAAAAAGAGCAAATCTTGAAGCCCCAATCACTCAACAGTGAGCAACCCACCCCTCACTCAATGCCATCACCTGCCTGAAAGTGAGATAATTTAAATAAAATGCTATTTCCAGTATAAGGGTTACAATTACCCTTTCGTTACCAACAGGGAAAGTGAGCAGCAGATTAAGCAGCTGAAGCTGTTAAAATAGTCCATTCTGGCTAGGCCTGCAAAGACACAAGCTGTAGAATGCCTGGCATACATGCTTAGCACTTTTTATTCATCACTAAAATTAACACTTAAAAAAATTGTCTGTCTGATATTCTGTCCAATGCTGGTGCTTTATGTGGGGTTTGCCCTAGTTTACATCTCAGAAATAAAGTCTTAACCTCCAGTTTTATGAATAAGCAGCAGCAGCAGAGATATGTCACCACCTGTAAGCATGATGGAGCTAGTGATTTGTCAAGTATTTTTGTTTCTGATTTTCAGACTACCTGATAGAGATGGACACTGAATGAGAAATGTCCAGAGCTGGTAGCACATAATGTAGAAATCTGGGAGGTGTGTTCCACTGCAAATTGACAGGGAGAGTCAAATGTTCTCATTCCTCTCCAGACCAAGCATGGATCAGGCCGTTGATGGCAGGTTGTGAGTGTTGGGCTTCTAGTCACAGACCACTGAACTGGAAGATGAAAACTACATAAAAACAAAAATCATCCAAAATCATTTGGTTTTGCCCTAATGAAGAATGATCTGCTGGCCTCCCAAGACATATTGGCACCACTGTCAAAAGTCAAAAGAAATTTGTACCAGGACAGATTTGTAAAACCTCACATCTAACTATTTTATAATTCTTCACTGTAACCCAGAAGCAAATCGTCACTAGTGAGTCAAGTGATTGCTCTTGGAAACACTCCAAGTCTATGATGGAGTTTGGTACAAAAGTAAGGCTGAGCTAGTTTTTATTCCTGAGCTTCTTCCATAGTTTCTGGGTCCACTTAGGGAGCATGGGCCTCAACTATAAAGAAAAAGACTGGAATTCAGCCCTGGATCAGTCCCGTGTCCCATGCAGAGAGTGTGACATTTTCCTGTTTGTACAAAAGCACTATACGATCTAGCTCCAGCTCTGCTGATGCTACCTTTGAGGATTTTTTAAAAGTTTGTGTGAAAAATGCCAAGGAGAATTTACCATAGTGCATTGGAAATAACTATGTGGTGGCTGATGGATAACCAGCAAATGAAATTTTTACCCCAACATGGGATTGAAATAACAGAAGGTATATAGCAAATTTGCTTAGTGAGGGCATATTCCAGAGAAAGTGAAAGAATTAAAAAGGAATGTTTCTTTGAGGGAGAAAGAGATGAAAATGTGGAGGTGGGAAGCATTGAAACCAGTTTTACAAAAATCTTCACATCAACATGTACAAAATGGTTTAAAACTCAATTGATCAAGTTTAGAGGAAAATGCTTTAAAATATCTGGATATGTTTATTTTGAAATATTAAACAATCAGTTTGTGCATTAAAAAACCACTCTGCTTTGACTAACTGAAAATATAAGGAGATGTATGAACCTAGTGTAGACTCATAATATTTAATAATATTATAAGCCATCCATTCTTTTTTTTAAAGAGAGAGTGAGAGAGGAGAGAGAGAGAGAATTTTTAATATTTATTTTTCAGTTCTCGGCGGACACAACATCTTTGTTGGTATGTGGTGCTGAGGATCGAACCCTGGTCGCACGCATACCAGGCGAGCACGCTACTGCTTGAGCCACATCCCCAGCCCCAGCCATCCATTCTTCAATGTTCAGAAATGCTGTAGTTTATACAGAACCTTTCCAACTTTTTAGAATGAACTGAAATCTGACCAGTGAGACCAGTTCTTCAGTGTCTATGAAGTAACCTAAATGTGGTAGGTGCTCACATTAGGAGAGAGTGCTTACCCCAGTTCCCAGTTGTCCTGTGATTTCTGCATGGAAGGAGTTAATTAAAGCTTCTGTGAATTTGTAATCTACCACATTCCTGTGAATAAAGGAACATAGGATATCTTCCTAAGTGGGCAAAAGGGAAGGCTGAAGAACAGAGAGCTGTGAAACTTTTTTAGAACCATAGTGGGATAATCTTCACTCAGTTAAGGATTCTCTGAAAAGAAAAAAAAAGACAAAGTAAAAAGAAATTAAATATATTGAAATTAGAGTAACCAAGGTTGGGAGGGAATAGCATCCCAATAGAAATGAAGGAAGCAGAAACATCTCTTTCTGAAAGGAGCTTAATAGTTAGCATAGATTTCTTTTCTTTTTTTCTTTTGTTTTTGTTTCTATTTTAGTCAGCTTTTTCACTGCTGTGACTGAAAGTTCCAACCAGAACACATGTAGAGGAGGAAAAGTTTATTTGAGGGCTCATAGTTTCAGAGGTCTCAGTCCACAGACAGCCGGCTCCATTCCTCGGGATTTTGAGGTGAGGCTGAACATCCTTGCAGAAGAGTATGGTGCAGGAAAGTAGCTCATATGATGATCAGAAAGCAGAGAGAGAGAGAGAGAGAGAGAGAGAGAGATTCCACTTTCCAGATACCAAATATATACCCTACAGTCATGTCCCAATGATCCACCTCCTGCAGCCACACCCTACCCATCTTCAGTTACCACTCAGTTAATCTCAGCCAATCCTATTAATTCACTGATTGGTTTAATTAAGAATCCTATAACCCAATAATTTCTCCTTTAAACCTTTTTGTGTTGTTTACATATGAGTTTTGGGGGACTCCCTCACAGCCAAACATATAACATAGAGTTTTGCTAAGTTGTAGAGGCTGACCTCAAACTTGCAAACCTCCTGTTTCAACCTCCTGAATTGCTGGGATTTCAGAAGTGTGCCAGAACTCCCGGTTTGGCAAGGATTTCTTGAAGCTTTATAAACTTCTTATTTTGAACTAATGACAGACTTACAGAAAGTTGCAAATAAATACACAGAGAAGTCCAGTACACCTTTAACCCAGCCTCCTACATTATTAACATCTTGTATAACTATATTGCATATAAATAACAGAAAACTGACATTGATATAATTCACAGGGCTTATTGGTTTTCTCTGGTTATATTTGCACTCATGTGTGTGTGTGTGTGTGTGTGTGTGTGTGTGTGTGTGTGTATGTGTGTGTGTGTGTGTGGTTTTATGTGGCATTGTGACATGTGCAGCTTGGTGTATCATCAGCACAAGTCTCCCTTATACTACCTCTTTACAGACACACCTGTACCTTTCCCTCTGTCCCCATCTCTAATCTCTGGTAACCATAAATCTTTCTTTATTTCTTTAATTTTATTATTTCAAGAATGGAATATAGAAAGATGGAATCCTAGGTCACTGTTTGAAACTGAAGTGTTCACTAGGCATACCTCCAGAGAGTTACCCATGTTGTTCCTTTTTGTTGCTGAGTGATATTCAAAGGTATGAATTTGCACAGTTTGCTTAATCACTTACCCTCTGAAGTCATTTGGGTGTTTTCCAGTTTTATGATTCGTAAAGCTGCTATGAGCATTGTTGTACAAGTTTCTGCATGAATGTCAGTTCTCCTTTCTCTGGGACAGATGCCCAAGACAGCAACTGCCTGGTCATATGGAAAGTCCCTTGTTTTGAATTTTAAAAGAAATGGCCAAACAATTGTTATCACCATTTTTCAACCCTACCAACATGTGTGAGTGACCCATCTTCTCTACACATCCACCATAATTTGGTACCACTGCTGTTTTATTTTAGCCATTCTGATGTCTGATATTGTGGCATTACTTTGTACCTCCCTAATGACTAGTAATAATGAATATCTTCTTAAGTACTTATTTGCCACATGTATGTCACTTTTGGTAAAATGTCAACTCATGTTTTTGTGCATGCTCTAATTGGATCATTTGTCTTTTTGATTTTACTGTTGAGTTTTGAGATTTTTATACATATACATACAAGTCCTTTTTGAAATTTGTAATTTGCAAATATTTTCTCTTTGTAAGTAGTTCATCTTTTCATTTACTTTACACTGTTTTTCATGCAGCAAAAGTTTAAAGTGTTGCATGGTATCCAATTTTTCATTTTTTAAATTGACTTTTTAAAAGTCTTAGGACAACATCACCCACAAAGGTCATACACCAGCATAAAACAACAGCCCCATGAGGTTGTTTCCATGATGGCAATAAGAACAGGAATGGAATGTTCATAGACTAGATGGATCAGAGTGGAGATGGAAAGTGGGGGAATGTGAGAGAAGAGGTCACACTTTGCATGCATTTTACTTTGAGCAAAATAAGGACATATGGCAAGGTCTTGGGCAAAGGGCTGAAAAGATTGGACTCGGTTTTGATAGAGTAACTCTGGCTATGTTTGAAGGGGGTCAGAAGGGAAACAGTGGGACTGCTATGGGGATCCAGGCCAAAACTTTAGCAAGGGGATAGCAGTAGAGGTGGTGACAAGTGGCTGGATTTTGCACATATTTAAAAGTAAGTACATCAGTATTTTCTGATGAACTGGATTTGGTGTGAAAGAAAGAGGAAAAAGAAAGACTCCAAGATTAAAGGTAAAACAATATAAAAAAAATTCAAAGTTAATGAGAAGGAAAGGAAAGGAGGGAAAGAGAAAGAGAAATGGAGCCAATGAAAAGACAGCTCAGTCTTTGTATGGGGTGATTTATTAGTATTATTTAAAATTTAAAATCAAAATATACTTTGGTCCAACTATTGTTTAAATAAATCTGTTTTTCAGAGGTACTTGCCCATGTGCACATTTATATGTAAAAGGACTTGCTACAGAGCTGTTTGTCATAGTGATAAGCAGAAACAACCTCAACATACAGCATTTGGGGTAAGTTTTTTATATTATATTAACTATAAACCACCATGTCCCATGAAACTAAGTGACATATATGTACACAATGCTCTTCAAGGTACATTGTTAAATGAAAAGAAAGCAAATAGTGGAGTAATATATGAACCAGGTGAAAAAATTACATACACGGTTGCTTCTTCACATATATGTAAACATCTAGGGACAGGTCCAAAGTGACACATAGGAAACTCTTCATAGAGCAAGGAATGATGAGAGAAGACATCTATTTTTATTTTCATAATATGTTTAAGACTTTATTGAATGCTGTTTCAATGAAACACATTGAATGGGATTATTATATACAATTTTTTTAAGTAGAAGTTTTTTTTTTTCTTGTTAATCAACTCAATTATTCACTACCTTCCTTAAAGATCCAAGGAGGTACTGGCCTCACTCTGAGGAACATCACTTTCCTGGTTAGGGAATGAGTGTGGGGTGGCTGGGGTCTCAGATGGCCAAGGACAATCTATTCAGAAATGCTCTGGAGAAACTGAAGGCACGTTTATGTGAGTGATACACCCTCAAAGAATTTGTGAGCCTACCCTCAAATCCTGGACCACTTTGGCACTTTCGGTGTTTTGTGGCAGATAGAGATAAGACTTGGAATGCAAAACACTAGGCTCCAGTATACCTCTCCCCTGAGGCTCCTGATCATCTGTTTCCTCATCTATGAAATAAGGGATAAGAGCCATGGTCCAAGCAGAGATGGTGCTATAAGGACTTTGCAGTTGCAGTGTTGGTGGAGGGGGCTGAGGTCTCAGGCTGCTAGGGCTGTCAAAGTATGACTGTTTTTCTCACTCCAAGCCAGGGGGTGCTATGTTGTAGGACCTCTATAAATATGTTAATAAATGCATTTGCTGCAATTCAAGGAGGTATTTTTTCAGGCTAATCTAAGTATTTTGTGGATGTTTTTTTCTAAGGTAAGTTTTTGTGAAAATGGTCTTTCTGGATCCATTTAGGTTTCTTCTTTTCATTCTTCAAACTTTACTTTCATTTGCATCCCCAGTGGCACTTGTTTGCAAGGGTACTCAAGGACAGAATGCCAGCAGTCCAATTTGCCACCTATAGGTGGACATTTTCATGACATGAGTTTCCCTGTGGCCCAGATAGTGGACTAAAGAAGCAAACAAAAACTAACTGCAAATGAACAAACAAACAAAAAAGTCATGCTCAAATCTCCTCAATGACTTCAACATCAACCTTACTCTCCACATTTCTGTTTTCATTATCCCATTTTGTTTTCATTATCCCATAAGAATTGATGTTAATTAGGGTCACTAGCCATGATTTTGTGATTACAAATCTGTACAACTTTGGTTATATGAAAATTCATCTAAATGTTTTATCTTTTCCTGTTAGGATTTTATAATACTATTTCTTCCCTCGCCTTTCCCCTGACACTGTGCCTAGTTCAAATGACTTATTTCTTTAAAAAACAAAAGAACATGCCTGTCACCCTGCCTTGTTTCTTATAGTACAGGAGGTGAAGCATGGAGCTGTGAGTCAACATCATTCACATGCTCCACTAATATTAGTCAGTGGAGGGAAGAACCCAGGACTTGTTTTACCTCTGAGCTTCATCATGGTCTTGCTTCTGAGTAGACATTTCCTCATCTGCTGTGCAGTCCTTTCTAGCTCTAATAAGCTAGGCTCTATGGTCTAAATATAATTAAATCATAATAGTTCACATTGATTAATCCTTTTATACCTACCAGGCCGTGAACTAAGCACCATCTTATTTGATTTGTTTGACAAAACTGAAGTAGGTGCCACTATCACAAGTAAGAAAACAGAGAAATATGGAGTCTTCCCCAACTTACAAGGAAATGCATGCTAGGCCAGAATTTGAACAGACAATCTGACTACTGAGCCCATTGAGCCTCGAGTCACTGTAATGTGTTTCCTGCTAAGTGTTGTCCCCTTTCATATAGATCCTGTGGATGTCTAACCATGTATTCCAATAATGTTGTCACCGCTACTTTTGGAGTACTGTTTAGAATAATAGAGTATTCAAACTAGTGTACTAATTTGAATCAAACTAGAAAGTTGGCTTTATTTGTGTTTGGATGATGCCAAGGTAAGCAAGCATCCTAGCCAACTGATGTTCTTTCTTTCTTTCTTTCTTTCTTTCTTTCTTTCTTTCTTTCTTTCTTTCTTTCTTTCTTTCTTTCTTTCTAAAGCCATGCTAGGAATTGAACTCAGCCACAACTACTGTTTTTTTATCTATCTGCATCCCACGTATATCAAGCTCCTAATGATCTATATACAAAGAGATAAAAGAAAGGGGTCTGCAAGACAGCATGTGCTGGTTGAGGGAGCTGTGGGAACTGCTGAGGGTCAAGAAAGGAGCTCCCTCCCAGGCAAAGTCCTTGTGAAGAAGGAGTGGAGCACAGCAGAGAGCATGTGGCATGTGAGAACAGTGAAGAGTTGGGCAAGTGCAGTAGGTATGTTTAACCAGAGAGGAGGGTTTGTCTCTGGAATCAGAGACAAAGAACATGGACGTCTTGTGCGCCAGGTCAGGTAGTACAGAATTCCTTTGGGAATGACAAACTTCTCTGAGCAGGGGTCTTGGGTGACCCTGCTTGGATCTTCACTTATCTTTTCTCACTGAGCTCTTAGATAATGTCCTTGATGCATTAGGGACTCCCCGTCACTCCATTTCCATGGCTGTTCACATTTTCTTATAGCATAGAGCACTTCACATAACCCAGAATTGTATTAATATGCCACACCCATGTGCCTACTGGTTGTTTGCTTTAGGACACTCAGACTGAGCATGTACTGAGTGGGTTTCTCATTTGTTCATGGTCCTAACATAATGGAAGACACCAAGATCAACTGCTGAAGCACATTGTCAGATCTTTATCTCTTCTGTCTTTCACAGACCCCACCAGTCACCAAAGCCTATCACAGATGCATTTTCCATGGTTAAAGCAAACAAACTTTGGAGTTGAACAGATTTGAGTATGGATCTTGAATGTCATTATTAGTTGTAAGGCCTTGGCCAATCTTATTGAGCCACATTTTCACCATCTATTAAATGGGCAAAATGCCAACCTTACTTTCTTACCCACAGAATTAAATGAGCTACATGTAACAGAAAGTTGCAGTGATATTATGGGAATTTTCATTTTCAATACTCATAAAATGTCTATTAGATTGAAGGTTTCTGAACAATCTCATGGTAGCTAAGTGCTCTTCCCCAAGGGCCTCCTACATATCCATTTTGTACCCTTTCTACCCTGCAGCTCTGTGCCCCAGATGCTGAATATATACAGAGTCCCAAGAGGAAAACTGGACTTCCTCTATCTTCTAGTTTGGTTTAATCAGGGGGCATCCAATGGAGAATGGAGGAGATAAAGTTTTAACTGTTTACTGCCATGATTTGACCACTTCTTTTCATGAACTTGACAATGGCCACATTCTTCTCTGGTGCAACTCTGATGAGCAGCCTCTATCTATGGCTGAAGCACTCACCAGTTTAGGGAATCCTTCTTTTCTTGCCTCATCTTGCCCAGGGCAAGACCCTAGTGTTGCTTGTACCCAGTGTTAGTTACTCTTTGGTGGTGCCCAGAACAGGGTCCCATTTCTGCAAACAGGTTAAACCTGTTTTAAACCCTTATCAGTTAAACCTTGTGCATATGCTCATCAGTTTGGGTTGGAATTGGGCTAGAATAATATACAAATGTCCTTTTGGAAAGGATTATCTGGTGGTGGCCCACAAGGTGGCTCGAAGGGATGAAATCTATCTGGAGAGAGATCTGGTGAGGGACTGGGTTAGAAGCAGCAGGCAGTTTAGTGAGGGAGGAGAATAAGGGCAGGTGCAAATGTCCTCTTTGCTATGCAGCAGCCCTACTTCTGCTCCCAGCTACGTTGTCTAGAGGACACAACTGTTCACTGCATATTTCAAATGCCAAATGTCATTTTTAGGTGACTGAAAGATAAATCCAAAAAACAGAACATCTGATAGGCTCCCATTGTTCCAATGAAACCATAATCAGTGCTCAGGACTGTCTGCATCTCATCAGAGTGCCACCCTATCTTGGTCACCTTCACCATAACAAATTTGAGATTTGATTTAGATGAGACTTTCCTAACTGAAGCATATTTTGCACTCTGTTCTTTTTCTTCTGGCTTTATGTGCATCCATCCAAACCACCCTCTTCCTTTCTGGCAGAAGCAGAACCTGCCTGGGAAATATGTGGGCACAGCAGGAGCTACTGGGTGACTGGGTGGTGCCTACCTTTGTGTTTCCCATGTTCAACACAGATTTTCTCTCTTGTCTTCTTCCCTGGCTTTCACTCTTTATATTTCAAAACTAGGAAATGTATTGTAAGACTGCTTTCATTGATTCCTGGATTAAAAGATGGTCTGACAATGCTGTGATAATCTCAAAAGGAGAGTGATACCCTGTCCCCCATAAACTCTTTCCTTTTTGTTTTTCATGTTTTTATCTTTCAGCCTTGACTAGGCTCAATTAAAAACAATGGCCACCTCTTCAAAAAGGAACACCAAGCCCTTTGAATGGGCTCATTCTGCTCCAGGTTCTTGCCATCTATCTTCCCTTGGCAAGTGCCAGGAGAAGTCCGCAGGTAGTTGTCCAAATATAAATGAAAAGGCTTAACTCTAAAACATTGCCATCTGAGAGGGGTTTTAGGAGACTTTACTCTGTGGTTTTGGCAGTGACAGTGTGTTCCTTTGCCAGCATGCAGAGAAATTTGCCCTGTGTCTCTTGGGAGTTAGAGATTTTCATCTCTAGTATCACCACACAAGACCTATCCACACTTTCACCTCCCCAATAAATCAGAAAACTCAAAAATAAAAAGTGAACAGCCAAAAATAAAATAAAAGTGAATGGAGAGAAGGTAGGGGCTGAGGAAACAAAGGAAAGGGAAAGGTATGGCAACACTGAGTCTATATTTTATCCCTTATCAAAGATACATTTATACATGTAAAAACAGAGGATATTTCAATATCTGAATGAAGGAAGAAGAGAGGTGTTTTCAAGCAGATTCCTCCAGTACAACTGTCTCCATGCTTACACTAGTGTGGCACATTATTGGAGTTATATATAAAAACAATGTATATTGAAGTGATGATCAGATTCTCAGGTAAGGACAGAAGAATAAAGCAACAAGAGAATATTAGAGGGAAAGACCATAGGGTATAAGCTTTGCAATTTACCCTTAATTTTTTTGGTACTTTCTTTTTTCTATGTCTCTGTTAGGCATCAACCACCAGAGACAGGTCTTATGAACCTACAGGAAAATGTTACTTCCAGGCAAAATCCATTTTCCAAAGCAGATTCTGTTGTGTTTCAAAGTTGCAGCAAGTTTAACAGTAGAATGTGTCACATAGTAATATTATTGAGAACTTAGGGCTTCAATTATGAATCTAACATTAGATTCTTCAACTTTCTGAGTGAGTGATCCATTTTAGACTATTTAGAATACTTTATTTTCCATCTTGGTAAGCCATTCTAAGTATCTAATAATCTCAAATAACCACTGAAAAAGGATAAATATGACAGCTTTTTTTTCTTATTTGGAGGCACAAAGCTTTGATTATTTAAGTAAAAGAACATAAACATCTGATCTCAACTTATAAATGACCTTAGAAAGAAAAGTTATATGAACAAAATAAAAATCCCCAGGTAAGTATCAGTAACAAAGGTAAAAACTCACATCAACAGTAGGCCAGTGTGGAGCCCTTGATCCTCCTTCTTGTTAGAGGGTGGGAAATCTTGACCCTCAGCCCTAAATATTGGGCTTAGGTCAGGGGACAGACCACCCAGCCTCAGTATCTGCCATCCCAAAGGTTCTGTGTAGACAGGCCACTTGTGCCTCCTGACTTAGAGTTCTCTTAGATGCCTGAGGCTCCTCCTCTGTTATGTGGCCCAAGGGAACACACACCCTGCTTTAGCCTGATGCTAGTTTCAGATGGGCTCATGACAGCTGACCACTCTACAACAGGCGTCCCCGGTAGCCTAGGTAACTCCAGTGTGTTCCCAAACACTCGGCCAGAATCCCATCTTAGCCTGCTACTGCTGCTGGAGGCTCAGCATGGAGCAGGGAAGATGCTCCTGTGCTTTCTTCTAAAAAAGAAAAGGGGCAGAGTTGGACCACAGGGAGGTACATAGATGCCTCCAATGAGTCCAGAAAGGACATCATTAGAAAAAACTTTATCCTTTATTTTCCCATATGTACCAATCTTATTCTTTCCCTAGAATATGGAGAAATTGCCAAAGGAACTGAGCCCTAAGCATTATAAGCACCATGAGTGCAGAAATATCTTGTTCCTCAGCCCTTGTGATGGCATTACAGAGATTAGCACTTGATAACCTTGATGGTTGTGCACTTCTGAAGTAAGTAAAAGTCTCCTAATGAGCTCCTAAATTAAGGAAGAGAGGAGGCCCATCTAACTTCCACATGCTATTAGCATCAGAAGCATGGCAAAGCTACAATTTAGCAATAATCTTAAAAGCTTATGAATGCCAGAAAATGATGTAAACTGAAGAATAAGTCTATCGAGCAAATCTGCTGTGTCCCCTCTATTAGATAATTAGTTCTGTGAGCTCTAAGAGAACTAATTTTCTACATTAGACAAGAAATAAATTACTGATCCAGGTGAAAGGGGAAAAATTTATCATCAAGTCATAAATGTCTAATTAAAACTTTGAGAAAAGCAATTAGCAAAAATGAAGGCTATGATTTAAGCTGATTTAGGCTCAAAAAGAGAAGAGAACACCTTTTTACACCATCCATTTGTGATCCAGCAAAGCTTCATTTGTGTGAAAAAGACTTTCAAACTTCTCTTTGTGCACTAATTTCCAAATTGACTAAGACAGAATCTCAGTATCATCTTGTTTTTCACCAAATCTGTTTTTACCTAAATTGATTGTGTCAGATTTTTTTGCCATTTCCAAAAATTAAATTCTGTCTCCAAGAATGTTTGTCATCACAGAGGAAAAACATTCTTTAGGTTTGAAAAGGAATTCTGCAAAAAGTTTCAGAAGCAAGTGGGCAAGCTGGGCATAGTGGTGCATGCCAATAATCCCATGTTCTCAGGAAGCTGAGGCAGGAAGACTGCAAGTTCAAGGACAGTGTAGGTAACTTAGCAATACTCTGTCTTAAAAAAACCCACACTAAAAGGTGGCAGAGATGAGCTGGGAATTTAGCTCAGTGGAAGAGCATTTGCCTACCATGTGCAGGGCCTGGTTTTCATCTCCAGTACCAGAAAAGTAAAAATTTTAAAAAGTACATAATAGTTGCATTGTTGAACCAAGAATAGCCTATGAAAATTTTTGTTTTGCAGAAAATAATATTAATTTAAAGTTATTTTAAACTTTGGCTAAAAGTCAAATTGATTTATAATTATTTCTTTTAAAACTAAGCATCTATATAATCAAATTCATGAAAGTCTTTTTTATATACTTTTTCTATTAAGTTATACATGATAGTAGAATGTATTTTGACACATTATACATTTCTGGAGCATAACTTCTCATTCTTCTGGTGGTACATGATGTAGAATTACATTGTTCTTGAAATCATATATGCACATAGGCTAGTAATGTCTGATTCATTTTATTGTCTCTCCTGTTCCCATTTCCCCTACCTTCCCTTCATTCCCCTTTGTTTAATCCAAAGTACTTCCAATTTTCCCTAACCACCACTTCCCTTATTGTGAATAAACATCTGCATATCAGAGAAAACATTCGGCCTTTGGTTTATTTCACTTAGCATGATATTCTCCAGTTCCATCCACTTATGGGCAAATGCCATATTTTCATTCTTCTTTATGGCTAAGAAATATTCCATTGTGTATATATACCATATTTTATGTATTCATTCTTCTGTTGATGGGCACCTAGATTGCTTCCATTGTTTCACTATTATGAATTGAGCTTCTATAAACATTGATGTGGCTGTATCACTGAGTGCTGATTTTAATTCCTTTAGGTATAACCCATGGAGTGAGATAACTGAGTCAAATGGTAGTTCAAATTTCAAGTTTTCTGAGGAACCTCAATACTGCTTTCTGTATTGGTTCTACCAATTTGCAGTCCCACCAGAAATGTATGAGTGTACCTTATGAGAGTCATTTTTAATCAAAGGACTATTGTTGAAATTTTTACAATTGCTTTTAAGATACTTGAAGAAAAGAGAAAATCTTTTGTTTCTCTTTAAAAAAAAACACTGGCATGCTAAAGCTCTCCTTTTACATTCTTTGTTCTTATGAAAAGATCTCATTTCATTTTCCATGTCTATAATTATTGGCTAAGAAAAATTATTTCCTTTCACTTGTTTTCCATTTTATCTTTACTCTGTCTTCCTCAGCCTATTGAAATATATGTTCTCTAAATTTTAGAGATTTTGAATGATTTTGAATTCCTTGAAATTATTTTCTTGTTTATAGATAGCTCTTAGGTAGCCAGGAAGTTGTGGGGTTCACCTAGAGTAAATAGAGATAACAAGCCCTAAAAGAAATCAGGAAATGTCTGAAGTCCTAGATTCTAATTCACTTTTCAAGATCTTTTTTCATCGAATTTCCCAGTATCTATCAATTGTAGTAATATGGAAGCATCATTGCTCTCAGCTCTGAATTAGTCTTTTCCTATTTCCCTATCTTCACATGCCACTTTCGTCTTGTGTCTAAAACTCACATTGACATATCTGTAACCACTGGAAAATTTTCAAAGCTCCAAAGTTTTCTGAAGGGCTGATTTAGAAAGCTGAATTGCTTGAGGTGCATTTTTAAAACTTTTCCAAAGGTTTCCTATTCTTGTGGTAAAGCAATCAACATGGGTGAAAGAATTGCTTAAAGCTCTGATCCTTGCTGAGTTATGAAATTATCACGTCTGCCTCACACACAGGTCAGTATACTGGTGCCTCACAGGGCACTTGGAGTGCAGAGGTTAGAGAGGTAGGAGGGTAGGTAGTGGTGATTTTTTGGAAATAAACAGCATTCACTGGTCAAGGTGTTTACATGATCTCTTTAGAAGCCACTGGGATAGAGATAGTGGGGCAAGCAAGGTGATTGTGACCACACAGTGTGGGAAGATAGGTTTCCAGGCAGGGAGGCCTCCGTATGCCCTATCCTGGCTCTAAACTACCAGAACCCCAAAGAGTAGGAGACATGGGTGGCCACTGTGCTTAATGCTGCGATGTTGAGACCTGTGAGTTTTCCATATTTGAGTTTGACTAGCCAATCTCAAAGTCATTGTACCAGGGTAGATGCTACAGCTGAATAGATATTTGGGGGTCAAAATTTCCAGTCTTGCTCTTCCCATGTATTATTTGCATGTAGAACTTTTGTGTGAGTGCTCTGTACCCTGTGTTTAACCATGTGAAAGGAGGTGTTCTGATTTCATCCTACAACTTGGAAACAAGATTCAAAGGTCTACGACACACAGGTAGGAAATGGCGGGGACATGGCTTCCCTCTAGGCCCAGCTCCAACTCCTGTGCTTTTTCTGCCACCCATGGGTCTTGGTAAATGTTAATTTCTCCTCAAGAAGATTCCTCAAATTTTGAGATAATAGGGGAGAAGGAGAGTGGGGGAACAGGCAACCCCGGTAATAATCTGAGGAAGGCACTAGTACTTTATGGGGACCTGCTGGCAAAGGAAAGACGTGTTTTCAAACCCGTCCTTAATACCAGTCATGGTCAACCTGAGAACAATTTGCAGTGGAAAGTTGCACCCAGAAAATTCTGCAGCCTGATCCTAATTAGGACCTAACCTCTTTCATCAGGTGAACTTTTTCTTTATTCCTTCACTGTAGAAAATGGACTTTGTTAGTGAAATAGCATATTAATATATGTAGCCTTATAATTTGTGGATGATTGAGAGAAAATAGTTTCATTGGAAAAATTGGGCTTTTGTTTCTAACTTTCCTTTTTTTATTTCTCCAAAATAATTAGTGCTTTAAATGTGTTCTTTCAGTTTTATAATAAAGGAGTGAAGGAGACCACTAACTTCTTCCAGAGCCTTCTTTCATATCTACCTGTGTGTGTTATCTTCGTGGCTTTGTGGTTTCAAATCAGGGAGAGTTTATATATTTCCCAGAGGACATTGAATGGCAGTATTTGAAGTGGAGGCTGCAACCTCAAAGAAACTTACCAACAAATGAAATCAAGGCAGAAGCACATGGACACAAGTGAGAGAATAGGGAGTCAACATGCCCCAGAGAGTGCAGGTTTATAACCCAGATCTGACACCACTCTGGGGGACTTCTTTGCACCTTTGGACTCTTATTTCGTGGATATTTTGAGTGGGGAGGAGCAGTGATTATAGAAGTGCTAGAAGCAGACCAGATGCCCAGTTTCTCCCTATCTTGACCTCTTCCCTTTCTAATCCACTGCAGGTTGCTTATATTCCAGGCAATGGCTCTTTATTTGAAGGTGTTTGAAAATGACATGCTTCTGTGTTCTGCCAACAGTAGGAAGAGGGAATTTCCACTGAGGAAAAATTCATTGAGCACTTAAGTGTCAGGCTTTGGGAATAAAAGATGAAGAAACCCTGCCATGAGTGGGTTACCCCCACTGGACCAGGAAGACCCAAAGGCACTATAAGCATCATGGGTATGTGCCCAGGGAAGTGCTGGGGAGAACAGGGAGTGGACACTTGGCCAGTCAGAGAGATGCCTCTGGAATAGACTTGAAGAGGAGAAATGTCACAGGCAAGAAGAGGATAAAGACCTTCCAACAGAGCTGGGCCTGGACATGTGGAGAGGGAGGCAAAATGGGAGGTCTGCAGCGGAGACACAAGGCTGCTGGCACTAAGGCCTGGCAGGAGTCTCTGAAACCTGTGAAGCCCAGGAGGTAAAAGGAGAGGGTTTCTTCAGTTTCTTAGGGCTTCCATTAAAACAAAACAAAACAACAACAACAACAAAGCCAACTCCTAATTGGATGGCTTAGAACAAAGGAAATTCCCTATGGCTTCACAGTTCTGGAGGGTAGAAGTCTGCTTTCAAGGAGTCAGCAACCTGGGGAGGAAGGATCCTGGTCTCATTGGGTTCCCATCACCCTTGACTTTGGCTTCAGTCTCTGTGGACTTGTTCTCCTGGGGTCCTCCCAGTGTTTCTTCAGGCCATGATCCCTCCACACATGTCTGTATCTGTGTCCAGACTTCCCCCTTTTTATAAGGACACCAGTCCCACGGGATCAGGGACTCCCTGATGACCTGTTTGCATTTGAGTGCTTCTGTTAAAAACACTATTTCCGACTCCGGTTACATTCTGAGGTACTGAGAATGAGGACTCAAACGTCCTTTGGCTGAGAGAGGAGTGGGAAGAAGACACAATTTCAATCATTTTAGGCATTAAAGGGGAAAATAACCCTGAGATTTTTAAAAGCATAAAACAAGCAAGACAAGACCTCTTTTAACACCCCTCCACACTAACCACCTCCTTCCTCCACCCAAAAAAACCACAACTTTTTTTTCTGCCTAAAGCACAATGCAGGGTCTACTTTTGTTTTAATCATTCTCTATTGCAGACTCATCCCTGGTGACCATCTTACTCAGGATCAGAGTTTTATGGAGGACTTGAGGGCTTTGGGCAGCAGTGGGGTGATTTCCCCAGACTGCAAACACTTTGGAGGCCTTGTGC
The DNA here is from genome assembly GCF_052094955.1 of Ictidomys tridecemlineatus. Taxonomy (NCBI): domain Eukaryota; kingdom Metazoa; phylum Chordata; class Mammalia; order Rodentia; family Sciuridae; genus Ictidomys; species Ictidomys tridecemlineatus. The sequence continues at coordinate 65,805,209 of NC_135478.1, read as the reverse complement.
CTTCTCGGAGGAGGGTCTCCCCATGGACCCTCTTCACGGATGAAAAATCCCCCTTCCCCCTAAGTTGTCCTTGGCAGGAAATGAAAGCTTTTCCCTCGACTCTCCATGGGATCCTCTCCCTTCATACAAACAGCTCACGAACCACTTGTGAAGGAAACACTGCATTCATCTTTTGGCTTTGTTTGTTGGAAGCAGACTATGATTTTGAGCATTTTATTCTTTTTAAAATGTTTTTATTAGTACATTATAGTTATACATAATAGTGGGTTTATTTGGACAGAGTATATCTTCATGGAATGCAGTTTGCTCTATTTCAGTCTCCAGTACTTTCTCTTCCACTCCCCTCCTCCTTCCTTCTGTTGGCCTTCTTCTCCTCTTCTGGGCTTCCTTTTATTGATTATTATTTTAATTAGTGCTTTATAGACATGCATAAAGATGGAGTTCACTGTAGTCTATTCATATATGTTCATAGCATCATTTGATTAATTTCATTACAAAGTTCCTCCCTTTTCCAGTTCTTCCTCCCTCCTTCTCAATTCCCTTCCTCCACTCCACTAATCACAGCTCTATTTTCAGGGATCCATCTTGTCTTTTTCCCCCTCATGTTTGAACATATTCTTTTATCCAACATTTGAACCAATATTTTTTTTTGTCATGCTGGTTATTGAACCTAGGGCCTCATGCTAGGCAAGTGCTCTGCCCCTGAGCTGTATCTCCAGCCTGAATCCAACTCTTTTCAATGGAAAATTACTGTGTGAGCATGATGTTACCAAAAAAAAATCAAATGGTGCAAAACATTAAACATGAAGTCTCTCCCTCTAATCCCTCCTCAGAAGCCACTGCTCATAAATTTTCTGTACAGCCTTACAGAGTTATTCTATGTAGAGCATTGAGTTCTTTAGACAACACACACTTAGTAGGAAACATGTTGTTAAGTGAATAGCAGTCTGGGGTGGAGGCTGTATAATATTCTCCAGCAGTGTCTGTTAGACGTTGGGGACCGAGTTTTACCAGAGAACTCTTTGCCTGAAAAAAACCTTGAATTTCTGAGATTCTGTTAGTACTTTGGTCTCCTTCATATCAGCTTTCCTGCTACAGGAAGGGATTTGTCTACCTAATGACCTGCAGCCAGGAAGGATATTCGGTAACTTCACTTTGTTCTGTTGACCTTCACTGGAGCCTCAACTGATCCTTTGAAGAGAAGATGGGACAATGAGCATGATGAGTGCTTGAGAAAGCTCTATTTAAATGTTCATTTTCTCCTGTTCGTTTTTTGGTTTTAATCCTTAAGTCCATTATTTTAAATCTGTCTGCATTGCACAGATCATTCTCAAGCACTTCCTCTGTACAAGGCTGTGGGTGCAGGTGAGGAGACAAGGTGAACTTGTGCCTGAGCACCGACAGCATTCCCGGCAGAGGTGGTGGTGACTCACTGGGTGGGAATGGTGCAGGAAAGGGCCAGGGAAACCATCCAAGGCTGGTTCTTATTGTCTTTTCTATTCTGAACATCTGCACAGTTCAGTTCCGGTCGAAGGTTGGACTTTGTATGTATTTCTTCTGATGATGCATATGAGATGCAATATATTCTGAGAGGGATATGGATTGCTTCTGAAAACAATTCAAATGATGAAGGAATTTTATACGTGATCTTTTTGTTTTTTCTTGAATAAACCTTAAGTTATGGGGAAATGGTGACTGAGGTGCTCTGACAAGTCTGACATCTCTTTAAATAGATCCCCCATTTGGGTGTGCAGCAGAATGAAAGCCATTCGAGGCAGTTCATTGCAGAGTGTTGCGGTATTTGCATTTCTCATCAAAGCTGCCTTTTCTTTATTCAGCACTTTTATTTCTCAGTGAGGGTGGTGTTGGAGGTAGTGATGTTGGAGGTAGTTTGCTTCTATGGTTGTAGCTAAAACTGGGAAGTAATAATTTTCTGGGTTTTCTTTTCCAATCCATGTGATAGGAAATACAAAAACATAAAGAATCTGGTTAATATGAATACCCCAGGGAATACCATTTTACACCAAATATACTCTAAAGGAGGAATGATTGTTAATGTGAGCTTTAAAAGTCTGTAAATCAAAAATAGAAGAGACCCTTGAAGACCTTTGTCACACCATGAAGCATTGTTGATTTATGTTAACATTTTAGCCACCCTGCTTTTCTAGGAGAGAAAGAATTCAGGACACATTCCCATTTCTTAGGAGATTCACTAAGAGACCTGGGCAGCCCAGTGGCTTCACTGTGCACCTTTGGGCAGAGCTTGCTGTGTCTCACTGGGAGAGCAGGAAAAGAGGGGGCTCTTGACTCTTATTCATGGGATTCCCAGGGAATTCTCCCAGAGGAAATCTCCCCAATCACAAAAAATCCCAGGAGTTCCTGGGAAGTTTTGCAGTTGAACCTTAGTTTAGAACAGCAGAAGAGCAAAGCACATGCTAACCCTGTCATCTTGATATATTTAGAGTAATTGTGAGAAACTGTTGCCCTGTGGACCTCAACCTGGGTCTGAAATATGTTGTGTGGCTGCCTTTATTCTACAATTTCAGAATCACCTGCTGAGATATAGGGGCTGGAGGTGGAGCTCAGTGGTTCAGCACATGCCTATCCTTCACAAGGCTTTGAGTTCAATTCCAGCACCTTACCCCGCCCCAAAAGTCATACTACTCTAGGAAAATCATCATTTATTCTGTCTGAATTCTTTTGATTCCTGAACTAAAATTTGAACTTGAATATTGGTTACCTATGTGCATTTTTTTTTCTGCTAGGGATTGAACCCAAAACCTAATGCATGCTAAGCATATACTCTATCACTGAGCTATATCTCCATCCTGGCTATGTGCATTTTGATTAAATTAAAATGATAAGATCAGAAATGGGGAAAATTTTGTTGCAGCAATTATTTGTAGTATCATGCATATAAAAGCTCATCAACTTAAAAATGAGCAAACTGTTCTATGTTCATACAGTGTAATAAACTAATTTTGTGTGAAAAAAGTTTAAAAGCTTGGTAAGTGCTTCTGTGTTAGTTATCTATTGATAATAAACCCCAAACATGTTAGCTTAAAACAATACACATTTATTATCTTGTAGGTTCTGTTAATCAGGGATCCTGGAAAGATTTAGCAGCTCATTCTGGCTCAGAATCTTTGAGGAAGCTGCCTTCAAACTCTCTTCTTGGCTATGGGTGCCTCTCTGCAGATCTTTTTCCACAGGGATGCCTCATGACCTAGCACGGCCATATCAGCTGCCTTTCTCCAATAGGGATGAATCCTAGAGAGAATAAGAGAGAGTACCCAAGATAGAAGTCATAGTCATTTTATGACCTAACCTTCTAAGTTGCATCACATTACATATTCTGTTCACTTAATGAGAGAAAATTCCCCAAGGGTGTGAAGAATAGAAAGTTGGGATAATCAGGGGACCAAATGGAGGCTGTTACAACTGATTACTATTTTTGAATGTATTAAAATAAATGATAAAATTGTATAAAATATGAAAAAATTGTAGTAACATCAATAATAATATTATGAAAAGAAACATGAAATTTGGGGTGAGGATTGGCTCTTGGAATAGAAGGTGGGAGCAGGATTGGGAAAGGGTGAAGAGTACCTGTAATTTTTTAGTTCTCTTTAAAACAGTGAATATGGGGCTGGGGATGTGGCTCAAGCGGTAGCATGCTCGCCTGGCATGCGTGCGGCCCAGGGTTTGATTCTTAGCACCACACACAAACAAAGATGTTGTGTCCGCCGAAAACCAAAAAAATAAATACTAAAAAAATTCTCTCTCTCTCTCTCTCTCTCTCTCTCTCTTTCTCTCTCTCTCTCTTTCTCTCTCTTTCTTTAAAAAAGAGTGAATATGAAAATGTTATACTTCAATAAATTTGGAAGACAGTGAATAAATGTACATTGACATTTCTGTATTGTTGATAGGTCTGCAATATTTCACAATATTAAGGAATGAGCAAAATAAAAATAATCAAAACCCCTTCATCTATCTTTTTTTGAGCTCACTGGGATGGGCTTCAGATATTTGGCAGAGATGTGAGAGATAGAGGAGAGGGAACCCCTGACTCTCTGATTATCTGTTTTGCTTGGGTTTCACTTTATTGGAGATTCTAGTGTTACTAAAGGACCACTATTCAGCCAACCAGTAACATTTTAGTGTGTAATAGACAGTCTTAGATTGAGTGATAGGAAAGCCGACTCACCCTCACACTCTAACCCGAGTCTTCCCTAATTTAGGGATATGGATCCTTGCAGGAGAAGGCATAGTTAAGTTTTCATGAATGGAAATTTGTTTCTGCACTTTATTTTTAAAGATTTCTAGAAACAGCAACTTTCATCTCTAGTATTTAATAGGTTACTGAAACACATTTTCAATAAAATGAACTGGTGAAATGGTCTGGAGACCATATCTGTATGTAATTGCAGCCTGTGTATACTCTATATTTCTCTTTTTCATTTAACATCTCATTGTTGTCATATTATCTTCATCTGATCTTATTAAAAGATTTTTGTTATGAAACATTTTCCTAGGTTTTTTATTATTGTAATTGGTAATGTTTTTCTAAATTCTTTTTTAGCAGTTTTCCTGCATTTTAATTGGTGTTTTTCCTTTCTGATTGCTGATTCATGGATTTTCTGGAATGCACATGCAGATTGCATCTCTGTGAACAGTTATTTTAAATATGCCAGGATTGTTCCTAGAAGATTTCCTAAGTAAAAACTGATTCCAATCAACTTACTTAAATTCATTCTGAATTACCTCAGACTCTGTCTTTAACACATTCAATATTTATGAAATGCATCCCCATGAGTGTTTAGAAAATATTGTTTGGGGATGGGATGAAGCATCCAAAAATAATTAACACAGTGGAGAAAGATAACAAATGGAAAAAACTGAAATAGATTTTTAGTGAATATAGTTAAATTGATTTTCATGCTTATATAATCATGGGAGGAACACAACTCCCAGGAAGGTTGGGTGGGTATAGCTTGCAATATTAAGCAAAGTACATAAATGCTTTTAAAGGACACTACAGAACCTGCTTGACCATTTTATTTCACTCTAGGTGTAACAAACCTTATGATCCATACACTCAGTGAGAGTGTAAAGTACCCCATATTCCTGCTCTCAAAAGTTCTTCTGCTCCAGAGTGATCCCTGTTTCTGCTGATTCAGACATCAGAAATGGTCTTTAGTAGTCTGTGAAGTGGTGAAGTTTGTCTCTAGAACACAGATGAGTAGAAATGAGGCAGTCAGACCTCTCTTCTACTCTCTGGGCTTTCTAGGTGCTGTTTACTATCCCCTCAAAACATGGTCTCAGGAAATACCCACAGAAAGCTCCAATGAAGTAACTCAGGTTTCCATATGTGTACTGAGCTACATTTCAGAAGTGGAATACCTATTCCTGAGAAATAGGACACAAATACAAAAATTTATTGTTTTTGGTAGAAGTGGAGATGGTAAAGTGTGTTTTTAGTCTACTACCTTACTGACACATAAAATCAACCCTGAGAATGACATTATTCATAGTTTACTAACTTAGACTTCCATTCACATTTTGTTAGCTATTTTTAATTATTTATCATTTTCTAAGCATTTTCACATAAATGATTCATTTAATGAAATTGACCCAACACTTGCTGTGTGAGAGGAAGCCTGAGCAAGAGTTAGCTCTGTTTTTATGGGTGAGGAAATGGGAACAGAGGATAGTCAATAGGATATTTTACCCTAAATCTTTCAAAATGTGATTGGATTACCACATACAACATGGGGTGAAGTAACACCACAGAAGCTCATTAAAAAACAAACAAACAAAAAAACCCAATAAATCACACAAACAAGAACTGTTTATTTTGGCATAGCAAATACAGCTTTTCTTTATAAGCTTTTCCTATTCCTTCTAGATCCCTGGTGAAATCATGTTGTAAAAGACAGTAAAGCATATTTCTGATAATACTAATGAGCTCAAGTAACACAGATAAAGATGCACACTCTTGGTAAATAGCCCATAATCAGGCCATTTTTTGTATTGTAATTAGAAGAATTTATTTGAAGATAAAATTGAAGTTATCAGCATTCCTTGTTAGAATTGTAAACACTTTTATGCAATATTAATTTTAGATATTTAAGGAAATATTCAATGACTGGTTTCCAGTGTGTCCTAGAGTTTGGTAGAAAGAAACGGTTATGTTGAGGAAGATAATGTTTGATTAATGAAGATTTCCATTGGTAGTTTGCCTATTCATTATTTTTTAACCATAGTGTGAAGTTTGATTTTTTTATCATTTTAATCAAAACTTTCTCTTCTATAATTTTATTTTATTTATTTAAAAATGTATCTTGTTTTTCATGGACATAAAATAATTGTACATATTGATAGAGTACAATGAGGGTCTTGATACATGTGTCCATTATGCAACAAATTGCATCAGGGTACTTAGGATATCCATCACTTCATATGTTTGTTTTTGTTGAGAATATTAAAAATTTCCTTCTAGCTATTTTGAAGTAGTCACTAAATATTGCTGTTTTAAAATGTTTGATGAATATTGCTAGCCATATCTCTACTGTGCAATAGAACACCAGAACTTATTCCACATTTTAACTGGACTGTCTCCTGAATAAATAGTGCTGGGAAAACTACAAAAGAATGAAGCTAGACCTCATTGCTCACCAAATACAAAAATCAACCCAAAATTGCTTAAAGGCTTAAATGTTAGACCTGTAATAATAAACTATTAGATACTCATTTTTTTTGCCAGTTCACTCTGTTTAGTTTTTTTTTTTTTAATTAACCCATGTATACAATTTGACTCAAGGCAGTTATAAACCTAGAACTCATATATCCAAATAAGTTCTGACCTTTTAGTTTGCTACTTTTGGAGAATATGTGCCAATCCTGACACGTTGTCATGAAGAACACTTTTAGGACTTCTCTTTTCTGATTGTCTTTCGTGTCAATTCACAAATCATGAGAAAAGTAGTTTCACTTTTGGCAGTTAGCATTACTCTGTGTTATCAGCCTTCTCCTTCTCAGAAATTATTTGGTTATTTCAGAAGTTCCATTTATACCACAAAGGAGTAACATTTGACACCTTTAAGGGCATTTGGAAAAATGGGTCATTGGCTTTGGGGAGTTCCAGAATTCGCTGTAGAAGTCTAAAAAAAATAGACTTTCAGGACAACCAAAAATCAATTATTATTCTCAGAATTTTTGAGAACCTGGAAAGAAATAATATAACAAAACTTCTTAAGCTCAAATTTTTAATTTCTTGTGTTGGCTAGATTTTAAATTTTTATTTTTTATTTATTTTTTAAAAATATTTATTTATTTATTTTAGTTGTAGATGGACACAGTATCTTAATTTTTATGTGTTTATTTTTATGTGGTGCTGAGGATCAAACCCATGGCCCCTGCGTGAGAAGCGAGTGCTCTACCACTGAATTACAACCCCAACCCCTAAAATTTTTAGTTTTGAAAGCAGGAAAAAAAAAGCTTATTCAATGCATGTCTTTGAAACAAATTTCTATATTCAGTAATACTCATTTGAAAGCTAAAACCTTAATTCAAGTTAGTTTTTCTTTTTAAAAAGAAGGTGGTTTATGACATATTTTTTGCCTACTCACTTTGGATTATTTCTGAAAGACAGAAGGCCCAAATTTTTACCAATCTTTATTCTTTAGATATATGAAGCTTCTGTTTAGGAGGCAAACTAAAATGGTCATATTCATTTGCAACTTTAGAATACTTGTAATATCCAAGATGTATTGCTATATAAAAAATTTTACTCTCCTTTTCCTTAAATCACCATCATTGTTATCATCAAAATACCAATTAAGTATACTTTTCCTTGACAGAATATATAAGAAGATCTGGTTAGTTTTTGTTGAGCCTCTAAGCATAGCTGTGATTTCTAGAACGAGGTGGAGGTGTGTGGATACTTTATAATTCATCTGACTGCCCATGAACATTTAATGATTCAAGAAATATTTATTGAGCTATTGTTAAGGTGAGATTGCAATAAATCACCAAGTCGATCTTAAAGCAGGAGACAGAAACCTTATTCATCAGCCATTGGTTCAGATCCACCAGCTGGCAGGCCAAGGGGTAGGCTGCAGGTCTGTACTTTTTGACTCCCTCCTGGGATTTGAGGACACTTTTTGTAGTCCCAAACTATACTAATCATAAATAGCTGCTGCTGTGATTCCAAACAAATGTCATGAGATCTAAAATCATAAGCAGAAGGGGGAGTGGGTCAAAATGTCCCTAGTTGAGTACAAGTTGAATGGTTACTCACATTTAGACAATCAGTCTTGGAGAGGGTACATTGTCCAAGAAAAATGAGAACCAAAGGGAGAACAATTTTACATTGTATAAGAATTGCCATTTTGTGTTGTCAAATATGCTTTTCTAAGCAACTATTGATGGATACAGAAGTGAGGCTTTCCCACGGGAGAAGCAGTTTTTATGTGACAGGGAGTCTCAGGGGAAGATGGAGTCTGTTTGGTCTTTGCCTGTATAACGTGGTCTAGAACACTACCACAAGCCAGGACAAGCTGTCAGTCCTGGTTTTACAGTAAAAGACAAAAGTGACAAAAATTTCTGCCTTCCTGAATCTTAGTCAGGAGAGACTCCTGCTTCAGTAATAAACCAAAGGATAGTTTTATAGTGGTGATAGAAATGATGGAGAAAAACCAAACAGGACAGGAGAATGGGTATGACTGATGGGCTTGGCACTTAAACTAAGATGGTCAGACATGCCAAACAAGGCAGGGAAAAGCTTTCCGACTGATGGAATGAAAGGGAAGAGGGTTTTCAACTAGCCGCAATGTGACCCATGGTTTGATGTGAACTGAGCAGGAGAGAGAGTAAGGAGATAAATGAGAAGGAGGTGAAGGCAAGAGACAGCAGACCATGCAGGGCCTTGGAAGGCACTGTAAGGATCTGGGCTTTTATTCTGAGAAAGGCATTGGAATCTCTTGAGCAAATCAGACTCCTGTTAAGACTTAGGTTTCAAAAGGCTGACTGTGTAGAGAAAAGATTTGTGAAGGGGAACGATGGGTGGGAAGCCCATCAGGAGGTAGCATGCAAGGGGTGGTAGAGGTGGAAGTGTCTGGATGAATTCAAAGGTGTAGCTGAAAAGGTTTGCTGACAGATGTGGAAGATGTGCTTGGGAAACGACTGCAGTTTTCCAAGGATGCTGATTAGTGATTCACTAAAAGGGCATGCTGAAATTTGAGGGGGAGGGCCAATTTTGTGTTTTGACTTTGTTGTATTACTTGTGTGTGTAATATTTGGTGACCAAATATCTCATGTCACTGTATCCTCTTCCCACCAAAGCCATCTGTGGAATTTGAAAGAACAGGAAAAAGAGGGTTCCTTATCCATGTAAGAAAATAGGTATATTCCCCTTTAGATGCTGATAAAGCTTTTGTGTTCTTATATCAAGGGTTATGGAGTATGAAGGTGGTTTCAGATCTTGAATTCTAGTTGCTCCTATATGCAATAGAAAATGTAATAGGAATAAATTACAAATATATAATGGGGATATATGTACACATACAAATACATTAATTTACATTAATGGATGCGGCAAGGGGAAATATTGGAAGGAAAAAGGCTGATTTTTACCAATTAGTGTCTGCCCTATCATCACCCACCTCAATACAGGTGATAGCATGGGATCTTTGAGGAGTGAAGCCAGATAATTTACTTATTCATTACCTATCCTTTCTAGTTGCCCACCCAGATCCTTACCTCCTACTCACAAAGTTTCTGTCTTCCTGTTTTGCTGAAATACTTAACCATCACTAATGACAACTACACTCAAAGACCCTTGACTTAGTTCATGCTTCCTTGACCTCTTGCCTATTTGGTACCCATTACCCACAACAGACATGGATGCTTGCCCTGTTAGGCTCTTGGGTGTCTCCTCTTTCTACTGGTTCTTTGTTCTACTCTCAAAATATTCTTTTCAAAACCTTCTCTGGCCCCTCAGGACTCCTTACTATGGAATACTATATATTAAATTATTTTCAGAATGTTTTTTCCTTGACTTTCTTAGTCATACCATTCCTACATGTACAACAATCAGACTGATTTTCTAAAGAAAGATTCTCCAGTGTCAAGCCCTGAGCACTCGTGAATTTTCTGAGAATTCCATGGCATGTGCATGAAGTTTGCAGTCATTACTAACTCAAGGTTACTTCACAGACTTGGGTTTTTGTTTGCTGGACTCTGAAAATGCAGACCTCCCTTTCCTCTGAACGGAGCCTCCGCTGCCATGGATGAGATGGAAAGCCTTCCAATATGCTGGGCCCATCGACCTCAGATTGATCTATTTTGACCCTCAGCAAGCAGCAGATGCAGGAGCTGGAGGCACACTTCCTGAAGGACCCCTTTCCATCCCACGGTACCACGGTGGCCATGGCCTCCAGCCTCGTCCTAGAGGAGCAACTGGTGCAGAATTGGTTTACGATGCAACAGAAGATATAACCCAACTCTGAACGAGGCTGTCACCCATTTGCACAATGCCTCGGGAGGCCTCGCGCTCATCCTGGGCACACTCCACCTGGGCAGGCCCATTCTGGTCAAGCTTCTGTTGTCCATGCCCATCCTGCAAAGATGTCCACTACCCCAGCCCAAGAAGAACCAGAAGCTTCTCCATTCAGGCCCAGGAGAGTGCCTGGCCCCTCACGGGAGAGGATGAGGAACTAGAAGCCGCCTTGAATAGACTCTACACTGCAGAGCCTGAGGAAGGTGACCTTGAAGACCCAGACAAATCATCATATCTAGCAGATTTCTGAGTGGATGGGAGTTCTGCACCTGCCACCTTCCAAAGGTCCCACAGGTCCTCCCTCCGGCTACTATTCCATCTAGTTGTTGTCCCCACCTGTCATTTGAGTCACCTAGAAGTGTCTGAGTCTCCAGTCCAGGAGTGCAATTCCTGGGTGCATTTCCTTCCCTTGATGCTGACCCCGCCCATAGCCAATTTTATCACTCTTTCCTAATTTATGGGGATCTTTGCCCGCAGCCCAGTGCCGCGGCTGCCTGCATCTCCAGGAATGAGGGACATCTGCTTTCCCCAAGGATTTTCCCACAGTCCTCTGCTGACAGCCACACCCACATCAGATCCCATCCCCCACCTCCATCTTTTAGATACTATATCCAATATAATTTCATCATTTTGAAATAGTTTGGAGCTTTGTCTTAATTTAGGTATTTTTCCTCTTAATTTCTTTTGGTCTTTGCTTTGTTACTTGTTTGAGGTTATTTTTCTGTTTGATTTTCCATAAATTTTCTACTTTTGCTTCAGTGAAAAAAAAAAGAAAAAGAAAAAAAAATGCAGACCAGTTAGACACTCTAGGTTGGGCTATTTCAGAGTCTTGCTAATACTGTTTTAACTGTAATCCTCTTTCATCCTCCCCTCCCAATTCTAATCATCAGCATTAAATGATTAAATGTGTAGATCACTTTGGGTCATATGGACATTTTAACAATATTAATTTTTCCAATCCATAAAGATAGAATGTATTTCCATTTATTTGTGTTCTTTTCAATTTAGTTCTCTCTCTCTTTTTTTCTTTGAGTTCCTTATATATTCTGGTATTAAGATCTTGTTGGGTGAAGAATTTGCAAATATTTTCTCCCATTCTTTGTTTTTTTTTCTTCACTCTTACTTATAATCTTTTGCTGAAAATGTGTTTTTTAGTTTTATAGTATCAGATCTTACATATGTAAGTCTTTAATCTATCTCAAGTTAATTTTTTAATGTGGTGTGAGAGAGGAATCTAATCTCATACATCTATGTGTTGACATCTAGATTTCTCGACAGCATTTACTGAAGAGGGTAATTGCCCAAAAGCATGATCTTGGTGTCTTTGCCAACAATTTGATTTTAAGTGCATGAATTTATTTCTGGGTTTGAAAAATCCTATTTTATTAGTCTTTGTCTATATTTGTGCTAGCACCACAGATAGTTTGGGTCACTATAGTTTTATAATATATTTTGAAGTTGGATTGTGTGATGCCTCCAGCTTTGTTATTTTTGCTCAAGATTGGCTATATTAGGTCTTTTGTCATTCCATATGAATAAGAGTACGAATTTTAGGATTTTTTCCTATTATTGAAATAAGTATGACTTTAACATTTTAATTGCATTCAATGGATACATCATTTTGGATAGTATGGATATTTTAGCACTATTAATTTTTCCAATCCATGAAGTTGGAATGTCTTTATTTATTTGATATGTTCTTCAGTTTCTTTCACTAATGTTTTATGGTTTTCAATGTAGAGATCTCTTGCTTCTATGGGTAAATTTATTGCTAGGTATTTTTATTTTATTTGTAGCTATAGTGAATGAGATTGACAAATGATGTGAGCAGACATCTCAAAAGAAGATTACAAATGGCTAACAATTACCTAAAAAAACTGCTCAATATTACTGGTTGTCAGGGATATTCAAACCAAAACCAAAATGATATCTAAAAACCCAGTTAGAATCACAATACTAATACTAATACTAATACTAATACTAATACTAATAATAATAATAATAATAATAATAATAAAATACCAAAAAGGCAAATGTTGATGAGATTGTGGAGAATAGAAAACTATTATACACTATTGGTGAGAATGTAAATTAGAATAGCCACTATGAAAAATGGCATGGAGTTTCCTCAAAAAACTAAAAGCTGAACCAGTACATATAATAGTAACCCCATTACTATTAGCTATATATACATCCAAAGGAAAAGAAATTAGCATATCAAAGAGATACCTACACTTTCATGTTTACTAAAACACTATTTACAATACTCAAATATGGAATCAACTGTGTCCATCAATGAATGAACTGATAAATAAAATGTGAAACACACAAATGAAATATTATTCAGCCATAAAAGAAAGGGATTATGTTATTTGTGGAAACACAAATATGTTGGACATCATGTTAAGTGAAAGAAGCCATGCATAAAAAGACAAATATTGCATGATTTCACTCACTTGTGGAATCTTAAAAATGCTGAGCTTATAAAACTAGAGGGCAAAATACTGTTTATGAGAGGTTGGGAGACTAGGGGAGATGTTGAGGAGGAGACATTGGTTAATGTGTACAAAGTCACAGCCAAACAGGATAAATATAACTACATATCCTTAGTTATTCAATACACAATGTATCAATGTTCCAAACACCCATAAAGATGTACAATTATAATGTCAGTAAAAAGAGCATAAAGTAAAAATAAAACTACAACAAACCCGGTCTAAATATTCCTTAATATTTTTATGTAATATTTCTCTAACCCAGAGAGCATTTTCTTCCTATTACTATTTTGATTTCTTTATCACAATTATGTACATCTTGTTTTCATCACTAGACTATCTCGTCTGAAGGGCGGGTATGTCTTTAATTCATTAGAGTACCCAACACGGTGCCTAGGACAAATAGGATCGGCACTGCGACTATTTTGAATCGATAAAATCCAAAAGAATATGAAAATGACCTACCATATAATTTTAGGGTTGTACAATGTAATAGCCAACTCAGAGATGATGCAGTATCTGAGGGGAAGGGGGCTGTGGGGAGTCTAGTTAAGAAAATCATTTTATGGCAATTAACTGAAATCTTTTTTTCATTTCTCCCTAAGAAAACAAAATACTCCTCACAAATTTTAGGACAAATAATTCTCTGAGCAGTCAGTATTTGAATAATTTTAAATACTGATGAATTTTTAGGCCATGAAAAGTTATGAGAAATTTATGATTTATAAATCTAAAAATAGGACTAATCTGATTATTATACATCCTATTCACGAAACACATAACACTAAAATTTTGGGTGAGTAATCAGTGTGGATACCATCATAGACCCATCAGAATAAGATTAGCTTTTGTATCCAAGTGCACCCTGCTTGACTAGTACCCTCTGTGCCTTATTTTGAAACTTAAAAGATTTGTCATGTTACTATTTTTTCTCTCTGATGGATATAATTCCTCCTACAAACTGTGTCATGATCAGTGAAGCAGATTTCCTACTTCCCAAAACCTGCGTGCTCCCTAACAGAGAGATGATGCTAAAAACAGGAAGTTTCAGGTGAGGCTGTATCCTTGCAAGTTTCTGTATGGACTGGTAACTGTTGTCTACATGTAAACTTCATTTTCTTTAAATTCCACTAAAACTACAGAGAAGGCACAAATCTCAATTAGGAAATAAACTTCCAAAAGAAAAAACACAGAGAACTCACTCTATCTAAAGCTTTTGGGGACACCTCATCCCCTCATTACTTGGCATGTTCATCTCAGTTATTTAGATTTTATTTTTGGAAAGTGACTGCTGGTTCCCTTCATGCTACTTTTATTTCTTCTTCCTCCTTTTCTTTTTATTTTAGCATGAAAGAGGAGATATACATAAACCATAAATTTCAAATTCAGAAAAACTTATATTTTACTACTTGTGACAATTAAAAAATATTTAAAGGTCATTCATTCAGGAATCACTTTTCAAAGACAGAATTGCATTCCACTAAAATATATACTATGTGGATGTTGAACTTTAACAACATTTTAGTTTCAAACAATATTTTTCCAAAAAGGAACTTTATGGACATAGATATTTCCATGATTATACTTGGGAACCTATCTGTGGAAGTGGATGATAAAGACCAAAAATTGTCTCCACATGTTACTTCATAAGTTAGACTGTAGTTTTCTCCTTGCATAAATAAATATGTCAAAAAGAGAAGTAGTCTTGAAGTAGAAGAGAAAGAAAAAGAGGGCAGAATAGGAAAAAGAGATATAAAGGGAGAGAAGCAGGAGAAAAACCTGAGTCAGCCAGAGAAGCAGGAGAAAAACCTGAGTCAGCCAGAGAAGCAGGAGAAAAACTTAAGTCAGCTTGTCTTGAAGTGGCACTCTGTATATTTTATTTCCACCAGTATTGTATCTACCTTTTCTAAGATCAGTATATTCTTTTATCTTTTTTTAATTGTCATTGGACTCTGAAATATAGTTTTACATCATATATTATTAACATTTATAAGAAATTTTTGAAATCATTTCATCGTGATCAGATCACAGTGTAAATTTTGCTCACAAGACTAGACTGTGTAACTCAAGATAATAAGCACAATATCAGATCAATATCTTCTTTCCACCCAAGAATAAAATACACATAAAAAATCACATAGTATATCAAAAGTTCCTTTCTTTGAGGAGTGAGGAACTATAAGTCATGCAATTTGTAACACACAGCAATCACCACAATTTAAGACTAGCACCAAAGTCGGAGCTGGGGTTGTAGCTCAATGGTAGAGCGCTTGCCTAGCTCGTGCAAGGCCGTGAGTTTGATTCTCAGTACCACATAAAAATAAGTAAATAAAATAAAGGCATTGTGTCCAACTATACCTAAAAAATATTTTTTAAAAAATTAAAAACAAAAGACTAGTACTAATGTAATGACAGAATCTGGAGTCTTTATCTTGGATCAACTTTTACAAAAACAAGGTTACTATAATGTGTCTTTAAGACAATGACTTTATGGCATAAAACATATTAATAATGACATGTTCCTATTGAGATTTCACTCTGTATTCCAAGGGGAGATGTTTCAGTTATAGCATTTTAAAACAGAGCCAGAGAGTAATATATAGTTCCATAGCCGTTAGGAATAACATCTACAATTTTTTCGAACATGATTACATCTAATTTTAAAGTAGATTTTGAAGGTTAAAAAAAAGAAATCTACCTTTGCTCCATGATTTTATCTTTATTATTATGATTTTTATAACTATTTATATGATTAGTTTATGATTATTACTATTTTTGGAAGCTGGAATTTAGTAAGTCATCTAGAAATGCTCATATTGAAGCTCTGAAATGCTAGAGGTGTATCAGTTCATGTTCATATTGGCTGATATTTAGTATTAGAAATGAAATGAAGTGAGACCTGTACTGAAAGGACATTGTAACAATACACATGACTATTCTATGAAAACAGAGGGGCTTACTCATCCCAGAGGGTTACTCTAGATATCAAAAACCCTGAATCCACTAGGATAAAAAGAAAAAAAATGGACAAATTCTTTCTTATTTTAATTACTATGGTATTAAAAACCAATCAGCTCACACTATGTGTACTAATATTCTTAGAGGACTAAATAATTGATTTTGGTGTCAGAGACTACAGAAAAAAGCATAGTAATTTAAAATAAAACTACTGTACATTTTTGGTCTGTATGAAATTGACAAAGCTCTCTCATGTGCATTATAATGAAGGAAGCAGCTAGATGTAGCAACTGAGTCTCAGAAAAGCTTAGCTTCTAATTCAAATTCAATAGAGCTAAGAAGGAAAGCTTCAATTTCATCTGCATCTGGCCTGATGTGTTTACTATACCAAAGTGCCTCTAGTGCAGTACTTCTCAAACTTTAATGTCCTTAATAATCATGTGTACATGGGGGAACTGGGGATGGTAGAGCATTACCTAGTATGTGTGAGGCCACTGGATTCAATCCTAGGTACGAGAAAAAAACAAACCAAAACAAAAAAAGGATCAAGTGGGGCACCAAAAAGAGCTTCAGTTTTGCGAATCGCTCAGACCCTGAGATTCTGATTCAGTCATTCAGGAGTGGGGCCAAGAATCTATACTATACTATAAATCTATACCAGGAAATTCTGCTAGACTGAGTGTGTAAACCACACTTTGAGAATAGTACTCCAGGCAATATATGACTATGTAAGGTGGATATTCTGGGGTTGAAAAATGGCACATGAGAACTGACTGACTACTGTCAAAGACTGACTCTTGCTGGTTAAGGCCAGTTGAGAAAGCAGGATTCATGAATGATACGGACACATTAGTAATAGAAAAGATATGTGTGGTGGCACATGCTGGTAGTTGGTGCCAAATATTTGAGAATGGAGACCAAATACTATACCTTGTGGAACCCAAAGTGAACTCTCTGCAAGCTGACTTGGAGCACATACTCCTGATCAGCGTGCAATCTGATCCATTTGTTGTCATCTCATTTGTCTGCAGTCAGAGTTGAGACAGAGAGTTCATTGTGTCCTTCAGCTAAGTCATCCCATGAGCCTTTAACACTTATGCCAACATCTATCACTGACAAATGAGATAAAAAATTCCATGCCTAAAAAAAATGGAAACACAACAAAAAATGTCACATGGAGTATTCAACTAAGAAATAGTGTAATTTTAGAAAAAAATCAAACTTTTAATTTTGAGATTAATTCTGAATTAGATACAATTGAAAGAAATAATGGACATCTTTTGCATCATTTACCCAGTATCATGCAATGGTGGCATTTTTCAATACCAGGATACTGACATTGACACAATCCACTGATTATTCAGGTTTCCCTAGTTTTTCTTGTACACAGGTGAATATATGTAGAACAGTGTTTTATAAAATCCTCTTTAAGTTTTTTTTATAAACCAAAAAATTATTATCTAAACTTTTAACTTATTATAAATGCCTCTTCATATTGAGTGGTTATTGACTATACTTAAAAAAGAGGGATTAAAAGTGTTTATTGCTATTTTTTTTAAAGAGAAGCATCTACTTTAACGTTTATGTGACATTTAAGGTAGAAAACATTACTTAGCGATATAAAGGAAATCTGAAAATAAATCTGTGATGCAATTGTTAATGTCAGTATAATCCATTGACACTTGTTATATAACACAGGGAATCCTGTAAGACTAGGGTTCCTTGTAGAAACAAATAGGTTTTTTTGGCGTTATCATGCTGAAAGTACCAGCTAAAATCACACATACTAAAAGAGTAGAAATATTTTACCAACTTTATTTTTGCCTTTTAAATTAAAAGATATTTGTGGGTAATCAGTATTCCAATAGTACATGCTTAACAATGCTGAATGAACAAATCAAGGAGTGAATCTTATATTCATGGAAAGTATATATAACACAATAAACTTTAGGACTAGATAACTGTAACCTTTTTTTTAACATTCACAATTATGTGATAATGTAACTATTGGTCAAGACAACGTTTTTTTAACATTTATTTATTTTTTAATTGTAGTTTGACTCAATATCTTTATTTATTTTCATGGGGTGCTGAGGATCGAACCCAGGGCCTCGCACATGCTAGGCGAACACTCTACTGCTGAGCCACAACCTTAGCCCAAGACAACTTCTTAATAGCTGTTTTATCAGTTGTTACCTTCTAAGGTCATTTTATTTTATTTTATTTTTAAGAGAGAGAGAGAGAGAGAGAATTTTTTAATATTTATTTTTTTTAGTTCTCGGCGGACACAACATCTTTGTCGGTATGTGGTGCTGAGGATCGAACCCGGGCTGCACGCAAGCCAGGCGAGCACGCTACCGCTTGAGCCACATCCCCAGCCCTAAGGTCATTTTAAAAGTTACGCAATGAGTTTAATTTTAGTTTTCCTTTTAGTTCTTTTATATATGGTATGGATTTCCTTATAAGCTTTAATTTTCTGTTTGCTAAGACTTTAGTGTTGCTGGTGTATGTAATTAAACGCAGTAGCCCTGATGAACCAAACTATCACTTAGGAATTAAAAAAAATAAAGATAAAAAAATAGATCCAATGCAAAATTTCAATTAAACTCCAATCCTATAACTTGTCTTGTGAATTTGAAATTATGCCTACAACTAGACTTCTGAAATTGAAATTGTCAAGCTACAAAATGTACTTCAAGTACAAATGATGGTCTATCTCCTACTAGAACCAAAAGTCACTGAGTTCAAAAGCTGCACCAATTAATGTTCTAATATTGGCCGACACAGAAAAGTGGTCGAGGGAACACTTAAATATACAATTTCTGCAAAACATTTAATTTTGTGAAACAAAGCAACTAACATTTACCACACAAAGCAGGACTTCATATGCTTTTATACTCATACCATTAAATTAGTCAACAATATGATGTTTTCTGATATTAGCAACTCACTGAGATTTTTCTTTACAAAGCTTCCAAATGTCTAACTGGCTTATATTTACATATGACATCTTTTTGTAGGACTTATTATTATGTTTTAACTTATAATGTGTACACATATATTTATTTGGTATATATGTATTTATTTATATAAAACATGAGCTTTTTAAAAGAAACTGCTAAGATATATCAATACCAGCCAAACATATCTATCTGAGGATTAATCTTCATCTATTGAATCAAGTAAGAGCACTGCCATGCATACAATTATTTAATTAGCAGCCAAATCCTCTGCAAGTCAGCAACCGTTCCAGGCATACTGATGGGTAGGAGATGCAAATCTCACAGTTGTACTGATTTTTCTCATTACTACTGCAATTAGCACTTAAATTGATGCTTTAAACATACTAATTTCTGGAATAATTCAGGATTTGTATGGGATCACCTCACTGCAAAGCCAACACCAGATTGCTCTGCAAATTAAAGAACTTTTGAGCCAAATAACCATCATCATATTAGACAGAGCCAATTTGCATTTGGTTTTAAAGATAACAGAATGGAAATTTATGCAAATAAATTAGTAAGTTTACTTGTGAATTCTCCCTGAACTAATTATAACACATCTTGTTAAAAAAAAACGTTTTACTTGGAAAGAAAAAGAGACATGCTTTAAAAGTTTCTTTAATATGTGCACATACAAATCAATATAATTATGTTATAAATCCTGAACATTCACTTTGACACATTTAGGGTAAAACTGCTTAAGACTTAAAAGGCTAGAAAGCCAAGTATCTGGTATTGTTCATTTGGTTTTTGGCCTTCCAAAGATTGTTTAGATTTAACTTTCCTTATAAGTTACATAGTGAACAAATAAGGGGTTTATTTGAAAGAATCTCTTTGAATCTAGGAACAATAATGTAATTAAAATAAGAGTGGAACATAAATAATTGAAGGAATTAGATGAAAATATACCCTACTATAAAAGGGCAAAACTCCCTAGAAGAGATGGAGTAGGTTCCTGGGTAATGCAATCTGGTGATGTAAAGGCTAAATGGAGCCTTCCAAAGTGAGCTTGAAAGCCTTATACTGAACAAGTTCTCATAATGCCAGTAATGTTATTAATCACTATTACTATCATTTGTTCAATTATTATTCTATGTCAAGAACTATATAAAGCAGCTTACATAATACTATTTTGCTTAACTTTCACAAGAATGTCATAAGATATATATAATGTTTCTATAGTTAGTAAATGACAAAGACAGAATTTTAACACAGGTGGGACTGACTTCAAGACACACACACTAAGTTAGAAAACTCTTGGTACAACTTCACAGAGTAAGGCGGCCTTACCTGCTTTGTTTTGGTGGCCTGCAGCTCCTTCTCAAACATGGAGCTGAATATATGGTCTTTCCGTACACAGGCATGAATCAGGGAGGCACTCAATGGAGGTTTGGCACCTACACATGAGCACTTTATAACTGGTTTCCATTTCCTTAGAAATTATATCAACACCAACAAAATAACTCTTTCAAAGCACAAGTAAGATTTCTGATAACATTGGTGTGTATAATATTAACAATTGTTAAAAAATTATCATATAACTCTTTATAGGCCATTATATTAAGTTTTAAATATTGGCTAACATTCTTTATATCAACCTAAGGCAGTATCACTATCATTATATGAAATCTGTAAACTGTAAATAATGTATCAGGTTCAGTAAATACATAAAAGAGTTCATATGCAGTGGATGTGTTTCTATAGGAAGCACCGATGTGAAACAATATTTCCATGGAGATAAAAGTGCTAATGTGAAACCCTGACATGATTTTGGTGAATGTGTGCAAGTGTCTACTATAATTACTTGAATAAAGTTTTTAAATTTTAAGTTTGGGGAGCACAGAATTTAAAGTACACTTTGGAGAATTTTGAGATAAGTTTAAGTTGTGCCAGATCACAGGAACACGAGCCACCTAAATGTCATGGTAAGAAGAAAATATAGTCAAAATTATATTAATATTGAATTTTTAAGGGTGATAAGAAAATTGGACCAAATCTCCTACACCCTCCAGCAGATTCCCTCATAGATGATTCTGTGTGAGGTTGTGCCTTTAATGTGCTTTCTATACTACTGAAATCCAACTCACATAACCTTCAGAACCTTACCAGCAGAGCTTCTGACAAGTTGTAGATATATCTACCTTCTCTCCCTGCCACCTGTTGCTGCTATGGCTCACTTTCTGAATGTGTCTGTTAGTTTCCAGGGACATCCTATGGTAGGGACTCAAGCATACCTGTCACCCTGTCACCCAGTACACTTGATTCAAATTAGGGATTTTTCTTAGGGGACCCCAGGTGTTCCTGAGGTTCTTGGTGGCATCTGCACTTGGATGGCTTAAATAACTGTGATCTTCATGCAGCTGACAAGAGGTAGAGGGTGCATGATGGCAAGCCAGACTATTTTGGTTATCTCCGTAACTGTGAAATAACATTCTGGCTGCAAGGTATCTCAACTGCTGTGAAACATTGGTGTGAAAGGATATTTTCATTTAAACACTGTCAATCTAGCTTATATACTGTACTGTTCTTTTCCTTATTGAAACATTTGCAGCCATGTATGTGAGACGGGTTGAATTATTCGATACTATTATAAACTCAGTACAGATTATATCTTGAACTCCCACTACACCTGACTATCTAGTTTTGGACATTTCAGATCCATAATTTACTATTTTTAGAAAACATTTTCTTTTAGTTGTCATAGGACACATATCTTTATTTTATTTATTTATTTTTCTGTGGTTCTGAGGCTCAAACCCAGTGCCTTGCATGTGCTAGGTGAGCCCTACCATTAAGCTGTAACCCCAGCTCCTCATGGTTTACTTTGGACAATGGATTTCAGATCCCTCAGTCTCTTCTACATAACAGAAGCTGCCAATTTATCTTGGTTTTAGATCACAAGGCACCTTAATAATGTTTTCTTAAATAAAGCTGATAATGTATAGGAATAAATGCAGTTAAAATAGAAACATATTTAATATTGCAAAGGGAGAACACACAATTTAGGTAGGAGAAGGTTAAAAGGAATTGTGGTTCAGCTTGGTACTGAGGGCAGGTTTCCTTCTGGGAAAGGGGCATTTTTACTCCAAAGAATCAATATTGTAGGCACCACATGAAATTCCAGTGTCTATATATATTTTTAATAAGGGGATTTGGGGGATCTGGGAGTGTAGCTCAATGGTACAGCCTAGCATGCATGAAGCCCTGGGTCTGATTCCCAAAATACCCACTCCTCCTCAAAAATATCCATTAAAAAATTTTAAAAAAATTATATTGCAAAGTAAGACAATTACCTGAAAAAGTGAAGCTGGTGCTGTTCTATCTTTGGTAGTATAAGAAGAGAAGAATCTTTTAACCACTGGCCCTGGATCAACATCTGAAAGAGGTTGGTGGTATTCAGGGCAGTCACCAGCCAACCTTGGTTTGCAGCCACATCCAGCATTGCCTGAATAGGCAAAGAGCACATGTTACAAGAACATCAAGGCATTCACCCTCTCCCATTGGAAATCTTACATTAGCTTTAACAAAACAAACAAAAACAAAAAAATCAATCATTTTATCACTAAATTACTATTCATCCAAATAAAAACAGAATAAACTACAGTTGGATGGGGAGAGCAAAATGAATTTTCTGTAACATCCTACAAAAATTCAAACCCTAAGCTAATTTTAAGAGTAAAAACTCATTGTACTTTTAAAACAAATACTTAATAATTCACTATATCAAGAATACTAGTAGTTGCATTTCTTATTTTTTAAAACAATTCTTTTTAGTTGTTGATGGACCTTTATTTTATTTATTTATTCATACACAGTGCTGAGAATTGAACCCAGTGCCTTATGCATGCTAGGTAAGTGCTCCACCACTATGCTACAACCCCAGGCCCTTCACAGAGTCTTTTAAATTTGAAAACTATTTATGATGGTAAGGAGAGAGAAGGTTTTCTTGTGAAACACTCATTTTCCCCAAAGAGCAAGTTAAGAATAGAGTCTTGTTCTCAATGACAATAATACACCACATCCTAGGCAAAGGGTACATGTGGAATGATGGAGAGCTATTCATATCACTCTATCCATTCAATCCAATGTTTTATGAACAAACAAAATGCTG
The DNA here is from genome assembly GCF_052094955.1 of Ictidomys tridecemlineatus. NCBI lineage: Eukaryota > Metazoa > Chordata > Mammalia > Rodentia > Sciuridae > Ictidomys > Ictidomys tridecemlineatus. The sequence goes on along the minus strand of NC_135478.1, from coordinate 65,782,082 downwards.
CATTTACTTAAGGCAAAACTAAACAGTGAAATCTTATTAGTTTAAACAATGAAATCTTAGAAGTTTACACAGGCAAAGCCATTTCAATTAAATTAGATTCTGGAGATTGCTGTCTTAAAGACACATAAGTTAACATTATGATCTTAGGCAGTTATTTCATACAGTTTTAAGACTCCAATATCTTATTTTTGGATGTACCTAGCAAAGCATTACAATGATACTTTAATGGTAAATATCTCACTGACAGAAAAATATTTTAAAAATATTGAACAAAAATCTATTAATTTTGAAATAATTTTAAGCTGTTCTAGTAAAATCAATTTCCTGTACTTCTAAGAATTTTGATAGAGACACATTCTTCTTCTCAGTTGCAAATTTCCAATTCTGTGTTTTCTAATTTACAAAAAGTAAACTATTTTAATAAATTTGGTTAAACTAACCTATGATCTCTTTATATACATTACAGGGAAATAGAATAAAGTTTTTGCATACCTGTGGTGAGCCGTTCCTGCGGACTGTGGTCGCCATTACATGATGGCGCTGGCTCCGTTGTGGTCTGTGAAGGACAACTCCATATCAAGGAGAGTTGGCGTGTTCCCAGCTCCTTATCAGAGAAAGTTGGCGTGTCATTTTCTAGCACCCTGTGAGAAGGGTACACGTGGCAGCTTTGCATTGGGGTTCGAGGTGCTTTATTAAGGCTGGGAGGGGCATCCAATTATTATTCCGGGTGGTAGAAGTAGAGTAGAAGAATCATTAGAAGAATATCAAGGGCCTGAATAAACTGCTGAAAGAAGATTCCTGAGTCGCGTCTTCCTTGCGGGCAAGGGGGTCGTGACAAGTGGTGCGGAGACCCGGGAGAAAAGAAACAAAGAAACACCCAGGAACCAGAACTTTCAGCAGTCAGGGAGGCGCGCCGGTAAGTCCCAGGTAAGGTGGGACCCGCTGTTAAAAAGCGGAGGCTCCTCTATACATAAAGAGGGAGCATTAAAAGGTACCTGCTCCTCTGTAAAAAGAGAGGGCGTTACATCTCATAGCAATTGCACTCTGTATTTTCGTTTTTGTTTTCTGTGTATGTTCGTTTTGTTTTGTGTACTTTCACTTTCGATTTCTGTGTTTTCTTGTGTTGCGTTATGGGTGCTGTGACTTCAAGTCCACTCCTTCTAGCCCTCGATGGCTTTTTACGTTCCAAGGGACTGGAGGTGAAACGCAGTACCTTAGAGAAATTTTTACAGAGGGTAGATACAGCTGCACCGTGGTTTGCATTTTCAGGCAGCCTCACTACACCCAGCTGGGATAAATTAGGCAAAGACCTTGACTTTGCTCGTGAGCAGGGCATGCTAGAGGGCGGGGTGATACCCCTCTGGAAGATGGTCCGTAGTTGTCTTACGGATGGCCGATGCCAAAAAGCGCTTGTTAAAGGACAAGAGGTTTTAGAACAATTGCATGAAGAAAAATCAAAAACAACAGAGAACGAAGTGTCTCAGGAAGAGGGGAGTGTGCGGGGCGTGGAGAACGGGAGGAGACTGTATCCAGATCTCAGTGTGCTGCGCACGCCCCCATGCGAAAGTGGGTCAGAGGTAGAAGATAATGAAGAGGAGGAGCTGGAGACGCTGTCCCGGCAGCTAGGGAGTTTAGGTACAGGGAACAGAGATAAGCAAGGGCTCAAGAACAGACAGCCTCCCGATCCGCCTCCGTATGGCGGGGGTGTTTCAGGCTGCCGCTGCTTTCCTCTGTTCCTCAGGGCTGGCATATCATTGCTATTGACATTAAAGACTGTTTCTTTTCCATTCCTTTGCATCCTAAGGACTCACAGCGTTTTGCCTTCACCCTTCCCTCGTGTAATCACGAGGAACCAGATCAAAGGTTTGAGTGGGTTGTTTTACCACAGGGAATGTCTAACAGTCCTATGATTTGTCAGATGTATGTAGGGAAGGCACTCGCACCTCTCAGACAACAATATCCTTCCATCAAGATTATTCATTATATGGATGATGTATTATTGGCAGCCAAATTAGAGCAGTCAGTTTATGAGGCCTATAAAGACTTGGTGAAGTTGTTAGCTCAGTATGGATTACATATTGCACCTGAGAAGGTTCAAACAGGGGATTCTATTCAGTATTTGGGAGCGACGATTGGAAATGACGTGTTAAAACCACAAAAAGTTACTATAAGAACTCAAGATCTCCAAACTCTAAATGATTTTCAAAAACTGTTGGGAGATATTAATTGGATAAGAGGTTATTTACATATTCCTAATATCGTGCTCCAGCCTTTGTATGCTATTCTTAAGGGTGATCCAGATCTTACTTCCCCTCGTACCCTCACTAAAGAGGCCAGAGTGGCCCTTATAAAAGTAGAAGAAGCTATACAACATGCTACTCTATGCAGGCTCCAGAGTGATAAACCTTTCCAGTTATGTGTACTTGCCACTATGCGGCAGCCTACTGGAGTACTGTGGCAAGATGGGCCTTTACTATGGATCCACCCACATGTATCCCCAGGAAAATCTTTAGAATACTATCCTGATGCTGTTGCAGCGTTAGCACTTAGAGGGATTCAACAGAGCATTCAATTTTTTGGACAAGCACCTTCTTCTCTTATCATACCCTATTCTAAAGTTCAACTTAATGTTTTGTGTGCTACTCTGGACAACTGGGCCATTCTATGTTGCTCGTTTCAAGGGGATATTGATAATCATTACCCTTCTCATCCATTACTCCATTTTGTTAAAGAGCATCCTATCATTTTCCCTAAAGTAACTTCACCCACTCCAATTCCGGGGGCTGTTAATATTTTTACTGATGGCTCTAAGTCTGGAATGGGAGCTTATGTGATTAATGACTCTCCCCCTGTCCAGCATCAATTTGCTCCTGGAAATCCACAATGGGTAGAACTACAAATTGTCATTGAAGTTTTTAAACAGTGTTCTTTTCCTTTCAATCTCATTTCGGACTCCATCTATGTGGTGCAGGCGCTCAAAATTCTGGAGGCTGTAGGAGCTATTAGTGACACCCATGCTGTGTCTGCTTACTTTAATCAGCTTCAACAGCTTATCCGTAGCCGTACTGCCCCCTTCTATCCAATGCACATTCGGGCTCACACCTCTCTTCCTGGCCCGTTATCACAGGGTAATGCCTGTGCTGACTCGGCAACTAGAAGCCAGTTGGTATGCTTGGCCTCCTCCTTAGAAGAAGCTAAATTGTTTCACCACAACTTTCATGTCAATGCTATGACACTGCGCAGACGTTTTTCCATCTCCAGAGCAGATGCTCGTCAGATAGTATTACAATGTCCCCATTGTGTCACATTTCTTCATCCTCCTACTTATGGTGTAAACCCACGAGGATTGAAGCCATTGGTTGCCTGGCAAATGGACGTAACTCACGTGCCTGACTTTGGTAACCTCAAATATGTACATGTTTCTATTGACACATACTCTGGAATTATTCATGCTTCTGCTTTATCGGGAGAAAAGGCACGTAATGTTATTACTCATTGCTTAGAGGCATGGGCAGCATGGGGTGCACCTGCATCCCTTAAGACTGATAATGGACCTGCTTATACTGGCAGACAGTTTACATCTTTTTGTTCTACTATGGGAGTACAACTTGCTCATGGGTTGCCTTACAATCCTCAAGGACAAGGCATTGTTGAACGTGCCCACCGCACCTTAAAAGAAACCTTAGAAAAACAAAAAGGGGGTCGCGACATATGCTTATTTTTCCCTCTGTAAATCTTGTTTGTGAAATGTCTGTTCAAATCTTTTACCTATTTTTTAAATTGAATTATCTCTTACCTATTGAGTTGTAGGTGTTCTTTACATTTATGTGGTGCTGAGGATCGAACCCAGTGCCTTGTGCATGCTAGGCGAGCACTCTACCACTGAGCCACAACCCCAGCCCTGATTATTAGTATTTTTTTAAGAGAGAGAGAGAGAGAGGAGAGAGAGAGAGAGAGAGAGAGAGAGAGAGAGAGAGAGAGAGAGAGAATTTTTTTTTAATATTTATTTTTTTAGTTCTCGGCAGACACAACATCTTTGTTGGTATGTGGTGCTGAGAATCGAACCCGGGCCACACGCATGCCAGGCGAGCATGCTACCACTTGAGCCACATCCCCAGCCCCCTGATTATTAGTATTTAAAAAGGAGTTGAAAGCTATACTTTTTTTTTTCCTGACAAGAATCCTGCTTAGGGGCTGGGGCTGGAGCTTGAGCTTATTGGTAGAGTACTTGCCTAGCATGTGCAAGGCACTGGGTTCCATCCTCAGCACCACATAAAATAAATACATAAAATAAAAGGTATTGGTTCCAACTACAACTAAAAAAATAACAAAACAAAACTATTTAAAGAAAAAAAAAGAATCCTGCTTAGGTTGATAGCCACACTTAGCAAATTATATGTAGAAATATTCAAATAAAGAAACTATTACACTATAACTTCCTTGAACTCAGGGATGTATAGTTGACATTGCTAAGGGTGTGTAGACCATGAATTCCTTTAAGAGTCCACATAGGTCAGCAAGAGTTTAAAAAAAGAAAGCAAATCCAGAAAAAGGACAATGGGCCATATTTATTTGTACCTTCTCCTGCATAAGAATTCATAAAACTGTGAGACTGTGAGTAAGTGAATGACATTTTAGGAAAATATATTGTGTGGTTTCCAGCTTTGGAAGCAAGTAAGTAAATGGATGAAAAGTTGACTAAGTAACATGGTGGAGCTATCTTAGCAAATGTTAAGATTTCTTGTAAGAATTTATTGCTTAATGATAAAGGATGCAGACTTTTCATAAAGAGGATAGAGACCATTGAGAATACTACTTGATCTTTAAGGATATGATTGCATAGAGTAGAACTCCTATCTAGTACTTGTTTTTTGGAACTGTGATGAACTCTCTTTTTTAATTGCCTTTTTCTAGCTAGCACTTGCTGCCATTCCTACTCCTATACCTCAACCAAAATAGCAATCTTATTTTCAAAATCTTTTGCTAGCTTTTTTCTTGCATTTTTTTAGCATATACCATAAAACTCACTATTTTAATGTGTACAGTGAAGTGGTCTTTAATGTATTCACAGTGTGTTATAACTATCACTATTGTAATTCCTAAAAATTTCTCCTACTCCCAGAAGAAACTTCATATCCGGTGTCAATCATTCTAAATTTCTCCATATCCTGGCAACCACTCATCTGCTTTCTTTCTCTATGAATTTACCTTTCCTGGACATTTCATGTAAATGGAATCATATAACATGACCATTTACATCTGACTTCTTTTATATAGCATAATCTTTTTGAAGTTCATTCATACTGTAGCTAGCATATTATCTGAGTTTCATTCCTCTTTATGACTGAATAATATTCTACTGAATATATGTACCACGTTTTGTTCATCCATTAATTGATGGACATTTTGGTTGTATGACTTTTTGATTATTACAAATAATGCTGCTATAAACATTTGTGTACATGTGCTTTGTGCAAACATTTATTTTTAGTTTTTTGGATATATCCATCTAGGAGTTGATGGAGCATACAGTTCCTCTGTATTTAACTATATTAAACTTTTCCACAATGGCTGGCACCAATTTACATTCCCATCAGCAATGCATGAGGGTTCCAGTTTTTTCCGTACTCTCCCTACGCCTATTATTTTCTTCATCTCTTTTTTTTTAAATTATATTCATCTTCATGGGTGCTAAGTAATTATTTTATGATTCTGATATGCATTTCCCTGATGTCTAATGATACTGAATATCTTTTCATGTGTTTATTGGCCATTTTTATATCTTGTTTAGAAACATGTCTAATCAAATACTGTGTCTAAAATTGGTCTTTTTTTCCCCTCTTTCTTCATAAGAGTAAATTTTTGCCTTTTACTGTTTCAAAAATAGCTTTGGATCTTCACTGTTGAGCTTGGACTAGCATCATAAATTCATCCTGGAAAACTCACTCAAGGCCTACCTGCCATTTTTAGATATGATGATAACTGGGCAAGCAGTATTTTCTGTTTTTGATTGGTGGACGGCTTTTCTTTATTTTCCATTAAAAATGTTTCAAAAGCATATTTTGATGGAGTTATTGTCATGGCTGTAATTTGGATTTGGGCAAATCTTATTGGGAAATTAATTATGATAGAATGATAACGTATCTATGGTTGATACTCTTATTGGTGCTCACTGGAAGTGTTAAAGTAGAATCTAGAAAACTATTTATTGGTTGTTTATAGAAGAAATTAGTGCATGATAAAGAAAGTTGAATTATGTGCTTTTTGAGATTCTTTGCAGCTTTAAGATTCTGAAATTTGTCCCAGTGAAATGGTATGAAAAGTATCTTATTGCATCATTATTTTGTACAAACTTTTTTTTTGTAAAAAGTTTGATTCTCAGGATAATGTAGATTTGCCTTGAAAATGTGGAATTACTTCAAAAACAGAACGAAGTATTATGTACTTTATTGTTTTTAAGAGATTTAATTTGTTTTACTTTGTTGCAGTTGAGATAGTTTGCTTTCAGTTCTTAAAAAAAATGTTTTCTTACAGATTAGCAAGACATCTACAAAAAGAGGCCCAAGCTCAACACAACAATTCTGAATTCACAGAAGAGCAAAAGGTACCATCAAATAATATCTAGATATATTCAATTCCAAATGAAATTGCTCTTGAGTCCATTAAGCAAAAAAAAAAAAAAAACTGTTATATTTAAGTAAAAAAAAATCAGATTGATCATGCTTTGCCTAACATTAAGTGAACATTTATACAGATATATAACTTATCACTTAATGAATTTCTTTTCTTAACTATTTAGGCCTTATTTAACTCTAACGGAAGTCATCCACACTTTAGTTGAAAAGCATGGGTAACCCAAAGACTGGAGTTTGTTCCGAGTCACTTGGAAAAACAGAAGGATTGGGAATAAGTGCATTCCACCTCAATGCTTAACTCTGAATTTTCATAACTCTTTATGTATCACCTCTCAAAGCAAAAAAGAAAACACACACAAAACCCCCCAAACCAAAAAACAAATGGAAAAAAAATTAGGTCAAGTCAAGAACTTGGCATACAGACCTGTCAGCTAAATAAACATATAAGATTGCAAAATGTTTCACTACTGTTCTTTCTTCCTTGAATTAAAATTTTTGTATGTCAAGTTGATTCCCTGATAGAGATTATGTAAAAGGGGATACTTTAAAGTAACTTTATTCTAAAAGAAGAGAAGAAATGGGAGGAAACAACTCCCATTTTCTCCTGGCTCAGAGTAAGTAGTGTTAAGTCAATTTTTAATCTTGTAGATAGTGAAAAATATGTGTTAGTCTTTTCTTCATCTCTTTTTTTTAATAAATTTTATTTTATTTTATTTTTATTTATTTATTTTTTATTGGTTGTTCAAAACATTACAAAGCTCTTGACATTTCATATTTCATACATTAGATTCAAGTGGGTTATGAACTCCCATTTTTACCCCAAATACAGATTGCAGAATCACATTGGTTACACAGCCACAATTTTACATAATGCCCTATTAGTAACTGTTGTATTCTGCTACCTTTCCTATCCTCTACTATCCCCCTTTTCCTCATCTCTTAAGAAAAGGCAGTGTGAAAACCCTGGTGACCTAATTCAGTCTTATTAATACTTTTCTTTTTTTGCACAAGGGGAAATGGGAGTAATTTTTTGCATAATGTTTTAATTAAACTTAAGCAAGTTTTTAATCCATAGGCCTGTGTTTATTGATTCTTAGTTACAGGAGTTTGGGGAGATAAAGCCCCCAAAGGGTTAGCCGTATTTCTTGCCCAAATATATTTGTATTTTTAAAATATTTTTAAAAATTATGTTACTACAATTTGAAAGGGTGTTTTTCTTTTTTCCTTAGTAAGTGCTAATATCCACAATAGATTTAAGAGACTTAGGATGTTAGTCCTGGAAAATAATTATCGCAAAGGAAATAGCTGATATGCTTAAGGAAAGGAACAAAGACTATACACTATCCCACTTCTGTAAGATTTGTGAAATCTATCTAGGAACTGATTAGGAAGTGATCAGCTGGCATCAGTGAATTAAGACTTAAAATATCTAAATCTTGATGAATAGAATCTTAGATATCCAGGTACATAAATTAATAGTTAATGAAGTATGTTATGAATATGAAGACAATAAAAAATGTAAAAAAGTTTTAATGATCCCATATTTTAGTCACCTATTTGCCTTCAATTAGTTAGATTTCTCCAGCATTTGTTGCTCATGAGTAGAACCTGTGAGCCACATGGCCTGAGATTAAAGTCTTTTGACCTCCTAAAACATTTTAAAATTACAAACAAACAGGTTAATATCAAAAAATGAAACTTGTTAAGTGATGAGGAAAAAATTAACTTTTTCTTCACTTTCTTTATTATTCTGAGACTAGAGTTGTTGTTGATAATGCTATTGATTCTTTAATTTATAGCTGTTCAGCTTGTCTTTGGTTATAAAGACCCCCAAATCTTGTACTCCAAAAGATCCAGGAGGCTGCAGGACCTAGGGGAGAGAGCTGAGACCTAGAGTCAGAAGACTTAAGTCTTGCATCCTGGCTTTGGCTCTGGGCCTGGTTTTCCTTATATAAGAAATGAGAGATTAGAGAACTCTTAAGTGACTTTAAAAGGTCTTTGCTTCCTAAAACTCCAGTGACCTTTACCTGTGAAGTGGTCTGTACCTCCTCCTTTCCTGGAAGCCTGATTTCTGAGGAACATATTATTTATAATACCTGCCCAGGAGGCATTTCTGGCTGCCAGGTGTAACTGCAGACAGAGCTGCAGTCTTTCTATTCCTTGGTCTTGGAGAAGGACCCCAAGTCATTCTGTTCTACTATATAAGGCAAGTTTTATGCATTTAAAGGTTTAAATTTCTGTGAAAATGCAAGTGAAATATTCACAACAGACAGAAACACTCATATTGATGTATAGGCATTATATGATTGTTCCATAAGAAAAAAATTATCAAAGTCTTCAGTTAATAATGATTAGAAAAGAGAGGTCTTCAAGACATGTTCTAGGAAACACTGGATCTTAAAAAATAATAGATTGTGTCTGTGTCTGTGTGTCTGTGTGTTGTGCTGAGAATGGAACTCAGGTCCTCATGCTAGGCAAACAAGCACTCTGCATATCAGTAAGCTACATCCCCAGCCCAATAGGCATTACTTGCACACAGTTTGTGACTTCTCTGGACTTTTAATATTCTAATGTGTATGTTGGATATTTTAAAGAGTTTGGTTGTACAGTATTTTAAAAATTATTTGCTTTTGAAAAGCTCCCCTCCTTTTTTAACAGAATATTTCATTGGATCTAGTGTTCTAAAGAACGTAATACAGGAAATTTTGACACATACTGTTAGATCTGCATTAAATACTATGCCTATACATAAGCTGGAGAGAAAACTGAATAATATTTTTCTCCAAAAAGGAAAATAGAAAATGCTTTTAAGCTTATTTTTTGCAAAAATGTTGTTGTATTTTGAGTTATATTTCTTATGCTTATACTCTTATGCTTTATACATGAAAATGTATTGATAGCAGTGACAAGTTATATAATTATGCCAACCATTCAGTAGTTAGTGGAACTTTGAAAAATGTTTTTGGTTTTTAAAAACCAATCTTATTACTAAAGTGCTTTCTTTATGAAACTTTTTGCTGTCTAGTTCACAGTGAGCTCTCAAATATATTTGATGAATAAATGTTTTATTGGATCTATTATTCATATTTACTTTATATTTATTAAAATAAATCCTAATTTTAAGAGAATAACATATTTTTCCAATATTTATTTTATATCTAAAGAATTCTAAAGCAGAACTACTAATCTGTCTAAGCCATATTAATTGGTGATAGAATAAAAACTTCACATTTATTTCCTATTTTTAATATTCTCAAAGATTTCTAGTTAAAACAAGAGTTTATGATTCTTACTTGATTCTCTCTCACGATTAGTTCACTTAGTTTCATTTCAGTTTTCAATAGTTTTGTCATTATAACAAGTGGGTTTAGTGGCCAACAAAAAGCTGCCAAAAGCTTTCATTCCATGGAATTCCCTACTTTGGTGTTGTAGATTTTCTCATGTAAGTTTCTGGACAAAATAGAACATCCTATCTCATGACACTTAGAAAGTTTTTCCCTATTTTGAGTCAAACTTGGTGGTAATGAGAATCCCAGAAATATATACTTGTTTTATGTTTTATCGATTCCACCTTTCTACTTCCACTTTCTCTCTACCCCAGTGTTTTCTCTCCCCCAACAGCTAGATGGAAGATGAGTGGCTGCTTTTAAATATTTAAAAGATAAGTCTGGATTAAGTAAGACTGTACTGAATTATGTTTATTTTTAAACTCATTTTATTTATTACATAAATTGAATACATTTTAGCAAAATTAATTTAGCTCATTAATTGTCCATTTTTATTCCATGTTTACCTTTAACTGATCTTTAGAGCTCTCAATTTTCTTAGCAATGACAAACTAAAGTAGCTAATACTCTAAAAATGATACTGTTTTCTGTTTCTTATCATATTAGGTATGAGCAATTAATTTGAATAAAATGCTAGTGATTTAAGTCTTTCTAAAAATCAAACATCACTTCAGTGCTTGGTTTAATGTACATTAATTAAAGTAGTCAATACTTATACTCTGGCATATGTGAACTTGTGCTTCTTTATTACTTTTCTGAACTGTTCATTTTAAGGAAGGTGACACTGTTTCAGTAGCAAGCACTTGATTTTTGACATCAATAAATTCTACATGTTTTAAAAGTTATTGCCACAGCTGAAATAATAGTGTTTCACTTCTTTTTTAATACTGAAGCTGGTTGTGGTCCCTTAAAATAGTTATGAATAAGGCCGGTTGGTATTTTGCCATAGTTCAGTACATTTACATATAAAAAGCTATTGCCTTTGCTTAACTTAAAGAAATGTTTAAGTGATAATAGTTTGTTAGTGGTCTCTTATTGTTCAGCTACAACATTTTTATCTTAAATGTTTGAAGTGTGAAATAAAATGGATTTTAAAGTCAAGAAGGAAAAAAAGCTAACTACTATTTTGAAGATTAGCTCATTGATACATCTCAATACAAGCAAAATTCTTTTATAAATCAGTTTTGAAAGAATATAGTAAGTCATAGCTAAATGGAATTGATGGAAGTGTGTGGTTTTATTGAATATCTTGTGTGTTGTCTAGAAGGCATTGATGACTGGGACAAATTACTTAACCTGCCTGAACTTCAGTTTTCACAAGTGTAAAATGATCACAGCTAATTCAGAGTTGGGTAGGATTAATTAAATTAACGTTTATCAATCATTTAGGAGAGCTTATAAGTAAGTGCTCATTAGTTATTAATAAGTGGTTAATAATTAATAGTATTTGTTATTAATAAATTATTTGATTATTATATTTATACTTAATTATTTACTAGTTTTGCTGGAGTTGAGTGGTATATTTGAACAATAATGATTGGGAATATTAGACTTTGTGTAGAAAAGATTGCTTACTGCTGGTTTCTATACATAGCTATTTAAGAGGATGAATAAACATGAGTATTTTGCAAACTATGTATAAACATAATTTTCAAATGTAATCTCTTTTCAGATTAAAATTGCATATTTTCTAAGCTTTTATATTGAAATTTTAAAAAGATTATGGAGATAATTAAATATTATTACTTGTGTGTCTGAGAGGCATATCTTGCTCAATAATAGATTTTTTTGTGAGTTGCTATCCTAGCTGTTTGTTGAAGATTCAGTAATTGAAGAGTGTCCACTAGCCTAAGCACCAGGGGCCAGGACAATACTGTTACTTCCCTTTACTCCTCTTTTACCTTTCAAAGAACATTAACCAAACACAAAATCACCAAATCCCCAATTTACTAAACTTTTTGTAAGTCATACAGAAAATACATTCAGAAAAACATGTCAGTTTTTTTCCAAAATATGTCATTTTGTAAGCATTGTAAATGTTGTACACAGTTCTTTGCTTTTATCATCTAGACTTATTCCTAAACACATTTCAGAAATATCTTTTTTGGAAAGACCTAGAAGTCTCAGTGGCATTGTTCAGCTGCCTGCCCTGATAATTTCTTTTATGATTCTCATGAATCTCCCCTTTTCATGTCCACCTTAGCTATTCATATTCTTATTCTGAATATTGTTTAGACAGTTTGAAATAACTTAAATGATTTTTCCTTCAGTTTTTCCTCTTTCCTTTAAATTATGTATGCATTGCATACCTGTATCACAACAGTCAAGGGGTTTTTTGTTTGTTTTTTAGAAAGAGTCTCACTGTGTTGCCCACACCGGCCTTAAACTCTTAGGCTCCTGCCTTAGCCTTCCCAGTAGGTGGTACACATAACTATGCCCAGCTCACAACAGTGTTCTTAAGGGCATGTCAGTTAAAAAAAAAAAAGAACAATAAAAACACACTTCTATGTAACTTATTGTTAAAGAAATCCTAGATTCCTCAGCAAGGAGTTTGTGAAAGGTCCATTTCAGAATGACTATGCCCTACTTCACTTTACTTTTCACACCCATCCCTCTGCTTTCAGTTGGGGATTTTAAGTAATTGAACCTTGACAATTTTTCAAACTCTTTGATTTGGAAATCCTCCCTAGTCTTTGGGACTGGATTCCTAATATAGATCTTGTTCTTTTCCTTTAGGACATAAAAGGAACTTATTTTGCTGAAGCTTATAGATTGAATGTCTCTCTTTTTAATATAGTGATTTGGTATATGTTTTATCACACATAATAGAACATGAGCATATTAAAAGCAAGGACTGTGCCCTATCACATGTGTTTTATAGCTTATTTTATAAAACAGATTGACTGTAAAATTTGCACCATTCATCACAAATACTAATTTTGTTAATATTGCCTACATTTTTATACAAGTCAGAATTGAGCTTAAATCAGAATTAAATTAGACCATTGTGCTATCTTTCAGATATCTTTTAGTAAATTTCAGGCTTTATGAGAAGATGGTTGGAAGGGAAGATGTCAAAACTCCCTTTTCATTGCCCTCCCCCTTTTTAATTTTCTGTTTTCTTTTTTAAAGTTAGTATTTTGTGGCTAGAGTTGTAGCTCAGTGGTAGAGTGCTTGCTTGCCCAGCATGTGTGAGGCACTGGGTTCAATCCTCAGCACCACATAAAAACAAATTAATAAAATAAAGGTATTATGTCCATCTACAGCTAAAAACTCTTTTTAAAAATAAATAGTTAATATTTTAACTTACAGATAACAAAGATAGTACATATAAATGGGGTAACATGTTTTGATACATGTATATATTGTGTTACATTTAAATCCAGTTAACATTTTCTACTCACGTATCATTTCTTATGTTTAAAAACTTACAAATTTTTTCTTTTTTCTTTTTTGAAATGTAGGATGCTTTTATTTATCCCCCCACCCACCCCTACTGGCTCCAACCCCTGGTAACTACCATTATACTTTTAATTTCTATGAAATCAGCTTTTTTGTATTCCACATGAATAAGATTTTGTGGGTCTTGTCTCTGTGCCTGGCTTACTTCATTAATATAATTATCTTGTTCCATCGTGTTGTTGCAAAGGATAGGATTTCTTTATTTTTATGACTGAATAGTATTCCATTGTGTATATATAACACTTTTTTTATCCACTTATCAGTTGATGGACTCTTAGGTTTCATTTCTTGGCTAATAAGAATAGGGCTGCTATGAATATGGGAGTGCAGGTGTCTCTGCAGCTTACTGATTTCCTTTCCTTTGGCCATATATCCTGGAGTGGAATTGTTGGATCATATCATAGTTCAATTTTTAATCTTTTGAGGAACCTCCACACTGCTTTCCATTATGGCTATCTTTGTTGCCCTTTAAATCATATCTAGACCTATCACTAAACCAAACTTGATTTAGAATTGGTTGTGGCATATTAGTTTAGAAGAGAATATATACTCATCTCTCTCCCACTTCTCAGCCCTTTGTCTTCTGATTCTTTTCTCTAAAATCTACAAGGTGCTAGAAAAGGAATAATAATTTATTTAAAGAAGTATAGATCTCTTTTGTAAATTTTTTAAATTGTAGATGGACACTATATCTTTGTTTTATTTATTTTTTTTTTATGTGGTACTGAGGATCGAGCCCAGTGCCTCACACATGTGAGGCAAGTGTTCAACCACTGAGCTAAAATCCCAGTCCCTATAGATCTCTTATAAATAAAAATTCTTGATTTTAGTAACTGACAGTTAAAATTATCTTGGGATTTGTAGCATTTTTTTTCCCTACAGAAAACCATAGGCAAAATTGCAACATGCTTGGAATTGCGAAGCGCAGCTTTACAGGTAAATGGTTTTTTTAAATGAATTATTCTAAATTGTTCTGATAAGATATTAGACATTCATGCCCAAAGCAATATTATCTCAGAAGGGTTTTATAACAATTGGAATTGATCAGTTGAACTCACACGTAAATGATTTAGTTCATACTTTGTAAACGATAGAAATAAAAGATATCATTCTAATTTCTTCTGTTTCTATTTTTGAATATTCCAAAAATCAGTTTGGAACTTTTCATTTTCCACCTTTAAAACAAGAAATATATTTATTTTAAATATTTTATTCTTGCCATTTAAAAGACATAGGGTGCAGTGAAATCTTTGTAATGAAAAGATATAATATGCATATTTTAAATTTAGTCCACACAGTCCCAGGAAGAATTTAAACTGGAGGACCTGAAGAAGCTAGAACCAAGTAAGTTTTGTTTTATATTTTTTAGTGATATTCCTTTAGGAAGAGAGTTTTATCTGTTGTGAATATTAAGATTGTTTAGCACAGAAAGTGATTGGATTTATTTCTCTTATTTTTTGGTGCTTTTAAAATTCCTACAATATTTGTATTTTTAATTACCATTTGGATTTAATCTTTATTATAGAATATATATGTTGTACTTCATCTAAATATCCAAATTAACCTTTAATTTATCTTAATGGCTTTAATAAGATTATAATTATTTTGATAAACATTTTCAGTAGAGTCCAGTAGAGAATATAAGGTTACAATCATTAATGCCCATTCACATTACATGTTATTGAAAACTACAGTCTGAATGTTGAGAATGCATTACAAAGTGTTTTTTTGTTGTCTCCATTTTTTTCCCTTCTTCAAAATTTTAAAAAGTAAACAATTCCTTCCGTTATCTTGTTGGTTAGGATATTCCCAAATAAAGCCTTTCTGCTGTTTCAAATGATTGCTCTCTTAGAACTGTCTGCAGTATGGGCAAAGGCACAGTGTGAATAACTGAATGAATGTAAGTTAATGTAGCCTTTTTAAAAAACTTTTTTAGTTGTAGACAGATACAATACCTTTATTTTATTTATTTGTTTTTATGTGGTGTTGAGGATCGAATCCAGTACCTCACACATGCAAGGCAAATGCTCTACCAACTGAACTATAACCCAGCTCCTGTACTCTTTTTTTATTGAGATAAGATTGCACATCTCAGTGCATTTATGTGACTAGGGAATAGTAGATTTTATTTATCCAAATAAGTAAGATTTTTAAGTAGGGAATCATAAAATCAAAGCATTTTCAAACAGAAAGGAGTCTCAGACTTGTGATCACATTATTGAGGAAAGAAATGAAATGATTTGTTTGTCCTGTTTCACTTCAATCTCCAGTAACTGAGCAGGGCCTAAATCTCAGAACATTTGTCAGTGTATCTCAGTTCACACTTGTGCAATGCTTTTAATGTAAACATGCTTTGAGTAAGAGGGAAAAAATTAATTTAAGAACTAAAGAGAGCCTTGCACAGTGGCGCACGCCTGTAATCACAGCCGCTCGGGAGGCTGAGGCAGAAGGATATCAAATTCAAAGCCAACCCTAGCAAAGCAAGGCACTAAGCAACTTAGTGAGACCCTGTCTCTAAATAAAATACCAAATAGGGTTGGGGATGTGGCTCAGTGGTCAAGTGCCCCTGAGTTTAATCCCAGTACCCCCTGCCAAAAAAGAACTAAATAGAATGTTCCTATAAATTCCACAAACTGCCAATATCTAATTCATTATAGCAATTCTAACAAAGACATATATTATTGAGATAGCTGAA
Organism: Ictidomys tridecemlineatus; assembly: GCF_052094955.1. Lineage (NCBI taxonomy): Eukaryota > Metazoa > Chordata > Mammalia > Rodentia > Sciuridae > Ictidomys > Ictidomys tridecemlineatus. Next base: position 65,766,003 of record NC_135478.1, on the reverse strand, counting down.
CTGTGATTGTATTGCAGATCCAGGGTAGAAAAAGGATTCTCAGAGTATACTGAAGGGGATCTGATTTTCTGTTGTTTGGGTTGGAAAAGAGAAGTTAACAACAACAACAGACAACAACAAAGGAATGCATAGAAGATTTGTTGTGATTCTGGTGGCTTTTCCACAGTTTTAGATGATTATATTTCATTTCTTCAGAACATCATCCTTCTGAATATGGCAAGAATTCTGTCATTTTAATAGTTTTCGTATCTTTATGTAATCCAGATCATAAAGTTTTGTTTTCTTTGTGGTTCTGGGGATCAAACCCATGACCACACACATGCTAGGCAAGCGTTTTACCACTGAGCTACATCTCCAGCCCTAGATAGTAAGAGTTGGAGATGTTATAAGAGACACAACTTATATTCAGAAATAGTTCTTATGCCTATATCCAATGTATATAAGGATACTAATCAATGTAATATTTCTCACAAATTTTGGGGGTTTTTTGTACCTAAAACTTTATTTCTCAAAATCATTAATAAATACTTTGTATAAGATTGAGATATAATTTATATAAAGCACAATTCACCAATTTAACGTATCATTCAATTTTTTTAGTAAATTGGAAGAGTTATGCAGACATCAACACAATCAATTTTAGGACATTTTCATCACCACAAGAAGAAACCCTATTCCCATGAGCAGAGCAGTCATTCACTTCTTGCCATCCCCCTAAAATCCCTTCCAATTCCCAGCTCTAGGAAACCATTAGTTTGATTTCTGTCTATAAATTGTCCTATTGTAGACATTTTGTTTAAATGGACTCATATGATATATGATCTTTTATGACTGGCTACATATAAGATTATTTTGAGAAAAACACATTGATGGCTTTAAATAAAAGATTGCAACAGTTGTTTATATGGTGGTTCTACTGAAAATTATGTTTGTGTGTGAGTGTGTGTGTGTGTGTGTGTGTGTGTGTGTGAGAGAGAGAGAGAGAGAGAGAGAGAGAGAGAGAGAGAGAGAGAGAGAGAGAGATGATGCAGGGGATTGAACTAAGGGCTTTGGGCATGTTAGACAAGTGCTTTACCATAAACTATGTCACCAGCCCTCAGTTTTTTATGATAAAAATTATTAGGATTTTGGCTTCTTATTCAGTCACTCTTTCCTATTAGTTGTTTGTTTCCAAACAAAATTTAAGAATCTTATAGATACACAGAGGGGCCGTAAAGACTGTGGATGTTTATTTCATATATTTATTATCTCTTCTCTTCCTCTGAGCATACTCAAGTACTTCTATTGCCTCACAAGATCTTTCATTAATTGCCTTTTTTTTTTTTAAAGAATAGCATCTATATGCTAAGCACTCGAATCCTCTCAGTAACATTCTGCTAAGGACAACACCGACACTAGCTTGTAAATCCCAGCAATGAGTTTTAGGGTCACCTGAATTGGTTCTTTCACTATGCTGTTAGTAATACCTGTAGTGGTGCTGTACTACATCATTCCTAAGTACAGCTCTCCAGTTCAAATTCCTAAGAAATTATTGACCCATGTATTAGTCGAAGATCAGGTTAAAATCTATTACTTTTTTGGCTTTTTAAAAAAGATTTGGAATAGAAATGGAAAGAGTATTTTGGAGATTCACTTTATTATACTTTATATAATGTTTTTCATTTGTACTTTTCCCTTCTTGATAGTTATCTTTTTAGATGATTTTAATTTGCTGTTGCTTCTCAAAGAAACATAAGTGAGTATTCTGTATTTCAGTAGGGTAGACTCTGTAATTTGGAATTTATCCAAGCAGGGCACTTGTTGTGAGTTAATTATTGAGTTGGAATTAAATATTTTCTACAAATTGGTATTTAGTAATATTTCAGATTAAGTATACTTATTCAAGCTTTCTTTTTAAAATGTTAAGCCTCTTCTAAGGAAAATAGTGAATTCTAACTTTTAATATGTTGAACTTAACTGGTTTCCTTTCTTTAAAAAAATTTTTTTTTTAATTTAATGCGTGTGTTTGGTGCTGGGGATCGAACCCAGGGCATTTCCCATATAAGGCAAATCCTCTACCACTGAGCTACATCACTAGCTCTTGGCTGGTTTATTAGGCTGATGTATTCTTTACTTGAACATTTTGAAATCTTTTAAATTCTGCTGAAAATACTAAAACTATGATTGTAAAAGTCTGAGCCATTTTTTCTTATGTTAATTGCAGTAATGTACTACTGCTTACTCAAGCATATCTCCCCACCACCACCCTGCAAAATTCCCTTCTGTTAAGCCACCCTTCAAGGCTTCACAGAAATCCCACCTCTCCCTGAAAGCTTTCTCTGCTTTCTCTATAGAGGCATAATTAAACTCTGCCTCCTCTCCTGTATAGAATCATTTTAACTATCCATTGTCAGATTCTCACATGTGTTATTTTCACTTGTATTTGTTTTAGTCCTCAAAGAGATTTGAATGAACTCTTCCCCAACCCCAGAGCCTATTAATGCTTTAAGTGTAGTATGAACTTGGCAAGATTGTGTTGAGTTAAATAGATTTGAATGTTTTGAAGGAATCTTTTCCTATAATTTAAAAAATAACCTTTCAAAATTGAGGCAGCTGCCCATTTTCCTACCACAAAAATGAAACACGTCAGTCACCAAAAGCAAAATGCATTTTGATATTTGCCTGTGTGTCATCTTTTGAGGGTTAGCTTCAGGAGGTTGGTAGGTCTGTGCTCCAAGAGAAAGGCTGGGAGTGCTGAATTTTCCATGGTGGAGTAGCATCAGATGTCTGCCATGTAGTGATCCAAAGTGTGTAAGTCCTACCAAATCAGCCAATGAATCTGCAACCCATGACATGCTTCATACTTATGATAATGTCTTTTGTAAAATTCAAGCTCCTCTTCAATTCCTCCTAAGACATCATTGCTAGTATTGGTAGAAAGAAAACTCTATGTAAAATTTAAGCTATTTTAAAAGAACAATAGAATCTGTTATTCCATAGTTGTTGAAAATGTAAACCTATAATACAGTTACAGAAAGTAAAACAGAATTTGTTTTAAATCTATTTAAATTTGTTCTAAAGCTATTCACATAAATTAAACGTTTCATAGTACTTTAACTTGTAAAAATAATATAACAAAGCTATTATTCTAAAGCAAATACTTCCTCTTCAGAGCTTTGATACCAAAGAAATGAAAATACTATTTAATTATTCTGTTACAATACAAATGCAAGATAACCACTGAGCCACATCCCTAGCCCTATTTTGTATTTTATTTAGAGACAGGGTCTCACTGAGTTGCTTATGCCTCACTTTTGCTGAGGCTGGTTTTGAATTCTTAATCCTCCTAAGCCTCTGGGATTACAGGTGTGCACTACCACACTCAGCCAAGATATTCTTAATAACCAAGATATTTTTCAACTTTTTTGTTTGTTTTTGATGTACTGGGGATTGAACCCAGGGGTGCTCTACCACTGAGCTATATTTCCAGTCCTTTTTATTTTTATTTTTTAAAACATTTTTAGTTGTAGATGGACACAATACCTTTATTTTATTTATTCATTTCATGTAGTGCTAAAGATTGAACCCATTGCCACATGTGCAAGGCAAGCACTCTACCACTGAACTACAACCCCAGCCCTTTTATTGTTTTATTTTTATTTTGAGACAGGGTCTCCCTACGTTGCTTAGGCAGATGAAATTCTAGTCCTCCTGACTCAGGCTTTTGGTACCTGGGATTACAGACACATGCCACCATAACAGGATCAGCTTTTAAAAATTATTGTTATATACATTTTTAATGGTTGATTTTTTTGCTCATTTCATTAAACTCTTATTACAATATGATCATTTCTGTGTGTTTGTTTCTGGTATGAGTGAGACATGATCTTTTTGTTACCTGCTCCCCATTCTTTGTATCTATTCCATTGTTGTGTAAGTGATCAATATTTATTAATATTACTTATTAATATTGAGTTGATTTAATAGTTTAGTAACAATGATCATGCAGAAGTATAGAAAAGATGTTCTTGAATTAAAAAATAAACAGTACTTCTTAGTGAGATAAGAAATATTAGGATTCTAGTCAACTAGATCAAAAAAGGTCATGGAGAGAGTGAATGTCCATTTTAGATTTTCCCTTGCCATTTTGTATACATTTATTTAGGCTGTAATTCTCTCAATAGCCTGTAAAAGAAGTAGCATTCGCATTTTAGAACTGGGGAGATTAGAGTTTTTATGTAAATGTTCAAGTTATTGTTGTAATTGTAGGGCTAGGTTTTGGTTTAAACCTTCTACTTTGATCTCCTGCTGCTTCCCCTTTGCTTGTCAGACTTAAGTTCCCACAGTCCTTTCTGTGCCTCGAATAAGGCAAACTGTTTCCTACTTGGAACCTTTGTTGTTGCTCCAGCCTGTTCTTTAATACCTGGGAAGCCTTATGCTAGAGCCACTTACGGATGATTCCTCTCATCTCAGGTCTTGGCTCAAATGTCTTCTTACAGTTTAGTTTTCAAAGGCACCCTGTCTACCTTAGCTACTCTACCAGGTTCTCTCTGCTTTTACACAGCATCCTGCTTGTATCCTTCATACCACTAATCACATCTTACATTATCTTGTTTATTTGTTGGCATATTTATTGTCTACTTTTCCTTAGTAAGGTCTAAGGTCCAAATATGAGTTCTTGATTACTGTGTATCTTTAGCACCTAAAACAGTGATTGGAACATTGTGAGTACTCGGTATACATTTGTTGAGAAGAAGAAAGAGATTAAGGATGAAGAAGAGCTAAAGGGAGAGAGAATAAGAGTGAGTAATGAGAATCTGGGTACAAGTTTCCAACTTCTTTCTCACTGTATGATTGACTCCTATTGGAATAAGTTATGTAATTACAACCTGTTCTTTTTGAATTTCCTTATTTAGGAACCCAATATGACATACTCCTTTTAACTGAAATATGCAAGACTCCAAAATTAAAGTCTGAGTAATTAGAGTAAAAACCATGGGTTGCCCAATTAATAATGCTAAATATTCACCTTGAAATAATTGCAGGTAGTCACTAGGAACCCATAAATTGGGAAATGAAACAATACATTTCATAAAATACTTTTCCAGATACAGATAGAATTGTAGAACATCTGTCTGTAGGCTTACATGCCAGAAAGTAATCAACCAGGACACAAGAGGTGATAGCATTATGTTGTTTGATGACTTCCCTGAGGAGAAAGTCTGCTGTGTGTGTGTGTGTGTGTATGTGTATGTGTGTGTACACACGTGTAAATATATATATATATATACACAAACACATATATATATATATGCATGTATATATGTGTGCACACATATACAATAAATTTCATCATAAAAGGAATATTGGAATTATAACCTTGCTGCTACAAACCTTACCAGTGTGATAAGTATTGAGGGAAATCTATTTAGGATAAAGAATAAGATGTGATTATCTATTTCTCTTTAATTAGTCATCTTCAGTATCAATCTTTTAATTAAAATACTTCAGGAGAAGTGGTATTCTCTTTCACTGGTACCCCATATCACCTAGGACCTTGTACATTGGAGAACTATTTTATGGTTCATTTTCTATGAGGGCTCTGAGACTTTCCTTGGAGATCTTACAGTACTCTGAAAATACTGGTACCTGCAGTCCACTATGGACATTTTTATTTTGCTAAGACACTCAGTAGTCAATTGCAGAGTCTTAAAATGATAGTGAAGCTCGGAATTTAAAATACATATATTAATGTGTGCTTAATACACTATAAAATATGATTAAAAGTATCAATTTAAGATATAACATATAAGACTAACTAATATATAAGACTTACATAACATGTAAGACTAAGATATAAGACTAATGTTTGTCTATGTTTTTATTCTAGTCCTAAAAAATATTCTCACATATAATAAAGAATTTCCATTTGATGTTCAGCCTAGCCCATTAAGGTAAATAAATAAGCATCCATATTTTGTCTTCTGATTTTATTATCTATTTTATGCCTGTTTTTCAAATATTTCTGTATTTTTTTCCCTATCAAATTTGGTATTGGTGATATGACTGGTAGCAATGAGATGATTGACATTGACATTTATATCAACATCAACCTAATAATCAGCATCTTATCTGGGAAGTTAGTGGCTATGAGGGTTAGCTGGTGTATTAAGTGGAGTAGCTCACTAATTTTTCTGTCCTTTTTTATATAGGAGAATTTTAGCCCCTGGTGAGGAAGAGCATTTGGAATTTGAAGAAGATGAAGAAGAAGGTGGTGCTGGAGCAGGGTCTCCTAATTCTTTTCCTTCTAGAGTGCCTGGTGGGTACAAAAAATGTACATTATATAATTCAAGGTCAGGTGTTTGGAACTTACTTTTGTACTTGTTAGTGGCGGGTAAAACATCTCCAGGTTTGCCAATCTTAAGCAAATTATCATGGCCATTCTGTTAGCGGTAGCTATCGGTTTATTGTGAAAGTATCTTACTATTTGTGTCAGGGATCCTCAAAACATCCCATGTTTAGTGATTGGCTAGGAATACCCACAGGACTCAGCATATAGCTGTACTCACAGTTGTATTCTGAGTCATTACAACAAGAAAACACAAGAACAAAATCAGCAAATGGTAAAGGCACACAGGCAAATTCCAGAGGAAACCAAACTTCTAAGAGTCCTCTCCCAGCAGAGTCAAATATGTACTTGATTCTCTCAACATTCTTTCACACCTGCAAAATGAAAAAATATTGTCTATTGGGGAAGAACTGTAGAGATTCAGTGCACAAGACACTTATTGGGGTTAGCGTGAACCAAAACTACAGACTCCAGGAAGAAAGCAAGTGTTCAGCACAAACCATATTGTTTGCATGGACGGTTTAGGCACAGTGATCTTTTTAACAGGGCATGATGGGAATCCTGCTGAAATCCAGGTTCCCAGATGCTAGCCATAGACCAACATTGTAAGTAGGCTTTCTAGAGTAACTGTTTGCTATGTTAATTCTTTTCTTTATATATCTAGCTGTTCTTTAAATAATCATATATGATTGTGAAACCTGGACCTGGAGGAATAGATACTAAACAGTTGCCCTTAACAGGGAAATAAAGAATACATAGCAAGTCCTTTTTATTTTTGGAAGATCTTGACAAGGTTGTAAAATACCCTAGTCAAGCACCCTGAGTAAATTATTTGCCTCTTCTACTTCTATACTTTCTTCTGTTCTTATACAGTGCACAGTTTTTACTTCTGATGAATTAGTTCATTTTTGGAAGTGTAGAAATAGCACTGTACTATTGTGATGCATTTTTTTAAAAGACTCTATGCTTTATGGTATAATTAAATATAATATACATATCATCCAGAAAACTTCATAATTAAAGTCATATTCCAGTAATTTAAATACTCTTTGGTAGAAGATGTTTGAAATATAAACAGTATAGGCTTAGACCAATAAGATACCTGCGCTTTTGAGTCTAAGATCTGCCAATCAGTAGTTAAGTGACTGTACTTAATTCTTTATAAAAGGAGATGTTGACAGTGTCTAATTCATAGGGTTACAATGAAAATTAGGCACCACATACAAATCATTTGGCATTATACTTTTCATTTGCTGGGGTAGTGGTGGCTACTGTATTTTCATTATCACCTATAAATGATGCTAACAGTCCTACACCATAGGATTATTAGAAAAATTACAATCACTATAAAATGTTATTGTTAGTGTTTCTTTGGTACAAGGTAATTATTTCCAATCTGCTTGTCTTTATGAATAAAGAGCTATATTTTACTTGTTATATTTGTAGGAAATTCAAGATTGCTGAGATGATGAGGTAAATAAATTTGCTAAAATTTTTCTGCATTTTTTATTTCCTTTTCAAACCACATGCTGTAATTGAAATAGATTCCAGTTCTATAAATTTCTGGCTTTGGTTATTTGTTCACTAGTTATACTTCTGTAGCAAACAAGATCCTTAAAGCAGATGATGTAAGTCATGAAATGGACAGGTCTTTATGGGGTTCAGGTTGCTGAGTTGAAAAGAAACTCTGTAAATTAAGTCTATTTGCTATGAAAGATTAAGCCCAAAGTAATTAGTTTTTTTATTCTGATATAGCATTTTGGTATTTTATTTCAGAGATACAGAAAGCTCACTAAACCTTTCTATTCCATGAATTATTTTCCTCAAAGTAAGAAAGAGTACATATAGTTCAATTGGCTATATTTGATTTTTGATCATATTTTCCAGGGCCTGTGTCATTATAAAATTGAAAATGTCATTGAAGGACAATTTGACCTTTAACTTAATTGTAGAATGGGAAAAAAATTGTTATACTGTGGACATCCAAGATTTCATTCGTGATAAGGCTGTGGTGTCTACATTATCATGGCAGGGTACTTCTAAGAATTATTAACATTTTTATTACCTTTATTTTATGTAATTTATATAATTGTAAGTTTGTTGTACTTTTTTTTTTTTGGTACTGAGGATTTAACACAGGGGTGCTTTACCAGTGAGCCACATCCTCAGCCCTTTTTATTTTTTATTTTGAGATAGGATTTCACTTAGTTGCTTAGGGCCTCACTTAGTTGCTGAGATTAGTCTTAAACTTGGGATCCTCCTGCCTCAGCCTCCCAAGTCACCTGGATTCCAGGCTTGTGCTATAGCATCTAGCTTATTGTGATCTTTTTAAAAAAAGATTTATTAAGGTGTCCCTTACATATACAAAAGGCATCTTTTTTAATGTACAGCTTTATAAGTTTTGACAAACACACATGGTAAACACTACTACTGTTAAGCTAATGAGATAAAGTATAATATATGAATATGGTATGATCAAGAGTAGTTTATTCCCATTTAAAATCAAAAATGGATTTTTATCCAACCTTTCTTGAAAAGAATAAAAAATTGTTGAACCTTTCTTTGACATTATTATCATTTTCAAAGCCTTCAATTCTCATAAGACAGTAACTTTTTTGTACTGCTTTAAACACTAACTGGCTTAAGTCCAAATAGTAGTTTAATTTTCTTAAGGTAATCTCAGTAGATTTCATTTAAATAGAGGATAAAAATTTAAAACCTATTATTTATTACCTGAAAATTTATTTATCATGTTGAATATTAAAGCTTCTAAATGATAAACCAAAGTAATACAAATTTAAAAAAAAATAGCTGGCCAGGATTATATGCTTATAATCCTAGCTACTTGAGAAATTGAGGCAGGAGGATTGCAAGTTTGAGGCCAGTGGGGGCAACTTAGAGAGACTTTGTCTCAAAATAGAAAGAACTAGAGATGTAGCTCAGTGGTAGGGTGCTTGCCTCACCTGTGTGAAGCCCTACATTCATTTCCTAGTACCACATGCACAAATAGCCATGTCACAATTTTAGACAAAATTTAAAAAAACGTTTCTGAGTGACCTAAACATAAGCCTAGCAATCTCAACATTATTCTAGATTTGTATTGGTTATTCATCTTTTATATAGTCTTAGATATGTACAAAAAATGTTTTTTTGAAACTCAAAATGAAGAGTGAATCTTACTTCTTTAATATCAAACCTGTACTTGTTTCTTTCCTGCATAAATATTCAATTCTGAGTTGAACTTGAGAGTTAAGCAAATATGTATTTCATTTTCAGCTAAAGTGCAGTTTTTTTCTTACCCATGCATATAGGAAGTTGAAAACTGCAACAAAATATTCATTGCTGTTCCATGAATATTAGGGCATCCTTATTTCACAGAATTTCAGAATATATTTAGGGTTAAACAGTAAATACCACCAAAGTGTGCAGATAGACTCTGGCTCTCCGAGCACATCCTTTCTCTCAAAGTCTCAAATTCTCAGACTGAGCCAAACAGTCAGAGCCAGAGTCCCTCATCCAGTCATGTACTTATATTGAAAGGAAAGTAAAATACCATTCAATGTTATCTGGTAGTACTCCTAGCTGTTTTTCAATAGTTTTAAGGCTTGTTAATATTCTATTACTCTCCAGCAGTTTTGAAAGATTTCTTTTTTATAATTTGTTTCTACATGTTTGTTTGTAGTACTGGGGATTGAAGTCAGGGATGCTCTACCACCTAGCTACATCCCCAGCTCTTTGATTTATTTTTTTATTTTGAAACAGGGTTTTGCTAAGTTGCCCACACTGGCCTCTCTTGCCTTAACTTGCCAAGTTGTTGGGATTACAGGCATGCAGCACTATGTCTGGCTCAGTTTGTTTTGTTTTGTTTGTTTTGTTTTTTAATCCATGAATCTTGTCACTTGAAGTCAAAAGGTTTTCTCCAGAGCTTTGCAGAAATTGGTTCATAGGAAATGTCTATTGAGTAGGCTCTTCATCAAGGCTCTAAGCAACATCTGGCCTGCTTTTTCTTTCTTTCTTTTTTTTAAAGAGAGAGTGAGAGAGGAGAGAGAGAGAATTTTAATATTTATTTTTCAGTTATTGGCGGACACAACATCTTTGTTTGTATGTGGTGCTGAGGATCGAACCCGGGCCGCAGGCATGCCAGGCGAGCATGCTACCGCTTGAGCCACATCCCCAGCCCCAGGCCTGCTTTTTCTTGAAAGTCCTCTGGCCACTCAAATTTTTAACCCAACACCTGTAGTAACTCTTCCTTGCATGCTAAATGGCATCTGTGTATGAAGCATATACCCACTGACTCATCTTAGGTTTTGTGAGAGTATTTATTATTTTTTTCCAGATATGATGGTGACACTTAAGAATTCAGCCATTATCCAAATCACATATTTCTGAACACAGAAAAATACATATTTCTAGTACCAGTCAATAAAGAAAATAAAAACAAGAATATACTCATATAACCTATATACAAACAACTTTAATAAAGTATAATTTTTGACAGACCTAGAAATATTATTGTTTGAATGCTAATGACCCCTAAGATTTTTATCAAACTTTTAATATAATTTCAAAGTGAATAAACTTCTTATGATTTTACTCTTTATCTTGAAAGGTTGGAGCAGTTCCTCAACTACTAATCAGTTACCAACCAAAAGAAATTGTGCATGTGTTTTCATATTTTCACACAATTTGTATGTGTGTACAAATTGCAGATGTGCAGTACAAATTGCAAAATTTTTCTCTTGCTAGATTTTTAAGACCCATTTCATGTTTTGTGCCATTTACAAAATGTTATGACCAAATAATGATTTGACAATATCATTATTTTAAATTATGTTAAAATTATCCCAAAATAATAGAAAATATTATTTTATATATATCCTTTTTATTGGATTTTAAAATTACAAAGAAATGTGCACTTAAAAAATGTGTGTGACAGACTTTGAATTGGTAGTATCAAACATCTGAATTTAACTGCAGGTATGATAAATCTAAAACAAAGAAGACATAAATATATAATCACACACATATGATAATGCTTAGTTTACATTTTAGATATCAGGTCCATCTCTGTCCTAAAATTATGGAAAACAAATTTTGTACTCCTTATTCATGACATTTAATTCACCAAGCACCAAGGCAAAATGAAGACTGACTCACCTCTTATTGAAGTAAATGCCTGTGACAAACATTTGTACAATATCATGTAAAAAGCAAATTCAAATCAGTGTTTTAAAAAAATATAATCTTTGGTAATTTTCCTCTTTTAATGTTCTTACCTAGACAATAATGTACTATTTTGGAACAAAGACTGTCATGCCATTTCCAATTTTGGACTAGAAATTGTCCTTATGGTATGATATGAGATATAAACAATAGAAATTTTTAAAAAGCAAAAATAAAAAGTTGAAAGAAAAGAATGACTTCCTCTTCTGCATGTGAGGACAGGGCCTTAAGGATCCCACTGACCTTCATATCCATGTCACTCCAGACTCATCCTCGGGTTGGTGGTCCTTTTATTGTCTGATTCTCCATGATCTCTATGGCTACACAGAGACTATTGAATGTGAGGCCATCCTACTTGATACTTAGACCTTCATTTTTCTCAGCACCCTCTTGGAACAAAGAAGTTATGGGCGGGGGGGGGTGAGGGGCTTCAGATGTTCTCCCATTGTTTTTCTGTACCTGTTGCAGGTACAGTGGTGTTTCATTGCTCGGTCTGTGTCAGTGCTGTTGGGTGCCCAGCAGAGGCAGAGGCCTTACTTGCACAATTCCCTTTCCTCTCCACAGTGGCAGTGGCTGTAACATTCTTGGCTAGGTCAGATGCTTTTACACAGTTTTTAAAACATTCTTAAGCAAACTTGTCTATGTTTAACAAACAGCCATTTGGGGGATCCATAGCTACCTTCATAAATTGTTTTCCACAGATGAAGCACAATGAAATATAGCAACTTAAGTTTTTACCCAAGTACCACCTGTTAATAAACAGTTTCCATCAACAAGATGGACTTTTTGGTATCCCCTATTACAGTAGTGTGGTAAAATGGTTCCAAACCTTCCAATTCATTGTCATTATTTTATCAGAGTTGTCTTTAGGTTTAGGCTTAGAATCTTCCTCTCACAGAAAATCACACTGAATTCAGTAATTCCTTCCAACTCTTTTTGACACCAGTGAGAGCATGCTTGCTCTGGTTGGTGCATAAGAGGTGTTTGGGGGAAGATAAGTCAGAAAAAGACGTGCTTTCTGTGTTCAGTACAACTTGGGGCTCACCAGCTACCAATGGCTTCCTTTGTCTTGCAGTAAAAACTGAAAGTGGAATTAACCAAATGAACACAGTCCTGCTGCTCACTGCTATATGAGTGTTAAAGACCTATCATATTGTTATCTGGGCTACTCAGTCTCTGTCCATTCCTGTGAATGTGCACTTCTCAGTGTACAAAGTTCAAATGTTACTATTTTTTAATCAATCCCTTACTTGGGAGTTCTTAGTGACAGCTCAATAACATCCCTGGGATGTTATTGAAAACTTGGTTTGGACAGCTGTAGCCATTTAGGGTTTTCCATATTTAAAAGTATGAGGCACAAATAGTGGCCTCACAAAAATGTCTATATTCTAATCCTGGGAACCAGTGACTGTTATGTTTACATGGCCAAAGGAACTTTGCAGAAGCTTGAGATGGGGAGGTTCTCCTGCAGTTCCTTTTAAGGCTTTAGGGACAATTAAAATAAAAATGTTAAAATGAGACATGATGGTTAAAAGCATGGACTCTGTAGCCAAACTGCTGTGTGATTATGGATAATTTGTTTTTCTATGCCTCACTTTTCACCTCTGAAAAATAGAACTAAACTATTGTTGTGAGGATTAGATGAGAGGAGTAGGATAGTATGTGGCACAACACAAATACTCACAAGTGTTAGCTATTTCTTATTTACATAGCAGTTCCATGTGGAAGAACATTTCTTCTGATCTTTGCTCTAGATCTGAGAGCAGATGATCTAGCTGGAATAGCACAGTTTACACTGGATTGTGTGTAGTGATTTCTTTCATATCCTTGTTAGTCTTCGAATTTTATGAATGTAGTTGACTTGTTCTCATATTACACTATGTAATTGGATATGTTAATTCTTCACTTAGAAATCTTCCTTTTAATGCATTGGCTCAATTTACAACTATCATGGTTCTATCTTTGTTGCAAAAACATGCACCCTTTTTCATCTACCTGGGAGCTATAGATGGTATGGTATTATTCTAGTATTTGATCTTCTTTTATGTTTATTATTTCTTCACTCATTGATATAGATTCTCTAGCCATTTGTTTACTAGAGCATGATAACCTCTAGAACTGGAAATTCAGTCATTCATTCAATAAAATATTTCTTCAACAAAGATCTGTTTATTCCTTGTGCATACCACAAAAGGAACAGTTCCCACACCTTTCAGGATGCTTATTGTGTAGTCAGCAAGACAGAGCCAAAAGCACATGATTATGATTAGAGATGTGCACCAATGTTGTAGGTTGGCAAAAAAGAAGGGCTGAGGGAGTTCAATAAATCTGGCCAGATTTAGGACTCACTTAGTATGTAGGAGTTGACCATGTAGAGAGAGCACATCATAGAGCATTCTGAAACACCTTAAATAGGCACCTTTCTATGTAATCTATGATCTTAATTACAGTCAGCTTCCTTCATCATGGAACACAATGTTTGACATTCTACCTTGAATTAAACAAGAAATTCAGACTTGAAATCACTGCCTCTATATTAAATTATCTGAAGCATAATGATTACATTAAACCTTACTGTGTAGTCTCAGGCAAAAAGATTGTTGGTAAGGAATGTAGCATCAGCCCTACCATTTCAACTGAAAGATCTAGATAATGACAGCTTATAAAATTGACTCACCCCAAAGTAACAACAAGTTTAATATCAACTTGGCAAAAAATAATCTTAACATCAAAAAGACTTTTTGAAAGTTGTAAAGCAATCATCTTTTGAATGTCAAAACAGGTAGTAAAGAGGTAATACATAAAAGAGGTAACATTCTTGGGGGGTTTTGGGGGTGGGGTGGGGTGGGTTCTTTTTTGTCTTTTTTAGAACTGGGGTTCGATTCCAGGATTTTGCAAATGCAAGGCAGACACTTTGCCACTGAGCTACATCCCAACCCAACATTCTTAATGTATAAAGAAAAATTTTAATTGTAATAACCAAAGCAGAATACATGAGAGGAACAGACAATATGAGCAAGCACATGAGCGTGCACACACACACACACACACACACACACACACACACATTTTAAAAATACCCGTTAAACATATAAAAAGATACTCAACTTTATTTTTAATAAAAACATAAATTAAAGCTACTGTTGGAGAGTCTTAGGGGAAATAGATACTTATTAATCACTGGTGGGAATAGAAAAATGGTACAGTTCCTTTGGAGGGGAATTGAGCATTCTCTAACAACATATAAGTACATATTTTTTCCTTAGCAATCCCATTCCTGAGAATTTACTCTGAAGATGCACCCCCAAAATACAGGAAAAAGAGGGGAAAACATATGCATATACACAAGATTCTCTGTTTAGGTGTTTTTTATAATGATAAAAAGTTAGAAATAATGTAAATGAAGATTGACTGAATAAACATAGGATGCTGTGGAAAATAATTCAGAAAATCTCCCTGAACTAATGAGTGATTTTTCAAATTATTGTTAGCAGAATTTATCAAGGTAGTTCACATTAGCAGATTAAGGGGAAAGATTTCATAAAGTTGTCAACAATGCAGAAAAAATTTTCAGTTAAATTTGAAATACAGCCTTGATTTTAAACAATTCTTGGCAAAGAACAGAAAAACATCCTTAACTTGATAAAACATGGCTACATGACATTTACAGCGCAAAATCATTTAATGATGAATTTGAACAAAACAAGATTATCTATTACTTCTTTTCATCAGCATTGTTTTGGAAGCCCTAGCTACTGCACTAGGACAAGAAAATGAAATATAAAAGGGGGGATGTTCTTTATTTGCATATTTATGAATATATAGAGAATATATGCAAAAACCTATTCATAACTCATTAATAAGATAATGCGGTTCCTGGATATAAAATCTGTACAGACAAATCAATTCTATCTCAAACAAGTAATAGTTGCTTAGAAAATGAACTATTATATAGAGCACAATTTTTTTTATCTTTGTATAAAGTATGTTCACGCCAATTCACTTTATTCATGTACTTGGTTTTTTTTGCATTACAATTCTTATTACACATATATACCACAATTTTTCGTATCTCTCTATATAAAGTAGGTTGACACCCAATTTGTGTCTTCAGACATGTTCTTTGGATAATGATGTCCATCACATTCATTAGGAGGCTAATCCCCTCCCTCCTTTCTTTCCCTCACTCCCCTCTTCCCTATCTAGAATCCATCTATTCATCCCATGCTCCTCCTCCCTACCCTATTATGAGTCAGCCTCCTTATATCAGAGAAAACATTTGGCATTTGTTTTGGGGGGATTGATTAACTTCACTTAGCAATTCTCCAATGCCATCCATTTACCTGCAAATGCCATGATTTTATTCTCTTTTAAAAACGTTAATAGTGTATATATGCCACATTTTTTAAAATCCATTCATCCACTTAAGGGCATGTAGGTTGGCTCCACAGTTTAGCTATTGTGAATTGTGCTGCTATAAACATTGATGTGGCTGTGTCCCTGTAGTATGTTGTTTTTAAGTCCTTTGGGTATAGTCCAAGGAGAGGAATAGCTTGGTCAAATGGTGGTTCCCTTCCCAGATTTTCAAAGAATCTCCATACTGCTTTCCAGATTGGCTGCACCAATTTGCAGTCCCACCAGCAATGTATGAGTGTGCCTTTTTCCCCACATCCTCTCCAATACTTATTGTTGTTTGTCTTCATAGCTGCCATTCTGACTGGAGTTGTATCTTAGTTTTGATTTGCATTTCTCTGGTTGCTAGAGATGTTGAAAATTTTTTCATATATTTGTTGATTGATTGTATATCCTCTTCTGAGAAGAGTTTGTTCAAGTCCTTGGCCCATTTTTTGATTGGGTTACTTGTTTTTTCAGTGCTTAGCTTTTGAGTTCTTTATATACCCTAGAGATTAGTGCTCTATCTGATGTGTGAGGTGTAAAAATTTTCTCCCAGGATGTAGGCTCTCTGTTCACCTCACGGATTGTTTTCTTTTGCTGACAAAAAAACTTTTTAGTTTGAATCCATCCCATTTATTGATTCCTGGTTTTAATTCTTGTGCCATAGGGGTCTTATTAAGGAAGTTGTGGTCTAACCCACATGATGAAGTTTAGGGCCTACTTTTTTCTTCTATTAGACGAAGAGTCTCTGGCTTAATTCCTAGGTCCTTGATCCATTTTGAGTTAAGTTTTGTGCATGGTGAGAGTTATGAGTTTAATTTCATTTTGTAGCATATGGATTTCCAGTTTTCCCAGCACCATTTGTTGAAAATGCTATCTTTTCTCCAGTGCATGTTTTTGGCACCTTTGTCTAAAATAAGATGATTGTAATTTTGTGGGTTAGTCTCTGTGTCCTCTATTCTGTACCATTGGCCTACCAGTCTGTTTTAGTGCTGAAACCATGCTGTTTTTGTTACTATTTCTGTGTAGTATAGTTTAAGGTCTCATATAGCAATACTCCCTGCTTCACTCTTCCTGCTAGGGATTTCTTTAGCTATTCTTGGTCTCTTATTTTTCCAGATGAATTTCATGATTGCTTTTTCTATTTCTATGAGGAATGCCATTGAGATTTTGATTGGAATTGCATTAAATCTATATAGCACTTTTGGTAGTATGGTCATTTTGATAATATTAATTCTACCTATCCAAGAGCAAGGTCGATCTTTCCAGAAATAGTAAATGAATTCAGCAAAGGAGCAGGATATAAATCAATACCCATAAATCAAAGGCATTTCTGTATATCAGTGACAAAGCCTCTGAGAAGGAAATGAGGAAAACTACTCCATTCACAATAACATCAAAAAAATGATACTTGAGAATCAATGAAAGAAGTCAAAGATCTATACAATGAAAACTACAGAACCCTAAAGAGAGAAATCAAAGAAGATCTTAGAAGATGGAAAGATCTACACATTCCCTTCTTAAAAGGAGAAAGGGAGAAGGAGGCAGAGAGAGAGGGGGAAGGTGGGCAGGGTCAGATCAGAATATGATAGCCCAAAGGGTGAGGTTTTGGCCTGCTGAGAACTTCTAACTGAAGGAGATTGGAATTCCAAAAGCAACCTCAGCAGCAAAGCCTCTGCTCTCCTCCTGCCCTCCTGTCCATTCACCCTTTTCTCCCAAAGCCAGTCATAAAACCTAGAAAGCGCTCTCTCTCTCTTTCTCTTTCTCTTTCCTTCCCTCCCTGCTATTCCCTTACTGTCCCCCTACCCTCCCTTACCCCTCCCTTACAAACCCTCATTCCAGACAGGATCTGCCTTAGGTCCAGAAGGAAAGAAAGCTATACATAGAGGCCAAGAAGAATCTGACCAGACAGGGCTTGCTGGGACCCTGGCAGCCTTTTACCATTAGCTCACACCCCCTTTTCCAGTCATTTCTACATGGCCATACATTCTTCATGGAACATAAACAAAAAAACAGGAGTTTTCCCTGGATCTGTAGGTCTTTATTTCTGAAGGCTTTTAGGTCAAATAAAATTCTATTAAATAATTGTTATGATTTTTAAAATGTAAAGATATATACTAGTTCATAAATTAGAAGAAGCAGTTTATAAAGATAGACTCTTTCTGAAACTCATCTGAATTTTTATTGCAGTTCCTGGACCTTTTATACAGCTGTAGAATTAAGATACTGTATTAGTGGTAAGAGGATAAACAGTCCGGTAAGACAGAATAGAAAACTCAGAAAGTGATTGCCACATGATTTATGATTGAGGTGGGACTGCAGATCAGTGGTGGAAAATGTCAGTCTTTTTAATGAGTAGTGCTGAGACAATTGAGTATTTATGTGAAATTGAATAAAATTAAAGCTCCTACTATACACCGTAGTCAATAATTCTATGTGACATATAGAATTAAGTGTGAATGGCAAAACTATGCTTTCAAGATAATACCTTTATGATTTTGGAGTGGGGTAAGTTTTCTTAAATATGACATAAAAAGCACTGATTGTAAAGGAAGATATTAAGAAATTTGAATATTACTAGCAGTAAGTATTTATCATAATCAGAAGACACCATGGCAGAGAAAAGTCATTCTTAACATTCAAAACTAACACTTGGTGTTAGAAGTTAGCAATGGTTGCTATCTTTTGGAAGAGTGAATTGGATAGGGTGGGGGGAAGGACACTCCCAGGAGGCTGATCATATCTTTCCTAGATCTGATACTAGTTATACAGGTGTATTCACTTTGTGGAAGTTCAGCAAACTGTACTAACAATTTGCGCATTTTAAAATGTATATGCTCTACTTCAACAAAAAGTCTTTATAAAGGAAAACTACTAAGAAGCTATTTGTAAAACATTTGTCCAGCAAAATAATAGAGACCTCCTACAGCTCAATAAGATAGACATCTCAATAGAAAATCGAGCAAAATAATTGAACACACTTCAGAAAAGATGAAATCATACATTTGATTTATTCTAAAAGGTGCTCAACCTTATTAATCTTCAGAGGAATGCAAATTAAAATGATTGATCTCTTTATACCAAAATTGGCTAACATGAAGAATCTGAGAAAACAGTACCTAGTGAGGATGTGGAGCAATGGGAACACTACTGCACTTGGGCTAGGAATAAAAGTTGGCACAACCACCTTGGGAAATGGATTGTCATTACATAGTAGGTATGGAGGTAACATGCCAGGTGACTTAGTGATTCCCCTGTTTCAGAAATGGGTGCTTATGGGCACTAGAAGATGTTAGAAGAGTATTTATAATAGCCTGTTAACTATATCCAAACACTTGAAGTAATTCAAATGTCTATCAACACAAGAATGTGTACATAAACTGTAGCATATTTATACAGCCATGTACTACATAATAGAATGAACTTTTCTGCAGAAAAATTCATATATGATATACATACATATGAATATGTATGTATATATATAAATATAAATGTATACATATTCACATTTTTCATAAAATTTCAGAAGTGTTTCTTAACTTTCTGAAGTTCATCCCAGATGTCCAGGTACAAGCCCCTCTTCTAAAAGTACCCTCATTTGTCAATCAAAGAAGATGCATAAAAGGTATTATGTATATATTTAATGATATCAGCCTGAGCCCATTTAGGTTTGTTAATGCAACAGTGGAATGCAGCCTCCAGGCCTTCCTATTATTGCATTTGTCTGTATTGTCTTCATATTTGTTTAAATTAGAAAGTAATACATTTTTAACAGCACTGTTGAGGTACAATTTGCATTTCATAACATTTCCCTTTTGTAAGTATAAAATTCATTGATTTTTGACACCTCTATAGAGTTTTGCATCTGCCATCACTATACAAGTTCAGAACATTCCCATCACCTCCCAAAATTTCCTCAAGCCACATTTGCCATCAATCAAATGTGTATTTTCAAATGTAGTGTGTTGATTACTTCATGTATTTCAAATAACTCATCATTAAAAGTAGCATAACACATTGTTGAATAGAAACTTGAAAAACATCAACCAAAATCTTTTGTTAAGTGTATTTTGAGGTTCTTTATACATACTTGATTAAAATCAGCTTATTTGCATCTGTTCTCTATTGGTAGTTTCAAAAAAGGGAACATACTGAACAGTTGATTTCTTCCTTCATATGTTCTTGGTGGGTGAATGTTGTCATGTTGTTCTGGGTGGGTTTTAGTTTTAAAAATTTTAGTTGGTTTTGGAAAAAATGTTCAGTTATACAAATGGCCATTTTATATGTCAGTCTGTATAGTACTAATTTCTGAGGGAATAAATCATACAAAATAGAATGAAGAATAGAAGTTAGACTATATAGTTAAATTAAAACATAAATATCAAATTGTAAATTATTTTCTTTATTAGGAGTAACTAAAGAGAAGAATGTATTGATCAACTGTGATATTAAATGTCTCAGACTTTAGAACAGTATAACAAGTATTTTAAAAGCTTTTCTTGTCTTTGTTCTACCACTTCATATTAAGATGCTGAATATAATATAGAAGTACATATTGAATATAAATATTATGTGAGCATATTATACTATTAGGTATCATTGGGCTTCCTCAAGTGATGTTTTTAACATACTTTTATTATACATACTATATACTATTATTATAGAAATTATTATTTCTGCTTAAAGGTGATTGTATGGTTGGGAAATGCAGATATATTATGTGTAAATTTAAATATTTTTCTAAAAATGTATAACATCAGATGTTCATGAATTTTGAAAATAAAAATACATAATGCCTAGCTAGTTCCTAAGAGGTAGGCTATATCTTCTGTTTGTCAAAGTATTTACTCTGCATTATTGGTGGAGCTAACTTTTATTGAGGTTTCTCTGTTGCCAGGTACTTTATTACCAAGGTTGCCATCAGAACCGGGAATGACATTACTCACTATCAGGATTGAGAAAATTGGTCTGAAAGACGCTGGACAGTGCATCGATCCCTATATTACAGTTAGTGTAAAGGGTAAATAACTGGCAAATTGCATTATGTTTTTTCTCATATGGGACAAAGTTTTTGACAGGGGATGATCTTGTATATGTGACAACTTACTTTAATGCATTCTATAATGAGGCAAAATCCTAGAAGAGATCATAACAGAACATAGTTCGAAAGACTTACAAAAAATATTTCCTACTTATACACTCACTTTTGCTTTTGAGTTTGTATAGATTTTTGCTCTTCAGATTCCATCTAACGTGCAGACTAAACATACACATTGTCCTTAAAAGCAGCTACAGCCTTCAGGATGTAGATTAACAATAGCACCCCTCACCTTCTCCTACCCAGTCTATATTCATTTCTCTCCACAAAGCCCCATGTCCTGTTTTCCCATCTCTCCTGCTTCAACCCCTTCTTCTTCCTGTGCTACTGAGGTATCTACTTAGGTGAGTCCTACAGAGGCAAATGAAAATCAGGGGACAGGGAAGTAGGGTGCATCCATAACATCCATGCCCTGAAAGCAATCCCGTGGGATGATGATGTGATTAAGGAATAAATTATACCATTTTACAGAAATAACTATAGTTAGTACAAACGGCTTATTTTAATCTATAGTTTTGCACCAAAGGAACAGATTGGTGCTGAAATTAAATGGAGGAACTTTTATCAATTGACCACAAAGAAAAACATTTATTTAAAGAACAGAATCCACAGCACTAATACTGGTACACTTTTAAATTCCGATGTTACCAGTTATCAAATATATAGTATACTGGAAAATATTTACATTGTTTGATAGGCCATTTGTAAAACTGCATACTCATTCAGAAAGTATACTTAAAACACAAAAATATTTAATGATGTTGTAAATGTTAAATTACCTTTGCATATGTTAAACTGAAATATTTTTATGTAAATATTTTTTAATTATTAAATGTACTAAATTGTTTTTGAGCTTTTTGAGACACATAAATGAATAACACATAAACACTGAGTAGTTATTAAATGAGTCCATGTTGCATTTGACTAAACTGAGATTTTAAAAACCAGAAAATTAAAACTATATATAACGTACCATCTGGTTGTTGTAAATTCAGGGTATGTTGTAAACAGTATAACCAGAATTTATATATATGAAAAATTATTCATTAACAAAAGGGTTTTTGTTGGCTGTTCTCATCCATTTTTGGTTCTTAACAGGGAAATTATGATAAGGTTAGGTTTAAAGGCTTTTCTAAATAAGTCATACTTGATCAAAGTTAGAAATTGGTGGCAGAGCTCCATTGTGGCAAATTAAATACTCCAGATTTTTTTTTTTTGCATAGAAAAATATAGTGGGCTATTCCCTAAGAAAAACATGTTTGTTCTTTTTACCACTTCACTATGAAGATCAAGTTTTGTCCACTTGGCCATGTAAAGGCTTCATTGTCCCCTTCATGAGGTCTCCTATCCAGTCTATATTCATTTCTCTCCACATACCCCATGAACTTCAACAACTGTCACATACTTGCTCACACCAAATAGGAATCTCTTAACCTGAGAATCTCCTCTCAGCTCTTTCCATGCCTCTTTAGGAACTGTAACCTTTGCTGTTTCTATATTTTCCGTCTGTATATGTGAATGCTCACAAGCAGAAACTTTTCTCCAGACCTGAATGGCATAGATTTAACTCCTGTGCAAGATACTCCTGTGGCTTCAAGAAAAGAAGATACATATGTTCATTTTAATGTGGACATTGAGCTCCAGAAGCATATTGAAAAATTAACCAAAGGTTTGTAATTATCAGTTACTGACTTCTTAAGGACACAGTACTTATCTGGGTTTGTGTTCATAGTGTACTTAACACAAGATCTTATGTCACATAGTTATGAATATTGACTTAAAGTCAAATCAATTTTTTTAAAATATGAGAATTAGCAGTTGCATTATCTAGTTGTGTAATAATGTGGTTAAATATTATTTGATAGGGAAGTTTTTCTCATAATACAGAGTTAAGGAAGCAGGTTCCCTAATAATTTCCTTAAGTCCTTTTAGGAACCTAATGATTACTTTCTAACAGTTAAATTATTTTTTTTCTTTCAATAAGATGCATTGGGTAAAAAGATACTATAACTGGCAGTTAGTTTGTAAGAATATGAAAAGGACAATCTGGGCGTGGTTGTTTCAGGAGGGAGAGAAATGATATAAGGTAGAATTTTTTTAAAGGAACTCTTAAATTTCTATTCTATCTAATATAGGTGCTTATTGAAACCATTTTTATAGGTACTGCTGATACTTAAGTAACTTCTGTTTTTCTTGTGGTATTTAATATTTTATATTCTTTGGTAGTTTATGATTCTACCTGTGTACATAACTTACATTCTTGCTATACAATTTTGTTGTACTTTGTAGAATTAAATGATATGGAGAAATGTCACTCAGACATGCTAGTACCAGAGCTTGGAGTGACAGCCACAGTGATTTATTAACAGGTGTGTCATCAGACTGTTTGACACATTACTTTGTAAAATCATAGGCTTCTGGTGACACATAAGAAATGTGTGGTCTCTGGCTTATGTTGTTTGTTTTAATTCCTTAGGTGCAGCTATCTTCTTTGAATTCAAACACTACAAGCTTACAAAAATGTTTACCAGCACCAAATGTTTTGCTTTCATGGAGATGGATGAGATTAAACCTGGGCCAACTGTAATAGAACTGTAAGTGATATACATACAGGATTCATACTGTTCTAATGGTTACTAGTTCATGTTTTTTCTTAGTCCCTCTTATCGAGAATGTAACATTGGAGTAGATCAATCATCAAAGTATTTTAAATCTATTGTGGTTACAGATACAAGAAACCCACTGACTTTAAAAGAAATTGCAGTTATTGACCAAGAAACCACTTTATCTTCATCTACATCAAACTTTGCACAAGAAGTGATTCTGACATGAGTAATGTCTAATTTCTGTGAATTTTACCACTCAGTAGAAACCATCATAGCTCTGTGTAGCATATTCATCCTTCAGGAGGCAGGAAGTGAGCCGTACCTATAGGCCAGTGAGTCCATTGCAAAGCTGTACCACAGAACTAAAGTCCAGCACCTCATTGTTATGACTCCTTTGGATACAGGTTTATTGTAGATTTTGAAACTTGTTTTTACTTTCCTATTAATTGTGCAATTAATAGTCTGTTTCCTAATTTACCACTGTTCCTACCCTGCTTCCTGGAACAATACTACTGTGGTAGGTATGCTCATCTTCAAACTTAATACAGCAATAAGAATGTGCTAGGATTTACACATTTGCTCACTTTTGCTCCAATATGGTCTTTTGATTTGAATTAACTTCAAACTTTTGAATTGAAGTGGGTAGGATAGTACCAGATTGCTTTGAAAGGAAATTGGATTAGTTATGGTCTGTCTTATAGGCTGTTCCTTAGAGCTGGCCTAAATTCACCCTCATCTGATAGTTCTACTTAGAAATAGTGTGCCTTGATCAGATCAATATCCTATATGGGAGTGTTCCCCAGATTGTAGCTGTGATTTTTTTTTCCAGATGACCAGATTGTTTTTCTGAAAGTGAGCACATTTTTAGTCATGTTGATTAGTTGTTCTACATCACATTGCTATTGTTTCTAGGGTTAACATTAATGATTCTAGGGTTAACATTAAAACCATCTCTCTCAGAATAATTACAAATTTTGGGGTGGGTTTACATCTTCTAAATCATGTCATCTAAAAAATTGAGTCAGATGCTAATGAGATACTTTAGGAACAACTGCTGTTTTTCTGACAACTGATTGTGAAACCTTAAAACCTGCATACCTTGTCTTTATAGTGATGAGTATGTGTTGAGAGCCACAGCCAAAGGGGCCCCAGCAAACTTCCAGCTGCCAGCAAGCTTCAGACTGCCAGCTGATGATTGGCTCACAGTGGCCCCAGCAACATCTAGCTGATTGGCTCCTCTGCGGTGATGTTCATTGGGCTGTTTCCCTGCCCTTCAGACTGCCAGCTGATGATTGGCTCACAGCGGCCCCAGCAACATCTAGCTGATTGGCTCCTCCACGGAGCTGCTCATTGGGTGACTTCTTTGGCTCTGCCCATGCAACCCAGCCAATTGGCCTCAAGAGCAGGAGGATTGTGGGAGGCTGAGAGGCTGGTGTGGGGGTGAGAGGCTTGTGGAAGCCGGTGGTGGCAGTTGGGCTCTGAGGGTTTTTTCCCTGAGGAGCTGTTTTGTTTGGCGTTTGTAGTTCTAAAAATAAAATTAGTTTCTTTTTGACAAGTGGCTCCTGATTTGTGCCAGGCCAGACTTTGGCAAGTATGAAAAATCTGGAAAGATATTTTATTTTTTTTAATATAGGTAGATATGACTGCCATTTATTTCCTATTTAGATATATTGACATTCATATAAAAATATGCAGGTCATTAGCCTATTATATTTTCACTATTTACATTACTTTTAACTTGATGAGACATAAATAAAACTTTCATAGTACACAAGGTGCATATTTGATACACAGAACATAAAGATTTGTGAGGAGCTTTTTTGTGGGTTACATGTAGAACCCACGTATTTTAATATTCACTATTTTAAATGAACAATGCATGAAGGGAATGCAATACTTGGCCTATTTTTAAACTAGTGTAAACCCTAATCATACCATCCATTTGCTTTTTAAAACAAATAACAGTTGTTTTAGCCCTTGCACTTCAAGAGATCTAGTCTTTAATTTTTCAGTTGTCTGTTAGGTCAGTTTTGTTTACTAGACTCATAAAACTATATGAGCCTGAAAGAATTATCAACCAAATTTAGTCTTTTCTTTCATCTGGATTGGGTTAATTTCACAAGTGCAAAAATAGTTCAGTCTACAGTAGTTCTAGGAAATGAAGAATTTGCCTTAATAAAATGTTCACTCAACTGAAACTCTGAGTAGTCAAAATTTCCAGACTGTAAACTTCTCAAGAGAAGGGCCTCATCTTCTCCATGTCATGTAAACTTTCCAAGGTGCTTGGCAGCAGTCTGTACCCTGTGGAGTACTCAGTACCTTTTTGTTTGATGTTACTGATGTTTGATGTTGCTCCCTTAAAATCTGCTATTAAAATGTAGCAAAACGGATACATTGTTCTTTCTGTTCTCTCATACTATAAAACATGTATATCAAAGTGATGATTTAAAAAAAAAGAAACCTTTTTTTTTTGGTTGTAGATGGACACAGTACCTTTATATTTATATGTGGTGCTGAGGATCAAACCCAGTGCCTCACATGCAACCCCAGCCCCTCAAAGTGATAATTTATATGAAGAAACATTTAGCATCCTTCACATAAGAATGCTTTTTTTAACCTCTATTTATTTATGTGGTGCTGAGGATTAAACCCAGGGCCTTGCCTGTGCTAGGCAAGTACTCTACCACTGAGCCACAACCCCAGCTTCCACCAAAGAATGGGGTTATATGAAAAAAAAAGAGGATGCTTTGTATGAATGTCTTTCATCAGCATTAAACAAACTTAAATTGAACATTGTCATCAGCTTAGCTTTAATTCAGACCTGAATGACCAAACCTCCCCCCCCCCAAAAAAGGTGATTTTATCTTGAAGCAGTTAACACAAAGCAATCTGTATCTCACAAATTAGTTGTTTAAATTTACTTTCTAGTGTGGGAGGAGATGAGTTACTGGACAATAATTACAACTATAGCAATAATACTTTCAGGTTGAAACACTACTGCTTCACAAATGAAATGATTTTAGTAACTAAATTCAAACACAACTTGCTGGAGAGGACTTCTAAAACTTTTGGGATACAAAAGTATACTTGAATCAAGGGACAGTATTCTCTACACAACCTGTATATGGGCAGCTACCTTGGGCTTTGCTACAGAAGTGGTACAATCAATCAGATGGATGTAAGGAGAGGCAACTATGGGTGGGTTCAGAACTGCTCAGATAAACTACGTAGAATGCATTATAACTTACTAATAGAATAAATACAAAAAAGGCTTTAGAGGGAAAACTACTGTTGCTTTGAATAAAATAATAAATCTGCCTTTTCTTGAAAATCTATCTTCCTAGCTGACATCACCTTTATTTAAATGCTATTTTAAAATTAGAAGTTAAGTAACTTCAGCATTGCCTTGTGTCCTGTAGAGGTTGAAAGATACATTCAAAATGTGTTTGTGACTAAAATTTTATTTTACATGGTTAAAAATGGCATAAGCTATTATATGGTTTTCCTCTTACACACAGCTGCTGCTTCTAATATTAAATGGAGGTTATGTAGATAGAATTTGAGTCCTTTAGGAAGAATTCATTTTTATTCTGAGTTATCTTCAGTAGTTTAGAGATTTTGTTTCACAGAGATTTTGTTTCACACTGAAGCTTTTGCCCCTATTTTGAGAATACTTAGGAGACATAAAAAAACAATGATATGTTATGTTCTAGGTTTCAACAATCCTATTACTTTCTAGAATTTAAAAGAATGGAAGAATATGGTCTAGCAGTAAACAAAAGTATCAGGCTTTTATAATTTTATTTAAATCTTAAACCTCTTAAAATGTACTGTTAAAATTGCCGTAATTAAAATTACAGTTCTGGAGAGCTAGTTCTTAGAAACATTGTTTTAAAGACAGTAGTTACAGATCCAGGACTTGCTTTAATTGTTTTTTAAATAAAATATGTTTGAGTATCTATCAAAAAAAAAAAGAATTTAATTCAGCCCGTAGTTGCTGAGTAAAGACATTATAAGCCTTAGTGTTTCATTCATTCTTAGAGGATTATACTTTTCTAATTTTTTTATCATATTCCTTGAAAATCAGTGGGAAGGTATGGGAAAGAAAAGAGTGTGTTGTGTACATTTTTAAAAAGAAATTTCCTTATTTTTTATAGACACAACATACCACCTTATATTTTACTGTTACAATGCAATAATGGCAAAAGCAGTAGCTCTTGCTACTAATGTAAACTCATTCTCAAAAAAGCATTCTCACATGGACAGTGGTTAGAAAAAAGTACATGAATGTGCTACAAAAATAGAGCCACAAGACTTCTCACAAGTAAAAGAAATCCTCTGTAGAAGTCCACAGTTGACCAAGGTCCAGCCTCCTTAACAGTGAGCAACAGGGAATATGCTGCCAAGTCACTATCTTCAGTTCTGAGAGTGCATTTACATGTTTCCCCAATGGCACAAAATCTCATGACGATCCAATGAATCAACAGACACTTGGGAAATATTAATAAACAATTTTTATGAACTATTACAACAAAGAACTTCAGCAAGAAGGAAAATGATGTTTATGATCTTTGAGTAAACATTTTTAGCCCAACAGTCTCTGCGACCAGATATTGAAAGAGAAAAAAAATCAAGCTTATAAAACACCATTTCTCTGTTATCAACTGGAATACACTAATAATAGGATAATGGAAATACATGTTCTTAAAGCATTTCCACAGGAAATGTCCATAATTATGACATTCTAAATCATTTAGCAATTGTATATGCTACATTAACTAAAACAAAGGTAT
This sequence comes from Ictidomys tridecemlineatus, assembly GCF_052094955.1. Lineage (NCBI taxonomy): Eukaryota > Metazoa > Chordata > Mammalia > Rodentia > Sciuridae > Ictidomys > Ictidomys tridecemlineatus. The sequence goes on along the minus strand of NC_135478.1, from coordinate 65,737,560 downwards.
TCCTTATTGCACATTTTTAAATTGGAAGAATACTCTAGCTTAAGTGGGGGATATTTAGGGGGAAAATATTTTGGCTCAAAATGTATACTGCACCAAGGCAGCTTCATTCTGAAAACATAAACCATTTAAAATAAACTTTTATATTTTGAAGCCAATAATCCTTTAACTCTGACTAAGTGTCAGAGGTTAATTTTATGGGCCCTCTTTTTAAGGCCTGTGAACAGCCCTCACTACTCTTGAGAATTAGGTGGAGTTTCATCTTTAAAGCCTGAAGGCATTAAGTCTTTTGCAGCAGGTGGTGGCCCATAGTCTTGGGGACCATGAGTTGGAGGTGGTAATGGGGCACCAGGAATGAAGTACTCTCTTGGGCCAAATGAGCCTAAAGGTCTAAATGGTGCTGGTGCAGGTCCTGGAAAAAAATCACGAGGGTAAAAAGGCAAATCCCATTTTCCAGGTGTAACACCTGGTGCATATTCTCTGAAGCCTATTGGTGGACGCATACCAGGACCTGGAAAATAAAAAGGAAGTTATGTAAATACCAGAAATTTCTGAACTAGGGTGATTTCAAGTATGTTAATATAGTCTTTAATTTCTCCCAAGCCTAGAACATCAGCTGGTGAACATCCTGACTTGCCAGATGAGGCAAACTGAGATGGAACAAGTTTAGGTTATAGCCTTTGACCAAACAGCCATGAAGCAACATATTAAGGATTTAACATGGCTCTACCTAGCTCCAGGCTTGTCTTTTTTCTTTCCCTACTATATAATTGCAGAATTATTTCTATCTCACAAGAGCTCCATTTATATTTGGAAGTATTACCATGACAAGATGATAGATTATGAAATAAGAACTTTACTACATCAAAGAAATTTTGATAAAAGGAAATCTCACTATCTATTACTGTATCCATTAAAAATTCATGAAGTATTTCAGCATGGACTTTACACATGCCATCAGAATCAAGGTGCACGCATGCCCTCCTGGAAAAGGCCTTCCACAGCCACCTAATTAAACCAGGAACATTTATTAGGTCACTGTTAAATCCTCTTTAACACTTCCCTCTGACTTTTTTCAAGGTAAGGAGGGTTTGACTTTTCCTTTTCTATATTCTATAACCTACTGCTTATGCTTCCATTATGGGTGATTACAAACTTTATGTTATAGGATTTTCATATCTGTGACAAAATTTTAAGTTATGGCATGCGTCTCATCCACCTTTCCATCTATTGCAGTGCATATCAACAGATTTTCAACAAACATCTGCAGAAGTAATATTTCTGGCTTTTCTGTATATAGCCCCTTATCCTTGTCTATGAGAGATAGCTATTGCCTATCTCAGTATAAGATTATGTAGTGTCCCATATGTCCCAGAAAACTGGAGGAAAAGTTAAAATGTACTCAGCTTTATCCTTTCATTGTTAAGACCTGAGATAGCAACCAACTGTTTTAGCAAGCAATAGAAGTGGAAGATGAATGTGATTTATAAGTCAATCACTACTGTTCAGAGCATCATACCAAATGGTGGAGGAATTGGCCGAGGCCCAAAAGGCCCACCGAGCTGAAGTGGCGGTCCATACCAAATGGGAGGTGGTGGAGGCCGTCCCATCGGGGGTCCCATGAAGGGTACCCCTGAGAAAGGAGGGGGCCCTTTCATAGCCATATGAACCTGCAATTTAAGATTCGAAAGCAGTTAAAAGTTTTAAAATTCCTATGTATAAAAGTTTTAAAATTCCTATGTATTAAGACAAAGTACCAATACCTATAAAAGCTAAAACCCAAAACCTGTCCAGAGAACACCATCAGTGCAACAAAACTCTACCCACCCCTCCTGTGTATTCCCACTGACAGCTTACAGAAGTTGGAAGGATGCCACAAGAGGGAGCAGTTTTTTACTGATTATATCTGCACAGGAAAGGGAAAGGCAAGAGGACTGGCAGGGGTTATTAACAGAGGTGATTTCTGACCAGTATGTCATGCTGTATTCACTACAATCTATTTCAAAGGGAGTCCCCCCATCCCCATCACTTCCCTTTCATCACAATAGCTCATTACTTCCATATTAAGAATGAACAGAATAAAATGAAAAATCCATTCTCTACTCATGTAATAATAGCTACTATTCTACTATATCTTCATATATTATTCAACCTCTGAGATCTTTCATATATTATTCAACCTCTGAGATCTTTAAGTAGACTGTCTTGTTTTAAATAAGAGTGAACAAAAGCAAATGGGATATCATAATTTGTTGAAGGCCACACTGCATATTAAAGAATTCAATCCCAGGTTTGCCTCCAAGCCATGCTTTTCCCACCTCTATTCCTCTCTAACAATGGGTCTTTGCTCTCTTTTAAATCTTCTACTACAAAGGGGTTTGGGGTCTTATCTAAGCTGCCCTTAGATTTCTCCAGAGATGTATATTCCTGGAATATATATACACTGGAACTTGAGAAGTATTTTCCATCACAGTGCTATATACACAAATTAGGAAGACAAGCCTTTAATATTTACTTTCATTTACTGTACACCATTTGAGATATTGATTTATCATTTCCTATGAGTAGTGGGTTTGAAACTAAACAATTAAAAATGTATTTTATTATAGAGCTGCAGAAGACCTACTAGATATAATAGCAACACAGTTACAAGAGAATACACTTATGTGAACAAATGAGACCATTTCTTGGGACTGGCTCAAGAGGTCATTTCAGATGATCATTGTTTCACAGAAAATCTGATACCAATCTAATTCAAATCACTCAAAATAGGGTTTGCACAAATGGAGGAATTCTAAAATAACATTCTTCCAAACAAAAATAAAAATGATGAATTATATAATTTATAATGAATTTACTTTGCCTTAGAACATTCAACACAAAACACCATATAAAGTTAGAGTGATAACTTTTCACATTCTGTAGTTCATTATAGTTGTACACACTTAAGCAACATTCCCAAGTTAAAGAGAAAAGTAAGCTCAATATTGCATGCAGTTTGAAGCAAACAAGATCAGTGTCATTCTCTGAATATCCTTCCCATAAATGCACAGAATAAAACCCAATTCAGTTCTCAACCTCTAAGTACTTACTCCAACTGGATGCTCAGTCAAAGAAGTAAGGGTGGAGACTGAGGGGGTCTCAGGTTCTTGGGGAACAGTTTGCTTTTTAAAAAACAAATGGGATAGTACAAATAGAACACAAAGAAGGATAAAGCAAAGAGCAAGTACTGTAGGAAAGCTACATGTTCCTGCATGACCACATGATTCACAGTAACTACAGAACTTACCTTGCCCTCATTCGTCACCTTAGCTGGAGAAGAACTTCTGGAGCTGCTGTTCATGTGAGCTGGACCACATCCTGAGTCTGTTAGAGATCAAAGAATGGATTCAGACTATTCTAACATGAAAAGAATAAAAATCCTCCATCCACAATTACAGATTCTTTGAAATTACTTGGTCCCTTTACCAGTGGCAACGGGTTTCCCAGATGCCTCAGAAGACCAGTACGAGGTAAAGGTCCATCCATTGACCTTGGGAAAGAAAGATCAGAGCCCTTGTATGTATTTTTCAGAAGAAATAAACCACTGGTGGACAGGTCAGGGTTCAACAATAACTAGAAAGCAACATGAAAAATGGGTTGCCCAGGGGTTGATGTCATAGCTCAGTTGTAGAGTGTTTGCCTAGCATGTGTGAGGCACTGGGTTGATTCTCAGCACACATTTAAAAAATAAATAAAGATATCATGTCCATCTACAACTAAAAATATTTTTTTAAATGGGTTGCCCAATACATAAATCACAATTTATGAAGAGACTTAAGTAAAATAAAGAACTGCCTTGGGTTGATAGAACAGGAGATTAATAAGTACTGGTCCTAAACTTTAAGCTATAGACTTAAAGTATGTGTAGGCTGGCTTTTCTTTAGTCTGTATAACCTGACTTCCAATCTTACCAAGACTACAGTCCTATTTAGAATTTGAAATAAGATTCAGTATTTCATGTTGGAAATATGTATGCTACATAAAGTTTAAGGCTACTTTGATAATATTTGGGAAAGGAACACCATAGAGATTTAATTTAAAGATAAAGGTTTACACTTCGCAGTGTAAAATTTAAAAGAAAAAAACAATACAGGGACCTCCAGGAAAAAAAAAAAAATGTTTTCTATTCTAGAACAGATTTTCCAGAAAACATTCACTAAGATAAAATAAGAAATTATCTTCTATATATTGTACAGGCCCAAATTCAATGTTTTCATTAGAATATTCAAAAGGGGAAAAAAAAAACCTTGAAGCAGTTTACTATAAAGCAACATGTGAATGCTCACCAAATCCGTTTCTAGGCATATCTTTTTGATTAAGAGTAGCAGAAGGAGGTCTCCCAGCTGGCTCTGCTGTCAGTGGAGGGGAACATTCTCCACCACTCATGGGGGATGAACCAAAAGAGCCATTATGGCTCAGTGGACCTAAAGACCTTACTACTTTAAGGCAGCCTTCTCCCTGACACCAACCCTCACCTCCTGCTTTAGCAAATCATTCAGATTATTTCATAACCATTACACACAGAAATAAAAAGTAATTTACATACATTGTGCACCAAGAAATAAAATAGCTCCTTTTACAAAGTGCCCCCTACCTCTCTGAGGAGGATTTTGTAAATCTGGTCTTCCCAGCATAGGTTTTACAATCCCGGGTTCATCTTGATGCACTGCGATCTTTTGGGTAATTTCCAATAGTCTTGAATATTGAGAAAGAATGGACTGAATTATGAAACAGCAATCTATTCCTTCATAGATAATATCTAGCATAACCTTAAAACACTATAAAACATATAGGAAGATACCAAAATCACATACTTCTGTCTCAAATTAGCAACTTCCCTTTTCTCTTCAGCTATAGCTCTTTCTGCAGAACGAGCTTTGAGCTATTAAAGAGAAAATATTCAAATTCAGTAGCAGTAGGCTATGCACAAAATAAAGAAAAGGGGGAAAAAATCTTACCCAATTATCATGAGCTTTCTTCTCATGCATAGCAATCTGAAAAAGAAAATACATTAAAAAATATGTTTTTAGGGACTCATTATAATAGCCTATAATTGTCTGTATTAGATATCAAGAAATTCTGCAACTACAGGACAGTATTAATTACTACCTGGTTTTTAAACGAGTGCTTGGTTTTCTGTAATGCTTCTTCCATCTCTTCAATTCTCCGCCTAAGAATTACAACAATTGAATAACATTTGAAACATTTCTGACCATTTTCCCTTTATTCCATCAGCTATACTTTTAAAGACTTTATCATAAATAAGAAAAACATTTCTATAGTTATATGAATCCAGTGTGATCAAAACTAATACTACAGGCCAGGTGCAATGCCACATGCCAGTAATCCCAATGATTGGGAAGCTGAGGCAGGAGGATCACAAGTTCGAGGTCAGTCTCAGCAATTAAGTGGGAACCTATGCAACTGAGACCCTGTCTCAAAGTAAAAAAAAAAAAAGGTCTAAGGATGTAGCTTAGTAGTAAAGCACCAAAAATAAATAAATAAATAAATAAATAAATAAATAAAATAAAGACCCAATACTAATAACTTCTTTATCATTTAATTGCTAGAGATTCTGAATGATAAATTATAATTTCCTTAACTGTTCATCAGTGTGTTCTCAAGTAATTCTGCTAGAAATATCTTCCTCCTTAAAACTTTTTTTCTTTTTTTCAAATTATATCCATAAAAGATTTCCAAGGTCTATCAAATGCCACACTTTTGTGGGTCTTGATACATCACACAGCAAACTGATTTCTTAAAGAATTACTACAACATACAAAACCCCCAGAACTGTTTGCATTGACCAAGTTCCCTATGGTCTTGCCCATTGGGTATAAGTAAATTTTTGTTAACATTTTTCATTTGTAAAGTTGAAATTTATTTTTTCTCCTGTGTGAATTGAATGTATTCATATCCTCTCATTATTTATACTTCCATGCTATTTTCTTCTATCTACATAATGTAAAAAAAGATTAAAAAAGAAAGCCACCACTAGTTTATTAGACATTGACACCCTCCTTTAGAAACTGAACTCACTTGTAATTTTTAACTTCCTGTACAGTGGAAACCACCTTTTCATCTGCAGCTGACAGCCGCTGCTCTTTTTCTAGTCTCTCATATTCTTCTTGGCTCACTTTCCTAAAATAAAGCGAGTTATCAAATCAAAAGTTTCTCTCTGTGAATATCACTTCCCACAATTCTATAAAATGCTTAGGCACATAAAATAGGAATTCAAACCTGCAATTTCGTAAATGAAACTCTGGCAAATCACTTACATTTTCTAATTTTTCCTCTTAATTCTCTATTTACCAGTAAATAAAATAAATGTGAAAACAACATGTGCCCCAAGGGCAAGTCTCCTGTGTGTAAGATAATAAAAACTCACTTTACTTCAATGTGGAAGATCAGGACTGATAAACCTAACATAATTAAACATATTAGGATAAAGCAAGGGATAATTCTTTTCTCGTTTCTGCCATGGGTAGGACACTAAGTATATCTTTGTCATGGAGGAACTCTTTTCTCAATCAAAGACTGGTACCATAATAAAGATATAGTCAATCAAAGAAAAAATCTTCTAGAATATGTCTTTTAGCTATGCAATTAGCCACAGAACATTTTTCACACTTTAGATATATATTTCAAAAGAATTGCAATTAAGCAAAAAGACAAATCTGAGTTTTGATAATGTCTGTCAACCAGAAAAAGAAGCCAAACTGACCCACGATCAGAGTATTATCTACTGACAAGTTTTAACTCTGATCATGAAATTCAAGATGTTCATCTACTGAGACAAAGGTAGCCACATTTAATGATTTTTAAAATACTATTTTCTGCTATCCTTGTACTACTTTAGCCATAGTTCCAATTCAAAAGATAATTAACTTGAAACTTAATTTTCCATAAATCAGAAGAACTATAGTAAAAAAGGATTATTGATACCAAATAGAAAAAGGGGATTATATATTCTTATATAGCTTCTCATTTAATTCTTCAGCAAGTATTTTATGAGTGGCTATAATATACTAGTTACCTTGTAAGATGCTAAAGAATAAAAGAGCTCACTGTTTCAGGTATAAATGATGCCTAAAGGAATATAATAATTTTCCCCACTGGCTTAAGAAGGAATATGGAGAAAACTGAATCTTGAAGGACAGAGAGAATTTTGTTTCCAATTACCAAAGAGTTAGTCTGAGAGCACTAAGAACAATCAAAACATCTTTATAAGAATATAAAATTGTGTTTGAAAGGATACAAGCTAAAAAGGCAGTGAAGATATATGTATGTGGCCAAGATCCATTAGAAAAAGGAATCTCAGAATTACAAGTAAAGCTGGCACTTTAAGGTACTTTTCTCCTAGGTTTACCCACATATTGAAGATAACACAAAGATATAATGAGTCTGAACTAAGCCTTCATCAAATTCCTGGGCTTAGAGGAAAAAAGAAGTGTTTGGGGCTACAAATAAAGGGACCCTTAATAAAAGCCCTAGCCTTTGAGTTTAGATTAGAAAGTACTGCACACTTAAGTGATGAACAGGCAAAAAATCCAAAAGGAACAATACTGAAACATTGAAAAGACAAGTCATTTTTGAATTATCTTAATTACTGACTAAGTTTGAAGTGACAATCTTACTCAAGTAACCTCAACACTTTTCTATAAGAAGATAACTTCATCTTAGTCCTCAAATTTCATGTATAATTATCACAACAATGTTAGCCAATCAAAACTGACCAGGCACTCCATAAGACAAAATTCTGTGAGAAAAAATCCCACAGAAAAGGAAACCACCTAATGGGGTTAACCGCACATGTTTTAAAATCACTGTGCTTTATATAGTCAAAAAAGTAAAGTCAAGATTATGAATTTCAGGTGTGGGAATATAGTTTAGTTGGTAGAGTGCTGCCTTGCATGCACAAGGCTCTGAGTTCAAACCCCAGCACCACAAAAGAGGAAAAAAAAGATTATGAATTTTGTCAAAGGATTAGAAACTATAAAACCAAGAAATAGTTGGGTGTGGTGACCTACATACAGTCGAAGACACTTGGAGGCAGAGGCAGAATGATGAGGTTAAAGATAGCTTGGAAAGCAGTAAGACACTAGTCCCTTATGAGAAAGAGCAAGGAGTCTGGGGAGGTAGCTCAATAGTAGAGCACATGGCTCAAGGTCCTGGGTTTGAGCTGTAGTACTGAAATAGGACTGGGGTTGTGGCTCAGTGGTGAAGCACGTGCCCCACATGTGTGGGGCACTGGGATCAGTCCTCAACACCACATAAAATAAATAAAATATTGTGTCGGGCTGGGGATGTGGCTCAAGCAGTAAGGCGCTCGTCTGGCATGTGTGCAGCCCGGGTTCAATCCTCAGCACCACATACAAACAAAGATGTTGTGTCCGCCAAAAACTAAAAAATAAATATTAAAATTATCTTTCTCTCTCTCTTAAAAAAATCCTATAAAAAATAAAATAAAATATTATGTCCATCTACAACTAAAATAATATTTTAAACCCTGAACTTTTTAAAATCCTAAACTCAATGAATGATTTTAACAACAGATTTGGGAAGTAAAATAAATCCTACCGCTTTTAAGACAGGTCAGAAGAAAATATCCAGAAGAAGTAAATCCAGAATGTAGGAGGCAGGGGAAATCAAATTCTAATATGCATTATTATAATCAGAAGAGAGAATGAGGTAAAATCAACATTTAGAAAAAGACTCGAAAATTCAAGAAATGTTTAATGGTCCCAAGAAACATAACTGCAAGAGGAAAAAGTGGGTGGGGTGGTGAAAACTACACCTAGGCACTTCCCAATACAACTGTTAAAAAAAGAGAGAAATGACTACAGGAACTAGGGGAGGGAGATAAGACCAAACAACAATGATAATGGACTCCTTAAAGAAAAAAAATTAAAACAGATGGTAATTAATTGGATATTTTCAAATTGCTAAAACTAAGTAACAGTCAAAATTCAGTAGCCAAAAGAAAGATCCTTTAAAAATGGAAACTGGTTTTAACTCTAATCATGAAGTTCATGTCAACCTAATACAGATTATAAAGGTAGCAATATTTAGTGGATAAAATACTATTCTCTGTTTATCCTTGTACTACTTTGATACACTAATCAAATCTATCATTAAAGGACAATGTTCAAATAGAATGAAAATAATTTCAAATAAGAAACCAACAGTGTAGAATGGAGAACTATAGAAACTTTAAGTATGTGTATAAATTGAATGAATGTCTTGTGGAGTTCACAGTATATGAAGTACTAACATACGATGCCACAACAGTTATCTGATTCAGGAGCTACTTAAAGCCCATAAAAACAAGTAATAAACCTATTAATCTATGTCAGGTTTTTATTAAATCCAGAATATATACCAAGGCCTTTAAATTATGAGAAGATGAATAAAATTATAATTATAATTATATAATTATAATTCCATTATAATTTATGATTACATCAAGCTTATACAGGTGATGAGGAAAATAATTAAAAATATTTAAACTATTAAAAAGATACAAGGAAGAAAAAAAGAACAGGTCATCAAATAGAAAGCAAATTCTTCATAAACCACAGGCACATATTGACATGGACAGACTTATATTTTAGAAAGTCCGCTCAAGCGGCTATAGAGAAAATTACTAAGAATTTGAAATAAATTATATAAAAATATAAATAATGGAGAATGAAGACAGATGACCTAGGTTAGAAACAGAAAAGATGACACAGGCATGAACTAACATAGTACCTGGGGATGAGAAAAAAAGAGTACAAACCACAGATGATGACTGAATGAATTTTGGAGGAGTTGAGGAAAATAGTGCTACAATTTAACTGCATTACAAAGAAAATTAATTGCCATTTAGGTCATTCATATTACTAGTAGGGACAGAGAAAATAAGTGTTCTTTTGAAAAAAAAAAGTGATAAAATGAGAAATGTTTCTTTGAAACAGGCCAGGCATTTAGAACTGGCCTGAACAAAAATTTGAGATTCTAAAAAGGTCGCTTGGAGATCACAGAATTTTAGAAAAGTTAATGGAAAGGTTTCAATATTTAATGCATTAATTAGGCAACAGAAGTCAAAATACCTAAAAATAGTTAGGTCTATAAGAAGGTCTGTCTTTGCTTTAACAAGATTTTATATATATCTTGTTAATAAATCAGGTGCAAACAAATAAAATCTGACACACAAAAAAACTATTTTTAGAGAATTCAAGTATTTTTGTGGATTAAAAACTTCAAATGAACTTCCAAAAAATAACTAGCTCCACACTGAGAAGATTAATATATAAATATATACTAAAAACAAGTACTTCTGTAATCGTAACTCCTAAAATCCTTGCCACAGTTCAATTTTTAGTGTGAACATCTGAGATACTCAAGTCCAAAACTTGTACCATCAATAAGTAAATATTATTCCTTTTTGAAGTTTTTATTCTACTAAAACATGTCATTCCAAAACACTCAGTATTTTTAAAGGTCCAGAGTTAGAGATACAAGTTCAAAATATTAGAATTACATAACTGATCACAATGAAAGGAAATTAAAATAAATAGTGGGATCATAGAAAGGGTCTAGATCTTTGAGAGGTATTTCCACATCAGTGACTGTTAATACCAGTTTACCACTTCTTGCCTTCATATGAATTTGACAATTGATTACGATGTCCTCACAGCCTTAGTTTATGGTTCCAACTACCTCAGGACTCTTAAGACTGATGATGGAAAGAAAAATGCAACTTATAGGAAACAAAACACAAAGGAAAAAAGACAAATCTCTACTAGATAAAATTATCTGTTAGTTCACACAATGATAACAATAACAAACAATGGAAATCTTACTTTTTTAGTGCCATCTCATTTTGCTGGTAGAGTTCATTTAAAATCTCCACTTTCTGCCTAAGAGTTTTGCATTCCTCTTCCAGTCCAACTTTAGAAGACCGTAGTGAATTGCAGTCACTTTCTAATTTATTTGGTCTGTAAAGGATAAAACAGCTTATCTCTATATGTGTACAAGGACTTAAGAACTTGTTTGAGGGAGTAGTGCCAAGAAAAGTAAGAAGCATGAAAGCAAGAAGCCATTCTTTATCTTTCCAATAAATTTTTAAGTCTTTCCAACATGGCAATTTCTTCTCAAGAAGAACCCACCTTCTAGATTACATTTTGTGGACATCGAGGCTCTTAGCTTAAGTTGTAAAAGTTTTAGATCCTCTTCAACTATTGATATTGTAGTTTTTGTCTAAAAATTGCAGAAAAGAGAGGTATTCTTAAAAGTGAGGCACAGGAAGAATTCACAGGTACTATGGGACTCTTACAAAGAACTATACCTGAGAGACATCCATCATCTGCTTAATTTGATCTTTGATCTTCTCGTTCCGATCACCTAAAAAACAAAAGACTTTAGCTTTTTCTTTCCTTACTTTTAACTCTTTATTCTCCTAACTTCCCTAAACTAAAGAATGATTGTGTTCAAACACTGGAAGAAAAAAATCAATTAAATAATTATACTGATTAGACTAATGACTTTTAAGAGAATTGCAAGCTTAGATTTAAAAAAAAAAGAGAGAGGTGAATTTCAGACTGGGGTTGTGGCTCAGTGGTAGAGTGCTCACCTAGCATGTGTGAGGCACTGAGTTTGATCCTCAGCATAAAAATAAATAAAAGTACTGTGTCTGTCTTAAAAAAAAAGGTGAATTTCTAGTTTGCACAACTAAAATGTTATCTATGCTATTCTTGTAAGATAAAAGCTTTTCTTCTCTCTCAGATCTATCTTCACCTGGGCAATAAGTGTCTTGTTTAGAAAGATTCAATCCTCTATTTTCTCCCTGAATCTACTACCAGGTGTGGTTTGAAATACTTGCTATGTAAGCAATATCCAACATGGGAGAAAACATCTGGAAATATTTTCCTCATCAGTAAACACTGTTACACTCCCTCTCTAGCTTTCTGATAGTCTCTAGCCTCTGTTCTCACAGCCTTAGTTTATGTTTCCAACTGCCTCCGGACTGACTGTGGACCTTAAAACCACAGAGCCATAGAGATGATGAGTATCAAAATCAAGTATCATCTGCATAAGTTAAGAAATAAATTTCTCTTACTGTACAATGTTCAATACTTAGAGGTATAGGATATGACTATTGTAGCTGCAGTGTACTTACTAGTTTTCAATAGGATAGAAAAAGTCAGTGTTCTTCACATGCCTATTGCTACATTATACCCCAACAACCCCCCTCTGCCAATGCAACAGACATATCTATAGATCCAGTGATATGTGTCTACAACCCTGAAGCTTAAGAAGAAATTAAGCCAGCTGAAAAGTGGCATCTGTATACTTAAAGACAGGAAAGCAAAAAAGGATTCAACCTCCCTGAGACTGATCTTACCTGCTAACTCTCCATTGGTTAATTCATCTGACTCATCTCGACTTTGATCCTCAGATTCAGATTCACATTGAAACCGATTCAACTGTGTGACGTGATTAGTCAAAGCCTAGAAAAGAAGCAAAAGGTTGGAAGACTCTCGATTTTAATTCAGAAGATTTCAGGAGAATTCATGAGATGAAACATATATTTGGAGTATAAACTTACATTAATAGTATCATCTTTTTGACTAAGAGCTACTTGTAAATCTTTCTGGGTCTTCTCAAATGATTTCATTTGTTCACTGAGCTCAGCGTGTGATGTACTCCAGTCTTTTACTTCCTGCTGCAACTGAAAAGTCAAAACACATGAATTCCTATGGGTTAGGGAGGGGTTTCTGCACTGGATATATCAGGACTACAAGACTTAGACAAAGAAATAGAGAGCCATACTCCTTGGTGGCCTGCCTCAATCAAGGGGGTTGAGACCTTGGTTAAGGAAGAGGGCAGAGTGGCCCCAACTCTCACAGCTGCAGTAAGAACATCAGAGCTATCAGGAAGTTGACCCTGTTTAATGCATTCCCCAGAAAATTGCTGCCAATTCAAATAATTTATCTCCAGCAGGAATGGCTGGGCACATATGACTGTCTCCTAAATTTAGATTCCTTATCATGTAATCTTCCCTTGGCCGGTGAATCAGTAACTATTCAAAAGAGGATCATAAAATACTTAATTTTCTGGTTTAAAAAGTTTCTTTGAGGCTATGCAAGTTAATAACTGATTGACATTTGATAAGAAAAGCAATAATCCAAAAATCCAAAACAGATGGAGACCATATATATGCACTCAATTTGGGGAGCATTGTTTAAACTTTGCATATCTAGAAAAGGTCCTACATGAAAATTCCTTACCTCAGAAACAGATCCAAGAAAGATACAAGATAATGATATTCACTTCTCTAGTTTACATTATGTATGACATCAAATTTTCTTTACCTGCTCTTTCTCCTTCTTAAGCATGGTATTTTCTTTCTGAAGCTGACAGCATTTCAACTTCACCTTCTCTTCACGAAGCTTAGCTTCAGTAAGGAGAATTTGAAGCTAATGAAAAACACTACAGTTAGTGAATTAATTCCAAAGAAGAAACAAAGTTATACTTTCCCAAACAAGACATCATATAGTTCTCATTTTTTGCACATTTTAGCACACCTCAAATTTTTGGTCCGCAACAAAACTAAGATGTAGTACTAATATCCGTTAGCAATAGTTGGCAGCTTTACCTCTGAAAGTTCAGAAGTATTTACTGAAATGACATCTTTAAGCTTCTCTATAGATTTCTTATTTTCCATTATCTGCCAGGTGAAAACAGAACACAAAATATGCATTAGGATTTCAGTAGAAATACTGATATGTGTGTGTGTGTGTGTGTGTGTGTGTGTACGTACACATACATATATATACTAAAAAAGATAAACACAACAAAATTTTTGTCAATCCATCCCATTACATTTCAGGTAAATGCAGGGGATCCAGCTTTGGACTAAGCAAAAAATCAAGAACTGAAAGAGATGAGGGAAAATGAAGTCATAAATATTTCATGACATCCACAACCTTACTGTTTATGAGATAACCAGAAAAAAAGTTCAAAGTATAGAAAAATCATAATGCAATAAGTAAATAAAATGTTTTAGAGCATAGAAAATTAACTAATTAATTACTGTTTCAAGTAAACCAGTTCAAATTAGTAATTTTTTTCTAGTGATAGAGAAAAAAATTTCCCAAGATCATTTTTAAAATTTTCTTATCTGAAGTAAAAAATGATAAAATTTAAGGAAGAATAGACTAATCTCACATACAGAAGAATTCCAAAAAAATTATAAAGATACTTGCTCCTTAAGGAAGTGGACATAAATCTGCAATCTTTGTTTGCAATGCCTGGGATTGAATCCTGGGCCTCATGCATGCTAGGCAAGTGCTCTACCATGAGCTGCATCCTGAGCTTGTAACTCTTCATACTTTAACTGTGGGCTGTGCATGGTAACTTCCAAAGAATACAATATGAAAAGGATTGGAAAGAATTTTTACAGTGGAGAAATCTGATAAATACTACCTCAGCTAGGTGATCAAGCTTACTTGGGGGTAGGATATTTCAGAACACACTCTCTACCATCTTTTGCAACTTTTATGTAATTACAGAAACTTATAGAAATTGAAAATGAAATATGTAAGTAAAAATTTTTTAAGTTGTTGTATCAGTACTTAAAAGTTCCACAAAATGGGCAGAAGTGGTTTCAACTTCCTTGACTCCTAATCTTACTTTAGTTAACAGCTGGACTAAGTTCAACTTAACCAATTTTACAAAATATTTCAAAAGCCAAATTGCAGTAATACTTAGCAGCAAAACTCTTACCAAGTCCTGATTCTTAGCTTTCTGTTCTCTCTCAGATTCTAACATAACATGAAGACTTTTAGCTCCCTCATCCAGAAGTTCTTTAGCTTTTTCAAGAAGCTTCATTTTATCCTGGAAAAAAAGGTGTCAAGATTACTCACTCATTACATTTACTTTTGAGTTTAGAATGTAATTCCCCCCAAAGAAGGGATTTTTACCTTATAATTAGTTGCTTCATCAGAAAGAATCATATTTTGTTTCATGGTCTCTTGAACCTGTTTCTTTGATTCCTTCATCTATGTAAATAAAGCATTCAGAATTAAGATACACAAATTATAGTGCTACCATACAAGTTACTTCCAGACAAGTGACCCTTTCCATAAGAAAGCAGTACTTAATACATATGACTGTTTAGAATTTGGATGATTTGTAGGAAATAATGAAACAAAAATTTTAAAATATGATTTTTAAATTAAAACAGGTAGGAATGATTCAAGCTAGAACCAAGGGAGAAAGAAACAAAAAAATAATTATACCTTCTGTTCATAATTTGACAATTTCTGCATTAGTTCTTCATTTTCTTTCATGAAATTGTTCACCTTTTTGGAAATTTGCTGTTCATTGACTAAAAGGGGGAAATACACAAGATTATTACAATCACTAAATGAAATTCAATTACTCAATCTACTAAAAGCAAAGACATGTTATATGGTACTATGAGGAAATACTTCTTAGCATAACTATTATGCTTTTAAAAAGCAATCTATGCTTGTTAGCAATAAGAGTATAAAAATTATTAGAATTTAAGAAAAATATAAGAACAATGATATTTTGCTGGGTGCAGTGGTTCACACCTGTAATCCCAGTGGCTCAGGAGGCTGAGCTAGAAGGATTCCATGTTCAAAGCCAGCCTCAGCAAGAGCGAGACACTAAGCAACTAAGTGAGACTTGGTCTCTAAATATAGGGGGTTGGCGATGTGGCTCAGTAGAGTGCCCCAGAGTTCAATCCCAGGAACCCCTCCCATCCAAAATGATATTTCAATTTAAGCTTATTTCACAGATGGGAAATACAGTAAAGTGTTGTAGCTTGATATTCCCCCCTTCTCAAAACACTTTCTTTTCCGAAAATGGAATCATTTAATTCTTTGCAAAGAAAAACAGAAATGAAAACATACTGATTCACATTACCATTCTTCAAATTATCTACTCAATTACTTAATGCATGATTAAATCATTAGCATAGAAATACTCTTCAAATGTAATACATCTGCATTACATCAATATTCAAAGTTAATCTGCCCCAAATTAAAACTTATCATCTCCCTATCCACAATTTGTTGCTCCTCTTTATCTCCTATCTCAGAGTTGGAACCATCATCATCTACTCTATTATCCATGCTAGCAACCTAGGAATAGTAAAATTTTCAGGAGGTAAAAAAGATAATAGACATTAAAAGTCACTGTATCTACTTCTAACATACATAAAACACACATCAAACACCAATACAAAGGGTTATTACAAGTTTAAGAAACCTAAAAATTTACCTTGATATACTCTATCTTTTACCTAGAAGAGAGAAAAAAGATTAAATTTGATGTCAAACATCTGCTCAATAGAAACAGCATTCCTAAAACAACAGTTAGAATCATAACCAAGTGAGAATTTAATAACATTCTGGTTCAGGATAATAATTTATAGGATTAAAAATAAGTAAAGGTTAACAAGCCTTTTAAATTTAATTGGTAGTGATATTTCATAAATAGCCTCTGACATAAAAACACTAAGATATGTACCTTATTTCACAGCAAAGATGTGTGTATGTGTGTGTGTGTGTGTGTGTGTGTGTATACTCAAAATCATTTACTTGACAATTCTAAATAACCAGGATAAAGTCTAGAAACAATGACTATTCAAAAGAAATCTGAGGAAACAATATTAAATGCATAATCTTTGTACTAAGATATGCCACTTTCACTCACCAGAAAACATCTTAGAACTCCAATTTAAATTTGGCTATTGGCTGAATTTAGAAACTAAGAGGCTACATCATCTTATTTCTGCAAACCACTAAATATATAGCAAGAAATCTGAAAGGAAAGACTGTTTGAAGAAAATGCACAAGCAATAAAAGAAATGACAATTAACATATTCTGGAAAGTACAAAAACAATCATTTCCAAAAAACAGCAATAAACTACCTGATAATAAAACCTAAGCAGAAATTTTTTTAAAAATCACTAAATTTCTTTGTAACTTAGCATATTACTTGTCCTTTCAAATGTTATAAATGGTGATGGGATATTCAGATGTGTCCACGGATCATCCAGGGGATCTTCGTAACAGGAAATTGCATTCAGAAAACTCCAACACAGAAAAAAATGAACATTTCTTTAATGTCATAGCCTTGCTAACCTTTTACTCAAAATGACAACAGAGGAAAATGGGAAGTAGCATAAAAGCAGTCATCTAAGGTAGGGAGACTAAAGTTTTAAAGTCAAATGCTGAAACTGAGGAGCAACAAGCTAGGAACCACATCGCACATAACCTAGTGAAAAGAGAAACAGGTACCAGGGTTCTTGAAATGAAAGAAACAAGAGAGAGAAATATAAAATGTTTTCATGTTTTTCCCTTCTCTTTATCCTTCTATTTCCTTTTTCCTTTTAGCTGAGAAAAAGTTCAATGAGATTAGAAAATTCCTCACAGGAATCCAGGCAAACAATTCTTCTATTTAAGAAGGGAATACTTTTTAAGAGATTTTACACTCAATTGTACAAGGAGAGGAAACTTATCTTAACAATGATATGTCTGAAATAATTAAGAAATCAGAAAAAGAACACTCAGATTTGAAAAGATTTGTATCCAATGTTTTTGGCCTCTTTAACTGTTAGGCTTTTCATATGCAAAGTCCATTTACCTAAAATAATTTTCTTCCAATTATGTTAAATAACTATGAAACAGAATGACCTACAGTACAAACATAAGTATGTATAAGCGCATATATATACATGTGTATATATACATATACACATATATACACACACACACACACACACACTTATACATATATGTACACACATACACAGAGATAGACTAATTCTGCTCAGGAAAAAAAAAAACCTTAATGAACAAAACATTTAATGGATTTTTGGACAACACATAATCTATACTTCCAAATAAAAAGGTATTTTCTGTACATATGATAAAATCATAAAATCTGGGAAAAATTTATATAAAAGACTGGAAAAAATATATCATCTCCTTTTTCTCATTTTACTGTATTTCTTTGCAGCATTTCCCCCTGTTTGTATGTTTATATTAACATACAGTTCATCAACATTTAAATCTTAGTTTCTGCTTTTTTTTCCCACTTCACTTCCCACTTAATTGTGAGCATTTTCTGTACCTCAAAACTTTGAAATAAATAAATCTGCCTACTATTCCACTAATCGAACATACAATAACCCCTAAATGAATTATGTTGTGCTAAGTCTTCAATCTAATATACTGTTCCATTGAAAAACATTACCAAAATCTTCAAAGCATAGTTATTTCTTTTAGATTACTAGACATATATGCTACATAAAAGGATATTTATCTAACCTATCCCATCTTTTATCCCACTTTTAAGACTTCTGATACATATGAAACTACTGGTCAGGATGGCTGTAAGAATTACCAGTTCTACCAACTGCACCCACACTAAATTATTTTATAATGTTAGTTTGACTTAAACCACTATTTTGTGTTTTAGCAATTGAAAAAGAAAAAAAGGGGGGGGGCAGTGACTATATAAAATAATCCTTGTGCTTATGTGCTAAGGTATAAGTAAGTTAATTTACTCACAAGAGCAGTTCCCAGAGAAAATGACAAAGGATACAATCCCAAAGAAAACAGTGAATACTACAGGCTTCCATGGTAGTCCATAAAAATCAGGCCCAGGTTGAGTATCATCAGGCAATGTAGTAAACAGCTTAAACAGACAAATTAGAAGAAATGGGAAACCTTAAATTTATAACAAAACAGTCACAAAGAATCATGGCAATTCTAAACCAACTTCCTCATCAGAAATCCACCTCCTCAATATTTTCCAATAGCTTCTTCAAGAGAGAGGATACTGGCAGTCTCATATTTTTTGTTCGCTTCCAGTGTTTTCAAGTATAATGAATCTAAATACTTTTTAAAAATATTTATTTATGTATCTTTAGTTTTAGGGTGGACACATTGTTTTGTTTTTATATGGTGCTGAGGATCGAACCCAGTGCCTCATGTATGCTAGGCAAGCGCTCTACCACTGAACCACAACCCCAGCCCGAATCTAAATACTTTAAATTGAGCATACATTTCCAGTTTGTAACAGGCCCTATATCATCACATTGTCTAACACCTGGCTAGAATCCCTCTGGATCATTCTTTTCTCTTAGATAACCTGGTTTTTATAATTTAAAATATTCATTTAAGACAAAACTTAAATATATGAAAGAACTAATTAATTTTATGGCAACAAATAAAAACAATGACGATATATGTATAAGATTTTAAATCTTACTTCCATTCCACTCTTATATACAGATACGTGACATGTAATTTCAGACAACTCTTGAAAACTGGCTTAGATAAACTTCTCTGAATTTAACATCCTTCTATAAAATTCAGAGCCTAATTTTAAATGGTTGCTCAAAGGCAGTGCAGTAAACACCTGCCTACTCTTCCCTGTTTTCACCGCCCTCTACACGTAATAGGAGATAACTGTCACTTGGGCCCAATTCCCCAGCAGTCTCCTTAGGGAAAAGACCCGTAGTAACATTAGCTGTTTGGATTGTTGGCTGCATTTCAGAACATACCATGAGGTTGTCACCTCTATTCCGTCAAAAAAAAAGTGCAAGTGGGGAAAGCTCAAGTACACTCTCACCGGCCTCGCTTAACCATACAGTCACGTCCTGCCTGCCTTGGGCCTGACACACTCCATTTCTCCGTCTCCACGACAGTCAGTGCACCCACTCCGCCAGAACTCAGCCACCCGACAGGGGTCCCAGGAGCTCTGGGTCCCCCAGGGAAACAGTGACAGAAGGCACAGTGGCAGGCTCTGAGTCCATGGTGTAGGGACAGCTGAGTGGAAGCGACGCTTCCCTGCAGAACAGCACAGGACCCTCTCTTTCACCGTTTCCTACTTCAGTAGGACCCAGCGCAGGGGGCGGGTACTGGGAGTGAACTTTGCCTTCCTCCACCACAGGCGCTTTCCGCCCAAGGCACGTAAAACCCATCATCAGAGGAAGCCCCTGGGTGGACTGCAGTGAGCAGATAGAGGATGCTGAGGGGCGTGGCGGAGAGCGGGAAGAACCAACTGTGGAGCCCGGCGGGGGACAGCGCCAGTAGAGCCAAGCGGAAGAGTCCAAATGAAAGGACACCAGAAAAAAAGAGGCTCACCTGTCCCCGGAACTGGGAGAGGACCGGCGATTTAGAAGGCCCTGGAGGAAGCCAGGGAAACTAGCAGAAGGGGATTATAGGCAGAGACTAGGAAAAAGGAGAAAGTCAGGCCTCCCAGCCCCACCCAGAGCAAAACCCTTTTGTCAACGTGTTGAGACACCAGGTACCTACCTGCCCCCAAAAGTGCAGACAGAAGAGGAGAAGCTTCTCCTGCTCCCTTCTAAAAGACTACTGCTCGGACTGGGCTTTCCTTCCCTGCTCACTCTAGTCCTGTTACTTTCTCCAATTGTGGATGACACTCTTTTTAAAAAAGCCTAACCCTAAGGAATCATGTCATTATCACCCCACGCTGGTGGCTTCATTTCTGGATGCCACATTTTAGGGTTGCATGACTTGTGGAAAAGAACAGAATCATGAATAGCCCGAAAAGCACGTGCTAAAAATTGAAGAAACTGGGGACATTTAACTTGGGGAGGAAATGAACATCTGTGGATCTTTAAAAATCTGTCGTCAAGTTGAATATAGTCAATTCAAAAGAACAAGAATAAGCAGGAAAGCACTGAAAAAGAAGAGCAATGAAGGGTACAGGGGGGGCAGACTATATAATTAATTCATGTACCCTCTTCCAAGCCCAGGAATACATAGAGATAGTGGGACAGAATAGAGAATCCAGAAACAGAACCAACTGGACATTTGGGGTACAATAAAAGTTAGTTTGGGGAAAATAGACTTTCTAATAAGTAGCGTTACCACATGGAAAATTATAAAATTGGATTTTTCTCTACTTATTCAAAAGATAAACTACAAATGGATAAGAAACATGAATGTAAAAATAGAAAATAAACAAGTACTAGAAAATATTAAATGAAATTTTCTATGTATTATGAGTGGGCAAAACCTGCCTCATTGAAAAAATCTTTCCTGGCTGTATCTAAACCTGCTACACACACACACACACACACACACACACACACACACACACAGTTTGACAATGACAAACTGAGAAAAAATATTTGCAACATATTATTGTCCAAAGAATCATGTTCCTGAAATATAAAGAACATTATAAATAAAATGGCCAGCAAACCTATACAAAAATGGGCTGAAGAAATAAACAGATCTCAGGAAAAGAAATGCAAATAGCTATAACATATGAAAACATGCTCTGCTTAGCTCATAATGAACAAAATACAAATTAAACCACACCAAGACACCATTTCTCACTTGCATTGGCAAGATCCAAACGTTTGACAACATACTCAGTAGGTGAGAGAATGTGGGGGAATACAAATTCTCAGACACTGCTAATAAGTATACAAAATGATACAACCCTTATGAATGAGATTTGGCAACATCTCCGCAAACTGCTTATATATTTACCTATTAACTCAACAATCCCACTTTTTTTTTTAACTTTTTCAGTGGTGGGGAAGGGTATCTTGGGCAAGTGCTCTACTGCTGAGCTATAGTCCACCAGCCCTAATTTCTAAAGATACTTGGAATACAACAACATATGTTTAAAACTTGTATTTACAAAACTATGTTATTCAAGCATTAATTATAACAATACAAGATGGTCACAAAAGGCTGAAACAACCGTCATCAATGAAAGTTGTTGAATAAACCAAAGAAGAAAGAAAATAATTTTAAATACTGCTAAGAGCTGGTTTCCAGAATACATTTTTTAAAAATGAAGTAGAGAAAAATATTTATAGAATACTATTTGTATCTTAGAAAGTGAAAAAAGATGAATATATTATTTCTTATAGCTTTGAGGTAAAACTGACATGCAATAAATTACATGTATTTAAAGTTTGCAATTGATGATTTACATCCTTTACTTCCAAAAATATTCTCATTCTCTAGGTAATTTTGCCCTTTGTCACCCTTCTTTCTTGCCCCCACTTTCCCATTCCTCCAGCAAAATGTCTTTTCTTAATAGATTGCTTTGTATTCCTCAAGTTTTATGTGTATGGGATAATATATTGTATTTTCTATGGCTTCTCTTATTCAGCATAATTTGAGATTCATCTACATCAGTTTATCTATCATCTATTTTTATTGCTGAGTAGCATTTCATTACATGTACATACCACAATTTGTCTATCATCTATTGATAGACATTTGGATTTTTTTCCAGTTTGGGGCTTTTACAAATAAAATAGCCAAGAACACTGATATAAAATTCCTCCTATTGCTATATAACTTATCTTTTCTTTGGAAAAGAATGGTTGGATATGACTGGTGTATGTTTACTTTTTTAAGAAGGTGATTCTACCACTTTATATCCCCACCAACTGTGTACCCATCCAGTTCCTCCATCTCTTCTCCAACCACTCAGCACAACTGTCTTTAATATTAGATATTTAATAAGTGTGTAGTGGTAACTCTTATGCTTCAAAATTGCATTTCCCTGATAATTATGTCAAGCATTTTTAATGTATTTACTATCTGTTTATCTTCTTTGATGAAGTGTTATTTTACAGGACTATATTTTTTTCTCATGCGTCCTAAGAGTTCTTCATATATCCTTGATGCAAGTCTTGATAAATGCTTTACAGTAATTTCCTCCCAGCTTGTGTTTTGTCTATTTCATTGACTTCAAAGTGTATTTTGAATTACAGAGGTTTTAGTTTGATGAATCCCACATTGTCAAATCCTTTTTAATGCTTTTGTTGTCAAATTTAAGAAATCTTTGCCAAACCTAAGTTCAACAAAAATTTTTCTCTTATTTTTTTTCCTAGAGGTTTTGTAGTTTTGAGTTTAATATTTAAGTCTGTGAGTTAATTCAGGTGTCTAATGCAAGGCATGGATCAATATTTTGCATATAAATATGCAGTAATTTCAGTACAATTTTCTGAAAAAAACTTTCCATTCTCTACTTGTCTTTCCATCTTTGTCAATGACTGTTGCCATATATATTGTGTATCTATTTCTGAATTCTTGGCTCTGTTTCAATATGTTTTGTCTGCAATCCTGATTATTGTAGCTTTAGAATTTTTTTTTCCTCTTCGTATGGTACTAAGGATTGAACACAGGACCTTGCATATGCTAGGCAAGTCCTCTAGCACTGAGCTACATCCCCAGCACTAGATTAAGTCTTGAAGCCACGTATTCTAGGTCTGTTGCAATCAGCTTGTCATTTTCTACAAAACTCTGCAGGGATTTTGATTGGAATAATGTTGACTCTGGTGATTAAACTGGGATGAATGGACACCTTAGTCTTCTGACTCATAAATTAGGTATATCTCTCCATTTAGGTTCTCTTTAAATTCTATCAGCAATATTTTATAGTTTTGAATATATACATTTTAGTTTTTGCCACGTTTATGTTTAAATACTTCATATTTTTATTCTATTGTACATGGAAATCTTTAAAATTTCAATTTCTAATTATTCATTGTTAATATATAGAAAATATAATTGCTTTTAGATGTAAATTTTATCTGTCAACCTTACAATAGCTTTTTTCTAGATCATACCAGATTGTATCTATATATATTCATGCTATCTGAAAAGAAAGAGAATTTTATTTCTTCCTTTCCAATCTGAGTGCATTTTATTTCTTTTTCTTGCCTTAGTATACTATCTATTTCCTTACTGCACCCCAGTACAATGCTGAATAGATGTAATGAGAGGAGACATCTCTGTTTGGTTTCTGATCTTGGGGAAAAGTATTCAATTATCAACCATTAAGTATGAGGTTAGCTGCATTTTTCAGAGGATGTTTTAAGCTCCCTTCTATTCCTAGTTTGTTGTTTGTTTTTCTACATCAATAATCAATGCTGAGGGGCTGGGGTTGATACTCAGTGGTAGAGCACTTGCCTAGCATGTGTGAGGCAATGGGTTCAAATCTCAGCACTGCATATAAATAAGTGAATAAAATAAAAGTCAATCAACATCTAAAAAAATTTTTTAAATAATAATCAGGGCTGATTTTTTTTACATGTCGATGCGATTTATTGTCACCTACTTGTACATGCATGATTTTTTTTACATGTCGATGCGATTTATTGTCACCTACTTGTACATGCACACAAAATAACAATATAATTTGGCCAATATTACTCCCCAACATTTCCCCCCTCTGCTATATTTTTTAAATGCTTGTTTTGTATCTCTCAAGCTAAACACAAAGATTGTGCTTTTAGATACATCAATGTGGTAAATTTCATTGATTTTCAAATGTTAAATAAATTTTGGATTCTTGACATAAATCCCCATCCTCCATCTAGTTTTTGTCTATGATGTATTTTCCTTTTACATATTGTTGTATTTGACTTAAATTTTTGTTTAGAATTTCTGTACAGATTCATTGGAGATCCCATAAGAGGTATGTGGTTTTCTTTTCTTATTATATCTTTGTCTTGGTTTGGTGTAGTGATAACACTGGATTCATAGGAGAAATATTTCCTTGCTTTAATATTCTACAAGGGTTTAGTATTACTACTACTATTAGGAATTAGTATCATTTCTTCCTTACAGGTTTAATTGGATCACCAATAAAGCTATCTTGGTCTTATATTTTTTTTCTTTGTAGAAAGGTTTTTACCTATACCTTCAATTTCTTTAATAGTCAACAAGGTTTATGAAATTGTCTGTTTTTCTTGAGTGAACTTTTGCAATTTGTGGCTTAAATAGAATTTCTTCATTTCATCTAAATTGCCAAGTTAATTAACATAAACTGTTCATAGTATCCCCATTATCAGTCTAGTATCTGTGAAATCTGTAGTGATATCCCTTCTCTGATTGCGAATATTGGTAACCCGTGTCTCCTCTTTTATTTCCCTCACTAGATGTTGATCAATTTTATTCATTGTGGTGAGCCGTTCCTGCGGACTGTGGTCGCCATTACATGATGGCGCTGGCTCCGTTGTGGTCTGTGAAGGACAACTCCATATCAAAGAGAGTTGGCGTGTTCCCAGCTCCTTATCAGAGAAAGTTGGCGTGTCATTTTCTAGCACCCTGTGAGAAGGGTACACGTGGCAGCTTTGCATTGGGGTTCGAGGTGCTTTATTAAGGCTGGGAGGGGCATCCAATTATTATTCCGGGTAGTAGAAGAATCATTAGAAGAATATCAAGGGCCTGAATAAACTGCTGAAAGAAGATTCCTGAGTCACGTCTTCCTTGCGGGCAAGGGGGTCGTGACAAGTGGTGCCGAGACCCGGGAGAAAAGAAACAAAGAAACACCCAGGAACCAGAACTTTCAGCAGTCAGGGAGGCGCGCCGGTAAGTCCCAGGTAAGGTGGGACCCGCTGTTAAAAAGCGGAGGCTCCTCTATACATAAAGAGGGAGCATTAAAAGGTACCTGCTCCTCTGTAAAAAGAGAGGGCGTTACATCTCATAGCAATTGCATTCTGTATTTTTGTTTTGTTTTCTGTGAATGTTCGTTTTGTTTTGTGTACTTTCACTTTCGATTTCTGTGTTTTCTTGTGTTGCGTCATGGGTGCTGTGACTTCAAGTCCACTCCTTCTAGCCCTCGATGGCCTTTTACGTTCCAAGGGACTGGAGGTGAAACGCAGTACCTTAGAGAAATTTTTACAGAGGGTAGATACAGCTGCACCGTGGTTTGCATTTTCAGGCAGCCTCACTACACCCAGCTGGGATAAATTAGGCAAAGACCTTGACTTTGCTCGTGAGCAGGGCATGCTAGAGGGCGGGGTGATACCCCTCTGGAAGATGGTCCGTAGTTGCCTTACGGATGGCCGATGCCAAGAAGCGCTTGTTAAAGGGCAGGAGGTTTTAGAACAATTGCATGAGGAAAAATCAGAAACAACAGAGAGTGAAGTGTCTCAGGAAGAGGGGAGTGTGCGGGGCGTGGAGAACGGGAGAAGACTGTATCCAGATCTCAGTGTGCTGCGCACGCCCCCATGCGAAAGTGGGTCAGAGGCAGAAGATGCTGAGGAGGAGGAGATAAGAACGCTGTCCCGGCAGTTAGGGAGTTTAGGTACAGGGAACAGAGATAAGCAAGGGCTCAAGAACGGGCGGCCTCCCGATCCGCCTCCGTATGGCGGGGGTGTTTCAGGCTGCCGCTGCTTTCTTCTGTTCCTCAGGGCTGGCATATCATTGCTATTGACATTAAAGACTGTTTCTTTTCTATTCCTTTGCATCCTAAAGACTCACAGCGTTTTGCCTTCACCCTTCCCTCGTGTAATCACGAGGAACCAGATCAAAGGTTTGAGTGGGTTGTTTTACCACAGGGAATGTCTAACAGTCCTACGATTTGCCAGATGTATGTAGGGAAGGCACTCGCACCTCTCAGACAACAATATCCTTCCATTAAGATTATTCATTATATGGATGATGTATTATTGGCAGCCAAATTAGAACAGTCAGTTTATGAGGCCTATAAAGACTTGGTGAAGTTGTTAGCTCAGTATGGATTACATATTGCACCTGAGAAGGTTCAAACAGAGGATTCTATTCAGTATTTGGGAGCGACGATTAAATATGACATATTAAAACCACAAAAAGTTACTATAAGAACTCAAGATCTCCAAACTCTAAATGATTTTCAAAAACTGTTTGGAGATATTAATTGGATAAGAGGTTATTTACATATTCCTAATATCGTGCTCCAGCCTTTGTATGCTATTCTTAAGGGTGATCCAGATCTTACTTCCCCTCGTACCCTCACTAAAGAGGCCAGAGCGGCCCTTATAAAAGTAGAAGAAGCTATACAACATGCCACTCTATGCAGGCTCCAGAGTGATAAACCTTTCCAGTTATGTGTGCTTGCCACTATGCGGCAGCCTACTGTAGTACTGTGGCAAGATGGGCCTTTACTATGGATCCACCCACATGTATCCCCAGGAAAATCTTTAGAATACTATCCTGATGCTGTTGCAGCGTTAGCACTTAGAGGGATTCAACAGAGCATTCAATTTTTTGGACAAGCACCTTCTTCTCTTATCATACCCTATTCTAAAGTTCAACTTAATGTTTTGTGTGCTACTCTGGACAACTGGGCCATTCTATGTTGCTCGTTTCAGGGGGATATTGATAATCATTACCCTTCTCATCCATTACTCCATTTTGTTAAAGAGCATCCTATCATTTTCCCTAAAGTAACTTCACCCACTCCAATTCCGGGGGCTGTTAACATTTTTACTGATGGCTCTAAGTCTGGAATGGGAGCTTATGTGATTAATGACTCTCCCCCTGTCTAGCATCAATTTGCTCCTGGAAATCCACAATGGGTAGAACTGCAAATTGTCATTGAAGTTTTTAAACAGTGTTCTTTTCCTTTCAATCTCATTTCGGACTCCATCTATGTGGTGCAGGTGCTCAAAATTCTGGAGGCTGTAGGAGCTATTAGTGACACCCATGCTTTGTCTGCTTACTTTAATCAGCTTCAACAGCTTATCCGTAGCCGTACTGCCCCCTTCTATCCAATGCACATTCGGGCTCACACCTCTCTTCCTGGCCCGTTATCACAGGGTAATGCCTGTGCTGACTCGGCAACTAGAAGCCAGTTGGTATGCTTGGCCTCCTCCTTAGAAGAAGCTAAATTGTTTCACCACAACTTTCATGTCAATGCTATGACACTGCGCAGACGTTTTTCCATCTCCAGAGCAGATGCTTGTCAGATAGTATTACAATGTCCCCATTGTGTCACATTTCTTCATCCTCCTACTTATGGTGTAAACCCACGAGGATTGAAGCCATTGGTCGTCTGGCAAATGGACGTCACTCACGTGCCTGACTTTGGTAACCTCAAATATGTACATGTTTCTATTGACACATACTCTAGAATTATTCATGCTTCTGCTTTATCGGGAGAAAAGGCACGTAATGTTATTACTCATTGCTTAGAGGCATGGGCAGCATGGGGTGCACCTGCATCCCTTAAGACTGATAATGGACCTGCTTATACTGGCAGACAGTTTACATCTTTTTGTTCTACTATGGGAGTACAACTTGCTCATGGGTTGCCTTACAATCCTCAAGGGCAAGGCATTGTTGAACGTGCCCACTGCACCTTAAAAGAAACCTTAGAAAAACAAAAAGGGGAAATAGGAGTTGACCACACTCCTAAAGAACGCCTGTCCTTAGCTCTTTTTACCATTAATTTTTTGAATTTGGATATTCATGGCCGCTCTGCAGCTGATAGACATGTGTCCCCTCAGCCTTCTGTGACTGGCTATGTTAAGTGGAAGGATGTTCTTACGGGCCAATGGAACGGCCCTGACCCCGTGCTGACATGGGCACGAGGATCTGTATGTGTTTTTCCCCAGGATCGCACGGAGCCGCTGTGGATCCCTGAACGCCTGACAAGAAGAGTCTCGAGATCTACTAACCAGCAGCAGGAGGTGCCACAACAGTTCCATGATGAGGAGCTTCATTCTGATGAGTGCTCTGGCTCTGATGCTGGTGCCAACGGTATAGATGACACCAATGCAGTGGTGGGCAGTGGCACGGGCATGGCCAATGCCAATGCCAGTTCATAGTAATTCTAGTGTCCTCCCCACTCTTTTTTCTACCTCATGTGAGATGTCTGCTCCTTGTACCTCTCCTAGAGGGGACATGGAAAATATTTTTAATCAGTTTCAAGTTAATCTCACAGGAGTTTTTTGTTTCAGTCTTGGGAACACTAATTGTATTAGCCTTAAGACCAAAAATTTGACTAACTGGGAGGACCCATTGCGGTCCAGTCGAGTCTCAGGGAGTATTCTCAGTGCTGTATTGAGCCAAGTAGTTTCAGGGAAGCAATCAGGCTCAGGGACCCCCACAACTAGCTCTGTTTTAAACATAACTACTTTAGCTATTATCTCCGAGGTATTAATCCCAATGCCTCCTTCTTCTAATAGTACTTGCTATGCCACTCATTTCAAGGCCTCTCCTTACTGTACCCCTAATTTTGGTTTTCCCCCGACATTTACGCCTTGTCAGGATCATTCTTGGGAGAAACATCAAGTTGCTAAAGGTTTCTCCTTTTCCCCCCCTCTGAAGAGATATGTTTATAACTTTAACAACAATGCCAACTCCTCTACAGGAACAGGTTGGTCCTGGTTTCAATGGCTAATTTCCAATGAGAAGGGGGCTTCAGCCGATATTTCCGCATTGGCTCAATTACTAGAAGCCAAAAGTTGGCTGGCTAATGTTTCTGGCACTACTAAGGAGAGTGAACGAGGTAATAGGCTTACATCTGTTTCGTTCAACTCTCTGTTACATTATGCCACATTGCCTCCTGCAATGGTCTGTATCCAATCCCCGTTCTTGTTCCTTTTAGCTAATCACACCTCGTCGGGGATGCTGGATTGTTCTCATATTACCTGTCTCTTATCTGAGTGTTGGAATGGTTCTTGGACTGTAGCAGTAATTATGAAAATTCCAACTTTTGTCCCAATCCCAGTCACTGCGGATCCAGATAAATTTCCTATTGTAGAGCTACTTAGAGTCCGCAGAGATTTTGGAATCACAGCAGCTATAGTGACAGCCGTGGCGGCATCTGCTGCTAAGCAGTTACGGCCGGAGTAGCCATGGCCAGTCAAGTACAAACTGCTGCCACTATTAATCAAGTTGTTCAACAAACGTCCACTATACTTGAATCACAAAATGCGATTAATCAAGATATTTTGTCAGGGATTTTAGCTACCAACCAAAGAATAGATTTTCTTCAAGCTCAGGTAGAAGAATTGGCTGACCTAGTACTTTTAGGCTGCATTGACCAACGTGCACATTTATGTATAACCTCTGTCAGATTTAATGATTCCAGGAATGCTTCCCACATCATTGGTGGATATCTGGCCGGAAATTGGTCCATGGAAGCGGAAGACATGATCCAGTCTCAACTAACCCAGATAGCTGTCTTGAATAGTACCCGTGTCGATCCCGTGACTCTGGGTCAATTCACCAATTGGATATCTTCTGCTTTTTCCTTTTTTAAAGAGTGGGTGGGAGTAGGCATTTTTGGTGCACTGTGTTGTTTTGGTATGTTCCTCTGTTTGTGGTTTCTCTGTCGCCTTAAGGCTCGTAGTGCTCAAGATAAGGCTATGATCGTACAAGCTCTTGCTGCTTTAGAAACTGGCAACTCGCCACAGGTTTGGCTTGCGCATCTTAAGCACTAAACTTTTGACATGGTCGTTGCACCCCAAGTTATTATAACATTGCACTGGGTACGACATGTCCTTCTTTTGTATTCCTCTTAGTGCTGGAAAGCCCTTGCACTCTGCGGGTCTTGTTGCCATTGCACGCAGAAGGGTTTCCACACTGGTCTTTATCTATCACTTTAAAGTCCGTGCCTTTCTTTCAGGGTGCTGCCAACTTGTTTGTAGTTGTACTTCTGCATGGCCACAGTTCAACCTCAGCTATTCCCTCTTACTCACCATCGTCACGATACAGGATGCGAGGCAAGGCACTGCACTTGAGTGATCCATTGAGAAGAGGGACCTCAAGGGGAGCATGTCCTATTGCATGCGGGTTTGACGTGTCTCCGCCCCGCCCCACGAAAAAAGCTATATATTAAGCTATAACTCTGTTTTCTAATCTTAGTGCTTCAGGGTTTAGAATATACATCTTTAATTTGTCACAATCTACCTTCAGATGATACTATATTACTTCACATATTCAATAAGAACATTACAATAGTTACTACCCTTCTGAGATTTATACTGTTGTCATGTATTTTACTTTACGTGTTTTCTAAGTCCCATACTACACTGATATTTGTCTTTAAACAGTCAATGACTTTTTAAAATGTTCAAATAAGAAAAATTATTTTAAATATTTATGCACACAGTCACCATTTTCAGTGTTCTTTACTCCTTTATTCCATTATTTCCATCTGTTGTCTTGGTGCAAGTGTAGGTGAATTCTTTCAGCTTGTATGTCAGTACAAGTCTTCATTTTAGAAAGATATTTCACTGGGTATGATATTATCGGCCAACATTATTACTCTTCAAATATATTAAAGGTATCACTCCACTATGTTCTCTTATGCCTAATTTCTGACAAGAAATCTGATGTCATCCTTAGTTCTTCTCTACATAAATGTCTTCTCTAACTGCTAAGATTGCTCTTTATCACTGGTTTTGAGCAATTTATTTATGATATAATATACCTTGATATAGCTTTATTCATGATTTTTGTACTCTAGTCCCATTTAATATCTTGGATCTGCAGATGTACAGTTTTCACAAATTTTTGGCCATCATTTCTTAAAAATATTTTTCTGAATACCTCTCATCGCTGAACTTGAAACTGTCCCACAGCTCACTGATGCTCTGGTTCACTTTTCTTTAACAGAAGAAATTTTCCTTGTTTCATTTGGGGTACTTCTCCTGCTATGTCCTCAAGTTCAGTAACAATTTCATCACAATGCTTATTCTGGCAATAATCCCATCCACTGTGTTTATCATATATTTTCAACTCTAGAAGTCTGATTTTCTTAAAATATATCTTCTATATCTCTTTTTACCTTTTTAACACACGAAATATAGTAGTAATAACTTTTTTAAAAAATGCCATTACCTCATTCTAACATCTCCGCTAGTTCTCAGTTGGCTTTGATTGGATGATTCTTCTCCTCATCATTGTGGATTGTATTCTTCTTGCTTCTTTGCATGCCTGGTAAGCTTTGATTCGATGCCATACATTATGAATTACTATTCTTAATATTTCGTATACAATTAAATTACTGGAAACAATTTGATTCTCTTGGGTCTGAATATTTGTTAGGTATGACATAAATTGTAATAGTCCGAGGTAACACCCTTCTGATTATTCTACCCAACTTGGTTAGATAGTTTTTTCCAGGTGCTATTCTGGTCCCTGTGTTAGGACCTGTTCCTTCTAATCACTTAAGATGCTTTCTCTGACTTGCTAAGCAGTTTCATCACACTTATGTGCAGATCAATACCCTGATGAACACTCAGAGAGCCTTTCACAGATTTCCAGAATTGTCTCTCAATGTAGCAACCTTCTTTTGGTACTCCACCCTGTGAATTCTAGTCACTTTGGTTTTCCTGGAATCTCAGCACCATCTCTCAATTCATGGTATCTTCTGGTTCTGCCTGACTTCCCCTTCTTTGTCATGGCTTGGGAATCTCTTAACATAGTAAAAGCTGGGGCAACTAAAGAGCTCATAGCATTTGTTCTTTATGTTTCCAGAATCATTCTTTGTTGCTTGATCTTCAATGTTACTGGATCTTCAAATTTTATGTTTGTGGGTTTTTTTCATATTTATTTTAGTTGTTTCAGTTGGGAAGGTGAAGCCAGTACCTATATAAAGCTATCATAGCTAGATGTAAAAATCATTTGCTTTTCTTTTTCTTTTTATGGTGCTGGGGATTGAACACATGGCCTCATGTATGGTAGGCAAGTGCTCTACCACTGAGCTACATATCCCTTTTCTCATTTGCTTATTTTTTTAATAGCAGAATGCATAATGAAATAAATTTTAAAAGTTAACTATAAAAGAGAGTAACATCAGGGTAGACAGAACTGGGACAAAAGCTAGAGTTTTTTCAAAATCAGGCAGGAGAATCACAAGTTCAAAGCTAGCCTCAGCAACTTAGCAAGTCCCTACACAACTTAGTGAGAACTATCTCTAAATAAAAAATAAAGAGCCTAGGTATGTGGCTCAGTGGATAGGAGCCCTGGGTTCAATCACCAGTACCTTACTATTATTTTAGTACTGATATGCCCCAATATTGTATGGGATATACTTATACTAGAAAATATGGTTTATCTGAAATTCAATTTTAACTGGTTGCCCTTTAGAATATCTGGAAACCCAACTCTGAATCCTCTTTATCTTTAACCCCCACACTAACTGTGGCTAAAATAATGGGTTCTGAGTTCAAACTTCAAAATAATTTGGCAGAACAGTCACTAGATAAATTGATTTGGGATTAACTGACAAATTATCTTGCATAAAAATCATAACCTTTAGAAAAGAGCTTTTTAAAATATTTTATTGCCCAACATTTTAAAAAATACTCATATTTGTATTATAATTGTAAAGTGAACTTATGTCTAAGATGGTTTAAATTAACAAAAAATAAGTCAACATTTTAACAAAAAAAGTAACAAAATTTTAAAAAGAAAAATCTCAGAAATATGAAAAAAAAATTTTATTTTAAAATTTTCTTTCTGAAAAGACTCTAAAAATAGCAGAGAGTTTGTGGCAGTGAGCCAGGCAGCATGAGGGATTCAGGAGAGACTACTCAGGTAACAAGGTAAAGTTCAAGAGCAAGTCTTTTGTCAAATTATCTACTGAATTTGCCACAAAGATGGAATCCCTAGATCAATTCAGGCAGGATCCAAATGATGGGAATGTAGACATCCCAGACACAGAATGGATCTCTTTCATTTCATACACAAACACTTCTAGAGGTTATGACCATGCTTCATATTGAATCTGTATTTTCAAGTCTAACTTTCACAGAAAAAGAAGCAAAAAAAAAATGACAGTAGACTAAAATAGGAACCTAACACTGATATTAATACCAGTCCATTTAAGTCATGTGTGTGGTGGCTTCTGCACCACCCAGATTGTCCTTCAGAGGTAAAGACATTTTCCCCAGCATGCTTACAGAAGCATGCCTCAGCTGTCGGTCCTGTCTGGGGACTGTTTCCAATGAAGAAAACTGCTTGGATCAAGGTGAATTCTGTCTCCAAGTGGTTTCTCCTGTCAATTATTAGTTTACTAGAAACAACTCAAGACAATGCTTGGTCCATCTCAGCTTTAAGGAGCACTAATGGGACCTTTGTTGAGACTTCCCAGAGGGACTAGTGGTGACAGCATCAGAGCAGCATTTCTCCCTCAAATAAATTTTGCTTGTCTTCTCCCTTCCCAGGAGAATTTTCTAATAAATGTCCTGCATGCTAAATTCCACCTGTGTGTACTGCAGAAAACCCAACCTCTCTGAAGGAAACAGGAAAATTTTTATATAATTTGGAGATGCATGAAAACAGCTCAAAAGAACAAAATGCATGATGAAGACTAAATCTCTCCCTAATTGGCTAGATATTTTTCATCGGCATGAAATAGAAGATATATTGAAAGATCATATGTGCTCTAGTTTGGATATAAATAAAGTTCCATGTGTTAAAAGCTTGATTTCCAGCCTGTTGTGCTCTTGGGAGGTGCTAGAATCTTAGAAGGTGGGGCCTAGGTAAAGGAATTTAGAACATTTGGGGAGTGCCCTTGAGTGCTTTTCTTTATATTTATATTATTTATACTGTATTCTTTGCAAATTTATTCATAAACATGACTTTCCTTATTATTATCACTAAAGTAGTTTTTTTTTTTCTTTTCAGTTACTATTAGGGATTATTAATACAAATAAAGCTCTTGTTTTTTTGGATTAATCTTGCATCCATTTTTTTCCACAAAATTCCTTTGATTATTTTTGATAAGTTTTGCTAGATTGGATTCGAATTTTGTGTGAATAATTATATTATAAATAAGAAAGAAGGGGGACATGAGAGACAGAAAAAGACTTAGGAAAAGTGGGAAGGAAGACAGAGGAAGAAACAATTTGGCACAATTTTAACACTTCTTGTTTATATTGTTTCATACACCCAAAACCATACTGAATAACATTAGTGATAGTATTCATGGCCTTTTTATGACTAATAAAATTAATTCATCTTCTTAGAATAATAATTGCTACGGAAATTTTTTTTAAAATTAAATTTTATATTTCAGGAGTTTATTTTTCTTAAGAATGTTATTAAGAATGGTTTCTGATTGCTATTAATACCTTGTGACTATTTTTGTCATGATTATATATTTTTCTTTGTAATATTTTGATTGAAATGACTATTAAGATTTATCTTGATAAGTACATTTCTGAAATGAACCCTGCTTGATCACAGTGTTCTGATACAGAACATACTTGCTTGCATACATTTAATGTAGAATCTTTGCATCTACACTCATGAGTAAGATTAAACTATAGTTTTTGTTTTTCTACCATTATTCATGTTTTCATATTGTTTTTTTATTTAAAAAAATCACCTTCCATTTCATATATGTTCTTATTCTAAATGAGACAAATTATGTGATAACATCTGAAAAGTAGTTTTGTTTGCAAGAAACATTTATGACATTTGATTAGGGTAAAAAATAATTACAAGACTACCTTTCTAGTATGTCCAGTTTCTCTTCATGTTATCTTCACTTTATTGAACATATATTTCTGTTTTATTCATTTTTTATTATTCAGATATACTATTCAACCAAAACACAACAAAACAAAATTCCCACCTTATGTGAAGAATGTGTGCAGATCTTTTATTAAGTTTTGTTGGTTTTTTTTTTGTTGTTGTTGTTGTTTTTGTTGTTTTGGTGCCAAGCAATACAACCCAGGGGCCCTCTATCACTGAATCACATCTCCAGACACTGTGAATTTTTTTATTTTGAGACAGTGTCTCACTAAGTTTCTTAGGGCCTCACTAAGTTATTGAGGCTAACTTTGAACTCACAATCCTCTTGCCTTATCCACATAAATCACAGGTGTGTGCCACCAGATCCGGTTCTTGATCAATGTTCTTGTAACAGTGATGTCTGCTTGTGAATATTTGGATGTTCTTACAGATGCTGAAAAAGGGAAGTCTAGAATTGCACACATTTCCATGATAATGCCAGGAAGTGCATATTATCAATCTGAAAACACCTGGTAATTTACCAAACTCAGTGCATGACTCCTAGGAAACACAAGCTTAACATGTTCAAACACCACACTCTGTTACTTCTCTATTTTTTTGTTGTTTTCCTTCTTTCTTTTGTTCCTGATAGAAACCTGAAAATAATTCTTAATTCCTACTTCTCCTTTATCTTTCACAAGCAATTCCCAAGTCCCCTTTATATTACTTCTCATTGTTTTATCTTTCTCTATTTGTCTTAATATTCAGCATTACCTCCTCAACTCACACTTCTATAATCTTTTGTATGAAGAAAAATCTAATAAATCCTTCCATGTATAATCTATGTATCATATTTATAAATGCCTGTTCTCACCTCTGAATTAATCCCATCTAAAATTGATCAGATTCATGTGGCCTCAAATGAGGTGCATTTTATAATCCTTGAGGTATCATTAGCATTATCAACTCTGCACTCTCCTTGACCTTGGGATTCTAATCACAATGGTGTTTTCTCAGTTCCTGGAACATAGTAACATTCATCTTTCCCCAGGACTTTTGTACATGTTGCATTCCCAGGTATGCTTGTGAATTTAGTATGTTCCAGCTACCTAATTCTTATCACAATTGCTAAATATGTATATTTCATTCTTATTTATTTATGTATTTATGGTATTGAAGATTGGACTCAGAGATGCTTTGCCATTGAACTACGTGGCCCTCTCTAATGGGAGAAAATAATTTCATTTCAAATTTTTAAGTAAAATATGGCATCTTTTAAATGAGAGACAATTCCCTACTTTTTTCAATAGAATCTGTTTTAGTTAAAAATAAGATTCACTTTGTTTTAAACTTAGAAAATACTAATTGCTATCTAAAAATTGTGTTGAAGTGGATCACAACCTGGCTTCTCTGATTTGATTTTTTTTTTAGTAGAAATTACTGAATATTTTTGAATGCCCTTGGCTGTGATGAACTGGCCCAATTTTATATCTCAAGATCTAAGATTGAAGAAAATTCATAGATAGAGATGACCTTATGGTGCTTAGTAAAAATAACACTACTATATTAAAAGTACACCTTTCAGAAAAGAGCAGATTCACACTTGTTCCAGTCTGAAAACTTTACTACTTTTTGTGAGAATGAGATAAGAACAAAAGGCAGTTAACATTTTAAGGCAGCAGCATGCATAAGGAACTTCTTCAAAGACAAGATTTTAGCTCATTTTTTGATACTTGTTAACCATGGGGACATCGGTGGGTTCACTTAAATACTCTGACATCTGTTTTATTTCCTGGGAAAAAACCAAGGGTAGTAATATATGCCCTACCAACTACTTGCAGTTCCTGCAAAGATAAAGAGAGATAATGGAATAGAGATTCTCTCATAATCTCTAAGATTGGAATATCAAGGCAATGTATTATTATGCATACTTCAGAATGATCCACCAAGATAGAAAAGGAGTTAAGGGAGGGTACATGACCCCCTACAATTCTAAAATTATTTGACTAAAATGCATCTGCCTTCACCATTGTTCAAAATCTTGAAGAGTGAAGATGGGGTTGTTGTTATTTCATTGGAAATTGAATACAGAATTAAATCTTGAATTCTTAGACATTTTAAAATTTAACTCTCCCTTCTTAACACTCATGGTTTTACTAACTTGCAGAAGTTAGAGTGTTTAGACTAATAAGCAAATATATAATATAAATTAGATTAACTACCTGTGTATTGCAGTATTTAATTTTTAGTTGCTTCTAAATCCTAAGGATTTCATCCAGTGCTTTCAATATAAATGTTTTATGGCTTTCTATTTTGCATTAAGTCTGTGATCTAGTTTCAGTTATTTATTTATTTATTTTAACCAGTGGATATCCAATTACATCAGTTATTTGAGAAACAATCATTTCTCAATTTTTGCACCTTTGAAAAGTCAGCTGGATAAATTTCTCTGGGTCCATCTTTGGGCCTTTCTGTGTCAGCCCCTTAACCAATACTGTGTAGTCTTGAATACAGTAACTATACGTTCATCCTACTTAATTCTTTTCTAAAATTGTTTTAGTTATTCCAATTACTTTGTTTTTCCATACAAATTATAGGATAATCATGCATATGTTTTCAAAATATTTTGCTGGGGTTTTGATAAAAATTGAGTTAAACCTATATATCTGTTTGGGGATAACTGACATAATTCAATACTAGGATTTGTAGTTGATGAACAAGATCTATCTCTCCAGTCATTTAGAATTCTCATTTCTTTCAACAACATGTTTTAGTTTTCAGCACATAAGCCCTATACATGTTTTCTATATTCATATCTAAATATTTACTTTTTTGAAGGATTATAAATATTATATTTTTCACTTGAGAATCCATAGTTACATTGCTAGTTTATAAAAATACAATTAATTTCCATACATTTATTTTGTATTTTATGACAGTTGAACTCACTTGTTAGTTCTTAAGAACACTATTGTATGTTTTTGGGGTTTCTACTAGGCAATATTGGCACCTGCGAATTTGGAAAGTTTTACATTCCTTATTTTCAATCTAGAACACATTTAATTTTATTTTTATGTCTTAATTCACTGAAGAGGTATTCCAGTTTCATGTGGTTAAAAGCTTTGAATAGGCCTCCTATTTTTCAAATGTCTTGTTCATTGTTTAGGTTATGAATAATTGATCCAGAGCACATAAATAATATGGCTTTGAAGAATGCATGGGTGCACATATGATATGGACCTGAAATGTTCTCCACAAAATAATGTATTGCAGATTGGGTCAACAGTGCAGCAATGTCACAAGGTGTTTCTGAGGTGGGAATATGGAGAAGAAATTGCACCATGAAGAGACTAACTTCATTACTGAAATCATCCATTTCACGAATTAATAGTTCAAATGGACTAATGGAAAGTGGTAGAAACTCTGGGAAGAAGGTCACTTTAAATTGCTTACTTTCAAGCTCAAATATGTAGTTATTGCTGAAATCCTCACAATTGTATCAAGATTGTTTGTCTCATTGTTTACATTTGATCTCAGTCCAGACATTTTCATCAGGGGGGAGGTTGATAAGAAGAAACAAATGTTAGGATTGAAATTTGGAAGCATTAGGCAACATGGACACGGATGATTTTATTAATCCATGTTCACCATCAATTTAGGCTTTGGTACAATCATAAGTCTGGGCTTTGCATTTTGTGTCAATAATATTACTGTGATGAAATGAATATGAAGATCAGGTGACAAGAGTGTTTCTTCCACCATTTCAGGGAGCAATGATTTGAAGACCTATAAATTAGTATTGGGGATACAAATAGGTGTACCCTGTGTCTATGAAATAGAGATGATGCATGAATAGACCATACTGTGAATAAAAAATATAACTGGTTCCAACTTTAAATAATAAATTGACTTGATATCTGAAAATATACATGAAATCTCAAATTGATATACATACATTCATTCCAACCAGTTATTCATCTAATGGTAATTTAAGGGTTGCTGTTTATCATGAAGAGTGTGTGAGTTTTGCTTAAAAATGATTATGGAAATCAAAAATAATGTGTTTGGAAAGAAGTCTCAGGATGCATACATGTGTTCTGAAGCAGGAAGTGATTGAAAGTGAATCAAATGCCTATAAATTTGTGAACGTGTGAATGAAAGGATATAACTTATGATGTACATAAACTGAAGAAATAATAATGTACCAATGTTGAATAATAATTAATGTCAAATTACACATCATGTCCCAGAAGAATCTACTTGCATTGATGTTAAACTGTGGTCACTTACTGTAGAAACATTAGGATTTGTAGGCACCATTCATTGAAGTTAGTTTTCAGTACTAGGAAACGAATATGTATTACAGAAAAATAAATATTTCTGAGAATAATCTTGTGAAAAGTTGATTATAAATCCACATACAGGAACATGAATGAATTTAGGGAGTGTATAATAAGACACATACATTTCATATTTTAAAAAGCCTAGAGATTAAAAAATAGCAATATATATGCCAATCGAAATTCATCATGTAATATATATCATTCACAGATCCAAAAATATTCATTTTATTGAACATGGTTTCATGTATAATGTTGTTCAACTAGGAAGCTCACCCACAGGTTGAATTTTCAGTTTCATCAGCGTTTAGGGAGAGTGATCTCTTCTCACAATTTGTATCTGCAAAATTCAGTGACCTCACAAGAATGCACATGTGATACCAGGTAGGATTCTATATATGCAAATAAAAATACACCTGCTGAATAGGCTACAGAGAAAGGGAGACAGGAATTTACATATTTGTTAACTTTAAAAACTCATACAGAATTATTACAATGAAAAGTTGACTAGATTTATAACACATAGCCTGATGAAGCAAAAGGAAAGTCCAAGTATACACCATGCCTCCTATGAACTGCCTGTACTTCTTTTCGGTTAGGTTTATTATTCTCCGTCATGTTAGGATTAGTAGTCAGTCTAGTAAAGTATAGGTTATGTCAGGGATTCAGTATTTCGAATGGAAAATAGGAAAATGTATCCAATGTGTATGCAAACATGAGATACACAAAAATCTTCCCACTCTCATCCAGAACAATGCCTTGACATTACCATAGCCCCAAGTAAGGCACAATTACAGGAGAAGAGGAAGAAAATCTGTGAAGACATATCTGGAATGGAAAATGCACAGGAGTTCACAAACTTGGAGGTGGTAGAGGAGATTCCAAAAGTAAGGGACAGGGAAAACACTCTGCAACATGGAGCTCTGCTGGCCTAATGACTTCTTGAGAAACTGCCTCTGAGGTTAGGCACTTGAAATATATATTGTTCTCAGGAGCTTTAGCTTCCTTTGTAGTGAGACCATCAGAGTTGGGTATGCATCTGTGACCTGGTTCCTTATTTTCCAATAAACATAAGGCAGCAGTGCTGAATCCTCTCTTTGTAGGTAAACTGTGGCCACTGCAGGCTTAGTGTCTCCCCATGTGGTCTGTGAATTCATCCAGTGCTGTATGGAAAGCCACAATGGGCCTAGATCTCAGTTTCCAAGGGTGACGCTCATGTGTGGCCTCCTAATACTCCTACACAATTCATGGCAATACTTCTCTGAGGTCGGTTCCAGAACTCAGTCTCTAAGGTGAATCACACCAGAGTTCAACCTGAGGTTGACCAGATCATCTCCTCCAACTGCCACACAAATAACCAAATTAAAACCAAAACACTCCTACTTGGCCCTCATCTTCTTCCATATAGACACTCATTATAACCTCTGGCTGGAAGTTTCC
Organism: Ictidomys tridecemlineatus; assembly: GCF_052094955.1. Classification (NCBI taxonomy): domain Eukaryota; kingdom Metazoa; phylum Chordata; class Mammalia; order Rodentia; family Sciuridae; genus Ictidomys; species Ictidomys tridecemlineatus. The sequence continues at coordinate 65,696,470 of NC_135478.1, read as the reverse complement.
ATGAGTGGTGCAGCCCAAGACAGTGTCCAAAATAAGCTCCCATGCCCCTCATTTGCCTAAAGTCAGGGTGGCCTGGACACCCTTCTGAGAACCAAGAGAGATCAAATAGGCCTGCCGTTAATACTGCTCTGCGTCTGAAATTTGAGGTCTACTGACTGTCGGGTATAGATTCTTTATGTGAATTGGAGTCATGAGAAAACCCAAGCAAATATGGTCTAGCCTCTGCAGGGCTTTAAAGAACTCGTTTGTCTGAAAGGATCCCTATTCTCACTTCACGGAGGTCAGGAACCTTACAGAGGCAGGAGAGAGACTTCACCCACAATGACTTCTCTTTTTGCCATTTTTGTTTTGGATGCACACATGGATTTTTAATTTAGTTCCAATAAGTGCTGAGAATCTAAAGCACAGACTCACTCAGTGCCAAGAGGCTGATTCAGACTCATCCCTTTCCAAAGTAATTAACCAAAGAGCCACAGGTGATGCCCCTTCATTTCCATTTGGAAACTCTTTTCTTCAGGCTTCACAAAGGGGTGGACTGAGACAAAGACCTCCCTGACATTCAAGGCAACAGAACAATAGATTAAAAAAGGACCAAAGCAGGGTTTCTCCACTGAGACTTTACAGGTCACACTGATATCTGAGTTTTCTGAAATGCTTGGCATGCCCTTAAGCTATCCATATCCAGTGCATGGCCATGTCACAGAGCTTGAAGGTGGTACATATCTTGGACACAAAACCATGAGCCTGTTCTGAAGAGTGGCCAGAATTCAGGAAGAATACAGGAACTTATGAAGATAGTAGGTGTTGCCCATCAATAAGGCAAGCCACAGTCCATTCATAAATTGGGCAGGATGAATACTGGGAAGCTATCCACTAGACAGGATGCATCCAATGATGCATTCTGTTTTCTAATATCTACAACCGCAGACACAGTGGAATACATAGACATAGAAACACTCGCCTTGAGCAAATGATTCACTAGAAACAGTCCACTCCAAACCAAACCAACGGCCTTTCCTATATATTCTCAGAACATGAGACAAAACCACAAATTCAAACACACTCCCAGAAAGGCACCTCCTTTCGCCAAGTAGGTCTGAAAATATATAAAGTGTCCTCAGACTGGTGGGCCATACTATGTTCCCCAGCAGTGGCCTGTCCTGTCTCAGATCTGGTCTCCTTGGCCAACTCTGTGAAATTGTCAGGAGCCAGCGATAAGCCACTACCTTCTTTCTCAGGAAAGGTCCCTCTTCAGAACGTTCCTGGTATTTGGCCATTCTCACATCAGTAGGTACCAAGAAAGACTGACTCTGTCCTTGGTAAATCCAAACAAGTGAGTCCACTGGGACTGAGGCAGTTTCTCAAGTCTAGTAGGGTATAGGTAATGTCAGGGATTAAGTATTTTTGAATGGAAAATAGGAAAATGTATCCAATGTGTATGCAAACATGAGATACACAAAAATCTTCCCACTCTCATCCAGAAAAATGTTTTGACATTACCATCGCCCCAATTAAGACACAATTAGAGGAAAAAAATCTGTGAAGACATATCTGGAATGGAAAATGCTCAGGAGTTCATAACCTTGGAGGTGGTAGAGGAGATTCCAAAAGTAAGGGACAGGGTAAACACTCCACAAACATGGAGCTCTGCTGGCCTAATGACTTCTTGAGAAACTGCCTCTGATGTTGGGCATTTGAAATATATGTTGTCCTCAGGAGCTTTAGCTTCCTTGGTAGTGAGACCATCAAAGCTGGGTCTGCATCCATGTTACTTGGGGGACATGGAATCTTATTTTCCAATGTATATGAGGCAGCAGTGCTGAGTCCTCTCTTTGTATGTAAACTGTGGCCACTGGGGGTTTAGTGCCTCCTGGTGTGGACTGTGAAGCCATTTGGTCATCCCCACTTTTCATTGTGTTTCTTCAGCTGCACTGGGAGTTTGGTTTTTGCTTCACAAAATACAAGGAATTCAACTGGGAGACAGTGCTGGAGGGAGTACTGTCACGTGTGGTGGGTCAGGGTCTTCAGGACAATACAATTGTGCTGCTGTGCTGTTATTCTGTACTGCTTGACCCCTTGACAATAGCAACCTGATTCTGAACATTTCCCTGAAACCTCTCCATGTAACAAGATTCCCTTACATATATGGGTCTTCTGGCTTCACCATGTCAGTCACAAGTCATTTGAAAGCCAATGGCAGATCCACATGGCCCCACCACAGATGTTACATCACACACTTGCACTTTACTTCTCAAGGCCCACTTCTCAGCAGGCTCCAACTTACTGGCATCTCTGTTCTACACCATTTTCATGAAATCCAGTCAATCAAGCCACTGTCTGGTATAGTCATGATTAGCAACAGGACATCCAAACATGCTCCAGTGCCACCTGGTAATGGGAATTTCAAAAATTTCATGGTATTTCTCTAGCCACACTTCAAGGATGAAGTAGGAGGCACTGCGAGTTTCAATTCATTCAGGAACCATTAAATGGTGAGGAATCTCCTTTCAATGAAAGCTCTGGAGAATACTCGCAAGCAAGGCTTCCCAAAGAGTGGCCAAAAGGTCACATGAATCCAGGCCCATGTGAGGTCCATGTGTGTTTTGACTCTCATCTATGGATACCAATTCTTTAATAATAAAATCATGTGATATCCTGGCTGAGATTCCCAGTGTTGTGTGGAAAGCCACCCTGGGCAAAGATCTCTGTTTCCAAGGGTGACTCACATGTGTGGCCTCCTAAAATCCCAACTCAATTCATGGCAATACTTCTCTGAGGTCACTTCCAGAACTCAGTCTCTAAGATGAATCACACCAGAGTTCAACCTGAGGTTGACCCAGTCATCTCTTCCAACCACCACACAAATTACCACAATTAAAACCAAAACACTCCCACATGGCCCTCATCTTCTTCTGTATAGACACTCATCATAACCTCTGGCTGGAGGTTTCTATGAGGGGCACAGCTAAAGACAGTGTCCAAAATAAGCTTCCATGCCCCTCAATTGCCTAAAGTCAGGGTAGTTTGGACACCCTTCCTGAGAACCAGGAGAGATCAAATAGGCCTGTGGTTAATACTGCTCCACTTCTCAAATTTGTGACCTACTGACTGTCGGGTATAGATTCTTTATGTGAATTGAAGTCATGAGAAAACCCAAGAAACTATGGTCTAGCCTCTGCAGGGCTTTGAAGACCTTATTTGACCCAAAGGATCCCTATTATCACTTCATGAAGGTCAGGAACCTTACAGAGAAAGGCAAGAGACTTCATGCACAAAGACTACTCTTTTTGCCATTTTTGTTTTGGATGCACACATGGGATCCTTATTTAGTTTCATCAGGTGCTGAGAATCCAAGCCACAGTCTCACACAAGGCCAAGAGGCTGTTTCAGATTAGTCCCTTTACAAAGCAGTTAACCAAAGAGCCACAGGTGACGCCCCTTCATTTTCATTTGGAAAATCTTTTCTTCAGGCTTCACAAAGGGGTGGCCTGAGACAAAGACATTCCTGACATTCAGGGTAACAAAACAATAGGTAAGAAAAAGGCCCAAAGCAGGGTTTCTTTACCGAGACTGATATCTGATATCTGAGTTTTCTTTACTGAGATTGATATCTGATATCTAAGTTTTCTGAGATGTTAGGCATTCCCTTCACCTTTCCAGTAAATGGCATGTCTCAGAGTTTGAAGGTGGTACATATCTTGGTCACAAATCCATGAGCCTGTTCTGGAGAGTGGCCAGAATTCAGGAAGAATACAGGAACTCACGAAGATAGTAGGTGTTGCCCATTAATAAGGCAAGCCACAGTTCTTTCATAAATTGGGCAGGATGAATGCTAGGAAGCTTTCCACTAGACAGGACACATCCATTGATGCATTCTGTTTTCTAATGTCTACAACCACAGACACATTGGGATACATAGACATAGAAACACTCGCCTTGAGCAAATGACTCACTAGAAACAGTCCACTCCAAACCTAACAAACCGCCTTTCCTACATATTCTCTGAACATGAGATAAAACCACAAATTCAAACACACACCCACAAAGGCATCTCCTTTCCCCAAGTTGGTCTATGACTATCTGGAATATCCTCTGACTGGTGGGCCATACTATATTCCCTAGCAGTGGCCTTTCCTGTCTTAGATCTGGTCTCCTTGGCCAACTCTGTGAAGTTGTCAGGAGCCACCGATGAGCCACTACCTTCTTTCTCAGGAAAGACCCCTCTTCAGAGCTTTCCTGGCATTTGGCCATCCTCACATCCTCACATAGAAAGGCTGACTATGTCCTTGGTAAACCCAAAGAAGTGAGTCCACTGGGACTGGGACTGAGACTGGCTCTGGATGCCTACCTACCTGGATCCCAAGTTCAGAGAGTCCCATTACCAAGAAAGTTAGGTGAGGTCACTTCCTGCAAGGAACTGAATGAGGTCACTGCCTTGCCAACCACTTTTTCCTAACAGTTGCTTCCAAGGGACCCATGAGATGGAGGCTGCCCCATCTTCCTCTGACACTTTCAAAAGATAGAATGGTATATAAACCATAGGCACCCAGAAACAGCTATCTACACAAGCCTGGTTTGGTCCATCTTCCCCGCATTGAGAAGACAGAGGCTGATTTAGACACATCCCTTCATCCTGACCGGGTTGTTTGCTATGGAAGATGACTTTTGCTCTCTCAGGTCCTACATAGCTGCTTACATCTTATCCAGGGATCATTTCTTCATCAAACTTTGAGGTTCTCAGCAGGTGTATGATCCCCTACATTTCTGAATTGTAAGATCAACTCAGTACCTGTTCTTCTGTAAAGTTAGATTGAGGGAACAGTGTATGGTTAGGGTTAATAAAATGTTCGATTTGGGTTAGGAATCATTCTGCTAGATGAATACTGGTATTGGGAACCTGAGATATTTATAAGAATATATAGGTGAAAAATAAGTATGAAAACAGAAATCTAGGTAAGATTTGAAGCACAGAAGCACATTGGGCCCTTGATTGGGATACATAGGTTTGAATTATGTTCTGCACAGATGTATCAGAAAAATCAATATAAAATGGCATAGGATCTTGTACCTCGGATTATTTAATGTAGAAGAGAACATCCAGTCATAAAGGGATAGTTGGTAGGATCAGGAAGATAGTCGGTAGGTTTAGAAAGAATAGTGAGTATAGGATTTGTACAAAAAAAAAAAAATAACAGGAAAAAAGTACCTGGACTAGTCACATAATTAATAATGTTTAAAATTTTTAACAGTTTGCATTAAAAGGTTAAGTCAAATGTTAAAAATTAGAATTAGCCAAAGACCACAGAGAACTTAGAAAAATTAAAGTATTATTTTAAATAAGAAAAATGTAAATATATTTAATAACCTACAAAATCAATGTGTTAGCTTGCATAATGTCAGTGTTAATTTTCAGTGTTTACCATGTTTTCATTTTAACAACATTACAAATGTATAACATTTTTAATAGGGTAACTATAAAGGGTTTAAATAATTTTTTAACTCAATCTCAAAGAAATGTCTAAAACAAATTTAAATGTCTGTTACTGAAATCAAATTTATGAATGAAATGAGCTTTTTAATGATTCAACTATACTTTAAGTTTTCCTTTAAGAGGGGCACAGTGGTACTTGCCAGTAATCCCAGCAGTTTGAGAGGCTGATGGAGGAGGATTACTAGTTCAAAGCAATCAGCAACTTAGTGAGGCCCCCAGTAATTTAGTGAGACCCTGTTTCTAAATAAACTACAAAAAAGAACTGGAGATGTGACTCAGTGGTTAGGTGCCTCTGCGGGGTACTGAAAAAAAATTTTCTTTAAATGTTAAAGGAAGGAAATAAGAAAGCAAGAATAAGTTCAAAAGCAAATACTAAGTCTGATCTAATTATTTCTAAAATCTTTCTTGATATCGTGGAAAAAAAACACTTAAATTGGAAATCTAAAGATCTGAATACCTGTTCCAGCTCTGCCACCAACCGAAAACTTGGCAAAGTTACTTCTCTGGGCTTCATGCTTCTTAGATTTTATAAGGATCTGAAATGGACCATTCCTTATGGTCAAAAATCTGTGCTTTTAATGACATGGTTTGTAAGCAAATTAGGGAATAGAGTGAATAAGGACAGAAAAATAAGGGAAAGCATGACTTAGGAAATAAAGAGAAAGCTATGAAAATCCAAATAGATTTTGGCTGAAGTTTATGATAAGCCATCGATAAGCCATCTTCTAATTCTGCATTGTTTTCTATCAATATCATCAGTCCCCCAACACCAAATGTCCCTCATATATCCTGCAAAGCAAACTGATCCTACTTCCAATGGAAGTACCTCCAATTTACACTTTTTGGATGACAGAAGTTAAACACTATTTCTGAAGAATTCTATGATAGTTTTCAGCAGTATTCTTTAAAAGAAAAAAAATTAAATATAGTTTTCACTCAAAAGAAATAAAATATAAAGACCATAACAGCTCAAAATAAGCTAACAAAACATTGAGTGGATGACTCATATGTTATGATTGATAGGTACAATTCCTTGGCATGACTGATAGGCAAGATTCATTAAAAATATCTGAAATTGCTTCAAAGTTAAGTAATGAAGTAGTCATAAGAAATGTCAAATTACTAAAAACATGAAAAGGCTTTAATCCATACAAATAATTATACCCTGTTATATGCTTAATTGTTGTAGTAAGGACTTTATATTTATTATTTTAATCTGTTCTTGAAACAGATCTTCACAGTAGTTATTATATACTTTCATATGTAATAACTAACTCGTATTGAGTTCTTTCTATATAGTAGGCCATATCCTGCTATTCATTTAGACCTCATAATAACAATAAGAGGCAAATATTATTCTCCCCCTTTCACTAATAGTGACTCTCCTTACAAGTGACTTCTATAGTCTCTAGAATAAAACGCAAATAAACTCTGCTTTACAACTAACTTACTCAAACAGTGTTTTCCAAGTTGTGAGACTAAAGTCAATTTAACAGATTATAATTGACTTTCATAAAAAGAATACCATGTTTTGAATAAATTAAGATACTTTTTCAAACATATATGTATATATACATCTATGCATAGGTTTATATTTATGTTCAACATGAAAAAAATAGATTTCTCACTGTGAACAAATATTTTTCAAAAACACTACACAAGGACTGATGAGCAGTGATAGAATCCTTGCCTAGGATGTGCAGGGTTCTGGGATTGATCCCTAGCACTCCAAGAAAAAAAGAAGCAGGAAACATAAAAGCCACACTGAACATTGGATCTAGTAATGTTAAAAGAACTGGTAATGTTAAAATCTAAAGTTGAGGTAATGGGAAGAGATTGGGGTCTCAGAAATAAACATTAACTCTGAAAACAAATTTTAAAAAATCTCCGAAGGCTATGACTAGCAATGATAGAAATGCCAATAGCAATAAAAACAAAATCAGCCATCTTTATACTTTGTTTCATTTAATCCTCATAAACATCCTATGACAGGTACTATTTTTCCCACCTTGTCCAGATGGGGAAATTGAAGTATAAAAGTCTAAATAACTTGGCTAAGATCACCCAGCAAAGTAAAAAGACTAGAACTGGAGGTTTTATTAAGCCTGGCTGAAACTAAACCGCAAAGTCTTTTTCAAACCCTGTGCTTGCTAAGAGGAAATAAGCACTGCTCTCAGTGTACATTTCCAGGAATAAGTTTGTATTCTAGAATACAAAGTATCATGTAAAAGGGAAATGCCAGAATATACTAATTTACACAAACATTTGAATCATTCCAAATGTCCTGAACAGATGATTGCCTACCTGGTAGAAACCCATCACAAAAATAGCAACTAGTTTCAAAACCAATATGAAAAATTTCAAGGAAGATCATAAAGGGCAAAGAAAGTACAAAGCTTTAGTTCCCATGATTTTTTATAATAACATGGTTACTAACAGGCTAAACTAAAATATCCAACGATAGTGTACCATTTTACTATATTTTAATATATATTAATACATTTTAAATATACTTTAATAATAATAAGCAATCTTTTTCTTTTCTTTTGTGTGCTGGGAATTGAACCCAGAGCATTGTGCATTCGAGGCAAGCACTCTACCAAATGAGCTATATCCCCAGCCAATAATAAGCAATCATTTTAAAGTGATGTTGAAAAATGTTTAATGAGGGCTGGGGTATAGTTCAGTGGTAGCATGTTTTCCTAGAAAGCACAAAGCCTTGGGTTAGATCCCCAATGCCACTCTAAAAAATAAAAAAAAAATAAAAAATAAAATGACATGGTAATATATTAATAATATAATAGGAAAAAACAGATTGAAAAAGATTGAAACTATTTCATTAAAAACAAGAAGTATCTTTCACCATTTCTGTGATGAAAAGAAATCAGAGAGTGAGTATGGATAGGGAACTTCGGAGATGGCAATTTATACAAATCTATTTACTTGCCAGGGCACATGCTCTTCGGTAGGTAGAATAGATTCTTGTCTCTATTTCAATTTTTTCTTCTTTCTTAAAACTTTTCCTGAGTATATAGTTGAATTTACCTAAGTTAAGTGCAAAATTCTATTGTATGTCTCTCTAGATATACATTTGTACATATAATCAGCCCTCTGTATCCATGGGTTCTGCAACCATGGATTTAATCAAGCATAGATCGAAAATATGCCAAAAAAATACTGTGCCTATACTATGCAGGGACACATTGTTTTCTTATCATTATGCTGTGAGCAATTCAGTATAATAACTACACACACAATTCAAAAAGCAATGTAATCCATTCAGAGCAGAGATCCTCAGAGATTTTCTCATAGAAATTAAAAATATATACATATTTGCTTACTTAAAAAAGATATAATTGATAATAGATTGTATATATTTAAGGTATACAATGTAAAGACTTGATATATTCATTGTATAATGATTAACACGAATTAATAGATCTATCACTACCCATAGTGTACATTAGATCCCATGAACTAGTCTATTTTATAACTTAAAGTTTGTACATCTGGACCAACATCTCTTCATTTCCTTCATCCCTCAACTCCTAGTTGTACTCAAGTTGCCTACAATAGAAGATCTCAAGTCTTAGTAAAAGAGTTCTCAAATGCATGTTGAAACATAACTGATGATGATTTTGCTCTGCCTACCCCACATCACACAGTAGCAACTCTCAGGAAACATGTTATTAAAAAAGCTTGGATTAAGTCTGTATGTGATAACTAGTGATAATGAGCAATGATGATTATCATCTGAGTTTACTCTATGTGTCAGATGTTATGGTAAACATTTGATGATTCATCATCTCCTTCAATTCTTATAATAATCATATAAGGCAGGTTCTATTACTATTTTACAAACAACAGGACAGTCTTGGGATAAGTAATTTTCTCAAATGATATAGTTAGTCAGTGGGGAGCCATTAAGTGGATCCAAATCCAAAGGCCATGTTTTTACAACTATGCTCTACTAGAATCTGAAGAGAAAGCTTCCAAACAATGGCACCAAAATAGACATATGTGAATTATTTCTTAAATACAAACTCAAATTTGAATTCTATTCCAATTTGACAAGAATTTCTTAGGACCGGCAAGTATCCTCATTTATAGTGTTTAAATTGACCTACTCTTTGAATAATCTTATTATTAGATCCACTGTTTCCACTAACTTCATTAACTCCCACTAACTGATGCACCAATTAGGAAAGAATGAAAAGTTCTAGTGAAGGGAAGGGCATCACTGACAGATGGGCTATTTTTTATTATTATTTTAGTTGTCAGAGTTAACAGGAGAAAATCCATTTTATTTATTTGAGGTATATCTATAGTAGGACAAGGTGTAATTTTAAAATGAAAATTTTATGTGCTTGTAAATACTTTTCAATAACACAAGAGACTGATTCCTATTAAAAGCAGATACTCTTTTCTACTGAAACAGACAGTTCTTACAAAATAATATAAACTCAGTAACGGTCTCACCCCTAGATGGGGAAGTACCCTGGACCATGGGTGTAGCAGACCCGTGTCCCAGGGGTCTCCTCCGTAGAGGAGGACGTCCCCTGGTCCCTGGGTGCAGCCGTACCTGATCTCTCCCCTGCATTGTGTTTGAGGGGACTCACCCCTAGAGCGGGGTGTCCCTGGACCCTGGGTGCTGCCGTACCTGATCTCCTGCTACGATCAGGTTTTGTTGGGTCTCTCCCCTAGAGTAGAGAGTCCCCTCGTCAATGGCTGTAACGGGAGCTCCCCTGACAACCAGGTTCGAGGGGTGTCTCCCTTAAACTCTGGGAGTGGCCGTCCATGATCTTCCCTCGGCATCCAGGTTCGAAGGTGTCACTCATGGAGGGAGGAGTCCCCTCGACCCTGTGTGCGGCTGGGTTCGGGGGGTCTCTCCCCTAAAGGGAGGATTACCCTGGACCCTGGTTGCGGCTGTACCTGATATTCCCCTGGCACCCTGTTTGCCCATCTTGCCCCTATTGGGGGAGTCCCCTGGACCATGGTTGTGGCAGTACCTGATATCTCCCTTTCACCTGGGTTCGAGGGGTCTCATCCCTAGAGGACGGAGTCTCCTGGACCATGGTTCCAGCTGTATCATACCTGACCTCCCCCCCAGCTCCCAGGTTCGAGGGGCTTCGCCCCTAGAGGGGGGAGTTCCCTGAACCCTGGGTGCATCAGTACCTGATCTTACCCAGCAACCGGGTTCCAGGTGTCTCGCATGTAGAAAGGAGAGTCCCTTGGTCCCTTGGTGCATCTGTACCTGATCTCGCCCCCACACCGGGTTTGAGGGGTCTCACCCCTAGAGGGGCGCGTCCTAGACCCTGGGTGCTATGGTACCTGATCTCCCCCCGCATCGGGTTTGAGGGGTTTCTAGCCTAGGTGGGGATTCCCTTGGACCCTGGGTGTGACCATACATGTTCTCCCCGGGGACCCGGGTCCGAGTTGTGTCTCCCCTAGAGGGAGGTGTCACCTGGACCCTGGGTGCGGCTGTACCTTATCTCCCCCATCACCTGCTTCCAGGGGTCTCATCCCTAGAGGAGCTTGTCCCCTGGAATTTGGGTGACCCTGTACATGATCTTCCCCCACACCCAGGTTCGAGTGATTTCACAACTTGAGGGGGCAGTTTCCTAGATCCTGGGTGTGGCAGTACCTGATCTTCCTTGGCACTCAGCTTCCATGAGTCTCACCCCTAGAAGAGGGTGTCCCCTGTCCCTGGGTGCTGTCGTACCTGATCTTACCCCGGCACCCAGATTCCAGAGGTCTCGTTCCTAGAGGGGGGCGTCACCTGCTCTGTGTGTGCTACCGTACCTAATGTCCACCCAGGACCAGGTTTGAGGGGTCTCGCCCCAAGTGCGGTGAGTCCACTGGTACCTGATCTCCCCCTGCACTCGGGTCCGAGGGGTTTCTTCCCTAGAGAGAGGAGTCCCTTGGACCCTGGTTGCATCTGTACCTGATCTCTGTCCAGCATCCGGGTGCCAGGAGTCTTGCCCCTAGAGCAGGGCATCCTGGACCCTGGATGCTGCCATACCTGATCTCCCATGGCATGTGGTTCGAGAGGTCTCTAACCTAAAGGGGGAAGTCCCCTGGGCCCTGGGTGCGGCCATACCTGATCTCCCCTGGCATCCAAGTTCCAGGGGTCTCGCTTGTAGTGTGGGGAGACCCGTCGACACTGACTGTGGCGGGAGCTCCTTGAGCATCTGGGTTCAAGGAGTCTCTCCCCTAGAGGAGGGAGTCCCCTGGATCATGGGTGCGGCCATATCTGATCTTCCCCCAGCAACGTGTTTGAGCAGTCTCCACCCGAGAAGGGAGTCCCCTGGTACCTGTGTGAGGCCATACCTGATGTCCCCCTGGCACCCAGTTTTGAGGGGACTCGCCCCTAGAGAGGGGCATCACCTGGACCCTGGGTGCAGCCCTACCTGGTCTCCCCACACACCAGGATCTATAGGTTTCACCCCTAGAGGGGAGAGTTCACTAGACCCTGGGTGCGGTGGTACCTGATCTCTTTCCCAGGGTTCGAGGGGTCTCACCTGTAGAGGGGGGAAGAGTCCCCTCAAACCTGGGTGCAGCCCTACTTCATCTCCCCCCCCCCCCGCATCTGTTTCGACGAGTCTCACCCCTGGGGGGGGGTATCTGGACCCTGGGGGCTGCCATACCTGAAATTTCCCCAGCATCTGGTTAGAGGCATCTCGCCCCTAGAAGGGGGTGTCCCCTGCTCCCTGGGTGCAGCTGTACCTGATCACCCCAGGCACCTGGGTTCCAGGGGTCTCACCACTAGAGGGGTGATTCCCGTCCTCCGTCCTCCTTGTGTACTGTGGAACCTAATCTCCTCAAGGGTTTGAAGGGTCTCGAACCTAGATGGAGGCGTACACTGAACCCTGGGTGCAGCAGTACATGATCTATCCCAGCAACCAGGTTCCAAAGTTCTCCTCCATAGAGGGGGCGTCCCCTGGTCCCTGGGTGATTCCAGACCTGATCTCCCCATGCATCTGTTTGGAGTGGTCTCTACCCTAGATGTGGGAGTCCCCTGTACACTGGGTGCGGCCATACCTGATCTCCTCCCAGGAGGGGTCTCTCACCTAGATTAGAGAGGTTCATGGGGTCTCCCTCTAGTGGGGGGAGTCCTGTGGACCCTTTGTGTGGCTGTACATGATCTCCCCCCTGCATCCAGGTTCGAAGGTCTCCTCCGTAGAGGGGGGAGTCCCCTTGACCCTGTGTGCGGCAGTACTTGATCTTTACCCGGGTTCCAGGGGTCTCGCCCCTTGAGGGGGGAGTTCCCTGGACAAAGGTTGCTGCTGTACCTGATCTCCCCCGCACCATGTTTGACGGTCTAGCCCCTAAATGTGGGAGTTCCCTGGACCATGGGTGCGGCCGTACCTTATCTCCCCCCGGCACCTGGTTTGAGAGGTTTTTCCCCTAAAGTGGGGAGTCCCCTGGACCCTGGGTGCAGCCGTATCTAATCTACCCCGGGCATCCATGTTAGAGGAGATTCTCCCATAGCGGGGGGCATACCTGGACCCTGGGTGCTGCCTGCGGTACCTGATCTCCTCCTGACATCTGTTTCGAGGGGTCTCTAACCAAGACGGGGGAGGCCCCAGGAACCCGGGTGTGGCCGTAACTGATATCCCCCGGCTCCCGGGTTCGCCCATAAATTGGAGAGTCTCCTTGACCCTGCCTGTGGCGGGAGCTCCCCCCGACATGCGTGTTCGAGGGGTCTCTGCCATGGAGCGGGGAGATCCCTGGATGCTGGTGCGGCATTACCTGATCTTCCCCGGCACCTGGGTTCCAGGTTTCTCACCCCTAGAGGGGGCGCTCCCTGTTCCCTGTGTGCAGTCGTACCTGATGTACTTCTGGCACCTGGTTTTGAGGGGTCTCATCCCTAGAGGGGGAGTCCCTTGGACCCTGGGTGGGGACCTACCTGATCTCTCCCCCAGCAACCGTGTTCAAGGGGTCTCTCCCATAGAGGGAGGATTTCCCTCATCAGTGGGTGCGGGTACCTCATCTCCCCCCTTCACCTGGGTTCGAGGTGTCTGACTCCTAAATAGGGGGACCCCTGGACACTGGGTGTGGCCATACCTAATCTCATACCAACCCTCGGATTCGAGTGGTCTCTTCCCTATAGTGGGGAGTCCCCAGGATCCTGGTGCAGCCACATACATGATCTTCCTCAGGCATCTGGGTTTGAGGGGTCTCTGCCCTAGAAGGGGAAGTCTCCTTGACCCTGTGGGCGGAGGTACTTGATCTCCCTCTGGGTTCGAGGGATCTCGCACTTAGATGGGGGAAATCCCCTGACCCTGGGTCTAGGTGTATCTGATCTGCCCCTGGATCCCGGGTTCGAGGGATCTCGACACTAAATAGGGGGAACCCTGGACACTGGGTGCTTCCATACCTGAAATTCCCCAGGCATCTGGTTATAGGTGTCTTGCCCCTAGTGGGGAGTGTCCCCTGGTGTCTGGATGCAGCTGCACCTATCTCCCCTGGCACCTGGGTTCGAAGGGTCTCACCCCTTGAGATGGCATCTGTGGGTACCTGTGTTAGGCGAGAGTTTTGACCTCGACCCTAGAGGGGGGCATCCCCTGGCCCTAGGTTCCGCCCTACTAGATCTCCCCATGCACGCGGTTTGAGGGGTATCACCTTTAGAGGGGAGAGTCCACTGGACCCTGGGTGCGGTGGTAGTTGATCTCCCCCCAGAACCTGGGTTCGAGGGGGCATTCCCCTCTTCCCTGTGTGCAGTGGAACCTAATCTCCACCTGGATTCTTGGGGTCTCGCTCCTAGATGGAGGAGTCCCCAGGACCCTGGGTGCGGCAGTACCTGATATTCCCCATCACCTGGGTTCCAGGTGTCTCCTCCCTAGAGGGGGCCATCCCGTGGTACCTGGGCATGGTTGTAAACCTGATCCCCCCCCTGCATGGGTTTGGGGTATCTCACCCGTAGTGGGGAGTGTCCCTGGACCCTGTGTGCTTCCATACCTGATCTCCCCCCTGCATCTTGTTGGAGTGGTCTCTATTCTAGATGGGGGAGTCCCATGGACACTGAGTGCCCCATACCTTATCTCCCCCCAGGACCCCGGTTCTAGGGTTCTCGCCCCTAGAGTAGAGAGTCCCCTCGACAATGTCTGTGATGGGAATTTTCCCAGACACCCAGGTTCGAAGCGTCTCTCCCCTAGAGAGGGGAGTCAACTCGACCCTGGGTGCGGTGGTATATGATTTTCCCCCAGGTTCGTGGGTCTCGCACCTAGAGCCGGGAGAACCCTGGACCCAGGTTGTGGCCATATCTATCTCCTCCAGCACCATGTTTGATGGTCTCGCCCCCAGATGGGCAAGTTCCCTGGACCATGGGTGTGGCAAAACCTGATATCACCTGGGTGCAAGGTGTCTTGTCCCTAGAAGATGGAGTCCCCTGGACCATGGTTGCTGTCGTACCATATCTTATCTCCCTCTGGCAGCCAGGTTCACAGGGTTTTTCCTCTGGGGGGGGAGTTCCCTGAACCCTGGGTGCATCCTACCTGATCTCTCTCCGGGCACCTGGTTTGAGTTGTTTCGCCCTAAAATGGGGAGTCACCTGCACCCTGCGTGCGGACGTATCTGATCTACCCTGGCATCCTTGTTAGAGGAGACTCGCTCATAGAGGGGAGAGTCCCTGGTCCCTGGGTGCTGCCATACATGATCTCTTCCCGGCATCTGTTTTGAGAGGCCTCTACCCTACAGGGTGGAGTCCCCTTTACCCTGGGTGCAGCCGTAACTATTCTCCCCTGGCTTCCGGGTTTGAGGGGTCTCGCCCCAAGAGTGGAGAGTCCACCCGACCCTGGATGTGGCCGGAGTTCCCCCTACACGTGGGTTCGAGTGTTCTCTCCCCTAGAGGGGAGAGTACCCTGGATCATGGGTTTGGCCGTACCTGATCTTCCCGGGGCACCATGTTTGACCGGTCCCATCTGGGCGCAGCCATACCTGATTACCCACAGCATCCATTTTGAAGAGTCTCACCCCTAGGGGGTGCGACCGTGGGCCCTGGGTGCTTCCATACCTGAAATTGCCCTAGCATCTAGTTAGAGGGATCTCGCCCCTAGAAGGGGGTCGTCCCCTGGTCCCTGGGTATGGCTGTACCTGATCTGCCCTGGCACCCGGGTTCCAGGAGTCTCTCTGCTAGAGGGGTGATTCCAGTCGTCCTTGTGTGCTGTGGAACCTAGTCTCCTCCCGGGTTCCGTGGTGTCGAACCTAGATGGAGGCGTCCCCTGAATTCTGGGTGCGGCAGTACATGATCTTCCCCAGCACAAAGGTTCCAAATGTCTCCTCCCCAGATGGTGTGTCCCCTGGTGCCTGGGTGCTTCTGGACCGGATCTCTCCCCTGCATCTGGTTCTAGTGGTCTCTATCCTAGAGGTGGGAGTCCACTGTACACTGGGTGCGGCCATACTTGATCTCACCCCAGGACCAAGGTTTGAGGGGTCTCTCCCCTGGATTAGAGAGACCCCTCGACAATGGCTGTGGAGCAACCTTCCTCCCACACCCAGGTGTGAGGGGTCTCTTCCCTTGAAGGGGGAGTCCCCTGGACCTTGGGTGTGGCCGTACGGGAGCTACCCCTGGCATCCCGGTTCGAAGGTCTTGCACCTAGAGGCGGGAGTCACTTCGACGCTGTGTGTGGTGGTACATAATTTTCCCTCAGGTTCCTGGGGTCTCC
Source organism: Ictidomys tridecemlineatus (assembly GCF_052094955.1). Classification (NCBI taxonomy): domain Eukaryota; kingdom Metazoa; phylum Chordata; class Mammalia; order Rodentia; family Sciuridae; genus Ictidomys; species Ictidomys tridecemlineatus. The sequence continues at coordinate 65,680,312 of NC_135478.1, read as the reverse complement.
CCCTAGAGGGCGGAGTCCTCTCGACCATGTGTGCGGCAGTACTTGATCTTTACCCGGGTTCCAGGGGTCTTGCCCCTAGAGGGGTGAGTTCCCTGGACCCCAGTTGTGGCCGTACCTGATCTCCCCCCAGCACCGTGTTTGACAGTGTGGCCCCTAGATGGGGGAGTTCCCTGGACCATGGGTGAGGCAGTTCCTGATATACCCCTTTCACCTGGGTTGGTGGGGTCTCCTCCCTAGAGGACAGAGTCCCCTGGACCATGGTCCCGGCTGTACTGTACCTGATCTCCTCCCTGACACCCAGTTTCGAGGGGTTTCACCCCTAGAAGGGGCAGTTCCCTGGATCCTGGTTGCAGCAGTAACTGAACTTCACCACCACCCGGGTTCCAGATGCCTCTTATCTCGAAGTGGATGTCCCTTTGTTCCTGGGTGTGGCAGTACCTTATCTCCCTCCATCAACTGGGTTCCAGGGGTTTCCTCCCTAGAGGAGGTTTTCCCCTGGACCCTGGGTACCGCTTTACCTGATGTGCCCCCAGCACCCAGGTTTGAGGGCTTTGGCCCCTTGAGAGGGGATTTCCCTGGATCCTGGGTGTGGCAGTACTTTATCTTCCTAGGCAACCAGGTTCCATGGGTCTCTCCCCTAAAGGGGGACAGCCCTTGGTCCCTGGGTGTGGCCTTAATTGATCTACCCCCGGCACCTGGTTTTGAGGAGTCTCGTCCCTAGAGGGAGGCTTCCCCTGGGCCCTGGGTGCACCCGTACCAAATCTCAGGTCAAAATACTCTTACTTCAAATGTGTAAGGGCAAAAAATATTTTAATGATATTGTGTTCTATTTTCTCTTCTTTATTTCATTCTTTCTGGTATTTGGCCACCATAGTTCTCTGCATCTATTAGCTATTTAATTTGTCAAACGTCTTTGCTTTGAAAACAACAATATTCTTCTTCCTTATCTTGCATATATGCTTTCCATGTACATGATCATGTTTTTTAAAATTTTCAGAGTTTTAAAAAGTTTTATTGAGGAATAACTGATATAAAAAGAGCTACCCCTATTTATTGTGTGCAACCCAACAAGTGTGTATGTATACAAACACCTGTGATGCCATAATTTCAATCTAGATAATACCAACATCTCAGAAATTTTCCTTGTGTTCCTTTATTTTTGCTTTTATTCAATAATAACATTTAACATGATACCTACTCTTAAATATTTTGAAGTGCACACCATATTTTTAAATAAAAGCACCATGCTCTCCATTTTTCCCCCATCCACAACACATAGCATAAACTATTATCTGCTTTACTTCATGATATTTACTATTTTAGACACCTTATATGAGTGGAATCATGAAGAATTTTCCTCTTATGACAGGTTATCTCACTTTTAAAAAGTCCTTTTGGTTCATTCATGTTGTCACAAATGGTAAAATTTTCTTCTCCTTTTTAAAGGTGAATAATATTCCACATTATGTAGAGACCACATTTTTCTTTATGCATTCATCAGGATATTTCCATGTATTGGGCATTGTGAATGAGAAGAATGCAGACAGACATTTTAGAGTCTAATTTTCATCGTTTCATAAATGCATGTTAAAAAAGCAAAGATAAACAGCATGATAGTTCCATTTTTAGTTTGGTAAGAATCTATGTATTTTACATTCCCAGTAGTGTACAAGTGTTCCAATTTTTCCATATCCTTATCAATACTTGTTACCTTTCACCATTTTATAAAAGCCTTTCTAGAAAAGATGAAATGATATCTTATTGGACTTTTGATATTCATTTTCTTAACAATGATATTGAGTGTCTTTTCACATATCTGTTGAAAATTTATATATTCTTTTAAAAGTGTTTATTATTCTCCTTTCTAGTATTAATTTTTTAAATTTCATTTACAAGAGTATATCATATCTTTGCCTCCTATCTTACTTTTTTCTTTGAATTTCATTTATTAGAGTACTAATTTATTTGCTTTTATGGCATGAGTGGTATATATGTGTGTGTGGGTGTGTGTATTTATCTACACATTGTGGTCCTTTCCTGTGTCAAAAATTGAAAAAAACAAACAAACAAACAAAACAAAACAAACAAACAAACAAACAAACAACAACTATATATATATATATATATATATATATATAATTCTTTTTTAATAATCATCATTTCTTTTCCAGGCTCACTAAATCTAAAAACTGTGTAAAACAAATTGGGGTGGGAGTGAACAGGGAGTGAACAAGGGAAGTAAAAGCTAGGTTTTTGAGATGGTGCCCTCAGATTTCTCTGAGCCTATATAATGTTCACTTTCTACTTTCAATAGTACAATTGAGAATCATTGCTTGCAATTAGATTTGTTTTCAGATATATTCTATATGGATATCTTTTATTTTCTCTCTCTCTTTTCTTTTTGGTATGGTTCAAGAAAAGAAAAAATCTAGAATTTTCACTAAGAGTAAACTTTCTCAATTACAGACTGTAACTACTAAATTGAAATTGGAAGAACGTTTTTTTGAATTAATGTTTGAGGAGTTTTAGTTTTTGTTTTCCTTTGGTAAGACAGAAAACTCTGTCTCCCTTAAGTTCAGGCCACGCTTCCAAGAGAGGTGGTTGATATGCAGAAGGGCTATGTGGAGGGATCCAGCCTTCCCTGCACACTTTTGGTTTGTTCTCTTTTTTTCTATTATTGTGTAAGAAACTATGATGAAATTTTGTGACAATAAAACAAAGATTTATTATTTGCCAAAATTCTCCATTCCTGATCAAGGCAGCTCTAATTTTGCTGATATTACTCATACAGCCGCAGTTCCCTACCAGGACAGAGGATCCTATTGTGGCTTCATGAACATTCTTCACCATCAGTGGATAGGTGCAAGTTATCAGTTGGGTACTTTGATTCTCCTCCTGGTGGAATCTCAGCCTACTGTAGGATAGACCTCGATTTCACAGCATGGTATTCTCAGAAATTGAGAGCTGAAATTACATGGCTTCCTAAAGCTTAGACTCTAGAGTTGCACTTCTTTTCTGCAACACCCTAATTGTCAAAACAAGTAACACACATACCAGCAAACTCAGAATCAAGAGAAGCACATGAATAAACTTCACCTTTTGATGACAACAATGGCAATGTCACAAGGCAAAAAGCATGGACCAAAAGGGGCATGATTCATGAAAGGTCATTAATATAACATAAGAGAAAGCCAATTTTTTTTCTAATAGGCTTTGTCATCATCACATATAATTCTTTTATATTATGTTATACTAGATTTTCCAGATTCAGTAATCTTGTTTTAACAAGAGTTTGAGTTTATAGTTTTAATTATCATAAATACTTTAGATTAAATCAAATCATCCAATATTATCAGTGAGAAAGGGTCCATGTGGGATGAGTAAATCACTCCCTTTTATTTCTACTTGGCCTTCTGACAGAATCATATTAATACTCCAACTATTTGCCCGGTGACTATTTAGTGCCAGATTCTCAGGTAAGCACTTAAAATAATTATTTCTTTAAAATTCACAACAATCCTATGAGGCCTAATTGGTTTCCTCCTTTTGCAGTTGAAAAACATGAGACCTGGGTATTAGTATACAGAATAGCTCTGACTAACCCATATGCCTTAGGAAGCAAAGCATCTGTGCTTTGCACCTGGGTCTCTGTAATTACTAACCTTGTAAGAAAACAAAACAAAATAAAACAAAGAAAGAGCAAAACATGCTAAAGTCACCAAGTATCTTAAGAGGCTTATTGAAATTTCAAATATTTAATAGGATTTTGTCCCTTGAATAACTGTTTAAATGGTACACTAGTCTATATTTCACTTGAGAAAAACAGCATCTAAAAAAAACTCAGAAATATTTGAAATGAAAAATACTTAGTAAAACTTGTTTTACAGACAACAAAATACACTAAAATTCTACAGCAGTCAATTAACTACTACTGCTCTAAGAAGAATAGTCAGATGCTTGGGAAAACACAGAAGCCCAGAAATAAACTTTGACAAACAAAAGAAAACATATATAGTTAAGGTAGGTTTTAGGAGAGTGGAGAAAAACATGATTATTCAATAATTTCAAAAAAATTGTCTAACTATAATTTTAAGGTTTTTAAGACTGTTATAGTATATAAAGATAATAAAACTTAATTGCAAGTAGGTTTATGATTTAAATAATTATTAAAAATTTATGGGGTAATAACTTTTAGTTTTCTGTATGGAAAATACCTTTTTGAGCATAAAGCCACTTTTAACTGCTCTGTATAAAATAAAATATTAATAGTTTTTATACAAATGGTTATATTAGAATTTGTGTAGCCTCATTGCAATTAAAAGATGACAAAATAAAATTAGGTCCTAAATTTAAGTTTGAATTTGGGAAAAACATAGAAAATATTTAAATTTCCAAGACTCAGCAAGAGAGGTAGAAATATCAGTATAAGAAAAAATGGGTGATGATTAAAGTGATACCTATCTTGAAAGAAATTCAACAAAATATAAAGATATTCTATTTATTCATTTATTTAATTTTGTTTTGGGAAATATAAAAATAAAGTTTTTCTAAGGAAGTTACAGATGAAAGTTTTAAATAAAAGTTAATATACAATGTTTGTAAAATCAGAGTAGATAATTTAGATGTCTCAAGATGTTTGAATGAATAAATAATTATACACCCACATTATTTAATTTATGTCCATTGAAAGTCAAATTGAAGAATATTTAAAGTCAAAGAAAAATGTTGATTATAAATCATTGAAAGGAAGTTGTGTATATATCTTTATAAATTATTTGATCTTCATTATGTAATCAAATTATGTTAAAAGATATGTTCTTATTATCAACAGGGAATCTATTATTATTATTTATTTTTACCATCTTAATGATTTTTATTTTCAGCACATAATAACCCAACATACTCATGGGATACATATAATTTGAAATACATATACAGAGTGTGATGTTCAAATTAAGGTGATTTGCATTTGCATTTCTTTAAACTTTCTTCCTTGCTTCTATTTTACTCCAAAATACATAATTAATTGCTGTGAATTTCAGTTGGTCTACTCTGCTGTTTAAGACTGTGATTTACCCTTTCTTTCTAACTGCATCTTAGTACCCACTGTCCAACACCTTTCTTTCCCCTCTCCTTTTCACTAGCCATCAGAGACCACTATTCTACTCTCTGCTTCTATGAAATATTCCTATATGAGAACCTAGTTTAGAAGTGATTTTTATTTTGTAGTTTCAGTCTTTCTGCTATCTCGGCCTCAACCATCCAAACGAGAACTGGGTTTAAAAGAGCTGGCTGCAACATTAAGCTAAGAAGAAAGCACCAAAAAATCTCACAACACACAAATAATTTTGGAACCGAGGGCAAGAAAGCTCTTTGACCTTAAAGAACAAGCTTCCATCCTGGAAAGAGAGAACCTGAGCCCGCGTCTGGTTTATTTTATAACAGGGACATCAAAGGCAGGGATAATGTTTCCAGGACAGCGTATTCTTTATGATGTCTTGTGGTTTGCAGATTGACTAACATCTTGGCAGGTCATACCCATCTCAAGTGGTGTGCAGATTCTCAGGCAAAGCTAGAGGGGGAGGCTCACCTGCATCATGCAATCACTCCCTGACAAGGTGTTTTCAGTGTCAGACCTATTCCCTCATTTGGGTACTATGCTCAACACAATCCACATACAGCCCATGGACTGCTCGTGACACTACTATTCTCTATTCCTTTAGTATTATGCATATGCATGGTGTATATGGGATATATTTATCAATCAATATGGCACTGTGACAGATCAATCACAATAATAACATCACAAATAAGAGTGGATATGGCTATAATACGATAGTAGTATTGCTAGTATTGTAAGCATGGATTGAAAATCAGTAATGTGTATGCATTATATCTTTCACCATCAGAAGGAAAAAAACAAACAATATTATCATATGAATACATGCAAGAAAATATGAACATGGATCAGGATCCTTGAAAGAGGAAGGATGTTTATTTTGTTTTGAATGGGGACAAAATGAAAACTATAGAAAGGAAAATTGAATATTAAAATATAAAATGATTAATGTTAGGAAACTCATTCCTAAATGAAATGATCATAATAGAGTGGAAATTAATTACAAGATATATAATATCTGGAAATTTTCTAGAAATCTAAGAATAATGAGAAAACTCAATGTATTTTACACAGAAAATACAAAGCCAGATAAATAAAAATAATAAGGCTCACAGGAGATGGTAATTGGCAAAAAAAGATAACACAATTTGTCAATGCCTTCATATTCCAAGGACAATTTATGTGGAGCAGGAATTTTACAATAGTTAATTTATTTGAAAATAAGTATACTTGAATTGGGCTATCATTGAGAAACATCAAAATTTCAAGATTTCCTGAAGAAATAATCTGAGCATTCTTTTTAGTAAAGAAGTGTAAGACATAAGGAGGAAAATATGGAATATAAGAAGTGATGTAAGTCAGAGGCTCGGTGAAACAAAGCGTTAATGAGGCATATATTGTTCTCAGTTGGAACAGAAAATCTACCCAGAGAAAAATTCCATGAAAGAAAAAATGGCCCAATATCAGGAAATCCCTTAAAAACATTTAAAATCTAGAATACATTGGGAATCTAGTATGGAAGATGGATATTTATTATTTCAAAGATAGAAGAAAATAAACTTAGAGCAAAGAAGGAAGAAGGGGTGAAATAATTTAAAATTCAAAATTTTAGGAGAAAAATATTTATATAACAAGGTGATGAATAAAACATAAGATGAACTAAAAAGTATAATAACTGTAAGCAAGTTTGGGCATGTAAGGCTAGAGTTCCAAATGAACTCAAATGGAATAAAAATCCTAATATTTGAGCCATAAGGAAAAAAATGTCCTACAAAACTAGATTATCTTTTTTTTCTGAAAGCAATTTTCATATTCATAAATTGGTTTTAACTTTTAGACACAAAGTAAAGGTAGAGCATGAACAATTTAAGACAGGGAGCACAATGCAAATGAAAGCAACCTTGACAATGTAAAGGTAAAGGTGCAACTGAAAAAGAAAAAAAAAACTTAGAAGTGGCAGAGCAAATACCAAGAAAGCAATCTTGACATTAAAATGTGCATTTTCTGTGTGGGAATCAACAATGATGGAAAATGGCTCTTTCAGCATAATCTTGAAAGTTAAATGTAAAAGCAGCAGCAGAATTAAAATAAAATTGTAGAAGATTTTTTTTTTCCAGAAGAGACTTACTTGAGTGGAAGTGGAGGTTTGAGAAATGTGAATTAAATCTTTACCTTCCCCAAAGAACATCCCTATCTGAACTAGAAAAGGTAATAATAGAATAAGATTTGTTTTTCAATTGAAGGAGAAACTACTTTTGAACTAACACAAGAACACCTTTTATGAGATGGGACTTGGAAGGAGGTGAGAAAGACATGAAGAGTTTATGCTTTTCATTACAGAAGCAGCAGCACCTCTCCGAACTTAAATGTTTTGTCACAAAAATACATTAGAATAATAAAACTTTTACAATAAATTTCAGAATGAACGCACATGAGAATACTTGATAGGGTGAGTTTGATGCTTGATTTGAGAGTTTCAAATATTTAAACCAATACTAGTTTTATTGTTAGGTATATTAAAGCTACTTCTCTTATTTTAAAATTGGAACTATTTATTCTTTTTCTGTATTGTTGTGCTACTTTTTAATGGAGTTGATACTTTCACGTGTCTTCATTCTGACCTTACCAAATGGACAAGTCAAGGTACATATGGAAGAATTCTTAGAATTAAACAATTAAAAATCTCTGGTTCCATTAAAATTTCTCTGTTTCCCATATGTCTTGGCACAATATAAATGCTAATTAAAGTTTATACAGTTGTACACGGGGAACTGCAATGTACAACTGTAGTCCATGTACAATTACATAGATTTGTATACAATTCATATTTCTCCCTAGGAGCAGAAGGTTGTATGAAATGAAAATAGAAGATAATGATATGAGTGTGTCTGAAAAGTGTAATTGTGCAATGCTTTGAAAGCACTTGTCAATCATAGTTCTCATTCTGTAAATACATTTCTAAGTCCAAATGTGTGTCTCTTCACTTTTTTTATTCATTGAACAGACACCCTTTATTCTACACACAGTTTTTGCAGTTAAATTATGACTGCAAATTGTCAGTATGAAGCAAAATTTATCAAGGGCATCAATAAATGCATAACTGAATTTCAGTGTAAGGGAAAAAATGGTCAAACATAAAAATAATCAGCTAAATAAAGGAGCAATTAAATTCCATGCCTGTAAAAGTGCAGGTGTAAAGTATAATGTGGCAGCTAAATCAGGAAATATTTGGCTCTTCATATCAAATTAAATTGATAGTTAATGCTTTTTGTATAATGATGAAGAGTTTGGCATATTTAGTTTATAGAAAATTCTTGCTTTATAAATAGGTTGGTATAGCTTTACTCCTATCCAAATAATCAGTAATATCAGACATGCTTTTCTCAGAAATAGTACAACTTCATTTTCTTCAATGTAGATAAATGTATCAAAATGTCTTTAGGGGTTTATTATGAAAAATCCTTAGAAAAAAATGGCTAAATATGTCTTTTATGAGAGGTTGTTATAAAATGATGAAGATATAATTAATATATTCACTTATTATAAAAAGAAGAAATCCAACACTTCTCTCATTTTCTAAGTAATAATATCTTATTAAAAGTGTGTATGTATGATGGATAAAATACTACTAATAGCATTATTAGTTAATAATGATATCTTTAGTATATTATGTACAAGAAGGAATTTTAGTTTGAGAATATATAAAGTAATAATCATTGATAAAATCTGGAGACTATGCCACTAAATTATATTCATCTTCTTATTAGATTTTCCCTATGCATTCAATGAAACACAGAAGGTATACTATTAAAACCAATTAGTTTAGCAGTAAAATGTGATTCTATTTTTAGCTAATAGCCGATAGAAAATGCTTTACATTTATAAGATGAAAGATGAGGATTAACTTTCATTGTAATTCATATTTTAACTGGTTTAATCAAATAAATTTGACCTATCTAATTAAATAATACAAAGAAATTTTATAAGAAAGCATGCAAAAGTATCAGTAGGTTTTATCCACTACAAAATAAAAAAATGTAAACTGTCCCTGAAAATATAAAATTGTCTGATGACAATTCAACATATTAATATAATTAAAGACATTTTCTAACTAATGAGAAAACTGAGAAAAATGTTGCTTATACTGGATTATGGGCAAAGAGCCATATTTTGATGTTTGACATGTTTTACTACTATTCTTCTTGCTTTGTTCTCAGAAGACTCTCCCAAATAAAAATTTATTCTTTGACAATCAAGAGACATGGGAGAGTAATTAGTTGATGATATTTCCATGTTTAATCAAAATCTTAATGACATTCCTCATGGAAATAGAAAAAGCAGTCATGGCATTCATCCAGAAAAATAAGAGTCTCATACTAGCTAAAGCAATCCTTAGCAAGAAGAGTGAAGCAGGTGGCATCACTATATCAGACCTTAAACTATAGTCCAGAGCAATAGTATCAAAAACAGCATGGTATTGGCACAAAAATGACTTGTAGACCAAAAGTACAGAATAGAGGACACATAGACAAACCCACATAACTACAATTATCTTATACTAGGCAAAGGAAGCAAAAACATACATTGGGGAAAAGATAGTCTCTTCAACAAATGGTGCTGAGTAAACTGGAAATCCATATGCAACAAAATAAAATTAAACCCCTATCTCTCACCATGCACAAAACTCAACTCAAAGTGGATCAAGGACCTAGGAATCAAACCAGAAACACTGTGTCTAATAAAAGAAAAAGTAGGCCAAATTCTCCATCATGTCAGATTAGGCCCCAACTTTTTTAATAAGGCTCCTATAGCACAATAATTCAATGAAGATAAATAAATGGGATGAATTCAAACTAAAAAGCTTATTATCAGCAAAAGAAACAGTCAGTGAGGTGAATAGGGAGCCTACAGAATGGGAGCAAATTTTTACCACATGTACATCCAATAGAGCACTAATCTCTAGGATGTATAAAGAACTCGAAAATCTAAGCACCAAAAAACAAATAAACCAATCAATAAATGGGCCAAGATATAATCAAATAATAAACGTGAAAAAATATTCAACATCTCTAGTAATTAGAGAAATGCAAAGCAAATCTACTCTAAGATTTCATCTCACTCCAGTCAGAATGGCAGCTATTAATAATACAAACAACAATAAGTGTTGGCAAGGATGTGGGGAAAAAGGCACGGTCATACATTTTTGGTGAGACTGCAAATTGGTGCAGCCAATTTGGAAAGGAGTTTAGAGATTCCTTGGAAAACTGGGAATGGAACAACCATTTGACCCAGTTATCCCACTCCTCGGGATATACTTAAAGGACTTAAAACAGCATACTACAAGGACACAGACACATCAATGTTTATAGCAGCACAATTCACAATAGTTAAACTGCGGAACCAACGTAGATGTCCATCAGTTGATGAATGTGGTATATATACACAATGGAATACTATTCAGCATTAAAAGAGAATAAAATCATGGCATTTGCAGGAAAATAGATGGAGTTTGAAAATATAATACTAAGTGAAGTTAGCCAATCCCACTAAATCAAATGCCAAATGTTTTCTCTGACATAAGAATGCATATTCATAATGAGGTTGGAGAGAGAATGGGAGGATTAGAGAAACTCCAGAAAGGGCAAAGGGGGAAAGCCGAGGTAGGGGATGAAACGGGGAATAGGAGTAGAAAAGACTGTGGAATGAGATAGACATCAACCCTAAGTACATGTATGAAGACACAAATGGTGTGATTCTACTTTGTGTGCAAAAGATATAAAAAAGTGTAATCTATATGTATAATATGAACTGAAATGCATTCTGATGTCATATATAATAAATTAGAGTAAATAAAAATAATTATATAACTAATATATATCTTATTGTGATTTGAATTCGTCATCAACCGTTCTAATATTGTTAACCATTCTAATATTTTTAAATTAATATTTTTCATGAGCACGATTTATGTTAAGTAGATGTAACATTATTTGTTATTGACTATGCTACAGGATGTCTATGTTGCTGTAAACATTTTTTTCTATTTCATATTTGTCATTATGCTTTTTTTAAAGAGAAAGAGATTTTTTTAAATATTTTTTATTTTTTATAGTTTTCGGTGGACACAACATCTTTATTTTATTTTTATGTGGTGCTGAGGATTGAACCCAGCATCCCACACATGTCAGGCTAGCATGCTACCGCTTGAACCACATCCCCAGCCACTGTCATTATGCTTTTGAGTTAAGAATTAGTTTTATGTTTAGATAAACAAGTATTAATGACATTTCTTAAATCATAAAAATTATTGTCAATATTTTCATCTTTGAAATTTCTTAAATATTTATTTTTGCCAACTAAAAATTAAAACATTCATTTTCTTTATGATAGGATTCTATTTAGTCCAAAATATATGAGAAACATTCAGCACAATAATAAAAGATAGTCAAAACAGTAAAGAGATTAAAAAAAAAAACCTTTCATTTTCTCCTAATTGCAGTCAGATGTGGTTATTCATAAACTAGAATGGGTTTTAAAACCACAAATCCTTGAGCAACTTGTGTGATCTAGAGTTTCTCAGAGGGTACAATAAAAATAACATCTTAGAATTGAAACTATACTATCCATTTATAAAGCTAAATGTAGCTACTTTAAAATAATTGTGTAAAATTAAGCTTAAGAAATATATTAATTGCTATATTGGAGCATATTAAGCACAATAATTAATGTGTACTAAGCTATTGGTACATTTTAGATTGCTTTGTACAAGGTATTCTCTCTCTCTCTTATACATATTAACTAGACCTTGCTCAATAATCATGCTTATTTAATAAAAATCATGTCTAATTTCAGTGGACCACAATTAATGAAATTTATCCATAACTTTGAGAAAACTAGCCAATTTCTAGTTTGATACTTGTGTAGTTTTGCCCTATCCAAGTATCATAGCAGATTCTAAATTTATAGATGCTCTGAAGAAGAAATCAAACATAATCTAGGGACTAACAAGAAAATTGTTAAAAATGTTTTAATATAACTGATCAAGTAGTCAAAATATATGAGCAGAGCATGGTCGAGGAATATGGACTTCTTTAGTATGTACAAAACAGATCAAGTCACTTTTCAAATTTACTGAATGATATACTATATTTTTCATTTTAGTAAGAAACTTGGCTTTTCTTTTTTGCTCCCAACCCTGGCACACCTGCTGGCCTCTCTCCCCAAGATTACTTAGAGGTAGTCTACTTGAGTTTCCTAGGCTTAAGAGAGCAAGCAGATGGGTGATGCCATCTCTCTCTCTCTCTCCTGATCAAAAGAAATGAATTAAGGAAAGAGGAAATAAGAACGCTTCTTCTCCTGGATGAAGCTGAGAGAGCTGCCTGTTACTATTTTATACTCGATAAGCAATATTATCAAGCTAAAGTTTTTAAAAAAATATAGATTAAAATTGTCATTATAGCTTTCTATAAAACATGACCATCTTTCACTGTCACTTTAAAATGTATAGCCTTTAATATTTTATTATTTTTGAGAATATTAATATCTCAAACATTGTAATAGAGACCGTTCATTACTTCCCCCAGATCTATTCTCCAATGTCTCTTTAGCAACAGAACCGACCCATACGTGGGTGAAAGAGGTATTTCTAAGAGTCTTTCTGCTATATGTGGCCATGTGACTAAATTTGGGCCATTGATTTATAAGGAAAGGGGTTTTATGGGAATTCTAGGAAATCTTATAAAGGTGTGGTCTTTTCTTCTTCCTCCTTTATTAGCTTGGCTACCTGGCATGTGAATGGACAGCTGAAATTATTGGGGATACTAAGAAATATGATTAGAACATAGAAGTGCTAGAGTTGACATGAGACAAAGCCTGGTTCCCCAGAGAGTGGTAGAAATGCCTAACCCATCTTGAATTCCTATTTCTGCAACTATTTGGGGGGAAAGACATAAACTCAGTCCTTGTTCAAACCACTATTATTTTGGATTTTTTTCCTATTTTATGCCACAAAACACAGTCCCTATCTGTTACAGAGAGTGAAGCCTATTTTTCCTAAACATATTTTGGACCAGATGGAAGTATTAATTCAAGTGTTCTCATTATTAATTATACAATATATGGCATACTAATCATTCAAAAGGTTAATTCAAAAGATTGTGCTAGATTTTTAGAAAATTCTGTTAATTCTTGACTGACCCAAGAACAATCTCACGTGTATAAGTTTTTGTAAAATTTAAATATATGCACTGATTTCAAAACCTGGTATAATCATTTCATTCTAAAAATATATTCTGTCAATTAATAAGGTGATTATAATCCCATAATTGTTTTGCTATATTTAAAACTGAATGGATATAAATTTCAAAAGATGCCAGCAAGGGACAACAGACAGATTGTTCTCCCTTTTGGGAGCAAATTCTTTTCAGGTTCATGAACTCAATTTTGATTGTTTGATATTAGTAGGGTCTTTCTTCATATTAAGTGCCCCAGATAGAAAGACACATATACATAGAAAACATCATGGAAAATAGAAAACAATGCACTTTGTTTTTAGGCTTACACTGCTAAAGTCTCCCACCAAAAGGCAGTGATCCTCATATCTGAAGTAAAAGCACATGCATTGACATTCAAGGACTAGACAGCCCTTCTAATCATTCTTTTACTTAATATGAGCTCTAGGGAATCAGAATCTTCCCCAGAAAGTCAAACTTTAATTATTAAACTTCCTATTTCCTTTAGAATTTGAAAAAAAAGATTCCCAAGAACATAGCCATTTGCCACATAATGACTCCAGTTATGGATAATTAGACTCAACATTTGCAATACCACATTATAGAGTTTTCTTTTTCTGTTGTGGGAGAGGGAAGGGTGACCATAAAAAGACAGAAAAGGACCTGAAAGAATGTTGACACTGGTGACTCCATGTGTGATTCAGAATCCACTTGGTTCTGTGTTAACACCTCTGAACTTGCTGACTGTCAAAAGGAAAAAATTTGCTGAGTGGGAACATCCTGAGTATTATAAAAACTAAACTATTTGCTAAAACAATGCATGATCTAAGTTGGTATATGGTAGATCAATTAACTATAAAAGTTAATTTATCCTCCAATCATAATTATTGACAAGCATCCTACATAACTCACAAAAATTTCTTCATTTTTTATACCCTTGAAAGAATGGAAGGGATATTCTAAACCCCTTTCTTTTGGATACATTTTGGTTTCTGCTGAAATATGTTCTCTCTGAATTACAATTTGAAGACCCCCAAATAAATGACTTTTTTTTGCATCCAAGTGTCTTTAAGCTCTGGATAACAATGGGGAAATATATTGTTGAAACTGGACACAGGGACACATGCCTATAATCTTAGCAACTTGGGAAGCTGAGACAAGAAAATCACAAGTTTGAGGTAGGCCTCAGCAATTTAGTGAAAATCTGTTTCAAAATTTTAAAAAAATAAAATAAAAAAGGAGATTTGGGCTGGGGGATAGAGCTCAGTGGAAAAGAGCCCTGAATTAAATCCCCAGTACCATTTAAAAAAAAAAAAGCCAAAGAAATCACTGAACATGATCCTCTCTGCCAGGCCAGTTCTGATTTTAGTAGCATTTAGGCTTAACTTTTGAACTAAACAGTAAAGATCAGTTAACTATCAAGAAAAAAACTAGTATGATCATATACACATACTTGTTTTCTACATGTTATTGCTACGTTATAGACAGTTGGGGCCAGGGAACATGAGATTTAACTGTTATCCAGAACTCTCTGATCACCATATTAAATTACCTGAAGACCAGAAATTCATCTTACAAACTATGCCTTAATCTTAAAAATTATTTCTCAATAGACAACAGAAAATTATTTCCACAATTATGCCTTATTGCACTGTTCACATATCATTGAAGAATTTTGCAGAGTGCAAAAGGATGGCAGATGAATGCAATAAAAAAAGTAAAAGACTTCATGAGAAAAATATATATGGTCATTAAGTTAGCACAAATGATTCTGAGTTCTAAAGAAACTAAATCATGAAAAATCTATAATCCAAAATAGATTAATATCCATACATTATTTCCAGAGGACAACTAAATCAAATTTCCTTATCTCTCTCTTCCTTTCTTTTTGCTATGGTTATTGAAGCCAGGGACACTTAACCACTGAGACATATCCACATCCTGTTTTTTTAATTTTTATTTTAATTTTTTTTTCTGTTGCCATTTTGTTTTGAGACAGGGTCTGACTAACTTACTTAGGGCCTTGCTAAATTGCTGAGCATGGCCTTGAACTTGTGATCCTCCTGCTTCACCCTCCAGAGCTTCAGGGATTACAGTGGGCCACTGAGCCCACCCTAAATTTGATTTTTTAAAATTCTGGGATGATTGTGTAAATAAAGCCTGATCTAAGAAATCAAAATAGTGGTCACCTTTATGATGACCTTAGCATCTCAAAAAATTAAGTGAACCCAATTTCAATCTCTAATGTGACTCACTTTCCAAATTCCTCCCAAGTCAATCTGTTGTAATAGATATCCTACCACAAAACATAACTTTTAATCTCAGCATTATTGCACCCATGGATACATTTCCTAAGCAAAAGGGGTATTGTAATACACAGATGTCTACTGTAAAGGATAGCATTGTTGTTAGTGTTGCTGTGATGTCATGATAAATGGTAAGATACGATAACAAGAGAGGAGAAACAATCTTTGTTTTTGGATGTCCTGGATTCTTTTCAGTCTAGGCTAACGTAAAAGGCAAAGAACAGATGGCAATAAAGGATAATAAGTAATGCTTGACTGATCTGGCTTCCTATATTGAGGTCTAGCTGACCTGTATCAGAAAAGAATAAAGACAGGAAATAAGAAGGTAATGTACCTTATTCAAAATGTTGGAACTTCTTATTCTATGAATTTGAAAGAGAAAAGGGCAAAAATGAGAAAATCATGTTTATTACACAATGATACTTCCTATCATCAGCTACACTTAAATTACATCTTCTACATTAAAATTTAAAAATTAAAAAGCAATTGCCAAGACTGAAAGGAGGTCATGAGGCCATTGAAGAGAGAAAACATTTTCAAATAAGGCATCTCAGAGGTCTGAAATCTATTTTTGACTTTTAACTATCCCTGTATTAATACATAGAGTAAAAGAAGAAGAGATAATTTTCAAAACCCTGTACAAGCAGAAAAAAAATTAAAATATGACTATAAATTAATAGACCCAATACAGTTACACAAATCAGAAATACTGAGGTTAAAAAAATCTAAAGAGTTATTATTGTTATGATCATCTACCTTTCTATGATTGCAAAAACTCGCAAGTAATTTTAGTCATTTATTTATGCTTGATTTCATATATCATAAGCCTTTCTTTATTGTTTGCTGAGGGAAAATAGCAAAAGGATTGTACAGAATAAGCTTCTACATGATATTGACTTAATCTTTACACTAGTGGGGGGTGTAATTACCACCTAATTATTTTTAGTGAAGAACTTTTTCATAATTGAATTGCAAATTATACATATACTTAGTGGGTTTGATTTTCTCATTTAGAATAAAGTAATTTTAATAGATGACATAATTAAGCTAAGACATTCAGAGGTTTAAGAATAGATGCTGGCTCATAGATGTTTGTTACATGAATCTATTAATTTTATGTTTTAAGTCATAAATTTGAAGAATAAAACTTATCCAAAGATATATTTGAAAACATTTAAAAATAAAAATGATTGTCTCACCACTTTCTTTTTCTGTTTTGTTGTTTTTCTGAAGACATGCCTTACTTCTGTTTTTTTTTAAGTACTGTGATTACCAATGAACAGTCAATAGTAAATCTGGCAAAATTTCTCTTATCAGTTTTAGAACTTTAATTGCTTTATATTTTTTATATCCAGCCTATAACCAGACTTGCATACTCTTTTATTTACAATTAATAAGATTATACTATAATTGAGATCATATCTCATTTTTCACATATTTTAAAATTTGCTACTATATGTTTTTTATACCAATATAGCATGATTGTATGTGTATAATGTATGTGTTTTCTTTTTAAAAAATATTTTGAGATGTAGATGAGCACAATACCTTTATTTTATTTATATGTAATTCTGAGGATTGAACCCAGTGCCTTACATGTGGTAGGCAAACACTCTACCACTGAGCTATAACTACAGCCCATGTGTGTTATTTTATATATTTCCATTTCTAAATTAAAACGAGTTAGAAGCATATAAAAATATAAAATGTAAACAAGGGTGACAAATTAGAAAATAAGTTATCATGTTACTAATAAAATGGAGCTACATTTGACAAGATATATGTTTTTCCTTTAAACAGTCATAAATTCCCATTATATATTAAAGATGAGATTCATAAAAGTTAAAAGACTTGTTCATGGTAATTTGGGAATGGTATGCTGAAAAAAAGACTAAATATTTAATCTAAAATACTATTGATAAATTATAACAAATAGGTGTTTCCAGAACATTCCATCCAACAGATGGAGAATACACATTCTTCTTAACTTTGTATGAATACTCTCTGGAATGAGTTCTATGTTAATGTTATGCCAATAAATAAGTCTTACGACATTTTTTAAAAATGAAAATAATATGGTATCATTTCTGACCACAATGAAATGAATGTGGATATCAGTATCAGGAGGAAGTCTGGAAACATTATAAATACATGAAAATTAAAATATATGCTCCTGAACTACCACTGGGTCATTGAAATAATTAAAAGAGAAATAGGAAAGCTTACGGATATAAATGAAAATGGAAACACAACATAATAAAACTTACAGAATACAGTAAAAGCAGCTGAAAGAAGAAAGATATACAAATCAACAGATTGCTATCTTAAGGAAGTAGAATGATCTCAAATGAACAACCCAACATTTACCTAAAGAAAATAGAAAAATAACAAACATAACCCCAAATTGACAAAAGAAAAGAAAAGAAAGAATAAAGATCACATCAGAAATAAATAAATGGCTGCTAAAAACAACACAATAGATTGTTGAAACAGAGTTGGTCTTTTGAAAAATCAAAAAAAAAAATAGCAAACTTTTAGCAAAAATAAGAGAGGATTCAAACAATGAAATCAGAGATGAAAGTTCAGACACTGCAACTGATACCACAGAATACAAATAACTATATGCCAAGGAACAAGATAATTCATAAGAAAAGTTGAATTCAACAAAATTGAATAAAAAAAAATAGAAAACCTGATCAGACCAATAATGAGCAATGAGACTGAATCAGTAATACAAAATCTTCCATCAAGGAAAAGCCTAGGACTGATAATTTCACTGTGAAACTGACTACCAAATACCAATTAATTAATACCAATTTTTCTTTAATTATTCAAAAAACTTAAATAAAAAAGAGAATGAAGTTCTTTCAAATAATTTCTGAGGCAAGCATTACCCTGATACTAAAACCAGATAAGGTCTTGCCCTCCCATGAAAGAAAGTGATTTATTGCCCACTATCCCTGATAAACATAAAAAAAAACATAAAAATTCTAAACAAAATACTACCAAACCAAATTTAACAACATATTAAAAAGAATCATTCACTCTGATCAAGTGGGATTCATGACTGAAATACAAGGGTGGTTCTGTATATGCAAATCAACACAAGTGATATGCCACCTTAATAGAATTAATAATAAGAAATAAACTTAACCAAAGAGATGAAAGACATCTGCAATGAAAACTACAACACAATGATGAAAGAAATTGTGGAGTATACAAATAAATGGGAAGATGTTTCATGTTCATGAATTAAAAAAATGATTATTATTAAAATGCCATATTACTTAAAATAATGAAGAGATCAAATACAATATACAAATGCAATTCTTCACAGAAATAGAAAAACAAAAGTTCATACATAAAAACAAAAGGCTCCAAATAGCCAAAGCAATTCTGAGCAAAAGGATCAAAGTAACAGGCATTACACTATTTTATTTAAAAATATAAAAAGGCTCTAATAATCAAAACAGTATGGTATTGACATAAAAATGACAAAGACCAATAGAACTGAAAAAAGACCCCAAAAGTAATTACACACATTTACACCCCACATATTATTGAAGGAGCCAAGAACCCACAATGAAGAAAGAACAGTGTCTTCAAAAGAAAAAAAAATGTTTCTGGGTAAACTGATATCCTTGTGCAAAAGAATGAAACCAGATCCCTACCTCTTCATAGTTCTAGTCACTTTTCCTGCCACTGTGATCAAAAGACCTGATAAGAACAATTTAGAGGAATGAAAGTTCACTTGTGACTCATGATTCCAGAAGTCTGAGTCCATTGACGGCTCACTCCATTGTTCTGGGCTGGAAGTGAGGCAGAACATCATGCATAAAGGTGTGGTAAAATAAAGTAGCTCAGAACATAGGCATCAAGGAAGCATAGAGAGCTCTGCTACCAGAGACAAAATATATTTCCCAGAGGCATGCCCTCAGTGACCTAACTCATCTATCCACAGTCTACTTGCCTACAGTCACATCCAGTTAGTCCATTCAAGTAGATGGATGCACTAATTAGGTCAAGGTTTTTATAAGCATTACCCTGATACTAATCATTTCACCTCTGAATGTTCTTGTATTGTCTCACACATGAACTTTCGGGGCTCACCTCATAACTAAACCATAACATTTACAAATATCAACTCAAATAATTCAAAGACAAAAATGTAAGAATTAAAATTTAAACTGCCGGAAGGAAACATAGGGAAAATACTTCAGGACATTTTTCAGGGCAATATTTTTTTTGGATATGACCCTAAATGCACAAGCAACAAAGTCAAAAGTTGACAAATGGGATTAGAGCAAACTAAAAAGATTCTGTACAACAAAGACAACGAACAAAGAAACAACCTATAGAATTATGGGAAATATTTGCAAACTATGTATCTGTTAATATCTAGTATATATAAGGAACATAAACAAATCAATAGCAAAACAATAAATAAGCCAATTTACAAATGGGCTAAATATATGAACAGACATTTCTCAAAAGAATACATACACATGAAAAAAGTTCAATATCAATATTTACTAAGGAAATGCAAATCAAAACCAGAATGAAATACCACCGGACTCCAGAAAGAATGGCTATTTTCAAAAAGAGAATAAATAAATAAATAAATAACAAGTGCTGGCAACGATGTGGATAAATATGAATACTTGCACACTGATGATAGAAATATGATATGGAAAACAGCATTGGAGCTTTCTGAAATAATGAAATAGCATTGCCATATAATCTATCAATCCCAATGTGTGTGTGTGTGTGTGTGTGTCCGTGTTCCAAAAACATAAAATCTATAGGTTGAAAAGACTCATGCACTTCTATATGTATTAAAGTCATATTCACAGTAGCCAGCAGGCTATAGATTCATCTGAAGTACTCATCATCAGATGGATAAAGAAAATGTTGTGTACATATACATATACATACACGAAGGGATACCATTCAGACGTAAAAGCATGAAATCCTGTAATTTGCAATAGCATGGATGGACATACAGGACATTAAATTAAAGGCAATAAGCACTGAAGAAAAATATATCATTACATAGCATTATATCCTCATAAGTGGAACCTAAAAATGTCACCTAAAAATGGAAGTTCAGAGCAGTAAACTGGTTACCAGAGACTGGGGAGAATGAGCTTATGTAGAGGGGAGGTGGTTTATCAATGAGGACAATGTCTTTCGTTCGTTCCTTCCTTTCTTCCTTCTTTCCTTCCTTCCTATACTGGGGATTGAACCCAGGGCCTTGTCTATGTTAGGCAAATGCTCTACTACTGAGCTGTATCTTCAATTCTACAATTGTATTTTTGTTTGGAGGTATAAAGTATTTGGTGGCACACTAGGGTGAATATAACTAAAAATAATATGTTATGGCTTTCAAAATAATCAGAAAGAATGAATCTTAGTAACTTTCCATAAGAAAATTATAAAAGTTTCAGGTGATGATGTACTAATTATGGTTAGTAACCATCCAAGGTTTAGATGAATCCAAATATCACATTGTGTGTCAATTGAAAAAGTAAAAATAAAATAAAATACTACTAAATTTAATTAAGAAAAAAAATTCAGATTTTAAAAACTCAGAACCAGTCACTAAAATCATTACATTTCTCTTACCAAACTGCTGTTATTTTAAAATATTTTCTCATTGAGTCTTTTTAAAAAAATTTTTACAACATATGGAGAATAAATTTTCTCTTATGTCTACCTTGTGTTTCAATATATTTTTTCAAACTACTTTCATTGTGGAATTTTTATTTTTCATTTTGGCAGTTTAATATGACATGCTTTGGAGTGCTCATTCCTGTGTCTATCCTTACTGAGGGCCACTGACCTTCATGTATACATATGCTGATATCTTTCATAATTTTTGAAAATTCTCAGCCTCCTTTGAATATTTTTTCTCCCCATTTTCTCTCTTTTTCTGGGAATTTAATTACATTTGTGATAAGCTGTTTGACACTGTCCCAAATATCTTGAATATTCTTGTGTTTTATATTATGCTTATTTCTACTTCAGTTTGATTTTCATATTTTATTATGAGGTTATCTAGTTCACCAAATATTTTCTCTGAGATTTATACTTTTATCTACCCAGTCCCAAAATTATTTCAGCATTTTGTAAACACGAAGGGAAATAACTATCAATTTTAAAAGTATCAAGATGGAAAAAAAAGTTCATTCTCCACTATTATTCAGTTTTGACACATACCCACACACGTGTACACACATACACAATACATGTATTTATGTATGTATCTAGCTATCTCTACCTATTTACGTAATTTCCTGGATCAGTATTATCAGATTCTTGGTAAAATACAGTTGAAAGATGATACTACCAAACTCTATGCTTGACAAAAATAAATGGCAGTTATTAGTTAACATTATTAATTTAATTATTTTAAATAGTCTTTATAATGTCATAACCAAATGAATCCATATACATTTTTATAAATAGATACGTGTGTAAGATATATTTTACTAAATATGGGAGCCAAATTTATGTTGTTTAGGTTATTGAAAAACAGTATGCATGAGTGTGTGTGTGTGTGTGTGTGTGTGCGCGCATGTATTATACAAAATAGATCTCACATAGCAAAAATTCATTGGAAATCTCTTTTTTACACTCCCTCAAATATGATTCAGTTGGTGAAAAAAAATAACCCTTAATATTTTGGATGTGTAAAAATCTTGGTAACTCCCTATGATTAAGTTAAAATTACACTTACATTTCTGAATAATAACCATGTGCTTTACAAATCTTATATATAAAGTGATGAGGAACTAAGAATAGTTTCAAAATTACAACTGGTTGCTTTAAGTGAAGCATGTCATATTAAAACATATAAAGTGACATATATTCACCAATTTATATGGACTTGTAGTCCCAAATGCTGATATACAGGACAACACTTTGGATAGCCATTTGTAGTGGAACATATTTTAATGTCATAAATGCTGTTGGCATGTTTCTTATCTAGGAACATGTTCTTAGAGAAGTCCAGCAATATTAAAAGATTTCCAGAACATGAGGTTGCAGTATTATTTCTAATAATAAATCAGATTATTCCAAAAGAGCTTTAAAGTTGCTGAAATTTTGAAATATTTCCTGTTTGAATAGTTTTCGTTTTGATGCTCTGTGTAGTATAATAGAGACAAAATTGTTAAATTTCTCAATCATTACGCCTTAGCATAAACCTGGATTAAGGACAGAGACAGAAAACTCACAAATCAGATAATGAAAAGTAGTAAAGTAACTTATGAAAAATGCCAAATTTTATTATTTTGCTTGTTTTAAAAAAATTACTCTGAATATTATTTTTCAATTTGAATATCCAATTAATGGGCAATATTGACTAAATCTTTATAGTAGAAACATAGACATTTTGAATTTGTCCTAGGTTTATCTTAATTTTATATAAGAAATGTATTACATATATAACTAACATATGCATATAAATCATCTTTTCTATGTCTACTTTAATGGAAACCATGGAAATTGTGTAGTTTTTAAAAAGATTGACTTGTAGTCATTACAAAAATCTGTACCTTATATACATAAATTCAAATGTAATGTATTATGTATAAGTATTGGAAAAAGGCAAGAAAAGATATATAAACTTCATTAATCACTGGAAAGCAAGAGGCAGAATTGTCTATATTTGTTGATGACCTGATTTTCTGCTTAAAAAATTACAAGAGCTCTGTAACCAAACTCATAGAAATGATAAACAAGTTCATTTAGAAGATTATAGAATAGAAAATCAATACATCTAATTAGTCATATTACTCTATACTGAAAAAAAGAGCATATAGATTTTTAGTATACTTAAAATGTGTAGAATGTGCCCATTTTAAAAGTTACTAAGTGCTTCTTAAAAAGTCAAAGACCTAATAAATATAAAGACTTTGTGTTTTAAATTTTAAGATTCAACATGGCAAATATGTCAATTTTCCCCCAATTAATTTATAGGTTTAATATTAACTTCTAGCAATGTCCCAGGAAAGAATTTACAGTAAATAAACTAATTTTGCATTTTATAAGGAAATTCATAGAATCTAAAATAGCTTAAAATATCATAATAAGAATAAAGTGGAGAAGCTGGGGTTGGTGGTAGAGTGCTCACCTAGCATGCTTGAGGCACTGAGTTTGATCCTCAGCACCACATAAATGCAAAATAACAATTTTGTGTCCAATTAAAAAAACTAAAAAAAAATACAGTGGAAGAAATCATACCATATCTTAATATAGTTTTGGTACTCAAAGATTGTGTGGACACCAATGCAATGGTATTTAAGGTAAGGTCTATAGAAGGTGATTAAGTCATACTAGCAGCCTTCAATAAGGGTGCTAGTGACCTTATAAAAGAGTTATAAGACAACCGTTCCTTCTACACCACATGAGCCCATAGAAAGCATATTTATGTTTAAAAGACTGTCCAGACACTAAATCTGCTGGCATGTTCATCTTAAACTTTCCATCTCCAATGTTGTAAGGAATAAACTTCTTTTGCTTATTAATTACCTGGTTTAAGGTATCTTTGTTATAGCAATTGAATGGATTTATGGTAGGGAAATAACATAAATCAATAAAGTAGAATATCAAAGTCAGAATAAACATATATGTCTTATTGATTTTTGATAAAAGCACCAAGAAATTCTGTGGGTAAGGAAAGAAGTAATGACAAAATAACTAAACAAATGTTAACTAAAGAATAAAACTTACTTGAAACTTTACATCTTGCCCCCAAATTAACTTTAAATGAATTATAGATTGATATGCAAAACATAAGAATTATAAGTGTTTGTAAAAATAATAAAGGAGAAAAATTTGAAAGCAAGGAAAAGACAAAACGATCTTTTAGAATGAACAATAATAACATAACACATAAAAGGAAAAACTGGTTAATTGAACTTGCTAATTATTTGGTATTTGAAACTTTTGTTCTGTAACAAACAAGTGAAAAGAATAAAAGGACCTATGAAAGACTGGGATAAAGCATTTTCAAATCATATATGTGATTGAAGGCTAACACAAATACCTTTTAAATGCTCTCAAAACTCAAGAGGAAATAAAACAATAATCTAATTAGAAAGTGAGCAAAAGATAAAAACAGGCATCTCAATAATGATACACAAATGGCACCCACAAATATTGGTGAGTTTGCAGAGAAACTGTATAACTCATACATGCTGTTGAAATATTAAATGTTACAGCCATTCTAAGAAAAATATTGGTATTTTCATAAAATTTACCTTACACAATTACCATATTTAATTAACATAAGACCCAGTTATTGCATTCCTTACCATTAATCTAGATAAATAAAGGTTTATATTCAGTCACAGACCTGTACATGAATGGTCATAGCAGTTTGATTTGTAAGATCCTGAAACTGAAATTTTTCATGTGCCTGTCAAGTGGTGAATGGTATAACAAACAATGACATGTCTATGCCAGGGAATATGACAACAATAAATAGATACAACCAAGGTATAAGTTATTCCCATCTTGTGTCCAACCACCTCTCCCACCACCTATTCTACATCTAATCCCTGGAAACCATTGATCTTTTCTCTATTTGCAAATGTTATGCAATAAGATGTAATATAAACAAAATTATTCAGTATAGAGCCTTTTTAGATTAATTCACTTTCCCCAGTAAAATTTCCTGGAGATTCATCCAAGATTTTTGTTATTATTAACCCCATTTCTCGTATTGAAAACACTGGCCAATACTTACTTAAAAATATGCATAGAGATTTTACTTTAATCTTATTGGTTATACTAAATATTCTACAAAGACATGGCTACCTTTAAATATATATGTGTCTGGGGATGTGACCCTCTGGTAGAGTGTTTCCTTAGCATGTATGAGGCTCAAGGTTCAATCTTTAGTATCACTAAAAATAAACAAAAATAAATAAATAAATGCATATATGTATATATGTATTCAAATATATATTATGTTTCATACTGTAAAATTTATATAATCATAATATTTTATATTCAGAGATATAAATCAAAGAAACAGTGGAAATATCTGTGTGATAGGGACATGGGAACGTTTATTTTGTTGGTATTAAGCACTTCCAAATATACAATCTGTTCCATTTAGTAGATTATCCTATAAATATATTAAATAATTTCTCACATTTGACTTAAAATTTTTTATTGAAGGGGAAGTGATTTAAATAACTCTAGTTTATAAACATAACTTAATTTAGATTCTGTGAAGGTACACAAATGATGTAGAATGATGTAGGGCAATAGCAGTACCATGTACTTGTCCATCCACCCACCCATAATTATTTTGTCCATCAGTATTTTTCCCATACACATCTGAATTAATTGCAGAGAAGGGCACTTACCAATGATAATTTCCTTTACAGCCATCATCCTACAATATGTCTATTATTACATTATACTGTCAAATAAATATATCATGTCAAAGCCTATTTTAAATTGTTGACAAATTGCTATTTTTTGGACAGCTTCAGGATTTTTTTTTTTGCCCAGAGATATGGTTATTGTAGGATTCTCTGAAAATATGCCTGTGTAGGCAGTCTTTTTTCTTCGTCTTTTTTTTTTTTTTGGCCTAACTGAGCAATGACATTATAGATTGTGACAAGTGACCTGTGAACAGTGGGACTGAAGTTTAATCACTATTTTGATGTTTTGCCTATTATCTGTGTCACTTAAAACAAATACTGACTGTTACTCCTTTCATGCTTATTCAGAACACTATATTTATAAACCAAAACCATATGCCAAAAATGAGCCAGATCTGCACAGAATAATTGAATAAAGATACAGTTGTTACTAAGGTGATAAAACAACTTTTCTATTATTAATATGTATGAACTTAAAAAAAACCTCTTAGTTGTTCATAGCATTTACAAAACAGGCATACAACCATTTAACTATACTGCACACATAGTAGGAAAAATCACAACACATTCTATAATGCCAAGTTCTTGAAGAATATTAGTGACAGGTTTATTTAAATCATAAGAAGTCAAAGACTAGCATGTGAATCAATGCACAATAACTGAAAATGATAGAACTAAGAAATTAATACAACCAAGAGTTTTTTTTGGGTGTGTTATGATTTAGATATAAGGTGTTTCCCAAAAGCTCATGTAGGAGACAATGCAAGAATTTTCAGAGATTGAATGACTTGGTTGTGAGAACCCTAACTTAATCAGCATTTTCATAATCAGTATGGATTAACCAGTGGTAACTGTAGGCAGGTAGGGATGGTTGGGGGAGGTGCATTACTGGAGGGTGTCTTTAGGGTTTATACTTTGTCCCTGGTGAGCAGTGCTCTCTCTTTCTCTGCTTCCTGGTGGCTATGTCCTGAGCTGCTTTATTCCTCTATACTTTTTCACCCTGATGTTCTGCCTCACCTGGGGACCAGAGCTGTGTAAATTGGCCTTCAATGAACTGAGATCTCTGTATATGACTTCAGAAACTAGATTTCTATCATGTAAATTCATAGTTTTATACCTGAAAAGAATCTTAAATGTCACAATCTCTTTTTATTCAACAATTGCATTACATGAAACATGAAAAATTAAAATGATTTACTTAAATCATTCTAGGAAAATTAATTATTTCTATGTCTGCTAATAAACTATGTCACTTTGGGCATCAAAAGTCACCTATCTAACTACACATGTGTAATTATACCTATACCTGTAATTGTTACCTGTACCTGCACCTACATCTACACCTGTATCTATACCTATACAATAAATCTAATGTTGTCTATATTATGAAGGCTTTGAAGAATTGACAACTGATGCCCTTTTCCAGACTCAATGAAGGGTTTGGGTCTGTGTGTAACACAACTAATTGCAGAACTGAATCTTTGTTGAACAAAAATTTTGTCTTCAAATTATGTATTTGCTATGGATTAAAGATGAAGTGTACCCCAAAAAGTTCATATAAGAGACAATGCAAGAAAGTATAGGGATTAAATGATTGGGTAATAGAATTTAACCTGATCAGTGCATTAATTGCCTTAAATGGATTGAATGGGTGGTAACTATGGGCAAGTAGAGTGTGGCTAGAGGAGGAGGGACATTGGGGAACATACCTTTGGGGTTTATCTTTTTTTCTTCTGAGTGGAGCTCTCTCTGTCTTTCTGCTTTCTGGTGCCATACTTCCAGCTGCTTATCCTCCACCACAGGCTTCTGCCATGATGTTCAGTTTTATCTCAGGCTCTGAGGAATGGAGATGGATGTCTATGGACTAAGATCTCTGTAACCATGAGCCCCAAATAAATTTTTCTCCTCTAAAATTGTTCTTGCAAGGTCTTTTGTTCATAGCAGTGAAAAAGTTGACAAAGCAGTACTGTTTCTCCCACCATACTCTTTTTATACATTGTGCTGCCAGTAATAACTATACTAAACATATTTTTTAAATTTATTATTATTATTATTATTTATTTTAGGGAGAATGAGTCTTGCTATGTTGCCCATGTTGACCTTGAATTCCTGTGTTCAAAGAGTCTTACTGCCTCAACCTCCAAGTATCTGGGACTATAGACCCTTGCTACCACACTTGGTTATGTTCATTGATTTTAAATGATTCATAATTGATGTAAATGATATAGTCACATGCCACAGGAACATTTGCATCTTAAAAACACTATTATAGGCCATACATCTGAAATTATAAGGCTTTCATTTTTCATGAGAAAAAGAAGCCTTCTTCAAAATCTTAGCATAATCCCCAATTCTGATCTTTACATTATTTAATAGATTAATCAATTCAAATTCAAAAGATCACTAATTCTATTTTTAGACATTCCTGAATATATATAAACTAAGATGAGGAGACCATTTGGTATTATGTAATTTTAGTACACCAAAACATACATATACAAAATATATAGCCATCCATGCTAACACCAAAAGACTAAAGAATGGTTTTAAAAATTCAAGTCACACTTTAGGAAAAGAAAACAAACCGGGAATAGTAAACCAAACAGCAATTTTCTGGCCCATTTGATTATAAAAGACTGAGACATTAAACTGTGTAAACTAGAAAAAAGCTGACAGTACCTTAATTAAATTAATACTACTAGTGACACTCCAATAGTGTACATGTCAGGGTATAAGTTCTTACAACATCAAATAAAAGTGATAAACTTCCCCAAGGGCCTAGTGTAAGTTCTTATAGTGGGGATTAGTTTATACAAAATTACTCATGGGGTGTCTCATTTAAATTACTTAGAATCAAAGTGAATGTGTTCTAAGCCAAAACATTTCTCCCACCTGCTGCACAGGCAAAGAAGAGGGAGAAAGGATTCTAGAAATTTTAACTGAAAAACACTGGCCAGATCTGTTGTTTTGGAGTAAAAAACTTTCCCATTTTTTAAAGGTTTATATATAATGACTTAAAATATCTTGAAGGATACCATATCGCTGATATAAATATCAGAAAATGACTTTCAAAATGACAAATCATTTAAAAACATCTATGGAAAGCTGTTATAGTTATCAGGATTCCATAGCAAGTTTTGCCACTTCAGAAAAAATCATACATGGTTGTAAATAGCTTAGTGGTAAAGCACTTGCCTAGCATGCCTGAGGTCCTGGGTTCAATCCCTAGCACTAAATTAACAAAATAAAGGTATTTTGTGTCCATCTGAATCTAAAAAAATTTAAAAATAAAAAAAAATAAAAATATTACAGATGACTTGTAAGTTGAGAACTTTGATTTTCTGTCCATGGCCCTCTTCAATTCTCTTGAGAAATAGGGTCTAGGCTTGTCAAAACAGAATATGTCAGCCATAATCATGAATGCTCCTGAGCTTTGAGGAAAATTATTCTTATACAACCAAGTATTACTGTGACCCTTGTCCCTCACCACTGAGATGTGCTGGAACCGCTGGCAGTGTGAAGAGAGTAAGCCCAGGCAGTATGACAGACTGATGAGATGACAAAACACTGTCAGGTGGGCTAGCTTTCAGACTCCAGAAACTTAGACTAAAGAAACCTGACAGCTTTTACCACACATACTAGGTTCCTGCTGCTTCCCTGTGGTTACATGTTCATAACCTTAAAAGAGATAAATAGGGTCAAGCTATGCTGAAAGTTTATCTAGAAAGACATAGTTCAGAAGTGGGTTCACGAAGTTGAAGAATGTAAAATATTAAATATTTATAAAGAAGTTAGTGATTACGTTACTGTTTTAATAAGACTCCCCAGGATCCATCTGCTCTTAACACATGAGTTTCAATTGCTTTTGGCTATAAAGAGAATTATTTGGTAAACTTCTTTTTAGTTAGGATCTCCCAAAGACTTCTTGATACTAATGCATATACAAAAGCATTGCCTTAGTGCTTACCATTCCCTGCTAATGTTATAGGGTTATCTAGTGAGCCTTTTCACAGTACCAGGTCCTGTGATAGAGAAGAAGAAAAAGGCAAACTGAAATTTTATAAAACATCTGCAATACCACTGATCCCAGCAGCTCCCGGAGGCTGCAGCAAGAGGATTGCAAGTTCAAAGCCAGCCTCAGGAACTTAGTGAGGTGTTGAGGAACTTAGAAAGACTCTGTCTCAAAATAATTATTGAAAAAAAAGTAGAAAAAAAGGACGAGGTATATGCTTCAATGGCTAAACACCCCTGTGTTAACAAAACAAAAAATCAGGAAGTCAAATCAGTCTAGTCAATCTTGTTTCTCTTTGTATGAGCCCCTCCCATTGGAAAACCTTCATCTGTTTTGCCACATAGATATATATTTCTTTACTCCATCCATATGTCTAATTAAGTTTTTTTTTAAGAATGCTTTTGTTTATTTATTTATTTTAAACAGGAGGTTAGGCTTTTTGAGCATTAATTTCCAGTATATATAAAGAACTCAAAAAACAAATAACACAATCAGTAAATAGGCAAAGGAAGTGAACAGACACTTTCAGAAGAAAAAATACAAGTGTTTATAAATATATGAAAAAGGTTTATCTCTACCTTACCAGAGTTTTAGTAAAAAGATCAAAGAACATGCCATCTGCAGGCTCCTCAGATTCTCCCTTTGCTTCAACATTTTCTCCTCAGCTGGGTCAACAGTGGAGAGGGGCAGGACCTCCTGCTGATTTGGCATCAGATGCTGGAGGAGGTCCACCAACCCCAATATTGTAAATAAGACTCCCAAAGTTGACATTGGCCAGGGCCTTTGCAACAAACCAGGTCATAAAGGTCCAACATTTACAACAGCTGCTTTAATGAGGGCATTGATTTTATCCTCTATATTGGTAACCTCAGCTGTCCCAGATTAGGGAAGATTGGATACAGACCACTAGGAGACAGAGGCTATGCATGGTTCAGACTGCAGGACAGGTTGCTAGTCACAGGATGAAGTGAGGATCTTGGAAAGACCTAAAAACTTGGTAACAGTTGATGAAGGCAACAATGTTTAATAATTTTATAAAATGTGAAAATAAACTCCTATCTAGCCAATATAGGCTTTAAAATAACTTCAACCTCCACCACCCCTGAAAAAATATATGACAGCTAGAGCTAGAAAGATTTAGACACACTCCCTGAGCCTTTCAAATGGAAGAGTGTGTGGCTGGAATTCCATAGATCTAATACTAGATTATGAATTGCAGATTATATACATAGTAGCATCAAGATTTCTAACCTGTAGTAGGGAGATTCTCAGATCATCTCCTCTTCCCAGGGCACCCAGTCCTTTTGGTTATTCTTTCTTTCTGAAGTTGATATGGAAATTTTCCTCAGATTTATTCAGAAATGGGCAAAATAAACCTTATTCTTTGTGGATTTTTGTTTCTTTATGTGTCGACGATTACAGGTCCAGTGTCCCCATCAATTAATTGTTAAGACCATTTAAAATGGTATTTTGGAGCAAAAGAAAATATAGGTCTGTCAAATTGTATAATGTGAAAACTAGCATCACATCTCTACCACCATCCTTCTACCCTTAGTTTAGAGATCACCAAAGACACCTAAATCAGGCGTCTCTTTTCATTTTCCTGCTTTCTTCCTTACACTTTCTCAATATGGTCATTGTCACTCTCTTTCTCTTTTCTGCCTCAGAATATATCTCTTCCTTTAAGGTTAGTTACTCTGTTGACACTCTTGTTTCTTTCCACCTGACTGCTGGTTTAAGATAATGTTTTATCAACTCTTTTTTTTGTTTTATTTTTTACCTTTTCCAGCATGTCCTTCCTCCTGTCTTCACTTATGACTGGGTCTACTTCTCCAAAAATATGACCTAATCCACAGATAAAACCACTTACTCATTCTTGTTTATTTCCTTCCCAGAAGACTTAAAACATTTTTTTTTCTTTCTCACAGACAACTCCACCATAAAACCCCATCAGTAAGTATCCCAGGGTTTACTCTTTTACCTCCATGATGACTACCCCCACTTAAGTCACACTTATCTTTTTTGATCCTGATAGATTAAAAAATTACTTATGGGTTTCCTTGCTCTCTCCTTCTCCACTGATACCGATTTTCCACCCTACTGTCAGTTATTCTTTTAAAACAAAAGTAAATATTCACCCTAATGCTCAGAATCTCTGTCTCCTTTTTCATTTGATAATAAAATGTAATGACCATGTCTTGCATGATTTTACTCCCTGCTACCTCTATGATTCCATTGCCTTTCTTTCTCTCCCCACATTAACCACATCACAGCCTTTTTACTACTTTTCCTCAGCATACTAAGTGCACTTTCCCACTGGAAATTCTACTGAACTCTTTCCTGTGCCTGGGGAAAACCTCCTGTCTCTACTTTGTCCCTCTGATAACTACATTTTTTCTTCTGCCTTTTTCACTTCTATGTTTAGATGCCACACAACAGAGAGACTTCATCTTGCTTTGACTTCATCTCTCTCTCTATCTCTTTAAACTCATTTACCTTTTCCTCACTAAATATATTTCCTTTTGATATACTTACATATTTAAAGAGGTCCCATAAGATTTCAATTCATGTGAGCAGCATTCTGTTCATTGCTATAATTACAATAGTCATTGGCACATGGTATGTGCTAAAAATATTTGTTGAATAAATAAATAAGTCTTTGACATTTACCTTGACCTTACCAATAGTCTTAACAACAAATGGTAAATCACTTTCTGCAGATAAACTGAAATATCTGGGGGTGGGGAGCAAACATTTAATGAACTCATTTAAAATATTAAAATGATTTCAAACTTAAATAAGTTTTAGAAAATTGTATTAAGAGGTTATCTTGAGAAATTAAACTAAACCTATAAAGTCAGTTTTTATACCATATTTTAATATTTGGGATTATAATAACAACTATACAAAAATGAATCATGGCATTTGAACAAAAACATAATTCATCCCTCGACCTCTATTGTGTATACTAAGGCACAGACTTTATTATGCATTTAACATTTTGAGAGTGACTTTCCAGACAGACATTTTTGAAAACAAAAAATAATGTGAAGTTTCATCAATTTTGAAAAGAGCCTTTCAATAAATGTGTACACAATCCACTCATTTTGGAAACTTCCTATTGATCTTCTGTTCTTGGAGTGCTAATGGATTCAACTGTCACATTCTCAATAGTTGAGGATATTGAGTATAATTTGAAAACTACTACAAATTTTCCAAGTGAAATACTGAATATTTTTAAAGATTTGATGTGGATTTTTTGTTTGTTTACACTTTGTTTTATTTAGTAGTATATTTACAACAACACAAACATGTGAAACCAACAAAGATTTTGACACTGGAAAGAATATATCCTAAACAGGTATAGGTGGAAAGAAATATTTAAGAGATCACTTCCTTAGTAAACCCTTGTGTGTTTTAATGATGTTTGTTAAAGATTTTGATGACATTTCCTTTCCCATGAAACTCTTTGCAGAAATCTGGAAAATAAATAAAAATAAACTCTAATGAAACCTGTTTTATAAAAATAAATCAGTTGAGACTGAAAAATAGTGGTGGACATTTTACCTTTGAGTCATAGCTCTGTCCATTGCTGCTAATAATGACATCTTCTAACAATTTGTACAAAGTTGTCTTCTGATTAACTCTAGGAAAAATAATAAACTGTTAAACTGTTTTTGAATACTGAATAAATTATTTTCTATCAGTGTAACTGAAATTATCCTAGCAGGAATGCCATGGAATTCAGCGAGCAATAGCAGTACAGTGTATGTTGTTTCATTCAGATGGCCCAACAAGTTGCTGCCCTATGAAGTGGAGACAGATCACTGGCCAAGAAGAAAGACAAAGCATCTCAGCAGTGATTACATCTACATGATGAGCGCTAGACAAACCGCAAGCTGGGAAGAACTTAAGTACTGCAGGATAAGGTATGCATACAGAGAAAGGTAAAGGCAGAGGGAATTGATAAAATTTAAAATGCAGGTACACTGACTGACAGAAAGGATAAGTGGGAAGTGTTTTTTTCTACTCTCTAATCACCTGCTCAGCACAACACTAGATAAATGGAAATTGTTACCCCAAACTCCAAGCAAATCTCTGCATGGTACAAGCTGAGAGTCCTCCAAATCAGATTCATTTTGACAGTATGTACATGAATATAGAGTTGAATACCACGAATTGATGGCTCAGTGCCACAAAAGTGTTTCCCGTTCCACCAATCCAGATGCCAGTCAAAAAATGTAGATAGTCAACCATACTTCAAATTGATGGGCTATAAATGAGGGTTAACATGACCCCCCTCCTCAGATTGGGTTAATTTACTACAGCAGGTCATATTATTCAGGGTAATAGTTTATCTGTATATTATAAAGAATAGGGAAGATTTTAAGGGAACGAGCACAGAGCTTCCTTCTCTGGGTGCATTACACTCTAGGAACCTCCATGTTTTTACTTATGTGGAATGTCTGCGAACCATTTCCTGTTGGATTTTTAAGATAAGCTTCATTAGTCGGTCATGAATTAGTAAATTATTATTCACTGGAGATCAAAGGAGTTTTCAGAACATCCCACCTCCCTGAGGTGGCTGGTGGAGGGGGAGCTGAAAGTTCCCATCTCCTAGTCCACATGGAAGTTTCCTTTGGCAATCATCCTGAGCCTTCGGGGACCCCAGGTGTCAGCCTCACAATTAGAACAAGTAATTCCTATCACCTAGGAAATTTCAAGAGATTAGGGGTTCTTTGCCTGGAATTATTATCAAAGATAAGATACTAGGACAAAAGAGTCTCCTATCTTATCTCCCCTCTATCTGCAAAGGTTTTGAGACCTTTATGAAGATATACATCAAGTATACATTTCCTATTATATTACAATATTATAATAGTTTTAGAGAACTGTTAATCCTGTCACTCACTTTAATTATAAAAGACAGGTATCTGCACTTAGCCTCATTTGGCAGGTGATTCCAATAGAGGAGAATGTATCTGATGAATAATCCTCTGTAGAAATTTCTCAAAGGGTCAAAGTATTTTGAAACATAATTGATTTTAAGAATTCTATAATCCTTTAAACAGTGGCTTGGTTGAAAGATAAGAATTTTGTTTGCTTACTTGCTTGTTTTTGAAGTTGAAGGTAGTGTTTTTAATTGCGGGGGAGCACATGGGCAGGTATAAATAAAGTCAAATTTATTTCCCTAAAATTTTGCTTATGTGGTTGTGCATCTAAGTTTCTTGATGGAAAATATGATAGTATTATTTAAACTTGCTTATTTCTACAAAGTTTTTCTAAAATAAAAATAAAAGTATATTTTAAGGTGAATTGTACTGTTGTTTAATTTCTAGTCTGAATATAAAGTCATCAGGCAGTGTATTTTTAAAGAAATTGACTGTCTGTATAAACATTTGTATGAAAAATAGGAAATGCTGTCCAGTCATATTGCATTACAATTATGACAGGGACTTACAGTGGCGGCCTCTGCAGGAAGCAGAGTAACTCTCTTCTTCAGCCTGCAAATGTCAATGGGAAAATAAATGCAGGATAAAGTTTAGCATCTCTGTCTTCATTTTGTATTAATCTCTTTTGTTACCTTGGACTTTGTGGCCTGCTCAGCTGTGCACATAGGCATGCTAATCATTTAAGGAGTGTTCATCTAAAACCCCATAATACAAGGTTTATTAATACCAAATCTGTGTAAACTATCTCCTCAGTCTGGAAAACTGAGGCAAGATTACCAACTGTCTGTTTGGTAAAATAGGCTGAAGCAATGCTAAGAAATCTCTGTCATTGTCCTATACCTTCCAGAACAGCAAGAGCAGTCACTCATGGGAGCTGAATTGCTTCCCTTCCAAGACCGCAAATCTGATAGACAAACATCCTACATCCTGAAAAGTCCCATCAAGTAATTAGGACTTCTCCAGAGCCACCTTTCAGAACTAGAACTGAGAGAATGATAGACCAATCCATGGTTTGACAAAATCTGCTTAATCATTCATATATACCTCTTGCCCCTGACATAGTTCTTCCCATATTTAAGCCTAAAGTTCTGTTAGTATCACAAAGAAAGGGCTGAGTAGTTAGATCTCACTTTTCTTCCCCCAATGCAGTATGGATTAAAGTTCTTTTCCTGGTTTCACCTTGTTCTTTTCTCTTTAGTGTATGGCTGAACCAAGTTTGTTGTGATAGCAAATCTCTCTAGAAAGTCCTCCCCTTTTTTATTTCCTTTTTATTTTCTGGACTGTTGGTCCATCTTTGTTAGATATCCAGCTCTAAGTAAATATAAGTACCTTTTTAAATACCCAGAAAACTGAAGATCCAACTCTGTAAAGCTATCCTCCTTTTGGACATATGTTTACTAGTGACATATGCATTCCTTTGTTTGTCAGTAACCTATAATTCCTAAGCTATACTTAAGAATGCAAATCAGCTAACGTGTCCTGGGTATAGCTAAAAAATAAAATTTAACCATTTCTCTTGGATAGTTGTATTAATACAAAAATGACTATGGAGCTATATTCCTTATAATAGTCAAGTTGCATAAGGCATAAATCAAGATATACCTGTTGACCTCCACAGGCTGCAAAGCTAATTGAGGAGGAGGTTTCATGACTGCATTCTGAATTTAACTGTTGTTTCCTTTATGTGTCATTATTAAGCCAGTATTGAAATCTTCCTCTGGTAAAGAATGACCATGAAATATTAAAAATTACCAAAATTCCAGTAATAAAGAATATATACATCATAAAATAATCCCCAACTCAAAACAAAATTGATTCTAAGTAATGAGTAGTAATGTTGAGTTTAGTATATACTTTATCTCAAGTCTATCCATTCTGAAAAAAATGAAAATGTTTCTTGAAGTGCAAATTGCCACTTTTGGGATCATTAGTTCCTTAAACATTCAACATATTCCTTTAATGGGAAAGGAAGAAAAATGGAGGAACAGAGACAAAGAATTCCTTGATGTAAATTTATCAGCAATTTGGAAATTTACTTAGGACATATATTAACAACTTTATAAAATGCACATATTTACTTGTCTGAGCATAGAATCTGCTAGACAATTTTAGTTTTCAGAGTGTTTTTTTCCCTGTAATGACTCTTATTTTATATCATTAGTTGTAAGAAGCTGTGACAGGAAGCACTAAAATTAGTGAAAAAGCTGACAGAAGTTCAAGTCTATGAATTAGAAACCTGCTAAGAAAATGTATTTTTTTTCGTCACACACAACAGAGAGTATTTATGTGATAGACTCTTGAAATTTAATTGAAAATGAACTTGTATAGATATATACTAATAATACAGAGTACTGGCTGCATAATTGCTCTGATATTGCTTCTAAGTGCCCCATAAAACTTCAATTATTCTTCTGTTCATCTATATGGGCTGGGACAAAAAAAGTAATTGTACAGTGAGAAGGAGAGTGTGAATAATATTTAAAAACCAGGGTTGAGATGAGAAACTGGCAGTGAGCAGTGCAAATATTACTGCTGTTAAAGGAGGGAATTTGTTTGGATTCCAATTGACTGGATTTGGTCACCTACCCACGTAAGAAATAAGCAAATGTTGTAAAAAAAATGAATTCCACGATCAGTTTTGTCCTGAGAAGTAGCTAAATTGTGTCACTGTATATGTTTGTGTCCCCTGTCCTATAGAAGTAGTTATAATATATAGAATCAAAACCAGAAAATATATGTATGACAATTTAGCTAGGCTGTATTAGTCATGATTTCTGTTTTACAACCTTTGTTGTACTTTTGGGGGCATGGTGGCCAGTTTCTTATCTTCCACTGAGAAGAAGAAAGTAACAACCAAGAAGTTGGGGGAGAAATATTTGAGGGCTTTTAATTTCAAAGGATCATTGTTACAGAAAGAGCCCAACATTTAATATTACTTTGGTCTAAGTTTGAGAATTGCAACTTAGTAACATTCACCATTCCACTATAATCCCTACCACTTCCCATAATGAGCACAGTTTCATGATATTGAAGTATTCCTCTAGGATTATTTAAATAATCTGAAGACCTCCCAGTTAAATTTTAAGATAAAGGGGATTGTTTGCCCAGGCAAATGAACAGGGAATGATCATTATAAATAGTTCCTAGACAGTTGCTTGCCATAGGATTGGTACACATGTCATCTTCTTCAGAAGAGTCCAACATAAAAAGAAAAGAAAAAAAAAGAAGAGGAAGATTTAAGGACAGTGATATTGGGTGAACTGAAAAGTATCTTTGATATTTAGCAGAAGGATTAGATCCTTCTATAGTACTAAGTAGTTCTTGTTTTGACTTTTGGAATTTGTGCCTTAGAGTAAAATCCAATAATTACTTAATAGATATTTTAAATGAATGGATGAAAGGATACTGTTGGGATCAGAGTCAACTTGGCAAATGGGGAGTTTATCTGCATGTGCTAGGGTACACCCCAAAAAGGAGCAGTCAGGACAAAATATAGAGAGGACTTCAATGTTCTTCTCAAACTGCACAGAAACTTTTAACATGGGGTGATAGCACAACTGGCATGACAGCTTGAATATAACTCATGCTCAATGTTAACTGAACAATAAGATACCTACCCTGATCCAGAGAAACCAGGTTTAAATATATTAGCATAGTCATCCCTGATGGTCTGTAAGATCGTGATTCCCATAGCAGAGTCCTTTCACAAGAGATCACAGGTAATCCTCCAGCTGGTAGTCTTTGACTGAAAGCATAGTAAAAATTATAAGCTCATTCAACTGTGAACTTGAAGTCATGGACCTCCACAATCATATAGGGTAAACATCTAACTGGCTAAGAGGGCATACATATAAACCGTAACCAATCATGGGCTTATGCGACCTAAAGAGGTCCTCCCAGAGAATGAGTTTATTGAACTCATTCAATTAATACACTTATGCAAAATTGAGACAAAGACAATACTCATCAATATAGATTATGTAAATGAGCACAATATTTCATTTGTAAAAATATAAATAAAACCCCTTACAAAATATTTTCAGTCATATTTCAGCTGTCCAAAACAATGGTTTTCCAATGAAGTGAACAGGATTTATTACAGGAATTCAAAGTTGGTTTACCATTGCAAAATCAATTAATGTAGTTCTAGGAGGGGAAATTATAGAAGAAAAGAAAAAATTTTAAAAAATTGACTCTGAAAAGGAAGAAATGAAAAAAAAATTATACTAATAAATAACATGACATTATACATAGAAAATCATAAATAACCTAAGGAAAAAATATTAGAACAACATATGCATTTAGCAAGTTTACAGGCTACAATATCTATACATGTCAGTTTCAAATATCAACTTCATTTATATTTATTAACATCGAACTAGGAACCACACAAAAATAAAATTAAGGAAGCAATTCCCTTTAAAATAGCATACATTTAGAAATAAATTAAATGAAAATTGTCAAATTTTTGTACAGGACATTTTCGAAATAAATTAAACATTTTTTTCTAATTAAACAGAAATAAGTCCATATTTAGGTGTCATAATATTATTAGTCTATCAATACCCAATACTCCAACAATTAATTTATATATTCAATCTAATTATATATCTATATAGAAACATATGCATAAGTAATTAGAGCAGGATTATTCATAACAACCAAAGTGTGAAAGTGAATATATTATGATTGTATATTGGAATATTAAAAAGCTGTAAAAAGAAATGAAGTACTGATACATGTCACAGCTTGAGTGAATCTTGAAAATATTAAATGAAAGAAGTCATTTACAAAATTATATATCATATTATTTTAAATGTTTAAGATGATCATAAAAGGTAATTTTCTAATCATGAAAATGTTGCATTGGGCTAACTGTTCAGATTGGGGAAAAACAAGAAGTGACAGCTAATTGGTAGAAATATACTTTTGGAAAACTATTGAAAATATATAAAATTAGATTGTGCTGATGATTATAATGCTCTAAAATATACAATTAGACATTTTAAGTAGATGA
The DNA here is from genome assembly GCF_052094955.1 of Ictidomys tridecemlineatus. NCBI lineage: Eukaryota > Metazoa > Chordata > Mammalia > Rodentia > Sciuridae > Ictidomys > Ictidomys tridecemlineatus. The sequence continues at coordinate 65,640,272 of NC_135478.1, read as the reverse complement.
ATTGTATGGTCTATGTACTATATTTAAATAAAGATGATTAATAAATACATAGCTAGCTAAGTAAAGAAAAAGGTCAATATAAATGTTTGTTCACAATCTCCCTGGCTTCATATCACCTGGTATGGTGACTTTAGAAATATCAGTACAAAGCTATGCATGCAAACATTCTCATTTCTTGTTCTGATGTGTGTCAAAATTTGATATACTTTTTTTCCTGATGTGTACTAAGTTTAGGAATCATTTACCTAGGAAAATGTTAGGAAAATATAAAAGGAATACCAAAAAATATTTTGAGTAATATTAACCTTAAAACACAAGTCTTTTCCTCTTTAGTTTGGTCTAGTTAGAATACTGATACTATTTTTGCTTGCTATTAGGCTGTACATAGGACATATCTCCCAAAAGCTCACTTATCATACAATGTAAAAAACTTTAAAGATGAAATAATTGAGTTATGAGAGTGTTAGCCTAATCAGTGCATTAACCCACTTAAATGGATTAACTGGATAGTAATCCAGTAGGCAGGTAGGGTGTGGCTGGAGTAGATAGGTCATTGGGGTCATGACTTTGGGGTTTATATTTTGCCCCAGAACTCTCTCCCTTTTCTTAGTCACCATGTTCTGAGCTGCTTTCCTCTGCTGTGATGTTCTACCCACCTCAGGACTGATGGAGCTGACCATCTATAGACTGGGAACTCTGAAACCATGAGCATTAAATACATTTTTCCTTTTTTATGTTGCTTTTGTTAGGTCTTTCAATTATAGTGGTGAAAAAAAACTGGCTTGTTTATCAAAAGTCTTGAAATATTTTGCATAGAGAAATATAAAAAATAAGGAGTAAATCCTTTCCTCTATGTAATGAAATTATACTATTACCATCACTCAGACATGAAGTAGCAAATGTGCATATTGATTATTTTAATACTATTAAAATAACTTGATTATTTTGTTTTTGTAAAATTTCTTCTTAATCATACTACAAAGTTTCAGACATTCAGTAATATTCACTGTATAGGATCCATTAAGCCTGTTCAAAATTAGACAGTTTAGCATTTCAACATTTACTTTTGTTTTTGCAATTTCAATGCTACTTACTACCATTCTCACTTTAATTCCAAAAAAAATATGTATTAGAAATTTTGGATTTAAAATTGCTTGCCAGACTTTCGGTTTTCAAAAGCTACCACTGTCCATAGATGCACTTGGCTTTATTTCCATAAAAAATTATCCCATTTGAAACATTCACCATTAGTATCAACTTATCACCAGCCTATAATAAATTTCATTCCTGTCCCATTTACTTAATGCACTAAAATTATATTTGCAAACAATTTATGCAAAATGACTTGTACAGGTGGTATCTAACCAAAATTATGACTTCCATTATGTAAGTTGGAATGCCTAATTAAGATCAAAGGTCAAAATATCCATAATGATGTAGCCAGAAGAAATGTGTTCCAGGACACCTTGGGAAATCTAGCAATGCTGTTATGCACTAATGCCTATTAAATGAAAATGAATTTTGCTGTCCAAATTAGATCTTGGAAGTTGTTCCTCTTTGCTTACATCTGATTGCCATAAAATTATATGACTTTAATAGTATTTACAAAGTATAAAGCAATAGTTGTATTTTATCAATTAACTACAATTAACTGAGATATAAATCGTTAGATTACAAGAGTAGATGACCAAAGTTCTTAAATGCATACTGCTTTAAGACTTGAAAATTATAAAATATGATAATTGATGACATAAAACATTTAAAAGCATAGTTTTTAAGTTTAGTGCATTACTTGACAAAAATTCTTAAATCACTGATTTTTGGATTAATATGTTAAAGTGGAAAGATTCATGCAAGTGTGATAACAATGATTTAATGAACAGAACAAATGACTATATCTACATTCAATGTGAATTCTTTTTCAAATCTACCATCTTTCATTAACTGTAATGAATTAAAACATTTAGAGTGGTTATTTAGAACTTCAATTGATATTTATGAAGTTCCTTCTGACCACTGTAATTTATATGATCTGTCAATGTAAAAATGAATTATATTGATTTACAAAAAATAGAAAATATTATGTAATGCTTTATACCTCGGGGTCAGTATGTAGATAAACACAATGTTACTGAGTGAAACTAATGTTAAATGAGGAAGATCAGTTGCTTTGTTATGCTGATCTGAAATGCTAGATCAATTTACTCTAAAATTTTCCCTAAAAACTTAAAAAATAATATCTTTTATTAACTTCCAAATATTTTTAGAAAAGAATTGAAATGATCAACTAACAAAGTATCTCAGATAGTTTGAATTTATTACTCAATTATTCATTTGAACTATTTAAATAAAGATTAACCTGGGTAAAACTCTTGTCAAAAGATTAATTCACTAATTATTTAACTGGTCTATCTCTCACTCCACTAGTTACTCGTTCTTTAAGTGCAGGCCATGGATCTAATTCATTTTTCATTCTTAAAAGGAATCTAAAGTAGACTGTTAAATATGTGTTTAAAAATGAATGAGTGAATGAATGGATGGCACTGAAGAACATTACTATACACTTAATAATTCAGCTAATTTAAATTTCATCACAAGTTCACAAAATATTAGCTCTCTTATCATTATTAAAAGACAATTAAATTAATGCTATTATTTCTCCAATACATTGAATGAACTTAGCAACTTGAGATTATTGCATATTATCTTACATTCAAAGAATACTTTATAAGATGGCAATTATAACAAGGATCTCCCAATGATACATAACAAGATATGTTAGACCTTTTAGTTCAAATGACTTAGGATTAATCCATACCTATTAATAGACTAATTTTATTAAAACTAGCTTCTTTGAGAGCTAAATACACTCATGTGCCAAATAATGGTGTTTTTGTCAGCAACAAATTGAATGAACAATGTTGGTCCTGAAGATTATAATGAAGCTGAGAAAGTCCCAACACCTAAGGATGTTGTAGAGATCCCAATGTCATAGTGCAATGTATCCTGAGGTATTTGTGACTATGTTTGTTTAACAAACCTACTGCTCTGTCAGTTTTACAAAACAACACATACAATCATTTACAGCGTGTGATAATTGGTAATGATGAAAATGATCATTAATGGCTTATGAATTTTCTATATTATGCATTTTATCACTATTTTAGAGGGTATTCCTTCCACTTATCAAGAATGTGTGCTGTAAAACAGTATATTGCATTACACTGTTAGCAGTCTCAAACATCTTATGTTTATGGTTTCTCTTGATTGCATAATCTTCTCTCATGTTTGATTTAATTTAAAGTTGTTTGTTCATCATAATCCTAGAAATAATGGGCTATACTATATATATATATATATATATATATATATATGTATATATATATACATATATATATATACACACACACATTATGTATGTGTGTATATATAGTTGTGTATATATAGTGTGTATATCATATGCATATGTATAGATGTAAATATATATCTGTCTATGTTTGTGTGTGTATGTGTGTGTGTGTATGTGTGATGTGTGTGTGTTTGTGTGTGTGTGTGTGTGTGTGTGTATATACCATATAGCCTAGAGATATAGCAGGCTATACCAACTAGGTTTTATAGGACATTATATGGTTTTTGCAACAAAAAAATTGTCTATAGACATCTATCAGAATGCATCCCTGTCATTAAGCAATAATGATTATATACTTCATGGTAATCAAAACTATTTTTCTTCATCTCATGCACAAGTGAAAGGCATTTATGTAAACATTTTATGAGTTCTAATAGAAAAGGGTAAACTACTGCACATTTGTCCCACATGTCACTTTAGTCAAATGTAACCAAATGTGTTGCATGTGATTATGTGGGCTCTGCTTCTCCTTCCAAGTTAATATATGAGGTGTAGCATTCACTTTCATTCAAAAATTAACATTATTTTATCACAGCATCTAAAAATTAAAGAAAAATATTTTAAGTTTGAAAATCAAAAAATGTAGCCAGGGTTCATTAGTCTGTGAAATATACAACCTTAGTAGGAATCTATACATAAAACTTCATTTAAAATATTTGAATTTTAAAATCCTTATACATCTTTAACTGTGCACATTCCCAATACCAATGTGTAGTCAATTTTATATCAGTGTGTTCTGTAAAAGGAATAAATTTTGCTTTTTATTGAAATGAAATCGTGCTGATGTGGATAGGCCTGGCAGAGCATGACTGCGATAATGCTGTTTTGCATTTGTGGCAGAGTTTGCCAAGACTGATTCTGTCATTGGCAGCAATCTCAATATAATGTTTACTAATAGCCCTGAAGAGAAGCAGAATTACCATAGCAACAAATGAACAATAATAGAGAGATTAATCGCCTCTACATTACTCGTATACAGTTTGCTGTAAATCAATGTTTTTTAGTTTGATAATTGTAAGTCCAGAAAGATTGTACATTATGAGTGGATTTGCATAAACACTTAAGATGAAGGATGCCTCTGTTGAAATGGGGAGATCGTTGCAATACAGGCAGGACTGTAGAACAAAATGACCACAGCTCAAAAACTGTGATGTAGAGTTTTTCAATTGTGGCATTGGTCAAATTATTTGACACTGGTCATTTTTGCATTGCTCCTTAGGAGGGTCTTTTACTTGCAGCATTATACATGCATACATACCACACAGAAAGAATGACTCTAGAATTTTAGTCAGATATCCCTCTTAGGCTGATCACTACACAAAACTATTATCTGATCTTTGGAACCTGCAGATTTGTCTATGTAGAAGCTCCTTGAGACCTATGTACAATGCTCAGATTTTTTCCCCCTAAACATCTACATTCATGTAAAGCAATATGATTATAGAATAGATTTGACTATCACCAAGTATATCTCATTTTAGGATTTGGTAATTTTACAAAAGAAGAGTTCTTATTCTTCACAACTTTGTATTTAGTTAGTTCTTAGAAGCATAAAATATGTTTCATACAGGCAGGAAGACTTGAGTTTATTTAGTAAACTCTAACAATACAAAAAAAAATTAAAAGCAAAATTAACTTTTGTTTTGTTGGATAAGAAACCTCTTGATTATTCTGTAATTTCATTAGATAGAACAAGAAGTTTCATAAGGATGAATATCTGTTATATCAGAAGAAAATAATAATTTAATTTACATCTATGAAAATCACATTTAAATGTTTTAAAATTGGAGCTCATCCACAGGTTCCCTTATATTTTATTTCTTTAAATAGGTAGGCAAAATGCATGATATGATAAAAGGTGTTAAAATTATTATATTTTAATTGAGGGGCATAATACACACTAGCTCTGTCAAATCCCTCATTTTTTATATCAAATTGATCTGTTTAGTGCTTATTTTTTATTATAATAATTATTAAGAAGGAATAAAATTAGATACTATATAAAAAGTAAAACAAATAAAAACAATTCTCCTACAACTCCTCAGTAATCAGAATATAATTGAACTAGAAGATTTTCATTTGTGATGGATATAATTAGTATATGGGGAATACATCCAATTTGGGCAATAAATATCACTATATGATTTGTTAAGACCACAGTTCAGAATGATTGTAAAGGAAATAATCCCACCATGGCCGCTGGGGAGTATGTGGTTAGCATCTTTGGAATGAACCCAGTAAATAAGAATTTGTTTCTAATGAGCAAATCAACTGTTCTTTCTAATAGTCACTTCCCTGTAACTATGGATTGACTGACAAATGTAGATCTGTTCCTTCATTATTAACCCACAGTTCTTCTCAAAGGTTCACAGGTTATATTAAATAGGTTAAACTTAATTTGTTTTGTTTTGTTTTATTTTGTTTTGGTATGAGGGATTCAACCCGGTGGTGTGTAACAACTTAACCACAACCCTAGCCCGTTTTAGACTTTTTATTTTGGGACAATGCCTTGCTAAGTTATGGTGTCACTAAGTTACTGAGCTGACTTTGAACTTGCCTCCTTCTGCCTCAGCCTCTCCAGTTGCTGGAATTACAGGTGAGTGCCACCATGCCTGGCTGTCATTAAATTCTTGCAGCTCAAGATATCAAATCATACTAATATAAAGAATAACAAATTTAAATTTGAATGACTATTCTGTAGGGATATATTATATATATAAATTCTACATTGATGTATTCATTCCAAAACTTTATTTAATAAACAAATTCCTAAAAATGTTTTATTGAATTTTATTAATAAGATATTTTTAAATCAACTCTAGAATTTAAATTTTATAAATGGATGCACTGATAGGTGATTACTTTCCAATAACAATAGCACCTAAGATGCTCCATTACTAGCCTCTGACCAAACTTATTGATCTTCTAGTTTAAGCATTTCTATAACTTTGGCCATTATAACTAGGATATCTACTTTATTGACATACAATTTTCATGTGATTCTTTTTTAATCTTTTTATTTCTGCAAAATGACTTGCAATGTTCCCACTATATTCTTTATTTGGTCATTAAACTTTTAATTTTTTTTAAGTTGGGAGTAATAAATTTCAAAATATTTTTCTTTGGAATTCTTTAGTATTACCAAAATTTTAATACATTGTAAATTTATAAAATTATCATATACACAATGTATAAACATGAAAATTTACAAAAATGGTTATAGACTAATGATTTACTACATAAATTGTAGTATTCTGATCTTTTAACTCTTTTAGATTAGAGATTTTAGAGAATTTCACAATGTTCTCCAAAATATAAAACCATACATTTTAGTGATTACAAACTAATATCTCTTGTCAGTATAAAAGAGTAGACATGTTCACTCAATTAGTATTAAATTTGTTTTTAATTTCAATACTATTAAATAGAAAAATTTGTCTTTCTGTAAATCATATATCTGTGAACTTATGATTGCTTCAGATTGTGTTTTATATGTGAACTTAATAATTTGAGGTCATTTTAACAGATTGCTTGATTATATTCTAAACAATTTGTAAAATCTAATTTTTCCACTACTAGTTTATGAGAGGATTTCCTGAATATTCCTTAGTAACGTGTTTGGTATCTAGAAATTCAACTTCTTGTTGAATTTGTTTCTTGCAATTTTTTGAATTTATTTACTTCCTCTAAGAATGTGTGCATGCGTGTGTGTGTGTGTGTGTGTGTGTGTGTGTGTGTGCGCATGCACATGAAGTTTTTAGGATTTTTCCATATATTAAATAATGTGATCATTGAATGTGCTAAGTTTTCCAATTTGGAATTCTATTTCTTTCCAGTACAGGGTTGAATAGACATTTAAAGCGAGTACATTCCTGTCTTGATTCTTTCTGTAGGGGAATTTTATTTGTTTTATTATTCATTATTGTGTGGATTTTGCATAGATGCCCATGATCAGGCTAAGAGTTTCCTTCTATTTCTAATTCATTGTGGTTTAATTGGGAAGCATGCTGGACTTGTTTTTAAAAAATCTGCATCTACTGTGATGATTATTTATCTTAAAATTTTATCTTTCATTCTTTGAATGTGATAGAACACAATGAATTTGTATACCAAACAACATTTATATTACTGGGATAAATTCCACTTGGATATGGTATATAATTAATTAATTATGTTACAGAATTTGATTTGCTGACAGTTCATTGAGCATTACCCAATCTACCTACATGGAATGTTGGTCTATAATTTTCTTTCCTTTTGATTTTATTCTCTGATTGCTATCAAATAATGGCCTCATAGTATGAGATATGAAGTGGTGTCTTATCTTCTTTAAAAGATAATATTTAATCATAGATGGTGTTATTCTTTAAAAATAGGATAGAATTCAGCAGTAATGGCATCTAGACCTGTGTGTTAAATTTTTGCAAGTCTTCTTGTCATGATGTAAGTCAGTTTGGTAGTTCAAATATTTCTATGACTTTGTACATTACAATCAGTTTATCTACTTCATTGACACACAGATTTTTATGTGATTCTTTTCTAATCATTTTAATTTATACAAAATGAGTTTCAATGTATCCACCATATTCTTGATTTACTCATTAGAGTTTTAACTGTTTTTTTTTCCCCATCAATCTGTCTCAGGCTTTGTCAATGTTGATCTTATTAAAAAGTCAACTTTTGGCTTCATAGTTGCTCCTTAATGCTTTTTATTTAATTTAGGTTCACTCTCATTTTATCCATTTATTCTTTCATTCTGCTTGCTTTGAGTTAAATTTATTTTACTTTTACTATATTCTTAAGCAGAGCATCAGGTCATTGTTTTTCAAATCCTTCTAGTGTTTTAATCTCAATACTTGTAGCTATATAGTGCCTACGTTAAAAACCTCCAATTCCTGATTTCACTGCATCTTATATATTTAGGTAAGTCTTATTTTAATTTTCATTAACTTCAAAATACTTTCTGTTTTTTCTTGTAATCTTTTTTGACCAAATGGTTGGCCAGTAGTATATTATTATATAATTAAAACATATTAGATAATTTCCAAAAATTTACTGAGGCTTATCTTCTAGAATAACATGTGGTGTATCCTGCAGAATAGTCTTTGGGTTGAGTGGACTGTCTAATATATTTCTGTTAGATCTATTTGGTTGATAATGTTCTGGTATTCTATTTTCAGGGATATTTCATGTCTAATCATGCTACCCATTTTTGAAATTGGAATTATGAATTATCCAGCTATTGATGTTAAACTATTTCTCCTTTCAGTTCTGATAGTTTTTTATATATATATTTGGGGATTCTGTTATAGGTATGTATTGGTGGATTGAACCTTTTATTATTTCATAAACCTCTTGTCTCTTGTAATAGTTTTTGTCTTAAAATATGTTCCTTATGACATTATCAATAGTCACTCCATACATGTTTTGGTCACATATGGAATATCAGTTTCCATTCTTTGCATCTATTTATATCCTTGGATTGAGAATTAATATTTTCAAGACAGAATATGATAAGGTTGTGTTGTGTGTGTGTGTGTGTTTTAAATTTGTACTGCAAATCTTTGCCTTATATTTGGAGAGTTTAGTCCATTACATTTATTATAATTAACTGATAAAGACTGACTTTTGCCATTTGGCTTCCTCTCTCACCACCGCCCCCCCCACCAGAAAAAGAAGAGTATTGAAAGATTGGAATGTGCAGTGTTGACTAATAGAAATAGATTACTGGCAATGTTTATAACCATCCTTACGTATCTATTTTACAGTACTCACGTTTCAACTCAGGGCCTCATGAACTCCAGACCAGCACACTACCAGTTAGCTATATAGACCCAGCCCTTCCTTATAATCATCTTTAAATTGTGCTTCATTTCTTAAAATTGGAGTCAGGATTTTAAAATTTGCATATAAATCTATTAGGTACATGTTTGAAGCTTTACATGCCTACTACTATTTATTTCCTGTAGTTATCATAAAATGTTCATTTTCTTATCAAAATCCAAAACAATATTAACCTTTATTGAAAGATAAGCATGAGATAGACACATAAGAAGTTTTTGCCTGTTATATTCTCCAGGAGCCCTGTGTACCAACATTCAAGTAAAGAGAGTGAAATACATTTTCAATTCATCGTATAAACCTACAGGATAACTTACGTTTCTAATTGTAGGATGTGTAGATTAAGATACAAAAAAGAGACTGATTACTCAGTTACTTGATGTAAGGGAATTGTTAATAATAAATGTGTGGTAATCATTGTTAATCCATGAGGTGCTGGGTAATTCTGAGGGCAAAACTCTACAGGAATAGAATAGCTCAAAATATTTCACCATCAATATGAAAACTGTAGCTATACTTTTCAGAACCATGAAATGAATTGGTTTTAATAAAATCATTTAAAAGTTAGGTAGGTTCAAGGAATCTCAGTAATATATTTTTTTCTTTAGTATAACATCTATAGAAATGCTAAATGCTTTAAATAACTTGAATTAAATACTTTAAAGTCAGAAATATCAAACTCATGAATGAAGATAAAACGGTGTATGTATAATTTCCACATTTTCAATTTTAAACTCAATTGAATTCCTCTCTGAGCTCAAGCTGGATTTTAGTATTTTTATTTTCTATTGATAACTAGTCAGCTATTGAGAAAAAAAATCATTTTAGAAAATAGTTGTTTGTGAATTTCTATCCTTGAATATATTTCAACATATAGCAATCCAGTGTGAGGGAATCTCCATCAACTTAGTTTACAGAATTTGCTGTTTTACATTTACATAGAAAACCAGAAATAAAGTCTTACCTCCACAAACTAGAATCCTATGAATCTATTCAGTTCCAGCAGATGGGATTTGAAATGTTTCAACCAAATAACTACTTTAGCCATTTAGTACTCAAAAAACTTCTGCAGCCATTAGGCGTTCTCCCCCACCGGCTGTTGGAACCATTTCTCTAGAGAGACTAATGAAAGCATGCAGGGAGGAGGAGCAGGGGGGTCCTAGGGAAAAGAATCTATAAACAAAGAAATTCAGGCAGGAAGAATTTAGATCTGGAAAGGGGAGGGCCAGGAGAAAGAAGGCTTGGGAGGCAGTATTGATACAGCTCAGCTTTTCCTAAAAGCAAGTGAACCTGAAAAGCAGACAGCTTTCTTGCTTATCATTTTAAGCTATTTTCAATGCTAAAAAGACAGAGTTTTACTACATTTTAAATGTTTACTTTGATGGGATTCTACTTTGTTACATATTTTTTTTGGAGGGGGATAGTTTTGGGGGGCCATGTTGTATTGGCTACATATCTAAGAAGATGTGTTTTAAAGACATTATAATAGCAATTTTCTGATGCATTGACAACTTCTGTTTAATAACTCTCAATAGATTATGACATTTATAACACACATAGTAAGGCTGAAAAATACCTATGAGATGTGATGGTATAAGATATACAACCAATCAAGCAAAAAAATTGATCACTGTTTACCCAATTTTATAAACATATTATCTAGCCACTATTGATGAAGTTACACCTGGTCTTATGCAAAAAGCCCAGAAAAGATTGATGATGCATTATGTATTGTTGAAGATCTACAGCATTTCTCCCAAATTATTATTATTAAAAATTTATTATTATTCTAAATTAATGGAATTTTTCAATAAATGTGATTATACCTAAAATGTATTTCATTTTATCAAATTTGTTTTATTCGTACTTTCATTTTTCTTACTAGAGTAGTTGTTTTGTGAAAAATTAAAACCAGAATATATTTTTACCAGAAAATGCATAGTAAATAAAATGATTAAAAAAAGAGAAAACCACAGTAGGAAATCGTGAATATCTGGAAGGCAAAGTACTTCTTGAAGTTTTATTTATTTCCATTCTATGAGCTCCAAAGACAGCTTCCAGGCTGGGGTTGAATTGCTCTATCACCAGAAAGCACATACTTGAGCAAGGATGATCACATTTCACAGTGTGACATAATTTGTCCATTTTTATTGCAGTTAACTTCTTTTTCTTACATTAATATTTTATTAAAAGTAAATCTTTAATGAATATTTTAAGAAACTTTAGGAAATGTCCTGAGTACCATATTTACTAGATACAAAGTATCTAAATATCAGGTAGTAAGTATCAATTCATAGAAGATAATTTTTCTTTAGGTATATACATTTTAGCAAATGGTGTTATTTGTAAAGAAAAAGTTATTGATATTATATTTCTAATAATATGAGTTTATGTTAAAAAGAAACATGATTAAAATTTTTAAAAATATTCAATAAAATTTGAAAACAAATCTAATTCCAGTTATCAGTTTGAGATACATTTTGCTTATACTTTCTGATATCTAAATTACCTGTTTTTCTTCTATTAATTTAATTTGAATTTCTTCATGATAAAAAATAATTCATGTCTAAAAATAATAAAGACCCATATACTTCCCTCTCACTTAAGAAATAAAATATCTATAAACTTTGAAAACTTCTATGCATTCCCTTCCTTTCAACATGCTTCAAGATGACTAAGTAACTTGTTTTTTGTTACTCATTATTCAATTTTCCATGGAAACTCATATACTTGGATCTAAATTTAAAGACATCATTTTAGATTTTGCCTTTTAAAGATCACATATTATAAATAAAACTGTATTGTATGCATTATTTATAACTTGCTTTGTTCAATATTATTTCTCAGCATAACTCATTCTGAGGTGAACTTATGTAGTTCACTTATTAATCTTCAGTTATACATAATATTTGATCATACCAATACCAATCATTAATGTCTATTCTATTATAGATTAAAGTTGTTTTCTATTGCTTTGTTTTATTTTTATTCATTTTCATGATGTTTCTGTACATACACATACCTTCTGATACACGTTTTCAGCTTTTCTTTGAAACATGTTTTTAAAAAGAATGTTTATTGTTTGTTTTCTTATAAATTCAAAGAATGTTTTATGCATTCTCATATAAATCCTTTATAGACTACCTATGTTACACATATCTTTTCTAGATATGTTAAATTACACTTTGTTTATGGTGATAAGTTTTGAATATGAGAAATTCTTAATTTCAGTGTATTTAATAATGTCTGTATATTCACCTATGGTTACTGCCATTGGATGTGCTTAAAGAAACACTTACCTGGCCCCAAATTATATACATATATGCTTCCTTCTCATTTTAAAATTATCTTTAAATTTAAGTTATGAACCCATTTGGAGTTGATTTTTGCACATGTGGTCAGAGAAAAGTCTATTTATTATTTTTTCATTTGACGACATTATGTTTTAAGTACCATTTGCTGGTTTAATTGTTTCACCTCAGCGACTGACTCACAGTGCAATCTCTGTTGTATAGCTGGTTTCTATAGATATATGAACTTTTTCTGTTGTATTGCACTGGTGTCTTTTCTATTACTCCGATGAAAACTCAAAGGTAATTACTGTATGTTTCTCAAAATTCTCAGGAAGAGTGAAACAGGTGGTATAGTGATACCAGATTTATTTGTTTGTTTGTTTTAGAGAGAGAGAGAGAGAGAGAGAGAGAGAGAGAGAGAGAGAGAGAAAAAATTTTTATTTTTTTAAGCTTTCGGTGGACATAACACCTTTGTTTGTATGTGGTGCTGAGGATTGAACCCAGGCTACATGCATGCGAGGCGAGCGCGCTACCACTTGAGCCACATCCCCAGCCCCATGATACCATATTTTAAACTATACTAAAGAGCAATAGTAACAAAAACAGCATGGTACTGGTACCAAAACAGGAGGGTAGACCAATGGTATAGAATAGAGGAAACAGAGACCAATCCACAAAATTACAACTACCTTATATTAGACAAAGGTGCTAAAAGCATGCAATGGAGAAAGAATAGCATCTTCAACAAATGGTACTGGGAGAACTGGAAAACCATATGCAACAAAATGAAATTGAATCCCTTTCTCTCACCATGCACAAAAGTTAACTCAAAATGGATCAAGGATCTAGGAATCAAACCAGAGACTCTGCATCTAACAGAAGAAAAAGTTGACCCTAATCTCCATCTCCTGGGGTTGGGCTCCAAATTCCTTAATAGGACACCTATCACAGAAGAGTTAAAATCAAGAATCAACAAATGGGATGTATTCAAATTAAAAAAGTTTTTTCTCAGCAAGAGAAACAATAAGAGAGGTAAATAGGGATCCTCATCCTGGGAACAAATTTTTACCCCTCACACTTCAGATAGAGCTCTAATCTCTAGAGTATACAAAGAACTAAAAAAAATTAAACAAAATAAATAAATAAATAATCCAATCAACAAATGGGCCAAGGACCTGAACAGACACTTCTCAGAGGAGGATATACAATCAATCAACAAATACACGAAAAAATGCTCACAATCTCTAGCAATCAGTGAAGTGCTGGTGAGAATGTGGGGAAAAAGGTACACTTGTACATTGTTGGTGAAACTGCAAATTGGTGCAGCCAATTTGGAAAACAGTATGTAGAAAGCTGGGAATGAAACTACCATTTGACCCAGCTATTCCCCTTTCAGAATATACCCAAAAGATCTAAAAAGAGCATACTACAGGGACACAGCCACATCAATATTCATAGCAGCACAACTCACAATAGCTAGACTGTGGAACCAAACTAGATGCCCTTCAATAGATGAATGGATAAAAAAATGTGGCATTTATACACAATGGAATATTACTCAGCACTAAAAATAACAAAATCATGGCATTTTCAGGGAAATGGATGGCATTAGAGCAGATTATGCTAAGTGAAGTTAGCATTAAAAACAAATGCTAATGTCCCTAAAAAACAAATGCTGAATGTCTTCTCTGATATAAGGGGGGTGACTCAAAATAGAATAGAGAGGAAGAGCATGAGAGGAAGATTACTACTAAATAGGGAAGAGAGGTGGGAGGGAATGGGAAGGAGAAGGGGAATTGCACCGAAGATGGAAGGAGACTCTCATCAATTACACAAAATATATGTATGATGATGTGAGGGGGAGAAAAAAAAGAGAGAGAAATGTGTCACAGTAGATTGGGCAGAGAGAAGTGATGGGAGGGGAATGGAGGGGAGGAGGGGATAGGAAGGGCAGCAGAATACAATAGACACTAGTATTGCTGTATGTATATAAGTGGCCGTATAAACAATGTGATCCTGCAACCTGTACATGTGGAAAAATGAGAATTCATACCCCATTTGAATCAAATGTATGATATGTAAAGATCATTGTATTGACATGAGCAAATAATAAAAAAATTAAAATGGTAAATATTTCTACCATCTTCTTCAGGAACTTCTTGTCTATTTGCTCCTGAGTATCTTATTCTTCTGTCAAGTTATTTTCAAAATGCTGATAGAAATTTTTATTGCACTTGATTTAAATATAGATAAAAATTAGGAAAATTTACACTAACAATAGTTAGCATAATTACTATACTTAATACATAATAAGTACTTTTAATGTCTTTCGTATAATTTTTGCATACAAGTGTTTTGAATAGTGTTACATTTTAATTGCAGATATTACTTATTGCCATTAAAGTATTCTTTAAGTATATATTCTTTATTAACAGAAACACAACTAACACTTAAAGAGTAATACTTACCAGTATAAATGTTTTGGTATATTTTTAATATTTTTATATAGATAATATTATCTGAAAATAATGGTTGTTTTAAATGTATTTTCTAATGAGGACATTTTTCTGATGTTATCATGACATTCACAAAGCAGGTGTGATACTGGAATTTTTTTTCTTAATTTATAAGGAATATATCTTTTACAGCTTGTGAAATTCAATTTTATTAAGTTGTTAATACGTTTATCATGATTTGATGTTGGATTTTATTAAAAACTCTTTTTTTATATGATGACAATTTTTTTTTAGTTTTCCAGATTAGAATCAAATTTATTGTTTTCTAATAATACAAATGGTATTGTGTTTTCTTATATATTGACAAAATTTACTAATATTTTGCTTAGAATAATGTTTCTGAACATTTTCTTTACTTTAAATCAGAAATGAAAGTTAAACAAATATTTAAAATTGGCAAATCCTTAAATAGGCACTTTACAAAAGAAAGTAATTACCGCCACCAAGAAAATGCAAATTAAAACCCTATGAGAAATCCTCTGAAATGAAAATGAGGACAAGTACTCCATTCACAATATCCTCAAAAAAATAAAATACTTGGGAATCAACCTAACAAAAGAGGTGAAAGATTTATACAATGAAAACTGCAGAACCCTAAAGAGAGATATAGAAGAAGATCTTAGAAGATGGAAAAATATACCTTGTTCATGGATAGGCAAAACTAACATCATCAAAATGGCGATATTACCAAAAGTTCTCTATAGGTTCAATGCAATGCCAATCAAAATCCCAACGGCATTTCTTGTAGAGATAGAGAAAACAATCATAAAATTCATATGGAAAAATAAAAGACCCAGAATAGCAAAAACAATGCTAAGCCGGAAGTGTGAATCAGGTGGTATAGCGATACCAGACTTCAAAGTATACTACAGAGCAATAGTAACAAAAACAGCATGATACTGGTACAAAAACAGGCGGGTGGACCAATGGTACAGAATAGAGGACACAGAAACCAATCCACAAAACTACAACTACCTTATATTTGATAAAGGGGCTAAAAGCATGCAATGGAGGAAGGATAGCATCTTCAACAAATGGTGCTGGGAAAACTGGAAATCCATTTGCATCAAAATGAAACTGAATCCCTTTCTCTTGCCATGCACAAAAGTTAACTCAAAATGGATCAAGGAGCTTGATATCAAATCAGAGACACAGCGTCTGATAGAAGAAAAAGTTGGCTATGATCTACATACATTGGGGTCAGGCTCCAAATTCCTCAATAGGACACCCATAGCACAAGAGTTAATAACTAGAATCAACAAATGGAACTTGCTCAAACTAAAAAGTTTTTTTCTCAGCAAAAGAAACAATAAGAGGGGTAAATAGGAAGCCTACATCCTGGGAACAAATCTTTACTCCTCACACTTCAGATACAGCCCTAATATCCAGAGTATACAAAGAACACAAAAAAATTAGACAATAAGATAACAAATAACCCAATCAACAAATGGGCCAAGGACCTGAACAGACACTTCTCAGAGGAAGACATACAATCAATTAACAAGAACATGAAAAAATGCTCACCATCGCTAGCAGTCAGAGAAATGCAAATCAAAACCACCCTAAAATACCATCTCACTCCAGTAAAATTGGCAGCCAGTATGAAGCCAAACAACAACAAGTGCTGGTGAGGATATGTGGAAAAGGGCACACTTGTTCATTGTTGGTGGGACTGCAAATTGGTGCAGCCAATTTGGAAAGCAGTATGGAGATTTCTTGGAAAGCTGGGAATGGAACCACCATTTGACCCAGCTATTCCCCTTCTTGGTCTATTCCCTAAAGACCTAATAAGAGCATGCTACGGGGACACTGCTACATCGATGTTCATAGCAGCACAATTCACGATAGCAAGATTGTGGAACCAACCTAGATGCCCTTCAATAGATGAATGGATAAAAAAAATGTGGAATTTATACACAATGGAGTATTACTCTGCATTAAAAAATGACAAAATCATAGAATTTGGAGGGAAATGGATGGCATTAGAGCAGATTATGCTAAGTGAAGCTAGCCAATCCCTAAAAATCAAATGCCAAATGTCTTCTTTGATATAAGGGTAATAACTAAGGACAGAGTAGGGACAAAGAGCATGAGAAGAAGATTAACATTAAACAGGGATGAGAGGTGGGAGGGAAAGGGAGAGAGAAGGGAAATCGCATGGAAATGGAAGGAGACACTCAGGGTTACACAAAATTACATACAAGAGGAATTGAGGGGAAAGGGAAAAATAATACAAGTGGGAGAAATGAATTACAGTAGAGGGGGTAGAGAGAGAAGAGAGGAGGGGAAGGGAGGGGGGATAGTAGAGGATAGTAAAGGTAGCAGAATACAACAGACACTAGAATGGCAATGTGTAAATCAATGGAAGTGTAACTGATGTGATTCTGCAATCTGTATACGGGGTAACAATGGGAGTTCATAACCCACTTGAATCAAACTGTGAAATATGATGTATCAAGAACTATGTAATGTTTTGAACAATCAACAATAAAAAAAGCAAAAAAAAAATAAAACAATTAAAACAAAACCCTATGAGATAACTCTGATTATATCATAGAAGGTTTAAAAATCTAAAGAGACTCCAAATGCTGGTGATACATGTTGTCAGATTTTGTGGCAAATGTTGTTCTCATATACTGATGGTGTGAAAGAATTTTGGTTACTTTTACTATGTAACATTCAAAGACAATCTATCAGTACGAAATATATGTGTTGCATTACCCAGCATTTTCATTCCTAAGCATGAATCTCACAAAAAAAGACAAAGAAAAAAAAGAAAGAAAGAAATGCATGGGTATCATATACACGTACAAACATGCTCATTGATGATTATTCACAGGAAATAGAAGCAAGAAACACAAAAACATTTTGCATTTATAAACAGTAGCATGGGTAAATAAATTATAATCTGTTCACTTATTAGAATGTCATGCAGCCCTTAGAATTAATGAGCTACTTCTACATGAGGGACATTGATAAAACTCACAACCGTTAAGATTGAACTGTATCGTTTTGGAGCTCATCCTAAAGCCCCACACATCACTGGGATTCATTCAGAGGCCAATAACTACTTTGGAAATAAAACCAAAGCCTCTGTGTTTGTATCAGTGTGTCCAGGTAAATCTTTACAGGTTTATTAGAAAGCAGAAAAGATTAGAAATATTGGAGAAACATTTTTGGACTCTGTTATTGATACTACATTAGACATGGCAGAATATTTAAAACCATACAATATTGTGAAGGAACACTGATTTTTATTTTGTCAGCAATAGGAAAATCCTTGGACAACAAAATTAAGGAGATATCTGATGGCAATATGTTTCTACCATGCACAATACTCACTTTTGTAATGTGTGGGATGAGCTCCAGGTTTTCTTGCAGAGGATTCTAATCCCACATTTCCTGATCAATCTATTCTTTGTACTATTTTCTCACTATTCTTTGCAAAATTTGTAGGATATAGAGGTCAATTTGCATGCTTCAAATAAATTCATTTATATTGAAGCTTAAATATGAAAAGATTTCAGAGTTTATATTTGCATTTTAATAGAAACACCATCCTTTCATAAAACATATTAAACACAATGGCAGCATTTTTTGTATCAGATAGAAAAAGAGGATAAAAATTAGAGCACTTAGCTAAGACATTCTCGGTATTTCTTGTATCTTTCAACATGGAAATTTGACTTTAAAGACTCTGTGTATAATGCTGTTTTCATTTAAATCACACATAGAACATTTTAAAAATTGAAAAGTTAAATTGATACATTGTCTAATGTGGTACCCTTTATAAGTCCCATAATATAAGGTAAGCTCTTTCTGGCTAGTCAGAATAAAGTTAATTGTACCATAGAAATAACTTAATGATATCTTAAGGAACATGAACAGAGTAATGAGGTTTAAGTTGCTTAATTCAAAACCAGAGTAAGTTTGAGCACAGATAACTTACATTATAGTGTCTTTCATGAATCATATAATAAGTGTAGATTAAAATAGCTATATTTTAAGTTTAATAAACTCTAAGAATTTTTATATATCTTAGACTCTGTCACATTGAAATGCATGGTCAACTTAATAGGGAGTTAAATACATCTTGTTAAATTCATTTTCTATCACTAATGATATAGAAATAGATAAAACTATTCATGGACTTATGCACAATTCCCCACCACCTCATGTGTTTATGTATTTTAACTTTTACTTGCCTTACCTCATGCTTTTGACCATTGTTCTCTGAATAAAAATTTGAAATAGAAGCTTGCTAACATGTAACTTGCTCATTGTGAAGGAACAAAATTTCATGAGATCAATTAAATGAGAATATGCACTTTTATTTTTCATTGGTGTTGTTACTGAAATTTTTTGTTATTCCTTGATGATATTTTTCTTGTTGTCACCTTTAATTTTATCTGCTTTATTTCATTTTTAAATTGAGCTTTAGGTAGTAGTTTTTACAGATGTTTCAATACATATATTCATTACTATTATTAATCACAATGAGGATTGGGTGGCAAATTGTGGAGAGGTACATTAACTGAGGTTTTCAAAATATATACACCAGGATTTGGTAAGACACTTACTTGGGGATATAGGGTAGGAACTGGAAGGAGTGGGAGAGACTTAGATGTAATATGTTTCTGTCATCTGTGAAGAACAAAAATAAAGAAAAGGGGGAAAAGCAAAGAAGTGTAGAAGATGTTTTTAGTACAATGTAATTTGAAGAAAGTTTTAACCAAGTCCTTGAGACAGACGTGATCATCAGAAAATTACCAGTCCTCCTGGGAACAAGTTTGGTTTAGGATCCTGCCATAGACCATTGTTGACTGGGAAAGGCTCATCAGAAGCTTGGCCTCCAGAGGAAGGTGGTGTTGAGTTTCCCAGTGTAGCATCTGAGGATGACAGTTAATTTATGACTGATAATCAGAAAGTCGAAGATCTGATGGATATATTTTTATGGTCAGAACAGGAGCCCTTAGGGACAGATAAATGTGACCAAAGGCTGATTTTAAATTTCACTGATATTATACAGTTTTACTTAGTTCTCTATAGACATTTCTTCTATTGAATATTCTCTGTATGGTAGATATAGATTGAAAAATTATTAAGAACTCAGGAACAGTAGTTTGTGTTTATCCATTTTATTTTATTACATTTTTTATTTGTTATTCCTCTTTTTTTATTGTTGGTCATTCAAAACATTACATAGTTCTTAATATATCATATTTCACAGTTTGATTCAAGTGGGTTATGAACTCCCAATTTTACCCCATATACAGATTGCTGTATCACATCAGTTACCCTTCCATTGATTTACATATTGCCATTCTAGTGTCTGATGTATTCTGCTGTCTATCCTATTCTCCACTATCCCCCTCCCCTCCCCTCTCCTCCCCCATTCTCTCTCTACCCCCTCTACTGTAAATCATTTCTTCCACTTGTATTATCTTGTCTTACCCCTCCTTTCCTCTTATATGTAATTTTGTATAACCCTGAGGATCACCTTCCATTTCCATGCGATTTCCCTTCTCACTCCCTTTCCCTCCCACCTCTCATACCTTTTTAATGTTAATCTTCTTCTCAAGCTCTTCGTCCCTACCCTGTCCTTGGTTACTCCTGTTATATCAAAGGAGTCATTTAGCATTTGTTTTTTAGGGATTGGCTAGCTTCACTTAGCATAATCTGCTCTAATGCCATCCATTTCCCTCCAAATTCTATGATTTTGTCATTTTTTAATGCAGAGTAATACTCCATTGTGTATAAATTCCACATTTTTTTTATCCATTCATCTATTGAAGGGCATCTAGGTTGGTTCCACAATCTTGCTATCGTGAATTGTGCTGCTATGAACATCGATGTAGCAGTGTCCCTGTAGCATGCTCTTATTAGGTCTTTAGGGAATAGACCGAGAAGGGGAATAACTTGGTCAAATGGTGGTTCCATTCCTAGCTTTCCAAGAAATCTCCATACTGCTTTCCAAATTGGCTGCACCAATTTGCAGTCCCACCAACAATGAACAAGTGTGCCCTTTTCTCCGCATCCTCTCCAGCACTTGTTGTTGTTGGACTTCATGATGGCTGCCAATCTTACTGGAGTGAGATGGTATTTTAGGGTGGTTTTGATTTGCATTTCTCTGACTGCTAGCGATGGTGAGCATTTTTTCATGTACCTATTGATTGATTGTATGTCCTCCTCTGAGAAGTTTCTGTTCAGGTCCTTGGCCCATTTATTGATTGGGTTATTTGTTATCTTATTGTCTAATTTTTTGAGTTCTTTGTATACTCTGGATATTAGGGCTCTATCTGAAGTTTGTGGAGTAAAGATTTGTTCCCAGGATGTAGGCTCCCTGTTTATCTCTCTTATTGTTTCTTTTTCTGAGAAAAAACTTTTTAGTTTGAGTAAGTCCCATTTGTTGATTCTAGTTGTTAACTCTTGAGCTCTGTATGGTAGATATAGATTGAAAAATTATTAAGAACTCAGGAACAGTATTTTGTGTTTATCCATTTTAAATTCATAATCTAAACCAGTTCTGTTCAAGATAAGCCTCTGGAGTTGACAGAGCTATTTGAAATTTAGGATCCCTACATAACAAGGAAGTAGGAAGTGTGCTCTCTCAATTTCATCTCCAACATAAACGACTCAAAATAGTCACGTATCTCACATAATTGAAACTCTTTAGAATGACTGCTGGAAGGACAATAGGATGTTCTTCATAAAATTTATTCTTATACTGCTGAGAGCCATAGCCAAGTAGGAATCATGTAAGGCATTTTTGGTTGAAAGGTGATGCCAGCAAGCCATTGAGATGATATGATTATGTTAAGATCTGCATTCAAATGGATATTAGACCCCTGTTGTCCGCCTTGGCCTACTACTTTGGAGCTCTAGTGGGACTCCTGGAGAGTTCCCACTGGTTGGGGAAGTGCGGTACAAGGGATTTCTGGAGGAGGAATTTGTCTGTTGGTGTAGTGTGGCCCGGTGAGAACACTGTGTGTGTGGTTCTGCATATTTCCCGGGAGAGTGCATGGCATTTGCGGGAGTTTCAGGAATAAAGTTTGTTCCTGCTTGAGTGGCTTGTGATTTTGTGCCCAGCCAGACTGCGGCATTATACATTTCTTCTTCTAGAAAAATCCTCAATTTTATACACCTTTCTTCAAGTTGGTACCTAAACAAATAAAAACCAAACTGAACAAACAACAAAAAACTCAATTATTATATTGTTGTTCATTTCTACACTTTAACATTGTCAAAAAGTGAGAAGGTGGAAATAACTTTCCCATATATCTTCAGAATTATTTTATGCTTCTTAGAGCACGTTTCCACTTGTTTGAAACCTATTTTTATATTAATAAATATTCTATGACAAAAATTATAAAACCGCTGTATCAGTCTCTCTTTGTTGCTGGAATAATTTACCACATATGTAGTAGTTTAAAACAAAATAAACATATTACAGTTTTTGGAGGCTAGAGTCCAAAGCTCACTGGACTGTCATCTAGTCCAGGGAAGGGCTGAATTTCTACTTGAGGTTGTAAATTGTCCCACTCTCTCATCTTTTCCAGTTTCTAGAAGCTTCCCATATCCTTTGGCTTGTGGTTTCTTCAATGTTTAAAACTAGCAATGGGTGGTTGAGTCTTGCTCAAGCTGACCTGACTCTCCTGTCCCCCTCTTTTATTAATAAAGACTATTGCTATTATATTAAGCCAACCTAGATAACCCAGAAGAATTTATCACAAAGCTATTAATTTAATCACATAATCTTATTATGTAAAAATAATTTTCCAAATTCTGAGATTAGGTTTTAGACATCCTTAGGGTTAGAGTCAACTTGGTTGCATTACTCCACCTCCCATACCTTCTCAAAAACAGAAAGAAATGCATACATTTTCTCCTAATCACTGTATCTTGGATATGTTGTTTTGTGTTTGTGCTTTTTTTTTTCCATTTAGTTAAAAAGCTTACTATCATTCCTGAAGAGCTGTTTTTTTGTAATTGTATTTTGAACTTTTGAATTCTTATTTAGAACTTTGTTATTCAGTTTTCAAATGTTTGGAAAATTGATTAATATCTCTACTTTCTTTCTTTATGAAAATATTCTGAGAAACAATTGGTCATGATAAATAATTTTAAAGTATATTATAGACATCTTGATGCTGCTTTTTGAATACCACTTTCTAACAAAAGTTTTCTTAATCAAAACTTTTATTATTTTCTAGTCCTTCCTTTTTGGAGTCTTTAACATTTTCTTTGTATTACTTATTTTCAATGTTTCTGGTTTTCAACGATGTAATTATAATATATCTTGATGTATTGTTATTATCATCATCAATATCTTCTTATATTTCTTGGATCTGTGAGTTTGTAGACTATATCACAGCTAGAGAAACTTCAGGTACGGTTTTGTTCTCTCTTGCTCTTTTTAGGTTTTAATTGCACATATGCTAAGACTACTTTAGAACTTTTTTCTTCTCTGAGCCTCAGTTTAAAGAGCTTCTCTCTGTACGAATTTAAATTAGTTCATGTTTTCTACTATCATGTGTATATTGATGTTAATTTGAGTAATTTTCCCCTTTTAGGCATTATGTTTTCAGCTCTATATCTTCACATTGATCTCTTTTTCATATCTTCAGTTTCCCTTCCCATTGTTTTCATATTTTTATTATAATAATTTATCATTTTTGTATCATATTGTAACTGTATAATCATTTTTGCCAATGGGTTTAATAGAGAGAAAAATCATCTTTCATTGCTGGAGCTATATCTAATTGATTATAATTTTTGCATAAGTTTCATTGCTCTACTTTTCAGTTGATAAGATCCACAAAAGTACTGTCATTTCCTCCAAGGTGTTCATGACCCTAGTCCTAGCATCTGCGAGTGTGTTAATCTACATGGTAAAGGTGACTTTGTGTTTTGCCTCAAAATCTGTATTTCTTTCTTTATCTCAGTAAAATTGCAAAATTCCACACTGAATCATTTTTCCCTTTCAGGAAAGTTTCTTCAGATAGAAAACCAGAGCCATTTTAAGAATTGTCTCATGTGATTTCCTGCTCTAAGTGATCAGACTTTTGTTCTACATGATATCTAATATATGAAAATAGTTGTTTCATAAATTTTCACACTTATTTTTCAATTTTGTTTTTGCTTACATCTTTTTTTTTCAGTAAGAGAATAGTTAAACAATTAAAGCTAAAAAATGCAATTCTATCTGCATTTTGGGGACAAACTCAGTGTTAGGATGAAGGGTTAGAAAAGTCATATGAATGTGACATAAAGATATATACTTAAACACACATCCATACATAACACAGTCACCCACACTAAAATCTTAAGACATTTCAAGTAACTTTTTATGATCCATGCATCTTCTAGAGATAATACCCCAGGATGTGCATATGTAATCTTTGACCATCTGAGGATGCTTTGTAAGGTCAACAAGAAATTTATCACTTGGGAGGAAAAAAATAATGTGAAAAACAGCTATTCGCATAATGGACTGTTAAGAACATTGGTTATAAATTTAGTGAAAAATATACTCTCTTGATGCAGTGAAGACATAGCTCTCCATTTTTATGTAGACACACATACACATTTACCTCCTTAATCAATTCAATGGAGCAAATATTTAGTTAGCAAACCCCATTTCTAAAGCAAGAAGGTGATTCAGTGAGAACTGCAATTTAATATGATTAATCACACAGAAGTGTGTGCCTGGTAGTGCAGATGGGAGAATCTGCAGCCAAATAAACCAATTAGGACACTACTGCCATCATCCAGGTTTATGTTTTATAACAACTTGAAATACCATAAAAGTAATTCATCCCAAAGAAAAAAAAGGTTGAGGCTCTTCATTATCAGGTTATTTTTTTTCAACATTTAAACAGTTACTGATATCTGTTGATGTCATCAGCAAAAACCTTATGATATTGAAAAGATATTCAAATTAATGGACTTCTTTTGTGAGGTTAGTCTACCAAGAATTGAACTCAGGGGCATTCAGCCACTGAGTCATATCCCCAGTCTTATTTTGTCTCCACTGAGTTGCTTAGCTCCTCCCTTTTGCTGAGGCTGACTTTGAACTCTCAATCCTCCTGCCCCAGCCCCCAAGATACTGGGATTACAGTTGTGCACCAGTGTACCTGACAAATTAATGGATTTTTAAAGTAAGTCATTTATGCTTCAAGGGGAAGAGAAAGGAACAAAGACAAAACTTTTCCTCAATAAAGTTTTGTAAGAAAATCTATTAGGAAACCATTGGTATCTAACTGTCTAATCATAATTAAAGACTAAGAGTGGCATAGCAGTAATGAGATGAAAGTAGATTATAGTGCAACACCCCATAATAGGACACTGCCTCCTTGTAGTAAGCATCCTGGAAAACATTTCATTTAATTTACTTAGAATTGAAGAAGAATGGAAATGTTTAATAAATGTTAAATAAGATTCATGATAGCTTGGTTGCACCTTCAAAACAGTATCGAAATCTGGTCTTAATATTATGTACATCCTCAACTACAAAGAAGAAACTCTGTGATCCAAATAGAGATTCTAAAAATACATGAACCAAGTATCTTTAGTACATGAGAAGCTCTGTGAAAATTGGTGCAATAGATTCTGTGTTAGAGTAAGAAAAGGACTCATTATTGCACTGTGTATACATGCTGCAAAATCTTAGGCAAATCTATCAACCCTCTTTGCTTTATTACTAAATTCCTCCTTAATTTTTTTCTATTCAGTTGGAAAAAAATAGAAAGGAAACTCCTTTAACTCCAAATTTATGGTTTTAATTTTATGTAGTGTTTTAAGATAAAGTTTTCTCCATTTCTCCTGAGTACCTCCTAAAAAGAGGCATTTAGCACAACACCCCATGAAACTTATTCTTTTCTATTAACTACTGTTAACTACATTTATGGGTATCTTGCTACATACAATGTCCATTTTCAGTTTTCAACTTCAATGTCTTTTTTGATTTGTATTTTTATTATGCTTCTTCTCTTGACCGCACTCTTTCTTTGGGGACGTCAGCATGACTAAGCCTGTCACCTTAGTCAAGCATTTCTTCAGGTGGCATCTTCTCAATTCTTCTACCCTAAGCATTAATTGTGTGTGTGTGTGTGGGGGGGGCTAACAACATACCCCAAATTTATCATTTTATATGTAAATTTCTATAACATTTAGTACTTTTACATTGTTGTACAACCACCGCCACAATTCCCAGAAAAAAATCATTTTTCACACTGAAATTCTGTATCCTTTAAACACTACTGCCATTCTTCCTTCTTTCCCAACCAGCCAATTAGCATACTACTTTATTTCTCTAAGAATTTAACTAATCTGGGTATATCATATGAAGGATCACAGAGTTTCTTCACAATATTTGTGTTTTGGTGACTGGCTTATTTCATTCAGTAATGACTCAAGTTTTGTTCATGCTCTATCCTTTGTAAGAATCCTCTTCCTCCTAAGGGCTCAGTGATATTTTATGGCGTATATTTACAATATTTTTGTTCATCCATTCATCCACTGATAAAAGCCTGGTTGCTTCCATTTTATGGCTATCATGAATAATGTGTGTGAACATGATGATAAACTTTTTTTGAGTCTCTGATTTCTCCTTTTATGCATATATACCAAGAAATGAAATTGCTAGATTATATGTTGATTCCATTTATTCTCATACAATTTCCCAAAGTGGCTATAAAACTCTACATCTTGAACAGCAATGCACAAGAATTCCAGTGTCTCATTTTCACATCACTCATTGCTCTCTGTTTCTTAATAATATCATTATTGTTATTTTATTAAAATCCATCTGATTATATAAAGTAAGCTCCATGTAGAAGGAACATTAATTCCCTGTTTCAATGATGTATCTAACATTCCTGAAACATTACCTGACATGCTATAGGTAGTTAATAAATAATTTTTGAAACTATAGTAATGTAAGGATGGATAATATGTGTTTTATTTATAAATGTGTTCACTTTGTATAAATTAGTAAAGATAATATTATAGAGGAAATCAAAACATGCATTCAGGATACAATGAAACACAG
This sequence comes from Ictidomys tridecemlineatus, assembly GCF_052094955.1. Taxonomy (NCBI): domain Eukaryota; kingdom Metazoa; phylum Chordata; class Mammalia; order Rodentia; family Sciuridae; genus Ictidomys; species Ictidomys tridecemlineatus. The sequence continues at coordinate 65,613,161 of NC_135478.1, read as the reverse complement.
TGGATTATACATAAATATTTATCAAGTTTCCATCTGAAACCTCCATAACATGAGAACAACTAAAAATAATATTAATAATAATAATAATAACATTGATGCTAGGAAAAAACAAAGGTGAAAGAACTAGACAAATTTTTTTTACTGTATGCAGACGGATATGTGTTACATATCAAAAGTCACAAAAAATAAAACACAATTTGTTAATGGCAGGAAGACAGAAGTCAGCTGATGATTCTTAAAGGAAAGCAAGAAATGTTAAGAATGAAGGCACTGAGTATCTAACAAATTAGGGGTGAGAAAAGGGGTTGAAAACAAGAATTTTTAAATAGGCTTTAGGTCTTCTTACAGTTTTTCTCCAAAAGGACTATAGTACCAAAGAATCCAGGATAAATACTGAACACAGAGAAATGAAGTGAATAACTAAACACTGAATGATAAGAGCAGCGATTCTCTTCTCTCACCAGGTACAAAAGTATTAATTTTCCAATCTTTAAGAGGTTTGAGAAGTCCTCTTTACGAAATTGACTACTCTAAGGAAAAACACCTTTATAAACTGATATTTCATATTACCACCAACTAATTATGGTAGCCATGTAGTTTGGACAGGTATGACTCTGATCAGATTTCCAACATACCTACTTAAATATGACCTTCTGGAATGGGTTTTATCAGATATTGCAGCAAAAACTCTCAGGAAGACAGAAAAATAAACAAATAAAAAATAAGAAATGAAAGTAAAAGATAGTGGAAGAAGACTTATTAACATATATAATATTAACATTATTATTACTGGAAGAATGAAGTAAATCTAAAGAAAAATATCATAGAAGAAAAAATTCTAAATTTGTAGACTAAGAGAATTTAGAAGCTAGCCAGATAAATTGGTAAAAATATACCTAATCCAATATAAATGATCAAGAAATTCTATTAAAGGGGATGGAAAATTCTCCCAATGATATCTATGGAGAAAATTAAAATCGTTCTCAGGAAAGAAAATGGAAATCTAACTCAAGTCATCTTTTGAATCTAAAATAATTTTAGAAAATAATGCCTTCAAATTATTGGGGAACATTTTCTCTATTTTTTTTCTTTTGTGGTGCTGGGGATTGAATCCAAGGCCTCATGCATGTGAGCAAGCACTCTGCCCACTGAGCTATATGCCCAGCCCTATCTTTCTAATCTTGAATGCTATAATTATCTAAATCAGAATGAAGATAAAGAAAGAGGAAAGGCTTATTCAAAAACATGTATGTATTCCATTCACAGTCCTTTGGGAAGTTACTAAATAATGTGCTCCATGTAAGCAAGGAAAAATGGAAACACAAGAACTTCACACCAGTAGTGACAATAAAGGGATGCCCATGATGATGGTGATGGAGAGGCACAAGTTACTACCATGGTATAGCTTAACATTCAGTCTTGGTAGATGAAAGAGAATGATAGGCTCCAAAGAAGATGTCACTTAGAACACACAACATGAAACTGATAAATGATATGAAGAGGGTCGATATTATGAGAATATATAACTGCTCTGGGAAAAAATTGTGAGAATAAACAGATAAATTATCCATATAAAACTCAAAACTGTGTGAAAAGCAACAGTGGAGAATTAATTACACACAGACACACACACACACAAAAAAACTTAAAAAGTAAATGAGAAAGAAATCAAATTGTAGTACAGTGTTACATTGTATTGTTTAGCTGTGAGTCACATACAATCACAAAAACTATAGACTATTGATATAATGAAATATAAAGAGGATAAAGGTATATGAGACTAAATATGTATCTCCCACCATGGTAAATAAATAGGAAAATATGTTAAAAAACGAACATCCTGTATATGCATATTATTAGAAACTTTAAAATACATTTGCATTAAAATATTAGGAAATTGGGAGGGGCTGGGGTTGTGGCTCAACATTAGAGTGCTTGACTAGCATATGCAAGGTGTTGGGTTCGATCCTCAGCACCACATAAAAATAAACAAATAAAATGAAGATATTGTGTCCAACTACAACTAAATAGAAATATAGATTAGGCATCTGCTCTAAGTACCATTTCCAAAGACTTTTAAGCATTTTTTTAAGTTTTATTAACATTTTCTCAAGTTTGACTGGAGAGTATGTCACCAAAGCTTTTCATATTATCATGCAACATGATGTTATTTATACACCCAATGCATAATTACAAGCTCACACACATATATTAGAAAGATTATTTGTAAAGAAATTTTAAAAAGTCAAGAAGTCCTGATAAATTTCCATTACCTGCCAAACACTATCCCATCATCACACAGATATAAAATAATGAACAGCATAAATTAATGTCTTGCTCATAGGGAACATATATTCTATTGAGGGAAGAAATTAAATTAGGAAATAAATATAAGGTAGTCATAAATACAGTGAATAAAACACAAAATGTGGTAAAGGACAGAAAATGAGAGAGGCAAGTTCATTTTTAGAAGTTTCAGGGGAGAACATTTTGACGATGGGATATTTATGTATAGAGCAGAGATGGTCAGGTGGAAAGGGTGTTCCAAGCTGAGGACATAGTGAGTGCAAAGACCCTGAGTTAGCGATATGCGTGGCTTGTACAAAAAAATAGCGAAGAGGCCAAGGTAGCTGTAAGGAAGTGGGTTAAGGGGAAGTAATATTAGGAGATAAGTTCAGAACTGCAACAATGAAGGAGTATACAAGTGCTTGCAACTTGTTAAGACTGGAAAACCATTGAAAATTGAAAGTAGAAAAGGATATGATCAGAGGCCCAAAAGAATGTTCCAGGTAGTGTTTGTAGAATAGAGTGCAGTGATTTAACCATGGAAGCAAATGAAGAATTAAATAAAGGACTTGCCAACACACTAGGCAATATATAATGATGAGTTGGATATCAGCCATCAGTGACATGAGATAGAATTTATTGATGGGCATAATCAAAAAGTTAAGTCTAATGTGCATGATGAGGCAGTATGAGAGTTTTTTGTTGGCCAATCAATTGAGAAATGAGCTTGTCCTTTAATAAGATGGAAACCTTGAGGGAGGAGCATTTGAAGTGTAAAAATAGGACTTAATTTTTGACCCATTGAGATAGTGATGAAGTTTGAAAGTCACATACAGAAAACAGATTTGCAAGGAACAAGAATAGATTTGAAAAATAATTTATAAGTTCAGCAGAGTGTTAGTAAAAATGTAGAGGCAATGTGTATGGAGAGTAGAGAGATAATTAGAAAGTAGAGAGAGGGAGGAGTCCAGGATGACTTTGCAAAATAATTCCATTAATCAAAACAGGAATTACAGAAGGATATATGTCTTTTGAACTTTATTATAATTGAATTTTATAGGAACTTACTTCAATTGAATATTACTTTTTCAATTTCAAGTGTTATTGACTTTGGGAGATTATATATTACTCAGTTATGCAGCTACAGCCACAGTAGGTTATGACTCTGTGGAAGGGAGGAATGGACCCAGGCTGAAATACATGGATTTGCTCATCGCCACTAATAAGAGATTTAACAGCTTCTGTCATACTACTGAGAGATCCTCCAATTATTCTCTTTTGAGTATTACTTTTCTATACCAGGTAAAGATATTTATAGGTATAATAAGCCCAGTTAACCCCTGGAATACTTAAAAAATACCCCTAAATTAAAGGCACAATGACTTTTTCTGTCAATTACACTTCATGAGAATTTTAGTAACTGATATTAAATTTAAAAACTTTGAAATTATACAAAGAAATATCCTGTTCATACGATGAGAAAGGGGTTTCCTTACTCTTTTGTTGTTGTTGTTGTTCACAAAAAAAATGCTACAGACTGAGTAAATAATTAAAAAAACAAGTTTATATTAGCTCACAGTTCTGATTAAAAATCAAGAGGTCACATTTGGTGATAGACTTTGTGCTAGTAGAGTCTCAGGTTAGTGCGGATCTTTACATTGCCAGAGACTTCTTCTTATAAGTCACTAGGGTTCAATTATAGGGGCTCCACCTGATGACCTTATCCATTCCTAGTAACCCCCAAACCTGCTGTAAACACCATAGTCAGATTAACTTTCCACCCTTTTAATACCTCACAATGGAGATTAAACACACAGTATGAGTTTCAGAAAGGTTGAACCATATTCAAACTATAGAGGGAAAAACTGGTTTCCAAAAATTATTTCCAATTATTTCATAATTGGTTGAAAAATATATTTACAAAACTACAATCCAAGAAGAAATTGTTGTTGTTGTTCTAATTCAGAATATTCTCTGTGATTTTATGGACTGATTTCTGCAAATGTTCATGGTCACCATTAGACATCACCATCCTCTGTCAATGAATCTATATGGTTCCTGTGGTATTCTGCACTCTGATGTTTCCCAATTCATTGCTAAAAAGATGTTTTTGATCAAATTGAATCTTCAAAGTCATACTTTAAGATTCTCTTTATACACTGAACTTTAAGCTAAAAGTATAATTCATTTTATAACCCTCAAATGAATAACATGCATTTTACTATTTATCATGCAACAGATGAAATAGTGAACTATATTTGTTATCAATAGTGGAGTAATATTTCTATATTTCATGAATCATCTCTTTGCTATCACCTGTGATTAGTACTGGATATATTCCGCATTTATAAAAACTATCTCCTATGCTCATATTTCATTTCTTCAAAAAAAAAAGCTATTTTATGTTTGGGCTGGGGATGTGGCTCAAGTGGTAGCATGCTCGCCTGGCATGCGTGCAGCCCGGGTTCGATCCTCAGCACCACATACAAACAAAGATGTTCTGTCCGCTGAAAACTAAAAAATAAATATTAAAAATTCTCTCTCTCTCTCTCTCTCTCTCTCTCTCTCTCTCTCTCTCTCTCAAAAAAGCTATTTTATGTTTCTTCTTTTATTTTTCTCTCTTTGTTCTCTATTTCTTCCATTTGTTTGCTACACATAGGTATTGTCCAAGTAGTATGCTAGGAACCTAGAAAATAAAGATGAATAAAATATAATCTCTGCCATTAAAGATCATATAATGTAGTATGCATATATATATATATATATATATATGTATATATATATATATATATATATATATATATATATAAACAAAACATTAACTAGTAATAAAAAGTCCAAAAATACAATAGAAACATAGTGAGGTAAATAACTTTCTCCACATGGGAAAGTCAGGTTCCTGGTAAAATTGAAATCTAAGGTGAGTACTGAAAGATTATATTATTATATGTGTCCAGGGAAATACCAGATTCAAAGGCTAACATAGAGAAACCACAAAGAATGAAAGAAATGTGCTTAAGAAACCATTGGTGGAGCCTAGACTGTGGTACAGGAAATGCCTAGGGATATTGTAGTGAATTTAAATAAAATAAGACTATGAAAGCTGTGTATGTTGTTTTAATTTGGATATGAAGTATCTCCCAAAGACTCACTCTTTAAGTCTTTGTCTCTAACGTAGCAATGTTCAGAGGTGGGCCTTGGGTGAAGTGATTGGATAATTAGGGCTTTGACATCCTTGGATTAATAATTTGAAGGTATTATCAGGAACTCTAAATTGAAGGAAGTTGGTCACTGGGAATGCCCTTGGAAACTATATTTTACCCATGGCCCCTTCCTCTTCTCTGTCTTCTTCTTGGCTGCAGTAAGCAGCCTTAAGTCCTAATCAATGGGGCCTACTGACACTGGACCCAAACCTCTGAAACTGTGAGCAAAATATATCTTTCCTGTATGATGTTAGCGTAAGGTATTTTGTTTGCAGAGACAAGTAACTAACACAAATGACATGACATAAAGTATAGACACACAGAAAGTCAATGGACCTTAGTGTTATACCCATACAAACTAGGCTGTGAAGTGCCTGAAGGTAGAAGTAGGAGCAATAAAAATACCTTTATGGTGGGTAAAAGAAAATGACTAAATTCAAGGAAGAATGAAGAATGTTAAAAATTAATACAAATGAATTGAATTGCATATAAAAGAAAATTGACTCAAAATAGCTTCAATAATACAGGAGTTCATTGGTTTGCATAGCAAGAAACTTAGCAGATCAGCAGACTTCAAGATTTTGAAGGGTTCAAAGTATCATTCATGGGCCCAGTCTCTTTTTCTCTCTGCCACTTTTTTCCCTAGTGTTAGGAGGCTCTCTACAGTGATTGCAGGAATCTTCTCCACAGCACCTTAAGCTTCATGCTTCATTATCAACCTGCAATGACAACCACAACAACTGGAAAGTTTTCATTTGTGGATCAAACACAGCAGCAGTTGTATGTGGCCATTGCCAGCATCTGTGTTAAGAGTGTAGTTGTCTTCTGAACCCATAAGAGACACACCTAATTAAAGGAAAGAAATGGTAGCTAGAAATATGTTTTTTCAACACAGTACCCTAGGCAGGAGATAATAAGATGTTCAGCACTGGGGACTCTAGCCGTTTTATGTGATCCTTAGGCAGGGCTTGCATTCCAGCAGGAAACTGAAATAGTAGGGAAAATAGTAACTTCAAATGATTAAACTGCATGAACTGAGTTTGGGTAAAATTTATAAGATGAGAAAATAAAGGCTAATAATTCAATACATTTGGTATGTACTTCACATCCTTATTTGGCACACATGTGGTATATGTCACAATTGGGAGATCTTGATCTATTTAATATAGATGCTGGAAGAGAAGGTAATCTTCCATACTCCCAAAGGGAATTCTAAATATGTACTCTAGTCTCAGACTGTAGTTTAAATATTCAAAAGTCTAATCATAATATTTAATTTACTTATACATACATATTTAAAACCACATACTATATGAAATTTATTCTTCTTTAGGTCTGAGTAACATTCCATTGTGTATTTGATTTTGCCATTCATCTATTGAAAGACACCTAGATTGGTTCCACAGTTTAGCTATTGTTAATTGAACTGCTATAAACATTGACATGGCTGTGTCACTGTAGTATGCTAATTTCAAATCCTTTGAGTATAAACCAAGGAGTTGGATAGTTGGGTCAAATGGTGGTTCTATTTCAAGTTTTCTTAGGAATCTTCATCTGCTTTCCATAGTAGTTTCACCAATTTACAGTCACACCAGCAATGTATGAGTGTTCCTTTTTCACTATCTCTTTGCAGTATCTTGCCTTTATTCTTGATCATTATCAGTCTGACTGGAATGAGATGAAATCTTAGAGTAGTTTTGATTTTCCTTTCTACAATTGCTAGAGGTGTTGAACATTTTGTCATATATTTGTTGATTGTATTTCTTCTGAGAAGTGTCTGTTCAGTACCTTAGACAATTTATTGATTGAGTTATTTTTGGTAAGTTTTTTGGCATTAATGCTTTATTGTATGTGCATGCAGTAAAGATATTCTCCCAATTTCTAGGGTCTCTCTTTATATTATTAATTGTTTCTTTTGCTGATAAGACATGTTTTAGTTTGAGTCTATCCCATTTATTGATTCTTGCTTTTACTCCTTGCACTTTAGGGGTCTTGTTAAGGAAATCAGACCCTTTTTCAACATGGTGAAGACTAGGGCCTACTTTTTCTTCTCGTAAGCAGAGGGTCTCTTTTATAATGCCTAAGTTTTTGATCCACTTTGATTTGAGTTTTGTACAGAGGAGGAGAAAGAGGTTTAATTTCATTTTGTACAGAGGGAGACAGGTTTAATTTCATTTTGTTACATAAATGTTACTTGTAACTTGGCTTGTGTTGCATATATTAAATAATTTTTTATTTATTTTGTGTTGGTAGTAATTGGGTAAAATATAACACTCTTTTAAACTGTGTGTCTCTACAATGAAAGGGAATTTTACCCATAAATGTTTGCTTATGTTTACTCAAGCATAATATTCTAAGAAAAGAATGGAATGTGGACTTAAGGATTGATAGATCTTTTGCAAATTTTTTTCTTCCCTAATGAGTAAAACTGTAGATACACACACACACACACACACACACACACACACACACACACACAGAGTAAATTTGTGTATCTGAATTTTCATGAAATAGCTTGCTCAGGGTTGAAAGATGAATTTCAACCAGGCAAAGTGGTGCTTGTTTTTAACTACTCCAGAGACTGGGGCAGGAAGATTGCATTCCTAAGGCCAGCATGGGCAATTGAATGATACCTTATCTCAAAATTAAAAAAAAATTAAAAAGGGCTGAGGTTTTAGCTCAGTGGTAAGAGTGCCCCTGAGTTCAATCTGTAGTATTGGTGGGTAGAGAGAAAATGAGTTTCCCACAATTGCAGTTTCTAGACTAGTTATTCTAGTATTTCTTCTTTCCTTTGGAATTAAATAGGGGTTCTTCATTTCCTTATCAGTTCATTAAAACTACTATGACAGGATCTTACCTATGACAAAAGAGTACTTCTGTTGGCAACAGGTTGAATGGGATAAGGAGTAAATAAACAGATATCAGATACAGCTCTGAGAACCAGAATATCTGGGTTTTCGTCTTTGATCATAGTAATTTACACATGATCAAAGTGTATGAGGTTCTTTTATTTAATGTCACCCCTCTTGCTAATGAATGACTTGTATACATAAGAGGATAAGTAATTAGCACATTGACTAGTTGTTTTTGAGATTATATTTGGACGTGGTTTGTGAGCTTAATTAAGAGTGACTGGTTTTAATATATATCCATATACATAAGTATAAAGACTGGGTCTATATCAAAATTCAAAAAGTGGAAATTCAATTTAAATATGTGTGTATATATAGCCCCAGTTTTATTGTCAGTGAGGGGAAGCTTTTCCTTTTTCCTTATTTTGCTTTAGCTTCCTCATATGAGAGAGAAAACACTTTAATTTTTGAGAACACTTTAATTTTCTGGCATATTTCACTTAGCAAGATTAATTACTCATAAGGAAATGGAACTATAACTTTAAGCACATATGCTCAAGACATGAAGCTAGGAGCTCTACATGTATTATTTTATATTCAGTATCTTCCTATGATTTGTTGGAAATATTCTTATTGAATAGATAGGGGGAAAAGACAGACAGTTTTATTTCAGTCAAATTTGTTACCATAAACATTTTTTTGAAAATATAGGAGAGATATTATCTAATAAATTTACCAAAATTGGCAAAATTGATGAGTAGAAGACCTAAGATAGGAATCCAGATATATGTGACTGTAAAGGAAAGATAAACATCTATGTTTCACAGTGTGATATACGTAATGCATGGAAGAGTGTTGGGGCTGTAGCTCAGTGGCAGAGCACTTGCCTCCTAGCATGTGTGAGGCATTGGGTTCGATCCAAATAAAAATAAAATAAATAAAATAAAGGCATTCTATCCATTTACAACTGCAATTTAAAAAAAGTGTTGAAGAGAAGTCTTCTTGTACTCTTAGTATAATCAAATATCAATATTTTGTCATAGAAGAATATCAGTTCAGCAGTTTAAGTCAGTTTTAAGAATAACATTTTTGCAATGAATCTCAATAAAACTTTTTTCTGATAAAGCAGATTAAAGACATTTTTCTTGAAATGTCATGTAAGGTTTTCTTAAGCACTGTTCATGTGCTCACATTTTGTCTGTGTGCAAAAATATATGCTAAGGATAGATTTATTTATTAAATAGATAATTCACTTTCAATTCTATACTTATTTTCTTCCTTCCTTTTATATTGCCATAACTGACATCTCAGGTACCAAGCCTTCATGGAGGACAGACAGCTGAATTTTGAATGGTATTTTAAACCCACATACTCTCAGTGGGATTTGTGTCTTTTTCCTTATATTTTTATTTAATCTAGATTGGGTTTTTTCCTGTTCTGAATTCTTATTTCTTTTTTGATCTTTCAAAATTTTATTGCAGTCTATTTTCTCCATTTCTAGTTATTCTAGTATTTCTTCTTTACTTTGGAATTAAATAGGGGTTCTAAAATTCTAGCAGTTATTATATGTTAGGTATGGTAAAACTGTTTGTGTATTTTGTCTCCATTATCTTCACTACAACCCATAAAGTAAGGCATTATCCTTTCAAAAGTGAATAAAACAAGTATTAATATATCAGTTTATCCAAACAGGAATAGTGGTGCCCACCTGCAATCTCAACTACTCAAGAGGCTGAAGTAGAATCACAGGTTCAAGGCTAGCCTAGGCAACTTAGTGAAACTCTAAGATAATTTCAAAGAAAAATGCCAAGGATATAGCTCATAGGTGGAGGAACCCTGGGTTCAATCCCCAGTACCAGAAAATAAAGAGAGAAAAGAAGAAAGAAAAATAGTTTGCTCCAAATCACAAGCTATTAAATGAAAAGAGAAAATTGATTCAAAACTATTTGAATAACCAATAACAAACAGTATTTCTTAAATATTGGTATGCAAGTCAACAGAGAAGCTTATTGTAATGCATATTAATTCTGTGGGAGTCAGCCCAGAGTCTCCATTTCTAACAGCTTTTCAGGAGCTACTAATGTTGCTCTTCCTTGATCCAGGCTAAATAATGAGCACCTATTCTGTGTAATTTATTGTTGATGATATGCCAATTGTGCATTATTTTCTAAGTGCTTCCTATCTGTGCTTTATATCTCTAAAATGTTTAATGTTCTTAAAGGCAGATATTTATTTATATTTACACACTTAGCAGTTTCTTTATGTAGTGGGAAACTAAAGTAGGAACATATGAGTTCATGTGTTTAGTAAATACTTGCTTAATAGGTACTTGTATTCCTTCAAATTTTACCATATAAAAAGGAATGTGTTATACTATATCAAGAAGTATAATCAGTTTCTGAATTTAGTATTCCTAAAGAACCATTAAATTATTGAATAATGATTTATACTGTGACAGGAATTATATTAATTTTTTACTATTTATTTTTATTTATTTATTTTTACATGCTGCTGAGGATCAAACTCAGGGTCTCACTTGTGCAAGGCAAGTATTCTACTACTGAGCTACAACTCCAGATTAATCTTAATACTAATGCTAATCTTAATACTAATTTAGAGAGTTATATAACTAAAACCTATATAGGATTTGTTACAGTAAGTGGCATAGCACTCTCAAACTAGCCACCTTGAGATACTTTTAGTCACCAATTTGTACTTTATGTTATAGAGTGATTTAAATAAACTAAAGCCAAACAATTCAAAAAAAGGGAAAAAATTCCTGTTTTCTTGTGAAATCTGAAAAATCTGAGTGCACTGACTTCACAATTTCCACGAGGCAAGACTTGCTGGAATTGAGTATTGACTATCTGGAGGAGGTGTCACAGAATCAGCCTAACCTGTTTCTGTAGATCCTTACTTGCAAGGCCTTGAGGCATTTGTGTTTGGAATTTGCTATTCTATTCAAATTAAGTTTTTTTTTCAGTTCTAATTTAGATTTATGCTTGTTTTTTTTAACAGACCCTTTTATGCAGTCTTGTGAAACTGAACAGCTTAAACTTGGTTAGAAATTACTTCCAGTCATATCCAGTGGGTGGTCCAGCTCAGTTTTTCACCATCTGTTCCCTCAACTTGGAATATAATCAAATCAATAAAATCCCATATGGAATTTTCTCTAGAGCAGAAGCATTAAGGGAACTAAATATGAAGGTAAACTTTTTGTATCAGGAGGAAAGGAGGAATTACAAATGCATTGATATTCTATTGTCTCTAATGATGTGGGTTATGTGTCATTTTACTTTGTTGATGAAGTCTACTTAGGGGCCCCTTGGAGGCAGTTTTTATCACATAAAAAGTGTTTTATAATTGTGTATAATACCCTAGGAATTTGTACTCAAGTATTAATAATGAGGATTTATTAAATTATATTTGTAGGTATGTTTATTGCAGAACAGTTTTAAAGGTACCAAATTATTATTACACTTAGGAATTTAAATTTTTAAAGTGGAATACTACAGAGCCACCAAAATTGATGCTCAGATATAGAAGAATATTAAATACCAGTTACAATATTCTTAGTTTAATAAGAATTCGGAGGTAATAGCATATAAAAAATTATTTGCATACATACAGTTTAAAGCTGTTTGGAGTATGATTAAATATAGTAAATACATAGGTATTTATGTGTACATATATAGTCAGTGTTTTCTAAAATGTATCTCTTTAAAGACAACCCATAAGTAATTCTGATCTCCATTTCTTTTTATTTTTTATCTCTATACTGTCCAGTGAAAGTGAAAGGATCTCACATTTGTAATAGTTTATTGTGAAAGAGGTGAAGAAATGGTGATTTATCTAGTCCAATGATTTAATTTTTAGTAAACTTTCTACACAGAGAAAACAATCTATTTGGCCATACAGGTATTTCTTGGCTGAGGCAGGAATTCAGCTTCCTAGATTTTTTGAATCAAGGTAGAGGGTTCTTTATATTATATCATTCAATATATTTTTGTTTTTGATGAGCCAGTCACACAATTATTGTTCTTTATAATTTAAATTTACAATTTCTTGACTCTGTCTGTACCTTTGTGTAACCTTTATCAAGTCTGAATAGAAATTTAGGAAAAGTGCTATAAAATGTTTTGTTGTTTTACTAAAAACAACAATCCTTTCCAAGCTAACATACTGTAATGATTACTGTAATAATGTCAAATTCATAAAAATGTATATTCAAATACAAAAAATAATTAATATTGGGACCACTGTGTTCTAAATCTATTACTACAAAAGAAATATACAGAATTAATGCTATTTACCACTACAATACTGTTACTGTATATATTAATTATGTAACTATATTAAAAATTTTGTTTGTAATAGGATTTTGAATTTATACTACTTCAGTAATTATGTGCTTTCAAATTACCATAAAAAATACATACTATATTTATGACAATAACTCTACTGGGTTTGAAAGTTTTTAGAGTACTAAATTAAATATTTTATTTTATTTAATTGAATGTTACCTATCCTAATACTCACTGTTTGAAAAATTATCATTGCTTATAAATTTTTAAGCCACACAATTATCATATATTTGGCCGATATAAAAATGAAAAGGTGGGGACAACAGGAAGAAGAACGCTGCACTTTGGACAGCTGTTCCTTTCGTTTTCCATTAGCATTTGAAAAATGTCTCTTTCACGCAGTGTTCATTGAGATTTTAATTTTGCAGTTTGTTCCTTTTTTAAGTGACATGCAATTAATTAAAGTTTAATGTGTCATCTATTTTCTGCAATGACATTTTTACTGCCCCCTTTTCATTTTAGTCAGTTTATAAATTGTACTCTAACTAATGAGTTCTCCTGATTTCTGGTTCCAAATAATTACCACTCTTATCCTATTCTTTAATGTGTCACAGAATGAAGACTATTAGCAGGTGAGCTCAGGTGAGCCAGGTCTGCCTGGCTATGAGGCCACTGTGGGCTGGCAGGGCAGGGAAGTGGCAGTGCCCCCCACCCCCCGCCTCTCTCAGCTCAGCACATATTGATCAGCCACTGTATGTCAACACCTGGGTCTGTGTGGGATATAAATGAAGCTGCCTCTGCCAGGCCTGTCTCCAGGGAGCTCACAGACTAGATAATTGCCCTAGTTTTTCACATTGCTTTGCCAGTAGAGATATGACTAATGGGACTTGAAATCCTGAATGATTTCTAACTGTATGTGGGGCTGAGTTTGGACCAAGATTAACAGCAACTTTGTAATAATTTCTGCATTGCCAAGTTGAAATTTATGCATATTTCACCAGGATGATTTGGAGTTTAATGTTGGAATATTTGTATGTGGGGGGGTAGTGGGTAGAATGGAGAGACATTCAGGAAGACGTTGGGGATACATCATTAAAAATTCTCTAGACAATCAGAACTGATAGGGTGCATAAATTAAGAGATTTATTTTAAGGAATTGGCTCATGAAGTTGTGGGGGTTGGGAAGTCTTAAATTTGTAGTCTAGGCCCACAGGTAGGAGTTAATACTGAAGTCTAGAGGCAGAACTTTTCCTTTTATTCCATGTTTTTTTGTTGGTGCATTATAATTTTATGTTTTATTTATTCTACTTAGTTATACATGAAAGCAGAATATATTTCAATTCATTGTACACAATGGAGCATAACTTTTCAATTCTCTGGTTGTACACGATATAGAGTTGTACAATTCGTGCCATTATACATGTGTCTAGGGTAATGATGTCTGTCTCATTCCACCATCTTTCCTGCCCCATGCCCCCTTCCCTCCCCCACCCTCCTCTTTGCCCAATCCAAAGTTTCTCCATTCTTCCCATGCCCCCCCATCCCCACCATTATGGATCAGCACCCACTAATCTGAGAAAACGTTCTGCCTTTGGTTTTATGGGAGTGGCTTACTTTACGTAGCATGATATTCTCCAGCTCTATCCATTTATGTGCAAATGCCATAATTTTATTCGTTTTAATGCTGATAAATAGTCCATTGTGCATACATACCAGTCTCTTTATCCATCCATCTACTGATGGGGATCTAGGTTGGTTCCACCGATAAGCTATTGTGAATTGAGCTGCTATAAACATTGATGTGGCTGCATCACTGTAGTATGGTGTATTATAATTATATATAACGATGGAATTTGCTGTTGCATATTCATATATGAATGCAACAAGAACTTTTTATTCCCTAGGAAATTTGAGTCTTTGCTCTTAAGGCAGTCAATGATTGGATGAGTCATAGCCACTTCTTTGGGGTTGATCTCCTTGACTTAAAGTTAACTGATTAGAAGGTGTTAGCCAAAGCTACAAATACCTTCAGGCCACACCTAGATTAGTGTTTCACTAAAGATCTGGATGTTCTAGTGTAGCCAAGGTGACACAGAATACTGACCATCACATCTGCCCTGCTGGGTGGTTGTTAGCACACAGAGCTGAGTGCAGGGGAACCAAGGCGCTCCCTGGAGCTCTCTACTCCATGGAGATTGCCAGCTTTGCAGCCCAGGCAGGCCCCCAACCAAAGTGACCATCATTCATTCTGTAATGAACCTTTGTTATAGGCATGCCTCCCACCTGCCAGGATTAGATGTGTTGCAGAAGAAAAATCCATAAGATATGGCCTCTGTTTTGGAATAGCCCACTGTCTGGTCTATAGGAATATGGGCTGCAGTACCCCAGCCAGTTAACTATCCAGTGGGAGAGGTGAAGGAACACCATTTCCCACAAAAGAGGACCCACAGCAGCCCTGCAAATGAAAGGACAGAAGAAATGGTACCGAGTGCCTTGCAAGTGACTGTTACCGTTAGCATTTAGAGCACTCCAGCTGTATCATGAAGTGATCTCAAGACATTTTTGTTATCTAGTCATGTCTCCATTGGCAGAGAGCTATGCAATCTTCTTTCTTTCTTTTGGGTACCAGGGATTGAACTCAGAGGCACTCAACCACTGAGCCACATCCCCAGCCCTATTGTGTATTTTATTTAGAGACAGGGGCTCACTGACTTGCTTAGTGCCTTGCTATTGCTGAGGCTGGCTTTGAACTTGCAAACAATCCTCCTGCCTCAACCTCCCGAGCTGCTGAGATTACAGGAGTGAGCCACTGTGCTCCACTGGAATCTTATTTCTTAAAAAAAAAATCATGATTTAGATTAGACAAATTTTTATTTAGAAAAGACAAAAACATCAAATGATGCATGAGAAACCTTTTCTTGTTGCAGTGGTAAATGCAGTAGGTGACTGTCACATGCAGGTGGCAGTGGTCCAGGATAGAGCTTGTTATTAGGTTTTGGAAAGTTAAACTTTGTTCCATTCTTTGAGTTGCTGCTGCAGCCACCCATTTGTGCTTCTTGTTTTTCATGGGCAGACGTACACACCTGGGAAAGCGGACGCGGGATGTCACCCAAGGAGTGGACTGCTTACACAGGCAGCGTGGAGGCCGTCCCACTCATGCAGAGGCTGCTGGAGCGTCCCTGCCCTGAACAGTTTGGGGAGAACTACAGGCCAGAGCTGCTGCTGACTTCGGAGGAGATTCTGAAGCCTGCAGCCTCCAAAAACTGCTTGCAGAGGCTCACTGAATTTGAGCGGTCCTCGCGCTCAGGCCGGGGCCTGGAAGATGGGGGCGTTCTTGACCATATGGTCAGGATGACCACAAGCCTTTATAGTCCTGCTGGGGCCATCGTCTGCCAAACTGTGTGTCCCGAGGACCCTCCCTGTTTTGGAAAACTGCGGCTGGCAGTGCAGGAAATCCTGGCAGCTAAGGGGGACCAGGACACCCTTGCCCAAGAGAGGGACAAGGCAGAAGGCGCTAAACAGCAATTTCGGACTTCTGAGGTGGGGGTTCCAGAGAGGAGGCTCCGAGACTCAGTCCCCTGTTTCCCTACCTGCCAGGGGCTCAGGGGCCAGCTTCTGCCAGGCGGAAGCCCAGCCTCCTGCCCCTGCAGCTCCTGCGCCAGAGCAGTGTGCTCTGGGTATGGTGGCCCCCATGTTCCGCATCAGCAAGGGCCTGCGCCCACCTTCCAGCCAGAGCGCATAGGCCGCAAGGGCAGCGCCAAGGACAGAAGCCACCTGCAGATCCCCAAGTGGTGGTACAAGGAGGCCAAGGAAGAAAAGAAGGCAGAAGAGGCCCAGAGGAAGTGCCAGGAGGAAGCACAGAAGGAAAAGCACCCCACTGGAGGAAAAGGACTGTGAAGGAGTCAGGGGTCATTGGGTGGAGGGCCTCTGTCGGGCTAGCGCTGAGGGGGGGCAGAGCCGCAGCGGGCGGGGGGCCAGGGGGGGGCCTGTTGGAGAGGCACAGGGGAGGCTGCCCCCTGGCTGGGCCCTCAGAGGTGCGCGCCAGGCTCCTGCAGTGCGGTCATACCGCGCTGAAAGCAGCCTTCTGGGATCCCAGGAAGTGGTCAAGTGTTCCCAAGAGGGAGCTGGGAACAGCAAGTATTGATTTGCCTAACCCTCCTTCCCCTAGCAATCAATACACCTAGCGGGCAATACACCTAATGTCTACCTTTAGAGCACCTCAATTAAGAATTTTTAAAAACCAATTTATCAAAGGGCGGGTTTTTTTTTGCATGATTTTGTACTTTTAATCATTATTTACCAATCTGCAGCATTTTACAGGTGTTGGGGATGTTTGTATTTAAGACAGTTTTAATATATGAGTCTGAAAACCCCTGGTTTAAAATTCCGTATCTAGCAATAAATATTTGTGAGAGCTGTATGAATTCTCAGAGTTCACGGGATTCTCCTTTTTGCCATTGGTTTTGGCTTTTGCCTTTCCATCTCATTGTGGATGTGCTTTGGTGTAGATTTTCCTATTTGATTAATTGATGCTGAATATTTGTTTTAATTTGATTAAAACAAATTGACTTTTACAGCAAAATTATCAAATGGAATAGTTCAGATTTCAGTGTCTTATTTTAAAACTCTCTTGTTAATACAGTAATAATAATGAAAATCATTGTCGAATTATTAGGAAACAATGCATTAACTGCATTTCTTGCTAGGCTCATTTTAAACAGGAACTTTGGATAAACTGCATAGGAAATCTTTTATTGGATATAAGAGAAAAATTGGCTTTTAATAAGTGGGGTGAGCTCAACAAATGATTATTGGAAATACAAAATTAAGTCATACGTGCTCTTAGATAAGTCAAATCTGTATATCCTTAAAATGTAAAAATTCAGGAAAGATAGGATCCCAGAGGGATGGAACTGCTGAAGGGGGCAGGAGGGTGATTTATAGGAACAAGAGGCTAGAACTGAGTTTTAACAAGCTTGTTTTGGACAAATTTCTAGGAGTATTTGGCATTTTCAGGGCAGCCCTCTCATCCAGGCTTAAGTAGAGTTTACTTTTATTTCTACTTTGATGATTGTCCCTGATCTTTAGTTCATCCTCCAGGGGAGTTTTCTGTTTATGTTTTTATCTCCAAAAACTGAGAAATTCTTACTGGATCTTAGAATATCTGTTACACATGCACTTTATTTAAATATTTAATTGAAATACTGGGAACCATGGATTCAAAAACTATCATAGAGTGTTTGGAAGCTCCTTACTATAACCCTGGATACATGCTGACACGAACTTATCTGTCTCATGGTGCAGGCAGTTGTGGCTCTGGGTTCTCCTTGCAGCTTCCCATCACCACCTTCTTGGTGTTGAGCAATCAGGGATTTCACACTAGCCCTTCCCCCTTTATCAGATAGTAAGATTGCGCCCAGGCTGTTGGAGAGACTAGTGAGATAAAAACACTGTTTCAGAATCAGATTTTAGCATGTTTCTCCTTAATCCCAGAAAGACATCAAGATGAATGCCACAGAGTCCTGGACCCACCTTTAGAACTACGCATATTAGTTGGTTGTGGATCACCCCTGTGGCTTGGAAGTTGGATTTGACCACATCTCCTTGACCTCAGTTATCTTTGGAGATTGTCTTCTCTGGGTCCCTGGCATTGTGGCATCTCCATGCCATGTCTATGGAATCCACAGCTTCACCTAGCTTGCCACAAGCTCCTCCCTCATCAGCTGAGCGCCCAGCCAGGCAGTGCCAAATGGCCTCTAATCTGTGACTTTCAATACTGGGTGCCCTGAGGACCACCAGTTAGTTTGTCAACATTTTCTGCCTTTACTCCTACTGCAGAGGCTGGCACTGTGTTGTTCTGGGGGAGAAGAACCCCAGTGTTTGAGTTCCCAGGAGAGTATACTGCAGCTTGTGTTGAGAACAGCAGCTTCTCCTCTCACTTGGGGGTTGCTATTCCTGAACACCCATCCTGAGCTCCCACAAAAGGCTCTAACTTTGTAAGAATATCAAATTGTCATTGGAACAGCCAGTGTTAGGCAGTGTCTGTTCTGGCTGATTTGGCATCTGCCTGCCATTGCATTGCCAAGTAATCCTGCTTGCTAACCACTGTGGTACCTATGTACTGGGAATGGTATGGAGCCCTGCACCCCTTCAAGCCGTGTCTCTGCTGATACCTGATCAGAACTGCACATTCTTGGTCCCACCCGTCCCCCTACCTCACATGATCCATTGTCAGTGTCCAGTGACAGGTGATTTCTTCAGTTTCTGTTATGGGGCCTCCTCTCCTGTTTGTTCCAGCCTTGACCAGCTGCACAGGATGCACCTGACCAGCATGGGGCTTGGCCAGCAATACTGCTGGTGTCCACAAGACAGCTCTAGAGATACATGCATTTAGAAAGTCTACTAGGCCAGCAAACTAGAGTCAGCCCAGCAGTTTCTTTGGCAGACTTGAAGGTGAACTTGCCACATTCCCTGTTCCATGGGAGTGGCCATGACCTGGTGGGCTTCATGAAGTAATAATGACAGATGTGTGGGAGAGCTGACTGGCAGGAGGGGAGCTGAGGTGTACCCCCAGACAGAAGAAATTGTCTGTGAAGCCCAAAGGACTCAAGTGTAGGAAGTGTCCATGCAGAGCCTGGTGCAAACTCTCACCAGTCCTTCTCTCCAGAATCAAATCACTGTGGGCTGCCTGGGGAGGCCCTTCTCTGGAATGTCCTCAGGTGGGGTCCGGGTGGCTTCTGGACCAGGTGCTCAACACTTGTCACTGTGGCTGTGTGGAAGAATATTTTCCAACAGTGTTCTCCTTCAAGGGCAATGTCTCTCCCCTATTTCCTCTCTCTAAGGAGGAGGCTTTTGCTCTTGTTTTGTCAGCCTCTTTGGAGTGGGCTACATGACAGCCAGTGGACACTGTGCCCAGTCTTGGGAAGGCAGTGCAGGAGGTCAGGAAGAGAAGTCTGGATGCTTCTCAGCAGGTGGCCTTTGGAGTCTCTCAATTTGGGGATCTGTGGGAGCACAAGAACAGATATCCTCAAGTGGGAACCTCCTGCCCAGGCTTGATAGTGTCACTGTGAGAAGGGTGAGGGAGGCAGGCGGGGGCAGCAGCTGGGCTTGTGATTAGCTCCACCAAGACAGTGAGTCAGCTGGTCAACTTGAGGAGGCTTGTGGGGCTCAGTGAGCCAGTCCCTTCTTAGGCAACATTGTTAGGATGGCCTTTTCTGGGTATGGGATTCGCAGAGAAGATATGATTGTCTGGTCCCTGAGGTGGAGAGAAACCACCCCTGGTCTCCCTGACAGTCCAGCTGGCATCATTTGTATGTGTTTTTACTGCTTTGAACAGCAGCACCTCATCACTGAGGCTCCACCCTCCATTTATCATCAGGTGCTGATGGGCGAGGACCCACCACAGTGTCCCATCCAGCTTCCACATTCTTTCCCTGAAATCCTCTTTACCTTCTCTTTAGTTCCCCCTTCCTTTTCTTTCTTGGCCTGTTTTCTTCTCGCAGTTTGGTTAAACTCCTTGCTCATCTTTGGCACCTGCTGTCCTGATGTCTAAAAAAATCAGAACAGGGGTTCCTGAGAAGCATTACGGTGGCCCTGATGCATTGTCATGTCAGGACCTCTGAGTCCCCAAGGATGAGTGAGCAGCAGGCCCCGCCCGCCACTCCTGCGCTGGGGTCCTGCTCAGGACCCAACCCCTCCCACTTTTAGGAAGTGTGGACTGGTCTGCTCTCCTGACATGGGACAGCACAGAGGGCGCAAGCTTGGGGCCTCTGCTTGCACCCAGGGTGTTTATTAACTGTAAATAGTGAATTTCAAGTTGACAGGTATCTTCTCAGGGATTTATATATAAATATAGTTAGGAGAACATTGAAATATATTTTAATACATTTTAGAGCTTGAGTAAATTATGATTAAACTGGAAAGAAGAAATATTTCAAAAACTTTGTTACCGTTGCTGATTTTAAGTGAGGTTTCTGGAACTTACCCTTTGGGAGAGATTTCTTTGGTTACTGGAGATTGGGGAACCCTGGCAGAGGAATTGGCTGTGGGGTGGTGTGAAGTCGCTTCTGTGTGAGAAGAGGTGGCTACTTGATAACGCAGATGGGCTCTTCATGGCTTCTACCTCTAGAGCAAGCTACGCCAGGTCTGAAGCTACAAGTACAGAGTGATGCTGATGCAGTTTTTCCCATTTGCTGTGTGCTTAAGCGTCCCGCAGGTGGCCTGGTACTAGCCTACCTAGAAGGAGCAAGGAGAGTCGGAGCTGCTCCTCTCTGCTTGCTGTAGAGAAGTGCCCACATCACATCATGGACATCCTGGAAATCACGGACATCAGGGTGCAGCCTCTAGGGCTACCCTAGCAGATTCCCAGCAGCTAGATACCTCAGAATTGCAAGACCATCACCACCTCCGTTTTGGGCACTCCTGAGATGACAGCTCATTCCGTGGCTCAGGAGAGTTTGTGACATGGGCTGGAAAATGGGATTTGTGATGCTTCTGTCCCTTCCTTCCCAGCTGTCAGCAGGAACCAGACCTCTGGAGTAGAGGCTGCTGTGGGTGAGACAGAGGCCCAGGAGGGGGCCAGATCGTGGCCCAAAGTGATGGAAAGGCTGCCATCTCAGACAGTTGGGAAGCCACAGGACTCCCAAGTTCCATGAAGAAATGACTCTTGGAGAGTGAGGGAGTGAGCCCAAAGCAAGGAGAGGGTAAGAAGTGCCCTGCACGCTCCCCCTGTCCATACTACCTAAAGCCAGAAGACCATTTTTATATAATTTGCCTTGACCTCAGTTTGCCCTGGGGAGTGAGTTACACCCTAATGCGAGTCTCCAGGTGTACCATTAACGCTACACTTGCTTCCCACTCGGGTGGAAGTGGTCAGGCACTACTGTACACTCCCAGCACAGTTGGTCTGTTATGTGATGAATTACTTTTTCTCTACAGTACTTGGGAAGTTACCTATCTTCCACGTGTTTGCTCAGGATCCCGGGCTTCCACAGCAGGTAGCTGTTTGTATTCTGGACCCTGCTGCCTCGTTATTGGTTTGCTGCCCACCAGAAGCACACAAGCCCGCCCCCTTGAGCCAGGCAGTCACCTGGAGGGCCTCCTTCTTCTAGGGAAAGAAAGGATGGAACATTGATCCTGTTCTTATTAAGATTCATAGGAAACAGAAAGTATAAATCACAATAGATCCTTACAACAAGCCAGTCACGGTTATTGAGGCACATGGAACTTTCACAGCGGATGACATTAGTCTCAAAGAACGTAGAACAAACCTAGTTCTTCCTAAAATGCTGATTGTTCAAGTTCCCACCTCTGGACGCATTTAGAGCTTGTTTTATGCACCTATATAATAATTCTTAAGTCAGCGAGTCATTTCTGTGCTCTTGGGTTCACATTTCTTCATTAAGATTTTAAATAAGTGTCTAAAAAATTCCTCTGCTTTTTTTTTAATTTAAAGAAATGGGAAAAAAACAAAACAACTACCTGCATTGATTTGACTGATTTTCAAGGGCATTGAATACCAGTGCTCACACTCAGTTTCCTCATTCTGCCTGCAATAAGACTTCTGTGCAAAGTGCACCCCTGTTGTGTGCCCACAAGCATAGTGTGTGATAGGGTGACTATGTACAGAGGTGACCAGGCACACACATGTACACGCACACCAGGTACACACAGATGACCTCAAGGGAGACCAGATTGCCTGGAAAGGTGACAGTGGCTCCCAGGGAGTGTCTAGGTGACCCGCTTGGTCAGAAGAATCATAAACCTGAGGGCTCCCTGGGATTCCAGGTAACGTGTCTCTTTTTGAAAGATGACCCAGGCAGTTTGAACAGAGCCACTTAGGCCGGGTCTGTGAGATTTCTCTGCCTTGATCAAGGCAGCTGACCATCTGTTATGAGTTGGAACCACTTAACTATGGTTACACTCAATGGGAACCAAGTGCATGATACCACACTCCTGAGAGTGGTACCCAGCAATCCCAGGAACCCTTGGTGGATTCAGACTCTTGGTTTGAATCAGATTCTTCATTCAAATGAAGTGTCAGAGCTAATTTTACTAGGATTTTCTTTGCTCAGATGACAGATGACGTTTTCTGGATGTCCCAGGATCTGTGTTTTTAAGCAACGGTGTCTTTGTGATGGGTTAGGTTTGGAACAGACTTTTGCACAGGGTGCTGGGTTTCAAATTTTGTCATTTTGGTATAAACGAGTCTTAGAACCTGTTTTATGCATGTAAAGCTATTTTGTTTATTATTTCTGTAAACCCAGACTTGATACTGTAAAGCTATTGAATATGGATATAATTGTATACATTACAGAGTGTTTTATTTTAAGGTGAGAGTTTTGTTACAGTTTATAAGAGATATTTTCTTATTTAGATCTCAGGGCTATCTTGGAACCTTCATATAAATGTGACCTGCCTCCCCAGCAGCTTCAATTATTGGTATTCAAAAGGCTCATGATTTTTAAGTTAAATGTGATATTTTCAGCAGAAAGAATGTTTTTTTCTTTTTAACGTATGACAAATTCTATTGAATATTTTAAGTCTAGAAAAAAAGATGTGGTCATGTAAAAACATGGGGAAATTGTGGGAAAAGAATTAAAACGACTTGCAAAATAAACATATTCTCACGTGATATTTGAATAAACTTGTGTGGATAAATTACAAAAGATATATATGGTATATTTCAGGTGATATTTTAATTGAATCAGATTTATACTTTCTTATTTCCACACTCTTTT
Organism: Ictidomys tridecemlineatus; assembly: GCF_052094955.1. Classification (NCBI taxonomy): domain Eukaryota; kingdom Metazoa; phylum Chordata; class Mammalia; order Rodentia; family Sciuridae; genus Ictidomys; species Ictidomys tridecemlineatus. The sequence continues at coordinate 65,589,777 of NC_135478.1, read as the reverse complement.
ACTTAATTTTTCCAAGGTAAGTGTTTAAAATATGTCAATTCCCCATGAATACTTTCTCATACAATGAAATGATGGAGAATTGAGATAGTATTACTCAGACGCTCCCATAGGCAGGAATTCACATCACAAGCAGAAGCAAAATGGAGCTTCCTTTTACCTATATAGTATGCTGGATGTGTTTTGGTGGACCTTTTGAAATAATTTAAAAAGTATTTTATTAACTTTTTGGGGAGTGGGTACCAGGGATTGAATCCAGGGGTGCTTAACAACTGATCCACAGCCCCAGCCTTTTAAATATTTTATTTAGAGACAGGGTCTTGCGGAATTGCTTAGGGCTTTGCTAAATTACTGAGGCTGGCTTTGAACTTATGATACTCCTGCCTCAGCCTCTGAAGCTACTGAAATTACAGGCATCCACCAATATGCCCGGCCTTTTATCTACTTTTTTTTTCAATAATTTTACTAAACCCAGGGATGCTTTACCATTGAGGTATATCCCTGGTCCTTTTTTACTTTTTTTTTTTTTTTTTTTGAGACAGGATTGCACTAAGTTGCTTAGCTGATGAGGCTGGCCTCAAACTTGCAATCCTCTTGCTTTAACCTCACAGGTCCCTGGGATTATAGGCATGTGCCACCACACTCAGCTGGAACCAAGTTTTTAATGTGATCTTCCCGCTCTTGTATAAACAAGATCCCAATGGACAAGCAGTTTTGTTCATCGTCTGTATTTTGGGAGAACATTTAGATACCTTTCATTCAATTTCTGCATAGTATTCCCCAGGAGATGTGAAGCATAAATGTTCTTGGTTTTTACTGTTTATAAATAAGGAAGGTCCCCATACCTATTTATTTGTACACACAATTGAGTGTTTTTAAAAGAGCAGAGTGTAGAAGCAAATTTTGCCTGGTAAAGGAAATATGCATGTTAATTTCTATAGTGACGTTACAAGGCTCTTTGCACAGGCTCGGCCTTGCACTCAGCCACCAGCAGGGGGCTAGAGGGCATCTCCCCTTGCAGCACCAAGTTTTACAAATCCAGTGGTGAAGTAAGGCATCTCTCATTGCCTTAATTTTCATTTACCCAGTTATTGGTGAGTTTGAGTATCTTTGCATGTTTCTCCAACAATTTTTATTTTCTGTTTCCTAAATTCCTTATTTATATTTGTTCTTCATTTTTTTAATTTTACAGTTTAGCATCATTTTTGATGATTTTTTTAAGGTTTGCTATGTATTTGGGGAATTGAACCAGGGGATACCTTTTGTATGTAAACTTAATTTAAATCAAATTTGTCAAGCTTTTTTTATATTTACATTTGTGTTTCTCTAAGGAGGCCCTTTCTACCCCAAATAAGCAGTTTAATTTTTCTATAGTTTCTTCTAATGATTTATAGGCATGTAGTTTTTTTTCTTTTTAGCTCAAAGAATTAAAAATACTTCAGCATTTAGGTTAATTTAAATTTTTTGTTTTAATTAGTTATACATGACAGTAGAATGCATTTATGCTCTTTGATATTTCACACATAAATGGGGTAAAATTTCTCACTTTTCTGATTGTGCATGTTGTAGAATCACATCAGTTATGCAGTCATGTGTATACATAGAGTAATAATGTCTATGGCATTCTACTATCCTTCCTATTCCACACCCCCTCCCCTCTCTTCATTCCTCTCTACCTAAAGTCACTCTATTCTTCTCTAGTGCCCCCCCACACCTTTTGTGAATTAGTTTATTTTTGATAGGACTTGAAATAATTAGTTCCTATTTACTTGGAAGTTTCACTCTGATCTTAGGAAATCTAAAGTCCAACTCATTAAACATCATAATAATACATGATTTTTAAGGAAGGACCCAAATAGGTGATTTCGTCTTTAACTTTAAACAAAACTTTGTCCTAGGGTAGAATTGTAATTGGAGGTAATTGATGCTTACTTATAAAATAGTCAATGATGTATTTGGTGGGTGGAAATACTAAATGAGAAGTTAACAGACAAGGAATGGACCTTGCAAAGAAGTCTGAGAACTGGGACATGAAAAGTGAGAGGGGGAGGCGGGGGGGAAGATGGTGGTCTTGTCTCTGGTTTCTGGCTGAATACTTAGCGGCCTGGACGCACTATGCTCCCCCATGCAAACTGGGAGTGTGGTGGGTAGACATAGGCCAGCGCTTCCCTGGGGGTTCACCTTGTCCAGTGGCCTTGGGAGGAGTGTGTGCCTGCAGAGTGTGGTCAGAAATGTCCGTGGAGGCTTCTGCATGCAAGTGCCCTTGCCCCTGGTTCACCACAGAGCTTCTGTTGCCACTGGCTCACAGGTCATGCCTGTTGTGTGCCTCGGTGAGGACTAGGCAAGTTTCCAGCCAGGGCCATGAAAAGCAGTCCTGAGCCTCCAGTCTGCCCACAGCTGTCAGTGCAAATTGCTCAGGTAGATTGCCAGCTTGCAGCCAGCGGCTACGTGATCCTGAGGCGTCACTGCCCCTGCAGCAGGGTTGGCCAGATGGGTCTCTGAGCAGGTGTGGAGAGTGCCCAGAGGGCCATGGGCAGGGCAGACACCGCTGCCCATCCACCTATGTTGCATGCTGCTTGTTGCCCTACTGTGTTCAACTCTGCTCGGCTCTCTTAAAAAAAAAAAACACAACAGAAACAGAACAAAAGTTGAATGTTTTCCTAGCTAGAAAAAAATATGTGAATAAAACTCAAGTCCACCTTGATATTTCAGAAGTGTGATTTAAAAAAAACAAGAATATCAAGAAATTAGCTGCAGGGAGATGACTTTACCTTGTCTTTACCTCCTAATAAGACAGAAACCTGGTCAGTGTCACAGCTGGGTGAGAGTCTGGATAGAAACTGGGTTCACAGACCATGGTGAGGAAGCCATTTCCCTATAGTGAAAAGGGACTGTCCTCATTTCCAGGGCAAAAGAGTCTGTCAAGGAAGCCACTCAACAGCCTGGGCTCACTATGTCCAATCTGGATCCTGCAAAGGGATCTTCTCTGAACACCCACTACCCTTTCTCCCCCATGGTGCAGCCCTGACCTGTTACAGCCTTAGGTGACCAAGTGCAGGTGCAGATGAGAGGCCCTTCCTGTACCCATCCTACTGGCATGGCCTCCCAGTGCATGATGCATTCTCCTCCCTTGAATTAGATGCAGTGTCTTCTTGGGGTGACAGGAATAGGTCAGGGGCAAGAAATGTCACACCTGTCCTCTTTCTATCCCTGGCTCTATAGGTGCTGGGTCTGAATGCCCCTAACCTCATACTGAGCCCTGAGAGCAGGACTCCACTCGCTGTCCCAGTCCTGGACTCAGGACAAGGAGGCCCTTGAGACACTGTGGCAACCTCCACATTCTTCCAGATTATCCCCCATTACCTGAACCAGTGGTCTTCAAATGGTGATCCCAGCAGTATCAACACACCCAGAAAATTGTCAGAAATGTGTGTTCTTGGGCCCCACCTGGATTCCTTGGGTTGCTACAGCAAATCACCACAACTTGGATGACTTGTAACAAGAGAAAAGTATTTTCTCACTGTTATGGAGGCCAGAAGTTCAACAAGCCACATTCCCACAGAAGCCCATGAGGAGGGTCCTTCCTTGCCTCTGCCAGCTTAAATGGCTGCTCATTATCCTTAGCCTTCCTTCGCTTGTGGCAATATTGCTCCCATGTGTTCCTGTCACCACGTGGCCATCTTCTGTGTCTGTGTCTGAATTTCGCTTTTCTAGTCATTAAATTAGCATCACCCTGCCTGAGTGGGATCATGTTTTAACTGTATTGCATGTTTAAGGTCCCTATTTCCAAATAAGCTCACAGAGGTACCAGGGGTTAGGACTTGAATGAAATTTGTGGGGACACCACCACCTATGGATACTGACTCAGAGCCTGGAGGGCTCTTGTCCCCTTCATGCCAACTGGATGCAAATCTGGGTGCCTTCCTTGCCTGGACTAATTTTTGTCCACCTGTGGGTGAGGGAGGGATTCCTACCTGGGTTGTGAGTGGAATACATAGCACTGGACAGATGAGAGCAGCAGATAGAACCACAAATGCTCACAGCCTGGGCGAGAAAGACCCTGCAGGCCACAATGGACCACATGGGGAGCCAGTGGCAGAGGACTTGACAGGAGGTGGGCACCCCCTAGTTTCTGCAAGAAGATGTGACTGGCATTTTGGGAAATTGCAGGGATTAGCAGGCCCTGTGTCTGGTGGTGGGACAGGAAGACTGCTGGCTATTTGTCCACAAGCTGAGTGGGAGATGGAACTTGTGGTTGTACCATAACGGTCTCTCCTGGTTCTACCAGCTGTTGAGGAGGCACACGATATTAATTTTAGGTTCAGGTCTTACACCATATTAATTTGTAAAATGTACCTCAAATCCTTCACCTGTCATTGGCTGCCATCCGGGTCCGAGCTCCAGTCCTCTCAGGCAGAAAAACATGAATCTGACCTTGGTGCCCTCCAGCTCAAAACCTGCCACTCCTTTCTGCTGCACCTGGAGAAAGAACCAGCCTCCTTCCATGGGCTTGAGGTGGGCGGGGAGCAGTCTGCTGTCCTCCCTGTGTCAGAGATGTCCTGAAGATGAGAGGGGATGAGAAGATGAGAAGGATCTCCCAGCAGACTCGTGGATTTGTGCTTCTCTCTGCGACACAGGTGTGCTCTGCTCTCCTTAGGTCCTCTCCTGGACACCCAGCTAAAGCTTGACTCAGTCTTTCTGCCATCTCACTTGTTCCCCAGTGGCACTCTGTGTGTTGTCCTACCTGGCCTCCACCCCACACCTAGCAAAACCTCCTAGGGAGCTGGAGCCCCATCTTTCTCCTTTCCAGCTTCTAGAGGGGGGCTTGTACCTTAAGAGTTGCTCCATTTCAACTGTGTGTTGCAGGAGAGGTTTCCTGGCTTTCTGCTGAGCTGGGGCCATGAGCTGAGTCCAGCTCCCATCCCCTAAGGGGTAGCTTGGACCTCAGAGGGCAGAGGCCATGGATCAGCTCTGCCCCCTACTGGCCATGGGGTCCCGGTGGCAAGTCACTGAACTTCTCAGTGTCCAATTCAGCATGGATTGTTCCCAGTTTTAGGGTTTTCATGATGTAATTAATTGACATAGAGATCTTATTAAGGTCTTAACAAGTTGGTGGCCACTGAACAGTTGTGTCCTACCTTCTTCTGTCAGACTCTAGACTAAATAATGGACTTCCATAGACCCCAGGCATGACCACAGAGACATCCACCTCTTGAGTCAGGCTCCCAGGTAAATGAGTGGAGATTGAAACACGGCCCTCCACCTCCCACACCCACCCACTCACCTTCATCAGCTCCAAAGGCTCCTTGACTACACACAGGCCACATTCATGGCTTCCTGCATCTTTTTATTCCAAGATTAAAGATGGATCACACCTTGTGCCTGCACCAAATGTACTTGGTGTCCTCAGGGCTAAAGCCCCTGCATCCCACAGCAGGGCAGGAGCAAGGAGAGGGTCTTGTGACCCTTTGGGCTTCTAACTGGAAGCCTCTTGAATGCTAGACAGGGCGGCATCCCCTCCCAGCTTGGGCTGTGTGGCTTCTGACCCACACTTTTGAGCTGTGTCCTTCCCAGGAGCAAGCACCCTTCAGGGAGGTAAGCAGAGGCTGCCCCTGTTTGGAGCAGTTACTGACCTCCCCACCTCTTCTGTTAAGGGGTCAGAAATGGCCTGCTACTTTTTGGCCTGGGCAGAGTGACTGTACAACCAAACCCCTCTCCAGACTTTGCAGATGAGGCCATGTTGATGGAGGTGCTGGCATTTGACTAGGGGGATGTTGAATGACAATGGAAATAAGCTAAGTCTTCTCTGAAAAGATGGCAATGTAGAAAATACTGGCTTTATTAGACTCAACTGGGCTCTTTTCCCAGAAAAGCATACGGGGAAGAAGATGCTTGGCTTGCTTAATTAAACCAGATGACAACGGACATATCCTAAGCTATGTGCAGAAAGTCTTTGGAGACAGACTGACGGGGTTGATCCTGGCTGCGTGCTTTCCTTGTGATCCTGCTTTGTGCATGAATCAGTGAACACTGAATGCCAGTGCCTGTGCTACAGAGGGCTCACCTCAGCAGATTCTGTGCCCATTGCCTTGAATAATGGTCCTTGGGGTTCCCCATGTCTTCCCTGCCTCCCTGCCTTCCAGGTGATCAAGAGCATCTCTTGAGGCCCCCAGTGAAGCTAGATACAGGGTAGAGAAGCACAATACTGGCTGCAGCAGGGTGACACATATTTTAAGTCTTTCTGAGTTCTAACAATGTCCATAAATGTCTCCCCAGGGAGAATCAGACCAAAATGCTCAGCCACAGGCCCTGTATGAACTCCAGTGAGCTGCTCTGAACTATGCATGGTCTTCAAACAGGTAGAGAGGGGTCCTTGGTTCCTTGCTCCCTGGTGCAATCATGTTCCCAAGAATCTACGTTACACCTTGCCATAAGTGCTGTGGGGTACTTCACACAGGGGCAGTGTCCTGAACAGTCTGGGCCAATAGCTTTCCAGTTGTGGTGAGAGGGAGGCAGGTGTCTGCCAGGAGGAGTCATCATCTCCCCGGAGTCTTGTGTGCAACCAGGAGTCTTGTCCTTGGACATCCCAGGAGAAGAAGGACAATTCTCTCACCTGCCCTGACATAACTCACCACTTGGAACTGGGAGAAAAGCTTTAGACCCATTGCAAGAGTCACTCCAGCTCCAGAACCAGCTGTTCTGAGTTCTGGCCCTGCAGATCCTCAGGGGTGGAGCCTGCACAGGCATATAGACATGGAGACTGCAGCTAACAGAACAAGTGTCTAATTTTTTTGATCTTTCTTTTCTCATTCATTGGCAAATAAAACTTATGCTACTTTCTTAAAGAAGTTGATTTTCTTAAAGAAGCATAGGCTGTTTTGGGGAAGCCAGGGCTAAAACATGCATGTTCAGTTTCACTAAGCCACAGGCCACTGCCCTTGGTTTCGCTGTACCCTCCATCAACTAATAACGTCCCCCATGAGGGAAACTAATGTGGGATCCCTTACCTAGACCAAGCACAGAGGGCGATGTCCTCCTGATCCTTGAGGGCCTGTGGTGGCCCATGGGGCCAGATGATACTCAGGTCTTCATTTCTGTTTTGCAAAAAGATTGGGGGTCCAGAGTTAGCCAAACTGCAAGGTGTGGGGGCACAGTCCCCAAGACGTGCTCACTTCTGATGAAATAGCATCATCAGATGCTCGGTGTGGGGGTGTTCTCCAAACGGTCCTTAGCTCCAGTAATTTCCTAGAAGGACTCAAGAACTCAGGGAAAGCCACATGCTTATGGGTCACCCCTCAGCGCTGAGGGTTAAGTACATTCCCCACACTTGAACTCCAATACTGAGTGAGTGTGAGGAGGGTGGGAGCACTCTTCCCGAGTCCCCCTGGCTCTGCATCCCTGGTGAGGGCAGCAAGGACTTGTGGAGGGGCTGTATGGTCGGGACAGTGCCAGGAGACAGGATGGAGACCAGGCCACAGTCCCTGCCTGAAGACAACTCTCCCTGCACGAGCTTCTTTCACGCTGCTGTTCTACAGGGCAACATTCATTTTCCTCTGTAGCCATGTCTCCCTTCACCGTGTATCCTGATAACTTTGAGGTTAATCAGCTCAAGGCACTCATGGTTCATGGTAGAAAATAGGCTGAAATCATTTGGAAAAAGGTTTCCAGACATTTCTTTGAGAAAAATTTAAATGGCTGAAAGCCTGGATGCCCTGGATGGGTGTGCGGGGGAAGCCACCAAGGACATTTAACTCTGCTCTTCTTTGTATCAGTGTCTGAGAAAACAGTCGTTATGCTGGGAACCACTTAATGCTCTCCTGAAGGAACAGATCTGCTCCACCTAAAGTTTCCCACTGCATCTCACCTTTGGGTAAAACAGATTCCCCTCCATAAAGTCTGCATCTCAGCGATTTGCTGTTTTCTGCTCCAGGGACTGAAAACCCATGGAGCTTGAGCTACTTCAGCCACCCCCACTAACCGCACCCTCACCTCATGTATTGCTTGTTTTCAAGATTCCAGGTTGAGGGCATTGGACTTTGCTTGTTTATTTATGTTACTATAAACTACGAATGTCTAGAACAGGGCCCAAAGGCTTGTTTGCCTTGGCATTCTGGATGTTTTGGATGCCATCATTCTGTGTAGAAGGATGTTCATGCATGGGGAGACGTTGGGTAACACCTCTGCCCTCTGTGAATTAGATGCCCCTAACTGTCCCCCCTCCTTCCTATGCCAACTAGTTCTGACAACCAAAAATGTCTCCAGACTTTGCCCAAATTCCATGGTCAGCAGCATCGGCCCCAGATGATTACCACTGCTCCAGGGATGATGAACATTGCCATTATTGTTCCAATCATGTTCTTTGTCTCTGTGAGAGGAACACCTGCAGGTTTGGGGTAATTTACACAGAAAATTAAGCCCTTATGCTATAAAATGTTGGACTTTCTCTTTGAAGTGACCAGTGGCATTGCAGAATGACAATGTTGAAATGTAATAAAAAGCCGTTTAGGTCTTCTGGGTTGAGTCCCAAATCCTCCAGATTATATTAGTTCATAACATCAGATAGTGTTGGGTCTTTTCTGATTGACAAATTGGATTTTTTTAAAGCAAGGCAGTTGGATTTATAATATTTAGAATTAAAGGGGAGAATAAGGGGGAAATTATTTTCTCTTGCCCTTAACTGAATTTTAGAGAATCTGTTTGGAAGAGTAAGTTCAATGTTAGGCAGAATGTGTGAAGACACCTCATTAGGACCTATGTAAAAACAGACTTAAGATGCTTGGAGACTCAAAGAACATTGACTTGTAATGGACTCTTTAATACATATTTTTTTTTAGTTGTAGATGGACAGAATACCTTTATTTTATTTATTTTATGTGGTGTAGAGGATCAAACTCAGTACTTCACACATACAAGGCAAGCACTTCAGCACTGAGCTACAACCCCAGCCCTGCAATGGACTCTTTGCTTAATTTTATGTGTCAACTTGGCTGGTCCGTAGAGCCCAGATATTTGGTTAAACATTGTTCTAGGTGTTTCTGCAAAGGTGTTTTTGGATGTGGTTTACATTCAAATTGAAGACTTTTGTGTAAAACAGATTCCCCTACATAAAGTGGTGGACCTCCTCCAATGTATTGAAGGTCTGAACAGAACAAAACCCGCACCCGCTGCCTGAGCAACAGGGGACTCTGCAGAAGAGATCCCCAAGACTTCACTGCAACATAGCTCTTCCCGGGCTGCCAGCCTGCCAGCCCACCCTGCAAATAGAGAAATTGCCCAGTCTTTATAAGTTCATGAGCCAATTCTTTAAAAAGAAGTTTCTGTGTGTGTGTGTGTGTGTGTGTGTGTGTGTGTGTGTGTGTGTAGTCACATGCCACTAAGGACAGGGATATGTTCTGAGAAATGCATCCTTACGTGATTTTGTTATCTGCAAACACCTTAGAATGTACTACACAAATCAAGATGGTGGCCACATCCTTATGCAATAGAGTCTTATAGGCCTACCACTATATATAAGGCCTATTGTGGAACAAAACATTGCTATGAGGTACATGACTGTCGATCTACAACATCTTATTGGTTCAGGTTCTCCAGAGAACGCTGACTAATATAACCATTCCGAGGACATTAAATGTACTCAAAGTTTCATGGTTTGCCACCGTCACCCACTCACCTTCCTGTTCTTCAGGAGCATATGGTTATAGAGGCCTCCTGGGAAGGTTACAAAATGCCTAGGTTTTTGTTTTGTTTTGTTTTTATCCTGCAGAGGCCAGCAGGATGCCAAGTCTTGGGGGGAAAATCTTTACTTTGACTTTGTAAAAAGAAGCATTTAATCAGCAGAGCATCTGTGGAGTCAGGAAATCTGCAGAACAGTGGAAGAACACCATGGGCTGTCCAGTCAGGAGGTTCCCTGAAGACCTTAAAAGAGCATACTATAGGGATATTGCTACATCGATGTTCATAGCAGCACAATTCACAATAGCTAGACTGTGGAACCAACCTAGATGCCCTTCAATAGATGAATGGATTAAAAAAATGTGGCATTTATACACAATGGAGTACTATGCAGCACTAAGAAATGACAAAATCATAGAATTTGCAGGGAAATGGATGGCACTAGAGCAGATTAGGCTAAGTGAAACTAGCAATCCCTAAAAAACAAATGCCAAATATCATCTTTGATATAAGGAGAGCAACTAAGAACAGAATAGGGAGGAAGAGCATGAGAAGAAGATCACCATTAAACAGGGCCAAGGAGGGAAAGAGAGAGAGAAAGGAAATTATATGGTAAAGGAAGGAGACCCTCATTGTTATACAAAATTACATATAAGAGGAAGTGAGGGGAAAGGGGAAAAAACAAGAGAGAGAAATGAATTACAGTAGATGGGGTAGAGAGAGAAGATGGGAGGGGAGGGGAGGGGAGCGGAGCGGGGATAATAGAGAATAGGAAAGGCAGCAGAATACCACATACACTAGAATGGCAATATGTAAAAAAGTTGATGTGGAACCAATGTATATGCAATATGTATACGGGTAAAAATGGGAGTTCATAATCTGCTTGAATCAAATGTATAAAATATGATATGTCAAGAGCTTTGTAATGTTTTGAACAACTAATAATAAAAAATTTTTAAAAAGACGTTTTTAAAATAATTAATTAATTACAAACCTGCTAGCTCGACAATATCTGCCTTTCCCCACAGTCCCTGCTCGTTCTCTGGCTGTCTGAGCTCAAGGCTCCTCCCGCCCAGGCTGTGCCCTCCCCTTGGCTGGAGGTCACTTCCATGTCTCCATTGCCAGGTCTCTTGCAAAGGCTGGGCATATCTCACCCTGTAGCTTTGTGGCCGTGTGCACATGGGTGCTTACCTGACACCTGAACCTGGGCTTAGAGAAGAGCCAGGACTGGTTGTATAGTTCTGTGGGAGTGTTTGTGCCCTTCCAATCAATATTCGAGTTTGTGACACAAGACTTGATCCTCTGGTTCATGACCTTGCACCAGCCCACCCTGTTGGTAACTATGTATAAGTAAAGTGGATTTTTTTTCCTCCAAGGTCTGTCTCTGGTCAGTGTTGGAGGAAGTCCTAAGATTGGCTGGAACAACTCCACTTGCGGTCCATTCTACTCTCAGTTCAGTCTTTCAAGGTTCAGATGGTTTTGAACCACCTTCAGCTGGCCCTATGTGGTGCATGCTCTCATTTCTCCTTGCCTCTTCTGCAGAATGAGAGGCTTTGCAGAGAGGCTGAGTTTGTGCTTCTGCAATGTGTGCCATTAGCTGTCCTCTTCCTGACCTCAACACCATTTTCCTGTGTCCATAGCTGCTTATGTCCCCCTCATTTTCCCCTCAAGGGTAGGGTCATGAGCTATGGGAACCAGTGGAAGACAGCTCTCTGCAAAGGGGGGCATCTGCCTCTTTGTGCCCCCTTCTAGTCTTCTCTCCCCAGCCCTGCAGATGGCTCTGCTTGGTGACCAGTGGCACTGCCATGAACTGAGCATGGTGGATGTAGTGATGGAAAGGTGATTTACTAAAGGAACAAGGACTGGTGTTGTCAGGAGTTTATCAAGAGGTTGGTGTCCTGGGTTGACTAGTGTCCCCCCAAAAAATATTCAAGCACTGACTTCCACTGCCTGTAGATGTGACCTCATTTGGAAGTAGGGTTTTTGCATTTTTAATTGGTGAAGATGATTTCACATTGGATCAGAGGAGACACAAATCTATTGACTGGTGTTCTTTGGGACATTTGGACATAGACATACACAGAAAGGGATAGTCATGTGACTGCAGAGTCTGAGATGAGATTTATGTTGCTCTAAGCCAAAAAAAAAATGGCAAAGGTGGTGACTGCCTGAAGCTTGGTGGTGGGAAGGAGTCCCTCTTGTGCCTTCAGAGGGAGGACAGATGTCCTGCTAGCACCTTGACTTTCAACATCCAGACTCCAGAATGGGCAGAGGATGTGGTTCTGTTGTTTGGAGCCACTCAGTTTGTGGCTCTATTATGGCAGCAGCAGGGAACCAATGCAGGGGACAATGGTATTACTAGTGCCAGGGAAACCCCTGGGGTCAGTCCTGTCCATGTCTGATGTGTGTGTGGTGCTTCCATCCACCACTGTGGATTGATGGAGAATATCGACTGCCCCCTGACACAAAATAAGTAAGACCCTCAGCCCTGTCCCCAGGAGACAGGACACACATATACAAACAGCAGCTTCCAGAGGCAGCAGAATGTGACAGAGAGGACTGTAGGGAGTTGCATTGTGTGCATAACGGCCACGCCCAACCTTGGTCCATCCTGACCTTGCAGCTTCCAGGGAGAAAATTCCAGGGGTCCCTCCCAGATCAAACTCGGATTTGGTCCTGCACCTCTGGGTTGTCTGCCTCCTGGTTTCCTCTGGGACACCTTCTCATGAAGGCAGATGTTTGGCATATAACCAACTACGGACTACCACCCCTAGACTTACTACGAGTACTTCTCTTTAAAATCTGTTCCCAATGGGCCTGCTCAGCACAGGGCCAGCACAGTTGCTGGTCCCAAGTAATACAGTTCAACCAACTATATTAAGCTTTTCCATTTTTTGCCAGTCTCAGTAGATGATTATGCTCCAGTTGCCAGGTGTTCAACAGTTCAGATCTGTGACTGGGAAATGATTTTTTGAAAATATTCATCAAATATGTACATTTGTATTTCTACTGAAACCACCTGGCAACCCCAGGAATATGTAAAAGGGAATCTCTGAGAGAAACAATCCATGAGAATTGTTGCGGGAGCTTTATTAGAATCTCTATTATTCTTGCAATCAGCTATTGATAAACTCATTCAGAAAAGCACTTGCTTTCATGGATCTAGAGTCCACAGTTGCATGTGCAATCTAGCTTGAAGTTTATGGAATGTGCCTCTGGAAAACCTGGCATGCCTCTGGGAGCAGGAGGTCCTTTCAACAAGACAGTGGCAGGCTGCTCCTGTGGCGTGTTCCATGGCAGTACTGCCAGCCTAGTCTCGGTCTCCAGAGACACCCTCTGTTCAAACCTACGTTTCAGTGATTAAGAAATATGAAACATGGGCCTTGAGGGTTATGCCCTGGCATCCCAGGAAACCAATGCTGCCCATCAATGTGGTGCTGGGCTTCTCCATCAGGGAAGAGGACAAGCTGACCCTGACCAGCTTGCCTTGGTTTTTTCCACCTGGAACACAAGCCTGGAGAAGGTACCAGAAAGGCTGGTCATATGAACGATGCACACAGTGCCACCTGGACCTCCAGCAGACTCCACTGCTGGTGGGTGGGACGGTCAGACACACCCTCTTCTGAGCAGTGCTCCAGGAACTTCTCATTTCTGCTTTGTTGGAAAAGCAGAGCACACCATAGCCTCAAGACAAGGACTAATCTAGGGCATCTTGGGGCAGGAGACACATGTAGAAACTGCACAATCTGATGTGCCCAAGCGAGGGTGGGTGCAGGCAGATGTGTGCCTGGTAAGAGAGATTCTGGTCACAGGGAGACAGACCACACTCGGGGAGACGTGGTGATCCCTGGGGAGGCAAAGGGCAGGCCTCGACGCTGTCTCTCATGCTTTCAACTCTTGTGTGAAGCACCCCAGAGCTAGCTGTGTCTTCCTCCACCCTGGGCAGTGGTCACCTCCAGAAGGCCAGAGCAGCCCTAGAGGTGACTGCTGAACCTTGAGGTCTGTCTCCTTCTTCCCAGAGCCTGTACTAAGACGATGCTGACCTCACTCAGCAAGTGCTCCTGGGATCCCCCAGCCCACGTCCTCAGCACAAGGGCCTCTGGAAAGAAAGAGACTTTTCAGAGCTGACCGCTTTCCTTTGCGTCCTTTGATGCTTGGGTACCTGGTACTGAGACCCCCTGTTGCCCAGGGAAGGGATTCAGTGTCAAGTGACTGCTCAAAGACCCTCTCTGAGACCTACCAGCCCAGCCCTATGTCATACCCTCCCATGGCTGTGCAGACTGTTATGTTTTTACTAAAAAGCATGAAATAGTTGAGCTTTTCCTTAACCTTATTGAATCTTGCCACACTGTGCCCTCTTGTTCTCAGGACCACAGGCAGGACTTCAGAACATTGTGGAGACAGAATTAGGCTAAAGGGTGAAGGACTTCATTTTACTTGGGTCTCAGTAAATTCTGCTAATGGCACTTCTGAGGGAGGGTGCGAGGATCTTTCAATGGCATCCTGCCAAGATTCCTAGGACACATTTGGGGTTTGAATGTTTCTAATTTTAAATATGGAAATTTAAGACAAAGGAAGGGATATTTGGCTTTGTCTTAGATTTCTCAGATTGAGCAGCTCTTGGAGAAGGTGCTGGGTGTCCATGAGGGATGTCACAGGGAAGCGAAGCCAGGACTGCTGGGGTGTCAGGGTGCAGGTGCTCCTTCACTTGTGAGGCTGCTGGATGTGGTGGGTCCTGGGGTAAGGGGGCTTATCTATGGAGGTGTGAGGCTTCTGGTGAGCCCCCTGTGCAGCCGCTAGAGGGAAGTCTTTTTCACTCTGTCAGGAGATACAAATGAGCCACTGTGAAAGGGTGGGCTATGTGCCAGGGCCCACACCCAGTGTCCACTGGTTCTATGTAGGGAAATCAGGGACTGAGGGGCAATGGGGCAGTGACTTCTCGGCAGCTTGGAGCCCCTCTCATGTGGCTGGGGGCCGAGGCTCTCAGGGGGCCTCAGGACCAGGGGCCGGGGGGGAGGAGGGCAGCACAGGGACTGTGTTTGCTGGCTCTGCCACAGGCCACAAGACAGATGCACAGCAGGACTTGCTCTGCCCTGAGCTGGGTGCTGGCAGCTTCCCCTGCTAGATCTTTGTGATCATATCCACATTAGAGGCAAAAGGACCCAAACCTGAGCCTCAGATTTGCCATCATGACTGTGGGCCCGGCCTGGGTGCTGGTGGGGAAGGAAAGGCACAGGAGAAGGGGCCTGTCTGTTTTCCAGGGGGTGGGGGTGTCAGTTGGCTTCTTGCACCAACAGCAGGCTGTGACAGGGCTGGGGTGGGCAAAAGCCCTGATGTGCTTGGTGGAGCCTGGCCCCGGCGTGGCCTCACAATTGTGCTGGTGTGGCAGACATGTTTGTCTGCCCCAGGGTGTCTGGATGGCTGTGGCTACAGCTCCATCACAGAGCTGACCTCACTAGTGGCCCTTTCTTCAGCATGGCATGATCAGGACCTGGATGTGCGAAGAGCAGCAGAGCCCAGGTGGCATTATGGAGAGAGCCTGCAGACAGGCAGAGTGTAGTCTCCAAGATGAGGGGGATTCAAAGGGTTAGGGTGCAACTAAACCATGGGTTTAACTCGGCAGAGGGCAGAAGAAAGAGCCATCTCTAGGACATAGTGGACGGGCATGGCTACGTGCTACTAAAGCTATTTATGGACACTAAGTTGTATTTCTTAAATTCTCTTGTGTCATGATATGATTCTTATGTTGATGTTTTAAATCATTTAAAAATGTGAGAATACTTTTAGCTGAGGTCACTGAAGAGCGCCTGCCCCAGGGCGTGGTTTGTGAAGCCCTGGCTGTCTGCAGAGGGCAGGGGCAGAGGCAGGTGTTCCTGACCACGGGGCAGCCAGGTCTCCTCTGCGGCAGACACGGGCTCTGTGAAGGAAACAGGACAAAAAAGAAAGTCACAGGCCCCAGGTGTGGGTGGGGCAGGGGTGCACAGCACTGCAGGTTAGTCTAGGAGGGTTTCCCAAAAACCAGCATTGGGAGGAAGCGCGATGCTCCCATCTGATGCAGGCACTGCAGGTGCCGCAGGGCGGGCGGGTGGAGGAGCTTACCCAGGGGATGACTCCGGAGATGAACACAGTTGGCTTAGGTGGGCTGGAAAGCAAGGAGGGAAAGGCGGGTTTAACAGGCAGCCACGGAAGCTGGAACAATGTAGGCTTCAGGCTTCGGGACTGAAGAGGCCCAAGGAGTATGGGAGCAGACCTCTCCCTCGGTGTTGGTGTCCACAAGTACCAGGCGGTGGGGCTCTAAGTCTAGAAAGGACACTAGGAAGCTTTGCTCTGAAGTGAGTCCAAGCAATGAGTGAGAGAGGAAAACAGGTGGCAGAAGACACGGCCCCAAAGAACTTCTTTTGGCTTGTTTTCCTGTCAGTCATTAAATTTTCACTGTGAGGAAGCTGGGCACAAACTTTGACACTGCTCTCCCTGGGCAAATGATTATGTAAGGACCCATGGCTGATAATTGTCACACAGCATGGTTACTGCTAGGCAGCTGTGCTCAGGGCAACCTACCCAGTGCCCTTTTCCCCTCAGCCAGTGATGTGAGGTCCTCCTTCACCCTGGAGTGTGCTGCACTGCCCTTGGAAAAATGCAAAGCCCTCACCACCGCAAACAGGATTCTGCATAGCAGGGAGTGTTCACTGCCCTTCCGACTAGTCAGCCTGCCTTCCCAAGCTTGATGATAAGGACTGGGGTTGGGGTGCTACCGCGTGAGAGGATTTAGGGAGGGGAAGTTGCATACCATGCACGCATGCACATCAGTAAGCCTGGAAACCCAGGCTCAGCACAGGTCCTAGGGAAGGCCGAGATGGCGGCACAGGCAGAATCATTTTCAGGTTAGTACTTTTGACAAGGGTTTATTTTCTGCAAATGCTTTTTCCTATTCACATGGACACCTTCTAAAAGAGCCAGTGTAGGTGTTTCTATAGAAGACACAACAGACATCATTACACCCTTTTCTTTCATGTTTTTTTGTGTGTGTGTGTGGAGGGAGCCTAGAGCATGTTAGGCATGCACTTTACCACTGAGCTACATCCCCAGTCCAACACGGATCCTTAATGCACAGTTCTATAGTCTTTTCTCAAGGATAGGGAGATCTTAGGAGATAATAGCTACTACTTATTGATCATTTACTATGGCCCAGGCTTAGAGTGAAGTGCATTATTTAGAATTATTGCATCTAAGCTTCTCAATCCAGTAGTGTGAGGTCCTCTTTCACTCTGGGGTGTGCTGCACCACCCTTGGAAAAATGCAAAGACCCCAAACAGGATTTTGCATAGCAGGGAGGGTTCACCTCTCCATTTTCCAGATAAGGATGATAAATCAGAGATGGTAAATAATTTTCCTGAAAGCTATACAATAGCTAAGTGCTGGGAGCCAGACTTGGGACAAAGGCCATCCAGGGTACATGAGTGTGGCCAGGAGCCCCACCCACTCATTTTAAGGGACCTCAAATTATAGGTCTGTCTTCTGTCTATGAATTAGATTGAAGATATTTATATAAATGCAATATAAGAGTCTCTTGTTCAACCAGCTTGTACATTAAGTCTATCTAAACTTTCATTTTCTAATGTGAAATGAAGTTTTTTCTTAAAAACTATCATTTATGTCTGCAACACTTAATTGGAATGCAGAATACTTCTGCTCACCTGAGTCTCCTCAGCAGGTGTGATTTCTATTTGAAGGAGGAAACAGAGGGTCAGAGGGCATTGTAAATGTGTTCAAGGTCCCAGGGGCAGAGCTTGGAGGACCTCAGGCCACACTCTACCCACCTCATTGGTCTCCGTTCCCAGGCTTCAGGAATACAATGTGTTCCTAACTGACCAGTCAAGATGCAGTGGTCAGGTTCACATGGAAGGACAGGAGGAAAGGTGGCAAACCCACAACTTCCAGGTGGGCTCTGCTGTCAGACATCTATGTTCAAATCTGAGTCTGCCAGGGACCAGCTGGTGGGCGGGTGCTTGGCCTTTCTGAGGCCAAGTTTCCTCCTCTGTGGAATAGGCTAGCAGCAGACCCTACCACACCAGGTGACTGTATGCTTATGAGTACACACACACACACACACACACACACACACACAAACACACACACTGCTTAGTACAGAGAAAGCACTCCATCAATGTTAGACGTGGATGGTGACAATGACAATGTCAATGACAACACATCCCCACCAGTCCCATACACAGTGCCATGCACTTCCACTCATTCATGATGGGTCCAGCTTTGCTTCACTGTGGATCCTACGGCCAGGTGTGGTTACTGCTTCCCTGGAACAGAAGGGCTTCCAAAGTAAGCAAAGAAAGGGCCTCGCAATAGCTGGACTGGACTTGAGGAAAATCTCTCCAGGCCCTTCTTCTGTTTGGCTCGAGGGTTTGACATGGTTTAGGCAGCAATTTAGCTTCTGAGCCCACTGAAGACAAGAAGAAACAAATGCAAGTGACATGGTGGCCCACCCAGCACCCTGAGAGCTGCCAGCAGGCCCTGGGGAAGAGGGCTGGAGGAGAGGGTGAGGGGCCATCAGGAATGGGCCACCAGCTCCTCCTCTACTTCCACTTTTGTTGCAGCCCATGAAACAGGGACGGAAGGAACACCACCATTGTTGACAGTGGTCAGTGGTGCATAGTGCCATCAGGAGCTGGGAAGGGGCCCATCATGTGCCACTTCCCTCTCTTCCTGGTACAAAAATAGTCATTATTTAGAAAGGATATTCCCCTAAAATCTCCCTGCAAGTCCAAGTTGCCCAGTGAGCCAGGGGCGGGATATGAAGCAATGTGCAGAGTTTCGATTTCACTTTCTAAAGCCAAGCCACTCAGTTTCATGGAAAGGTGCTTATCTGAGGCCAAACCCACATCAAAGCCCTAGTTTACCAGCAGCACTCTTGGGAGGAGCGTCAGGCTGCTCCAAGATGGGGAAGCCCATGAGGGTATCTGTGCCATATCAACAGAGGGGGGAGAGGCTACAGTCATACCAGATCCAGTCCTACTAATGGACACTCCCAGTGTGTTCCTACCTGCTGGTGGGTTAGGTGGGTGAGCACCGGCTGGAAAGAATGTGATCATCTCTGTGGGGGCTTCAAAATCACTCCCATGCTTCAGTTGACAGCACTGTGTCCTCCTCTGCACCAGGCAGAACAGATGGGGACAATTAAAGTCCACCAAGGACTCCAAGTGCCTCTCCACAGTAGAGGTGCTGAGTGCCTAGGGTAAGGGGCAACACCTGCTGTGGGAGTCCATGCAGACCCAGATATGGCCACTGAGCTCTGCATGTGCGCATATGAGTGTGCATATCTGTGTAAGAGAACACAGCTCATTTTCAGGAAGAAAGGCATATTTTAATTAGTATTCACCAGTGCTAAGTGAACGAGGTCAGGGGGTGGGGTAGGGGGGCTCCTGTGGCACCCAGTTGGGTGAGTGGGTGTGGTAGAGCCTGCTCTTTATGGAAAGCCTTCCTTCTACTCACCCTCCTAATGGAAGTGTGGGCTATTAAGGCAACCCAGAAACAAATTCTGAAACTCTTCTTTGACTTTGCCCTGAACATGTGGCTTTGTGTTTTCATGAAATTTATGGAAAAGTCTATTCCCATCTGAGGGGCTTTCACAAACACTTTCTAGTAAACAGCCAGAAAACAAATGGTTTCCTGCTATTTTTAGTCCTTGAAATATCTTCTTGATCTGGTCTTACTTTACTGGGCTTTTTAATTTTCTGGACACCAAAATAACAACAAGTGTGGCTGGTGAGCAGAGGGAAAGCTTAGCTCCACTTACGTCCTCTGCCCTGTCATTCTTCAAAGCCTGGCAGTCAAGGGCTTCGTTCCTGTGGCCTGGCTTTAGGTGATGAGATCATCACCCCCACAAGATGGCACTACTGGTCCTCTCAGGGACCTCAAGGCTCGATGTTACCTCCAGGATGACAGGAATCAGGTGTCCCCTGCTGGCAAGCATGTCCTTTCTTTCTAAGAAGTCCCTTAATTGTCAAGTGAGTCTGACTTAAGGAAAAAAGCGAAAACAAGACCTCAGCATAAATGCTTTAAGTACAATTCTAAGCCCAGGAGAAAAGACTCTGGAACCCAATTCCTTCCAGATTTGGTATGTGGAATTTATAGTGTTGTTCAAAAGAGCCCTAGCAGAAGATCTTGGCTGGGGTGGAACTTGTGAGCTCCTGTTCAGTCTGGTTCAAAGACATTGGATTTCCAATGAGAAGATGGTGCTTCATGACACCAAAATCCCAGTCTTCAAATCCTCCAGTGAAGGGCCCATGACTCAGCAAATCAATTCTGCTTTCTTAGTGATCCACTCCTTCCTACAGAGCGGGGAGACGCTGCCTCCCTCATCAGAGCCGCAAATACACAAAGTCTAACCCTGCTGGTTCCCAGAGTGTCTCCAGGTGAGCAGGGGCTAGTTGCCACTGGAAGGACAATTCTTGCCTGGGTTCTAAAACACTCCTCCCAGGTGCTTGGCTAGCTGTTGATGGACACCTAGAAACCTCACCAGCCCCCTTCTGTAGCTAGAGAAGGCTTGAACCCCCACTCAGGAGCATGGAGTGTTCACAGCTTGCAATGTAGAGAAGTGCAATAAAATAAAATAAAGCAAAAGGGCTGGCGAGGCAATTAAGTGGTATAGAGCCTCTTGGTTCAATTTCCTCCCCAGGGTGAGGAGGAGGTTGCTAGCTGTTTTAACAGGTGCTGGGATCTTCATTGTACCCATGGACATAGTTCCAGAGCTGCTTTCTCTCTTGATAACCAGAGAATTTGACTTGGGCTTTTCCCACTCTTTCTTGCCTCTGCTGTCACCTAGTCTCCTCCTTCCCTGGATGCAAAGAAGACAAATGATCGCAGTAGGTGTTCTGGTTACTTATCTGGCATCTCACAGATTTAATACACAGTGATGATCCAGGGCCACTGTGGGCCTCTACCTCCATTCCTACATGGAGGAGAGGACGTCCTGACAGGTGAGGGCATAAGGGCTTGTGCTCAGCAGTTCTGCTGCTGCCCGTGCAGAGTGCAGAGCATCTGAAGCACAGAGGAAAGCCCCATGCAGGGGTGTGTTTGACAGCCTGGACTTTGGAGACAGAGAGCCCTGGGTCCACACAAGAAGCTCCTCTGTGCTCAGTGTCCATCTGTAAAATGGAAACAACACCCATTTCATAGAATATTTGGGAATTTTAATGAAATAACATTTTAAAATTTGTTAGAATGTACCTCTATTGACAAGCTCATATTTAGTGGCAATAACTGAATTAACTGAGTGTATAAAGTCAGTCTAGAGCAGGGCATGGTGGTACATGCCTGTAATCCTAGCCATTCGGGGGCTGAGGCAGAGGGATTCCAAGTTTTCTAAGGCCAGCCCTGGAAATTTAGCAAGATCCTCTCTCAAAAAATAAAATAAAATAAAATAAAATAAATCAAAAGGGCTGGTGAGGGAATTCAGTGGTATAGAGCCTCTTAGTTCAATTTCCAATATTGGGAAAAAAAAGTCTTGAAGTTGCTAGTTTTTCTTCTAAATTATAATTTGAGAATGATTTTTCTCCTTTCTTTTCTTTTCTTCCTTCTTACTTCCTTTTCTCCCTCCCTTTCTTCCTGGGGTGGCTAAAGAATTTGGGGGTTTCTTAGAGCATCTCTGAGGAACACTAGGTTGCCCACATTGAGTTTTCTCTCCTTTGTTCTAAGCACCATAGGTACCACAGCATGGGACTGAAGATGTTACAGTCAGAAAAGATCCTCCAGTGCCACAGAATGTAGATTCCTCTGTCTCCACCCCTATCCTGTGTATCCCTAACAATGTATCCCCCGCTGCACAAGGCAACAGCCTCAGTAAATGTGCCAGAGAGGATCATTTTTAAGGAGCTATTAGGGAGGATAAGATTAAAGGCAAGGCACCTGTTTAAAAATGAAGCCATTTTGTGCATGTGTTTTACGAAGTGGCAGCGCAGAATGAAGAAGGTAGATGCTAGGGGTGGGGTGGGGCGCCCCCTGCTGCTCTGCTCCACTGCTAAGCTGCTGGAAAACCCCTTCCAGTGGCCGACAGCCCCAGCCTGCACGTGTCTAGTATGGTGGGGAAGGCTCCCAGGCCTAGCTGGGAAGTGCCTTCTCATCACATAGTGAGGAACAAGTTGTGTGGTCGTTGGACAGTGTGTATGACCATGTTACATGTATTACAACTTTACAAATTACTCAATTTCAGTAAGTACCACACTTAAAGTGATTCCATCTTTTATTCTGAACACGTTGATGTTTTAGGCTCCTTCCTTTGAATTTCAATTATGAGGAAGTGCCAGTGAATAAGCCGTGCTTATTAGACAGATGGTGAAAATCAGAGCATTAATCGTTCCATCTTGAAATGGGAGTTTCAGGTTCAAGGGTCAAGTTTTACAATGGTTTTGGGGAGGAGGGTATCCCCAGTTCAGAATGCAAAGTGTGTGGTTGGTACAAGACAGCTATTATGGCTTAAAAAGGAGAAGGATTACGTAAGTAGAAAAATTTTACAAGACAACTGCTAATAAAATTCCTATTGGAAGGGACATGATAATCAAATATAGACTCTGAGAATCTCATTCTCTGCATCTCATCCCATCCCCAGAAGTACAGGTGGCTGGCTTTAAATGGGAAAGCTGTCACTAGGTTTTTGCACAGAACTCAGAAATAAAAGAAGAGAAAAGTGATTCCCCTGCTCTCATGTGTCTTCAGCTGCTCTCCTGGTGGCAGGAGTGTGCATCTAGCAAGGGTGAAGCTCAGCCAGGGAGGGTGAAGCTCAACTGGGCCAAAGCCCAGCACACTGAAAAATGGAGAGAGCTTTCTGGCTTTCCTGTTGCTGGGTCCATGGGAACTGTACCTTAATCCCCCTTCTATGTGCCTGTGGTAGAGACTTGGTGAACTGGGAGAGCGGCTCTGCCCAGCTGGCAGATGAGCTGCTGACCGCAGTGGTCTCAGGATGTGCAAATCCAACAGCTGTCTGATTGGAAAGGCCAGTTCTGGGGACCACCTCAGACCATACCCAGTGCTCAAGCCTTTTCTGGAATTAGCACAAGGGGAGCAGAGTCAAATATGAAGGAAATAAAACCAATTCTGCTTCCTTTCAACAGCAGCTGGTGTGGAGGACTTCTGTTTCATCCAGGAACCCACTTGCCCTGGATGTTCAGAGCATGCAGTGATGGTGGAGCATGGAGCATAGCAGCAAGGAATGCAGGCAGACTAGCACCAGGCCACTTCAGCTGTGGGGTCTGAGCGCAGTCAGAGCACTGAATAAAGTCTCTACCCCCTGATGCTCTGATGCTGAGTCAGCACGGGTCAGTTAGTACTTCTGCACTCTGTACTAAAACGCGTTTGGTGATCACACACCATACAGGGTTCTGGGCTCAGGGCTGGGGTGAGGACATGGATTGGTCTTGAAAGGCCCTTTGAGAGGCCAGTGGGACAGCTGTGAGGTTTGCCAGAAGCTGGCATGGGAAACAGGTCATCAGGATTTTCTGGGAACAGGGTTGTCCCTGTGTCAGTGTGGACAGCATCTGTCACAACCAAGAGGAAACTGTCCTTATGGGTGGGAAGAACTTCCACAAGTCCGAGCCTCTGTTGAGAGTTAATTCCCTCTAGTTCCCTGGGACATCCAGGGAACCACAGCATCTCTTTAAACTTCTCAAATGAGGGTTTTGGGGGAGGAGTGAAGGAGCAGGTTATGGGCAGAGCAGGCGTCAAGCTATGCACGACTTGCAGGCTGTGGCCCAGGGCTCCAATCTTCCTGCTTCCCCACGCTCCCTGAGGGGCTGCCCTGGGGCCTCTCCATGCTTCCCAGAGGACAGTCAGGTCCCATCTTACCCATGGGATAGTCAACCTGCCTTGTTATCTACAAAGTGAGGAGGCAGATGAGAGCTGGAGGGGCAGTCCCATAGGGGGACATGAGACCAGGGCTAGGAGACAAAAGATGAGTGTTCTAACCCAGAGCCAGACTGGAACTCCTGGAACTTCAGCTTCCTTCCTGAATCAAGGAGCCAAGCATCTCCTCAGGAGCTTGCAGGAAGGAGTTTGGGGAAGGTCAAATGGGCTCCCAAACATTATATTTGTAGCACATGCAGTGTGACTAAGGAAGAGACCTGTTAGTAAGTGACATATCAGTGGAAGCAGTAGTAGAGGTGGGATGACAGCAGGACAGGATGAAGGCTACAAACATCAGAATTAACAGGCACTGTCCTTAGGTGTTGAGGATGCTCTCAGTTTGCGCTCAGGCTCTGGGATCACAGGGTGAAACTTCCCATCACTCTGCAGGCAGGATGAGATGAGAAGTGCCCTGCAGGACACTCAAGGAGCTAAGATGCACCCTGCCACAGCACAAAGGGGGGACCTGGAGGCTGGACACGACTTGCTTCCAGGGAACGACAGGGCTAAGTATACACTCACAGCTAAGAAGTCGGGGGAGAACTTATATTTATAAATCTCACTTTGAGATTGTATGCATGTTGAGACCCCAATACTGGAAACTCTCCTGGTCATCAGGCATGGGACAGAAGACCCACTGTCCCACTCCCAGCCTGGCTATTGTGAGCAGGGGGGAGTTCAAGAACAGTAAGGCTGCTTTTCAGAGAAGTTTGGGAACAACCACTGGCCATCAGCAGCCAAGTCCACAAAGATGACTTACCTAGAATGTAAACTAAGTTTGAGGCCAATAGAGGAGCTGGAAGGAGGCAGAGGGTTGTGTTGGGGAAGGGCATTTTCAGTGGCATGCCCTGCCTGGAGCTGTGGAGCCCAGGACACTACAATCAGCATGAGAGGAATCTGTGCCCACCATCACCTATGCTGTTCCTGCCCATCAGATACCATCACCAAGCAAACCCCGGGCCTGCCATAGAGATAGGTGCTGCAGGCTCAGTGGCTGCCAACACATATGGGCCTGCCCTCCTGGAGCCTAACTAGAGCAGGGTGCTGGGATCCACAATGGTGTGGATTCAGGGCATCCCTGAACTTCTCTGCCTACTCACCGAGGCCCCCATGTCTCTGGATCACATGCTACTTTTCAGGTAATGCCACTGTCTTGCATTCTGCCATCCAGGACCAGAACACACTGCCTGCCATCTACCAGTCCTTGTGTAGACAACAGGAGAATAATGCAGAGACTAGCACTGTCCCAGAAAACCTGCTGTGTGGCCTGAGCTCTGGAGAAGTAGGCTGTGCCTGTGCTGCACTGTTCTGAGCATCCAGGGAAGGATCCAGGGAGAGGCAACCCCAGGAGGAAAATCAGGGAGTCTGGCTGGGGCACATGGGTGCATGGCCAACACCTGAAGTGTCTGTTTTTGACGAAGACTTCTTTTTCCAAGAAAATAAAGGACATTGTGTCTAAAATGAGCTACCTGGGCAAAGCCCACAGAGAAGCTGTTTATATCTCTGCTGCTTGTTCTGCAGGGAAGGTGAGGAGGGAAAACAAGGCTAGCTTGAACACTGTGTAAAGGCAGCAAATTCTGTCATGCATGAAGAGTGCAAGTCAAACCAGGAGTTCTTTTCAAGTTCAAGATTCAATTTGTTGCTTTTCCTGAGCATTTGCTTCAAAAGGTACCAATTTGAATATAAAGAAAACATCAGCATCTTTATGGTTCAATAACAGGGCTTAACGACAGTCCTAAAATTGTTATCAGGGACACAAGTACAAACATTTTCTGCCATTGTAATGGCAGATGGCATTTGTATTTGTCTTCCACCCTTTTCTTAAAAAAAAAAAAAAAGAAAAGAAAAAGAAAAAACCGGCAACAAATGACCTGCTGTTTCTCCTCTGACCAGTAGAGGAAGACACTTCACTCAAGGAGACAGATATAGGCCTCAAGTTTTCTGCAGGTTGGTCATAGGATCCAAATTCCCAGAGTAGCTGGGTTCAGGTATCTGTCCTCTGTCCTGGTATAATTACTGATAGTGCCTTCTTTCCCTCTCAAAGGTATTCCAGACTACATATACTGTTGCAGTCACTCCAGGTTGAGACAATTCCAGAATGATCCTCAACTTTACCAGGGCTCTCAAGAGTTTCACTTCTGGTGGGAGAAATGTTGGCATTCCCTCTGCCTGGCACAATCTTAATGTTTGAGGC
This sequence comes from Ictidomys tridecemlineatus, assembly GCF_052094955.1. NCBI lineage: Eukaryota > Metazoa > Chordata > Mammalia > Rodentia > Sciuridae > Ictidomys > Ictidomys tridecemlineatus. The sequence continues at coordinate 65,564,006 of NC_135478.1, read as the reverse complement.
AGCTGGGGCACCAGCTCCAAAGGCTGGCTTAATTCTTAACTTTCCAGAGTCTCCCCTGACCCTCCCAGGGCAGACCTATCCCAGCTGTGTGGCTATAGGAACTTCCCACTCCTGCTTGCCTGGCTCTGCTTCAAGGTCAAGGACAGGGTGGAGTTTGCTGTATGCCTAGCATCCTGCCTTACAGATGCTCAACAAATGCTGTTAGCACTATGAGCATGGTTGGCCAGTGAGCCTTAGCTTGGTATAAATTTTTAACAGCAGCCAGCGGGTGAATTCACCAGGATGGCTAACCTGAGCCTTTTGTAGCTCCCTTCTTAGAAATGAAACTCCTTGTGCACAGTGAGCCTGAAAGGGCTGCAAGAGAGTCATCAGATGTATGTGGGTTTATTTCTGTTGACTAACAATCTGGCAGAGCTGGATCCACTGGTGATGGGGCACTACCTTGGATTTCCCAAGCAAAAGGGCTCTTCCTGCAGCTTTTGCTGGACCTTGAAGATTTCCAATAGTTTTTCTCCCTCTTAAGAGGGAGCTCAGGCTAAGATGTACTTCTTCAAACAGTCTCAAGTTAAACTTGAGAATTATGATGGTACCAAATTCAATCTTAACCAATGAGGTTGCTTAGCTGGGGGCAGGTAGGGAAAGAGGGTGTGAACCTTATCAAAGACCCCTTCCAAGAGACTGAATGAGTACATTTAATGGGGGAAAAACTCCAACCACTTTCCATGTAGCAGCTCCAGGCAGTGGTGACAGCACAACATTCCTCGGCAGTACTCTTGCCATATTTCCTAAACATCTGGAATGGTTCAGAAGATACAGGGGCAGACTTAAAGGCAGCTCATCCTGTAAAGAGCTCAATGTGTTCTCAGTGTATGATGTCACTCATGACAAACAATCCAACTCAATGCAAAAGGGACCACAGCCCCCAGGGCATTCTCACAGGACTAAGACCTCCTTCCACAAGACTCAACCCTAGGCAGGACCACCTCGGCTTCTTAAGCCTGAAGGGTACACACCTTAGTTTTGAAAAGTTCTCCTTATCCAGGGCCAGCCAGGTCATCACATGTAACTACTAGAAAACAGTAGTTACTATTTCCCTTGATTTCCTTTTCTCCACGAGCACAGCTAACAGGAGCAAGGCACCCAGAGCCTGTGGGAATGACTCTGGAGCTGAAGGCCACTTATGAAAGATGCTCCCCAAGTAGAGGGCACATGTGGTGGACACAGTAGGGTTTTCCCAGGTCTCTAAGCTGCTGTAATTCACAGAATAATTAATTAATATATTAATTCTCAGGCTGAGACCTGAGACTGACTGTCTTCTACAGAGCTGTGGCCGCCCAGGGGAGGACAGGGGCCCTCTGATTCCTGCTAGTAGGTCTATTTACTGTACACTGGGTGACTTCAACTCAGGGACAAATGTGCAGGATTCTATCTTAGAATTCTGAGAGCATCATTTCAAGGGAGTAGCCCAGTGAACTTAGCTCCAAAAGACTCTTTAATTTATCAATTAAAAGAAATAGACAGAAGGACCCACAAGGGATAAATAAATTATTAAACTATTAAGACATTGCTATAAATATGCAATGGTGATTCAAAAATTCATAATGGACTAGTACAACAAGATTGTTAGGTTTCATAAAACATCGCTGCTTTGGTGTAGCCAGCTTCCTGGGGCATGGGCCAACTGCTTCTCTACCCAGCAGCCTGGGTGCAGGGGTGCCAAGGACCTGTGGTGGAGGGCAGAGCAAGACCTTGCTGTGTGATGTTTCCTGTAGTGTAGCATGCACTCTACGAGCTTCTGCTTGATCCTGTTTCCTTTTTTGAAAGTGCTGATCTCTACTCACTTTATGGACTGCCAGTGGGTGGCAACCTAGTTTGAAGGAACAGGTTAAAGGAGCTTCCATTTCCTATGTAACCACAAGCAGTGAGTGATGACACTATGGCTCTGCAGGTCAGTTCCTATGCTGCAGGTCTGTCACAGGAATGGGGTTTGGGACAACAGTTGACAGTGACCACCATCACAGGTACTTAGAACCTGTGACCAGACACATTGGGAGTACAGGGGATCACATGTGCTTCTCATAGGGGAATCATTTCTCCAATAGACCCAAGCCTTATTTAGCTGAATTTCACCAATTTGAAGTTTGTGCTCATTGGTTAAGGGCCATAGACAACACAAACAAGATGGAAGCATATTAAAATCCTCCAAGAAAACAAGGTTGGGAAAACCCAACAATATTATGTAATGAAAGCTTACACACAAATAATATATGTGCTTACTACAAATAATTCTATTTGTACATTGAATCATGCATCCTGTAAGAGGAATTTACTGGGCCCCTCTGCTAGACAACTCTGAGCTACGGTGTGATCTGAAAGTAACACCACATTTCCTTATAAATATTTTATAATTTGGATTTTAGAAAGCAGATCAAACTACCATTCACTTTAATTAATACAAGATGGCGAGGTTCTACAGCACAAGGGCATACTTCATAAACGTTTCTATGTTTGCTATTCAGAATACGCACAAGCATCCTACAAAGAGCCCTAGGAATTGCCTGCCATGGAAGACAAACAGGAGCCTAATCCCAGCACCCAGTTGGCAAGGTGCAGCTCCGGCCTGTGCACAAGACCCCAACCCAGCACATGAGGGAAGCAGGAAAGAGGTAAATAAGCCCCACTGGAGAGGTTTGATGAGGGTTCTGTTGCCCAAGTGGGCTCATAAACTTTTCTCTGGGCTGCTTCATGGTCGGGTGGGCTTGGCAGGTGTGGGTTAAACAGGATTTGCGGCCATCTCTCAGGCACACACACCCCTTGGCTGGGTTCTAAGCTAGGATGGGCTGTGAATTCCCCAGAGGCGACCCTCGGAAGATTTGTATCTGTGACCCCTAGCCAGAACTCTTCATCAGAGTGCTTGACATAAATGGCTAAGAAAGATGTCACACAACAAAGAACATGCCCATACTTCACAAGGCGGTGACAGGGCTGTGTTAAAGAAGCTGAGAATCACCTGTGTGTACCATGTCCCAGGCGATGTCTCAAAGGGAACAGTAAGGTCTGCTGCCCCAAATTCGTCAGCTTTTCTCTCTTATTCATTAGAGCAGTAGGTCAAAGTAGGGCCCCAGGACTTAGGCATCAGCACTAATTCACCCAGAAAACCAAACTTCATATTCTGAAGCCACACCCAGACACCTCCTTTGGAATCTTGGGGGCCAGTGACCTGCTTTGAGCCAGCCCCTGGTGATGCTGGTGTAGCCCAAGGTTGAGAATCTGGCTCTGCTTGGAGGGTCCAGTGCCTACAGGAAGGGGCAGTCCTAGGCGGCCTCTACCACTTCACCTTTAGAAACAAATAAGGGAAAAGCCAATACCCAGGGGTGGGCAATGAGAAAAACAAGGAAGTGCTTTTCAGTTGCCCTCCCTCCCAGCCTTTTCTAGAGAAATCCAGCCCTTAGGCCCTGGGTGGAGCTGAGCAAATGTGTTTCAGAGCCTGCTGCTGGCCAGGTGCCATTCACAGAGAGGCCTTGGCCAGCCTCGATCATGGAAAGTCTTATGAAAAGACATGACAAGGCTCAGAGCATTGCAGACTCTCCAGGTAGATTTTATTTGGCAAATACCACCCAGCAGCCATAGCAGACATGAGCAGGCCCCTGCTCTCTCCCTACACTTAGCCCACTGCACCAAGGTCCTCCTGGGACTCAGGTCCATGGTCACAACACCAGACAAAACCAAAGGGACTGTGAGAGATTCTTAGTGGGATGAGGGCTCTGTGTGGAGTCAGGCTGCCTTTGTCACTGGGTCTGGACACCTAATTGGATAGTAGGGAGCACGGGAAAGCTCAGAGAGGAAGGGAGAGAGGGACCAACCTGGAGGACAGGCCAGTGGCCAGGCAGCATATAGAGAGTGAGGCCAGAGAGGCATTTCCAGGGAGGACAAATGCACACAGACTTCTGAGGACAATGGTGGCAGTGGGTGGACTTACTCTGCAGACTGAGCCTGGCATGGCTGGGTATGGGCAGCTGATGGCTTCCACGGAAGCCTGGGCCCTGCCCTGGGGAAAATGCCCAGGTTGGATGGCCAGTGTCCCAGCTCCAGCCCCTCCCAGGGTGACACACATGACCCCTGAGGACAGGTGGCCTGCTGCAGAGCACAGCCTTTGTCCACCCATCTCATGGCTTCCCCTGACCTACGCCAGAGCTGGCGAGGACTCTGTGGTGGGAACTCTGTGGTGGGGAGGTAGGTTAAAACACATCCATCAGCACACCTGGGCTTAAAGAATACTCAGTGCTTCAGGGAAGCCAGGAAGGGGCATGTCACACCCTGGTGGGTGCGCCAAGTGCTGTGTGATGAGGAGGAGGTCAGGAGGAGTTTTGGTCAGGAGGTGGGAAGGGGAAGGCTTGTGCATTTTACCCATTGTGAAATGGTCCCGTGCCAGGGCTGGAGACACATGATGGCTGAGGCCCACTGAGGCCCCAGTGGCTCCCACTCCACAGGAGCCCCAGAGTGCATACAGACCAAAAAGGAACTGAAGATGAGCAATCAGCTCAGGAATGGGGATTCCCACTAACGGAACCACAGAGCACCTGCTGTGAAGCTTACTTGAGTCACCAGACTATGATATTGGCTACAAACATCTAGACTTTTTATCACAGGCACAAGAATCCACTACACACAGGCCTGCAGGTGCACACACACAGTGGGGTGTGTGTGTGTGTGTGTGTGTGTGTGTGTGTGTGTGTGTGTGTCTGTGTGTGTGTGTGTGCATGCTCATGAACATGTAGGTTCATGTTGAGGGGACAGTGGGGCAAATGAGAAGGGGGTATGGAGGAGAGGCAAATGGAATTTGATTTAGGACAATCCAAGCAAGATGTCTTGGGCATGCATGTTGGAGTGTAGCCAGCAATATGCTGCTGCAGGGCAGTAATGGGTGCAAGATGCACATGGGCTCTCTACAGATGCACTGCCTGGAAAGCTGGAGTTGAAAGGAGATCCCTCTGAGCATGTGTAAAAGGACAGGGGACAGAGAGGAAATATCATGTGGCTGATCAGGAGCAACTGAGGGCATTGGTTAAACATGAGTGAATGTGGGACTCAACCCTTTGAATATTCAAAATCTTTAAACATAAAAGAAATCCCACCATGGGTACATGCTTCCAGGCTTAAGGACAGGGCAGAGGACAGGGTTACACTCCTCTGCACGTTGAAAGGCACAGTGAGGGCTGGGCATAACCAGGACTCAGCATGGCCACGGTACCTGCAGCTGCTCGAGGAGGTGGACAGTCTCCCACAGGGGTCGATCTGGAGCCTTTTCCTTCATCATCCACAGAGGCCTAAGGAAGGGTATCAGGGACCACTCATCATCCAGGGAAAATCCCACCAGTCTGCCTGTGTGTTTTCCCTCCCTATTTGTGATGGAAAACATTAATTTAGACTGGCAGCGAGAGCAGATTTGCCAAGAGCCTCTTAAATGAAGATGCAGGTACTTTCCTCAGAGGAGGCTCAGAACCATCAGAGCTCCACAGAAATCCAGACCTTAGGAAAGTTGTCTGAATGTCACAGAAAATCAGAGGAGACCTGATAGAAGTTTAGACATGCATGTTTACTATAAAATGTACCAAAGACAAATGGACAGATCTCCTCCAACACATCCAAAAGTAGAACCCAGGGCACCCAGGAACCAGGAGGGGAACCAACTAATGACCAGTCGACCATCCTTACATCTCTGCTTCCAACATCTCATTGGTACTTGGCATTCCCTCTCGCTAAGAGATAGTAGCCCAGTTCCTACTTTAGAAGAGAGAAAAAGGAGGGCCACACCTAAGACACTGCAGAGGCTGAAGAACTGTCATCAGACGTCCCATGGAAGTGTGATGCTGTACCCCACCCAGTGGGAATCTCCTACGGTAACAGAAATGCTGGCTGAAGTCCAAGGCTCAGGATGGCAGTGGGAGTAACTCTCAGGCCTGTCCACTACTGACACTCACCCATGTCCAGGGCCACTCGAATGCCTGGCCACACCTGCTCCAATCCACCCACAGGGACACAGAGTGGAGGCTGGATCAGTCCTGGTTCCCAACTCAGTGCATGTTGACCTGGAGAGACCCCCACATGCTGGCTTTAACAAGCAGCTCCTGAGGACTTAGCAAATGGCCTTCTAAAATAGCTGCTGCGTGACTTCTAGGTAAATAACACCCCTCCAAAGCAGCAGAAGGATGCTACGAGTAAATGAAATGGTGGGAGGCAGTGGGTTAAGGAAGGCAACAGGAAAACCAGGAAGTTTGGGCAGGTTGCTCTCAGTGGGTAGAAGCCGGCAGCCTCCTTCACCCTCCGCCTCACGGCGGAAAGCATGGTGGAGTTTCAGCACCAACTATTTATCACCTTCTGCACATGTCAGCTTGTAACATGTAACAATTAATTTGATGATCCCAAACTGGGCCTAACAGGATGCCTTGATGGTTCCCCAGGCCTAGATTTAGCAGAGATACACACCCTCGCTGATTTCTCCTGCAGAGGATGCTGGCATCAGCCCAGGACAACTTTCCCTCATCGCCAGTCCTCTCACCTAGGGACCGCCTTCTATCAACCTGCTCCCTGTTCCTAATCGCATGGCCAGTGTCAGGACACATGGGCTGTCACTGGCGTCTACTGACCACTTAACAGTTTAGAGGCAAAGAGGACATGAGGGGAAGAAACAGAAATTGAGTGCTGTCAATGGAGAATCAGAGGGAAACAGGCTCAAACTGTGGTTTGTGAGGAGCAAAGAAAACTGTCTCCGAGATCTAGATACCCGTAGGCAGCAAGAAAAAATAATATTATCCAGCCCTTCTCCCCAAAGTAACTCTAAACTGTTGACAGCTGCATGGTGGCTGGCCATTGTCTGCCATACCTCACCTGGACCCAGATGCCATGGGAATGCCACCCTAATGAAAACCACTGGGGTTGGTCATCAGCTCCTTCCCCATGAATCCTTTAAGACCATCCTGGGGAGGACGACACTGCAGCCACCATCAGCAATTCCCTCCCCAAACCCACCACCCAGTGACTGAAGGCACATGCCAATTTTTTCCTGAAATTACTATTCCCCAGCATGCTTTAGGGAGTGAAGTTAGGAAGGAGCACACAGAAATGGGTATCAATCACAGGAGCCACTGAACAAGGCACTCAGTGCTCCATGTACCAAGAAATCCTCTTTATGCTTCTGGCCATTGCGGCCACAAATTCCCAGCCATTAGAAGGGACAGCCATCTTTCAGAGCCATGTTCCCTGGTGAAATGAAATGTCAAAGCCAAGGAAATCCAGACAGACATGCCTTGATTATGTGCTTTCTCTCTTCCCTCTTCCCATCATGTTCTCCTCCAAGAGAGTAAGTTATTAAAGATGAAAAGCCAAATACTTAGTTCCTCTAAAACAGCATTTGTGACAGACTTATGCTGACAGAGGGGAACAGATATGGTATCAATAGTCTACCAGATTTTTTAAAAAAATAGAAGATTGATAATAATCAGAGAAACTAGTTCAACTCTCTCTCTCTGCATATTTCTTTTTCCATCCTATAAATATAGTTTGATTCATGCAAGGTCACTGGCCGGTGGTGGAACTGCTCACCTCAGGTCTTTTATCAGGAGTTTTATGGGGGTCTTGCACTTCATTCACCCCATGCCTCATAAGAAAAATGCAGCCTACATAACTTTGCAAATAATTCCAGCTGCTCTTGTCAGTAAGTAGAGACCAGGACTCTGTTTACTGTGAGTGAGCACCTGGCGAAGGCATGGCAGAGAGGTGGAGAAACAAGCAGTAAGAGGACCAGGCAGGAGATCAAACAAAAGAGGTCCTGAGCATTTTTAGTAAAGAAAAAGACAGCAGGCTCTAGTCACTAATTAATACATAGCACTCTCCAAGGAGAGGCTCCAGCCCAGGTTGCAGGCCAGAAAGCAAGAAAATAAAAGTGTGAATTCCAGATCCCCTCTCATTAAACACCCTCCGTCTGCCTTGGCTATACATTTCATTATGGCCCTTATCTCCGCCCTCAGCAGTTCCCACAGACAGCCCTGAGTTGGCAGAGCTCCCCAGGCTTCTGAGAACAGGCTGGTCCATCTCGCTGTGCATCATGGGGCTGTTTGTCATCCCCTATATTTGCCAGGTGTCTATTTGGATGGTTATGGAAGCAAAAGTCAAAACACAAATGACGCGTTGTTTGGGTGCAGAAGAGAAAGAAAACATACAGCACAACTGTGAGGCTGGTTCAGTGCTTTCTTGCTGCCCTACAATTGTTTCACACTCATCTCTGGTAAAAACCTTAAATTAAAAACATTTAAAGCACAGCACCTCTAATCCTACATGACTGAAATAATTTTTGAACACCTACCCAGGACCTACCCTCCCACCAAAGCCGCACAGGATCAGCCAATCTCAGTGAGGACTAGCCAGGCTCTGGGGGTTTCTTGCAGGCTAATTTCTCTTTTCTTATCTCCTTTAATGTCTAGTGAGGTTCACCCTCATTAACAAAAAACACACAAGAATGAGGCTGTTATTGATTCATGCTGTGCTTTTAATTCTTTTCATAACTTTCAGATTCTCATTTTTATCATAAAAGCCCTAAAAGAGGAGCAGACATATGTATAAATTGGCTACAGCCATGAAAACAGGAGCCAGAGCCCAGTGATTTACTTGAGCACCCCATCCCCAACTGCCTCCAGGCTTGTCCCAGGACCCTGGGGAGCCCAGGGCTCCTCCCCTAAGCTCAGGATGCTCCCAGACAAAAAGTGTGAAATGCACATTTCAGGAGGACAAGAGCAGGCTGACTTTTAGGGATTGTGTGCACCTAATTTGCTTAATTCAGGGTCATAATCAAGGTCTCTGATTTAAAAAAGAAGTTAGAAAGACCAACAGAAGAAAGCGAAGGGCTGTCTGGGTTGTTTCAAGGTCATGCCCCTGGCAAACAGTTTCCTTTTCTTGTTCCATTCCCTCAGGGATGTGGATGAGCTCAGGGACTCCAAGGAGGCAGGGCCCTTCTGCTCCCTGGGACCTGGGTTTTCAGTGCCTGTCACCCAGGAAGTAGGCACAGCCAAGCTCTGTAGGGCTGGTTTCCTCCCTCTTCCAGGAGAAGAAGGGTCCCACAGAGCTCGTAGGACCTGCCTTTCTCCTTTCCCAAAGGGGGTCCCTCCACCCAGCACCTGGCTCTGCCTTGCCACAGCTGGTCTGGTTCCTTTCTATCCACCCCCACATTTGGACCCCTACGAAAGAAAACACACTCTTCCAATTCCTTAGCAGCTCTTGTTGGGGCCCAGAGGTGCCATCCACTAAAAGTCATCATGAATTCAGTAGCAGGGACTCATCATCCTTGTGGCTCACCCATGCTGCAGCCTGTGGCAGGATTTCCTTTGTTTACCCCCATCTATCAATGGATACTGGGCTGCTCCCTGCTCTTGGCTATGCACACAGTGCATCTGTGAATGTAGGAGACCTTGCATTAGGATACCTACTCAGAAGTGGGTGGGGGTTTGTTTTTAGCATGAAAGAACTCTGTGGATCCTTACTGTTATGGTTTAGATGTGGTGTCCCCCAAAAGCATATTTGTGAGACAATGCAAGTCATAGAGGAGAAATGATTGGATTATAAGAACCTTAATACAATCAGTGGATTAATCTCCTGATAGGGATTGACTGAGTGGTAGCTGAAGGCAGGTGTGGCTTGAGGAGGCAGGTCCCTAGAGGTGTGATTTACATTTTGTCTGTTGAATGAGTGTCTCTTTTTACTGATTATTATCTGAGCTGGTTTACTCAGTCCCACTCTGCTGCCATGATGTCCTGCCTCATCTTGAGCCCTGAAGAATGGAATCTGCTCTCTATGGACTGAGACCTCTGAAACTGTGAACCCCCAAAGAAACTTTTACTCTTCCACAATTGTGCTGGTTGGGTCTTTTAGTTGCAGCCATGAAGAAAGCTGATAAGACACTTACCTGGCACATGTTTTGCTTTTGGTATCTGAATCCTTCTGGATCTTCAGAAAAGTCTTGGATTTTGCCCCTTGGGGGTCCCATTTGAGAGTGCTAGGTCTGGGGATCCCTCAGGTGGGTCCAGCTCTGAATCTGACGAGTCTATGAGCAGTTTCTGGGTACAGCTCCACCTGCAGCCCTCCACATTACCTCCTTCAGCCCACATCATTTCTATATTCATGACTGTAGACCAGTCTGATGTGCACAACAAAAAATCAAGTAAACATACTGCCTAGAGAGAGTAGAGAGCTTGCAAAACATGGCTACAAAGACTAAGAATTTTCTTCTCCAACGCTGACACTGCCCTATTCACCCACTTTCACCAGCTGGGAAGTAAGAAGTAATTATGCTATTAAGTTACATAACTGCCAAAGAATCAAAGTCTAAGCTAATTGTCACTGATGTGCTAAGCATTTTTAGAGTTCTGTGTGTTCCTACACAGTTGAAGTCAATGTGGTTTGCTTAGATGCTTAAGTTTCAAGCAAAGTAATTTTGATGTAATAAGCTTAATAGAGGGCTCTTGTTTCTATGTAGTTAGTGTGTATTTCATCCCATAAAATCCAGTTGCTAGACCGCTGATTTGAATCTGGCTCACACATTTACATGAAACATTCCTGATAGCTACCATACAACAGAAGCACAGAAGCATCAATTGTTGGGCGAGGCCGACTCCAGCACAGATGTGCAGAGCAGGGTCTGGGAGGGAAAGCCCCAGGCTGCATCTCCTATCTGTCTCTTCCTATCTGACAAGAAGGGCTCTCCTGGTGTGAGGCGGCTCAGAAGCTAGTAAATCTCACCTGGTTTCCACACCTGTCACGCAAGCAGATGTTGTACAAACACTACCACAAAGCCTCTTGCCAGCTCCAGGGTGGGAAAGAAGCCGGCCTGCTGGGCTTTCCTTCCCCCAGATGCGAGGAGTCCAGCACAGATCCTGGGACATATGGGCGCCCATATGCTCCATGGCTGCAGAGCACTGGAACCTGCCAGACCTGGGTCTTCCTCTGTTGCCCATCGAGTGAGAGGAGGAATCAGAGAAGGAGATCCTGACAGCACAGAAGCCATGACTTCTAGTACATGGTGACATGTTAGAGGAGAAATAAGTGTCTGCATCCCGCACATCCTGATCTGCACTCACAGGCAATGCTGGGCGAAGCTTCTTAAAACACACATATCACACTCCTGTTGATTGTGCTAAAACACACGTGCCTGCAGGTTTTGGAATGAAATGTTTTAATTTCTACCATGCACAACAATGAAACTGTATTGGGATCACCAGGAGGCAAGCAATGGCTAAGACAATTCCTTCTGATTAATAAGGCTATGATTTAGATGGGAAATTGATATTAACATGAAAATCTGTTCTGTTCACATTTTCTTTAATCCAAAGGAACAAAACAAATTGTGTTTTATCACTGTTTACTATGTACACTGTAAAAATTGTCCACAGGCAAACTGTCCCTCAGCTGGCCCCATAGTCCTAAGGGCTCCTGAGGAAGATCTGGGGTTACCACCCTCAGGCTATGTGTCCCAACACTTACTCTCAGTGTCTTGAAACTCACATGGGACCATGTCTGAGGGATAGAGTGATTGAATTCTCTGGTTCTATCTTCAATGTATCCCAAGTACGAGAATTATGCTCAAATGTTACATTATGAATGAATTTCAACTAACTTTTACAAAATGGACAAGTGAATTAAGAAAATTCCTGAAAGCCAGGTGTGGTGGCACACACTGGTGATCCCAGCAGTTTCAGAGGCTGAGGCAGGAGGATTTCGAGTTCAAAGCCAGCCTCAGCAACTTAGTGAGGACCTAAATCACTTAGAGAACCCTGTCTCTAAATAAAATATACAAAAGTACTGGGGATGTTGCTCAGTTGTTAAGCACATTTGGGTTCATTCCGTGGTACCAAAAAAAAAAAAAAAAAGAAAGGAAAATTCTTGCAAAAAGACACTCTGGATGCTGGATGCTGAAGTTGATCTGTATACAGCACAGCGAAGAGTACGAGAGGAATCAGCTCACACCTCCTCTCATCAACAGCAGCACAGATACCAGGGATCTAATCAGACCTGACAAGGAGCACCCTCCCCCACAAAACCCAGAATTACCAGAAGGTCGTTAGAAATTCAGATTCACATCCTGAATCATTAATGAGAAACTTCACCTCAAGGGTATTTGGACTATGTGATCTTAGCTAACGAAAGAATGAAGTCACGGTGCTTAGCAACACACTTAAAATACTGCTTATTTCTCCTGTAACATGTCACCATCCATTTTTGTATACATGTTACAATCTACACATGTGTAATTTACATACACATGTATGTTGGAGATGAATGCGGAGCACATTCCTTTTAACTTGACAGGCACGCTAATCGATAGGCAGAGCATCCGCCTGATTTGGAAGTGCTGGAAAAGGGAGGGATCACAATTGCAATCTGCAGCAAGTACTTCTCTCTATTCCCTGGATTTTGGTCATTGGATCCTTCCAGGTCCATGATGCAGCCAGGCAGCATGTAACAACAGCAGAGAGCAGCATGTGCCTGGGTCTGTGATGGAGAGGATGGAGGGGCCCTTGGGGTGGCGGTGGGGTGCAGGGCTGCCAGGGAAGGGTGGGCCTCCTGCAGGGTCCCTAAACATGTGCATGCAGGGGGAGCTTTAGGGCAGCCCAGATCTGATGCTGGAAGTACCTGCCATCCAGACAGCAGTGGACTGCCAAGGGGCAAGGGAGACACTGTGCACCAAAGAGCTGCTGCTTCTGCACTCAGCAGGGCAAAGAAGCCTCTGAGAACTGGACTCTAGGCTAGTCTGAATTTACAGCCAGGGCTGGAGTGCAGAGAATACATGGAAGGGGCACCCCATGGTCTTTTGCATAAGATCCTTTCCGAGGCCAACAGTGAGGTGGGCTGTCTGGGAGATAAGAACAGCATGAAGACCTGGTTTTGTTTATTAAAAAAGCTCTAGGAATGTTTGGGATGGCACCTGAGAAATTCCAAGCACAGACACATATACACATGCAATGCATACAGATGAAAATACATTTATACACACACATGCACACGCACACTCAGATACAGATGCACATACATACATACTCACACACTTGCTCACATACATACTGCACACCTACACATACTACATGCTTATATACATGCACAGATACACACCCATACACACTTTTCATTTACAATCATAAATTAAGCAGGCTGCTCACTTGCTCAGGTGAAAGTAACAGTGAATGGGAGAAACACAGGCTGCAGCTGGAGCAGAAAACTCTGTCCCTCTTTTGAGGTGTCAAGGGGCTCTGAGCAAGAGCTTTGCTTGTATTGGTCACAGGGCCAAGAGAATGCTAATACTCAAGTAGAGAATGCACTAGGGGTCAAAGGGCAGCTCCCTGGGAGAGGCATGAGTGTTCTGTGTGCACCAAGTCTCCAAACTAAATTTTCACAGCTGGTGTTTTGCTGCCATTATTTGCCACAGAGGTTGTTCACCCCATGCACACAGAGGCGAGCGCCACACATACACACACACACACACACACACACACACTCATGTTGTGGAAATGTTTTTTTCAAGTGAATTAGCATTCTTAATACACATAAAGCTCACCAAAGATCCAATATGTGTTTCCTGGACTCATTCATATCTTCTCTATAAAACCACTAGAAACATGCCAAGAAAGGGGGAAAGGGATTCTCAATGAATGAATTGCAAATCCCTTTCAAATAATCTGGGAAAGGTTGAAGTTATCTCCAAAGCCCATGCTTACTCTGGAGAAGAGAGAGCCTCATATGTGAGCAAGAGGGCTGTCATAGAACATTAGGAGGCGAGCTCCTGGTCAGCGGGCACTGCATCAGCTTCTCCATCCACCATGGTGCTCAGAGCACGCCTGTCCCCTGAAGTGATCAGCTCACAGGGTGTACAGTGAGGACATGAGATGGCCCAAAGACTGCCCATCTTATCAAGTTCAGAGCAGGTAAAATGCCCTCTTGGTATTTTGTCTTCTTAGCCTCGGAGTCAGCCTTACTCGGTGGGTCCTCTGCTTCCAAAAGAATTCCTGGACCTTCCCCCCCACCCCCACCCCCAGGGGAGAACATGATGATCAGCAGCACGACCCGCGGGGCTGACAGGAGACCCTAGGGCTTTACCCTTCCACAACACACCTGGGCAGGAAACATTCTGGTCCACCCGGCCAGGCCCTCCCCACTGTCTTCCTGTGCCACCTCCTTTCTCCCCCTCCTTCACTTACTCCATCCGCAAGGTGGGCATAGCGATGGTCTCTCTTCTCATGCCACCCGTCATGTATTGCATAATGAGACTAATGTGCAGCACTTTGAAACCAGATGACTTGGGAAACAAACAAACCCCTCCCCGCCAAGCCTGTGGCTCTGGATGGTGTCTCCGCACCAGATTGCGGCGGTGAGCTGGGTTGCAGCACGTGCAGCGTTGCAGTATTTTCTCGAGGCTTTGCTCACAGGCGCCCCAGTACTTGTCCTCTTCTTGTACCCTTCCGCCTGGAAAGAAATGGCCCTGGCTCCCCCTAGCGGCCAGAAGCTCATGGCGCTGATCTGGGATGTTTCCCATTGTCGTGGTAATTAGCCACTAGTTCAGTTGCAGCCACACTCTCCTCTGTTTCTTTGGAGACTTAACTATACTCTCATCTATTGCATTGACTGTTGCCTATAAGCTCAAAATGAAAAAAAATTCCAGGTTATTATTTTAGAGGCCACTGCCCTATACAGTGCGGTAGATGACAACCTGTGTGTTCCCCTGACCTATAGTGCCAGCCCTGCCTGGGAGGTTGATAGAATTTTCATTCTTGGTCCCCTTCTCATCCCTACTCAATTGTTACCTCTTGGGGTTGGAGCCCAGGAATCTGCGTCTTAATAGTTCTCTAGAGGATTCTGATCCACAACGAAGAATGGGAAGAACTGGTCTAGACCAAGCATCCATGGTATTTTGTTCCTATTAATCTCCAGAATCCTCATTTTATTATTAAAGAGCTGCACAAAAAGACTGTCAAAGACACTGCTTCCTTATTCCAATCAGTAATAAGCAATAATGCATTAAAGACCTTCCAGGAGCCCAAAAGACCTTCCAGGTTTGTCTCTGGATCCCTCATGTCATTAAATGGAGTCTGGGTTATTCAGGCATCTTTGGAAGGAAAAGCTTGGAAATTAAAAGTGAGAACCTAGCCTGGGAGGTCACTTCAAAGAATCCCCATCACTTGGCACCAGCCCACTGAAGAAACCAGAGGCCCCCAAAGAAACTAGAGAGCAGGCAGGTTGAATCAGAAAGCCTAAACTTTGGCTCTGTTTTCAGACTTTTCCAGTTTATTGCTATGAAATGCATTGATTGCTTTCAACACTGTTAAGCAAGGCAAGGCTCAGGATCAGTTGACTGGTTCCAAGAGGGTAATTTTATTTTTAAAAGATATTTATGTAGGGAGCAGGGCACGTTTAATAGATTCCAATTTCCAGAAAACTAGTGACCCAAGGGCCTCAATACAGAAGAACAAACTGAACATACCACTGTCACAGAAAGGATTTTGAATCAACTCCCTGCTTCACAAGGGGGAAACTGAGTCCCAGAGTAGATGTGCACTGGTGGGGACAAAGTTGTGCACAGGGTCACCTTTCAGTCTGTCTCCAGGTACTTTCAACTGATTCCAGGTCCAGTTACCAGGTAACAGTTCTAAATCATTCCACCTGATTCTTAGCCTGGTGGGAGTCCAGAAAATCTCTGTGACCAACTGGTATTTGAACTGGAAAAATCATTTTTCTAAAAGACACCTGATCTCTTTGCTGTGTCATCTCCTGGTCCCTATAGAAAATACCCTTCCACAGAGCGAACTGGGCCAAAGTCCCCAGGACGTCAATTCTCCGTGTGGAGTTTCCAAGGCAGTGTCCTTCAGTTTCCGGCTGCTCTATTGCCCCTTCCAGGAGATTGGAGACACCCCACAGGGTCTACCCCACAAAGGCTCTTGAGATTGCCCACCTGCTTTCACAAGCCAGGGATCAGAGAGCCTGTAACATCTGCACAGGAATAATCCTTCCAGGGGCAGCTCATTGTCCATGTTATCTCTAGACATCCACCACAGCATGGCTGGCTGCTCCTCTCTGCCAGGGAGAGCAACCAATAGGCCTAGAGGAAGGGCAGTACAGACTGTCAGCCCAGAAAAGATTTCCACAACACCTTTGGTTGGTCCTTCCAACAGAGGGCCATGATAAACCCTAGGGTAGGCAGGCTCTGAGGGGCTTTGGGGAAACTGGGTGATGTTGGCTCCCTCTAGTGGCATGTTGTGGAAAATTGAAAGTGGCTCTGTCCAGTGAAGAAGGTGCAAAGGGATCTGCTGGACATTATAGAACTGAGGAGTGTGTCGCAAAGATTGTCACACAGTCACCTCAAGTAACACGTTCAGTTTGTAAAGGAAGCTGTTTGGCTTTCTCCATCACATCGAGCACAGAAGGCCAGGCTACAGAGTCACTCCTGCTCTCTGACTATGGACCCATGACAACAGCAGGTCAGCCGCCGGAGCACCAGCAGTGCTGATCCTCTGCCCAGGCAGCCTCCTCCAGCCACTGTCACACTGGTAACAAACCACCTGCACTTCTCTGTGGATTTCTTCCCTCCATTAGTTAGGGAGTGTGGTGTACAGGTCAACCAGCTGACCCCCAGCTCTGAAATGCTGTAAACACCATGACTTCATAGCCATGACTCTAAAATGAGCTCCGACTATTGTTCATCTAAGAGGAAGCTGAAGCATTGTTCACAACCTTCTATGTTTGCCTGGAGTCTGTCAGCGAGCACCTTCATGAACATTACAGAACTTTGCTCTCACAGCCGCCTTCTGACACACCTTATCCTGAGCCCTCCCACTCTGTCCCAGCTCCCAGGTAGGTTTTGTATTCTGAGATGGAGCTAAAGAGAGAAAGATCCTCTTGTGTGGTCCACAGAGACCAAGGCTCCAACCCAGTGTTCAATGGGGTTCTTAGCTTGGCCTGGAAGCCCTGTGAAAATGAAGCAGAGGAACCCACCCTTCCTGGGCAGGAGGAAAAAGTCTATGTGACCCAGCCCATAATAGTAATGATAATAATAATGATGGTTAATGCTTACACTGGCTTACTGCCAGCCAGTCAGCACTCTACTTATATTAATTCTATGTCATAGGTAATCCATAAGCCCACCATTCTTGCCCGGATACCAGTATCCTTGTAACAGAAACCAAAGTCACCCGGATATTATAACTTCCTACCACAGAGTATCCAAACATCAAAGAATTGAAACAACATGGAACTCCCTAGGACAGAGGAAAGGGCTTTCATTATCTGTCATGGATCTGGAAATTGGCTTGCCTTAGGTTTTTCAGGTGCAGTTTTAAATCTCAGAACTACAAAGCGGAGTTCCCACAAAGCGGGAAGCAACACAGGAGACCACCTGGTCCAACTCCCCACTCCCCAGATAGACAGGAAGAGTCTTGAGGTATATCTTGCAGTGAGTTAGTAGCAGAACCAGATCTGGCTCCCAGGGCTACAGATTCTTGGCCCAGAGTTCTTCCCCCTCTACCATGCTGTGACTGTCCAGCACCTGAGCTGACGGATCGTACTGGAGTCTCCCCCTTGAGGGCTGCATGCACTCCCTGGTTATCAGCCAGCCCACTTGAGCTCAAGAAGCAGAATCCTGCTAATGTTGACCAAAGGCATCTAAACTTCTGTCTGGTAAATCAGTTGTCTGCCACCTTGCCCTATAAATAAAGATAGTAATTACTCCTGAAATAATAGACCCAGAGAGCTGGGACAGTCTGGGGCAGCCTGTAACAGCACTCCTGTCCACCTCATGAGGAGGAACCTTCCTCCTTTATCCATCCACCCATCTGCTCTAGACAAGACCTCCCTGGTCTGCACCAGAAGCTTTCATCAGAATTCTCTTCTTTTCTCTAAAGTGACTTTCAGTTCTTTTGCTGGTGCCCACCATGAACCCCACCTTTTCCTCACCCATCATCTCTGCTCTGGACATTTTGACCTCTCACTTTCCATTTTGGTATGGTTTCCTCCAGATGTGACAATACTCTGCCACTCTGTCACTTCCCAGCCAGAGTCAAGTCCCTGACGTTTCCAGGAGTGGTCCTGGTGGAAATAGAGCCTCCTAGATGGTTTCTCTTTGTTACTCCAGTGGGCCTAGACTTGAGTGGCAGTTCCCTGGTCCCAGGGTACCCTAAGGTTTGCTGGCCACTTTGTTTATGGGCGTTCTGTCACTTGGCTGGGAAGCAGACTTGCTCTGCTCTCGTCTGAGTGGAGAGGGAGAGAAACGTGAGGAGGGTAGTGAATATGATCCAGGGGTGGGCGCGTGGAGGAGGAGAGTGAGAGACCAGAATGAATCATGGAAACTCAGAAGCACAATAAATATAATTTGACATTTTGAAAGAGATTGAAACGACATTATCTCCCTCACCCAGGTTCTTCAATCCTTCCAGCACTAATGTCCAAATTTGCCATGCAGGTTAACCTACATAGAAGTAGATTTTTTTATTTTTTTTATTTTTGTTTTTCTTTTTAAAATCAATTTATTTATTTTAATTGGTATATATGACAGCAGAATGCATTTGGATTTATTGTACATAATTACAGCACAACTTTTCATTTCAGTGGTTGTACACGACGTAGCATCATACCATACATGCAGTCATACATGTACCTAGAGTAATGATGTCCATCTCATCTTATCATAAAGAGATAGAGATTCTACAAAAGAATCTAATGGAAATCTTCAACATGAAGGAATCAATAAATCAAATTAAAAATTAAATGAAAAGTATCACCACTAGATTAGATCACTTTGAGGACAGATTTTTCAGACCTTGAAGACAAAGTATACAATCTTGAAAATAACATTGAACATAGAGAAAAGAGCTTAAGGAATCATGAACAGAATATTCAAGAAATCTGGGATAATATTAAAAGCCAAGAAACTTAAGATTCATTTGGAATAGAGGAAGTCTCTAAGACAGAAACTAAAGGAATGCACAATCTTTTCAATGTAATAATATCAGGAAAATTTTTAAACCTGAAAAATGAAATGGAAATTAACAGGAGACATGTACAACTCCAAATATAAAAAAAAATAACAACAGATTTACTCAAATATACATTATAATCAAAATGCCTAACATTTTAAATAGTTAAATATCAAATTGAAGTTAACAACCTGAAACTTAACCAGATCCATGGAATTTACTAAAATCAACACCTTGAGGTTCATTGCACACAGAAAGTACAAGAAATCAGACAGAAAATTTGCTGTTGATTCTCAACTACTACTGTCTCCTAAGGTACTTTCTGAGAGACATGCCTTGGTTTTATTTTTCCTCACTCATCCTTTTAGTATTCCTGGCACAATCTGCTTCTTTGGTGTCCTCCCCTCCAGCCCAAATGAAACAAAGCAAAACAAAAAACAGACAAATAAAATCCCACTCCTTTTCTCCTGTCAATTTCATTTTCTTTCTTGCTTTAGTAAAGAAACAAAATCAAAAATAAAAACAAACAAAA
Source organism: Ictidomys tridecemlineatus (assembly GCF_052094955.1). Classification (NCBI taxonomy): domain Eukaryota; kingdom Metazoa; phylum Chordata; class Mammalia; order Rodentia; family Sciuridae; genus Ictidomys; species Ictidomys tridecemlineatus. The sequence continues at coordinate 65,544,473 of NC_135478.1, read as the reverse complement.
AAAAAAAGATCCTATACTTTGTCTTCAAGTCTTATTGATCAAGAGACATAAAACTGAGAAAAGGGAAATTTCCCCAGAATTGAACACATTAATATGGTATCCCAAACTCCTTAACAGTCAGCTCCACTATATGTGGAATGGAATCCCAGGAGAAGGAGTATGAGGGCAATCATCTGAATTATTTAAAACCCAAATGGACAAAGCCGTGGAGGACGTGCTACCAGGACTGTGACAATCTGAGCCAAAGAGGAAAGAAGAAAATAAACCTAAAGGACGTATTTTCTGTCCTCAGCTCAATTTGTCTCTAGGCTGAAATCTCTGGTTTCTGCTGAAATCAGCTGCATCATAGAAGAAAAGGATTTCTCTTTCAATTATCAAGAATCAGACTGGACTTACAGGCAAAAACCTGTAGCTGGATTCTAGGACACAAGTTCTATTTCCAGGCCTGTTCCTGATTCTACAGAAATCCCAACCAAATTATAGGGGAAGAGGTCAGTATGTAACATTTCATGAAAATGCCTTTCCTAATACATCACTTCTTGTAATTCCAAGGTCATGTCTATCCACAAATGAGTAATTCTTTCTTCCCACAAGAAAGTACCTATTTTCTGACTGTAAAATAGTATTGTAACTACTCTAATATATATATATATATATATATATATATATATATATATATATATATATATATATATATGTTTATTCATTTTTAAATACATATCAGCATAGGAATCTCACCCCAAGACAAAATCCTACATATGGTCCTTCAGGCCTGACCATAGGCAAAATCAAGCCTTTGTCTGACAAGCGTCAGGAAGAAAACCTGTCCTCCCTGAGCTATACTTGGTGAAGTCTGTGTCCTTCAGGCAGTCGGGAACTCTGGCCCTGGCTACTCCACTCTAAGAACTTCCCAGATGCTTCTGCCAAGACCTCCTGAGCCAGGGCTTTACTGAGGCACTTTTCTTCACTGACTTGATATTTTCCCGATTCTTTTGGAGAAAAATGAACCCCTGTACACTTTGGTAACATGATAAATTAGTGCAGTTCTTTTGGAAAAGAGTATGGAGGTTCCTCAGAAAACTAAAGATGAAATGACAGTATGATTCAGAAATTAAAGGAATTGAAATCAGTGTGTGGAAATGATATCTGCATCTCCATATACAATGCAGCATTATTTACAATATTAAAGACATGGGATCCACTAAAGCACCCATGAAGGATGGAATGGGTTTTTTAAATGTGGGATGTATACATAATGAAATACTATTCTACTGTCACAAAGCAGCAACTTCTGTCATTTACAATAATGTGGAGGAATCTATAGGATATTTGACTAACTTAAACAAGCAAGGCACAGAGGAAAAACATCATATGACCTTATCTATATGTGGAAATTTTAAAAGTGGAGAGTAGCTGGAGGTTACCAGTGGAGTAGGTATGAGGGCCGGATGGCATGATGGAAATTATAGGTAACTGAAAAATAGCATAATTAAGATATTCTACTAATTTTAATTTTAAAGAATAATTGAACCAGTTTTCTTGAGACATACAGGGGTAGAAAAGACTCCTGAAGTTCTATGTTTGTCTAAAGAGCACATATTAATATACCCCAGTAAGGGCCACTGTCCTCCACAATGACAGCATGCACACATGAAAACATATACATTTAACCCTTGGAGGACTTATTTCTGGAAATATTTTTCTTAACACTCTTAAATTTGAGAGATTGGCTTATATTCAAGAATATATGTCTACCGGGTTCTGTGGTGTACACCTGTGATTCTATCATCTCAGATATCTGAGGCAGGAGGATTGCAAGTTTGAGGCCCGAGGGAGGTCCTGTCTCAAAATTTAAAAAAGTAAAAGGGGATGGGAGTATATCTTAGTACTAAAGTGCCCCTGGGTTTACTCTCCAGTACCATAGTTTCTGCAAAAAACAATGGATTTTTTTAAAAAAAAAAAATTAGTGTTTCTTTAAGAAGGGAGAATTTTAAAGTAAGAATCTTGACAAATAAACTCTTGCTCTTAAATGCACATTTTCTTGCTCTTCTGAATCCTCGGTAGGAGTTAGATTTTAAAACAATGTCGGGAGAGAGTAATTGGGATACAGCCCACTAACCACCAAAGTCCTAGGTTAGAACTTCTGCTGGCTCCTCTGAGGAATGTTTAGCTTGAATAGCTAAAGAATTGTCCCTATCAAGGAGGGTGACTTAAACCAATCCAACCAAAGATTGGTTTTGAAGATTTTGTTGAGATCCTATCTAAAGGATCTCCTTTGTCTTTGAAGTCAAGATAATTTTGAGTCTATCATAAAACCTGCCTAAGAGTATTTGCTTACTATTATCACAATTTATAAAACCTCATGTTTGAAAAGCTTATATTTGAATCTATAGATATAAAAACACCTCAAAAACCTACAGAAATTTCTGGAAGAAAAATTTTCTTGCATTAGCATGGTGGTTTATATGACTCAGACAGAAACTGCTCAGGGGATGGAAAACTCTGCTTTCTTTGCATATGCACATGTAAGAGAGCTGTCATTTACTGTCATTACAAACAAATTAGAGGTAAATGTAAATAGTCAATTGCATTCTATTGAAGTTACATTTCCTGTTGTCTGTAGTCCATCTACATTTTAGATGTAGGTCAGAAATCATGTCTGTTTAGCTTATTTAAGTCCTACTCAGAGTACAATGCTTGGCATAGTAGGCACTTGTTACATATGTGTTAAACACCTCCAAAACAAATGAAGGGATGAATCTTGGCCATTTCCAGATGTATTATTTAATGTATTTTTACAGATTTGTTACATTCATTAAAAATATATGGCTCAGAGATTAGGAGAGCTGTGGACTCAGGTAGAGAAATAGTACCAATCAGTGTCCTGGTAGAGGGGCCGGGGCCGGGGCCGGGGCCCGGGCTGGGAGGCATGGAGGATGAAGTGTAAAAGCATCAGTTTGTCCCTTTCCTGCCTTAGAACTCTGACCAGTTCCTCCTGAATGTCTAACCAGATGCCTTGGGAGCTTTGTGTTTGCAGCCTCAGCATCTATATCCTAAGACACAAAATATGGGCCGGGACAGTAGGAATGGACCTGGAGCAGCAAAAGGAAATAGTCCTGTCAGTTTTATGCTTTTATTTTGCCAATGAGGAAATTGATGGGAGAGGGGGATTGGGGAAAACTAGTGTTATGATAGCATAGAAAAATGAATGGGGAAAAAAGAGGTGATATCTAAATGTGAATTAGTGAAAATCTTGGGTTCAAAATGAGTTTATGGTGGGTTATTTTCAGAATTTGGCTTTTAAAATATTGATAGTTTTCACAAAAGTTTACTGAGTGCATGTGATATAGTGAGCTATTTTGTTAAAGCTAATTCTTTTCATGCATGATCTCTGTGTTCCATATAACTAAGTACTTAACTTTCCCGTGTGAGAAATAAAAGATGAATGTCAGATCAATAGTATATGGTAAGACAGGCTTTTGAACCTGGTCATATGTATTACCCCAGAGCCAGTCCCTTCTACCTTTAAGCAGTTGTTAAAGCAAAGCACAAAACCTTCAGGATCTTATTCCTCATTACGTAAAACATAAACTTGTCTATTTCTTGCTTCTGCAGTATAACAATAACTTAGAAATGTATTATCTGCATTTAAAGTGACTGCAAACACTGGATCAGATGTAATTCACCCACCCATTAGAAAATCATGAGTAACTATGTCGACTCAGTATTTTTTATCATGGATATGGTTATTTCTAGTTGGGTGGAAATGGGAAATAGTGCGGTTTTTACAAATACAAGAGGAAAATTTCCTGGGTAAAGTTGTAAAGTGTGTCTTTATTCCTGGGTTTTATGCAAATTGAATCCTACAAGCCATTTGGAAATAACTATGTTGGTGTTATACGATTTATTATAAGCATGGTACATAGTATTTTCATATTTGGCTTTATAATAATTTAGCTGAATCACTTCAGCTTCTCCTTGGATGAAAGGTTAACTCTAAAAGAAAAAATATATATATATATATATATTATAAAATTCCTTGTGATTTCTGCCCTATACTTAGCCATTTGGTAACTTTTTAAATTTTTATTTTACTGTAAAACTCAGCACTGATAAATCACTGGCCTTTACATGTAAAGTGGATTCAAAATTTATACTCTGTGACTTAGGTGAGTAGAAATATAACTTTATTCCTCTATAACTAAATACTGCTTGCTCACCAGCACCCATTTCTGCTTAAAGAAGTAATGCTCAGATGCCACTTGAATTTATCTTTCTCTCTTCCAGTTAAAATTCATTGCATTTTAAGTAAATCCAACTCTCTGGAGCAGACAAATCTTTCATAGCTTTACCCTCACCTCTTCTTTCCTTGGGTTTAAGGGCCACATTGAGTAAGTTGTAGTGGGAATGGGCATCACAGGCATCAGATCAGTGCATATTATTTGGTTGTTGCATTGCCGTAAGGAACATCACCAACTGGTCCTTCATATTGACCCTGTCAGTGCCACAATAGCAAATGAACTAAATTGTCTGCTGGTTCCTTGTCTGTGTCATGCCTGTCTTATCTTTGTTAAGTCACTCTCATATGCTTGTTGGTGCTACATTTTTTCCTAAGATGGGTTTTACCTTCTTTTAATCCCCAGCTTGGACTATTTATCCAAACTTCCTCTTCTCCACAATCATAAAAACTAACACTCCTGAATGGAAGGAAAGAAGACTCTGTAAACCTTTGGATTGGATCATAGATGTGTTTTACAACCACTCAGCCCTAACAAAAGAGATACATGGCTTTGAATTATCTGTGGCATTTAATCCTTTAAGCAGCTAAGCTTTCAAGAGGAAATCCAAGGTATTTGGATTATCATTCCTAAAATTGGAATTTGATTAAATGCTCTTTGCTTAGAGTTACTCTGTTTTTTGTGATCCAAATCAACTCTTCAGGCCAGCTGCAGTAATTGCTCATGTAACTAGAAAATGTAGTTAGTGCTTGGAAAAGCCTATCCACAATATAATCACAGTCAGTCAATCAGACCATCAGCAAATACTGAAGCTCTCTAGGTCAGTGGGAGAGTATTATGTGTGAGCTCAGAGAATAACACAGACATTGACATGACCTTGACTTAAACACGAAGGCAGGAGGCAGGACTGGCTTGGCCCTCTAGGTCATATTATGCCGTTTAATCTTTGTTTTTATGTGTGTGTGTGCAGACACACACATATCTTAAAGAATGTGGAAATATAATAAGATTACTTTTTAAAAAATACTATGATGGCAGCAATGTATAGGGTGACATAGGAGAGGTACTAAGTAACTCAGTGAGACTCTGTCTCTAAATAAAATACAGAATTGGCCTGGGGATGTGGCTCACTGGTTGATTGCCCCTGAGTTCAGTCTCTGTTACCAAAACACACATATACATACACACAAAAAAATTCTGTTTAAACATGACTCTCTGTAACCCACAAAGAGGACTAAGAGGCAATCTGCGCATAATGGCCAAGCAGATGATAACTTTCCTGTCACACTCCTGAGTGTCTGATGAACATTACCCCAGGTATTTGTTGACATTCTAAATATGCAAACTCTCACTAACGTTTCATGTCCAGGTATTCACATAGATTAAGAGCAGCAACCAAGGAGAGAGATGCTGGCAGAGTCTCTGTCCAGCCTGGTGCCTGTGCCTACGGGGAGAATATAACCCTTCTTTCTCTCTCTCCCACCCATCAAGATTCAAATTTTCCCAATTTCTTTCTAAAGAGACCTAAAATGGATTTGGACCATGATCTTGGCTTGCCTTTCTGCCTAGCATGCCGGTGTTTCTGTCTGTGGGATGTGCCTACAGTCATCAGTGTGACTTCATCAAAAGGGACCCTGGTGCCCAGAGATGTGAGGCTCCCCTTCCATTATTCAACCGGAGCCATTTCCTTCTGGTATGGCAAAGGCACCTGTTAGAGGGCTGGAGAGCTGGGCTGGAGCTGATACACTCTAAGGCTTATATCATTTGGAAACAAAAAAACCTGAGAATGTTTTCTGGCTTCTGAGCTACAGTGCAAATTAAAAGAATTATATTTTTGTACAGTGGGTTCACTTTGGGCCTCTGACTAATACACATACCGAGTGTTGGCTGATTTTTGAACTAAATGCCAATTCCTTACACTTGCCTGCACGGGCATCCATTCTGCTGCGTGGGCAACCAACTCCTTCCATTCAGGTAGCACTTCTGTGACCTGCGACCTTTATGGTAGAGCTCCTCTTACAACCTTGTTTTTATAATACAGCTGACGTCAGGAGGAAGACCACATTACTATGTGTCCTACCGGAGGAATGTGTTTGCCCAAATGAAGCTTCCGAAATACGCTTTGCCCAAGGTATACCCTGATTGGCTTTTTCCATTTCACTACTTTCTCTGATTCACATTGTCCTGCCTCCACTCTGTTCTCGGAGACCTTTTTAGTCTCTCACAGTCAAATCTTTCTTATCACCCCACCTCTGTTTCTCAAGCTGGACTTGCCTTACTTTCTTGTTTGCCAGTGTTGCTCCTTCCTTTCTCTTTTGGTGCCCCCCCATCAGTCCCTTCCTTTCTTTCATTATCTCTCTGGAATTCTTGCTTTAGGAGCATCCAAATAAATTAATGGTTTGCTTTTGCTTTTCATTAGTAATGATTTTAACAGAATGCCTTGTTTTTTTTTCTATAAAGACAGAGACAATTTATTTGGATTCATGGTATATCAGCTCAACATGTGGAACTCATTTCTATCCCAATTTATTGTTACTATTTGTTTATTGAGAGGTGTTGCAAACACATGACAGCATTATTTCTCAATGGGACTTACTAAACGGATATTCTTTAGAGTTCTGAAGCACAGCTAATTTTTTAGACTTCCCCAAACATTCCCCTTTGAACATAGCGGTATTGGGAAGTTAGAGACCCTCAACCACTGGCAACCCCAGGCGATCTTTCTGGAAACACTAAAAAACTACGTTGATACGGAGCGCCACCTAGTGGAGGTCAAACTGATGTGGGCCTTCAGAGCTGCCTGTTTGAGAGAGCACCAATGTATTTTAAGTGCCCAATTTGTTAATGTATTGGCGCTTAATCTTAGAACAAGGGAGATACATGTGTAAAATGTTTAAGAAGGGGATTTTGAAGGTTTAAATAGAATTACAGGTGGACTTTGAGCTTTGGGGTTGAAAAGAAAACCTAATGAACTTTTTTTTTTTTGATTGTTCAACACCGTCTCTTTCTCTTATATTTTCATCCTCTAACTTTGTAGTATTCCACCTTCAACCAATACAGATATCTAGACAAGAAACTATGCGACAGACCTAGTACAAGGGCATAGTAGGTCTTCTTTCCATGGAGAGCAATGATAACAAGTTGCTGACTTCTCCAAGCAGAATCTCTTAGGGGGCACCCACTCTACCCCTTAACACTGAATGGGGAGATGAAAGACCCAGCCATTAGAGGTGATAAGGCACATTGAATTGCACTATTAACTCCAAGGATCTATCTCCATGAGAGTAGCTATTATTATTTTCAGCTGCTAAGAGATCAATGACTGTTGTAATTGCCCAGACCCATGTGTCTGTTTTGGAATACACCTTTAAGTACTTCTTCTCTTGATTTGACTTAACTTTTTTTTCTTTAATAAGGTAAGAACTTACAACATTGAAGTTTGGCCTTGGAAGAAAATTGGATGAAGTTTGTTTGTAACAGGAAGACAGAATGTTGTTAACTCACACTCAATAATCTATTAGGAAGGTTCTTGAAAGAGATGAACATATTACCTCAGTAGATAAAACAACAGTTTCCCTCCTAGTGCTGAAATAAATTGTGATTTCTCTGACCCCCCCACCCACAAATGAAATAGTTGATTTGCAAGATTTGTACCTTTGAAAATAAGAATTACACTCAATGCAGGGAGCTTCTGTGGTCCAGGCAGCTTGTGGAATTGAGACCAGTTCAAGAAACTGCAGCTTTGAGGCACTCAACTTGGGCTCATCCTGAGGTGAATGTACTCTTTGAGTAAACTAAATCTGAGCCAAAACCAAATGCTATTTGCCACAGACTTGAGGCTAGAACTAAAGTCTTTGGACACACATGCTAGTGTCTTTTATACATATTTTATTTCTTTAAATGTAAATGAATAACTTCTGTTGTTAAAACAGCATCACTGTCCTTCCCTCAAATCTGATATATCACCAGGGGCATGGAGAGTAAAAGCCTATTGACTTTGGGAATCCCCAACATGGTAGTTTAAAATCAAAGAAACTTGTGTGGACCCATAGCTGGGAGATTTGGAAGAAAGACATTTTGCATTGCTTGGTCACAGCCATCATGCAGATCACGGCTGATAGTGGCCTCCAGTAGCATGCAGCCAATCTGGAAGGAAAAGCTCTACTCTGAATCCAAATTGGCCATCTATCCCCTCCCTCTGCTCTTCTGAATGAGTGTGTTCATGGCTCAGGCTCTTTTGAGCACTAAGGATAAAATGCAGTGTCTAATTTGTCCTGTCCCCACAGAAAATGGGAGCTGATGTACAAGTGAATGGATTATTGGGTCCAGGTGTGTTTTATTGTATAAAGCAATGAGATGCTCCATAACAATCCCATTAGACCTTCAAAAAGAAGGAGAAGTGATCTGTGGCAAAGGCCCATATATTTCCTGGCCTTCATCCGATCCGAGGCTGATGGGACTTTAAAGGAAGTAAGTTCGTTGCTGACCAAAGGAATTGAGACAAACCTGCACGTTCATGCTCAAATCTTCTTTAATCAGCTATTGACATTTGTCAACTCTTAAAAACCAGAGTTACCCAGAACCGTGTTTACATATATATATGTAAAGAATAACCAAGGAGCGAGCTGGGTAAATTTTAATGTTGCCATTACCATTAAGAGCATGTGGTCCTCTAGATCAGAGAGACAGGGTGACAGTCTTCATTCGCTTGACTTACTGGGGGCTCGTTCTGAGCTACTCATGTGAGATAAATGAGGCAATACATATGAAAGTGCTTGGAGCATTTTGGAGGACAGATACTCTATAAAAGCAAGGTAATATTATTAGTAGTATGGATCTGGTTGTCTCCATGGTGGAAGATCGATGTGTACCAGGGTGCAGCGGGGCATGGAGGCTGTTTGATTCGCAACAGAAGACCCAGATGGGAACCTGGATCTGTTACTAACTTGCTTTGAAACCTTGTGTGGCTGATTTGTCAATTTTTCTTTTCTTCATTTTTTTTAAATAAGGCGCTTAGATTTAAAATATTATCTTCTCAAATGTGTTACTCAGAATGAAATGTCCTCAGTGATGTTCTGCAAAAATTTGGTCCTATGATAATATAAATTTAAAGGAATAGACTCCATTATATGTTCCTTCCCTAGAGACTAACAGGAGCTCACTGGTATGCTAAAGAACCTTGAATGTACTCTCAGCAAGAAAGATCTTTAATTCAGCATTAATTCAGAATTTTACCAAAGAGCCCCTACTTTCCTTTTTACATCTTATTAAAAACCAACAATGCTGTTTTCCTACAGATCAGTTATTAAAAATGCTTTAATAGAAAAGGTATAAGATCCTGTGTTAGTCTAAAATCATGTGACTCAGTGAAAAAGAAAGAACACATTTTCCTGAAGACAAGGAAGATTTAGCAAGATGGAAAAAGAAAGATAATATTTAAATATGTTTGGCTTTTTAATTGAAACATTTAAGACCACCATCGTTTTTAAAAAGGCTTTTCAATGTAATTAGAGTGTATGAAGAGAAAGACAGATGTTCTCAGCCCATGTCTAGAGATGAAAATTTTAATCTACTATCATTATGTGACAGATTTTCTTAAGTGACCTGGAACTTGATGCATCTGTGCTTCAGTTTCAAATCTACAAAACAAGCATCTCTGCAAGGTGGGATTGTATAGATGATCTGCTTTTGTTCCCCAAAGATGACTTAGTATCTATAGCAAGGCTCATAGAAATTCTCCTGTGCAAATATTCACTCCAAAGGCACAGACATATAGATATACTAGAACCAGTTTACTCTTGAAATAGAGTAATTTGAATTCAGGGAGTATATTATATTGTTGAAGGAAGGAAACATGAACTGGGAGTAGTTTTTTGACAATTTTAAATGCCAGGGTAAGGACTCTGGTCTTGGCCTTATAGAGAATGGGGAGCCATAGAGGGTTTGTCCCTCAGTGGACAAAGGAAGGGCAACCATGGGGCTCATTTGCATAGCTAATTTCATTAGAAAGAAAGAAAACATTTGGATGAACCACCTTTTGTTGAGAGCATTAGTGAAGACAAAATAGAAAAGCCAACTCACCTTGCCTGATCAACAAGGGGGATAAAAGTGGTCCCTTAACTGAAAATAGCTATCATTTATAGAGCATATGCTAAGTACTGGGCACTATTATAAGTGTATTAACACTTAATAACTACTTTTATCTTCACAATGCAATGGGGACGCCTGCTATTTTTATCTCTATTTTGCAGGTGAAAATTCTGAGCACAGAGTTCCACCTGCATTGGCTGAATTAAAGAGCCAAGATGTGAATTCCAGTTACAAGGGCTGGGGTGATAGCTCAGTGGCACAGCACTTGCCTAGCATGCCTGAGGCCCAGGGACCCAGCTTTGCAGGAAAGAAAAGAAAAATAACTTGAGCAACAATGAAAAATTTAGTATAGAGGTGAAGGAGAACTTTCCAGCACTAGGATTGTTACTAAGGAATGATAGCCAGATATCCTGAAGTGTCTGAGGACAGAGCCAGGTTCATTTCTTAAGATTAGAAAGAGAACATAAAGGCCAAGAATCTTTCCACATTTTTCTTCTACCCTTGTGATATGTATAGCTTCGTATTTAGAAACTTTTTTCCCTTTGTTTTTATTTTTAATTTTTGGAAGTTATATTGTGTCTACTGATTTGGGAAAAATAAAAGGCAGCTGAGAGCATGTGAACAGGTATCCCCTAAAAGAGACAGGGACCCTTTGTTGGGGATGGCAAGCTCTTGTCTGTGTTAGAATCCACTTCTCCATAGTTCTGAACAAGGGGAAAGGGTTTGGAATTTCACCCAGATGCAGCTTCCCGCTGCTTATTATTAAAGTATCTTATTAAGATGCATATTTTGATTTCATAAATGGGCCCTGAAGTTCTGTGTATCTAACAAGCTTGCAGATGGCATCCATTTTCTTAGTCTGTGGACCATGGTAAGAGATGAAGGGTTTTCTCTTTTCTCTCTGTTCCTGCAGACTTTCCTCATATTTGCCTCACATAAGCTTTACCATGTTTAAACTTGACAAATACATCAGAATGATTGGTTCTCCATAGTCATATATATTTAAGACAGTATTCTTCAAATTCTCTAATGAGGACATTAAATTATAACTGAGCCACTAAGCATCTCTCTTATTTTTTCTCATGATCTTACTGCCTGACCTCTCACATGATGAAGAAAACATATGAATAACCCTTATCTAATTATTATTTTTATATATGCAAATGGATGCTCTCTGTCTTTCATCAAAATGCTGATTCTGATATACTTCAGTAGATCCCAAGCTTATTAGGTGCACGCCAGTTAACGCATAAAACTCTTCTTCCCTCTTCACTTCCTGTATCTTCCTGCAGGATATGCATGTCATTAGCACAGATGAGAACCAAGTGTTTGCAGCAGTCCAAGAATGGAACCAGAATGATACCTACAACCTCTACATCTCAGACACCCAAGGTGTCTACTTCACATTGGACTTGGAGAATGTCCAGAGCAGCAGAGGTCCTGAGGGTAATGTCATGATTGACCTCTATGAGGTATGTCACCAGGTACATGTGGTCGCTGAGCTATAGCAGTGACTGGACTGGCCAAGGAAGAGCCAGTGCCAGTTGTTGGATCATTTTATTACTGTTTCCATGTGCAGTCTCATTGCACTTGGGAGTTGAAGGGATTTATGGAATGTTTTTGTTAGTTCATTTGCAATCCACAGAACTCTCTGGGAGGCATTCTCTTTGACCAAGTCTGCAAGATGTGAAGGCCCAGAGAGGACTTGGAGAGTGTCTGGGTAGATAGACAATGAAAGTGTTTGCATAAGTGTGTTCCACACATGGCATTTGAAAATAGTTTGACGAGGCTGACAGGGTGCTGCAAGAAGAACCAGTGGGCAGAACTCCTTTATCTCTCTCTGAAGAGTGAAAGGGACAGGGACATCTTGGCATGACATCAGAGAACACTTTTTAACTCAGTGACTTCCCCTAGCTAATGATCTTCCTCTTCCTGGACCAGAATGTGAGATAAGATTAAGAGGTTTTTTCCCTCCAAAATCTGGGAAAAGTAATTTAACAAACCACAACAAAACCAGAGCTTTCTGGATTCCCCAAGGGAACTAAGGTTCTTCATTCCTCAAAATAATACAAATTAAAAATAAACTCATACACTTTGGATCAACCAGTTTTTATGACAAACACCAGTGCTTTAATTGCCTTTTAAGGCACAGTTGGGTAGAAAGAAAGCTAGTATTTGGGGTTGTATTTTAGCCATTTGCCAGACGTATCATGCACCAAGAAGAATTTATAATGGGTTATAATGTGTCATTTTAAAAACATGCAGGATTTAGAAAATAATGTCATACCTATATTCTATCTGATAAAAAAAAATCTAAAATGGATTTAAACATGTAGTATCCTAATGTCACAATCATTTGGTGGAGGGTAAATTCAGGCTTTCAAGTAGTTGTTTATATAATAAGAAGCAAGGGAGTTATATCCAGGATGAAAGAAACCAATTTCACTTACAAAACTCAAGCCCATCACTGTAATTCTTCTTAGTGATTTCTGTTTTCCTTTCCCTTTAGGAACTCATAGAGATGTCTTCTAGGAACTAGATTTCTCTGTATGTATAAAGGCTGGTTAATAAATGGTCTGCCAAATTCATTGTCCAAGTATTTATGATACAATTATGACAGACTAGCAAGAGACATGATTTGTGTGTATGTATTTAGAAAAAATGTACTGCAAACTTTTCCCACTTTCTATCCTGACCATGTTTCAGGTAAATATAGTATCTTACATCTCTGCCTGAAACTGAACATGTATTCTGGAAAACATTTACATACTCTGGTGATTTAGTTTCAAATTCCCTTCAGATGAAATTTAATTTAGAGGATAGATTTTAGATTCAGGTTGCCTGGGTGAAAACCCTTGCTATACCATTTGTTTGTAGTTTTGAGCCAAATCTATACTCTCTCAGCCACAGTGTCCTTGTTTAAAATATGGAGATAAACACAGGACCTCCAGGATGGAATCTCTCTGAGAATGAAATGAGTTAATTTTTGTATGTGTTGAGTGCAATACCTGGAATACAGTAATGCTCAACAAAATGTAGATGACATAATTAATATGTTACAAAGAGTCTAAACATCAATATAATCTTGTACTCTTGTAGTCCTCAAATATGCTCTCATTGTTTAAATGTTCAATACATTTCCATTATTTTGGATTTCTACTTCTTCTCATATTGCAATTAGCATTATGACCATATGTCCTTTTTTTTGACACAAACTAGTTGACTTCTTATAAGCAAGTATAAATTGTCACATTGCTTTCCTCCTTTGTAAATGCCCTGTGGACATTTAAATTTGAAGTGTGTTTTGTTGAAATGCCATACATTCTCTTCCCTGGATCCAGCATTTACAATGGAAGTGTCTTCAGGTGTCCAGCTGTTGTGATATCACACCAGCTGCCCCAGCCTAATCGTCCAGAGTGCTTTCTTGGGTCTGGTTCTGTATTTGGTCTCTGGAGTACATTTTCTGATTTATCAGGTAGCTTCCTGATTATTCTCTCCTCTTTTATCAAATCCATTCAAAATAGAGGTTCCTGATACATTTTGTTTTCTGCCAGAAATAAAGACCATTTTAATTGGTCCCTTGATAATGGGAAAGATGACAGATCTGAGCAGGAATGACTTTGCAATGTCTTGCTATTTGCGATTGTTTTCATGGATTGTTTTCTGAATTCAAATGTTGGCATGGGTATGGAATTAGAATAGGAAGCAGGGTGACCTCTGGACATGGCAAACATTCCTTTGTTAATCCTGCAGTTCCCCTTTGTGTCTCTCTTGCAGTTGAGTCTCTGTAGGGAAACTGCTGCCTCTGATTATCATCACTTTGAGCAGTGGTGTGACTGTATTATGTAAAGGTGTTCTGCATCCTGGGGCCAGGAGTGAAGCATCTTTGTTTTATTAGCCTGATAGTTCACAGCAACTTGAAATTGATGTGATCAGAACGACAGTGCCATATCTGCTGATTACCTAGATACAAAGAATATTGGTGGACACGGAGCCTGGCACAAATGTTCCCTTAAATCTGATTGTTCTGGCTAGCAGGAAGCTGAAAGCCATCCAGCATGAATTTCCCAGTAGAGTTGCAATGAATGATGAGAGCTTAGAGATAAATGAAAAGTAAGAAAATCCATACATGAGTTAATAAGGAACAGAGATGAGCATCATAAGAGATGGGGGAGACAGGGATGGAATATACGGAGTGCACATCTGCTCACATTTGGGGGTGACTAAAGAGGATGCCATTCATTGTTTATATGCTTCTGCATGCCAGTCACTTGCTGTTTCTGTACCTGCGATCTCTTGAAGCTATTTTAACAGAGGTGAACTGTTTCAGCTATGAGCATGTAGATGGGCCCATATCTTAGGAATTACATTGTTGATGGGTCCTTATGGGAAATGCAGAAGGAAGCAAAAGTCTCATTAAAACCATTTTGTTTGCACATACATTAGAACCTGGTTACAAATACTCCATCCTTTACTCTAGCTGCTACATGTGTATAGGGAATGAAATGGGAAAATGTTGAGGATAAAGTGTTGGGGAACAATCTCCTGTGGTTTAATTATTAAAATTCCAGAATTTTCTCTGAGTGTGAATTTGACATTGAACATGTCTCTTGTTTAAGATGGTGAAGAAATGTGAGCCCGAAAAGTTGGCTACAGAGTAAACATATTAGAAATATTTTTGGTTGTTGTATATGAGATATAATAATAATAGCAAATATTTTGGGGTGGAAATTTTGTACAAAGCACTGTGGAAATAATCTTCCATAACTATACCATTCAATCCACATTTGAACTTTGGAATATAGAGGGACTATAATCACTCTCCTCTCATTAAGTAAATAGAGGTTGAGATAATATAACCATTTTTACAAGGATTCAAAGCTAGTTTGTGACAGAATTAGGACCTAAATCCGAGCGTCTGTAAACTCCTCACTATGAAATATTGTTTCTTCCCTGAAAGATTGTTTCTGATTGCAGATGAGTAATGGCATCAAGATTGAAAGATATTACAGGGCAGGAAAATTGCATTAGACTTTGCCTAGCAGTGGAAGAAACCATACAGGAAGAAGAAAACTATCTGAGGGAATATTTAATATGAATAGAATCAGCAGTTGATGACTCCGGACCTATACATCACCTTCAGAAGCAAGTTTGTGACTTATAAGGCAGTACTTACACATGACTCCAAATTTTTGTGTGGTGGATGCATGTGTGTAAGAAAAGCCTGGAAGCAAATTGTCCTAAGACATTGCTATTCCTGAATAGCTCAAAAGTTCCAATAGCATTGTATTAGTTAAATAACAGAAGACGGCATGCTTGATGGTGGCCAGAGCGAAAGGGATGTGATAAGTGTGTCTGAGACATGTGATTCCAGTGTATTTGGGTGGTGTGGATGATGAAAGGGAATGTGGCAGCTTTGGACAATATCCTCCCTCCTTTGGGAAGGGAATATTAATTAATGATGATGAAGAGCCCTTTGGCTTAATGGGCAATGACAGTTCACCCAAGCTGAGTGGGAAAGGTTGTGTTGGGAGTGAAGCCACCTGGCTGACAGATTCGGAATGCACAAGAATGTGGGCGAATGGATGGGCCATGACATGCATCAGGAAAGCCATAACCAGTGAGCAGGATGCCGTGGCATCTTTAGCACATTATGCATGTCCTGTCTTTAAAAGAGAAAATTCAACAGTCCCAGTACTGCTGATGTGACTTCTTGAAGAAAAACTACCTCTTACAAGATGGGAAAGAATGCTGTCCAACTCAAGACATCCTTATTACAGGATGTAGAACAGGTTCCTGTCTCTCCAGGAGGAGAGTGTCTTTTGATCAGGGGAATAGGGGAAGAAAGAACATTTAAATCTTTTTTTTTTAATCAAGTAAGTTTGCTGGTTGCAGAGGCAACCCTGACTGCTTCTGAGTACGTGTCTCTTCTGGCTGAGATCTTGTCTTTAGAAGATAAAAATATCCCATCACAAAGCCCAAAGAAATGACAGTTATGAAAATGCTCTCTTTCTTGCCATACTTTTTCATCTGTTTTTAATTCTCCTCAAATTTTGACACTTAGGATTTTTTATTTAAGTCGAGAGAGTGGAAATAAATCATCTCTCAATCACCATCAGAATAGAAATAAAGAAAATACCAGCCGAAGGCTGCTCTCAACATTACCTCTACATGAACCATTGGTGCAGGGGACAACCATCTAGAGAGTGAATCAAAAAAATGAGGAAGGTATGTGAGGTTCTTCCTTTAAATCAAGAAATCCCAACATCTAGCACATTCTCATTCTCAAAAAAAAAGAAAAGAAAAAGAAAATCTGTTGAATAAAGGGACAGTGGCTTAGAAAATCTAGGTGTTTTATCCTCAGTGCTTAAAAAAGTACATGACACATAGAAGATGCTCAGAAAATATTTACTGAATGACTGTTGAGTACATTACTGAAGGATGACTAAAGGGTATTTTCCTATTGTCATGATATCCCAATATGGTATTTCTCTCAGGATACTCAGGTAAGAGAAAAGTTTGAAAAAATAATATAGCCACAGTGTTATGAACTCTAGAGTTAGACTAAAAATGGAGTCCAGATCTCAGCTTCTCTAGCTGAATGACATTAGGCAAGTGATTGTCCACATCTGAGCCTTAGTTCAATCATCAGCACAATGAGAATAAGTGACTCTTCCACTCAGAGTGCGCCAAGAGACCCAGGAGCTCATGTTTGCAGGAGCTTTTCATGAAATGTCTCGTTATTTATTAGCATTCAGTAAATTTATGTTATTTTTGTAGTTGTTACATCTTCTAATGCAGAACTCTTACTACCTATCTTATGAAAACAAAATTGGGGCTCATTGTACAAAGTGACTTTACCTTTAATAATTTTAAAGAAGCAATATGGTAAAGTGAACAGCAATCCAAAGATTATCTTAAGGTTGGAGACTGTAATGTAAGAGTTCATAAAAGAAGATAAAGTTGAATTAACTTGTGATAAGAAGTATAAAGAGTACAAGAGAAGTCTACGGGAAGATTGTCATCCATAAGAAGATTCTACAGTTGTTGAGACCAAGATATAGCCATATCTATACAAAACAAGTGGAAGAACAGAGAAACGTTAGAGACAATCAAGATGAAAAGAGGTTCTTATTTCTGGGAAAGGGTTATAGAGCTGGATCTTGAGGTAGAGGTAGAGACACATTGAGAAGTTATCTGAGAAATTTGGGGTTGGCCTATAAGCATGAAGAGAGCAAGAGAAAAGAAGAAACAGCACTGTAAGATGCTCATGCTCAGGTACAGTAAATGTTTGAAATGCTCTCTACTAGGTTGAGGTTTGAGCTATTGCATATTCATATTAAGAACCTCGTAAAAATGATAACCTGGCTTCTATAATATTAAAAACAAGAAATAATTTTTCATGACCTTTGAGATTTCTCTTATCCAATTCATCCATATGAGAAGTGAAGAGAGAACAGTAGCTTCTCAAGACACCAAGCCCTCTTGGAAGTCTTTCTGCAGAATTCAGTAGCATAAAAGTTAACAGTTCTTTCCCCAAGGGAAGATGAGCTTCCACCAATGTGCTGCACCTTTTTCAAAGGAGTGTCTTTGCTGGAAATGCCGTGTCCATGTGAAGGCAGAACTTCTGCTGGGAATACTACATTTCCCCACCCTTGCTGTCCTTCAGTTTTACTCAATTCTTTTAGTTGTAGATGGACAGAATGCCTTTATTTCATTGCTTATTTTTATGTGGTGCTGAGGATCGAACCCAGTGCCTCATGCATGCTAGGCAAGCGCTCTGCCACTGAGCTATAGCCCCATCCCCTTACTCAGTTCTTAAACATGCATGTAATGTGGGCACAGAAGGAGGTCATCTGGCAATATAAATATGTTCTTTCATCCTCAGTGGGACCCCCCCCACCTTACATACACCCATAAACACCCATGCATACCCACAAAATTTCACATTTGGGACCCTTTTGAGATCCATAGGCCTGCAATGAGAAGGAACACAAAAGGCATTATGAGATCTTATTTAAAAAGCATTAGAAGAAAGTACCTCCTGCATAAATAAGGTTGCAGTGGGAAACACAGATGGATTGATCAAGCCCAGAGGCAGAGCAGAGTGAGTGGAACAGAACCTAGGAGCAGGGCTGACCATCTTTGCATACCAGGCTAGAGAGCAAGACAATAAAAGACACTTCAAATGGAAAAGTGTCTTGTCTGTAAGAGGGGAAATAAACAGACTCTCTCCAAATCTAGCCTCTGTTGATACACATTCCCTCTACTTTGCCAAGTTTTTATTCCTCAAGATAAACGTGAAGGTCAAGCTGCCAGAGATGAATTACAAAGCCCAGCTCTCTGCTCAAGTAGCATTTGATAATGCCAAGCAGTGGGGGCCCAATAAAATCACCACTTTTGCAAATCAGGTGAACCAGATCTACACATGCATAACCCTGCTCTGCTGCCCTTGGCAAAAGAAGGAGAGAGCAGGAAGGAAACTGGGCAATGAAAATATGGGACTAGGTAACATTTTTATTTCTTATTGTAACCCTCTAGAATACTGAGTGACTAACTAAGACAGAGTCGTTTCTCATTTCTGGTTATGGTATAGAGAGAAGACCAGCATGACTTTGTTGAAAATTCTGATATATGAAATTTCATTTTTAAAGAACAGGCAGTTTGGTCATATTTAAGTTTCTAACAGCTGCTTGAACATATGCAAAAGTAATATAGAGTCTCCTGGTGAGCAGCCCTTATGGAGCTGGTATAGCAAATAACTAGATATAATTTGGAACTAACATAGTGTCATTGGGAGTCTGAGTGCCCCAATAGCTCCTGCCTAACTCTTTTTTTGAGGATTGACAGAGCACAAGAAATTGTCCTAGCTGCTGTTGATTGCCCAGAATGTAGCTCCTTTTCCTAAATAGTTCAAAGTATTCCTCTCAGCAACGCGTTTAAACCATTTATTTGTTTAACAAACTTGTAGTTCCAAATTTAGCCCAACTCTGAATTATCCCAGATGCCAAATCAGCAGGTACAAACTAATGAAGTCTGACTGTGTCCAAAGCAAAGGCAAAGCGTGTGTCTTCTATTGATCGAAGCCCAACCTCTTTGATTTGCCACATTTGGAGCTATAGTTACTGAAAGAATTTTGAGAGTCATACAGATTTGAGTAGGAAACCCAACGCTCTGTAATCATAAACCATTCATTTTGTCCGCACCTTAGTTTTCTCATCCATAAAAGTTCCTAAGACAGGTTGATAGCAAGTGTTGAAGTTTGTCTATGAAGGACTGGGATAGTGCTTGATAGTATTGTTTCACTCATCTGATTCAAAATATTCACTTGGTAATACAATGGTTCCGAGTTAAGTAGGTTCAGAGATACTTACTTATCCATTTATGTCCCGTGCACCTGTCTCGGGTAGCTTTTAATCTAAGTCTCCCCTCCCTCATCCTCCAAATGTGGCTCATGAGAACTCTCTCTCTCGGTTATTGAGAGCATTAAGTGAGATGCTGCACATGCAGAGATGAAAAGCACAACTCAACACATTTTAGTTCTTTTCTTCACTGCTCTCCATTATTTCTGGATTGGGATTATTTTCTGCAGGGTGAAATCTATGTTTGATCAGTCCAGACCACCTGAAAATTCAGTGCACAGTGGATAACTTGTTATTGCACAATTTTGACAATTGGTCAATTATTACCTCTTTCTTAACATATAGAAGAAAGAAAATAGTTATCTTCTCAGAGTTAAACAATTGATAAGAACTGCTAATGGTGAGAAAAAAAACCATTATAATGGACAGGGATCAATTAGTGATTTAGAAAAACAATGTTTTCTTAAGTTTTAAGGTTTTTCTCAAATGTACACTGCATTTGGTGAATTAAAAGAGATCTTATACCAAAAAAAATCACAACAGTTATTATAATAGAATCTTTGACTCTTCTCAGTTGCCCAAGGCTGCAGATGGCTCAGTAATTTGGTCATTAAGAGCACAAGCTCTAAAGCCATTGAGTTCTGGGTAAAAATTCTAGGTATATACTGTGTGTCCTTAGTGTAACTTGGGAAAGTGTAACTCTGGATAAGCCTGAGATCTCATATGTGGAATAAAGAATAGAGTGATTTTTTCCCCCAGGAGGACTGTTAACAGGATTAAATGAGATACAAAATATTTAAGACTCTGGGTGCTAGTCTAGCTTACAATAAAAGTAGTGTTTCTTTATTGAGCACTTGGAAAGTAACAGAACTGAGTGCAACCAGAGTTTATCTCCTGGCAACTAAAGGCTGCTGCCTACCTACCTTAGAGTAATAATAAGCTTCTGTCAAACTTGTATTATGATTCCTATACAACAAGGGGCTGATCTGCTGCTTTCTGTCCAACTATCTGGGGAGTCATACCTAAGCATCATCTGCCCACCTCCATTCTCACCCTGTGTTTCTTCCAAGACAAATGCTCTTGGCTGAAATTTGACAGCTTGCTTAAAAAAAAAAGGTGAACAAAGATGTCTCTTCTTCTCAAATTGATGTATTTTTCAGCCATGTCCATTTTTCCCAGGTAGCAGGGATAAAGGGAATGTTCTTGGCTAACAAGAAGATTGACAACCAAGTGAAGACCTTCATCACATACAACAAAGGCAGAGACTGGCGTTTGCTGCAGGCACCAGACACAGATCTCAGAGGGGACCCTGTACATTGCTTGCTGGTGAGTCTTCTTGGTGGAGTAGAGCACCCCCACAGAGAAGGCCTGGAAGTGCCTTTAATAAGAGGATGAGGCTAGTTCTGGGATGTTTGTTCAGTTGATGAACAAAATGGGCAGGAAAGGGCGTAAAGGCAGAGTTTGCAGAAAAGAATCTCAGGGCTGCCTTTGTGATGGGCCAAGGAGATAAGAGCATATGATCAGTCTTGTGCTCATGACCAGGATCTTTATTTCCCCCAGTTTTTTTTTGTTGTTTGTTTGTTTGGGGGATTTTTGTTTGTTTCTTTCTTTTTGAATTGAACCTAGGGTCTCATGCATGCTAAAGTGCACCCTTCTTCTAATGAACATTTACTGCCCTATAAGCAGAGTCCTGACCAGGACCTCAACTGGTAGTTTCAGGCAGAATATGATCATATTCATCTTTCATGAGAGTGTCCCATAAATATTCTTACTTTCTTGTAAAAAATCCCATTACAGTTCTAATGAGGAATACATTTAGCTGCAAAACTGATGAATTGAATGCAGAATTGTGTGACAGATTCCCGTGGTAAGGTTTGCTTGCATTTTGAGATAAGTTTATGCCTCAAAAAAAGGGTTAAATATTACCAATTTAAACCCGTTTATTTTCTTTATATTATGTTCCACTCATTTGTCTTAGTCTATAAAGCTTGGGCTGAGAGAATCGATGGCCTGTGGAAAAATATGACCCATTGTGTTTTTCTAAACAATATTTCACTGTTGAAAAAACACAATCATGTTTTTTCTTGTCTGTGTTGTCTATGGCTACTTTCACTCTACAAAGGTAGAATCAAGTCGTCCTGACAGAATATGGCCAACAAAGCCTAAGATATTTACTTTATAGCCCACTGAAAAACAATTTCTGACCCCTGCTTGAACTATGCTTTTCTTTTAATTATCTTACCTTTGGGCACAGTGTAAATTTTCTATATATTTAATGATATCATGGTATCCAAGAGAAGGATCAAAGATGGTTCTTGCCTTCAAGGAGTGTTCAGTCAATACTTCTCTATTTGAGTGAGGTTAAGTTAATAAATGAAAGATCATAGGGTCACATCTTATCACTCTTAGTAGCTCTGAGGCCTGCTCCATACTTGACGCACCAAGAGATACTCAGTGAATGTAGGAGGAAGAAAGAGATGAATTGCGGATTAAAGTCTCATGAAATTAATATGATTTGTTTCTGTAAAATAGTTCAGAAGTTATGTTTAAGTGAAGGAAAAGGAAAGGCAGTATATAAACCTCTAGGTTTATATAAGAAGACCACTTAGTTTTAGCAGGAAGGGCTTGGTGCATGGTGCGTGTATATTCAGCCTGTCATCTTCCTGCCTGTCTATCCTTGTTCACACTCTGCACAAACCTGACTTTGATGTTATCCTCCCTCGGCTTGCTTCTTCCATCCTACAAAGCCTGGATGGTCACTTAGCAGGTTCATCCTGCACAGCAGTAGGTGGGTCACCCTCCTACTCAAGAAGACGCCAGCAGCTAGAGCTTGACCTTATTAGTTGCAGAGGATATCACAGTTGTCACTGTGCATCAGGGAAGCAGTCTAAAATTCAGCCTCCCACTCAGCTTCCATCCTTATTACTGGCAACTGGGAGAAAAAGAGCCATTTGTTATAGTGAATGCACAAAGCTGTTGACAGACTAAGTAAATATAATAGCGATTTATTGAATGCCTATACTATGCAAGGCACAGTCACGTGGCATGAAAACAAACAAACAAACAACAGCAACAAAACCCCCAAACAAGTCCATCTTCCTAGCTAAGCTATTCTAAGTTGGAATATTGTGATATTTAGTCAAAGATGCATTGAATGTTCCAGTATCTTAATACAGTCTTCCATTCCCACCAGGTACTTTGCAGAGAATGAGATGAGCCTATGAGAGAGAATAAACCATGTGACATGGTTTATAGGCTCTTCAGCCTCATAAATGAGTCATTAAAAATGGCTCTTAGAAGGCTGGTAAAGTGCTTGCCTAGCATGTGTGAGGTACTGGGTTTGATCCTCAGCACTATATAAAATAAATAAAGATATTGTGTGTTCATCTACAACTAAAAACATATTAAAAAATAGAATGGCTCTTAGGTTTTTAGCTAAGTGGTAGAACACTTTCCTGGTATGTACAAAGCACCTCTGGGTTTTATTTTCAGCACTAAAAAAAGAAATTAATTAATACTAGTAATAATAAAATAACAAAAGTGATTCAAAACCTAACAGCAAAGTGTTCCCTGCTTCACCCCAACCCAGAATCATGAAATCATATTGCTGTGCCTCCAAAATAAACTTACACTATTAGTTCCTTCCCTACCCCTGCTGGGACCATCCTAATCCAAGCCACAAGCATGTGTCACCAGACCCACAGTGACCCACAGTAACTTTCTATCCCCATTTCTATCTGGCAATCCATTCTCCACACAATAGACAAAGCAAACTTTTTGTTTTAAAATCAACTTTATTGAAGTAAAACAGAGAGATAAAAACAACTACTTTAAGGGAATACTTTGATGAAGTTTGACAAATGTATATACCTACTATCACAATCAAGGTGGGATATTTCCATCACCCTAAAAATCTATCTGGGCTCTTTTGCAATTAGAATCACACTCCCACCCCTAGAAAACCAACTCTTCTTCCTAATATTAAAATAGATTTATCTTTTCTCAAATTTCATAAAATGTTATCAACTTAAATTTTTGAAAATCCACATCATATCTCTCATTAACTTCAGCATTCAAATGGTTTTCTAGTTCAAATTCCTTATCATGCCTGACAGGTCCCATATGATCTGGCCTCTGTCTATTTCTCCCTGATCTCTAACCTCTAGCTCCACCTTCCTTACACAGAAGCTCTGGTTCAGAGGTGTGAGTTCTTTTCACACCATGAATATATATAATGTATTCATTTATGTCTTGGGGTATTTGAATTTCTTATTATTTTTTAAAAAATGTCTTTCCGTTAATTATGTTTTTTCTTGGCATTCAGGTTCTTACTTCTCAAACAGCTTTCTTGAGAATCCAGTAAAGTTATATTCATCTTAATTCTTTTTTTCCCATGACCTCTACTCTATCTGAAATCAGCACATATATTCATTGACTTTCTCATCCACATCCCCCTGTTAACTGTGAGTTTCATGAATATGGGACTGTGCCTGTCTTTCTGGCCATTAAAAGATCAGCTCCAAGAATCATATCTGCCACAGGGCAGGTGCTCAACATCCATACCGTGTTTGGGAGTTATGCTTGGAGTATACTTGAGAGTGTTGTTTGAGTTTCACATTTGGACTCCAGTGGAAGCCATGTGTTCCCTTGGATGATGACAAAGAAGGATTTGTTGTAACATCCGTCTCCTGAAGCTCTTGGGCTCAAGTTGGCTTCAAAGTCAACAAAATCACAATCTTCATTAAGATTGAGGAGAGATGAATTACTGTGATGGAGATGTGTGGTATGCAGGAGTCCTTTATCCTTCCTCCTTCATTAACCCTGTTGCTTACTGCATTTTCAACATGGACGCTTAAAAAACAGGTAGCTTGACTGAGGAAGGTAAAATGTCAAAGGGGTGGGAAGGAGAGACCAAAATCATTTTTTAAAAATCTGCCAAAGGCCACAAAATAGGAAGGAAAATCTTTGAGCTACAGGAGACCCAGACTGTTAAAAACCTTCTTTAGGCTCAGGAGCTGGTTGGCAGAGAGGAGTTAAAAAGTGATTTTAGATTGTGAGAACTTGGAAAGTGACAGTATCACCGAAAGCACAGCCTAGTGATTAGAACGGAGATTTTTTTCCAGCAGGGCTGTTACAAATGTGGAACAAGTTCAGAATTACAGCCCCAAATGGAATGTTCCTGGGAAAATGCATTCTATAGAAATAAGACATCCAGGGTAATTTGGGGCTGTATTTTTAGGACTTTCAGATGGATTGCTTGAAGGACTCAGCTGGGATTTCTTTCCTCTGAAGACTGCATTGTACAATTAGGTAGGGTATTACAGGTCATGGTCCACTGGCCTCGAAGCCCCGGGATCGGGCTCCCAAGAGGCAAGATGTGAGCTGAACTGAGCCTGTGACAAATCCTTGGTCCCCTGGGGAAGGTGCAGTGTTTCATGCAGAGGGGCCCTGACTTCTTTATGGATTCCTTTGGCAGCATTTTACTGGAACTGAGCAGGCAGTTGCCCCAAGAGATTCATGACTCTGCTTTCCACCTCACTGCGCTGTGTGTGACACCACTTGTGGTGCTGGTTTGGAATAGAACCGAACACCCCACACCCAGCCCATTGACTGAGGGCCTCCCTCATCTTTGCTATTAAACCTTTACTGAAGAGCTAATGAGTCCTAGCTCCAATTCAGAGTCAGAAACTACACATAAATGGGTGTATTGGGGTGAGGTGGTTATAGGTATTTGGAGATTTGCTTGCTGCCTTGTTATTTATGAAATTCTGATCAATCCTTTCAGTACAATATTCAGATCAGTAGTTTTGGGGAAAAGGCACTGTGAAGATAGTATCTAAAGGCTGTTATAGAGGTTGGAAGGAAAAAGAATTTTAAGCTGATTGACTCTCAAATACTCTCTAACCATTTGTTAAGTTCGTTTATTTCATAGTGTAGAAATGTCTTCTGTCATTTGGTAATTCCCCATTGGCCATGAGAGTGCCTAAAACAGGGTAGATAATTAATGATTCACCTGGAAAACATTATGCTAAGTGAAATAATCCAGGTACAAAAAGACAATTACCACATGTTCTCATTTATATGTAGAAGCTGAAACACTCAGACTCTGAGGAGCAGAGGACAGATGGTGGATGAATGGGGAGCTGTCCATCAAAGGGCACAATGCTTCCATTAGACAGGAGAAGTAAATGATCAGTATTTGAGGTGAAAAACTAGTTGTGGTTCAATTAAATCTAGCAGACATTTATGGAATACTTGCCATGGCCAAAATATCTCGTCAGTTAAAATAAAACATAAAAGAAGAAAGGTCGTTTTAGAACCTAGAAGTCCACCAATGGGCTTTCAGGGTTTGTGAGCTCCCTGGAATTGAATGGAAGCTGTGTGCTTGTCCTTGTGCTTTTATGTGATCCTTAATTTGTATTAGATTTTCAAACATTATACCTGACCCTGAAAAGATTAAAGACTAAGGATCCAATTGTTCCTAGAATTGACCAATTGATGATGTGCCATGGCTCATGCATATGTGCAAGTCAGGCTTGTGACTGGTCCCTCCACCCTCTGTAAATCAGCTGCCAGGTCATTGGTGGTTTCAGTATGCATTCCTGTATTTTTTTTCAAAGTTTTTGCATTTTTTCTTTTTTTCACACTTTTTATTGGTGCATTGCAGTTGTACATAGTGGTGGGATTTGTTGTTACTCTTTGTACGTGCACAAGATATAACAACATAATTTGGACAATATTATTTCCCACTACTTCTGGAATTTCCTCCTCTATACCCCCTCTCTCATCCCTTTTCTCTGCTCTATTGATTTCTCTTTCATTTTATTTTTTTAAATATGGAAATAGAAGAGATACAGAGAACTGCTCTTGGAGCAAGCTATGCTTTGAATTTGTTGCATTTGAGACAACCCTGAAAATATAGCAACATCTGTGACCATTAACATAGGGTAGGTAGGTGTACAGGGCCTGCTTGCTAACTTGATAAAAGAAGGCAGGAAAGAGCAGGACATGGTGGCCTGCACATGTAATCCCATCTACCCTGCAGTCTGTGGCAGGATGATTGCAAGTTCAAGACCATCCTGGGCAATGTAGTGAGACTATTGTCTCAAAATGAAATGTAAAAATATCTGGGGATGTAGCTCAGTGGCAAAGACCTTGTCTATCATCTGTGAAAGCCTAGGTTTAATCTTTAGGACTGGGGGCGGGGGTGGTGGGTTGCTGTTGGGAAAAGTGTCTCTGAATTGTAAACTGTTCATGCGAATCCCAGAGCCTGGTCTTGTGTCCTGCAGGAACTTGGAGTCACTTGATAGTCATTATAATAAAATTTCTCAATTAGTTTTAACTTTGATGACTTTTAACTTTTTGACAGATGTCCAAAGCAGGTACAGAAGTTTAAATTAAAAAGTGACAATCACTTAACATTGTTTTTCTTCACATATTTGGGTAGACTATGTAAATGCTTTGAAAAATAATATGAAAGAAAGGGGGAAAAAGAAAACCACAGAATATTCTCCATGTACCAGCTGGGGGCAATCCAGTACTACAAATGTGAGAGTGGAGAAAATATGCACCAAAAAGATCGTTTCTAATGCTACTGTGCAAACTGGTGTCTTTTCCTCTCCAATCAATATGTCTTGGTCCGCTGAACACCATAGCAACAGAGCAGCCAATTGAAAACGTCCTGTTTCCTTTGTAATGGCAAGTTTCCCACACCAAATAATCCTTGGCTCAAGTGGCAACTGAGTTCCACAGTCTTCCAGCTGTGGCAGCAGCTGGCTCAAGATTGCAAGCTTGGTATTCCCCAATGCAGGAAATTTCTACACTCTTAGAAAGTGCAGGCGGCTTTGCATTAAGCCTAGATGTCTATTTATGATGCCCAACTCCAGTATGCTTCTTGGGATGCCATGGAAATGGTCACATTACTCAGATTGTATGATTTGTGATCAATTCCATGTACCTCTGGCATTGTTCTGAGTAGAATAGTTAATCAATGTCTTCCATGCCCCAATTTAAAAAAAGGCAGTACTTGATATTACATCCTTTTATTGATTCATCTTTTTATTGGATTCTATGCACAATTCCACAGAAGATGCAAAGAAGCAGTTGACGTGCTTTCTTCATTTGTAGAGTGTCTCTTTAGGAGATAAAACTGTACCATACCTGAAATAGGTTACTCAGGATTGTGCATCATAAAATAAATTGTAGTTTATCAGAGAAGGGGAGGCTTTTCTGATAAGCTGCAGTTGTCAGGAAAATGTTCACGGAGAATATGATGAATGCACCCACTCTATTCTGTCTTAATGTTGGCTGAGCATTGGGCAATACTGACCTGGGACATCTACAGCATTTAGCAGTATCTATTCTAGTCTTCCTCTTGGACAAAAGGATGCCAGATACATGACTCTGGTGTTTCTTTTTTAGAGGGGCTATCTTTCTTACTTTTACAGAGCATTATAAAGTAAAATGTTGTTTGAAAGTTTTACGTGTAATTTTCGTACAAAACCAATCAATTGTTTCTTGGGAGTTTTACTTTCTGTGTTGACAGTGAGGAAAACACTCTCATACTATCTGCAGTTTTATTTTGCCAGGATTTTGGTTACTTTTATTCCTGAGTTTCATTTTTAGCTCATCATTTACTCCATTCTATATAAATTTAATCATTGTATCTCTGTAGTTCTCTGAATATCTGTTGGCTGAGACTTACAGAGCAGAATAAAAGTAATAACAGAGATACATTGGTGATTCCAAAGACTCAAGTCGATAAGATTAGAAAATAATCTTCCTGGGAGATGAAAAAAAATATAGGTTCAAACACAAACTTGTATTTTTTGACAACTCAGTACAAGGATTATTTTAAACAAAATTCGTAGAAGATTTATTATCCTCTTTTTTCTTTTTTTTTTTTTTTTTTTGGAAAGCTGTTGATATCTTAATCAGGGAACTTGATCAAGGTTTTCAGACATAGATAAACAAACCCCTCATATTTTCATTTAAATTTTTGTTACTAGTGCATTTTGTCTACAAGTATGACTGCTGTATTGAATAAAACGGATTCTAGAAGGTAAGGAGGTGCAGGCCAACTTTGGAATTTTAATAGAGACATTGTGTCTGTTGCTTGGCGAATGTTAGGACATGGGTACATGTCACACAGTCTTTTCCCAACTAAGATTGGGATCTCAACTGAAGAATGACTAAAAGATGCCAGCTGAATTTTTCAAAGTTCTCCTGGCCTGACTCAACCTTTTCTGGCTTCAGATTCCATTTCTCCTCTTAATCGTACCTGGCTATACCCTGCAACTCTTCTGCTTTGTTATTGATGTTCCCCATGTCTGAACATCTTGCCCACAGTTCAAAGCCTACTCATCCACCATTTTCTCTTAGGAACTCCCCCTGCCCAATCCAAAGTTGGACTGTGCCTCCTCACTTTCTAGAATCTCATATAATGTGTTGTCTGTATTTATCTTATGGCTGTTAAAATACTCTCTCTTTATAGTAGTAAATAGAAAGATCTCATGTTTTCTACTTGAATTGTAACCTCTCAAATGTCCAAATTTGAGGCTTTGCAACCCTGTATTAAACTTCCTCTAGAGTTTTATGTATATAATACTTAAATACTCATCAAACTACCAAATTGGCACTTATATCAGCAAATTACACCTACAGTGAAGGAGCTTTCTATTCTTGCAAACTTGGCAATTGTCTTACACTTATAAGACACTAGATATTTGTGGAATGCAAGGTGGTAGTTGGGTGGACGAATGGGTGGTAAGAGGACACAGGGATGGGGAAAGATAGATGGGCTGATGGGATGGACAGATAGATGGATGCATGAATGCTCTGAATTGGAGCTTTAAGTGACCATTAGCTTTTGTGCTGTTATGACTCTCATTTCTTCCCTGTGTAGCCCTATTGCTCACTACACCTTCACCTGAAAGTCTCTAAGAATCCCTACACATCAGGAATCATTGCCAGCAGAGACACAGCTCCAAGCATCATAGTTGCTTCAGGTAAGAAGCTTGTCTCCTTTGCTTGCTGTTGTAGATGGTGCTGATTTTAAGAAGCTAGATATCCGTGGTTGGAATTTAATGAGCAGGCTAGAAATATTTTCAAAGGCACCTAAACCATTAACCCTGAAGCAAGTATGTTGAAAACCCCTGCTTGGACAAAATGCTTGCAGTCAAAAATCCTTCTCAGGCCATGCAGACTGCTGATCTAGGCCATTGTTAGTTTTTGTGGAAAGTTCTTTTCACTAATGGTGATGTGCTCTTTCTAGGTAATATAGGTTCTGAACTGTCAGACAGCGACATCAGTATGTTTGTCTCTTCAGATGCAGGGAACACTTGGAGGCAGGTAAGAAAAGGCCCTGGGTTGTATTGCAGAAGTTTAAATAGCATAAAAATTGTTCAATTTGGTTCAAGTCTAGGAACTTATTTAGCAGTGGTACATGCTACACAAGAATCCTAAAACATACTACGTGGTTTTTTTTAAATAAAAGTCTCAGGCTGGGGTTATGGTTCAGCGGTAGAGCGCTCACCTTGCATGTGTGAGACCCTGGGTTTGATTCTCAGTACCACATAAAAATAAGTGAAATAAAGGTGTTTTGTCCAACTACAACTAAAAAATAAATTTTAAAAAAGTCTCAAACAAATCTTTTGAGTTTAGCAAATTCTTGTGCAGTTTTATTTCTTTTGTTATTTAATAAAGATAATTCTTAATTAGGACCTGGAGGTAAAGACATTTATAAGTGAACATTTTTTTCAAATTAGAACTGATGGAATTTTTCCCAAAAAAGGAAAAACAGAATACCTGTGGATTTATCAAATAGGAACTTGGAACTTGAAGGGTTCTCTTGAGATCCTTCACTGTTGTTTTCCTCTATCACTAGGTTGAGTTTTGACAAAGGGAGATCTTGGAGCAAATACAGTTTCACTTCTATTCCACTTTTTGTGGATGGGGTTCTGGGTGAACTGGGAGAAGAAACACTAATCATAATGTAAGTGGAAAGCTATGGTACGGTTCAGCCTTAATACAGGAGAGTAAATCCAGAAAGATGTTTTATATCTGAGTCTGCTTTGATTTGCTGCTGTTAGGTTTGAGGTTGTTATCACAGTCAGTGCCCCCTGCTACAGGAGTCCCTAGCAAAAAGGTGAAAAAAAATGTGGGCAATCATTTTCTTGGCTCTGATAGGTTTGTGGAGACTCAGACTGGGGGTGGTAGCAGAAGAGAAAAGCTCTTTTCTTTCTATATTCAATGAGTTAGGGAAATTAGAAGGAATTATTTCAGGAGCAAATAAAACTATGCATTTAAAATTTTAATATAAGCAGAGTGTATATGCAGAAAGTCTCAGGCATCTAAGTATAATTTCTATTTCAGTCAGAACACAGCATTTGATCAAAACCCCATGAGGGATTTTATTTTCTATGGCTCTTTACCTAACCCAATTGTGAGGTATATTAGGAAAACCATGAGAACAATCTGTTCTTGTGAAATTGCATTTACATTCATTCTTGTCTGAAAAGTGATGATCATTAATTTGTGAAAGACTTGATTAATGACTCGGCTGCCTATGGGTTTAAAAATATGGGCTTTGAACTTGGAATACGAAACTGTGATATTTCCTTCCCCTAGAAAATTGGCCATGGGAAAACAGAAAAGGAAGGTTTCAAAGTAGTTGATCCTATCATCATTGAAAATTTCAAAATCAAAGTAAATAATTGGCTTGTTTTCTAACCCCATACTGCACTTTTTTTCAATGATAGAAAACATCAAGAAAAATTTAATATGCCTAATAGCTATGCTTTTGCTCATGGGAAACATAGCTATATTAGCAATATATTCCATAATTTGCTTTTATTCAGTTTTTATATTTGCCACTTTGTGGCTTTTATCTACACATATGATTGTTGATTCAATCACTGCATTAAACACCTGAGTCTCTGAGTAGGGAGAGTAGAATGTTCAATGTAGGAGCACGCCATTACCATTTGGCTGTGGTGTCTACTTCCCTAGGGACTGGTGGAAACACCAAATAGCATGGAAACAAACAAAGAAAACAAACAAACAACAAAAAAAGGGTATATTAGCTCTAAAATTTTCAAGTATAATCTTGGATCACCTAGATTGCACTTCTTGTGACTGTTTTCTCTGTCATTTTTGTCAATTATTGTTGTGGTAAAACATATACAAGTGGACTCTTAAGTTAAATACACTGAGATCCATCTGTACCCATGATTAGTGGCTTGAATTTGGTTCGGATGAACCTCTTTGAGCCTCAAGTTATCTATCTTCAATGAGGAGCCCATAATGGTATCCTCTTCATAAATGTATTTGGACAATTAAAAGCTTTGACCCATGTAATGTGCCTGGCATGACACATGACACCCCTGTGAACACCAGGTTCAGAGTTAACACAACAAATGCAAGCTCTTGTCAATACTGTTGCCCTTGTGATTATCGTGTTTACTTTTATCATCATGAACCCTGTAGAGTGTTTGGATACTTCAGCCACCGCTCTGAATGGCAGCTGGTTAAAGTGAACTACAAGTCCATTTTCGACAGATGGTGTGCCGAGGAGGACTACAGGCCTTGGCAGCTACACAGCCAGGTAAGGGGAAGACAGCTGAGACTGAGCCCTGGGCAGGGGGCATGAGAGGTGATCAAGGAAAGCCCGTCCTTCAGGCTTAGAAACTGGAGATCTCTAGGCCAAAATGCCCATTTCTTCCTTTCATTCGTTCTTACATAATTTGCATGACACAGCATTGAACAAACTCAACATTTATATCTTGTTTTGAAGTTATTTCTGTTGTATTATGCTAGAATATAATGAGATAAAATTCAAATGTGCTTGGCTTAGACTTACAACTCAAAATACCAACTCAGCACTGAGATTCAAACATAATTTATCTGAGCATGTCATACAGTGGGGGCAGGGTAAGGAAAAGATCTTCCATTTTATCTACCGTTTCAGACAGAGGCAATGCATAAAATAACAAATTAATGCTCCCTAAGCAATTCCAGAAAAACCCTTCCTGTCCATTTCCTGGATTCCCTGGGAATACATAGTACTTCTTGCCTCCTTCTAAGGTACTCAAAGTATAAAAATACAGAATTATGAATAGGAAACTTTACTACATCCTGGCCTCTTATTTATTCAGTTCACATCAAAAGGCTTGGATGAAAATGTCCCTTTAATTTTCTATGGTGGGAGCCATTTCTACAGGCCTCTCTGAGGATCTAGTGGAAGCTCTTATTACAAAGCCATCACTTTGTTCAGGCAGTGAAACATGGTAGGTTCCAAACCTGGACTAAGGATTGCATTTGCATGAAGATGTGTAATGGAGCCTCAGGAAAGACAGCCTAGAACCAATTAAACACAATTCTGCCCTCGTTGTTCAGAAGCACAAAAGAAGCTATGTTTGACAGTGGGCGCTGTATTAGCTAGAAACACCCTCCCTATTCAGTGGCTCAATAATAAAATTATCGCTCACTTACATTGCTGCTATTTTCCCCTTTGGGATGCATAAGCATTGTGATATTCAAAGCTTTTATTTATTTCATGTAAAACACTGAATTTAGTTCTCTTGTTTGTCTAGTAGATGAACATAAAATCAGTGCTATAAAGATGTGTGGGCAGAAGCATAATAAATCGGGACAAAATGGTTCTTTACATTTCTTAGCAACACTCGTATTTCGTATGCTCATAAATGACCAACTGTATAAATCTTTTGTTAGAAGAGAATTGAACTTAATTACTACTGGTTTGCCAACTAGTTATAATCTGTCTTAATTATCTGTGTGTCCTCTGTAGCACTAAGATGTAACCCTCCCCCAGTACCAGTTTGTTAAACACATGAAGAGTTAGGAATTTATTAGACAAATTCCAGTACTTCTTAGGATTATCTTTATAGTCACATATTATGATAGACATCAAAAACAAAATGCTGTTAGCACAAAGTACCACACCAGAATCTGTATTACACTAAGGTTTGTGAATATCTCCCTAACCTTCTCTAAAATGGAACAGGAAACATACAAGCTATGTGCCCAGCTGTGTGTGATGGTTGTCTGCTCACAGGGGGAAGCATGCATCATGGGAGCCAAGAGGATATACAAGAAGCGAAAATCTGAGCGGAACTGTATGCAAGGAAAATATGCAGGAGCTATGGAATCTGAACCCTGTGTTTGCACAGAAGCTGATTTTGACTGGTGAGCTGGCACCATTATTCCATGGAGTCATTCTATATTTCAAATACACATGGCCCTTGAAGAGAGTTTAGATTGGAAATAGTAGTGAGTGACCTATGTAGGGCTCATGGCAAACCTCAGATTCTTATAAGATTATCTCTTGGGGACATTATGGTTACTAGCTATGTGCCTATGTGATGACAAAATCAGGCATTTCTTTAGATTTAAAGAGGATTAAGAAGATAGTTGGTAATTATCTTCATAGAGTTGATGGATACTTTGGTCAAAAAGAGAAGCTAGATCTATCCTATGTTACTTTGGACAGCAAATCTGAAAACAATAATTGGACTTTGCAGGGTACAAAGATAAAGTCTAGATAAATTCTTTCTGGAATCCAGGGTTTTCAGTAGTAAATGATAGTCTTATAATGCGTAAATTCTCTATCTCTGAAAATTTTCAATCAGTGGTCAGCTGAATACAGCTAATAGAGATGTGGAAGACATTTGTGAGCTCACTGTCAGGATGGCTTTGATGGCATTATGAATCTTTGAACTGGTAAAGAAGCTAGTTAAAACTGGAGAAGTACTGAGACTTTGAGAGGTTTAAACAAAACTCAGAGTGCTGTAGAATTCTTGCTGGAACATTTGCTAAGCAGAAACTTTGCTTAAGGGACCAAGGATGAGTACCTTCACTTTATTCTTAGTCAGTGTTTAGTGGTCAGGTAAGGTTGACAAATTATTAATGGTAAATAATTATTCCATTTGTAATTATCTCTATCACATTTTATGTTATTTATTTTCCTCTTCTTCTGTATTTCTGTTGTATATAGTTATGCATTTGTGTGTGTGTGTGTGTGTATTTTTTACTTTAGAGAAAACAATCACTAAATAGGTATGTAGATGTTGAACAATTGAAATGTGACCTGGATAAGAGCTTTATTCAGGTATTTAACAATTTATTTCTAACTGTGTAACCATCACAGGTCAAATACCTGATCATCAAAATATCAGTGATCAAACTGAGACATTGTGTGTGTGTGTGTGTGTGTGTGTGTGTGTGTGTGTGTATAATCATATTTTAGAAGAATTTTGTCTTCTCTAACAGTAGGAGATGTTCTCTGAATGAGTAGTACTGGGAAGGCCTGGCAAAACTGTGCTCCAGTGGTCTGACAACTATCCATAGCTATCCCCTTTATTGATGGATAAGGCAAGTCATCTGGGCACAGTGGTGCACACCTGTGATCCCAGTGACTCAGGAGGCTGAGGCAAGGGGATTGTGAGTTCAAAGCCAGCCTCAGAAACTTAGTGAAGCCCTAAGTAACTCAGTGAGACCCTGTCTCTAATTTTATATCTATATCTATATCTATCTATCTATCTATCTATCTATCTATCTATCTATCTATATATATATATATATATATAAAGGGGCTGAGGATGTGGCTCAGTGGTTAGGCTTTCTGAGTTCAATCTCTAGAACCAAAAAATAAATAATTAAAAAAGAACCAGTGCCGTATCTCTTTGGGGTCAGCCAAGGCAATAGAGCTGCAATGACTTTAGCTCATAAGGACTTCCACAGGAGCCTCCCCAACAGTGACTTCTGTTGTAGTCAGTGTAACATTACACTAATAAAGTGACAAAAATTTTATAATTTTATACCTGTCCTGCACTTTGGCACTGACATCCTGAAATACATTTATAAGAAATCTTACCATGGGTTTTTAAGTCAGTCATCACAACCCTCTTTTCCATCATGCACTTTATTCAAGGAGGATTTGCAGAGGAAGTCAGCATGTTACACTACCAGCTTAGCTTTGGCCTTATGTAACAGTCATTTGTTTTCAGAGAGCAAAGTTATTCTCTGGTAGAAAATTTAAGAGGATAAGTAAGAAGAGAGACCCCAATCCCCTAGTTTCTCCTGGAGACACTTCTTAGGTTTATTTTCTGCAAGGTTCCAAAATAAACCAGCATGTTGTTCCTGTTCTTCATGTTCAGTTGAAAGCTACTCCAGAGTGGGGGAAACCCAGGATAAGGAAAGCAACCAGGCTTCTCTCCTTCCCTATCCCTTGGCCCCATCCTTGCATTCATTTGTGAAGGGGATCTGTCATCATCTCACCAGGTGAACTGCATTTAGACAAGAAGAAAATTAATCATGAACAAGGCCATTGTAAGGTTTTTCTGGTCAGATGGGATTTGGGGGAACTGCATGATTTGTGAAAATATTTTGGAAGGCTCACCATGACGTTGTTGGGCTTTTACTGGTGGCTGGGGTTTCAGTGATTCCACCTGACTGCAATGTAATGAAAAGTGTTGTTACTAAATGTTCCCTTTTAGCTTGGTTCCCTGGCCATTGCCCCAGGTGACCTTGCCAGGCATGCTCCAGCATTTTTAATGTAATTCCTTGAAGTGAGCACTGGGTGTCCTGGAGGCAGTGATTCTGAAGTCTTACTATTCATGCTGTGTTGAACCAGCACCAAATCTAGCTGGTATGTGCAGAATTCTAAGTACCAGCTGCCTGGAGACAGGCCCCTGAGCTCAGCCGATGTCTTCCTTCCCACCCCTCATGTGCCAGCATCTCACCTCCATTACACAGATGGGCCAATTCCTACTAATGCTTGCTGATTGCTGCCTGTAATTTGTCTGTGCATGCAGAGGTGCAATTTGTTGTCATCCTCTGTGCCTGGTTTCATCTCCCAGAAGCCAAGAATATCAGGCCACTCAGAGGCCCCTGGAAGCAAGGACAGAGGACTGGGAGAGAAGACAGACAGTTTCCAAACCAGAGAGAAGTTATAGAGCTGTTAGTCCCAACTGGCAGCAATTACTACCTGGGACAAAACTTTTCCTAAGGGGATGCTCTAGACACTTCTGAAGGACATTTTTTTGGCCGTGACTTTAAAACATATGGTTTGTGCACAGGGAAACCTGGCTCTGCTCCAGTCGGTAAATCCAGATGTCTTGGAAGAACATCCCAAAGACATCACCTGTAATGAAGCCTGTGCCACATGTGGCTGTATTAAACTCTATGGAGGAGTCATGTCTAGAGCTCCAGCTTCCACCACTGCCTGGTTTCTAATTACATTCAGTGTTTCTTTCTAATGAGAACACAATCCACTATTTTAACTTAAAGGTGCTTAAATGGAATTATCGATTCTGAAGGAGGTTTTCATGGATTGTTGATAGATAGTCTATGAGAGGCAAGTTCCATTTTTAAGTTATTGATTTAAGGAATACATCCTTTTGACTGACTGGGGTAGAAGGTGGCTGTGGACTAACATGAAATTGTTCTGAGTCATTTTCCACCTACTGAAAGGTTTATCTTGGCTCTTTCCCCCACAGTGACTATGGCTATGAGTGGCACAGCAATGGGCAGTGCCTGCCAGCATTTTGGTTCAATCCATCCTCTCTCTCAAAGGACTGCAGCATTGGACAGAGCTACCTCAATAGTACTGGGTGAGTTTCGGAGGCAGTGACCTCGAGAGGATCAATCTTTTCGGCTTTTGAGCATGTGTTCAACTGACAGAATTACTTCTGATCCAAGACTATGTAATGCATGTGCTTCATTTTAATAAGACAGCACAGCTTGGCATTGATAGTGCACTTTGTATCTGAGACTAAGACTCTGGTTTCAAATACACAAAGGAGGAAGGTTTCCTTGGAGGAAGAAGATGATGATGCTATTGACATAGACATTTCTTTACTCTTTGATACTTTATCAGCTCTTTACTCATGTGAGGTTACCTCTTACACTCACTCCATCTGCATGAGGAAGGCCAAATAGATGATTTTTTTTTCTATTTTATTTATTTATTTTTGCTTTTTCTTTTTTTTCTTTTTTTTTTATTGTTGGTCGTTCAAAACATTACACAGTTCTTAATACATCATCTTTCACAGTTTGATTCAAGTGGGTTATGAACTCCCAACTTTACCCCGTATACAAATTGCTATATCACATCAGTTACCCTTCCATTGATTGACATATTGCTTTTCTAGTGTCTGATGTATTGAGAAGAAGATTTACATTAAACAGGGATGAGAGGTGGGAGGGAAAGGGAGTGAGAATGATATATAAGAGGAAAGGAGGGGTAAGACAAGATGGGTTTTTTTATGTGCTTTTTGTTTTGTAGATGTGGAAGCCTGAGTCAAAATGGGAGCTCATTAACTTTTCAACTTACAAGTTTTAACAGGAGTGTGCTTCACTTTCTGTCTGTAGTAAGGAATTGCCTCATGTGAATTGGAAACAGGACAGTTTCAGGATCTGCAGGATGAATCATCAATCTGGAGACGCAGAAACGCTGATGGCTTAGTTCCAGTCTGACTCAGAAAGCCAGTGGTAGAGTTCCTGTCCAAAGGCCAAGAAGCTTGAGACCCAGAAAGAAACAACATTTAGGCTGGAATCCATAGACTAGGAAACAAGCCAATGTCCCACATTGTGGGACATCAGTCATAAGAATTCTCTCTTACCTAGGGTGAGCGTGGGGGAGACTATCAAACTGTCAGACTTTCTGTTCTATTCAGACCTTCACATGATTAATTTAGGTCTACTCACATCAGGAGGGCAGTCTGCTTTTCTGCCTATATAAATGTTAATCTCATCTAAAGACATCCTCACGGAAACACCCAAAAAAATGTTGAACTAAATATCTGGGCACCTGTAGCCCAGTCAGATTGATATTGAATTAACTATCACCAGTGATTTAAAGGAGTTCTATATTTAGCTGTGATAAAGGCATTTTGGTTAGGATAAGGAAAATAAGTCTTTTCTTTTAAAGATGTATAATGCCTGTGTTTTGTGCTTGGATAAGAAGTATACTTATTGAAAACTTTTGAAGATGAGTAATGAGTACAGTATTGATCATTGTACTATTTTCTCTCTGTTGTGCCTATTTCCAAATTCTCATATAAAAAGGTTAAAATGATAGGAAGAAAAGGGAAGGGAAGGAGATGGGAGGGAAAGAAAAGAGAAAGAAGGGGAAATAAGATCTCAACAATAATCTAGGTCTGTTTGTCCAAGTTTCTTCTCATTTCTAATGCCAGCTGTAGGATACAGAATCCACTGCAGGAAGTGAAATTTTCATTTATGTACTTCTTTATTAAAATTTTTTAATATTTTAAATATTAAATAATTTTAATAATATAAACCAAATTTTATAAATCATTATTCTAAAGGAGTAAAAGATGCAGAAATGGACTTTGACTATTCCTATGTCTGATGTTAGGGATTCCTTTGGATGAAGGAATACCTTTGGATGAAGGAATAAACTATGATTCATTTAAATAAAAGCACAAAATATGAGGAAAATGTAATAGGTCAGGGAGGTCTATAGCATCTAGTACCTTGGAGAACAAAATAAAAAGGGCTGATTATTTAATTCAACTTAATGGAGAAGGAAGGCAAAGACAAAAATATTTGATTATTTGCATGTACCAGCATATTTGGACATTGTAAAGGGCACTGGGAATCTCTAAAGGTAATTTAAGAATTGTTTATTTCCACCACTAACTCAAATCAATCCAAATAATTGTATTATTCTCTCTTTGGTGTTAATGAGAGGAATCTGAAGCACAATAGGTCACAGTTGTTCCAGATCTGATGCAATCACAGGAATAAGATGGAGTGACCTCTTACTTTTCAGTTTATTGAGATTGTATAAGTCCTGAATATACTGACTTATATAAAATGAAACATCAAATTATTAAGTTATAATTTCCTATTCAGAAGCATTTATTGCCTGTGCCCTTGAAAAATTACAGTTTCAGTTGATTTGGTGATAAGTGTCCGGGTTACATAAATGTGTATCAATGCAATTGTTTATGTTCAATAGTCAAAATCAGAGCACAGTCTCCTACAGTACAACCTGCACCCTCAGGGTGATGTTCAAATCAATGAGCATTAATGATAGCTTCTGACCCCAGGTGATTTTTATTAGGTTGCTATCCACTGAGTTTGTACATTCCATTCAAACATTTTACACAAAAGCATCAGCATCAGCCTAAGAGCTTATGTGAAAAAGAACATGTGGTAAGTTCTAGGCATCAATAGGTATGACCTGCACTTCTAAGAATGGTGCTCATAGGTGGAAGAGTAACCACTGGATTAGGGTCCTGTAGGGGACAGTCAGAGGGAGAGGTGTCAGTAGTAAACTCACTGATCAGTGTATTGAGTGAGTCACTCATTTTGCATGGGGAACTGGGAGACCTTCAGTTGGTACAAGGGCCTGAGTCATCTTAAAGACCTCACAACATCAAATTCCCATGTGCAGTGTTTGTAGCCAGCTCTAAAGTTGTGAAGTGGAAAAAGGTAGGTGAAACTAAAAAATAACTCTCTGTCTTTCCTAATGTCAGTGCAGCATATCGCCTCAGATGTCCCTTGGCTGTATGTTGATTCAGCAATATTTCATAAGCACAGATTCAGCATGTAATATTGTAGTCACTACAATGCTGCTACCTTTCTATTAAAAACATTTAATTACAAAAGAATTGTATAGATAGATATGTTTTAGGTGTTAAAATCTGCTTGGATCATTACCCAATCCTAGCCCCATTCCCACAACTATTTATTTGGTATTCATGCTTCCAAACACTTTTTTTAGAATTCGCCAGTGAATAACTATGCCAAGAGAAAGTACATAAAATCGATTTGGAGGGCTGTTTTTGTGTGATTTGCTGTTTTTATGTGATAGATATTCTATTTCCCTTTTTAAGTTAAAAACATATTTTAAACATCTTTCCAAGTCAGAATATAGAAGGCTACTTTCCATCTCATTTCTTTTTATTCCATGGTATTAAGTGTTATAGAATTATTTAATTTTTCCCTTCATTGAACATTTGGGTTGGTTGTTTTGGGTTTTTTTGTCACTATAAAGAAGGCTACAATTAACATTCCAACACCATATTACTTATTATTAAAAACAGACAAAGCTAATTAAATCTCTTGGCAATGGAGGTGTTTCTGCTAGATTATAAAGCAAATTCCACTCAGCCAACTGGACCTGAGTATCAGGCGGTGCCAAATAGTTCCCTCACAGGGTTTTAAACAGGAGCTTCCTGCCCACCTGTTGCCTGTGAGTCCCACAAGGTAGGAATTTGAATTAACTGCCTCCCTCTTTAGAAGGCAAATGCCAGTGGATTCAATAAGGGTAAGATGAGGGGAAGCTCAAGTAAGCTTTTCCTAGATGAAAAAGAAGTGAGTAAGCGCAGAATGTGCCTCCAGGGGGCCGCCATCATGACTCCTGGTCCACAGGTATCAGGGTTTCTAATGTCCACGCCTGGAGCAGTGAGTCAGCAAAGCCCTGCTGTCTTCCACTGTCACCGAACTGCCTGGTTCACCTCTGGCCCCTTAAAACGTCCACAAACCATTTCACATCCAGATGAAAAGTAAGGACTTTGCCTGCTTGGATGGAAAGTGAAATATAATTAAGGATATTTCATATGGTGTAAAATAGAAAGATTTTTGAATAAAATGATGGAGGGTTTTCCATCCAAAGCTACCATTGACTGTTATCTTTCGTGAGTGATTTAGTTTCTTTGAGCCTTAGTTTCTTAACCTATTACATTTTGCTATTTGCCTTCAAGTGTGAATAACTGTGATACCATATAGAAAGCATGTAGCATAATGCTGGGTACATGTATTACAAAATACAAATACCATCAATTTCTATCATCTAAGGGTTTCTCTAGAGAAAAAGAGAGAGGTAGGGAACTTTCTTTTATTGTGAATCTGTAGCCCAGACATGTATTTGATGCCTGGTTGTCACTGCAATGCTGATATCTGGGACATTTTTCATCTAAACCTCTGCTGTGCTGTCTATAAAACAAAAAGAAGTACCCCCATAGGCGCCTAAAGTCACATAATTAGAAAGTGATAGAACTGTGGTACACCAAAACACCTGTCTATCTTTCATGCCATTTTGACCAGAAACTCATTTACCTGACTGCTAAACATGTTTCTTTTGCTCAAACAAAATGACAACCATATTAATTTCATATTCTGTTGCATGTAAATGCTGAAATAACTTGAAATTCATTCCCTTTTTTCTGCACCAGTATCTATAATTATCTCAGTTTGCACATACACAAGCACAGCCTCACTGAGTTATACCTATATATGGTTAAATTTTGTTTATAGTGTGTTGGAACCAAGGAACACACTGCAAATTTAAGTTGCTAAATTAACTAGGACATTGCTTGTTTCATGCCAGTAGTAAAAAGATTCTGTAAATATCAAATAAAGTGGCACTGGGTTGGTTTGCTCTAAGAAAACAAGATAATCTTCTCAAGGGACGGATTTCTTCTTGCTATTAAGTTGCAGTTATTTCTAGATGTATTTTTTTAAAGTGCATGTAGAAATTTCTGTCTGTGGAATTTCTTTATAGGAGCCATTAATACCTCATGGAAGAATGTTCAAAGACAACTCTTACTATTTCTCAGGGTTAGTTTATCAATATATGATGGGGATATTTACTCATGAAGCACAATTTTAAAATGATAGTTTAATTTCTGTCACTATATAAAATATTTAGTGAGTCCAAGAAAAAAAAAATACAGACTTAAGTTCTATGAAAAATAACAATTTCCATACTATTAACATACATTTTGGATGTTTTAAAATAGGCTTTTATAAACATATTCCTCTCTGCAGCAGCCATAGAAACACTGAACCCCTATCTAACATACCATTCCCTTGAATTTGCTATTTCCAGGGACATCGTGAGCTGTGATCTTTTCCCATTTGACTCTATTCCAGGTGCCCTGTGGGGATTTTGATGTTCTGTCTGATCTCTGTTCAATGAAATTTGTCAGTGTGCATCAAGGAGAATAATTGGCCCTAAAAGTGGTGCATGTGTTTAAAGTCCACAGAAAGGAAATCACTTGCATTATTTACAGACTGATCGCTGCAGGGGACTGTGTAGCTGTTTTCTAGCCAAGAACTCTGCAGTCTCAATTTGAACACACAATTATTGCTTGTTGATGTGAAGTTGACTCCTCAGAGTATGCTTCTTAGCTGAGGTTTCCCATCTTTTCATGGAAGTCATAGGGATTGGGAAATGAAGAAGATGCGTATTACAGTCATGGACACCCACTTCCTCTTATGGTTGTTCCTACCCGTATCGATAGCATTGGCATTAGTGTTTCTCACCCAGGTGCTCTGACAAAGCGGCAAAAGAACAGCAAATTAGCCCAGAGTCCCTGGACTCCTAAACATTTTCTGTCTGACCTT
This sequence comes from Ictidomys tridecemlineatus, assembly GCF_052094955.1. Lineage (NCBI taxonomy): Eukaryota > Metazoa > Chordata > Mammalia > Rodentia > Sciuridae > Ictidomys > Ictidomys tridecemlineatus. Next base: position 65,501,386 of record NC_135478.1, on the reverse strand, counting down.
GTGCAATTCTCTAAGCTAACTCCTTTTCCTGATGTGCAAAACAAGGGGATTAGATGATCTTTGAGATGCCTTCAAACTCTAAAATTTACTTGATCAACTGAAATGATTCAATGGTAGGATTCTTTGGACTGCAGGTGTTCTAAAAAAGGAAACATGTTTCTATAATTCGGTTTGACAATGAATTGACTCAGATTGTGGATCCTATGAGCCAGTTCTCATGATTCTTTATATTAAGCCATTTAGTCAAGTGTGGCTGCATGCCCCATTTTATCATGCTTGTGTTCAAAAGGAAGTCCCATTCCATTTACTATTCAAAATTAAATAACTTGTGCTTCATCTTGCTTAATGCAAGAGCCACTTTATTCCATTCACTTGGTTTTCTGTCTCATTCCAGGCCCTTATCCCTAGGTCTGCCTACTTGGTTTAAGGGAAAAGTTCAGAGAGTGGTTTTGCCTTCAGGTAAAGAATTTGGAAGACCTCCCTAGTCAGCCATGGACATTCTAAATGTTGCTATTAGGGTTGTTGCATAGGATGATTGTTGATTCATGGGCACATTCTTATCAATGAGCATGCTTTATCACCTGGATTCCAATTAAAGCATCTTTGAGCTGCATATACCTACACACAATGGATACATATAGCCAGCCACCAGTAAGGCCTGTCAGCTTGGATGTCTGGCACAGTCACTGAAGATAAGGAGACCTGGACTCCTCCACCACTGCTTTCCTGGGGGCAGTTTCTCTCAGTAAAGTTATGGAAGAACCTATCTCTATTCCTTTGTTAAGCCCTACTACTGCCATCAGAGGTCTGTAGGTATATAGATCTTTAAATTTATGCACATGAACATACACATGTTGCTGTTTCCTCATTACATGCATTGTTAAGAGTAGTAGGTCTAGGAATATTTTAAGTCTTAGCCACACACTGTACCCAGACCCAACCCCCTTCTGTGTCCCTAATGCTTGCTGTATTTCCTACTTCATTAAGTCCAGTATCATTAGAACAAAGCAGAGTTTTCCCTTGAAACCAAAGCACATAGTCCAATCCACAAAATGAAACTATTTTATTTTTTTCTCATTGTGAGTGCTAATATGGGAAACCATCACTCAGTGGCAATAATATCCAACTGGGTACAGCAAGAACTAGAGTTCCAGTTTACCTCAGTCATTACATGTTATAATTCCTATGACAAAAAAGGAAGATGCATCTTTACATCAAAGCCTGATTTCTTGGGTTATTTTTTAAAGCATGAGTCAAAGTGTAAGAGGAGGAAAGAGTATCCCACATAGAATGAAAAACAATTGACAATTTGGTTCCACAACACTAGTTTTAACCTCCAGGGTACTGGCATTTAATCCTGGCTGTAAGCTAGAATCAACAGGGGATTTAAAGTGAAAACAAAACAAACTGATATCCAAAGTTCCCAATTAAATTCAAATTCCTAGGGGAAGGTCCTAGGCATCATAACTGTATAAAATGCCCTCAAGTGATTCAAAGGGTCAGATAGAAGTGAGATTTCTGCATCTTATGGAATGTCAAAGAGATAAGTGTACTCTCATATTCATTGCAACGTTACTCCAGTGCGCAAAACATGGAAGCCAAATAGGTGTCCATTAGTAGATGAATGAATAAGGGAAATGTGGTATACACAGTGGACTACTAAGAAGTCTTTAAACAGAATGACCCTCAGTCATTTCCAACAACATGGATGGAACTAGCGGACATGCTGCCAAGTGAAATAATCCAGGCACAGGAAGACAAACACCACAGGATCTCACTTACATGTGGAATATTAAAAATTTGCTGCCATAGAATCAGAAGAGAAAGGTGTTTACCATAGTGGGTAGATGATAGTGAAAAGGGAGATGTCCTTTAAAGCATACAAGTTGTAGTTAGACTGGAGAAATGAGTTTTAGTAATCTGCACGGGACCACAGTTAATAACAACATATTGTTCATTTAAGATTTTCCAAAAAGATAGATTTTTAATGTTTGCACCACAAAAAAATAACTTGATGTATATATTTGTTACCTTGATTGAATCTTTCTACGATGTCTATATTGATTACATTGTAGTCCATAAATATGCAGTTATTATTAGATTTGAGATCTGCTGAGCTTACACAATACTCTTACCTTAATAAGTGAATAGTTATAAATACATATAGTCCGACCACACCACCTCAAATTCACAAGAGGGAAAAAAAAAGGCTGAATAGAAAAATCTGGAGTATGAAGACTTACAATGCTTCTTTCCAGGTTTAGCCTCACAAAGAAGAAAATATGGCCTTCATATTTTTTTAAAAAAAATTGTCCAGGCAGCACAGAAGCAAAATGAAAGAAAGTATGGGTAAAAAGGAAGAGGTGACAGAGTCATATCAAGATAGGAAGGAGGAGAATGGCTGAAACTGGGGGTGTTGGAGTAATAAAGCAGTCTCCACTGATGAGCTTAGGTAATATCAAAGGCACATTTGCAGAATATTTCCTTTTCAGTAATTGTACAAAGACTCCCTTGCACTTTTCTACAAAGCACTTTTCTCCTTGGCAGATTGAAGAATGTTTTACCAACTAGATGCATCTCAGTAATATCCAGAGCTCAGGTCCAATGTAATCACAAGTTGCCTTGTTATTACGGAGGTAGCAACCCCATTTAATAACATATTAAATGCATTATTCATTTATGTAACTCAGACCCAGGGACAGCTGCTGGGATGAAAATAGAACCATTCTGTAATGCAAAAAGCAGGTGTGTGCTTACTTGAGTAAATTAACTCTGTATTTATGCACAATTTTCTTCTAAATTTCAGGGACAGGTCTGGTAGGGCTAATGTGATGCCATTTTCATCCAAGAAATAAAATGGTTTCAGAATGGTTTTTAATGAGCATTTAAAAAAAATCACCAAAAGCCTTCTCTGTGGCAGAATCCCAGGAGGATAGATTCATGCTTTGGGTTGAAGCATAACTCCTGTTGCTGCAGGATTTAGAAGAACCTGAGGTCAGAATGGGTGACAAACAAAAGAAATACTCTGCACCTCATGATGCCAACTGCTCGCCAAGATGGAGCCACAGGTGTGTTTGATGCTATGCAATTAAAAAACATAACCTGCCTTTAGTTTGCACACTGCCACCCCTCTGAAACCAGCAGGCAGTTTCTAATGCACAGTTAAACTCCCTGAGATGCCATGATTATTACGGAGGGTTTTGCTGGTCATTTTCTTGCTACTATTGCTGTTACCAAAATGTTTTCATTCTCCAACGTATGCACCATGGGAGTTTTTTTCCCCTCTTTCCTCTCCCACCTGCCCTATTTTCTCTCCTAATCAGTTTACACTCATAAAATCATAAAAGGGAATTTCTTTTCTAGGCTGATGTTCAAATGGCTCAGGCATGACAGTGACCCAGCAGAATGGGCAGTGATCTAAGTGCTGGAGCTGGAATTTGGAGGCTTCCCATTCAGCTAGGTGTTAACTCCTTAGTTGATGGATTATGAGGAGAAGCAAGGACTCCCAGGCTAGAGATAAGCACGGCTCATTTGGTGGGTGAGGGGTGAGTGTTTGGGGCAGCAGTAATAACTGATGCTATGCTGGTATGTCAACATGTAAACTGATACAGTCATGCCAGTGAGCTAGATTCTGAGCTCTGCTTATTTGAGCACAAGGAGACCCTCAAGGAGGTTTAAAGTTTATACATTTCTCAGGAATCTTGTGAAATCATGCAATTCAAATAATTTCTATTATATGAATCATGAAGACTTCTTTAGGAGTATAGATGTGGCTCAATCTTACTACTGTAAAGAGGCAGTACAGGGTAATAGTAAAGAAAGGATGTATTATAGGGATAAATAATCCAAATTGGCCATGCAAGAGAACACAGAAGCAGAAGGAGCAGAAGAAAATAAGTGGTTTCAAGAAGATTAGAAAGAGATTTGGATGGAGCAGAGTGAGCTGGCTGGGGAGAAACTTCAGAAAAAGTAGAATAAAATCATCTTGTAGGGGGCTTATGTGAAGAATTAGAGGATTCGCAGTTTATCTGGAGGGCATTTGGAAACCATGAAGCTTGTGAACAGGGAAGAGAAATAACAATACTAACTGAAAATAGTTTAAAACATTTCACAAGTACTTGCTAAGTGATAGGGCAGTTTTCAGCAATCTGGGTACATAAATTCATGGAATTCTTGCACCGACCCCATGACATGAGTTAAGTATTAATGGTTGACCTTGTGCTGATCCATGATGTCCAAAGTGCTTTTTCAAGTTTCTCATTGATTATTTAACCCTGCTTTTAGCTTTTCAATTCTGAGATTCAGGAACAGAGGGAAGGACATTGGCTAGATGTAGATGAATTGGAAAACTGCCTGTAGCTCAGATAGATCCAATCTATTGCCAGTGTTGTCAAGTTTTCCTGGAACCTAGTTTTACCCATTCTTTTATGTACTGTGTGAACTTTTCATGGTATAGTCACCAAGCTGAGTAGTAGTGACAAAGACTATATAGCCTACAAAGCAAAAGGCTTATTAGCTGGCCTCTTAAAAGTTTACCAACCTTGGTCTAGTATATTTTTATTTCTTCCAATTTATGTTCTACTACTAACTCTGGAAAAGTGAATTTGAGAGATCAACTATAACTACAGGGGTTGCCGAGCACCTCAGGGGGGAAAAACGATGAATTGGTAATACTGAACCTCAAAGTTCTTAAAGGTTGGTCATCCTGAATATACAGATTCTTATTTACCATGAAGCTGATAAATTTCTAATAAATTGAAAGGGACATATTTGTAAGATAATTCATTTATTCTTTTATTAGAGCTAAAATGAAAATAAGCAAAAGTTTGAAGGATTTACTCAGAATGCAAAAACTGAAGCCTCCTTGGTGTAAGGTTTCAATAGTTTAATTAGTATACCTTCTCAAGAAATGATTAGAAATTACCAAATTTAGCCAGCTTTTTCTGTACTATGTCATTACTGTAGCATCCTTTCTCTGAATTGTAAGTTCCCTTGCCATCTATGCAGTAGTCCCCCTTTATCCACAGTTTCAGGTACCCATGGTCAACTGCAGCCAAAAAATATTAAATGGAAAATTCCAGAAATACATGTTTTATTAGTTTTCAACTGTGTCTCATTCTGAGCAGTGAGGTGAATCCATGCCTAACTCTACATCACAATGCCTTTGTCGTTCAGTTAACAGCGTCTCATCATGTAGCCAATGTTCACCTCCCATCATCATAGGAAGATACTGGGAGTTCAGTAAAATATTGGGAGAGAGAGAGGGAGACAGAGAGAGACCACATTCACACCAATGTTATTATAGTCTATTATTGAAATTGTTCTCTTTTATTGTTATTGTTGTTAATCTCTTATTGTATCTAATTTGTAAATCACACTTTCTAATAGACATATGTGTATAGGGAAAAGCTTGTATTTATCAGGTTTGTTACTATTCATAGTTCAGGCATCAAGGGGATCTTAGAACATATGCCCAGGACTGTATTATTCATTCTGGTCCTTAATTATATGTTCTTTAAATGATCTCCTTAATTATCGACTTATGTCTCTTCATCCTGATTTTTGACTTAGTGTAGGGACAATGTCTTCCACTGTGTGCATTTCCTACAGTTCTGAAATGAAGAAGTGATTCATCAGTTGATTCGATGAATCAAAGAAGTCGATTAAGATGCAAATAATAGGTAACAATTTGTTGCTCCAATTATTTCTCTCTATTTATCTCTATTGGAAGCTATATATGAATCAGCCCTAATGCTCAGAGTAACAAGGAAGGTAGGTGGATGATGTCCCTGATGGTCCTCAGGGCCAAGCAGCTCAGTGTAGTAAATTCATGGGAGTGATCTTCTTTGTAAAGAGCTAGTTGACAATTTGAGCTTTTCTCCTTTTAGGTATAGAAAGGTGGTTTCCAATAACTGCACTGATGGCGTGCAAGAACAGTACACAGCCAAACCACAGAAGTGTCCGGGGAAGGCCCCTCGTGGCCTCCGGATCGTCACTGCAGATGGAAAGCCGACTGCAGAACAGGGGCACAATGTCACTCTCATGGTGCAGCTGGAAGAGGTAGGCTGATACCTGTCTCCCTCTCACCTTCTAGAGCTGGTGATTTTGTTCTAACAAAGCATAGTTCCCTTTGCGTATCTTTTTTAACCTTCTCATTTTTGATGCAGTGGTTTTTTGGTCTTTTAACTTTGCTTTATTGGTACTTTCAGCAAAATATGTTCTCAGGATATATTAACAGTATTCCCAGAGTAATTTAACCCACACATATACTCACTGACCTAACAGATGCTAATGCTTTTGCCCTCTCAGCCTCACTTCTTGACTTTTTAATTTTTTTTCAAAGGGAACAAGCTGGCCAAACATACATCATGAAGGCCAATCTAAACATCACCAAGTCTAATATCTTTGACAGTTGAGAGCTTGTATTTTGGTAACACCTGAGGGCTATGATTATGAGCATCAGTTATTGTTTGCCAAACTATGGTTGTCTGAAATTTCTGACTACATAGACGGCAGATAAGATGAAGGTTCTCCTATGAGGTTTAGAATGCACACAGGATTTTTGTCATCTTGTAAATGAAGAAGAAGGCCTCCCAGGACAAGTACTTTCATTACATTATTTCAGTTATTACACCAGGCAGTCCTACCTTCAACCATATTTTAGGGGAAGCTGAAATGTGCCAAGCACTGTACTGGGCCAAGCAAATAAAAAGGGATTTTAAAAGTCAATATTAAATATGTACCATTGCCTTCCAGTTTCCTCTTCTGACAGCTCTTGGCTTCAGGTCTTTGACATGCATGGACTCCCCTGGAGAGCATGTTCACATTTTGGCCACATCCCCAAAGATTTTCATTTGGAGAGTTAATGGAGCCTAAGAATTCCTTTTTGGAGCAAGTTCACAGGTTATACCTTGTGCTTGGAGGAAAACAAACAAAAACAATGTCAATGTTTTTGGGAGAGGACAAATAAGGAGAGAACAAAATCATAGGCTCTGCGGCATGACTTGAAAGAAAAAGGTGAAGTAATTAGGATTGCTTTGTCAGGTTACATCAAAATTATTTGTATTTTTGTTCCTATGGGATAAATGAATATTGAGTTTGAAACTGTGGCTTAGATAATGCTTTCCTTCTGGTCCAAGGGCTACTTAAAAACCAGTGCTTTAATCTAATACTCTTTTCCTAATACTCCTAAATGAGTGCCTTTCAAGACCAATATTCTAAATACTGAGATTTCCCCCAAATCCTGTAGTTGGAACTAGAATTATACAAGTTAATTTAGGTCAATTGGAATTGCTTGTATTTCACATAAATAAATTCTGTGGGGACTTCTGCCTCAGGCTATGACAGATTAGCTTGCAGCAAACCAAATCAAGAAGACTGGGAAGCTAAGTTCTCTTCTCGAGAGATGAGGGATTCGAAGGGATTAGTACAATATTTTATCTTATATTTCTCTTCAAGAACTTTGTCAATTGATATATTATACTGTATAATAGGCTTGGATTTCAGATTCCTAAATAAGACCAGACAGAAAGTGTTGGCTAAAAAGGAATAGTATAATAATAATAATAATAATAATAATAATAATAATAATGATAAGAAATAAAGGAAATGAGTAGTAGAGCACTTGGTTAGCCTGTGTGAGGCACTGGATTTGATGCTCAGCACCACATAAATAAATAGATAAAATAAAGTACTATGTCCATATACAACTAAAAAAAATGGTAGAAAATGATGAAATGATAGGTAGGTCTAACACAGATGGAATTATAGGCCTAGCAAAGAGGGACATAAGGATCAAGCATCACTTCTGAAGAAACAGTGGCTAAGAATGTTCTTAGAGTCAAGAAATGGAACAGAATCAAGAAACAGAGTAATATAAAAATATATGTTTATGTATAATCTAATGAAATGAATATATATGAGTATGTATACTTACAGAGTATATGCATATATATATATTTTTCAGTAACAAATGCATAAATATCAATAAACAAATCATAATCTTTTCAATAATGGTACTGCAACACTGAATATCTACATGGGATATTGAGGCCATTGACTATGTTTTCCCATAATACAAGAAATAATTCTCACTGGACTGTAAATCTAATTTTGAAAGATAAAACCAAACTTTCTAAAAGGAAACAAGAGTATCTTCATAACCTTGAGTTTGACAAAGATTTTTTTTTAAAGGAAACAATCCGCTGGGCATAAAGAATCTATGGTTTAGAGCACATTAACAAATACTATATAAAATCAAACAAAATATAGTACTTCGTCTTTAGATCTTTGTGGGGAAAAAAATCTCAGTTTGATTCTTAGGGAAGAATTCATTTCCTAGACCAACCTTTTACACTGTTTACCTGCATTGTATATTTCCCAGAGACACATAGAACCTGATTATGATTCCCCAAAAGGTATCTCTTTTGAAGTAGTAGATGCTTATTCTGTTGCTCCGTTTCTTAGAACATAGTAGAGCACTCTCTAAAGTAAGTCCTTTTGCTCCTGGTCAGCTCAGACCTTTGCACAAATGAGAACACACTTGAGGGGCATGGCCTTGTCTCAGTTCCATCTGGCTTTCCAAATAACAATGATCATCAGGCATTTCACATTGGGCTGCCTGACATGGGAAAATGGGAACAGACTGGGTGACCTGGTACTAAGATGTGTGAATTCATGCCTTCTGCTCTCAGGAAGGGAAAAAAATATTAAGTCAATTCATTCCACTTGAGTGGGTGAAGCTACATTGGCAGGGATGAAGTCTGCTGCCTTCTGCTATCAGACATGGCCCCTGGATGCTCTTATCTCCTGTGCAGACATGGAAGCCAAGACAACTGACTCCCATCAGGAGGCCCTGGAGATCACACATTTGAATATGTGATTCTGTGCTTATTCTTCACAGACTCTTGCAGAAACAACTGACTCAACAGTTTGTTGCTCTCTTGATTATGCACATAGGCATGTGTGATAAAAGTAATGAACAAGGAAGAGTAAAGGTCTCTGTGTATCCAGGGATCACTGAACTTTGGCACAATTAAATGACAATTTGGATGTACATTTATTGAGCACTATCAGTTCTAGTTTGCAAGTGCATCACTTGGATTATCTCATTTAGATCTCACAATGCTCTATGTTAATAGGTGGTGTCATATTTGCCATTTATAGATGATGTAGCTGAGGCACAAAAAAGCAAAGTAACTTAGCTGAGATCATACACATACTAAGTAGTAGACTCAGGAGTCGAGTTCAAGCTTGTAGCATCTTATCTTTCTATAGCTTCTCTATGATAGAAAGAAACATTTTCTGGGCAAGAACTTCCTATAGTTTCTGTGCCTCCGTAGAAACCCTTGGCTGGGGGCAGATAGTAACAAAGATAAAGAAGTAGAAAGGAAAACCAACACCATCTCTGCCCAAGCCAGTTTGGCCTACAGGTGCTCCTGTATTGTCAGACACTAGTTGGCAAATCTACCAATATATTTCTCCTTTTCTCAGATGATTTATACTTTCAGATCAGTTTATTGAAAAACATTTCAGCAAAGAGAGATACTAAATCCTCTCTTGGGTTTCTCCCTCTTTGCAAAACTATGCCTTTCATGAATGCCTACTTACATCTGACATTGTTGAATTTATTCTAAAGAGTATTGAAAATCATAGGCTATGAATGCAGTACTGAAGGAGTTTAGAATCCATGTATAGTAAATCACATTTCTCCTGTGGCTTAGGTATGAATTAAAATGTAATTATTTAATAAAAATTAAATCCCACTAAAACAATTTTAAAATTCCCCCCATAACTGACAGCACATGTTGTTTCTAAATCCTCCTCAGAAATCTCTTGAGCATTCACTTCTCACTTGAACTTGATGCACCTAATTTACTTCGGAAATAGTGTCTCACTCATGCCCAATATCTAGGGCCAAGTGTTATAACAATAGGAATATTTAATGTCATTCCTCTGATACCTGAAAAATAGCAAGTCTTTCCAGTGCCAAAGAGATCCAGAGGTCCCTGCTACCTTCTGATGTGACATAATGGTTGTGATTAATGCAGAAGTGAATGAAAGACTCCCCTTCCCTAGAGGGATATTTTTTTTTTCATTTGTGCACTGAAGCCTGTGTCTCTGTTTCATTGTTCAACTTTCTCCTATAGTCTTGTGGTCCCTCTTGGGCTTGGAGGATGTACGGGCTGATGAAGCCCTCTTTGTTTGTTCTCAATTACTTACATCCAAACCCCTCCACATAGTTTCCATCTCCTCTGCCTATTAACTGAAGCACCATAAGGCTAGGGAAACAATAGTTAGATGTATATCTATTTATTTGTTCTTCAATATATATATTTCTAAGCACCAATTTTATGTCATACTTTCCATTTACAAGTAGACTTACTTTAGATGTAAGTGGGAATAATGTTTTTGGGTTAACGAGGACCTCTGCTGTATTGAACACTATGTAAAAATCCATCCATATGAAGCATAAATGACTAAAAAGTGCAGAACAAAAAAAAAACAAATTTATTGCATCACATTATAATAATATTTTTGACATTCTCAAATAAACTATGAATATCATTAAGGTAAGAATCATGTCACTTCTAGTTGCATATTGATAGAGCACATTTATAGAGAAAAAATAACACAATAAATATGTGTGGATTTAAATAAGCTTCTCCAGTAAGAACAGAGATAAAGCCCAAACTTGGAAGGAAAAGACTGTTGAAGTTTGAATACCTTACAAAACAGGTTAAAATCTCCATTTGAAATCTAAGTCTCTTCCTTTATCCTCTAATTGTGCATGTCCTAATTGAAACACAGGAATACATGAAGCCAGGGCCAGTGGCCCATGCCTGTAATTATTGCTTCTCAGGAAGCTAACACAGAAGGACCACAAGTTCAAGAACAGCCTGGGAAATTTATCAAGACTCCATCTCAAAAGTGAAAAGGGCTTTGGATGGCCTTCAGATGTAGAACACTTGCCTAACATGAGTGAGGTCCTGAATTCACTCCCCAGTTCAGAGAGGGAGAGAGAAAGAAAGAGAGAGAGAGAGAGAGAGAAGAAGAAGAAGAAGAAGAAGAAGAAGAAGAAGAAGAAGAAGAAGAAGAAGAAGAGAAGGAGGAGGAGGAGGAGGAGGAGGAGGAGGAGGAGGAGGAGGAGGAGGGGGGAGGAGGGAAGAGGAGGAGGGAGGAGGGAGGAGGAGGAGGAGGAGGAGGAGGATGGGGGAGGAGGAGGAATGAGCAATGGTAGAGAAGAGAGAGAGAAGGAGGAGGAGGGAGGAGGAGAAAGAAGGAGAAATGGTAGAGAAGATGACCTTGATTAAACTTGATAACATTGCTAAAACCAGAGCAAAGCAGAGAACTTTCTCTTATTGACAATAGAAACTCGGAGGTAAGGTTACCGAGGCTAGCTTATAATTTCACATATGACAATAAGTACCTAAGCTAGAGTACTGCAGATTTTACCTGTGTAAGAAATTAAATCCCTTCTGCAAATAGCATATGAAGTCACCCTCAAAATTTAGGTGACATAAGTGACTTCCTAACACAGTTTCTCTAACATCCCACAGTCTGCCTTACCTGAAATATTACTCAGAGGTCAACATAACTGTTGAGGTTGATGAAAAATTCCAGTGTCAGCATCCATCACTTCTGCTTTTAGAGTTCTCTCCATATGTATGCTAAAGTGCTGGAGAGCTTCATTCGGATCAGAAAGGCAAAGGAGTGGTCTTGCTTCTCAAACTCATTGTAGCACAACTGAGGAGAATACTCACATGCACACACACACACACACACACACGTGGGCATGTGTGCACACGCATGCACACACAGACATTGTATTTGTTCATTGTTGTCTCTGAAAGAACAAAGAACAGTTGATCCAGGAACCAACCAAGAAGGAAGTGGAAGAATCTATGAGGTTGTGTCTAAGAAGCCAAACCTTTTCAACTATGCCTGAGTCTTACCAAGTTGATCAAAGATGTTTTTGCACTGATACCTAATCATGCAGTGAGAGGTGGCATCTCAGCATTTGGAGACTGACTCAAGGTGGATGGTCTCTGGAGCACTAACAAGCACCTGATGAGCCTACAGACTTTCAACATGATAACTCAACTGCACAGAGGAATCCAGTGCAAGAACCTGCAGGCACAGGGTGGTTGGTGAAGGACCAAATCCATCTCTAGAACTCAACACAACCAATTTGGGAATAGTGTCTGCATGTTACAGAAAATAAATCACATCTGTTTTATACCACTGTAAGAATAAAGAGATGCCATTTGTGCATACTTTAAGACTTTAAAATTAAATCTGAGGCAAGAGACTAAAATTAAAACTTTGATTGGTGTCTCATTGTTTCAATACTTCCATTTACATACAAACACTGAAACTTAAAAAGGAAAATTTATGGTCACAGTTTCAATGAGATTTAAGAGAAACCTGAGGGCTGTGTCCTCATTAGATGGATTCCTATGAGCCATAATTTCACTTTCACATACATTGAAAGACTGAGGGGGCATGGACGTGTCCACAGTGTAATAACACTTCATAAATATTGCAGAGTGCTGGCCACCATCAGATGGTAGAGAATATGGCCTTAATAAAATGTGCTGTGAGATGCTCCTTTGTTTGAATTCATGACAGAAATTGACCTACTTTTTCATCTAGAAGAAAGACTATTTGGAGCCTTTAGAAGTAGCACAAAAGGGTTGGCAGACAGTGTTAAGTTGGGACAGATATCAGGTTCAAGGCCAGCTCAGTTCTGACATACAAGCCTCAGTTGTTTTCTCCTTCTACACAAAGAAGCAAAAGCTGATTTCAATAAGCCATGAGATTTGAGACTTTTCTCGTGTATTATTGCTTACTCTATTCAGCTTTACTCTCTTTGACTCTAATGAGGCAATTGAGCCACTTCATTTCTCTTCCCGTGTTGCCTGAGGTTACAAAGGAAAGAAGGAAATGGGGCCGGAAGTGTGGGTTGTCTTCAGCCAGAGGCCTAGTGTCTAAAGTTCAAGTTGCATTGGTTGGGCTCCAGTTTTCTCTCCTCTCAAAAACAGTACACATAAGTTGGGGTATTACTGTTCCTTGGGGTCTCAGAGGAGAGATGTTTGCTAAGAGTTTTGCTCTGCCTTGACCATCAAAGGGAGATACCTGGCTGATTACTGAGGATTTCAGGTCAATGAACATCCTAGGGCCTCAAGTCCTGAAATAGTCTTCAGTTTGGAATTTTATCCTCCTAGCCTGCTTGATTGAGGCTCTAACATCCCACATCATTCACAGGGTGGCAACCACCCTCCAGTAAGGACTTCACCACACCTGCCAATCCTTGACTGTGGATAACTTCCTCCAGCTCAGGCTTTGCAGTTTTCCATTCATTATTCTATGTCTCAGCCTCAGGAGCTCAGTGTTCAACCTAATCCATAACTGATGTGCAATGGAAAATTTCTACCATGTCACAGGAGCACTTAGTAAATGCTGCACCTTCACCAGAGCTGAGATGATCCCAGCAGCCCAAAGATGTATTAGGATATGTATGTGTGGGTGTTCAATACCACCAATGACAAGAATAATGGAATTATAAAAGTGACTGCCTATCTGAACTAGAAGTAGCCATGAGGATCCTCGGGTCTGCCCATCTTTAATTTACAGGCAAAGAAATTGAGATCCAAATTTTTAAAGTATTTCAAAGGATATGCAACTATCACTTCTAGCTGACCTCTGCAAGGCACCTCTTCCACATGTAGCACCCCGCTAGACCTCTGTAAACTCACTTTGATTCCACAACAGCCTAATAATTTGGAAAGGGGATGAAGCAACTTTAAGGGTAAGAAATAGTGTGTCCATTTCATAGAAGGGGTTGTGTCACTTGGTGAAGTCCACCAAGTGATGACAGGCATAAAAACTGAAAGGTATGTGAAAATGTCTACAGCAAAATCTTCAAATAGTGATTCCACAGCTGTTATGGTAGTCTTGGTTATGTGTATGTGTTCAGGAATTCTCCTTGATTAAGATGATATTCACCAATCTGTTGTCAATCTGCTTTCTAGGTGGCAAAATTGTGTGCAATTTTAATTTTCTTTTTCATCATTTTTTGACATTTCCCCAATGAATACACCATGACTTCTCTCTCTGTTTCTTTTCATAAAGCTTACATATTTCTATTACATCTTTTACTACTAGGAAAATCTGGTTGCCCTGGTTGATTCCTAAAGGAATCTTCCTACTACTCATTTAAAAATGTAATTCTGTTCTTATTACATAGTTGAATGTTTTACTTTATGAGTGATTTTAAAAGTCATTCAGAAACATTTATAAGATATATGTCCCTTGGTAACTCCATAGTTTTCCAGACAAAGTCTACTGAGGTAATTCCTTAAGCCACCATGTAGTAGTAATATAGAGAAAATGCTTAATCATTTAAAAATATCTACATGGAGTAGAGAGGCCCCAATTTATAGTCATCTCTCTACTTACACAAGCCAAGTGTGCCTCTTCTATGTACGCTGTTCTACCCTAAGCCAGGCACCAAGTACAGAAGACATAAAAACAAAATTTGAAAGTCTGTAGTTCCTTCAAATATATGGTGTTATATCCATTTGGAAGTGAAGGAGTAAATCATTTTGTGAGGTTCCTATTGAAAGTTCTTGATCTGAATGTTACATCTAGAAGTACTTGGAAGTTTAGTTAGGCAAATCCCAAGGATCAGAGTCCTCAGAGAAAGGCTTAAAAACCGAGCTAGTTGTTTTCTGATTAATAAAAGGTGAAATTGTCATAAGTCAAGTCCAATGATGTGTTGTTCAATACTGTAGTCTCTCTGGTATCCCTGGCCTTGACAGGAGTGACTTATGCCTTGAAACATTATGTATCATACTCTTCAGTGTGGTGGCCATTCCTCCTCCAGGTCAGACCATACAAGTTCATGTTGCCATTCCTTGCCAAGAGGCCCAGGAGACCTGTGTACCTGGGGAGACACCTGTGCTTTAGAAAACCATCTCTGGACAGGCAAGGGGAGGAGGCTGCCTCTGTTCTGCACCTCTTCATGTGGTTCAGAGCTCAGGTCTGAAACTGAAGAAAAGCCCATAGGGCATGATTCAAGCCATAGGTGCTGGAGAGACCCTCTTCCAGCTGTTCTGGTGTGGCAGCCTCAGCTTTCAGCATTGGTAGCACCTCTTAAAAGGAATACAAGAGGCCCAGGAACTTGCTTGGAGACAAAAGATAGGACAGGTGTAACTGCCTTTTGTCATAGAGTGGTTTGTTCTGCATAGGAAGTTCCCAGATCACCATTATAAAACCTCCCCTGGGAAGGCCCAAATGGCAGTTATTTTACTTCCCGATTCATTCATTGTCAAACACTCACACCACCAGGGGTCCTCACAATCAGAATTTTGTAGCTTCCATGGTATTTTTTAGAGCCTGGCATATTTCACTGGGAACCTCTTACATCAGTATTTTCAGAAGAATTTTTTACATGTTTGCATGCCCCTAAAGGGATTTAATTAGTGTCTTACTCTGTTTTGTACTGGTCTAATAGACTGAGATGAGTAATTTATAAAGAACAGAGATTTACTTGTTACAGGACTGGAAGCTGGCAAGTTCATAGTCGAGGTACTTACATCTGGCAAGGGTCATCTCATGCATCATCCCATGGTGGTAGGTAGGTTGGCAAGAGAACATGTGTACTGATGAGAGAGAGGGGCCCACATTCATATTTTATCAAGAAGGCCCCACCTCTCAGCACTCTTACACTGAGGATGAATTTCCAGCTCTTGACCTTTGGAGGACGCCTTCAGCAGTCAGCCCTCTGATTTCATGTATGAATGAATACCCACTCTAGCATCCAACTAGACATGAGCACAGCAGAGCAGGATGAGTGTCCTGTGAATGAGTAGGAGTGTGAGACTTGGAGTTAAAAAGGACCAGTCTAATGATTCTAAGAAAATTTAAACAGGCCTGAGTCTTTCAAGTTTGAAGATTAAATAAGATAATACACAGAAATAGTTTCTATTATTTCTTATACAATAAACTTTCAAGAAACCTTTCTCTGCTTCCTAGTGACCACCAAGGTATGTTCTAGAGTAATCTAATTTGCACCCCCACTTTGTGTGTGAGTCACATGAGTTCAATCATATTGAATAAGTGGAATGTAGATAAAACTTCTATCCAGTGCTCCTTCAACTGGCTGATGAAACATTTTATTTGAAGTCCAAGGTAAAAGAAAAGCAAGGAATGGGGAGACAGGTAAACGAGAAATGAAAGATGGAGACCAGGCAGAGATAACATGAGATTTTATTTGTCAGAGCCAACAAATAAAGGCACATCTCTCCATAGATAGAGAGAGGCAAAACAGGCTTGGGGATCTGAACATTTATGGGGCGGTCTCAGGGATTAGAGAGCCAGGTGGATCCTGATGGTGTGTGTGTGTGTGTGTGTGTGTGTGTGTGTGTGTGAAGTTTTGGGCTTGTTGTGAGGGAGTGGTGAGCCTTTCTCAGAAATGCCCTTGGCTGGGAAAGTGAAATTTTTCTTAAAACAGCAGCTGTCACTTAAGATGGCCATCCAGATGCTAAGCAAGGACCTTTTACACAGGGCACGTTGCTCCACAGTTTTCTCCTTTCCCACTTGTCAAGATCTTGCTAACCTGGGTCTGCCTACCTGGAGTAGTAGGCTAGGTAATGCTGAGTGACTTGCCCCCTGCCTAAAGATTGCCGTACGCTAAAGGGCTGAGGTCTATGATTTCTCTTTAGGATGCTCAATGCTGCATAAGGATTTTTATTTTGGTCTTTTTTCCCCTTTTTTAAATTTTTTATTTGTTCTAATCAGTTATCCATGACAGCAGAATGCTCTTCAATTCATCGTACACAATGGAGCCCAATTGTTCACTTGTCTGGTGGTACACTAAGTAGAGTCACATCATTCATGCAATCATACACATATACCTCGGGTAATGATGTCTGTCTCATTTGACCATCTTATTTTGGCCCAATTTGTGGTCACAAGAGTACTTAAATAACAACAGACACCCAAACTAATGTTGACTATATTTAATCTTCATATATAATATCGGTGTCACATTCTGCTTAGGTCCCATATATTTAATCAATATTTCAATACTTACAGTAATAGTGGAGATAAAATATTGTGATTTGCAATGCTTCTATCCCCCTTTTAAATCTAATGGGATCACCATTTCCCCACATTTCTCCCCTGTCTTTCAGAGCTCCTGTTGTCTTCCAGCCCCTCACTTTATGCCACCCAAGCCAGAGTAATCAGCATGGTTACATTTGTTAACACCCTGCTCTGTTCTTATACCCACCCACTTAGACTTATGGTATTTACACTGTGACATTTTTTGTTTATTTTTAATGAAATGGGATGTACTAACTCGGTCTCTACAATGCAGTTTTTGTTGAATGATCTTTAAGCTCCTTCAGAGACAAAATGTTACCGAAGCCTGAGTTAGGCCCACTGTCATGCTCTGACAATGAGCTTGGTTTCATGCAGCGAGTCTCTGACACTTCCTTATGACTCTGAGTCTTGCTTCTGGACTGAGGCCTCCGTGTGGAGTTACTGTGGCATTTATTTTCCCGTTCTTCTCTGAGTCTATGTCACAGAATCTGATAGGTGCACACACCTTTCACTGCTTCTGTTAATCTGGGCTTTATTGTAGCTGATTGAGACATTTGTTTTTCTATTACAGAAGTCAGTGATGCCCTTGGAGAATCCCCATCTGGATTTCTTGTGGCTTTTCTGCTTTTGCCTGGCACTTATTTGAGCCAGTCTTCTCAGTTCTGCATCTATTTTACGGCAGGTGACTAAAGGGCTGTGGATGTAAAGAACTTTCTGTGATAGTCCAGGGGTTTGCTGGCCTGGGTTCAGGTGCAGAAACAATGGCTTTCATTCATTAAATTCAAGTAACTCTCAATTATACATAAAGCTTCCCCAACCATGGATTATAGAAACTGAGTCTTATATTCCCTATCTTCTCTATGGATTGAGCATGATACTGCTTCACTGGGGCCAGAGAGAAGGGAAGAGTATGGAATTCATGCCAACCCTTCTTTAGTTAGAAGTGTCTAAGTCAAAATGTTGACCGAGGGGAAAACAGTCAAAGCAGTAAACAGAGTCAAACAAGAGAAGAAAAGTGAAGCCTCATCTTTGTTATCACCTTGCTCTCACCCTGAAAGGTATTATTAGGAACTCTCACCTGAAGAAACTCAGTGAGAACTGTGCTAAATGGAAAGTCTAAAACCCCTCCAGAATGCTCTTAATAGCTGTATGACTCTAGGAATCTTATTTAACATGTCTCCATCCCAGTTTCCTACTGTATCAAAGAGAAATTCCATCTGTCCTTTCAATCTCCCGGGTATCTTAACAGCTAAATGAGATAATATATTAAAAAATGCCATTTTGATAAACAAACACATTATAAAGGCACAATAATCAAACTGCATTAAAAAATGATTATCAGAATCCAGACACTAGCAGAATACATTCCAGCCCTTAGGATTTTGCAAATGAGTGTGGTATCAGCCAGCGACTCATTTTCCTAGAGAAGGCAGCTGATCTTGACTGCACATATCCCGGAACTTCTGTGAGTGATTGTGCTGTATTCCACCAACAGGGAGTTTAGCCCTTCCATTCCTGGCTTTATTAATGCACCTTTAGCACTTCAAATCCTAGAGCATCCTGAAGAAACTTTATCATCACGTTAAAATCTAATAAGAATAGCATCATTTTGTGCTATACCATATTCATCTTTGGATGAATCCAATCACAAGAAGGCCTGCCATTCAACAGTCTGAACCAGAGGGCCTCAACCCTGAGTACAGCCCCATGCCAATGGGGGACCTTCTAGATCTGCAACTAGACTGAGCATCCTCCCCAGAAACCATGAAACATGGTTCTTGGGAGTAGTTGGGCATCAGCATTCAAAAAAAAAAATCTATAAGAGATGCTGCTGTTAAATGCTCGGAATAACTGATTACGACACCAATAAACTATTTGAGTTAGTTTTCAGAGATGCATGTAACTTCATGAGGCAGCTTTTCTTTTCAGTCTGCCATCATCTACCCCAAATTACCTGCTTATTAGCTTCCCAGCATACATGGACCCGTTTCGTTCCATCCTCCACATGGTAGCTGGCAAGATCATATATCACCATGCATCTTACCCCAAACTCCTGCTTGGCACACTTTCATGGCTGTCCATTGCTCTTAGAAGAAAGGTCAAATTCAGAAACTGGACCCTCAAATCCCAAAAGGCCTCTGTCTCCTCTCCAGCCTCATTTTACAAGACATTCTTGTCATCTCTTTCTTTAGTCTCCTTCACCTGTTTCCACTGTACCATCGCCCCTTGCCACAGAGCCTTCCACATCGGTTTCTCTCTTTCTCACCACCTCCCTCACCTCCCACTCTCTCACTCAGTTTTTCATTTGGTTAATTTATTTTCTTCCTTCAGGTTTTCTCAGCTCAGTTATCATTTTCTCTGGGAAGACTTCCTTGAGGTTCCCAGTCCATGAGCCTCCCAGCTCTCCTTACTGTATGAGCTCACCATGCCCCGGGACACTCCTCCATGCCTTTTTGTTACTAGTGTGATTATTTAAAATGCATTTATCTCACTAATGATGTGTGGAAGCTCGTGAAATCCCAGGCCATGTTTGTATTGTGAATTTGGTTAATATTTACCTCCTTGCAAAATGTATGTGTGTTTAGGTGATATATATGTATATTAAGGTTAGATATATGTCTATCTAGATATATGTACATACATCTAGATAGGTAAATGGATCTTCTAAAAACCTGATTCTGCTGTGGTCTTGGATGGCATATTTAAAACATTTTCCACTAGAGATGTTTATTGCTGCATTCATGTAAACATTGAGTAACTCCCTTCTTTCACCAACTGTATGTACAGAGAACTTTATCATAAATCGAGATGTCAGAATGTTATCAAGCCAAAGGACCACATGAAATCCAGACAGATAGAACGTGGAGGGGTTTTATGTAACTAACAAGATGTCTAAGTCAAGGCCAGCTAAAGGAAAACAATGAATACCAAACAGGAAATTCATAGCAATGTAGACTGAAATGATGTTGGCTGACATTTTACTCTTTCCGATTCTGTGGGTGGCTTCTCTCTCCTTCACTATCTCTTTGTCTCTCTCTCAGGGGAGAATGAAGCAGAGTTGGCTATGGGTGGGAATCTCCCCTCTGTCCTCTTGTAAGCGATGGCCTCTCTCTGATGCCTTCTTTGTCCCCACAAAGCTTATCTCTCTCCCTCTCCCACTCCACTGCTTGTCACATGCCCTGGAGAACCCCGTCTACTCTGATATTTACCCCAGAACCTGGTTTCAAAAAAGTGGTCC
The DNA here is from genome assembly GCF_052094955.1 of Ictidomys tridecemlineatus. Lineage (NCBI taxonomy): Eukaryota > Metazoa > Chordata > Mammalia > Rodentia > Sciuridae > Ictidomys > Ictidomys tridecemlineatus. The sequence continues at coordinate 65,481,039 of NC_135478.1, read as the reverse complement.
TCCCCCCCCCACCCCCGGCACACACGTAGGGTTGGCTTCCCAATCACTCTGTCAAAAACCCAGAAGACCTGGAAATGGAAACTCACCAGAAACAGAAAGATGGATTCATCAGTCCACTCTGGTTGCCCAAGTGAAGGACAAGTTAGCAAGAAGAGTTGACATTTATATTTATTAATGAAGGGAATTCAAGTAATTCCACAATGCCTGAGCTTGTGGATGTTTGCTTTATAGTTTTGAGTCGGGTTTCTTTTTCCACCCCAGGGGAGGACTTTGGCCTGTGTGTTTCCTGAGAGTTGTACTAGGTTCTCAATGAGCGTTAGCTGCTGTGTGCCCCTTGACAGTGCTCAACTAGGCATAGATCAGAGGAGTAAGTCACACAGATTCATAAGATTTAAACTGCTTTTCCTTTGGCTGTGAAATAATCCTTTAACCATCAGCTTTTAAATTTGGCCTTTTCAAAAAATATGATACCATATAAACCTTACTTAATCAAAAGACATTTCTAATTTAAAGGTATTTTTTTCTTTTTCTTTTTATCTGAAAATGGGAAAGACTATCAAAAAGAATGAAACATAGTTTGATAAAGATGGACTGTGTGAAAGAAGATTTTAGTTTTTGTTGTTTTGCCAATTTGGTCTAAGTAATTTTGCTTCTTGAGAAACTAAAGAGGTCTGAGGTTTTGGAATAGAGACTTTATCTTCTGTCTGCTCATGGGAAATTTAGATTCATAAAATCCCACTCCAGCTTTACAGAAGTATTATAGGTCTTTTACAGCTGTGTTGTTTTTATAGTCATTTATTTTTGTGTAACATTTTATGGATTACTAAATATCTACATATTTTTAAGAATCTTTTGAGTTAAGATGGTATGGTAGTATTGTGTCCATTTCATAAGATTTGGTAACTGAGACCAAAGCAGGCTGAATGATAGACCCCATGTATGAAGTCATCTAGCTTGTTAATAACACAGTGGAATTCAAGCCTCAGGGGCTTCAATGCTTTACTCACAGTGGTATGTTGAAATGGATGAACCAAAATCCAGAGGACCAGGTCATAATCCTGGTCCACCAGTTACTAGCTGTGTTAACCTGAGTGAATGATGAAACCTTTGTAGACTTCAGATTCTTCATCTGTTAAGGCATTTGAACTGTCCCTGTTCTTTTATTCAGACTCAGATTCTGTGAAGACTAAAATGAGACCATTTTCTAATACAAAATACTGAATTTTAAGAGAATGCAGTGTCCTATCTGATGTCAGGCTAGGTGTCCTCTACCCTTCCTCCAACATGGTTACGGAACCAGAAACAAAGTGGATGACTCAGGAGACGCAGAAGGTACCTGGTGACCACAACAGGTAGGCTGAATTTTTGAAGCCACCTGGGTGCAATTTTATTGATGTGGATGATAAGACTGTTAACAAAGCCTTCTTGAGTAATTGAATATCAAATTGAACCTGATAATCAAACACTGTTAATGTCCAAAGCCTTGAAATTTCTGGTAGTTGGTGCCCTTCACGTTTGGAGAGTATCCATCTTAGCAAATTCCTGTCTGCCAGGGAGTGTCAGAGGGATTCTATCAAAACAGACAGATGTTCCCAGCTGTTGGAGGAGCCAAGACCAAAACAAGCCCCAGGCCCCTAGAAAGTGCAGCCAAGCTCTGGCTCCCTTCCTGCTGACTGACTCTGGGCTCTTTTGCAGGGTGATGTCCAGCGGACACTCATCCAAGTGGACTTTGGTGATGGCATTGCAGTGTCTTACGTCAATCTCAGCTCCATGGAAGATGGGATCAAACACGTCTATCAGAACGTGGGCATTTTCCGAGTGACCGTGCAGGTGGACAACAGTCTGGGGTCTAACAGCACCATCCTGTACTTACATGTAACTTGTATGTTATTACTGTTGTTGGCTTATGACATAGCTTAAATTCGTGTCCTTTTAAAATGTGATCCCACATTTCTTATCCAGAAGAAACACAGGAGTTACATTTTAGCAGAGGGGGGAAAGGAAATGAGTCAGAGGGCAAAGGAGAGATAAGAGTTCCAAGACATGCTTTAGCTTTTCCCCATTGAGGAATCAGAAGGCCTGGCTGGATGTAATGAGATAACAACTAAAGTATGTTGGGTATATTGTGTGTCATAAATATCGTATGCATGAACTTGCCCCCCACAGTCCTCAGACTCATTTTGGTTCTTAGAAAAATAGTTTAAATTAAAGTAATTTCTTTATATTAAGGCTTAGTTCAAATTTCAAGTCCCCAGAGAAAGAGTATTAAGGCCTGACAATACTCTAAACCTCTCCCCTGCACCTTGACCAGGGAGCAAAATCGAGTAATGAAAGTAACATCTAGGTCTCTGACTTTAAATAATAAGAATAATATAAAAACTGTGTGAAAGGACAGGACTATTTAGGGATGCCCAAGAGACAGTGTGGTTGCTGAAGACTGCAAATATATTACTTCTTCTCCATCTTTGCCTATTGTATACTCATGGCTGAGGTTCTCTGAGGAAGCACACACTCCCTTATTTGGGTCTAAACAGAGTTAGGCAGGGTTCTCACTTTGCTTCCCCACTTTGGCTACACTTTATTAAGCTCTTCCTCTGTATGCCAGGTAGGCTTTGCACTAAAAGCTCTTTATGTGTATTACCACACTTCTCAAAACAATCCTATGAAGTAGAAGCAGTGAGAAACTCTGCTTTGCAAAGGACCACAGTGCTAAAAGTGAATTGTTTGAGGTAGCTGATGTACTACCTAACAGAGCCAGGCCCCAGACTCAGGCCTGCCAGTCTCAGGAATTCCAGTTTTTGATCACTAAAGTTGGGGTCAGTGTGAAGGGTGGCTTTGGGCTGCAGGAACTAACTCCATCAGCAGGAATTCTCTCCCTGCCTACCTTGGCAAACATCCTGAAGAAATATGAGTGTTTAGGTTAGAAGCAGCTTCCTTGTTACACAACTATGCAGGTTTAAGATGCATTGCACAGGTTCCCCTCCATCTCATATAGCCCAAGACACAATACCCCCTGTCCATCAGTGTTGAGGGCAATAAAAGGGATGATCATGAGAATAATCTAAAAATCTCTGAAGGTACACCACAAACGTTAATTATTGGTAACAAAAAAAATGACTTGCGTCACAAATGTCAGTCCATTTGCTGAGAATGGTGGCCTTTCTAGTAGCTTATCATTTCCTACAACTTGTTATGTGAGGGGGGATTTCTACCAGACAGCTACTCTCCTTGGGAAATGGAGCTGCAGTCCACTTCTCATGTATTTATTATGCATTCACCTCACTCCAGTCATGTACAACTCTGGACCTAGAATTCAGGAGTGCCTCTGATCTCAGCTTCTCAGGGCCTCCCATTGAGTCCTCCCTGGCTCAACCTCCCTGTCCCTCTGTGCACTTTTTCTCATTTTTATACATGATCAGATCCCTTGAGGGATCTACTGCTTCCCCTAAGGACCCTCCCCGATTTTCTAAATCCAGGGAAGGAAAACAATAGATAGTTGACCTCTGCTCAAGATTAAGGCCTGCCAAAGCCCAAGGCTTCTAAAAGAAATGAGTTTCTTTGTTCCTCTGCATTTTTTTCATTCCATCAACCTGGTTGATCAGGTAAAATAGCAGGAGATGATTTGTGATTGAAGGTTTGTGTTCTGACTTTAATTTCTCAGACTCCTCTTGGGTGAAGTTATTGGGTAAGCCCACCTCCTCATATTAATGGAACCCCTTTCTGAGCCTGGCCTTGGGGACTAGAATTCACTCTTATATACAGATTGTGTTAAAGCAGGATCATATTTAAAGCTGTTTGTAGCTCATATTCACCTAATACCCACACCTCAGCAGGGTCCACATGTTCTGACACGTTAGCTCAGTACCTCTTCTAAAGGCTCTGGGGTGCTTTACTATGCCCTTAAACTCATTTTGTCTGTTTTCACATCTGTACCATAATAAATGACTTAGGCCCTTCCTTTCAGGTAGAAAACAAAGATTGGAGAAGCTCTCTGACTTGGGCACTGTTTCACAATAAAAGGAAGACAAATAAGAGTAGCACTGAGTCGCACTCCCAAACATCTAATGCCTGGGAGGTGTAGTAAGTGATTTTTAGTGCCTAAGTGCAGGTGGGGGACAGAGTTGGCTTTGTGAGAGAAAAGTTTTTAAAAGTACTAGACAGAGTTTGATGTGCTGTTTAAGTCCAAATGCTGGTCATATTACTCTGTCTCACTGAACCTAGATTTTCTTCTCTATCAAATGGAAGCACATCTTGTTCTCAAAAGATATATCAAGCAAGTACCCTGTCAACTAACAACATTTGGATTTCCATCATCTTAAAGTAGCATGTGCATTTGGACTTTGTGGATTCTGAGCTACAGAACTAGCCACAAAGCTTGCTAACCTCCTCTCTGCCTCTGTCCCACTGACTCCCCCATCGGTCAACTCCAGAAAACCCATTTCTTGTCTTACATACACATTCTCTCCACTCTCCAGTGCAGAAAGGTGATTTTATTCCAAATCAGAGGTTTTTCAATATGGGTTTGCAAAGGTCATCAGAAACAAATGGAGCCCATTTTCCTGCTTTAATGCGTGCAGGAATGGGCCAGCCGCTCTCACAGAGCACCTGGGTAATTTGTTGAAGGCTGACAGTTGGAAATTCCTTGGGGATAGTATTCACTGTGCTCTGCTGTTTTGCAAACTAATGAGACACGTGCTGCAGCCAGCATTGTCTTCAGCTGGATGGGGCAGAGAATTTAGAGGGCATGCAGATTTTTGCTCAGAAAGCTGCCCTATCACAACCATCTTGCAAGGAAAAAAAAAAAACATTGAAGACTCTGCAAACTTGCAGGATGGGAGGTGAAAGAAGATGAGGTAGATGTTCTAGTTCTTCCTCAAACCATTTCCTTAACTGCTCCCTTCCATAGGAGCAATTTGCAGATATGTCTCTGGCCCCACCTTAGGGTAAAGTTATCCATATGGCTTGAAAAAACATGTGGCTTCGCAACTATTCATGCCATCATTATATTGACCAGCAAATCAGAACAGGTTTTTTTTTTTTTTTTAAAGTGTGGTTGAATGAGCCACCTGCTCAGAATTAAATAGTAATTTTCTTTTTCTGGGTTCTATCCCTAACCTACTAAATTAATAGGAAATGTAGTATCATAGTGTGCTTTGAACACATTAGTATGCTTCTTATATATGCTGAAGTTTGAGAAAGTCTGATAGGAATATCTTCCTTATAGTTCAAATCCCCTTTACTTCCTCTAGTGTCTTTATAAAAATAATTTCAAATAAATAAGAATATGACATATTTGCAATATTTAATTAAATATTCAGAAGTCTTCAGGACATAAATGCTAGAGGGAGATCACAGCAGTCAGTGTGCGCATACACACACACACACACACACACACACACACAAAATGTTCAGTCTCACAGACATCAGCTGTTTCCTGCAGCATGGGAAGGCAATACAAGAAAAGGATAGGGAAACCCAATTCACCCAATTCCTAATTCTCTCAACCATCTTGCCAGGAATATTCATATGGAGTGATGCAGCGCCACCTGCTGTCCCTTTTGTGCACCGCAGGCACCTATATGCTAGAGCAGCATCTACCAATTTGTTTAGTTCTTTGAGCAGAACCATCAACTGGGGACTTCCATGGGGTGGAATTACCCTGTGGCTCCTTTAGGGAAGACTTCACCCTCTGTGCAGAACAGAGATGCTTAATGGTTAGGGTTCTGGACAGCAAAACCCAGGTATTTTATACCCATGATAAGTAGGTAAAGGCAAGAGGCCAGGCAAATCTGAAAAATGTCACACTTTTATGGAGGTATAATGTATATACATGCAAGTATAAACGTATACAAGCCCATATATATGTACTTCAGAGCCTACAAGGCCAATGTGCTGTGTGTCCTTGAACCCTGATGGACCTGCTCGGCTACACGTTTCCCTCCATCTTTCCACTTAGCTGTTCTTGCATCCTTGCTCGTCGGCTGACATGGAAAGCACATCTTCTCCTCAAGGTCTTTATACTGGAGCATCACAAATAGACACTTGATATAATCTTTCACTCTATCCAGGCCACTGTTCAAACATCATTTCTTCTGAGAAGGCTTCTTTAACCACTCCATCAAAATTAGCCCTGCTTTATGTTTTCAATAACTTTTTTCCCTTAAAATTACCTAAGCTTATTAAGTGCTAAATATCTCTGGGACCTAAGATAATACTCAATACCTAAAAGTACTGTTTAGTTAGTTTTTTCATCACTGTGACCAAAGGATCTGGCAAGTTCAGTGTTGAGGAGAGGAAGTTTATTTGGGGCTCATAGTTTTAGAGGTCTCAGTCCATAGACGGCTGACTCTATAGCTCTGGCCCAAGATGAGGCAGAACATCATGACAGAGGAAAGTAGTTCAGGATCTGGCAACAAGGATGCAGCTCTCTTGACTCCTCAGGGACAAAATATAATCCCTAATGGCTCACCCCAGTGACCTACGTCCTCCAAGCATACCCTACCTGCTCAGAGTTACCGTCCAGTTAATCCATATCAGTGGATTAATTCACTGATCAGATTGCATCTCCCAATTCTACCATTCCACATCTGAACAATTCTTGCATTGTCGCAGACATCAGCTTTTGGGGGATGCCCCATATCTAAACCATGTAAAGTGCTTAAGAACTATCGATTGAATGAATGACCATGACTCACTAACAAGATGTCTTATTTGTCATTGACACAATGACAGGGAGAGCATCACAGAGGAGGTGATGCTGGAACCGAAACCTGAAGGCTGACAGGGCCGTGAGAAAGGTGTATAAACACAGGCCCTGCAGAGGGCAAAGGTGTGCCCACCGGGGGAAAAGTGTGAGTGGCAATGGCAAGATCTGCCCAATCAATGATGGCAAGAACAAAGGGCATATTCCAAAGCCTGGAACGCACTGGCACAGAGCCCTTCCTGTGTGCCTCTTTCCTGGGCAGGCCTAACTCAGCCCCAAATATAGTGTGTTCCATGCTTACCAGGCAGATTCCTACTCACATGCTCACACACACAGGCACACCTACACACACCTTTGAAATGCAAAAATAATAAAGAAAAATTACTCGTGAAATGATTTGGGGATTTGCCTACTACTACTCACCCCAACATGATTCTCGGCAGGTCCCCATGATTCATTTATCACCAAGGCTATAATCTCTTGGAAAGACCTTGCATCTCCCTGTGAAATCTTGTCCGATCATTTAAGGACTTCATAAACTACTTGTAAATTTTTTTTTAACTTTCACCATCTGTAACTCAGGTTTTAGACCTGTAAGTAAGATCTGTAAATGCAAAATGACAAAATGACATTGTTTGCAATATATTTCTGTTCTCCAAAGTGGTGAGAGCACGGGGCACTTCCCTTAGGGAAGGTGGCTGTGATGTTTGAGAGGCTTCTGAGTAAATATGTGTTCTCTCAGAGCAGGGAAGGCAGAGCAGCGGAAGCTCATCCCTCTCCATGGCCCCTCTTTGTCTTGTGTTTTAGGTCCCTTGGAGCATGTGCACCTATCTATTCCCTTTGTTACCACAAAGAACAAGGAGTTCAATGCAACTGTGGTGCTGTGGCCCAGCCAAGTGGGCACCCTCACTTATGTGTGGTGGTATGGAAACAACACAGAGGTGAGTCTGCCTTCCGTACAGGGCTAGTGACTGAGGCTCATCTTATGCTGCCTAAAGCCAAACAGAAGGGAATATGGCTTATGAATGCAAGAGTTCAGGGGGAGCCCTAGCTTCAGGGCCAGCAGGCAGTCTGTGTTAAGTATCTCATTACAAAGAGGCAACCCATATCCAGGAAAAGCAACCCGTATCCATTACAACCCCCTCCCCACTGCCACATAAATGCATGTACACACACACACACACACACACACAAAAAAATGGCCTTGCATCCTAAATCAGACACGGTCCTTTCTTTAGGTCAGCTTCATCTTTTATGTTTTCCGTAAATATTCCTGGTACTCAAAAGTCAGCAATAATTCTAAAACCAGTAGAGACCTTAACCTTCATTTACTCTTAGTCCTTCCTTTTGCAGATGAGAAGAGTGAGGCTGCTACAGCAGAAGTAGCTTCCTCCAATCTCTTCTAGGTGCTTCATAGAGAGGCAAAATCCCAGACCTTCTGCTCCCTTTATTCATTTTTCCTTCCTGCCCTCCAGGCTGCATGGTCTTTGTCAGTTTTGAACTCATTATATTCTCAGAAGATTAAATACTTCCAAATGTCAGTAAGGTAGTGGGATTAAGGCCCAAAGCATCCCTTCCCCAAAGGGCACTCAGATGAACCTCCCTGGACAGGGACGCTCTATCATCTTCCAAGAGTTACATTCACTTCGTGGCTTTGCTCTTCCAATGCTATACACCTCATTTTAGTAAAAACGTGATTTTCTTTGAGAACTGAATTTTGGCTTTAACTGTAGACGTAGCTGTGCACATGCAGGGAGGAAAGCTCTCTTGCACCTAGACCTGCTGCAAGCCTGATAGAGAAAGAAGCTCTCGCCCCCACTGCTGACACAACAGAGTACAAAAGAAGCTCCTTGATTTCTTCTGAAGCCATGCATGCAAATGTAGCCCATTGGGCCCACTGTCCACAGTGGGAAAGGAGAAATCAATGCTATTTGCCCGAAAGCTGGTATAGACTGTGAAAGCACTGAACAACTTTCTTCTCTGCCTCCTATTGTTTTTTTTTCTTAATTTTAATATAAAACAAAATTCTCAACCGACCCTATTAAAAATCATTCTTATGCTGGACTTTAGTCTGCCCTCCACCATACAGGGAATTAAATGAATTTTGATTTTAGAGCTAATTAAGAAAAGATGGGAAAGAAATATTTGTGAGGAGTGAGTCATGGGAGGTCATCAGATTAATAATTTTTTCTTCTAGAAACTTGGCATCTGCTTATGTTACAGGTAGCAGTCCTCCAATACTTTTTTTTTTCTTTTTTGAGTCCTGAAACCACAATCCCATAACTACTTATTTTCACGGAAGCTACTTCCAGAAAACTGTTGATGGCGCTTCTCACAGGAAGCTGCCACACCTCCCACCCCTATCTATTGTCCAGTTTAAGTGTCCACAGTTGCTGTGTTCCATGGGAATTTCATATTAATAGTAGACTCTAGAGGTGAATGTTTGGCAACGTATAGATTTTCTGTGGCTGCTATTAAGTTTGGATTAATAAGAGATCCCCTTTCTTGTTTGATTTGAAAGTGCCCTTGGATTAAAACACGTGCTTCATCAAAATAGATTGTGAAAAAAGAGAGACATATATCCCATCAACAAGAAAGACCTGTTGATTTTCCAGTCCAGAGTCAGGATGATACCAGGAGAGAGGTGTCCAATCCCCCCAAAATGGGAGAATCCCCTGGGGCCCTTGTTGCAATAGACAGCCTCCCCTCTGGCCTGCATTTCAGGTGATGGGGATACATACATAGAAAGTTCCATGCTAGTGTACCAGGAAGAGCCCCTGCAGAGTTATCGACCACCTGGTTCACTGCTATTTCAACTTTAACTAAGCAGCTTTCTGCTTGCTCTGTTTCCCATTTATTATAGCCCTTGATCACCTTGGAGGGAAGCATATCATTCAAATTTACTTCAGAAGGAATGAACACCATCACAGTGCAGGTCTCTGCCGGAAATGCCATCCTGCAGGACACAAAGACCATCGCAGTGTACGGTGAGGATCTGTCTCTGAGGATCTTTGCTGATCTGTCCCTGCCCCCATGCTCAGATGAGGATGTCTGGTACCATAGCACTGGGAGTCCTTCTGGCTTAGACTTTCACCTGGACAACTGAGAAAGAGCTGAGATGATTCTGGTCTCCTCCTTTAGGGAAATTTGATTCACCAACAAAACTGTGGCCACAGGACCCAGAAGGAGTTTGTTCTGTGTTTTTTTCTTTTTTTTTTTAAGAGAGAGAGGGGGGAGAGAGAGGAGAGAGAGAGAGAGAGAGAGAGAGAGTTTATTTTTCAGTTTTCGGTGGACACAACATCTTTATTTTATTTTTATATGGTGCTGAGATCAGAACCTAGTGCCCTGTGCATGCCAGGCGAGCACATTACTGCTTGAGCCACATCTCCAGCCCTGTTCTGTGTTCTTGAAGTTGGTCTGAAGCACTTAGACTGTTGGCTCACTCACCTCAAGTGGAGCAGCCTGGGTTTCATTATGAGTAAAGCCGGTTCATTTCACTTGAGATGCTGGTAGCATTTGAATAGCTAAAACCAGTTCTAAAAGAAAAGAGCTAATGCCGCAGCATATTTTGAAAGTTCAACTTTAAGAGAAATCTTCCATTATCAAATTACTTTTAAAAATCTCTTTCAAAAGTCAGAATTTAAAAAAAAATATAAAAAACTGAACAAACAAAAAACCCTCTGCTCGACTAAAAGCAAAGCAAAGGAAGGGTCATAATAAGTGGATGTCACTCATAGCAGTAGACTGGCTGTTGAACAATCTGATGTAGGGAACAATTTTGTGATCAAGGTGGGAAATTGAATGTGGTCAAAGCATCAGATGGAATGAAAATGTGCTGAAATGGAAAAGTGCGATCATTGCTTAGAAATGGGATATAAAAACAATATATCTAGATTGATACCATTTTGGTAAGTTTTTTTTTCTGCATAGAAAGCTGTTTAGGTGGATATGAACCAGGTGTTATCAGGAGAGGATAAAAAGGCAAACATTTAATATTAATATGGAAGGGGTACATATGCATCACAGAATAGTTGGAAAAGAGGATTTAAAATTAGGTGAGGAAAGTATGTGCTGTGCCAAAAGAGAGAACAAGAAAGAAAGAAAGGCCAAGAAAGGGCAGCAAGGACCCCAGTTCTGTAAATTAATTGATTCTGATGAGATAATTTGGGACTTCTTTCTGTGGAGAGTCAGGTTTTGTTTTTCAGTTCTCAGCTTGCCAGTTTGACGTTCAAAACCTGAAAATCATTTGTAGGCCACTTGAAGCATGTCTGAGGACCCAAGGGCCAAGGACACTATTCCATGCATGGGTGGCCGGGAATTAGATTTCATGATTTTTCTTCTCTCCCTTCCTCCTGAAGAGACTTGATCAGTCCAGATAGTAGCAGGAAGTAAACAAGGGCTGAGAGTTTCCTAACTAGGCCCCATCAGTGAGTAAGGCCTCTCTGCCAGGTGGCCGTAGAGTGGCTGTGTGCAGTGGGGAGAACTTTTGCTTCTCTTTCCTCCCCCACCTCTTTTCTTGGTCCCTGGAAATGCATTTAATCTTCTTCGTATCAAGCCTACTACCAGGCAGGTGATATTATTAGTCATTTTCTCCTGGGGGTAAATAACTTGCCCCACTTAGTAAGAGGTAGAGTTGGACTTCCAACCCAGACCACCTAGTCCCAGGGCCCATGGTCTGAAATCACCCTGATGGACTAACTTTGGTTTCTTTTCCATCGGATGCTCTTTTTCCTCTCTCTGCCCCTTCTGGATGTCACAGGCTGCACTAATGGCACTCAGCCATTAGCGTGACAGATGTCCTCTTGGTTAAGTGTATGGGTAGCCTCCTCGTTAGAATCACAAAGAAAACCTTAAATCTGGAGGGGTTTTGGCCTTTTCTTATCAGGTGTCATTTTACAGATAGGAACTTGAGACCCAAATATGAATGATTACTGGTTTAAAGTCATTTCTGCTATTTAATGATCCAGCAATGGTCACGGTGAAGGTGATAATAACTAAAACATTTATGAAGCACTTACCACCTGTATCTGTTCTAAGCACTTGATGTATATGGTCTGTTTTCTTGAATCCTTTGAACAGACAAAAAAAATCTGTAATTATCACTGTTTTACAGATAAGCAAACATGAGATAAGTGTAATGAATAAACAGCCTAAGAATTCTGAACCCAGAGGGCAAGTTTCTGTGTACCTTCTACCCCACTGCTGTTCTTCTTCCTCTTTCTGCAGTCTCCTTAAAGGAATCATCCAAGGGTGACTCACTTTACATAAAATGCATTCTCTCTCTCTTCATTAAAGATTTCAGAAGAAGAAGTGGTCTCCCCCTCCTTTAACCAAATTCCTGAGCCACCAACCATCCTTAACTCATCTTCAATCAAATGAGTTATCCAAGGTGTCCTACACATGATTTGGAATTTTTAATGACAAGTGTGACTTATTAAGGAAGAATCACACCAGACAGAATTAAAAAGGCAGGATTGAACTCCACTGAAACAAAAGGCAGAAGATCCCAACATGCTGGGATTAGCTAATAGGAAAGTACTGGAGAATACTGAGGAGTACATGGAGTTATCAGTGTGATTAGTCCTCTGCTTGAATGAAGGACCCTTTGGGGTAAGTTAGTTTCCCATCCTCCCTCATAATCAAGGAGACAGGGAAACCTTTATTTCTTGATGATAATGAACCCTTTCCTGAGTTGTAGCAGATTAGAATCTTTAGCATCTCAGTGGGGTAGAGAAAGAAATTACAGCTGCAAGTTATGTAGAGTAAATGCTCAAGGAAAGGGAGGTCAGGGGCCTCTGGTTAGACACCTGTCTAAAGCTTAGTCAAAGGGAAGAGGATACCTTTATGGTCAGAGGAAGAAGGCCTTCCACAGAGAAGTGGATGGAGGGGCTGGAGATGCAGCCCAGTAGCAGATACTTGGCCAACATGCATAGCATACAGGAGGCCCTGGGTTCAATCCCCAGTACCACACATACACAATAAAACAAAATTTGGCTACCTGGAGTAACCCTCAATAGAATGAAAGAAAGAAAATCTAGTTTGCATTATTTCCATTAATTTGCTCCTGCATTATTTCCATTAATTTGCTCCAGGGTATGGGTTTGCCTTTAAATAAAAAATGCAAATGCTCTTTCAGCACCTGCAAAAGAGCTATATTTCTGGTGTTTGCCTGAAGTCCTCCCACAGGCAGCCCCTGTAAATTCAGCCACACCATCACCACTTCTCAGCTGTCATCATGGAGGCAGCTGTATCATCCATGTCCTTTCACTAAGGTGAATACTGTCCCATGTAGATAACTCTCTAGAGCTTGGTGATAGGTGCAGAGAAAGTGAGAGTGACATAAATTTATACCATCAGAGCTGCAAAGTTACGACTCAGTGGATGCATCCTCAGTGCCACGGTTTACCATGCTGCTAATTAACATGCATTTTGTTATTCTCCATCAGAACTGAATCAGTGATATTCACCTAGGTGACCAGTGACTCATAAAATAGTCAAGCTTTGAAAAATATGTCTTTGGAATCAGGTTACTGCCATAAATTCACATCTTATAATGTAAGCGTCTTCAAAGCATGTGTTTGATAACCCATCAGCATCATTAGGAAGTGCACGAGGGGGGTTTTATGTTTCCTGAATTTATAATTTATACCAGTGACATCGCTTAGCCCCTACTGAAACCCAAGGACATGCTTAAAATAAAGACTGTGTACTGAAGAAGTAAACATAGAAATAACAGAGAGCCTTCACTATAATTTAATCATTTATTTATTCAATAGACATTTACTAATTAAATGTCCCAGAGATAGTAATTGAAAACCTACTATGTTCTAGCACTCTCTCACAGCCAGGAACATAGTCCCTGTTCTTAATCATTTTGCATTCCAATTAGGGATACATGTAGTGAAGACAAATTAAATAATATTAGGTATAAAGAAGACAAACAGGATCCAGAGATGGAGGGTACCTGGGGCTGGTGAACAGGAGGCTGCCTGAGGTCAGTTGGTCAGAAAGTCTGCTAGCAGACTGAATAATGAGAAGAGCTACATGCTGTGATGTGCAGAGGCAGAGGTGAGCTGGGGTAGGAGAGTAAGTCTACACCAGGGTGTGGGGAACAGGAAGGCTTGGTAAGAATCTAAACTTCACTGTGGAGTCATTCACAGGTTGTAGGGGAGAGCTTACGTGAGTGTGCCCTTTGGCAAACACTGTCCTGTGTTAAGGTATAGAAACCATAAAAATGCACCCTGGAAACTTCCAACTCTGGGAAGCAAAACTGATAAGCCCTGGATGCTGTGCTCCAGAATTCCTCGCTGTTGTGGGCCTGGCTGCTGCTTCTAGGGATGGGTCCCAGCTAGTGATGGGGGTTTCAGGGGTACCAAGGCTGGCCCATTCCTGGGATGCAGTGGACTCCTTTGCAGGTCAGCTTTGGTTCAACATCTCCCAGTACTTGCTGAGCCTTCTGCATGCTGCAGGGCAGTCACCAGCCCTCTTCCTCTCTTTCACAGCCCTGCATGCCTGTGAGCTGATGGCTCTCCATGCTTCCTCTGGGTCCCACCTCGTTTTCTCCCAAAGATGATTCTGTTCATAAAATCTTTGCTTGTTTAATCCCCAACCTATTTCATGGAGGATGCAGATGAACCCAGGCCTAATTCAAGGGTTACACAAAAAGCGAACACAGTCCTCAACATAAGGAGCTTAAAATTCCTTTCAATGAAACTTCTTTGCAGACAAAAGATAAAGTAACTATAATAAATAAAAGTATATAATTATATAACTATTGTTATACAATCATATGATAAAAGTATGTGAAAAACATAGTAGTTTCATTAAAAAAATTAAAATGTTTGGGGTTTGGTAGAAAGGTCAGTCGGGAAAGCTTAAACTAGAGCTTGAAGCTTTGTGGAAAGACATTGGGGTGAATGGGCATTCCAAGTGGAGGAAGAGGACAGGCAAAGGCCCTGGGGTCATAAGTATATCATGTATTTAGAGCCCTAAGGTCAGTTAGTGTCTAGGAAGGCAAAGTCTGGAACTAGGGATAATAGTCAGAGACTACAGAGCTAGGCGTGAGCCAGAGTCCTAGAATTCGATTTATAAAATTTATTAAATAAAATCAAATTATCCAATCAAGGGCTAGGTTGAGTGCTTACTTCACCTGCACAAGGCCTTGAGTTCAATCCACAGCACCCAAAAGAAAATTAAAAGAATCCAAACTAACATATAATTCAAGATATGTGCCTCTTCTTTTACATGTTTATGTGAAGTCATGACACATATGTAAATTATATATGTTCTGTTGTCGCGACCCCTTGCCCGCAAGGAAGACGCAACTCAGGAATCTTCTTTCAGCAGTTTATTCAGGCCCTTGATATCTCTTCTACTAATCCTCGGATGCCCCTCCCAGCCTTAATAAAGCATCTCAAGGCCCAATGCGAAGCTGCTACGTGGAACTTTCTCATAGGGTGCTGAAAAACCATGCGCCAACTCTCCCAAATAAGGAGTTGTTTGTCACAAACCACAGCGAAGCCAGCGCCATCTTGTAATGGCGACCAAAATCTGCAGAAGCGGCAGAAGCGGCTCACCACATTCTGTCACTACATTTTGTGTATGCCTTCTAAGAATATGATCACTGGAATAAAAAAATAACAGTCTATATAAATTTAATGGCTGAATTTTCTTAAAAGAGTGACTTTGTTTAAAAATATAATATATTGCAATGGCAATTTGGCTACTTGTGTCTGAATCACCACTCCCAAAGAAGTGTCTTTAATTTGTTTCTATGCCTATCCTTTAGCACTGATAGATTCAAATATTTGTTACTGTGACCAGTAGTCAAAAAATATAAATAGGGTTGGTAATCACAATAAATGAAATAAATTTATTTTCTATTAAACACAGAAGTGTTTAATAGAAAATAAATGTTCACCTCCTCTTGCTGCTCTGAAGGAAGTGGTGTGAGGAGAGCAGCATGGATGGCAGCCCAGGTGCTTTCTTATAAAAAATAATTTGTTTTAAAAATCACAAGGAATTACTAGATGCTGTAACTCTTGAATGGTTCAAGACTCAATTGATTCGTGCCCACTCAGGGACACTGCCTGGTCATTTGGGGAGGGGGGATAGGAAGGGGATAGGAAGGGCAGCATAATACAACGGACACTAGTATGGCAGTATGTATAAATGTGGCTGTATAATCAATGTGGTCCTGTAATCTGTACTCGTGGGAATAATAAGAATTCATACCCCATTTGAAACAAATGTATGATATATGATATGTCCAGATCAATGTAATGTTTTGAGCAACAATAAATTTCTGATGTTTAATAAATAAATAAATTTTAAAGTAAAAAAAAAGCCTTGAAACAAAAATGACCACTTAAGTTTTGGAGACCAAATGTATAGCATGGGGACTATAATTAATACTACATATTGTTAATAGACATAGTTAACAATGCATATTTGAAATTTGCAAAGAGAGTATTATCTTAATAGATATTAATTATATATTAAATGATCTTCCCATTAAAAAGAAAGTTAACTGTGAGATAATGACTATGTTGCCTTATCAGTTGTAGCAATCATTTCATAATGTATAAGGATATGAAAACATCAAATGCTATAGCTTGACTATATCATTTTTATTTGTCAATGACACCTTAATAAATCAGGGGAAAAACCTCAATTGAATTTTATTCAATTGAATGTGATTTTATTATCAATCTAACTAGCCAAAAAGGTCATAATAACTAAAAGATTTAGAGAACTGCAGATGGAGCTCAGTAGAAGCATTAAGAATGCACTGGGCTAAACTCCCAGCACATAAAAGGAAAACAAATGGCCTTATTTGTATAATCAAATAAAATAATAATAATTGCTGCTTTTAGGAAAACATGTTGGACCTGAAATACAGTTGATATTATCAGAATCAAAATACTTTCCTCTCATTAAATTGCATAGCTAGACTATGAGAAACTTTCAGTTTAACATTGTAAGTATGTTTACATTAAACACACCACCAAAACAACCAAAAAAGCTTTATTTTTTTACTTTTGGGAAATTAAAAAAAAAATGGGCATAGTATAGCTTAGAAAATTATTAATATACTGGAAACATGATACTGACATAAATACTCCAGGACACACCAGAAACTTTGACACTAGCCTGTCATTCCAGATACTTGGGAAGCTAAGGAAATAGGATTACAAATTTGAGACCTACCTGGTAATTTAGAAATACTTTGTCTCAAAATATACTTTATAAGAGGGCGGGGGATATTTGTACTTCAGTGCTTGCCCTGCATGTGTAAACCAAAGGTCCAATCAACAGTGCAAAAAATTCTCAAGCTCATATATCTGATCACAGACAATCATAGAAGAAGTAGAATAGGGCAGAAGCCACTATGTAAACTTACAAAAAATTATTAAACTATACCTGAACTCACAATACTAACATGTCTAAACTCTGCTTTCAAAAATTCAAAAAAAGATAATGTTTTAGATATTATAAAAAGTATATGTTGTGGCTTGGGTTTTGGCTTAGTGGTAGAAAACTCACGTAGAATCTGTGAGGTGTTGCGTTCAATCCTCAACACCTAATAAAAATGAATAAATAAAATAAAATTATTGTGTCCATCTATAACTATTAAAAAAGAGAAGTGTGTGTGCTTTACTAATGAATCCACCAAATACTATGAATGTACACTTGACTCTGCTCTAAAAGCTACCTTATAAGCACATGGAGGCACCAACATTAAGATAAAATATTATCATGGAACTTTCACAAGAAATAACCCTAATAAACAAACAATCTCAAAGAAAAAAATTCAAACTTCTAACACCAAAATCACAATTGGTGCATTTTTAAATGATATTTTGAAGAGGAGTGAAGCATAATAGAGTTCTACAACAATTATTCCTGATATCAATAAAGTTTGATGTTTATCAGAAAGCCTGTCCTTTTACTAGCAACCAATAAATAATTAACTTTCTGGTGAATGTATATTTTAATAAGATATAAGGATATGCTTTCTAAATTTTAAAATTATAAAAAATAATTATAAATACATATAATAAATAGATTATTTAGAAAATGTATTTAAATTACAAAATGCAGCTCATGACTTATTTCTTACATACTGTAATAGTTTGAGTCCTGAGAAATTTTAATCTATAGTGGTTTTAAGTATCATGCATTATAATAGTTGATATGAAAAATATCACCATCCTAGGTCGGAAAGTTGGTGGAATTAGGTGGATATCATTAACCTAGGTACATGTATAATTTCATGAATGTCATGACCATACCTTGTGTACAACCATAGAAGTGAAAAAGTAAGCTCCATTTGTGTACAATAAATTGAAAAGGATTCTGCTGTCATGTATAACTGATTATAACAAGTACCTAAAAATTAAAAAAAGTTAAATTAAAACACACCATCCTGCTTCTATCTTCTAAAACTGATTTTAAAAAAATTTGCTTAGAATAATGTCATCCAAATAAGAAAGATGTATTGTGGATTATGAGCACATATATGTATAAGCACATGATCTTTTTAACCATATCTCTGAATACCTCTTATGTTTGAGTCCTTCAAAGACATCTTCTGTGTGGATGTGTGGTGATGGGATCAAACCCAGGACCTCTCACATGCTAGGCAAGTGCTTTGCCATGAGCTTTATGCCCAGCCCTTAAAGATGTCTAAATAAGCTCAACTTAATTAAAATAAGTCAATAGTACCAAAAGAATCTCCAAAAAGATAAGTCTTTTAATCAAAAATAAAGTAAATTAAAAGTATGTTTTTAAAATATTGTTGATAAAAAACAGCAAAAGTTCACAAGATTCTGTTGAAAACTAGAAAAAGAAAAAAACAAATGCTGAACTAGAAGACAGTTGGACATGGAAGATTTCTGAGTACATACAGACATTATAAAATGACTCTAAAATAAGGAAACTATAAACTGACCAATAAAAATAGAAAACATGGACTGATGCTAAGAGATCTTTCACTGAAAAAGAGCACAGAATCATCAGGGATCAGCATTGACTGTTAATTAACCTTTGACAAATTATGATTTTATTTTTGTAAAATATATATATATATATATATATATATATATATATATATTAGCTGTTGATCGACTTTTATTTTATTTATTCATTTTTATTGCAATACTGAGAATTGAACTCAGTGCCTCACACATGCTAGGCAAGAGCTCTACCTCTGAGTCACAACCCCAGCTGATTTTATTTTAATGTCTGTGATTAACCAAGTTGCTTGACAAATCAGGAGGAGGAGAATCAGGAATTAAAAGCCAGCCTCATCTAATTAGCAAGACCTTTTCTCAAAATTAAATAAATTAATAAGTAAAAAAGCACTGAGTCAGGGGCTCAGTGGATAGAAACCCCTGGTTTTGATCACTGGCACATAAATAAATAAATAAATAAATAAATAAATAAATAAATAAATAAATAAATAAATAAATAGATAGATAGATAGATAGATAGATACATAGATAGATAGATAAATAGATAGATAGATAGATAAATATTTAAAACAGAAGGAGGGGAAATATTTTTTAATTTGGTTTAATGCATATGAAAACCTGAGGTACTTCATCCATTGCAGGAGAGATGTCGATAAAATAGGCATTATTTTATGTACCACTGCAAAAACTGCCAATTAGCACACTGAGGAAACATAGTGTGTAGCTGCTCCACTTTGCCCAGCAGGTGGTGCCAGGAGAGAGGTGGGATCTGGAGGGAAGACAGAGACAGGAGGACTGTGCGTCTGGAGGAGAGGTGGGCCTGGGATGGGGTGGATTCTAGAGGGGGCTAGGATTTGGTGGAGTGAGAACGGGGTTGCATCTGGAGGAGAGGTTGGGTCTTTAGAATGGCCAGGGCCTGGAAAAGGGTGGGGTCTGAAGTAAGGGCAGAGTCTCGAGGAGGGCAAGGCATGGGAGAGTTGGGGTCTTTAGGAAGGGACATGTCCAGAGGAAGGGTAAGGTTATACAGAAATAGGTTCAATCTGGGTGAGATCTGGAGCTCGGTATCTGGAAAAGGGCTTGATCCTGAAACAGAGAACTTCTCTGAAGTAGGTGTACGGACTTGAGGAGGGCTGGAGACTGGGAGAGGGGCAGGGACTGCAAATTTGACAGGATCATAGTAAAAAGTGGATATGGAAGAGTTGGGGGAATCAGGAGAAGAGATGGTGTGTAAAGAAGTATTAGGGTCTGGAGGATGTGGGTGGGGTCTGGAGGAAGAACAGGATATGGAGAAAGGTGAAGATTTGGAGAGGGTATATGGAGGATGGAGAAAGTCATTATGAGGATGTGAGGTCTGGAGAAGGTTCTGAGTGCCTGGAACTGGGAGCAGGAGGGGGCAGGAGGTGATGAGGAGTAGAGGCCTTGGTGGTCACTAATTTTCAGAGCATCTCAATCTTCAAACTTCCTTCCTGAAATCCCAATCTAGGTTATGCTGAGACTGAGCTGAGCAGAGGCAGTGAGAGTCTGCCATACTCACCACCTTCCATAGTACTAGGTGTCTGCAGACACACTGAATCCAGGGACAGTTTTCCTTGGACCACCAATTAAAACTACCTATACTGTTCTAGCTGTCTAAAGATGCTAAGGAAGTGACAGGGGTTCATTGCATAATGTTAACAGGGAAAGTTGCAGACATGGTGACAAATGCCTGTTATCCACCTAATAGGGAGAGTGAGACAGGAATATTTCAAGTTTGAGACAAGCATTGAAAACTTAGCAAGAGAGTGTCTCCAAATAAAAAAAGAACTGGGGATATTGTTCAGTAGATAAGCACCTACCTAGGATACATGAGGTCCTGGACTCACTCCCCTGTACTGAAAATGAATGAATGAATGAATGAATGAATGAATAAAAGGAAAAAAGATAAAAATGGAGAGGAATGCACGGCTATTTTAAAGTCATTTTCTTTTTTCAGCCTTCTTTTTCTTTATTCTTTTCATATATTTTAATACTTATGGACAATGAACTATATGTCAGAAGCTGAAGAGCATTTGAAAAGCAAAACGTAAAGTGCTATTTATTCTGTGTGATTCAATTCAAAATAATGGTGTTCTAAAATAAACATGAAAGTCCGTGGAAAAGGCCATATTGGGCTCATAGAAAACTGATTCTTCAATATATTTTCAAGGCTCCAACTTCCTTGAAAATACCCATAAATTTCAAACAATAAAATTAAGAATAAATAAGTGTCATGAATTTGAAGTAAAAGCTTTTGCTCAGCAAAAGAAACAGAAGTATAAAAAAGTCTACAGAATTGGAGATCTTTGGCAGCTTCTCTTCCAACCACATATTAATATCCAGATAAAAGAACTCAAAACCCTTAATATCAGTAATAAAAAACTCAATGAAAATTGGCAAAATAAATAAATAGGCATTTCGCAAAAGAATAAATAAAAATGGCCAAGAAATACATAAAAAAGTTTAGTTAAACAGGTAAATGAAAATTGAAACTACACTGAAATTTTATCTCAGTTCAGTTATAATGGCAAACATAAAGAATACAAATAATACTACATGTTGGTGAGCATTGGGGGAGGTACACTTATATGTTGTTGGTAGAAATGCAAATAAGCACAACTCTGGAAAGCTGTATTGAGATTTGTAAAAAAAATAAATAAAATAAATATATAAATAAATAAAAGCTAGGAATGCAGGCTGGGCTTATCCCGGCCCTGAGATCTGAGGGAAAACTAGCTTGATCCCAGCTCTCTCCTTCACTATTTTGTACAGTATCACTGAAAATAAGTACCGTTTCTTGAGACTGTGACTCTCATCATTTAACACTGTGACCTCACTGGTTTCTGTGCACCTGCAGGGAATAAGCAGGAATGCTGATGGAGGTTTCTGAGCCTGAGGGGATGGGTCCCAAGTGCAATTAATTACTTGTTTTCTTTGATGTATTAATGTTGTTTTTTTTCAGTGTTAAAGTATTAGAAAAAATATTGAAAAATTGAAAAGTGTGTTAAGATCACTAAGTTATTTGTTACCTTGTGATGACAAAACAGACCTGGTTGGAAAATGAAATTGTAAAAATACTATGGTAATGGGGCTGGGGATGTGGCTCAAGCGGTAGCGCGCTCGCCTGGCATGCGTGCGGCCCAGGTTCGATCCTCAGCACCACATACCAACAAACATGTTGTGTCCGCCGAGAACTAAAAAATAAATATTAAAAATTCTCTCTCTCCCTCTCTCCTCTCTCACTCTCTCTTTAAAGAAAATACTATGGTAAGAAACCTACTAATAGGTAAGGTGTCAATTCCATTGCCATCTCTCAGTCTTTCTCCAGGAAGCCTGATTGACTGTGGGTCCCTACAACTTGGATTGTAGAGAACTTCTCTTGAGGGTCTGACCACTCCCCTTTGAAGTGTAAATGCACCTGTGCAGGCTTCAGGCCCAAGAACAGATGTTTATCAAAGGTATGGTAAGAATGGCCAGTTATTCCCCTAATCTGTAAACAAGTTTCCCATTAAAAACTCTGTGCAGAATCATATATCGGGTAGACTAGAAAATTTATGAGGCTTGATAGCCAATAAATGTTGTGAGAAAGTGTGAATGGGTGCACAGAAATTGGAGTTTTGTTGTCTTTTGGGATCCTCTAGAGTACAATATAATTTGGAGTTCTTCTCCTCACTAGTGCTGCTTGCTGCTCGTTTCTCAACCAATCTTTTCCCCTATGCCTCCCAATATTATTATTCTTAATAAAATCAGCATTTATTAAAAACTTATTCCATAATTTTTTGGAACTAAACACATCAATTACATTTTTATTTGGTTGAGAAAGTCTCAGTTTAATTGGCAGTGTATATATATTTTTCCTCATTTTAAAAGTTTTATTAGAGGACATTATTATACATAATAGCGGGGTCCATTTTGACATGCGTACATGCATGGGATATAATTTGCTACATTTTATTCCCAGTACTTTTATTTTGCTTTTTTCTCCTTCCTTTACTCCATGCCCCTTATTTGTCTTTCTTCCATTTAATTATTGTTTAATAAAATGGTGCTTTATAGATATACATGAAGGTGGAATTTACTGGGGTCTATTCATATATGCACATACATCATTTGGTCAATCTTGTACCTCAGTTCCTCCCTTTTCCATCCCTCCTCACTCCTTTGTAATTATGCTGCACCCTATTTTGCCAAGGACATGGTATGACTGGCACTGTCACTGATTTACTGACCAACATTGAAAATGTTATAAAATCAAAGACTTGAGGTATTAAGTACAACTGCCATGGGAGTCTCCCTGAGAATCATCTTTATTCTGCCATGAGTTCACATGCTTCTATTGGATATTTGTTTTTAACATTTATTTTTTAGTTGTAGGTGGACACACAGTATCTTTATTTTATTGAGAATCAAACCCAGTGCCTCACACATGCTAGGTGAGTACTATACCACTGAGCCCAAAAAACCCAGTCTTAGTGGGTAATTCTTCTGATTCTATGTGTCATAGCTGACTGTGAGTACCTGGGAAGAATAATATGGACTAACTGTACTCGTAAATTTGAGATTTCAACAGACAAATGGGTATATAAATCCACATCATTAAGTCTAAATCCATAATGAAATTTGGCAAAGACTAAAATACATCTTTCTGCACAGTCTCATTTGCTATTCTGCAATGAAAAATAAGTTGACTATCTATCAGTCATATAAAAGCAATAATATTTAATTTGTTCTTTAATTCAGTTTATGATACATAGTATGAATAATTGTGATAAGCCCTTGAATTAAGTGATATATAAAAAAATTCTGATTTACTTACAGGAAGGAATAGAGGCATTATAATAAACATCAAAATAATGTGATCTCACTTTTTATCAAAATTATATTTGTATAAATTGGATTCATGTTCTTATAACTTACATAATGTTTATAAAGTCTGTGTATCATACTAGTTCATTTGTAACTTATCCAAAACAGACATGATTCTCACCAAAACAAAAATGTAGTTATTCCATTAATGTACAGAAGAACAAAGAGGATTATTCAAATACTGAGATTTGAGAAAAATTAACTATATTATTTATTAAACTCTAGAAATCCTTCAAGTGGGTGCTGGAGACCAAGACAGTATGTTCTGGCAAGTGTGATGTCTGTTTTTGTTTCTGGTATCATAAGTTCTGCATTTTTTATTTTTCTGCTTTGAGAGCAAACACATAGCCATATATTCCCAATAACCCAACATGTACAAGTTTAGGAAGTATTTTCTATCAATCATCTTTAACCTAATAACATTCAAAGTACAGATATAATACCAAAAATAAAGTCAACATTTAGAATTGGAGACAAACATAATCTTTAGTGATAAGAATCCCTTAATTTTATACTTTAAAAATAATAACAACCTGTCACAGCGGGGCAAAATTGTGACTTATGAAGTCGAGGGAGAAATAAAGAATGTCCACATGCTTCTGCCCCTTTCAATGCTTCATTCATTCAAATTACTCAATATAATTTTACTCTATAGGTTCTTAATCAAGAAAACAGAAATCCTTATTGCTAGGCACTGCAATAGACATAATCAATTCACAGCAAACAATTCTAGATTAATACTAAGAATTGCAAAGCACACTTAGTCATGAGAGGCTAGTGGCAGAAATTCTCTTTGCATGCTAAATTCAAAAGTCTCAAGTCTTAGGTATTGTGTCTAGCATATGCATACTCACTCAAATCACAGTGATCAGGTCTGGAACCAAGGCAGGCTTTTCCCAGCATAGAGTGGATGATCAGTTGAGGAGAGGAGTCATAGGGAGATGTTAAGTCTCTCAACAAGGTCCAGACAAGGCTTTAGAATTTGAGATTGATGAGGATCACACAGACGATCAGGAGAATGATGACAAGTGCTGGAAGTTCAGGTCCTCATCAGGCTTTCCAGCTCAAGTGCATCCTTGTTTTTATTGGCTGAATCCCTGTCCATTAGCTCTATATTTTACACTGTATTTTGAGGCTTTTGACCTTCCCCTAGCAATCCTTATCAGCTACCACTGGATTTCTCCATGGCATCCCTTATCCTGGGGTCAGAAACTTATGGTCTGGTAGTCATTAAAACATCTGTCAAATTCTAATAAATGGTCTAACCTTTTATTGTTCCCAGCTTCTCTTAAATCCTAAATATCTTAATTTTCTAGTGAATCTGTTAGGAATTATCTGCCACAGCAGCTCAACTAAGGTGTGTCTATATAGTACTCCAAATTTTTTAAGCACACAGCAAAGTCTTAACCCTAAATTTAAGATTACTTATAACAATTTTGCAAGAATCATTAGGTTGTTACAATCAATATATATCAAAATGTTAGCATCAAATGGAAGGCAGAAGTAATTTTCAATCAATGTCATAAAATGGTATTTTCAGTTTCCCAGCCTGTTTCTCAGGAAATCCAGGTGGGTGTTAACACAGATAACTGGGTCCAATTATATCCAAGTGTGCTGTAAAGTGCAGGTATTATTCATTATGTTATATCCACTTCTCCTTATTCAGAGGTGACTGTAGAGTGGTCCCATAGCCATCTAATATTACCTACATGTGTTTTAAGTTCTTTGTGTCTTGTTTTAATTTTTTTATTCCATTTAGCATGCATACTAAAAATTTTAAGGCTATCATGAATATGCATATTAGCAGTGCATAGTGGAGAATTTCTTTTATGTCCTGGAACCATTTTGGAATGTGCCAGCATACTGTGTCAAACTTGAGGAGCTTATAGAGTTAATCTGCCCAAGAGCATCATAATCTATTGACTACATTATGTTTGTATGATAAATAATCTGTTTTTATTACATGTACTACTGGTGAGACAATGTGATTTCTGTTATTAAGTGTGCTATATCCAGTATTATTTGGGCATCCTGTCTTTGTAGTTGTTGTATAATATGTTAAGTCTGGTTTTGAAGTTGCTTCATACATTCCAATTGTATGTCTGGTTTATCCTCTAATTTTCTTCAAATACCATATTAGTTTGTAATGTGTGTTTTATCTGTATCTGTTGATTTGAGAAAGCTGTTATACATTTACCTGATTTAGTGTATAATGTCAACTTCCATGTGCTTCAGGTAAATGTAAAACAATTACCAAAACATATATTGGTGTCAGAATATTCAGAGTAATAATAATAATAATCCTCACTATGGGAGTTGCTGTCAGATGTGTTTTGTGTCGTTGTAATTGTTTGTGTTTAGGGTATATGTGTTTACATGGATAGTTATGCCAACGGTATTAGGTAAACAGACAGCAAAAAGATTATTTCTGAATCGTATTACTTCTTCCTGTGCGTCAATTATAGTGACCTTAGATGTATGTAACTCATGATGGTTTATATGATGGTTTATGTATAGGTAAGTTAATGTGTCAATTGGTATCACTGAAACTTCCAGTAAAATTGTTCCATTGAGGCTAATTTCTGATATTAGTGGTTTTATGTGTTTATTTAGTTCATTCTCTTATCCATTTTTCTGTATAAAAGCATCATAATATTCTTTATGGGCTGTTAGTGTCTGAAATATAGTTCACCTCTGTAGTTCAGCTTGCTGTATGATATCTGTGATTGTATATAAAGATCTGAAAATTATTTTTAGTCCATGAATTTCTTTGTCTCTAATGTGTTCCAGGGCTGTAATTCTAACATCCATGTCGTCTATGTTTTGCACTAAAGATTTATTCTAATGCTATAGCTGTCCAGCTATAGCTATCTATTCTAAAATCTCCCTTGTTTTTCTAATGTGTTGTCTTTGTATTGTTGGAATATGCATTACTTTTTTTATGGCATCTCCTATATAGCTCCTTAGCGTATAGTGTTGTGTCAATAGTTAATGTTATCCTCTGAATTATGGGATTTACAATTATTTGTAAAGGAATTTGTATATTTGGTATTACATAAGGTGATTGTTGTTAGCCTTGGACTTTCTCTATATAATTTCATTCCTGATGGGTAATGTGCTGAAAATAGTTTATGTGTGGCATTAATACCTCTTCTATCAATTATACATGGTTGGTGTTGATCCCTGATGTAACATCTTTCAAAGGACATGAATAATACAAATAAATACATGTTCCTGTTTCTGCCATGATCTTTTAGCAATTAAAGTTCTTTTAAATAGAGCTGTGTGAGCCACAAAATAATATTGACTTAATTCCCATGGCTTATTCCATTTTTGTAATAGCATGTAGAAATTGTAGGGCATATTATGATCTACTCTATATTGTGATACTCAATCAAAATTCATGCCTGCTGTTTTCCACCATGATTAAGGCCTTTTGTCTGCTGCTTTTATCTTATACCTGGGGTAGAAGTAGGTGTATTGAATTTTACATTGACTCCACTCTAGCAATCCTATCAGTGTGTCTGGTGTTACATAATCATCTATCCATAGAGCTCCACTTATGTTAAGTTTAGGGTCTTATCCTTTGTCTGGTTATGGTATTATGTATGTTTGGTTTTCTGTTTTTATATATAAGGAAATTTCAAAGTCTAATCTGTTGTCCATGTGTATTGCACCTACTTGGTCACCCAAAAAGAATACAGATAATATGGATGTACATTTGTTGTCATCTATACTATGAGATATATTCATAAATCTTGTTACTTTCATTAGTTCTTATAGAGACATGACCAACATTTTGTTATATGTCTGGGTTTCTGTTTGGAGATCAGATTGTGGACTATATGGTGTTATGAATGATGCAATAGGAAGTGCTCTATAGTCAAATAATGCCACTAGACTCTTTTCTAGAAGCATGAAATGTGGCTTAGTTGAGTTCCAATGTGTCACACTGTGTGTTTATGTGTGTTTCCAATTCCATGAAACATTATAAGTGTTCTCCTATTGTATGGTTTATTAAGTTGAATTTTATTCATGCTGATTCTAGTGTATAGTTTTCCTTCTTATTGTTGCAAGATATGATTTATTAGTATAATGTGTGAAATTATTGAAATGTGTGAAGGTGGTATTTTCTGCTATTTTTTCTTGAGAATTTATATTTGGTGTCAATAGCTTCAAGCACATCTCCAACATTGTTTGTTTTTATGTTCCTATACATAGTTAATTTTTTATGATGGTAGTTAATGCAAGAGTATTCTAAGAATGCTTGTGAGTTTTTGCCTCAGGGTAATGTGGATTGACTATGTAATTGGTTGTGTAGGAGGTTCTTGGGGATTGTCCCTATTGAGGTATGTGTATGGTAAAATGCATTACTAATTAGTGATGCATATGCATGAAGATTGTGGAAACATGGATGAAAATAAGAGTGATAAAAGTTTTAATTCTGTAGCACTTTTGTATTTTAATTCTGTAGGCATTTTTCCCCAGGTTCCAGGATGCCAAGCCTACGTTCCCCTAAGAGAAAAGCTGATTATGTCTCATGGTCTGCTCAGGCCATGCCTTGGCCTGGTGTGGGGGTGGAAGGCTGCCTCCTTGCTCTCCCTCTCCACATGTCTTCACACAAAAAGAGCAATATAATTGCCAACAGGACTTTTTGGGTGGCTATACTGTGCTATGTGTGGCAGAAATTTGTGGTTGCACAACCCTAGTGGCTCTTATCTCATGGCAATGGAGAGTGCACCACCTCCATACTTCAGCAGGAGATAGGGAATAGGAGGTTGCACAGGAATGGTTGTGCTCTGGGCCAGACTGGGATCAGCTGGAAGCCAATGTGTGTTTTAGCTTCCTAGGAGTGAACCAGACCTCTGTGTAATGCTGAAATCAGTGGGAGGTTGGCAACAGGAGTGAGACCCAGGCCTGAATGAACCCAGGGAACCTGGGAGCTCAGGAAAGGGGTCTTAAGAGAAGGGTGTCTTGTTATGGTATGGCAGTAGAAGGTCTGTGGTTTATCTTAGAAGGCGATGGTCATATCCACTTCCTAGGCCACAGGGTGAGGGGACTGGGGGGCAAGAAAGTAAATGCTATGGTGCCCAAAAGAATTAGGAGTGATAGGAGAGCTTAACATAATCTTCAATTATGTAAATTCACATCAAAATTTTATTAGGATTTTATTTCACCCCAAGAAGAAGTAGTATTATGAAAATTGGTGAAAATTTGGAAAAAATAAAATGTTTCTACAATGTTGGTGGATATATAAATTATTTTAGCCAGTATGGAGAAAAAAAAATATATATATGTGTGTGTGTGTGTGTGTGTGTGTGTGTGTGTGTGTGCTATATGGATGCCACGTATATAACCATATATGCAGAAGGATATATACTGCTGAGTATATATTTTTGGGAAATAAATTCAGCATACAAAGGAGATACCTTCACAACCATGTTTATTTTGGTACTATTCACAGTAAGATATAGAATGAGCATAGATGCCTTTCAAAAAATGAATGTAGAAAGAATTGTGGCATATACACATGATGGAATTATATTTTGTCATAAAGAAGAATGAAACATCTCATTTCAGGACAATATATGGAATTTTATATTACCGTGTCACATAAAATTAGTCATGGAAACATTTGTACCATACAAATTCTCTCATTTGTGGAAATAAAAGAAAAAGCAATGAGGAGAGAAGGATAAGACAGATTATTTGTAAAACATAATGGGATGAGAGAGAGAGAGAGAGAGAGAGAGAGAGAGAGAGAGAGAGAGAGAGAGAGAGAGATTCATAAAGGCTTAGGTAATAAAAATTGTTAAAATGTGATATCAATAGTTAAAAATGACATGGAATACTGTTACCCCATTATTTCCACAATAACCAATTCAAGGGCTTTATGTTATTATTATTGTTGTTGGTGGTGGTATGTGTCTTATTTCAACAGTACCCCTTGCTTGTAACAGAGTTGGCTTGAGTCACATTCTTCTACATCCTATTCTAAAAGCAGCCCAATCTCCTAAATATTGGAGTCTGCTGGAGCAGTGATTCCCTAAGTGTGGTCCCAATCCCATCAGTTTCAGACTCATAGAATGGCTATGAATGCCCATTTACAGGACTTATCTGGAGTAGCAGTGGTAGTGGCCCTCTGCCTGGCCAGTTTCCTCATTAACCTAGAAGGTAAGAGGCATTCTCACAAAAGACACCTTAGGAGTCACTGACATTTACCTGAATGGGAGGGGGCCTCCCAGGGAGGGGTTTGAAATCCTGTAATTGGAAGAGTTCAGGTTCAACCTGGTAGATACTCTGGAAAGAATTCTTAAAAGTAGCACCTAATGGCTGTATACACACCACTCTATTTTATTTATTAATTAATTCTTTCTGGCAAAAATGTATATTGGAACACAGTTACTATCATTTATTTGTAGCAAGGTACTAGATTTTAACTCTAATTAGGTCATATTGTCTGTAATATTTGCACCTGGAAATTTTTAGAATATCATCATTCAATGTTTTTTGCTATTATGGAAATGTCTTGTGTCTATCCTATCTAATCTAGTAGCTTCAAGCACATAATATTTTGGCAAAAGCAGAGGGATGCCCTCTTTCACTATTCTATTTAACATAGTTCTTGAAACACTAGCCAGAGTAATTAGAGAGATGAAAGAAATTAAAGGGATATGGGTAGGTAAAGAATAACTCAAATTAGCACTATTTGCTTACAATATAATTCTATACCTAGAAGACCCAACAAATTCTACCAGAAAACTGCTAGAACTGGTAAATGACATCAGAAAAGAAGCAAGATACAAAATTAATACCAATAAATTAAAGGCATTTCTGCATATCAGTTATGTATCCTCTGAAAGGGCAATGAGAAAAACTACCTCATTTACAATAGTATAAAAATAATAATAAAATATTTGGGAATCAACTTATTGCAAGGGGTGAAAGACTTCTACAATAAAAACTAAAGAATCCTAAGAAAACAAACATCAAAGAAAACATAAGAAGATGGAGAGATCTACATGTTTTTAATAGGTAAAATTAAAATTGTCAAAATGACCATACTACCAAAAGCACTATACAGATTTAATGCTATTTAACTCAAAATCCCAATGACATTCCTCAGAAATAGAAAAAACAGTCATGAAATTTATCTGGCAAAATAAGAGACCCAGAATAGCTAAAGCAATCCTTAGCAAGAAGATTGAAGCAGAAACCATCATTATAGCACAACTTGAACTATGCTACAGATCAAGAGTAAATAAATAAATGAATAAATAAATAAATAAAAATAAAAAATAATAAAAAAAACCAGTATGGTGTTGACACCAAAATATACTTGTAGACCAATGGTAGAGAATAGATAACACAGAGACTAACCCCCCTAATTATAGTTATCTTATATTTGACAAAGGTATCAAAACTACACATTGGAGGAAAGATAGTCTCTTCAACAGATGATGCTGGGAATATGGGAAATTTATATTCAATAAAATGAAATCAAACCCCTGTATCTTACCGTGCACAAAACTTAACTCAAAATGAATCAAGGACCTAGGAATTAAACCAGAGACACACTGTGTCTGTTAGAAAAAAACATAGGCCCAAATCTCCATCATATCTGATTATTCCACAACTTTCTTAATAAGACTCCATAGCACAATAATTAATATTAATTATCAATAAATAAGATGAATTCAAACTAAAAATGTTCTTCTCAGCAAAATAAACAATCAGTGAAGTGAATAGAGAGCTTTCTAATTGGGAATAAATTCTTACCACATGCACATTTGATATAGAATTAATCTCTAAAGAACTCAAAAATCTTAAAACAAAAATAAAAGCAAGCAAATAAACAGCAACAACAACAATAACAAAAACAACAACAGCAAAATAACCCAACCAATCAATGAGCCAAGGAACTGAACAGACACTTCTCAGAAGATGATATACAATCAATCGATACATACATGAACAATTGTTCAACATTCCTAGCAATTAGAGAAATGGAAATCAAAAATACTCAGTGATTTCATCTTACTCCAATAATATAAGAATAAGAACACAATGAGTGTTGGCAAAAATGTAGGTAAAATGCACATACTCATACAATGCTGGTGGAACTTCAAATTGGTGCAGAAAATCTGGAAAGCAATATGGAGATTTCTTGGAAAATTTGCAATGGAACTACCATTTGACCAAACTATTCCACTCTTCATTCTGTACCCAAAGGACTTAAAAACAGCATACTACATGGACACAGCCACATCAATGCAGCACAATTCACAATAGCTAAACTGTGGAACCAACCTAGATGTCCTTCAGTAGATGAATGGACAAAGAAAATGTGGGTATATATACACAATGGAATATTATTGAGCATTAAAATAGAATAAAATCATGACATATGCAGGTAAATTGATGGAGCTGGAGAATATAATGCTACGTGAATTTTGCCAGTCCCTAAGAAACAAATGCCAAATGATTTATCTGACTTAAGGATGCTAATTCATAACATGATGAGGGAGGAGCAGGATGGGAGGGTTAAATAAATTCCAGATAAAGCAAAGGAGAAAAGGGTATGAAAGGGAAGAAAGGAGGTATAGGTGTAAAAAAGAAAGTGGAATGTGATTTTTATCATTACCCTAAGTACATTTATGAAGCCACAAATGATATTACTTTGTGTACAACCAGATATATAAAAATTTTGTTTTATACATGTAATATGAATTTTAAGGCATTCTGTTCTTATATATAACAAATTAAAAATTTTAATAAAATAAAAAAATTCATACATACAAAAAAAAACAGACAATAATTATTAGGTCTTCAAGTGGTATCCTAATTTAAGCCATCCCCAACATCTTATTCATACATATAAATTTTCTTAAAAATGTAATAATTCATCTTAAAAGGAAATTAAACCACTAAATTCAAATATACTATAATTTGTCAGGAGTATATTTTGGTGGTTTAATTATTTTCTTGCATTGATAATATGACTTAGTTTGAACATGCAAGTGTTGTCTAGTGAAAGCACTGAGCCTTTACAGGTAGTTTTTTCTGCTAAAAAGTTATTAATTGTGAGTGGGGGATGGGTAGAGACAACTGTGTGGGAGAGTTTGCAGTAAGCTGGCCTAGATGGATGGCAACATTCCTACCCCAAGGCAGACAGAAATTTAAGAATAATGGGAGATTCAAGAAAGGGAGGTGTGTGTAGAGTAGGAATGTGCACTGGCATCCATAGTTCAACCCAGAGAAGGTGTAGTATGAGTTTTCAAATTGAGTCAAGAGAGAGCCAGGAGACTAAGGACAATATATAAAAGTACAGCTACAGAGGCTGGCAATTTTTAGGTGGCTTGGCTTCCATACAAAAAAAGCCTCCCCTACACACAAGAGCATAGGCCAATCCCCTCTGCCTAGTTCCCTACACAAAGGTGTGTTTCCAGCTCTGAGAACCCTCACATATATACTTGCCTTCTGCTATCTATAACCTCTTGTTTCCCATTTCCCCAAACTAGAAAAACATATCTCAGAGGGATACTATGCCATATTCTCAGAGTGATACTGTGCCATATTCTCAGAGTGATACTGTGCCAGGCTCTAATCACCCACACATGCTGATTTTGTTTTTGTAATTTTTTTAGTGTTGAAAAACTTTTATTTATTTAGGTGGTACTAAGATTAAAACCCAGTACTTCACACATGCTAGGGAAATGTTCTACCATTGAGCCATGATGCCAGCCCACACACGCTGATTTCAATAAGCTGAAGTCTATAGCCAACCCTACACACTACTTTATCTGCCACCTAGTCAACCTGGACCCAAGCCTATCTTATTATCCCCTTTATTTTTTGCATCGTCTAAATTTAGAAAATTATGATATCAACTCAGTTTTAACATGGCACCCAGGAATTTGATGGTTCCACCTGCACATCCCTGAAAACACAGGGTGGGGGACTCTTACCATTCTGTCCCCTGTCAGCTCCAAAGAGCATTATATTAGTTCTATACCCCCATCCCTTTTAAAGAAAACTAAAGCCTACAAAAATGAGAGTTCCACAATCTCAACACATGGAGAACACTAAATTGGCTTTCTTCCAAAAAATAATAAGGAAAGAATAATAAGAAAAACCAGTATGACATGCTACCAGTATATTGCTCACCACAATTGCTTCCACAAGAAAACACTCTAAGGTTTTGAAGTAGTGGTGAAGATGGCATTCATAGCTCTGCAAAGAGCTCCAGTCCTTAACTGAGATACCCAGTGTGGTCATTGATTTCTCATAAACACAAGGTTTGTAGTGTCCAATTTTTTTTAACATTGTTTTTCTCCTTTCTTTTTAGTTAAGTCTAGTGTGGCATGCTCGCAACTTGAGGAAATGTTAAAAGGTAGCTCTTACATTTGTAATGTAGTAGTTGTCCACTAAGTGAAAAGTTGTTAAAATAACTGAAATGTTCCCATAGCTTCATTGAAGTATACTTAAAAGTATAAGCACCCATTTATTCTATGTAGGGGTATGTTTTGATGTAAATATACCCACATGGATCCATTTCCATATTCTCAGCAACCATGCCTCTTCTCCTGATGACCTTGTATATTAAATTCAGATCATCAAGAACTTATATAAATCAAACTACTCATTACTTTTTTTGTGTGTGTCTGACTTATTTTATTTAGTATAATTTTTTTTGATACTTATTCATCTTCTGAGTATTTCAGTAGACTCATTCAGTCTTCACTTGTGAGGATTCAATATTTTTTATCCAAAATTTTTCAAATGAGAATATCTAAAGTAATTTGGATATCATAAATTTATTTTAAAAGGGAGAGTGAGAGAAGAATGTCTTGTGGATGACATTCTAATTTACAAAAATTTATAATTTGCTGATAGCTTTTACAAATAATGTGAAGGTAATTTTATGAAATATTTTTTCACACCTGTGTTTTGACTGTGACCTGTCACATAAGGCCTGGTGTGGATCTTTCCACATGCAGCATCATGTTACCTCTCTTAATGATTCATATTCATGAACATTTTTGATTTTTTGATTCACAGTGCTTTTCTTTTAGAACATGGTTTATCATTTAACTTTCATGAGCATTTTGATCATTTCCAATTGATGTTTATTAGTGCAACCTTCTGTGGAATTTGCATAGCTCTGTATAGAATTATGATCCTATATTTTAGTTAGACAGTTTTTTGTGTAAAATATGAGTCTTATTTTATAAATTTATTTAAATTTTAAAGTATATGTTCAATTGTTTTACTTTAAAATGCTCCAAGATGTATTCATGAACTCTTTACCCTGGCCTGATGTCTATGTTCATACCTCAGCCTTGTTTAATGTTGTAAATCTTAACATGTTTTCCTGATAATTTTTTAGATCTATATTAAGAATGATGAGTGGATGCAGTGACCATTTCCCAGTGTACTTTAATTAACTCTTCTGTGAGAAATTGCCTGTGGGAAATCCATCTGAAATTGTCAATTCTGTAATCTTTTACACTTTAAGGCTTGTATAAGAAAAAAAAAAGATTTCTTGCAACCACAATTATACTTAAAATATGAACAGAATCATGTGTTTTAACTTGGTAAAGGCATTAAGATTTTGTAAAATTTAAATTTATATATTAGAGCATATCAAATCATAATTTTTAATAAAAATAAAAATAATCTTTATTTGATGTATTTGTCGAAAAAGTATTAGTTTTGAATGCTGAGTATCCTACATTAAAAAAATATATAATTCCTACAAGTAAAAATTCACAAGTCACAGAAATCTGAATGGTGATATCATTGCATGCTTCTGAAATGGACATTGTCATGAAGTATTTATCACTCCCTGTGACTTAAGGATTGTTCCATGTCATTGTGTGGTTAAAAGTCTGCAAAAATAAAAATAGATGGTACATGTTCAGATGATTGCTGATAAGTGATAAAACATGGTATGTACAGAAAAATAAATTGTCTCCAGAAAATCTTTTGGATGTCTGAATTCTTTGACAGTTCTGATTCTTCTGTCCAGAGAGTGGTGGCCTTTCTTTTTAACAAAGATATCTTGTTTCTTACAGTGCACATACAGCTTACCCATGGCATATGATTATAAAATCTTTCTTTCTTGCAATTTAAATTGTCACTAACATTTTATAATTTATGAAGTGTCACAAAGAGGTATATAATATCAAGACTATTTATGTATGTGCATTTCTATGAGGCTTGCAGGGAGCATAGCCCTGTTCATTTTATAATTTTGTTGCAGTTTTGATTTCTTTATCTAGGACAAGTTTAGATAAGAAACATCCAAATGAAAGCACAAGCAGCCCAATTAGAACTGTCTGCTAGTGGGATACTGAGTAGACTTGATCTAGTTTTGACAGAAATTTGCAAGTGGCAAAACTTTAATATAAAACCTGTTTTTATATGTCTAGTTGCTTGTGTGTGGCATTTGAAAATAGAATGTATGTATCAACAAAATGATTTTTAAAATGTAAATGCATTTGGTTGTTGTCATTTACATGATATTCAGTTTACTATTGGGGGAGGTCTGGGGTTAAACCCAGGGACAGTTAACTAACTGGGTAACATCCCCAAATTGGTTTATTTATTTATTTATTTATTTATTTATTTATTTATTTAAATTTTTAGAAAGGGTTATCATCAAGTTGCTTAAGGTTATCATGAAGTATGCTAAGTTTCTAAGCCTGGTTTTGAACTTATGATCTTCTTCCCTTGACCTCCCAAGTTGGTAATATGACAGGCATGCACTTGGAACTTTATCAATTTTGAGGGGATGAATAGTAGAGATTGAATGAAAAGGCACTAAACCACTGAGGTATATTTCCAATCCTACTTTGTATTTTATTTAAAACAGGGTTTTACTGAGATGCTTAGTGCCTTGCCATTGCTGATGGTTGCTTTGAACCTGTGATTCTCTTGTTTTATCCTCCAAAGCCACTGAGATTACAGGCATGCACCAACATGCCCAGCCAGTTTACCATTTTTTTAAAGCCTTAGAAATCTTTTATCCAATATAAAATTCATTATTTAAAAATTGATTAAGACATAACCATCAAAAAGTCAGGAATTCTTAAGAATAGTATATAATTCCATCCATTTCCCTGCAAATACAATTATGTTAATATTTTAAGTGCTGAGTATTATTCCATTGTGTATATATGTCACTTTTTTATCCATTCATCTACTGAAGGACATCCAGGTTGGCTCCAGAGTCTACCTATTGTGAATTGTGCTGCTATAGACATTAATGTGGCTATGTCCCTGTACTATGCTGTTTTTAGGTCTTTTGGGTATAGTCCAAAAAGAGAAATAGCTGGGTCAAATGGTGGTTCCATTCCCAGCTTTCCAAGGAATCTACATACTGCTTTCCAAATTGGCTGCACCAATTTGCAGTCCCTCCAACAGTGTATGACTGTACCTTTTTCCCTGCATCCTTGTCAGCATTTGTTGTTGTTTGTCTTTATCATGGCTGCCATTCTTACTGGAGTGAGATGGTATCTTAGAGTAATTTTGGTTTGCATTTCTCTGATTGCTAGGGATGATGAGCATTTTTTTCATATATTTGTTGATTGATAATATATCTTCTGAGAAGTGTCTGTTCAGGTCCTTGGCCCATTTGGTGATTGGGTTATTATTTTATTTTATTTTATTTTATTTTTTGGTGTTTAGCTTTTTGAGTTCTTTGTATACCCTAGAGATTAGAGATCTATCTGATGTGTGAGGGGTAAAAATTTGTTCCCAGGATATAGGCTCCTTATTCATCTCACATACTATTACCCTTGCTGAGAAAAAACCTCTATATAGAGAAAAGGGGTGGGAGGAAAAGGGAAGGATAAATGGCATTGCACGGATAATGAAAGGTGACCATCATTGTTATACAAAATACATGTATGAAGATGTGAGGAAAAAAAGAATAGTGGTACCTTAGATTAGGTAGAGAGAAGTGATGGGAGGGAAGGGGATGGGTTGGGGAGATAGGGAGGACAGTAGAATAAAACAGACATCATTATTATTACTGTGTGTATATATGTGAATGCATGACCAATGTGATTCTGCAACCTGTATACTCAGAAAAATGAGATATTGTATCCCATTTGATTCAAATGTATGAAAAAAATAATATAAAGTAAAAAAAAGAATAGTATATAATTACATAGGGAACAATTACTTTTAAACTAACAAAAATACACTGATTTAAGTTTATCTTCTTGGTGAGAATGAACTGAGGGCACATGGATTCTGAAAAGCTATTCAATCAGAACATATGGATTTAAGAGTAAGACTTAGGAATTCAGTAGAAGAAATAGCTGAGAAAGCAGTTAAAATGTGGTAATTCAAATATTTCCTGTTTTGATGACAAGATTTAGTTAGTACATGAGTTAACCTAAAATTCCTAAGAAAAAAATAGTTACAAGAAGTACAGAATATCAATGCAAAGTAATCAGTACACACAGACTGCTAAAGAAGAAAATGGACAGAAGTAACCTTTTAAATGTTGGCAATTGTTCCTGATGGCTAACATTATGATGAGGGAACAAAATTTGTATTTATTTACATTTAGGGATGGAAAACACAAGCAGGTACAAAACTTTCCAATTCATCTGAGTCCACCATGTGTCTTCATATTCCCTCTCCCTTCTTTATGGTTAGAAGTTTGCCAGAAGTTCTAACTCCCCAAGGGAAACTGACTATAAATAGAGTTAGCAAGTTTGTTTTCACTGTCCTAATAGGAAGTAAGGAGAAGAAACTATCCCTGTACAAATAAGAGAGAACCAAACATTTGTTTATAAGAGCTGAACTTGCATCTTTAGCATGAAAAAACAGGTGGAAATGATTTTCCACTGATAAAAAGCTTACCTTCCAGAAAAGCAAATTCATCGACAGCTTCTATCGCATTATCTGAAACACAAGGAAAAGGGACACTTGACTGTGGTCATTTGGACATCAGCTCCAAATTAGCACAATCCACACAATGAAGGAGATGAGGCTTTATACAAATTTAGGCATTTATAAAATATGTCCCTTGCTGTCTTGAGATCTATTTCTGTTCCATCACTAAATCTTACATACTGGCTGCCTAATAGAGTAAAGTCAAGTCCAGGCAAATACTGTTCAATGAGAGGGGGAAATGTGAAGCCTCCTATCAAGTTGCTTTACTCTTGAATTTATTCTCTTTGCTCTGAAAGTTATCAGAGAAGAGTTTGGCAATATAGCAGGGAGTACAAGATACAGTATATGAAAACTTCAGACATGTGCATGGGTTAGCAGCTGGATAGAGGGTCAGAAATCAAACACCTACTTTGCCTTCTCAACCTGCAAAGGGAAAGCTTAACCCAGCCCTCCATTGTCTATTGCCAGATACTATAGAGACACTCTACCCAAATCTCTGCTCTGAAGGGTTTTCCTCTTTCCTTGTTAAGCACAACAGTAGGCATCTTTTGCAATGGTCTCCACAAACAGTTCCTGTCAAACAAATGAACAAATTAAAAAATCAATAGACTCCTGTTTTTGAAAGAAAAGAAGGTGAAGGGCTCAAGCAGGTGGGGGAGGTTCTGAAACTTAAGACGGTACAGGACTTCACTAAGGTCATTCCAGTACCTCTTCCCCCAGAAGGCCACTACGTCCCTTCCCCCCTACTCATAAATCCACCGCGTTCCTTTACTAGACTGCTACAAGTTGTATGTGAGCCAGGAGAGGTGAAAATTAAAGTTGATCTCTGCGCCCTCGTAAAGTGGTTAACAAAGCAATACAACACATGAAGGTGCGTGACACTCTTCTCCAACCTTCCCTGATTACACACACCTCGGACTGCAAACACCCCTTTCACTTTCCGGCTCAGCACAGCCAGCTCAGACCCTCTTTTTCCTCCTCCCCAAATTCCGCCAAACAGCCCCAAGCCCCGCCCCAAGGAAGCCACGCCCCCAGAACCACGCGCTGCCACCCCTAGTGCCCTTGCACTCCCGTCGCAGCGGGGCTCGAGCCACAATGAAGATTGCTTTCTCTGCCACTAGCGTTACATCGGGTCCGCCTTCACCAAAGCCTTCATTGGCGCCAAAGGCAGCCTCCAGAGTCCAGCCCCGCCCCCCCCCATACACACACTCTTTGGAGCTTGAGCTTGTGAGGCCGCTGCCTCCCCTCCAGGCCCCTCCTCCTCCCTGGGCGCCCCGCTTCCAGCCGCTGCCTCCATCCTGGCACTGAGTGTGCTGCGCAAGGCCACCGACTGTGAGCTCGCAAGCGGTGCTGGCCCCTTCACCCACCGCCCCCACCCCACCCCACTAGGCTCCTGTCCTTCTTAGAACTGATCACAGTTATAATCCTGCATTTCCCTGTGTGATTATTAGAACGATGTTTGTCTCCTCCTCCTTCACCTCCAAATCAAAACCTCCATAAAGAAGATATTCCTGGGGGCTGGGGTTGGCTCAGTGGTAGAGCACTAGTCTAGCACATGTGAGGCCCTGAGTTCGATCCTCAGCACCACATAAAAATAAATTTAAAAATGAAGGTACAATATCTTTGTGTCCAACTACAACTAAAAAATTATAAAGAAAGAAGGTGTTCTCGCCTGATTTTGCTCATTGAGCAGTGTGGTACCGTATCTGGCACTTAGTAGGTGCTCAATACATATTTACTGGGTGAATGAATCATTAACAGTGACTCACTTGGAATTGATGTCTCAAAAAAAAAAAAAAAAAGCCTGTTAGAATTGTTATTTGAAAATGCCCACCAAAAGCCTCTAGTAATTCCTATAATGGGTTCTGTCCTTCCCTCAATCCTTAGAATCACGCCCTTGAACAATTAATTTAGCATTTTCTTGCTTATTTTGTTTACTTTGATGGAGGGGAAAGGTAAAAGCATGAAATAAAGAAAAATATCTTTTATAACTTAAAAAAACAGAAAATAAGATAGATACTTGTAATGACACTTTTGGATCATTTCCTTTGTTTGTTTAGTCTCCTTCTTTATATGAACAACAGACACAGTCAGAAGTTGAATTTGCCCCACACTCTCATCTGTGGAATCTGGTTTTTGGAAAAGTTTATGAGCAACCAGGAGTAGCAATCATGAAGAGCCAAACACTATCTTAAATCACTTCCCAAAAATTCCGTTTTAGTTCAGTGGTCAAGAAGATTGGATTTTCTTATTCTCGAGAAATAATAGAATTAAGTATATGTAGTATTTAAGAAGTGTTCAAAAGAGAGTAAGGAAGTAGTAAATGTCAAGTTGTGTGACATTTCAGTTATGAATTAAACTGATATGTAGAAATATTTACCACATAAACAGTGTTAAGTATCATTTATTATCCCACCAGTGCTTATAATTAGGAGCACTTTTTATGTTAAGCTTAATTCCAAGAGGCTTATTATGATTATTTTTGAACAAATTTAACTTTGAAATTGTTCTTGTAGAATATCT
The DNA here is from genome assembly GCF_052094955.1 of Ictidomys tridecemlineatus. Classification (NCBI taxonomy): domain Eukaryota; kingdom Metazoa; phylum Chordata; class Mammalia; order Rodentia; family Sciuridae; genus Ictidomys; species Ictidomys tridecemlineatus. The sequence continues at coordinate 65,440,044 of NC_135478.1, read as the reverse complement.
ATCCAAGCTCTTTCACCCCATCATGGGCATGACATGTAGACTAAGGCCATGAAATTCAGGGATTTGTGAACCACAGCTATGATCACTTTGCCCAGCATTGGAAGCTCCTAAGAGGCTGAGAGAATGCTGGTGGCGTGCATCAATACAAGTCCACAAATAACACTCTGGTCACTTGGAAGAGCAGTATGAAGTTTTATCTCCTGAAAAATAACCAGAATTTCTCTGTCAATATTCTGTAGATCCTTGGTGAAGCAGACAAGAGTCAATGCTGCTGAAACAATAGTTGCCATCTTTGATGGATGCAGCCAGTCTACCACAAAGTTTTGGGGAGAAGAAATCTCATGAAGCATCCAGTAATTGTGAAGGTTCTTAAACAGAAGACCTAAGGAGGAGTTCAAGGATATGGGACAGCCTCTGTTCTAGTGATCAAATAGAGGTAGGATTCATTAAACATTACAAGTTCTTTTCAGAAAGAGAGAAAGGAGAGAAGGAGAAAGTTTTCCAGGGAAGGAGAGAGAAAGGAGAAAAACTATAAATAAGCAGTAAATTTATTCCTACTGTGAATCAGGCCTGACTTCCCACTAACATTATTTTTAGAAGTTGGATTTATTGGTCTCATGCTGATACAATTCAATAATTTTCTATAAGGGCACGACACCTGGTTCAAATCTTTCAAAATCTTGTTCAAAATCTTTCTTCTGATTCAATCTGTAGTAAGAAGCCATCCATCTCTATTATACACAAATGCAGCATTCTCAAAGAGAACTTTGAAATTCATTCCTTTACTAGTTCCTGCCCTCTAGAGTAGAGGACTAGGACCAAATGGAACTCAAGCAGACATTAGGAGTAAGGGCTGGGTAGCAATTTTGTATCAGGCAGTCAATCATTTGTACACTATTGTGATAGCTTCAAATTATGTCCATAAGTTTTTTGACACTCCTATTTCAAAAAGTGGAGTCTGAAATCCCTCTCCTCAAGTGTATGCTGGACTCCATGACTAACTTTTAATAATAGATAATATGAAGAAGTGACCTGTATGCCCTTCAAGATTAGATCATAAAAGACATAGTGCACAAGAAGACTACAAGAGCTAATATATGAGTTCAGCAAGGTTACAAGATTCAGGATCAATATGAAAAATCAATTGTATTTTTAAACAACAGAAATGAACAGTCCAAAATTTAAGAAAATAATTCTATGTATAATCACATCAAATGAAAAAATAATTTTTAAAAATGAATTTAACCAATCAAGTGCAAAATCTGCATACTAATCTTTTATAGTTAGGAATTTAAAGAACATCAAATTAGCTTGGAAGATACCCTGTGTTCATAAATTGGAAGGCAATACTGTATAAATTGATCTAAGATTCAGTACAATCTCTATCAAAATCCCTGCTTGCTGTTTTCACAGAAATTGACAATCTTATCCTAAAATCCATATGTAAATGCAAGGAAACTAGAAAAGCCAAAACAATTTTGAAGAGGAAGAACAAAGTTAGAGGATTCACACATGTCAATTTCAAAACTCACTACAAAGCTATAGTAATAAAGACTGAGCAGTATTGGCTTAAGGACAAGCATATAGATGAATGAAATGAAAATGAAAACCCAGAAATAAACTTATACATTTATGATTAATTGACTTTCAACAAGGGCACCAAGACAATTCGATGAGCAATGCATAATCTTTTCAACAAACTGTGCTAGGGCAGCTGAATAACCAAATACAAAAGAATGAAATTGGGTTCTTATCCTACATCATATACAAAAAATTAACTCAAAATGAATCAAAGAATTGAAAAGAAGACCACAACTATAAAACTCTCAGAAGAAAACATGGATATAAATTTTATGACTTTGTATTTAGCAAAGAACCCTTAGACAAAAGCATCAAAAGCATGAGAAACAAGAAAAACCAGATAAATTGGACTTCATTAAAATTTTTAAATTTGTGCTTCAATGAAGCTATTAAAAGGATAAAAAGACAAAGTATTTGAAAAATCATATATTTAATAAAGGACTTGTACCTAGAATAGGATATTGGTGAAAAATAAACAGCTAATACAATAATAGATTTTAAAAAACCCAGTTTAAGAATGGGCACAGGATTTGTATAGACATTTCTCCAAAGAAGATATACAATTAAAAAATGCTGAATATCATTATTATTTAGAAAAGGAAAATACAAGTCAAAACCACAATGAAATACCACTTTTCACTAAGATGGCTATAACATCAATGAGAGAGAGAGAGAGAGAGAGAGAGAGAGAGAGAGAGAGAGAGGAGAGAGGAGAGAGAGAAAGACAAAAAGTATTGGTGAGTATATTGAGAAATTGGAACCCTTGCATATTTCTGGTCATATTTTCTGGTAGTGCAGCTACTTTGGAAAATAGATGGGCAATATCTTTAAAAGTTTAACAGAGTTACCATATGACCAATCAATTCCATCCCTAGGTATATGCCCAAGAAAACTGAAAACATATGTCTGAGTAAAAACTTGTACACAGATATTCTTAGCAACATTCTTTATAATGTACAAAAGTAGAAACAGCCCAAATGTCCATGAACTTATGAACAGATAAACTAAGTGTGACCTATTCATACAACATAATATTGTTAGGCCATAAAAAGGAATAAAGCACTGATACAAGTTGCAAAATGGATGAATCTTGAGAACATGCTAAATGAAAGAAACCAGACACAGAAGACCACATATCATAGGCAAACTCATTAAAATAAAAAGTAGATTGATGGTTGCCAGGTGCTGTGGGGAGGGAAAAATGAGAAGTGACTGTCAGTGGATATGGAGTTTCTCTGAGGGATAATGAAAATATGCAAAAAATAGTGGTAATTATTGCACAACCTTGTAAATATACTAAAGGCCACTGAGTTTACACTTTAAAAGCATGAATGTTGTGATATGTAAATTCTATTTCAAAATTTTAAAAACTATTTTTTAAAAAGGCACTACTGATTCCTTTCTCTCCTCACCTCCTGCTTTCCTTCCTCCCTCCTTTCCTCCCTTCCTCATCTATCAATCACTGTAGGAGAAATTAGCTGTCATATTAAGGACACTCAAATGGCACTATTTGACATATGTGTGAAAAATTGAAGCCTCCCATAGGTAAGCAGCAAGAGAACTGAACCTTTGAGATAACATCCATGAAAACGAGCTGTCTTAGAAATGTATCCTCAAACCCTCACTGACTAAGACAACTGTATTAGGAAGGACTAAGATCTTTACTGCAATATCATGAGAGACCCTGAGCCAGAACTACCCAGTTAAGCCACTCCCAAATTGTGAACTCATAGAAACTGTAAGATGATACATACATGTTGATTGTTTTAAACTACTAAGCCTTGGGACAATTGTCATGCAGCAATAGATAATTAACACATAACCAAGAAACCCACTCTTTCAGGCACTATGCTAGCCATTGAGGATCCATCAGTAAGTAAAAGTAGATACAATCCCTGCCTTTGTATAGCTTAAAATATAACACATATGGTAGATATTAATCAAATAAGTACAGAAGTGTGTCATTACAAACTGCTATATATGACAAAAGAAAACCCCAGGTTGTCATAAGAAGATGATCCCAATTTATATTATTATTCTGGAAGGTATTATTCAAAGACTACTCATTTTCCAATTCACCTGTCATCTACCCATCAGGGTCAGAGAGAATGCTTTGAATAGGTCCTAGACCAGGTCTACTGATGCTGCCCATTGAGCAGATAACAGACCTGCCCTACCACTCCGAGACTGCATTCAGAAGAGTTCACACCATAAAACTTGTAGTTTGTGTCTTTATGAGGGAGCGAGACTGCATTCAGAAGAGTTCACACCATAAAACTTGTAGTTTGTGTCTTTATGAGGGAGCTACCCACCAACAGCTGACCAGTACAAGGAGGAATTTTAGGCAATTCATAGTATCAGCCAGTCATGCTCTGGCACACCAAGACTAATATTTATCAGTGTCAAGCAATGGAGACAGCAGGTGTTCTTTTATACTTGAATGTAGCATTCTACCCATTCAGAAAATTAGAAAGTGGCTATCCAAGGCCCCATAAGGTCAGAAGTACCATTAATTCTGATGTTCTCTCTCCTATAATATCTCTCTATATGTATTCACCTTGTCTTTACTACTTCCCTAGCTCTGACCAAGGCCCAGTTCTCCATGCCATGTGTACATGCCTCAATAACCAAGACACAGAATTGAAATAAATGGTGAAATGTGATGTAAGGAGAGTGGCCTCCCACTAGCACTGTGGTCACTCCAACACTTGATTATAATGGAAACTAACTGTTCTAAAGTGCATTCATGGGAACTTTTCCCCAACTTCCAATATAAAAACTCAAAATATACCTAGATTTATACCTGAGACAACCAGGAAAAATCCAAGCCAAGCTCTCTCGAGAAAGATGTCTGGAGAATGGGTGATGCTATTCAGCAGACACTCCATCACCAGCTCACAAACAAGAGTAGGCAAATTTCTTAATCCCCTCACCACCCCCCACACACAAAGATTTGTTCCAGACACTTATAAGTTTTATTTCATCTCCATGAACCCAAATTTCTAGTTTTCTGCACTTATATGACTATTCTTTTTATTCAGTTCTTTGACACTTAAAACTCTCTGCTGAAATTCTTAGAACCCAGATATTCTATAAGACCTAAGGAAATAATCGGCTTCCTTAATAAAATAAAATAAAAAATTTTCAATAAGTACTATATTATTCATTACTATAACAAAATACCGAGATAAGTAAACTTTATTTTTTAAATAAAAAGAAGTTTATTGAGTCTCACAGTTTTAGTATATTGAAAGTCCAAACAGGATAGAGCAGGTGAGGGAACCCCCTTGGTCCTATCACCTTATGGCAGATGGCAATGGTGGAACTATGTGCAAGATGGAGAAATCACAGTGTCAAACAGGAAGCCAGAGAGGTTAATTGGGCCAGGCTCAGGCTTTCATCACAGCCCTCTAGAGGGAACTAACCAGAGCCCCACAAGAAATACCTCAATCCCTTCTAAGAGCATATCTCCACTGACTTTCCTCCAGGCTCCATCTCTTAAAAGTTCATACCATTTTCTGTGACCAGCACCTTGGAGATCAAACCTCCAACACATCACCTTTTGGGACACACACACAAACCACATCCATGTAGCAAGTGCATAATGATGAAAAAAAAACTAAAGATTAAGATTATAAATACTATTGAACAGAAATTACTTTCTTGTTCCTTTCTCACTAATGAGCAATAATCAAGTTGGTATACTTCCTATATGACATGAAATTCCACTAATGTAACAGAGAATTTGAATTGAGGATGCCTGTACTACCTTCAGTTCAGGAAATAGATCAATTTTTCCACCACATTTCTCTGTTCGAACTTCCTGCAAAATCTGCATTCCCACGACCCACAGGCCATGATGTTATTTGTTTTTCAGTTGGCACCAAACTCAGCTGTAAGCACTGAAATAATGTGGTGGAATATATATATATTTCAGATTATCTTCAAAGCAAAACCCTAAAACTTAAAAATTCTCATGGAATATTCATTCCTTCAAAAACATATCTATAGACCTAGTTTGAGAAACACACTTCAAGAACACAACTGGGTCACCACCAAGACATTTTTTAAGCATAGTATATTACCAAGGCCTTGGGAGCATCTGGGGGAACACAACAACAGTCCTGTGATAAAGTCTGTTAATCTGATTTACAGAATCCTGTTCATCCATCTGCAGCTTAAAGCCACTTCCTGGCTGTTTTCCTGCCTGACCCCAAGTCAAACCTCTCATCCAGCACCAGGTACGAGCTCCCAAAGGCTGATGCAAGGGTTGATCTTACCCTTCAGAGGAAACCCTTGTCCAAGGCAGAGACAAGAGGATTACCCAGCAGCCTCAGCAGAATCATGTTCATCATACCATGTGCAGCAGTGCAGGACTCCACAACTCTCTGTGCTGGCTCTTTCCTCTGGCCTTCAGTGTTTCATTGCCTTGAGCAAGAACTCTCTTGCCAGCTTTAATCATGAACAAATTCACAGCTTTGCTATAACATTAGCTCAAGGATTACAAACATAATTTCCTCCCCTAATTGCCGGATATGACTGTACCAGTGCCACCAAACTCCCTCTTTTCCTCCCACTCCACCCCACCCAACTATGAGGCAAGATGCTGCAGAAAGTTCTAGTAGTTAAGCCAGGTCATTGGAAGATATACATTTTATTTCCCTAGGCCTAAAGTTCTCCAAGTAACAAATTCAAGGGATTTTAGTGAAAGGAATTTCAGTTTTGAAAAAGCAGGTGAATGAGCTGGGTTCTTCTTCAACCATGGTTTCTTCTTTATGGATTTGGTCAAAGGCCTTCTTCACAATCTTCTATCTATGGTGCCCTTTCCCTGTCCTCTTATATTGGTATGGTCAAAGCTAGATAAAATTCTATGCAGAAATAAAGTTAGTAAAGAGAAAGTGCCAACAACAAAATTATACCATTATCAATGACAATAAGATAAAATAGCAGAAAGGAGACTAATAAGCAGAATAGATATAAAGAATAAATAATATAAAAAATGAAAGATTAAAAATCATAGGTTTAAAAGTCAGACTAGGTAAATAAAATAATAAATAGATAAATTGAATACACTAGAAAGACATAAATGAATAATGTATTAAAAGAAAGAAAAGTTAAATATAGTCAAAATTAGAGAAGGCAGGATTGGTGATATAGCTGAGTGGTAGAACAGTTGCCCAACGTATGTGAAGCCCTGATTTCAATCCCCAACACTAGAATTAAAAAACAAAAAAGTGGAGAACACAAAGGCCAGCATCTTCTAATAGGGCAAACTGGGTGGGTCCCTTGATCTACTTATACTGAAGTTTCCCCACTTTTTCCAGTGCTAGTAAAGACAACTCCTGAGGACTGTTCTCTTGTGAAGTCGCCCCAAGTTAGCACACTGCAGTACAAAAAATATCAGGGCAACAAGGATCTCACCATTCAGCTTAAGCTGCCTCGTACTTCTAAACAGCTCTTAGTCCACAATTAAGAAACTTTGCATCAAGCACTAAGTTGCTCCAGTTGGCTTTGCAACATAGCCCCTACAGGTATACAAACCCATTGTCAAACTGGATGGTTTCTCCATAACCAGAGCACATGCCTGCCATGGCCCATTAACTGTGCTTTTTAGCCTGGGCCACCTCGCTGTGGAATGGCCTTGTGTACTGCCTCTACCCCTCCTGCTGTTCTGGGCTGCTCAGTTAATTCACAAAATGGTAAGTGAAAGGAAAGCAAGAAACCAGGAGACAGGCGAGAAATGAAAGATGGAGACCAGGCGGAGATACACACCAGAGTTTATTGGTTAGAGCTGACAAATAAAGGCACATCTCTTCATAGCCAAAGAGAGGCAAAACAGGCTTGAGGATTGGGACTTTTATGGGTCAGGCTCAGGGGTCCCGGCGGGTCCTAACGCAGGTGGTTGATGGGTTGGGTTGGTATGAGGGAGTGGTGAGCTTTTCTCAGAAAGAACCTTAGGCAGAAAAATGAAATTTTCTTAAAATGGTGACTGTCCTTTAAGATGGCCATCCAGATGCTAAGGAAGAACCTTACAGTAATATCCAGGCTTCTGGTCAAATTCAGGTTCTCTATTTCCCTATCACTTTTGAAAGGAAAGTGACCACAGCACTTGGAGCAACCAAAAGATCTTTATTGCAGCAGTGAAACAAAGAGAAAAGAAAGAAGAGAGAGAGAGAGAGAGAGAGAGAGAGAGAGAGAGAGAGAGAGAGAGAGAGAGAGAGAGAACGGAAGGGGAGAGATGAAGAGGGAGAGAGCAAGAGCAAGAGAGAGACAGAGAGCACATGCAAGAGAGACAAAGAGAGCAAGAGAGAGGGGGGGCTGGCAGGAGGGAGTTTTTATAGCCCAAATCTAATGGGGCCTCTGGGTCTGCAAGCTGCCTTGTTGGCCCAGGAGGGGTTAAGTGTTCAACCTTGAGCGGGGTTGAATGTTCAGACTTGAGGCAAACAGGTGATAAAGGACCAGATGGAGGGGGATTTGAGTGCGTGGGGTATCTTGCAGCCAACATCTGTTCAGCCTGTCCTGCAGACAACACAGTTCAGCCTGCTCTGCATCCAACAGCTCTAGCAATGGAAACAGAGATTTCTTTTACTTGGCATTTAATAAACACTCAAATCCTGGTGAGTCACTGCCTGCCTGCTTCAGCCTGGTGAAAAAAGACTAGAGAGTAGGCAGTCTCCCAGGGGCAGCAGGACAAAATTTCACTTCCACACTGTTTTTACATTTTCACATTTTACATATGTTCTCAGAACTGAAAAGACTAGGAAGGAGTTAAATGGAAGACTTTGAAATTCATGGAGGCAGAACCTAAGTGTTGTTTGTTCCATCTTCCCATTTCATCACCCAAATAAAGACTCCATCCCTGCAGTCACTTCTGACCCCTGGACTCCAGTGCAAGGGCAATGCTTAGGCCTGCAGCTGAGGATAGGTGTGGGAGGTAGACTGAAAGAGGGAGGGAGAGAGAGATCCTTGAGGAAGGGTTACACAAGGCTATTAACAATTGTGATTATTTCAGGGGCCCGAGGGAAGAAACAGGGTGGGGGGGGCAGGAATAATTAACTTTTTATTTGCTGATCTTAGTATTATTTCTCCCATTACAATAAAAAAATATTGCTCTCATAATTTGAAAAGTAATAATAAAATTATCTGAAAAAGAAAGAAATTTTTTTGTCATTATAAGACTGCTGAGGAAGAAGAAATGTTTTACAAAGAGGAACTGGGAGTGTGAATATTCATTTACATACTGAAATACATACCCATTGAATCAATATGCATAAACACATATCCTTTCTTTCCAGACCAGACCAGATTCTGCAGAGTGTTGATATGTCAAGTTATCATTCTAAGGGCAAACATTGTCTGAGTCTGCCAGATAGCTACTTCAGCAGGCAGAGATCTGTACAAACTTCTTTGATGTGGAGCCCTGAGATAACAGAGTGTCTTGGAAGCAAATTATTTCTACTACCCCTGAAGACTTAAAGACACTGTATCACACTTTTCTTTTTTGTTTTTTTTCTTTCTTTTTTTATTGTTAGTTGTTCAAAACATTGCAAAGCTCTTGACATATCATATTTCATACATTTGATTCAAGTAGATTATGAACTCCCATTTTTACCCCATATACAGATTGCAGAATCACATCGGTTACACATCCACGTTTTTACATACTGTCATACTAGTGTCTGATGTATTCTGCTGCCTTTCCTATCCTCTACTATCCCCCTTCCCCTCCCCTCCCCTCCCCTCTCTCTACCCCATCTATCGTAACTCATTTCTCTCTCTTGTTTTTTTCCCTTTCCCCTCACTTCTTCTTATATGTAATTTTGTATAACAAAGAGGGTCTCCTTCTATTTCCATGCAATTTTCCTTCTCTCTCCCTTTCCCTCCCACCTCTCATCCCTGTTTAATGGTAATCTTCTTCTCCTACTCTTCCTCCCTGCTCTGTTCTTAGTTGCCCTCCTTATATCAAATAAGACATTTGGCATTTGTTTTTAGGGATTGGCTAGCTTCACTTAGCATAATCTGCTCTAATGCCATCCATTTCCCTGCAAATGCCATGAATTTGTCATTTTTTAGTGCTGAGTAATAGTCCATTGTGTGTCACACTTTTCTAAGACAGAGCCAGCAATACTGAATGGATTAGTCACTATGAACTCTCTGTGCCAGGGTGTGAGAGAGAGAGCAGTGTTTGGAAGTATAGTAGAAATTCTATAATTAATGAATATATTGAAATAGAATTCTCTCAGCATTAATCTTACTCCAGTTCTAACTTCTTAAGATATAACTCTAAGGAGATGGTATTTCTTTTTAAAATTTCTTTAAAGATGACCCCATGGAAGTGGGAAAATTAATTATTCAAAATAATTAACATTTTAAAAAAAATTGGCCCAAATTTTTCCAACATCATAAATACCACCTCTATCAAAATAGTCTATAAAAACACTTTGAGTGTCATAGTCCTGTCCCAACTCTCAGCCAAAAACCCAAATTTCAGATGAGAGGGAAGATTTTGTGGGTCCTGGTATCATATGGGGGAAAGAGGGTCAATGGAGACAACAAAGCTGTACACGTGTGAAGACCACAGCACCAAACAGAGACCTGGCCAGGTAATGGAGCTGGAGAAGAGGGAAGAACTCCTGGCACAGAAGTACTAGACTTTACCTAGCAAACCCTATAGTTAGCATTAGGAAAATTTTCCTTTTAGGAGACATTGGCTTCCCTGGGAGTAAACCTTGATGGTTGACTCTGATCTTGGACTTGAGTGAACCTCAATAGCTAAATTCACTTCTTGTTTTGACTTTGCTTTAGGTTCTGGTAGAACTGCTTAATAGCTACTTCTAACATTTCAGCCCTGGCTCCTGAATGGCTTCTCACTGCTGGTCACAATAATCGACCTGACCTTCACCTACCCACCCATCACTTCACCTGTGGCACCTGCTTAAATTCTTACTCTACATGCCAAGAAACATCCCCTGCTGATCTTCCCCACTGTCTTGCATTTTAAAGATATTCAGACTTTGATAAGGGCAATCAAAGTAGTATACACATAAATCACATATTGGTGGGCAGGAATAGAAGTTACTCTTTGCTCTTCCCTCCAGCTCCTCCACAGCCTTTTTCTGGGCAAGTTACTTTCAATTATGTTGAGAGCCACAGCTGAAGGGGCCCCAGCAAACTTCCAGCTGCCAGCAAACTTCCAGCTGTCAGCTGATGATTGGCTCACAGTGGCCCCAGCAAACTTCCGGCTGCTAGCTGATTGGCTCCTCTGCAGTGATGCTCATTGGGCTGTTTCCCCTCCCTTTCAGACCAAGAAGCTGCTCATTGGGGACTTTGTTTTGGCTCCGCCCACACGACCCAGACAATTGGCCTCAAGAGCAGGAGTGGGGGGTGGGTTGAGAGGCTTGTGGGAAGCCCCGGTGGTGGCAGGTGGGCTCTGAGGGAATTCTGAAGAGCTGGGGTGGTGTGGCGTGTGTTCTAAAAATAAAGTTCATTTCTGCTTGATAAGTGGCTCGTGAATTGTGTCTAGCACAATTCTCTTTCTTTTTCCAGAAATCCCAGCAGTCTTCGACTGTACCTTGGTTGCTCAAGACTTCCCCAAAACATGAAGTTCCTTGAGTCAGAGATGCTACTCTATTTTTTGTGTGTGCTCCCACAGCACCCAACAGATGATTTCAAAGCAGTTGTTCAATAAATGCTTACTGATTGGTTGGCCATGATTGATTCAGAACTCAAATATTCTTTAGTCATTCATCATGCATAAAAACATAAGTGTAACATTTGAATATCAATGATAAGATATGCTGAAAAATTGTGATATGAATGAATTATTTATCAAATTAATGAGATTTTCTGGACATAGCTGAGTTGTCTTATAGAATGTCCTGCATAATGGATTATATTATATATATTTTAATTAAATACTACTTTATCATACATAATCAGTTTAATTTTCTGCCTGTACAAATAATACTCTTTGTGACTGTTCTTATTTTAGAAAGGATTAATTGAAGAATACCATGTATATAACAAAGAACATAAATTATATTTTTGTACACTTATTTTTGAGACCTCAATAAATTATCACAAATGGATCACACCTGTGTAACCAACACATACACACACACACACACACACACACACACACACATCAAGAAGTCTTAGGAAGCCTCAGAAAGCCTACCTCACAGCCCCTCTTCTTCCACATAAACTCTTACCCTGACTCTACCACTAAGAATTTATTTTATATAAACAGAATGATGCAGTGTGTGTTCTGTTGAGTTTACATTGTGTTATAATCATTTGCAGTTCCTGTTTTCTTTTCTATTTCCCTCCCCACTGGCTTCTCACAGAGGATCCATGTCTGACTTGGTTGTTTATCTGCCAGGTGCCTAGACTAGCCCCTGGCCTCTGGCAGCTACTCAGTATTGTCATTAAATAACTGAACAAATGAAACCTTACACATATTTTCAGTGATTGGGCCAATTTTAAAACTCAGAGATTCTCAACTTAATAAAAGAGGTAAAAGGCCTCTACAATGAAAACTACAGAAGGCTAAAGAAAGAAATCAAAGAAGACCTTAGAAGATGAAAAACTCTTTCTTGTTTTTGGATAGGTAGAATTGATATTGTCAAAATGACAATACTACCAACAGCACTATACAGATTTAATGCAATTCCAATCAATTCCCAATGACATTCCTCATAGAAATAGAAAAGGAAATCATGAAATTCATCTGGAAAAATTAAAGACCCAAAATAGCCAAAGCAATCCTTAGCAATAAGAGTGAAGCAGGTGATATCACAACACCAGACCTTAAACTATACTACAGAGCAACAGTAACAAAAATGGCATGGTATTGGCACCAAAATAGATTGGTAGACCAATGGTACAGAATAGAGGGCACAGAGAAAAAACCTACATAAATACAGTTATCTCATACTAGATAAAGGCTCCAAAAATATGTATTGGAGAAAAGACAGCCTCTTCATAAAATGGTGCTGGGAAAACTGGAAATCAATATGCAGCAAAATTAAATTAAGCCCCTATCTCTCACCATGCAAAAAATTCAACTCAAAGTGGATCAAGGACCTATGAATTATAGCAGAGACCCTGCACCTAATAGAATAAAAAGTAAGACCAAATCTTCATCATATTGGATTAGGCCTCAGTTTTCTTAACAAGACTCCTAAAGCATAAGAAATAAAATGAAGAGCTGATAAATGGGATGGATTCAAACTAAAAAGAAACAATCAGTGAGGTGAAGAGAGAGTATACAGAATGGGAGCAAATTTCTACCACATGCACATCAGATAGAGCACTAATACCCAGGAATATAAAGAACTCAACAAACTTAACACTGAAAAAATAAATAACTCAAACAATAAATGGGCTAAGGAACTAAACAGACTCTTCTCAGAAGAAGATATACAATTGATCAACAAATATATGAAAAAATGTTCAACATCCCTAGCAATTAGAGAAATGCAAATAAAAACTACTCTAAGATTTCATCCCACTCCAGTCCAATGTCATTTATCAAGAATACAAGCAACAATAAATTTTGGTGAGGATGTGGGGGGCTCTTAAATTACTGGTGGGACTGCAAATTGGTGCAACCAATCTGGAAAGCAGTATGGAGATTCCTCAGAAAACTTTCAATGGAATCACCATTTGACCCAGCTATCCCATTCCTTGGTTTATACCCAAAGGACTTAAAAACAACACACTATATAGGGATACAGCCACATCAATGTTTATAGCAGCACAATTCACAACAGCTAAATTGTGAAACTAACCTAAATGCCCTTCAACAGATGAATGGATAAAGAAATTATATACACAATGGAATATTACTCTGCATTAAAAGAGAATAAAATCATGGCATTTGCAGGTAAGTGGATGGAGTTGGAGAATATTATGCTAAGTGAAATAAGCCAATCCCCAAAAAACAAAGACCAAATGTTTTCTCTGATAAGTGAATGCTGATCCATAATGGGGGTGGGGGGAAGCATGGGAGGAATGGAGAAACTTTGGATAGGGCAAAGAGGAGGGAGAAAAAGGGAGGGGGGCACAGGGGTAGTAAATATGGTGGAATAAGATGAACATCATTACCCTAGGTACATGTATGAACACACAAATGGTGTGACTCTACTTTGTGTACAATCAGAGAAATAAAAAGTTGTGCTTCATTTGTGTATTGTGAATCAAAATGCATTCTGCTGTCAAGTATAACTAATTAGAACAAATTAATAAATACATAAATAATAATAAAAACAAAATTAAAAACTCAGAGATTCTTACTCTAAACCAATGACTTTGTCTTTTGCTTTTGTAAAAAATTGTGTATAAACAGTCCCATCTGCTTCATGCAAGAAACTCTGGAGAATCTGGAGAGCTTTTTTTTAATATAAATTTTCTTATACCTATTTTAACTTTATTTTGTTTATTTTTATGTGGTGCTGAGGATAGAACACAATGCCTCATGTGTGCAAGGCAAGCACTTTACTGCTGAGCCACAGCCACAGCCCTGGAGAGTTTTGATGACCATTCCATTCTTAAAATAGTTGAAGCCCTTATGGGCTCCATAAAGCTGGCTAGTACAAACCCACAAATACTTTAAGTTCAGAATCAGAGCCATATGTGAGTTGTATGAGATGATTTTCAGGTACCTATTTGTAAAAGTTGGTATTTTAGTCAGCTTCTGTCACTGTGAGGAAAATACCTATTGAAGAAAGCCCTCTGCAGACAGAGCCCCAGACAATGGTTTTGAATTATTCTTGCCATTAGAAAGAATATTTATGAAGTAAAAATGGTAGTTCATTGCCATTAAACATTTGAGCCATCCAGTTCCCTTGATCTGGATTTCATGCTCATGAGCAACTTTCTGATATTTACCTTCCTTAGAGGTCTGTCTTCAGTGGAAGATGATGTGAGAAGAGACAAGCATTCCAGACAGAGAGGCAGTTCCAGTCCTCTTTTGAATCAACAAATTGGCATGCTGGTTTCATGCATCAGCTCTTCATGCTTAATTAAAGCTGAGAGATGGATCTGCACACAGTCTTCTGAAAATCCAGTTCTTAAACCTGCAAGGCCCTGGACAGAAGTGGTGCCACCCTGTGAGGTCTCTCAGAGATGCCAAATACTCATCCTCTGATGTACCTCACCTTGCCTTTAGCAAAAAAAAAAATTCCTCTAGCTTTATATCTATCTGCTGACTCTGAGAGCATTGATTATGAGGAACCAGATGTGGGTTGGCAAATCCCTGATCCTGATTAGAGAAAGAACACTAGACAGCAGAGGATAATACAACCCTCCTCCCTCAGCAACAAAAACAAGTCTTAATGTGTTTTGTGTATGAGGATGTTATATAGCCCTGGTCCACTTTCAATTAATTTTAGTTTAGGAAATACATTTGTGTCCCAAGATTATGAGTATTAACTGTTTTTTCATAGCTGTCAATTTTCTCCACATGAAAATAAGCATAATAATACTTACCATGCCCCCATTGATTTTCTAATCATTGGTTCATTCAACAAATATTGAGTGCCTGCCATATGAGAGCTACTATGCCAGGCATGGTGGTGTTTGAGGAAATAGAGATGCATGGTTTCTGCCTTCTAATGGGGAAGACATAACTTAAATTAATTGCATTAGTCCATTAATTGCATTAGTACAAACCCCAAAATACTACACACTGGGTGGCTTAAACAACAGAAATTTATTGCTCACAATTTTGGGGGCTGGGAAGTCCAAACTTGAAGTGTTAACAAATTTGGTTTCTGGGGAGGACTTTTCCTGGTTTGTAGAGGGCTGCCTTCTTGCCGTGCCTTCACATGTCCTTTTCCTTGTGCATCCTCAGACAAAAAGAGAGAGAAAGGCAAAAAGAACTCTCCGTTATCTCTTTTTATAAGGGTACCAGTCTCCTAGGATCAGGGCCTTACCTTCAGGACCCACTTAACCTTAATTACTTCTGTCAAGAAATTTTCACCAAATACAGCCACATTAGAGATTAAGGCTTCAACAAACGAGTTTGAGGGAGAGGATACACAAACATCACTGCTGGCAAATTATTAAGGTGGTCAGGATTGAAAAGAAGAAGCTAAGAAAAACCCTTTGGGGAGAGTTAAATGACATCACCTACCTGGTTCTTTGACCACTCCATTTCTTTGGGTAGTCCATTGTCCAAGACAAGGAGATGTACAAAACAGCCCCCCACTAACTTACCTAATAAGATCCATTAAACTTTCTTTCCTACAGAACTTCATTGTCAGCAAAATTTGCAAGCAAAACTCCCTTAAAAAATTTTTCATAGTTGCCAGTATTGAAAAAAAAATCTGCAGCATGAACATCATTCAAAGATGCTTGTGTATTTCTGGTTTCAGAACCCGCTCTGCCTCTGCCGCTACCCCTGATGCCCCCTGAAGAAGGCAGCCAGGGTGACCTTGGCCACTGGAACTACACTGTTCTTGCTGCCACTAGAAGCTAGCAAAGCACATCTCCTTCAATGATAACTCCTTTTTGTTTTTATTTTATCTTCCTGTTTTGGAGCCCTTAGAATAAATTTACTCAGGACTTGACTCAAAGAAATCCAACACTTTTCTACTGAGAAGGATTTTCTTATCTATCCAGAAGACTTTTTCTATCTGAGGGATTGGAGAATGCTCTACCCTCAATTCTCAGGAATATTAATTCCTCACTGAATTATGTTCACCAAAATTTCACATTGAGGTCCTACCCCAGTTTCTCAGAATGTGACCTTATTTGCATGGAAGGTCTTTAGAGAGATGATTAAGTAAAAATGAAGAGTGAAAGTAAACAAACAAGCAAAACTGGTATGAACCTTAATCCAATATGACTGGTGTCCCTACAACAAGGGGAAATATGGAGACAGACACGCAGACAGGAAGAATCCCACAGGACTAAGAAGACAGCCATCTACAAACTCAGGAAAATCCTTCCCTCAGAACCCTCAAAAGAAATCAGCCCTACCAACATGTCAATTTCAGATGTCTAGCCTTTAGAACTATGAGACAACTCATTCCTATTGTTCAATTCATCCAATTTGTGTGGGCCAGTCCCAAGGCCAATGCAGAAAATAATCTGCCTTATTTGTTGTTGAGTAAACAAGTGACTCCTGTCATTGCCTGTCATGCCTGCCAGCACATGTATTTCTTGAAAGTGGAAGTATTCTCAGTTTGGGAAACAGAAGACAGCAGGGGTTTGGGTCAGGAGAATCATTCTTGCAAAAGATACTGAGCTTTGGCAGAGTTGATAATGACAAACACACCAGGCAACTCAGTTACCTTCTTGTTCCTGGGGACCCTGTGCACCAATGTGTGGTTTCCTTGGTGACAGGAAAGCTGCTGGAGAGACAGCAATTTGGGGGACATCTGACTGGTTCTGATGCTAACTGGTTCTCACAGCTTTGATTGGGATGGAAAGATTTAGAGTCCCTACTGGTTTTTACAAATTAAACCCTCCTCTTCTGCTTATAAACATTGATTTATATTAGGGTATTCTCCTGTGACCAGCATGTTCTCTACCATAGAAGTTGACTTGGTAGAGCTTCTGGCAGGATTCTGAGATTGGGATCTTTGGAGCAGGCAAACAAGGTACAGCTACACCCTAATGTGTTTCTTAGGTGGTGCTTCTGAGGGCATGCATCAGGCAGATCAAGTTAGGAATACAGGAACCACAACAGTTATTTCAACAATAAATTTAATCTAGGCAATTGGTTAGGCAGGTACTGGAAATTGAAAAGGCAAAAGGGGAATATCAAGAAAATCAACATACTGTAGGAAGCAGTCTTACTTCTGGAGCTGGAGAACAAAGGGATGAGATTGGAGTTTTAATTATTTAGAAGCTTGGATGAAGGGCCCAGCAAAGCTGGGACCCATACCTTCATGAGTGGTGACTGCCTAGTACTTCTGTAGCTGGAGCTCAGAGCAGAAAAACTAGAAACAGAAACCCATTGTTTTTGGAATAAACTATCACTGCAAGGTTTAGAAAAGCAGAGATGTTACCCACCCTCACTCTAATATACACAGAGCTCTTGAGTTTACTGTCCTCCATTTTCATGCCTATTTCTAAGAATATTTTTTCTTTTTTCTTTTTTTTTTTTTGGTACTGGGGATTAAACCCAGATGTGCTTAGCCACTGAGCCACATCCCAAGCCATTTTTATATCTTACTTTGAGACAGGATCTCGCTGAACCTGGCTTTGAACTCACATTCCCACCTCAGCCTCCCAAATCACTGAGATTAGAGGCACACGCCACCACAGTCTGCTAAAAATCTTTTACTACAGAGAAACTCAGATAAATGCAAACATAGGTAAAATAATACAGCAAGCTCACATACACCTATCAGCAAGACAGAGCAATCATTCACATTCAGTCTTGTTTTATCTAACACTGCCACCACCCACCATATTAGCAGAAGAAAAATCCACAAGTGCCATTTTGATTCCCCCATTAATATTTCAGAGTATAACTCTAACAATTATTATTTTTTAAAAGTATGCCATACCACCACCACCATGGCGATCTGCATAAGGAATGGGGAATATTTTGAAAGTTGGATGCTACAGACCTGGTACTGGAAAGGGCCTTGTGGGGGACAGTTGTGGAGAAGTGGTTATCCTCATTATTTCCAGCTCCCTTCCTGAACCTGTGGATATTGATATCAATGCACAACACTTTAAGCCATGTAGGAAGTCCCACCTTGGGTCCAGGGGCTTCTGGCCTTCTTTTTTCAGGGAGAAATGCTTGGAAGTCACTCTTTGTTAGAGGAGGCCATTTTTAAGGGGTTCTGAGTGATGTTTTCACCACTTTGGCCAGTTTGGAGTCTAGGTAGGGGATCTTGTCAATAGGAGAAGTTTGGGGACTGTCCTACTTCAGGTGTTGAAGGATCAGATCCTTGGATTCAAATGCAAGAATCTGACTAGCTTTTTAACTGTGTGTCTCAACTCAGTGCCTCGGTAACCTTACCTTTGAGACCAGGACCCAAAGGTTCCACTGGGCAAAGAAATAGTGGGGCATGCCCAGGGAGCCTGGGCCTAGCACTGAGCAAGGGGAACAAAATCCTCTCCCACTCCTGCCCACAGAAAGAGAATGATGAAGTTCAAGTAAAAAGGGATTGTCAGAGATTTGCCGAGCGACTTTTGCTTCTCAAAAAGCTGGGTAGTTTTATCATACTATGTGCAGCTGAAGACCCAGCCACAGAAGGGACCACTGATAACAGAGATTCTGGGTCCTTGTCTACCATGCTGTTACTGCTGTTTACCAGTGACAAGTCCTTACTTCCCAGATGCAGAAATATAACACCAGAGAAGCACACAGAGGAAAGTTTAGAGTAGAAAGTAGAAGCTTTATTAAAGGAAAGCAGAAAAGACTTCTCCCAGAGGAAGAAGGGGACCTAAGAGGTAAAATCCATGGAAGGGGGAGGTCTTCTCTCTTTTTATAGCTAAGGTCTCCATTCAGGTTTCCTGAATTCCTGTCAGCATTCCTGTCCTTTGTTCTGTTATCTTGCAGTGTTAGAATGTAGGCTCTGGGCTTGGGAACATTAACATTTCAATTTCCCCAAGTGCTGCTCTGCTTTTCTGGGCTCCATTCTCAATATGACCTTCATTCTGGCCTTCATTTTTGATTTTACTCGATATTAGACCTGATTTAACCTAATTACACTACCTACCTATCTTCAAATCTGGCTTCAATGCCACATTGCTCCTGGTGGCTTTCACATGGTGGGAACCCCAATCTTTCCCTTCCACATGAGAGGGCCTGCCAGCATGCATGTGAGGTGGGGGTGGTGAGGGAAAACTAAGGACAGAAGTGGTGGCAGGCCCATAGGGAGGGCAGAGGAGTTGGCAGTTCTGAGACTCCAGGATGATCACATGCATAGTCCTGGATGCTGTGTGAAGGTGGGGGCCACTCTTATGATCAAGCACAATAACCCATGCTTAAAAGTGTTCCTCACTTGGTTTAATAACTTGCTGTCACCATTTTGAAATTCTTGAAGTTTTTAAACTAGAGACCTAGATTTCATTTCACACTGGACTCCACAAGTCAGGTAGCCAGTCCAGCCTGGCAATAACCCATCAACTGTGTGAACTGCAGCACCCCTGAGCATCCCAGGTGAAGGACAGAAAGCTGATCCAGCCAGGGATGTCATCCAGCACATCTGTTTACAAGGAGACAGAAAAGTTGAGGAACCAGCAAGTAAAGGGTTCAAGAGATCAAGCTAGATTGTATCTGGGATGGGAAAGGAAGCAAAGCCAGCAGCAGACTGGTGTATTAGAGGAAAAGGAGAGTCCCTAAACAACTTTGGGAGATGCTGTCTCAAAATTAAAAAAAAAAAAAAGAAAAGAATAGAAAGAAAATGCTGGGGGATATAGCTCAGTGGTAAAGTGCTCCGGGATTAAATCCCCAGTACCTGTCCCACCAAAAAATCCTATTTAAAACTTCATTCCCAATGTGCTCAGACTATCATTTACTTTTCCCATTTATTCCTGTAATCAAGATGTTTTGTGGAGGGCCATTTTGTACCTGGCTCTATGCCAGGCTGCTAAGACTCAAAAGCACGCAGCCTATGCCCTCACAGCACTGCTCAGCCTCTAACATCCTACCACCCAGGGGTGCCAGGCTGCCAAGGATCCCCACTACAAGGGATTCAAGGGCTCTGCCACCCTGTGCTATTGTCCTTGGCTTCTAGGCCCAGAATCAAGAGCTTAAATGGCCTCATGCTGAGTGTGGAGTAGGGCTGCCCAGACACAGACAGCACTGACACAGTGAGAACTGTGGAAAACTCCCCTTTCCAACACACCCAGATGCTTTCCATTGCCTTGTCAGTTTTGGAGTGTCTGGGCTCAGACTTCATGTTGGTGGCCAGTGCGAGTTGTTCTTCAGCCTTCTTCCATTCCTCCTTCTTGACATAGAGGAAAATGATGTTATACAATACCTGGAAAGGCAGAGGCCACTACAGAAATCTTGAGGCTTCTTCCTGTCAAAAGCCAGCAAAGGGTATGTGTACTCACAGGGCATGGCACCTGGTGACACTTCCCCTCCCAGCTCCCCTGGGTGGCACATTAGTTTTGCAACCCAGTTCTGTCAATCACTAGCCTGATGCTAAGATAGCATCTCATGATGGGTCACCTCAACATCTGTATGTTCTTCCAACAACCAAAGGGGGCCCAAGGGGACAAGAGCTCAAGGGGACTGTGTGATTTTAGTATGGAGATGAGTGACTTGTTCAAGGCCCCTTGAAGAGGCAGAGAGAGGACTGTGACCTCCCAGTCCATAGGACTTTACAATGATATAAAAGTAATGTGTATTCAGCAAAAAAGGTACTGCAATTTTTTAATTTGATCTTCTCTTGGTCCATCGATATGCACTACAACAGATTTGCAATTTGGGCAGCGGCAGTGAGCCCCAGCTCCCAGTAACCAAGCAATCATGGTTGAACAGCCCCCACCCTGCAATGGACTGTGTTGCCAAACTGTGAAGGTCAGTAAGTCAGGTGCATGACATGCATTTTCAACTTAGGGTATTTTAAATTTAAGATGGGGCACTGGGGCTGGGGCTCAGTGGTAGCACACTTACCTAGCATGTGTGAGGCATCATATATAAATAGATAAGTAAATAAAATAAAGATCCATCAACAACTAATAAAAAAATTAAAAATAAGTAAATAAATTTAAGATGGGTTTATCTGCACAGGTCTGAAAGCATCTGTATGTGCTCATCTACTCCTAATCATGGGTAGAAAGGAAAGGAGAACTCAAGGGGGTTCAGAACATCCTGTTTGGTTCTCAGCCACCTTCTCTTGAAATCTTTACCCACAACAATTTTTGTGACTCAGTGACTAGAAAAACCTTGAGACTCCTTGACATGAATGCTGTGATTTCTCAGAAGGCGAGGAGGTGAAACCCACGTGGGACAAGATGAATGGAATCAGAAATAGGGAAATGCCTGTGACATAGAGGGCTTCAGGTCCCCAAAGATGGAGCTCCACTTGCAAGGAGACCCTCTCAGTCAGTATTTACTGTTTCTTGGGTCATTTCAACCCCTGCTACAGAAAGGATGTCCCTTTCATGGAGTTCTGCTGGGATGTCACTGTGACATGATCCTTTCTCTTGTGCCACTTGACCCCCCTAACCCTATGTTCTGTGTAAGTGGTAATGGGATGACTTGCAATGTTGAGATAGTTTCACCACCACAACTGAGGGTAGGGTACCTCTGGCATCTAGAGGGTAGAGTCCAGAGGCAAGCATCACCCAGTCCATTGTAACAGCAGTTCTGTGGCTGAAAAGCTCACCTCTAGAACAGCCAATATCAAGCCTCAACTGCCCAGTCTGTGAGAGGTAATGAAAAGCTGCTACCCTGCCCTGGGGCTGAGATGTCCCTAGGGACCCTGGGCAGCTGTGGACTCTTATTTTTTAGTCCTGAGTGACCCTGGGAACACTTGACTTCTTGTGCCTGAGAAACTGTCAGAGGAAAAGGAGAGTCTAGAGTCTGTTGGTCTTGTAGACACCAGCATTTGTTGGAGGGGAGACAGAGGTGTGATTAAGCCAGCAGGTAAGGAGGGCTTCAGAGGCAGAATAGATGGGAAAGCTGGGCCAAGGCCTAGAAATGCAGAGCCTAGTGGAGGATCAGGCAAACTCATACTGTTGATGATGGGGCCAACATGGGGATGGGAAAGCATGGGAAGACGGGGGTGAGGGTTCTAATTGGTAACAGTCCAATAAGCAAGAGAAGCACAGTCCCTGTTATTCAGAAATCTAAGCAGGAAGGAAGCACAAAATAAGTTGATCACCAAGGACAAGAATCTTATCTACCATGCAAGGACTTGGGGACAAGACTGGACTGGTAGGGCTGGGGATATGGCTCAAGTGGTAGCGCGCTCGCCTGGCATGTGTGCAGCCCGGGTTCGATCCTCAGCACCACATACAAAAAAAGATATTGTGTCCACCGAAAACTAAAAAATAAATATTAAAATACTTTCTCTCCTCTCTCTCTCTCTCTCTCTCTCTCTCTCTCTCTCTCTCTCTTCTCTCTCTCTCTTTCTTTCTTTAAAAAAAGATTTTCTTTAAAAAAAAGATGTTGTGTCCTCCAATAACTAAAAAATAAATATTAAAAAAAAGACTGGACTGGTAGAGACTGGGGGCTTACCCAAGCCCTAGAGGACTAGGGAACAGACAGGTTTCCAGCACAAAGACCAGAGCACCAGTTGCCAAAAGAAGGTCAATAACAAGACTGGGGTAAAAATTGCATCTCCCACTCTGCACAAAAGTCTACTTGAAGTAAATCAAACACTTAGGAATTAGACCAGAAACTCTCCAACTCCTAGAAGAAAATGTAGGCTCAACACTCCAACATCTTAGTACAGGCACCAACTTTCTTATCAAGGCTCCTAATGCACAAGAAATAAAACCACCTCAATAAGTGGGATGGCATCAAATTAAAAAGGTACTGCCCAGCAAACAAGCCAGAACAATGAGAAAGACTACAGAATGGGAGAAGACCTTTGCCACTAATGTCTCAATCAGAAGATTAATATCCAGAATACATAAAGAACTCAAAAAACTTAATAACACAAAAAATTCATAAATGGGGAAAAGAACTAAACAGACACTTCTCAAAAGAAGAAGGACAAATTACCAAAAAACACATGGAAAAATGTTCAACAACTCTATCAATCATGAAAATACAAATCAATATTACACTGATATTTCTTCTTACTCGAGTCACAATGGCCATTATCAAGAATACAAATAATAATAAATTCTGGTAAGGGTATAGGGGGAAATTTACATTCATACATTTTTGGTGGGACTGCAAATTAGTACAATCACTTTGGAAAACAGTATGGAGATTCCTCAAAAATCTAGGAGTGGAACCACCATATGGCCCAGTTGTCCCATTCTTTAGTATCTAAACAAAAGAATTAATGTCAGCATATTATAGTGGGATAGCCTCATCAATGTTTAAGGAAACACAGATCACAATAGCCAACTTATGACACCAGCCCAGATGCCTGTCAATAGATGGCTGGATAGAGAAAATGTATTATATGTGCACAACGGAGTTTTACTCGACCATTAAAAACAAGAATGAAATTATAGCATTTTCTGGTTAGTGGATAAAACTAGGTCATCATACTCAGTGAAATAAGCCAGACTCAGAAAATCAAGGATCAAATGTTATCTCTCAAATATGGAAGCTATTATTATCATCCTGGTTTTACCAAAGGGGGGAGGCAGATTATATCACTTGCTCACAAGATCCCAAAAAAGAGAAAAATAAAATAGTGAGGGGACCCCATAAAAATAGAAGTGAAATCAGTGAAATAGAATAAAGGGATTGGGTGGGGGAAGAATGAATGGGAAAAGGGAGGAACACCAGAATGAAATTGACCAAAATATCATATATACCACAGTGAATTTCACCTTTATGTATATCCATAAAGCACTAAAGTGCTAATCAAAAAACTATAAATAAGTAGAAGACCAGTAGAACAGAGGAAAGAAAACAGGAAAGGGACAGGCAGAGGAAAAGCCTAGAGATGGAATTAGCACCAACTATATTTCATGCTTGTATAATCATGTCAAATGATGCCCAATATTATGTATAACTATAATGCACTAGTGGTGGGAGGAACCCAGGTGGGCTGCCTGGGAAGGCAGTGAAAAGGCTGGTACCTCCTTCTGGCTCCTTCCCAGGCACTTACTGCTCTGCCCATCATTCCCACTGGCCACATCACTCTCCCAACATGTTGGTCTCCCCTATCAGTCTGAATGTTCCAGGAAGGGTCACTTGTTTACCTGCTGATACTCAATGCAAAGCAAGCCACTTGGAACATAGTAGGCCTTTAAAATTATTGTCTGGCTATCTGGGTCCTAGCTGGCAAGACAGCTCAGTGGTCCCTCGGCTAGACAGCAGGTGGCTGTGGATAGCTGGGAGCCTGTTGCACACTCAGGTACAAATTGCCGGGGTTCTAACCTTGCCTCAGCTATTGCTATTTGGGCCATATTGTGAGGAATTCAATCCTACTGCATCGAATTTTTCTAACAAGATGGGAATTTATACTTTTTTATCTTATTATGCACCTTTCAGTTGATGTATAAAGAACATAGGATAGTGCTAGACATGCCACGCACTTGTTGTTATCATCTGATGACAGATAAAGAACATTTTGTATGTGCGCATATTGTAGCTGTCACAGCCAGCAGCAGAGACTTAGCATCTCCCAAGGAGCACGGGAAGATGGCAGCCTCCCACAACCCACCCTCAATTAACGTTCATTAAATGTTAGCATCGTGGCCCAGAAGAACAGAAAGGATATGCATCCCTGAGGCAAGTCGCGCGTCCATGGGGGAAGCGGCGTGTCAATCATGCGGTCCCCATCTCTTTGCTCAGGGCTGGTGCAGTTGTAACTAACCCGTTCGCCTTCTAGGAAGGGGCGCCTGCTGTTCCCAGCACCTCTGAGAGGCAGGCGCCTCCTGGAGGCCACCGCTATATCTGCGGGGATGCCCACCTGCATTTGGGGTGGTGGCGGGGTGAGGGAGATTGTGGCCCGGGAGGAGGGTTCATTCATTCTATTTTGTGCATAAACATTTATAGACACTGCTGTGTGTTAGGATCGTTATTACTGGGGGGAAAATAAAAGGAACATCTCATCTCTCGGTGCATTCATGGCATGATGGAGAAGATAGATCATCAACAGGTAATTCAATAATTCAATGTGCATCACAAAGAGCTGGGAAAGAGATGGATATCAAGGAGAAAATAACTAACCCCTTCATTTCTCCGAGCTTTGATTTGTCCTGGTACTAGTTCAAGGCACCAAAAAAATAAAGACAGGAACTAAACAGTCATCCTGCTCCTGAGGAGCACATAGTCCCATGGGAGTACAGACAGGCAAACTTAGAACTAAGAGGCAAACTTAGAAATAAGGGACAAGGCAAGAAGGGACCAGCCAGGCATGGGAAGAATGGTCAGGGGAAATACTGCAGTATTTTGCAATGAAGCCTGGAGAATGTGCACAATTTCTCCAGGTTAAGATGTGAGAAACAGTATCTTCGGTAAATTTGTAAAAGCAAATGGAAATATATGGGTTGGTGAATGGTGGGTTTGTTCTGAATCTAAAATACAAGGAAGGGCAAGGACGCCAGGCAGGAGAGTTGGGGGACATACAGGATGCATCAGAAATTCTAGAGTAGAAATTCACACTATGCAAATTCAACCTGAAATGCAGAGTGAGGGCTGATAAAAATATAGACCGCTCAAACTTGATGCCCACCAAGTGCAGAGCACTGGGCACCATTACTTATTTTAATTTTTTAATGGACTGAGAGGGTAAGTACCATTATTATCCCGAGTTTACCCAAGTTTAGGAGGGAAACAGATTACATCACTTGCTCACAAGCTCCCCAAACAGGCATCAATTATTTGTTAGATCAGGTCAGCCAGATGCTGAGCAGGAGCCCTTCCATGCTACTGAGCTAAAGAAAGCCAGGGGCACTACAGACAAGACCCCTGGGGCAGGTGGAATCACATCACCTAATGACTTATCTGGATGTGGAATATGAAGAATAGGGAAGAGTCAAAGATACAATTATAATGACATTTGTTTTTGAGATAATACATTTTCAGACCTAAGAAAAATATTCTGTGCCTTTGAGAACAAAGCCCCCAGTTTTAAAACCACACTTTCAGCCAGGTTCAGTGGCACACACCTGTAAGCCCAGTGGCACGAAGATCAGGAGCAAGTGATGATCAGGAGCTCAAAGTCAGCCTCAGCAACTTAGTGAGGCCCTAAGCAACTCAGAGAGACCAAGTGTCTAAATAAAATATTAAAAAGGGCTGGAGATGTAGCTCAGTGCTTAAGGGCTTTGGAGTTCAATTCCTGATACAAAGTTAAAAAAATCTTCCAGGATCACTGCAACTATGTGCAACTGTATCATAGTCCCTGTTCCTCCTAGTAGGAAGGATGAGTGGGGTATGCTCCTAGGTGTAGCCCCCATCACACACCCTGGATCCTGTCCTGTACCTACTCAACCACATCACTTCATCAATTTGTCTGTCTCTCCTTCAGGAACAGTTTTTTGTCTTTTCACTGAATCATCTCCATAATATCATATATGTGTACGAAAATCTCCCCCATTAAAAAATAAAAACCTTCTTGACCCCAAACCTCAAGCCTCCTCTCACCACCATATTATATCTATCCTCTTCAAAGCACTTATTCATACTCAGACTCCACTTCTTTTCCTCTCATTTTTTCTCAAACCCACTTCAATCAGTTTCATTCTCATGACTCTGCCACAACTGCTTCTATGGAGTTCATTAAATGACTCCACATTGCAAATCTCAGGGGCCATTGAGAGTCCTCCCCTGAGGTGACCTGCCAGCAGTATTTCACACAGGTGAGTCTCCTCACTCAAGTGCCTTGCAGCTGCCTACCCTCTTCTCTACCTGCCCTCCCCTCCTCCCTGTGCTCACTACCTGGCTGTGGTCTAACAATTCCCCACTGCCTGTTTCCAGCCTGATCTTCTCTCTGAACTTCAGGCCCATCTGTCCCACTGTCCACTCCACATCTCGCCTAGACACTGAAACCAGTGTGTGGTCTGTGTGAAATGACCTCACCTCTTCACTCTGTTCTCAGTGTGGACAGCTATGGAGGAGCATAGCAAGAGCATGGCCTGAGCCATGAGGACGCTGCTAGAACAGTGGGCACACACTCCTGTTGGCACCAGAAGTCATCAATTGCTTCTCAGTGCCACCAGTGAGTGGAGGTGAGGAATTTGCCAAGAACTTGTGCAAGGGGACCAATAAAGTGTCTCCAGGTGACCCCAGCCTGGGCTGGCATGGGCTTTCACAGAGTGCCCTGTGCTGATCTGTGAGCCCTGAACCCATGGGGCCTCAACCCCACTGCCTCATTGTGGATGCAGCTTCCAGAATGAACACATGGCCATCAAACCTACATCTCCCTGGGGAGACCATGGGGGCAATATTCAGGCTTCTGACAGTGAAATATGTGTGTCATGACACCAAATGCAATTGAGTTGACCGCATTGTGACCTGTTTCAGGATGTTCTGGATGAACAGGGAAATCCAGTCAGTAGTTGCCCTCTCTCCCACATCATTTCTCTCTTCCCCACACTCCACCATTCCCATAAGAATAATTTCTACCACTTAAAATAAAACAACTCTGTTGACCTCACATGGCTCTCATCACTGCCTCTGTCTCATTTCTGCTCTGTATTGCAAATCTCCCCTAAACACTCAACTGCCTATCATCACCTGTCTTCTAGAATCCATGCCACTTGGGTTTTTCTTCCCACCCACACCACAAACTTTTTTTTTTTTTAAAGAGAGAGGGAGAGAGAGAGGGAGAAATTTTTAATATTTATTTTTTAGTATTTGGTGGACACAACATCTTTGTTTGTATGTGGTGCTGAGAATTGAACCCAGGCCGCATGCATGCCAGGCGAGTGCACTACCGCTTGAGTCACATCCCCAGCCCAACCACCACAAACTTTTTTTAACCCAAATAAATGATGGCTGCCAAAGGTAACAGCCCATCTTCATCCAGCATGCACTTGACTGTGTGCAGCACTTGGCACTTGAATGTGCCCATCCTTCATAGCATCGTCTCCCACTTGGTTGGTCCCCAGGGTGACCCTCCCACTTCTCTCCCTCCCTTCTTGGCTTACCAGTTTAAAGCCAGCCTCTGTAACCTAGTGAGGACCTAAGCAAGATAGTGAGATCCTGTCTCAAAATAAAATCAATAAAAAAGTGGCTGAGGATTAGAGAGAACCACACAGGGTGTTGCTAGGTTGCCAGGGTCTTGCTAAGTTGGCTGGCCCTGAACTAGTGATCTTCCTGCCTCTGCCTCCTGAATCACTGAGTTTACAGACATGGGCCATCCCTGGATCTTCATTTATAAATTTATAAAAATTTAAGATTTCTTAATTTTTGTCTCTAGCCTTAACACTCCTGAACTTCCTTCCCACAGACTCAACTACCTATGCAACACCTCCACCTGGATAGCAAACTACCTCCTCACTGTAAGGTGCCCCAAACAAAATTCCCCTTCCTTCCCTTTCTCCCTCCCTGCCTTTCTCCTTGCTTCCTTTTCTTCTTTCCTTCCTTCCTCCTTTTCTTTCCTATATTTTATCTTTGACTTACTCCTTATAATAAGGGATTTCAAACATCCACAAAAGTCCATAGACAAACTTGTGTACCAACTCCCCCACCCATCCCACAGGCTCGGTGACTATTCACTCAGGACCAATCTTGTTTCCATTCTCCACCCCATATTGTCTTTCCCAGACATACATGTTGTATCATTCCATATATATATTTTTCTTAGTTTGCATCTCTAAAAGACAAGTCCTCATTTTTAAACATCATCATGCCCTCATTGTCCTCATTAAAAAAAAAAAAAAAGACGATTTCTTAACATCATCTAATAGCCAGTCAATGTTCCATTATCCATCTACGTCATAATTTTTTGGAAGCTTGAATCAGAATTCAAATAAGGTCTGCACAGTGTGATTAATATATCTGTAAGTCTTTTAATCTCTAGATTCTCCCTCCCATTCCCTTTTCTTGGCAATTTATTTGTCGAAACTAGGTCATTTGTCTTTGGTGTTATCCTCTCTTTGGATCTTGCTGAATGCACCCCACAGTATTGTTTGGCATGTCACAACCGCCTCTGAATTATCTGAAAATTGGTATTTGGATTCTAGAGGTAGTGGCAGATCCTTCTATTGAGAGGCAAATAATGTCTCTTTTTTATCATATTCAGAGCAGTTTATGCTCATTGCCTGGACCCATTACCTCATTAAGATGGTGTGAGATTCAAATTCTATCATTCTTCTTCATTCATTAGCTGGAAGATTATTAAAGAAAAATGCCCCCTCAAATACTATTTGATTATCCTAGATATAGTTCGCATATAAAAGGCAGAATAAATGCTTATTCTTTCCCTTTACTATCAATCATTTTTCTCAATACTGAGTTAGTTTGCCATCATTCTCCAACAAGCACCAATTAAAAGATCTATTTTAGCATCATCATAAACACATGGATTTAAACACATTTGATGACATTGCAATTCATTGCAGTTTTATCCTTATTAATGCTCACATATTCTTCTTTCTTTCTTCTCTCTTTCTTTCTTTTTCTTTTTTACTGGACCCAGGGCCATCTACATGATAAGCAAGTGCTCCACCACTGAGCTACATTCCCAGATCATTATCTCATCCTTATCCCATCATTATCCCACCCTTCTAACTGGCATTAGTCCTTGGGACCAGACCCAAATCGTCTTTGAAAGCTTTATTGCTAGCTAGTATTTCCAAATACCCCAGGATCCTATGGTCCATTTCCTGCCCCATACTTCTTGTCAGCAAACGTGGGAAAGAGTACTGCAAGATCACAATATGAATGCTGGCATGACTGTTGTGCCATTTGTTTGAAATAGATCTCTTGATTCTCTCCTCAAAGCCTGCTCCTCCCTCACTCTTCCCCATGCTCATGGGTGGCAACTCCCTTCATCTAGTTACTCGGGCCAAACACCTTGGAGTCAGCATTGAGTCCCTTTCCTTCACACCCATGTCTGCTCTATCAGTAAATCTGCTGACTTTGGCTTCATATAATGTACGCATCTCGGCCACGATCACTCCCTGAACTGTGGTCTCACCTGCTGCATTGTAGGAGCCTTTTAACTGTTTTTTCTGTCTGTTCTCTACAGGGCAGCTAATTGGCTCTTTTGAAAAACATGACCGAGACCTTGGAACTACTTTGCTCAATATGATTTGCTTCTCCTTGTGCTTGGAGAAGAGTGCAGACACGTTATGACAGGCTGTAGGCCTGCATGATCTGGTCTCAAACCCTTCCCCCACCCTTGACCTCCCTGTGCTCACTGCCTAGCTGCTTCCATTCTCTTCCTCAACAGTTCATGCCTTTCCCTCTGAATGGAGAGCTCTTGCTCTCTCTCTCTTGCTCTCTCTCTCTCTCTCTCTCTCTCTCTCTCTCTCACACACACACACACACACACACACACACACACACAAACCCCTCTTCCCCATCTCCTCATTTCTGCTGTCTTCACTTTATCAGAAAGGCCTTTCTTCACTCCTGTATAAAATAGGCCTCACATGGCCCCACACCAACATCTCTGTCCTTTTACCCTGCTCTTTTTGTCTTGGGAGCACTAAGCACAGGGGACAGCTGTGCTCATTCTCTCACTACTAGGATACAAGGCAGGAATTTGTCCATTTTGTTCACTGCTGTACCCCAAGAACTAAAATAGCAGTCCTGGAAATTGTTCAACTGATGTTTGTTGACTGACTCAATGAATGAGTGAATTAAGGCAAAGGAGAGAGGGAACATGTGGAGAAGAGACAGATGTGTTAGTCAAGTTTCCATCCCTATGACAAAATACCTGAGAGAATCAAAGAATTTGGGCTCAGAGTTTCAGAAGTTTGGGTCCATGGTTGCTTACCCTGTTGCTTTTGGACCCATAGCAAGGTAGTCCATCATGGCTGAAATTTGGGGCAGAGCAGAGCTGTTTGCATCATTGGTAAGGAGGCAAAAAGACAGAGGAAGGGGCCTGGATCCCAATACCTCCTTCAAGGACAGACTCCTAATGACCTTCTGCAAGGCTCTGCCTCATAAAGCTTTCACCTTCTTTCAACAGCATCACAGACTGTTGGCAAAGCCTTTGATGCATGAGGGGACAGTGGGAGACTTGAAGACCTCTCATTTAGCCTTTGGGGCAGTGGTGGCATTGACCCTTGATGAGATGTTGTCAGTGGGAAAGATGACAGAGCTCTCTCCTGTTCCAGACTTACCTTCCTGGTCTTCAACAGAAGAGGCCTCATCTGGTTTCAGCAATGAACCATAAGTGAAACCATTTATTACAGAGAGTTGCAGGAACATGATATAAAGATGAACAAACAGTGTAGAGGAGAGAAATGAACCCTCTTGAGTTTCTGTAAATATCAGAGAACAAGAGAACCCAGAAGTCTCCCTATTTAGCTGATCAAACAAAGTTTAGCAAGGCCTTTGGAAGCACCCCAGCAGAAGGCAGGGTGTCCAAGTGTGTATTTCAGGGAGCACATCATAGTCAGCCCATCTCTGCTTTCATGAGTGTTCAGGTAAAAAGTTTAAATCATTGGTTTACAATAAACCTAAACAAAAGGGTCATTTTCTTTTAGACTGGCCACTTGTATGGGAAAATATGGCCATTTATTTAAGACCATCAGCTGTCTCTAGTGGGAGACTGGATCTTTTGAAGGCAATCTATGCAGGATGGGGACGCAGAGGCACTGGAGGGGATAGGGGAGTTTGGTGGGTGTGGACAGTTCCTTGAACATGCTGGCCAAAGCTCTCTGCCTGTTCTTCCCTCCCCTCACCCCTGGTTCCCCCGCCCTTTCCCTTCTTAGCAACTTCTTTCTTTTCCCTCTCTCCCTCCTCCCTTTATCCCCATTCCCTCCTCCTTTCATTCTATCTCTCTACCTCTCCATCTCTACTCACCTCCTCCCTTGAAATAATGTCTATGACTTTAAAAAACAATGGAAATTCATGATTTTAAATTAATCTGCTTGTTGGGGGAATCTAAATGAAAAAAAATACATAGTAATGTCCTGTCTTCCAGGTGCATCAGAGGCCATATTGAAGTTCAGGATCAGGTTTAAAAACAGAGATGGCTCTGGCTGAGGAAGCAGTTCCGAAATACAGGCACACGAGGGCGCCTCTGGGGCGGAGCCGCTGATAAGGAACAGGCATTAGTCAATTGCAGTGTCCAGTGCCGCTTTCAGGGGCACCATCTCTTTGCATCTCTAGACAAGTGTAAATTATATTACTACCAGTGCTTCAGCCACGCCACCACCCACCCCCTGGCTCCGTGAGATCTCGAACAGGTCATCAGGATTCAGAAAGCAGTGATAGCTCAATGGGCTGAAGATGGGAGGCCTTCTCTCAAGTGGCTCTGATGTGTGTCATCTCTCAGGGACTCCCATTCCATCCTGGGGAATACCTGAAATTGGACAGCTCATCTCCCTAGTGAGGGAGGGCTTAGGACTAGATTTAATTTGATTTCAGTACAGTGACATTTCATCCATCCCAGTACTTGTGCAGCAACTCCATAGTCACATTATGCATAATATATTTGAGCTGAATAATACACGTGCACAAACATCTTTTCCCCTATATTTTCATTCTGTGGAGCATGGGTAAATGGCCTTAGAGCGACATCTGAGGCTTAGAAATACAAAAAAAAAATGTTGCCATGAAGGGGTCGCCAGTCCTACAAAGCAGAGCGTGTCTCCTGGGGCAACTCCAGTAACCTAAGGTGAGGACTTTCCTAGCACTCCTGAGCAATGGGAAAATGTCAATGCTCAGAAGCCCTGTGCTGCACCTTCTTCAGTCCCCAGGATCAGCAGCAGCTGCAGATGGTTCTGGCATTTCCCACTGCTTATTAAGATGAAAAACATTCAATAAAATAGAGCACACGTTTGTTCCTCAGAGGACCTGAGGACCCAAAGCTGCCAAGGATACTAATTCCCATTTATTTCTACACTTTTGGGGGGCATGTTTCTTGTCTGCTTTCCCTGGAAATGGGCTTGCAGCCTGGAAAGCAGACAGCATAAAACTAAAAATCTCCTGTAATTTCACCATCAATGAACTCATAAAAAAATTCTGGAATATATCCACAGTCACTTTACCTCTGTACTTTATTTTTCTCTCTCTCTCTCTCCCTCCCTTTTTCTCTCTATCCTTCTCCCTTTTCCTCTAATGCTTTACTCAGTACCATAGAAAAACTGTTGTTAAGCACAGATATAGGAGGGTTATGACACTGACCATGTGCCAGGCCACAAAGGATTACTTGATAAATACCATAGAAAAAAAATAACAAACATATCATTTTCTCAGACCCTAATAAAAAAATAGAAATGCATAGCAAAAGGATAGTTTGCAAAATATATTGCTTGGAAATAAATAAGATTAAATTTTAAAATGTGAAAAAAGAAAACATATAGCAAATTATTATGCACTCAGAATGTCAATGAAATGGTAATCATTTAAATTTCCTGGGACTTAAAACAGTAGATGGAGGGAAATTTATAACTTCAAACAAAAACTGTTAATTCAAGAAACTGGAAAAAAGTAAAAGGGCAAATTTAATAAACAAGAAAGAAAAATAAATAAAAATAAGGACAAAAAATCAATGAAGTAAAGGAAGAAAAGACAAAAGCAAAAGCAAATTCTTTGAAAACTTTAATAAAGTAAAATTCTGGGCTGGGGATGTGGCTCAAGCATGCTCACCTGGCATGCATGCTTCCCAGGTTCGATCCTCAGCACCAAATACAAATGAAAGATGTTGTGTCCACTGATAACTAAAAAAAAAATAAATATTAAAAAATTCTCTCTCTCTCTCCTCTCTCTCTCTCTCTCTCTCTCTCTCTCTCTCTCTTAAAAAAAATAAATAAATAAAGTAAAATTCTGCCAAGACCAATCAAGAAAAGAGGAGATGAAAGCCAAGCACAGTGGTGCACACCTGTAATCCCAGCAACTCGGGAGGCTGAGGCAGGAGAATTGCGAGTTCAAGGGCAGCCTCAGCACTTTAGCAAGGCCTTGAGCCATTTAGCAGATTCTGTCTCAAAATTAAAAATTTTTTAAAAGGGCTGGGATGTGACTCTGTGGTAAAGCACTTCTGGATTCAATAAAAAAAAGGGAGAGAAAGAAATTGCAAATAGATAAGACTAATTGAAAGGGGAGAAACAATTATAGATATGACAAAGAGAAAAAAATGATGTAATAACAATAATCCCTTTGAAGTAGCTTTGTTAGACTTTCAAACCTAAATCTGTTTGAGGGTCAACATTTAAGAATCAATTTGCAGAAATACAGAGGACAGGAGAACATGTCAAATTGGAGATGCAATCATGGACAATTCTAGGCCATGACCCGTGACCCAATTTCTTCAAAGGAAGAAAAATAGCTAGAAGGGACCAGAGATATTAGAAGACAAGTGCAATGGATAGACTTCCTCAGATTCAGATTCAAAAAGACAGGCTTAAAAAAATGACATTTGTGAGATAATTGGAAGCTTAAACACTAATTGGGGTTTCTTGATATTAAGCAATAATTACCTGGGGAGGAATGGTGGATAGACTAAAAAACACAGTTCTTAACTTTTGAAGTTCCCTACAAGAGCATTTGCAGTTATAAAAATGCCCTTGTTAGCCAAACTCAGTGGTGTACACCTGAAATCCCAGCTATCCAGGAGACTGAAGCAGAAGGATTGCAAGTTCTAAGCCAGTCTGGGCAATTTAGCAAGACTGAAATAAAAAAATGAAAAAGGACTGGGGATTTAGCTAAGGGGTAGAGTGCCCCCGTATTCAATCCTTGGTTACCCCCCCTCCCAAAAAATGCCTGTGATATGCTTTAAAGCATTAAGAGAGCAAGGCTGAGGGCTGTAAATACAAGATTAGCTGTGAGTTGATAACCACTGAAGTACAGGAGATCATAAATCTACTTTTGATTATGTGCTTAAATTTTTCTAAAATAAAAGTTTTCAAAATATGATGAACAACGATATGCTAAACAATGTGAAAATCTAGATATTGTTGGTAAGTTTATGAAGCAATATGAAATGCCAAAATATGAAATACATAGCCCCAAACCCAATTTACAATCATTAAACTTAATGATTTTTTTTTTACTCTATAATTTCTGCTGTTTCTAAGTCACCAGTTAATGGAATTTTTTATTAGCAACCTAAATGGTCTAAAACACTAAGAATGAAAAAGAAATTCCAGGAATTGTTACCAAAAACCTATAACAAACTTTTTTTGGTGGGTACCAGGGATTGAACTCAGGGGCACTCGACCACTGAGCCACATCCCAAGCCCTATTTTGTATTTTTTATTTAGAGACAGAGTTTCAATGAGTTGCTTAGCACCTCGCCTTTACTAATGCTGGTTTTGAACTCAAGATCCTCATGTCTTAGCCTTCCAAGCTGCTGGGATTACAAGCATTCACCCCCACACCTGGCTAACAAAAAAAATTTATCAGGAAAATTTCAGTATATTTCCTTGCCTCTCAGGTATAGTTGACACTTTTAAAAAATAATAATATAAGATGCCTGGTTAAGTTACAATTTCAGATTAAAAATTATTTAGTGTAAGTATATCCCATGCAATATTTAGGATAAAATACTGGGTATCCTATATTTTATCTGTCAATCCTACTTTGAGGGAACATTCAGCATCTGAAGACATTCTCGTCTAAACTGGGAGTGGGGTATTAATGACATCTGCTATACAGCCTACAATGCCAAAGATCGTACCTCTCACACATACAACAAAGTAATGATTCTAAGGTTAGAATCCTATGTTACACACTTATAATAACCGACCAAAAATATAAGAACCACACACAGCAACTATGAATTATATGGGCATTAACTTAATTCATAAAATCTTTATAAACTTTTAAACTCTAACAAATAACAGAAGAGATTTTATAAATACATAGAGATTTTTAATGCTTTTGTGAATGTTAAATGTTAATTTTAACTCCATGATCAATAAATACAAAATTCAAAAATTTAGGCAGATTATTTTCAGAGATTACTTATTATTCTAAATTTTACATGAAGTAATAAAGGGCCAAGACTAGCATAGTCAACTTTGAAAAAGAAAAGGGAATACTAACTCTGCTAGATACTAGGCACACTACCAAACCCTGGTAATAGAAACAGAATGTTACTGTCCCAAGAACAAACAAAAGGGATTAATTAGAGAGATAGAACACTCAGAAATACAACCTTGCAAGCCTAATATAACTTTATATATAACTTTAGAAAAGTTGTCCCAAGCCAGTAAGAAAAGATATAAATCACTAGTAACATGGGAAAAAAAAACTAAATCCTATTTATTATTATATAGAAAACAAACTTCTTCAACGGATTCATTTATCCTTTAAGGCAAAAAATTACCAATAAATAAAATTAACAGAAGACCATTTTAGTGACTTAAGGGTGATAAAATTCAGAAGAACCAACTATACAAACAGTAAGCAGGTGTGGTGGCACACACCTGTAATCCCAGCAACTCGGGAGGCCAAGTTAGGAGTGTCAAAAGTTCAAGGCAAGCCTCAGAAACTTAGCAAGGTCCTAAGCAACTTAGTGAGACATTGCACGGAGTAGCCAGGCTAGGAATGGCAGATAAGGCCAAGCCTCCCAGATGCCCAGAGGGGTGGAAAACCTATGGGGAGCTGCTGAGGAGGGGGCTGCCTGCCTTTACCACAACAGATCATTGAGGCAGAGGGGACATTCAGGGAAGTCCACTACACCTGCTGTCATATAGTATTGTTTTTAACAACAATAGGATCATTATATAGTCATATCCCTGGGCATCATGGAGGATTGATTTCAGGACTCTCCAAGGATACTAAAATTCATTCCAACATGCTTGATACATAAGATATGACACCAAGCATTTTGTGAAAGCTTTTGAGTGTATTCCCTTGGGGTCTTAGAAACCGTGTAGGAGAACATCAAAGTATCTTTCCAAAAGGGAGAGTGAGGTTTGGGAGTAAAATTAGCTACTTGTTTAAGGCTATGGGTGTTTGTGAACATGTGAGTGTGCTTTAAATTACACATAATTTTAAACAACTTTGTAAAAAGAGTTTTAAAAGTTTAATGGTGTTGAACCAAGCATAGGAATTAAAAATTGAAAAGATGAAACTATACCTTGTTGTTCTGCTTTAAAATATAAGTCTCCTTCTCATTTGCAATTAAGATGCTGATAATTTGCATAAAATGTGTAAAATTAGAGATAATTGAACTACAGTAGCTATAAAAGTGGCATTTCCATTTAAAAAATAAATCAGATGTCCAGTAAAAGGGTGTAAGATCCATTCCCCTCTCTCCCATTTGGATCTCTGATATTTTTCACACTTTTATAGCTGATTTTTATTGCCAAACAATCAGGGGAGTTTGTGTCAGCTTGGAGATGGCAGCAGGCCCAGGCAGGCCTGTTAACTCTGTCATGTTAAGGACCTTTTAGAAGATTCAAATCCAGCCTCAGCACCCAGGTCAGCAGATCAGATCCAGGGAGACCTCAGGGAGGCTGCAGTGAGGGTGGGAAGAACGCAGGACATGGAGAAAAAGAGAGAAGAAAAGCCAAAGTATAGAAATGCCTTTAAATTAAACATCAATAGCTGTTTCTGTTTCCCCTGGAAACCTCAAGTTTAAAGGGATCAATCTGGAAAAGAGTACATCAATGATCAAAGTGGTCACAAATGATGGCCTCGGACTGGTGTTTACACTTTGGCTGGAGGAGATTTTCCTTCCAGGATAAGGTACAGTCTGCATCCTGAAGGTGACAGCAGGAGCAGCTAGTTGTAATCAACTTCATGAACACCTCTAAGGCCTGTATCTGACTGCTCACCTCTCCCTTTGGACCTCAGGCATGGGAAGATGTAAGCTATTTGTTTTGCTCTTCTACTGAGATATTTATAATATTGAATATTGGTGGGTTTTCTCTTTGTTCTGTTTCATCTTTCCTCCTCCATGAACATGTAAACCCTTCAAGGGCAGAGGCTCTGTTTCTAAGCAGAGCATTGGTGGTGGTGGTGGTAGAGGGCAGCTGAGTAGATTTCACAGACTTGAAACATGATATTGAAAGTTCCAAATTTAGGCTATGTTCATGGGTGAATACACTACTACCATTATACCCACACATATAATGGGTATAACTGTAATGCACTGATTAAAATAATAGTAACAATAATAGAAGAGTCATCAGTGGATTAGAGCAAGGTGATCACTTGGAGGAAAGGGAGGAAGGAAAGGGAAAGTATTGGGAGATGAGATTGATTAAAGTATGTTCTGTGCATATACAAATATAGCATAGCAAATCCCACATTATGTATAATGATAAATCGCCAATAAAAATATTTTTTTAATAAAAGAAAGTGCCCACCTGGGCAAGAATGCTGAAATCTCAGAAATGTGACAAAGCTCTTGAAGCTATATAAATGGGAGAAAAAATGCCAGCTATAGGTCTGCTTCTTTGGATATAGTTTAAAAGTCATATTTTTTAAAACCACTCATGATAACAGGAATAAAAAAGTGGGGTGAAGATCTCCTATACTAAGTCACTGAATCTGTGACTCTCAAATCTCTACTCCTGTTGTGTCTGTGTTTTAGGCAATAGGTCCCAGTGCACTAGGGTGGGATGGTCAGCTCTGTTTGGAGGGCCTTTCCCTGGACAGTTCTTTGCTGTTGTGGTCTTATTCAATCTATAGCATCTCTTTAAAATGACATTTTAAAAGAAAATCCTACAGATCTCTTAGATTTCTATCTTCTTTTTGGAAGTTATTATCTGATTTGATAATAGGGAGTAGGGTTATTGATTTAGATGTGACCCCTGCCTAGTAGCTTGGTTGCTTTCAATCTGGGGAATCCTGGAGATGATACATCAACCTATGATAGCAATTCTGGTATCTAAGACACCAGAGAAGGCCAGTTGGAGTTAATGACAGCAGAATGCAAATACTGAGCATCCTGCTGACCACCCTGTCGTCTTTCCCATTTTTTCCTGTAGGACAATCTGGATGTGCTCTCTTCGCTAACTATCCATGCATCTTTTTTAATTTCATGGCATGACCATTTTCCATTGAGAATCAACATAAATTTAAAACTTTTAAAAGGTACTCTATTTACCACGTGAAGGTGGGTGAGAGAAGATTTATTAGTATTTAATAACATGTTTTAAATCCACGTAATATATAAGGTATGTGATATACTGTGATTCTTTTTGCATCTTAACCAAAAATTCTTAGCACAACAGAATGAAGAAGTTCTATGAGTGTTCCATGAAGAAGGATCCTGAATGGAATTGCCTGAATCTGGAGCCAGGATATTGAGAGAGCTGGAATGCAATGCAGCTGCCATTCTTTTTTGTGCATATAGAAACTATCTG
Source organism: Ictidomys tridecemlineatus (assembly GCF_052094955.1). Taxonomy (NCBI): domain Eukaryota; kingdom Metazoa; phylum Chordata; class Mammalia; order Rodentia; family Sciuridae; genus Ictidomys; species Ictidomys tridecemlineatus. The sequence goes on along the minus strand of NC_135478.1, from coordinate 65,400,462 downwards.
CGATCTCAGAATCTTAAGAATCAATTAATTGACATTGTTTAGAGTGTCAATACCTGTTGGTACTCTGGATATTTATCATAGAAAAGTATTGTAAACCAGATTAGAAAGAGAACATACAAACATGCAAGTTTCAGAGAACATGCAAGTTTTTGGATTTTTTTTTTCTGTTTAACCAGTAAAATGGTCTCCTAAACCTTAGGAAAAGAATGTGTTTAACAAATTAATTAATTTAGTTATTTTCTTCTTGTACTCCACCACTAGCTTTTCAGCCTATTTACATGGGTAGGCAGAAATGCAAAACCAGCTTCCATTAAAGGCTGGCAAAAGAAAAAGAGGAAAATAAAAGGGAAATTTTTAAAAAGAAATAGGAGTAAAATATGTGGTGTGTTATTGTCAGAGTTTCTGCCAGGCATACCTTGAACTTGAATTGAGTGTCTCCTCCCAAAGAGAAATGAACCCTAAGTGCCTTTCCTTCCAACTAGGGGACTATCACCTTAACCTGCCTATACTCAATGTAAATTCCATAATCATTTAGTCTTTTTTATAATATGGGAACTTCAAGTGGAGAACTCAAAGCATTTTCTTCATCAACCTCGTTCTAATTTCACCGAAGTATTAAAAAGAAATCCATTTGGCCCTTTTCTTGTCCAGTACTCTATTCACTCTGAAGCACATTAAAAAGCCACCTCTCTGATTTGCAGATGCCTCCATGGAATTATATAATTGGACCAACAGTTGCCAGTTCTGCATACTCTTGCTACCCCACGTTATTACAGAGCAAACTACTGTTTTGCAGACCTCCCTTATTGCGTAAATGGCTACATTATCACTGTGTACACATTAGGACAAACAAATGGGCCCCTTAAGGCAAATCAGGGTTCAAATAACCCAGACAAGGTAGCCCAACTGAATTGAGGATTCACCCTTGTTACAACCTTATTGCTTTATGGCACATGAGCTAGTGGAAGGGACAGACTGCTTCAAGTGTGTTTCTACTGATCCTGCTGGCAAATCACAGCTTTATTACAGTAATGAGCCTGACCATATTTCTGTGCTTATGCATATTAGGCACCAAATGTATTTTCTGGCCTTCCAGCCTATGGTAGTAACTAACAGGAGCAATTTGTCCTGGGTTACAGTGTGTGTGCATGCATTAGGTATGAGCATGTTAGTTGTTCTGGGTTATAAAATACTACATGTTTCATCATGCATATTTTTTTATGCACAACTTAACTATATGCAAAATGAGTTGGCAATTAACCAACACAACTTATTAGTTGACGACAAGATTATTCCATAAATATATAAGTTGGGGACAGCCACAATTTCAATTTAGCAATATTAAAGATTTCGTAGGATTATTGACTATCTAAAGAAAATGCTGTCTTTTTCTTTCTCTATGGTGTAAGTGTTAAGATTCTTTAAAAATACCCTGCTTCTCTTCTCAGTTTCATCTCCATAAATAACCCTGAGCAACACCCTCTTTCAGAGGCTGGAGAATTTAGACCACACACTTCCCTTTACTCATTGTGAGTTGAAATTTGGCTTTTAACCCCCCCAAAAAAAAAAAAAATTTCACGTAAAGGTAAATGGTCATTATTGTAATTTTTTTCCTTGGGAGCATATTTTATGTATGCTATTTATTGGTTCCACGATTATTTAAAAAAATGACATCAGCCCAACCACTAAAAACAGTGTATATGCTTTTCTCTCTCTTTCTATTGATCGCTGGGATCATAAAGCTTGGTGCTGTTTGCCTGATTGTAAGACTGTACAGGAAGCATCCTAATTCAGGGGCTCACTCCCAAAAGGGCACACACAGTAGAAATACATCCCTCTGAACTCTTAATTAAAATTAACTCTTTCTCCCACTCCTCCACAAAATAAATCAATAAAAAAGCAACAACAGCAAAAAAATAAGTACACCAGAAAAGAATTAGAATTGGTGGGAAACCCGTGCTAAAGGAATTACTCTTGCTGCTTCTATAAACATCACTTAAGTTGTCAGAGCATCACTTCTCCCCCTTCCATTCAGGTTGAATTTATGCAAATGACCACTCGGGACAGAGGTACCTTTATTTAGTCACTGATAAAGCTGGAATCATGTTGTACTAGGGCTGATAACATAAAATTACACAAAATAAGTGGGCTTATCCCTTCTGAAACTTGTTTTACAATACCAGTATTTCTCTTTAGAAAATCCTGCTGCATTTTTAAGTAATACAATAAAACAACATAAATGTCTTTGTGGCTAAACCTGATTGTTTCAGAAAGAACACAGCTGTTTTATTCTCGTGTTTTATCTCTTTACAGTGGATTTTTGAACACATGAACAGTTTCCCGGCCTATGTGGATGCAATGGGTTATTTCTTCAGGTATCCCTTCCGATTCTCAGGCACTGAAGAAAGAATGGATGAGAAGGAAAGTGGCTTTGGCCATAGCAACACCCCAGGTGAATAGAAAACCCAGACCAGAGTGTGCCTTTCGCAGTCCTGTCACAGATTAATATGGCTCATGATAGATACTTAGTTCTCTGACAGTTTCTCCTGCACCTTGGCTGGGAAGTTGATAGAAATTACTCCAGCTGAATGCTTAAAGCAGATGTTATCCCATTAATTAGCTCTGGACCTGGGTACACTCGAGACTTTCCCATTTTCAGGCCAAAAGAAATTGGTCCCAGTGAGCGTGCTCTATATCCACATTTAGTATCATCTCATAAACAACAGTGAAAACACAGCAGGCCCTTGATGAAGATACATTAGCTTATTTCTAATTTAAAGTTATGTTGCTTAACCTTAATGTAATTGGTCACCAGTGGCCAACTGTTTGTATAGTGTGTTGATGACCGAAGAGATGTAATAAATTATAAAACTCTCTGCTCAAATGGAGGGAACAACTGTTTTGTTAAAAGCCTCACATGTAATAATGGTAAAATAATTACACCTCAAGCCGAATAACTGTGAAGCTGTTAATACTAGCAACAGAGTTATTCTCACGGTAGCTCAGTTCATCTCCATTTAAAACAAGTGCCTGAGTTAACCTGGCTCTTACATTCGGCCAGAGGAACTTTGCAAACTCAGTCTCACATTGGTTAAAGTAAAAAAGTTCTCCTTTTTTTTTTTTTTAAGGGATGAACATAATGGGTAGTGAGGAGGTAGAGTGAATGAGATAACTAACTAATCACTAGGGTTAACTAGAGGAAACAAAACAAAACAAGCAAAAAACACACGAAATTCTATTCTGTACATCAATTCACAGCCCCTGACAGACAGGTTTGTAAAGAAGACTTGATTCGCTGGTAGAATAACTGGGATAATAATAAAATATGAAAGTAATTGACACAACTTTAATGTTTCATAATGGATAATATGACAGAACAAAATAAACGGAAACTGTTTCTTATCCTAAGAACAAGTTCAGCCTTAAAATTTCTTAGACCAGATAAAATGATTACTTGAGACTTGAGGACTACAACTCAGGATTAGAGTTAAAGTTGCAAGTTCAGTTTAAAGGAAACAACATGAGTCACAATAAATGTTCACATTACGGGTTTGCTGTGCGTTGCTGTTCAAGATCTCTCCCTTCTGCTCCCTATTTAGGGTTTGTGACTGGTTTAAAATGAAAAAAAAAAATGAAATAAATGTACTTGTGCTCCTGTTTGCCTGCTCGTTTTTCTTCCTGGTTGGATCGTGTTCACTAGCTTTGCAGTAACAAGTAGAAAAAGTACAGTATTTGCTTTTCGTAAAAGATAGTCCTTTCCTCTAAATATTTGCATTCTGAATTTGGATCCCCTCCAAAGGGCACTCACTCAACAACAGAGAAAAAACATTCCTCTCCCTTCTCACATTACATTTCTTAGAAAGACCTTCTAATAATTTAAACTATTTACAGTACCTCTAGGTCATTATTTCCCCTGACTCCACCGAAAATACCCTGGGACACTAGTTAGGGCTGACTTCTGAGTTACCTCACAGGATCAGTTTACAAAAAGGGAGACTTCACCATATAAAAGTCATTATTTTGTTTAACACAACTTGTAATGTTAATTTTTTTCTTTTTCTCCTTATTTTAAAAAATTTGCCACTTTCGTGCAAACTCTGCTTTCACTGGTGGTATTAGTTATGAAAACCTTGGAAAAATCTGATGTGAAGATATATGTCTCTTCAGGGCCAATCTATCAATATTAATTGGAGCTAACCCTTAAAATGAAAAATTGCTGATAGAAAAATAGGAAAATGAAAGATTTTTTTTCAGTTCCAGGGTGGGGAAAAAAGGAGAAAAACTTGAAATTAAAAATTCTGGTGCTATGGATAATAACTTAGTGGGGGCTCTAAATAATCAGGGGACAGTGGGCCATCCTGTCAAGATGACGCTAATGGAAGGTGTAAAGGCGGTTATTCTCAAGTTTGTACAGAGAACAGTTGTGCTCTGGGAGTAACTCCACAGCTACCCTTCTTAATGGTAAAAATGACTCCATTGCTATTCCAACTAAAAATCAATGTGGCTCACAATTTTAATAAGGAACATGAATCTGAAAACGTGTTTAGTATCAGGTTATATAAACACACCCTAATGAGATACCATAAAATCCATCACATTAAAGGCTGGTTTCTTGCAAGGTATATTAGCTAAAAATGCTCCATATATTAGGTCAGTATACAACAGTACACATAATAAAGCAGCTCTGTCAAGATAAGATGCATGTTTGCCCCTTAAAACTGTTATGTTTTGCACATTTTATAAGGTTCCTTGAATACATGAATAAGATAAGTTATTCCCATCTCTTTCTTAAGCAATCTCAGAAATGGCTATGACCTGAAATTGGAATTCTTGTAAACATCCATCCGAAGAAAATGTGTGCAGCTCTGTCTTAAAGAGACTGTACATGTTTAATTATCCCAACTTCTTCTAGCAGAATACTATTAACATGCACATTAGCATCATCTCATTGGCTCTTCCTCTGCTCCACCTTAGGGGCAGCAGTAGGAGCTAATCTTATTGCTCCCATGCGCATAATAATGAAATTTGGTCTTGTCTCAAGACAGCATTCTTTGGTCTAAAGTACAGCTGGAGACATTACTGTTCTGGAAAATTTCTGACCAATTCATTGTAAAAGATAAAGAAATAAAATAAAATATAGTCCTAAACAACGATTGTGAAAGATATCATTTTACCTTGAGTATCAAATACTGAGCAATCGCAGGTCCAAATGATTCTGTATGTGATTAAAGAAGATGTGAGTGGAGGTTCAGTTCTTACAGACCTAAAACACTGTACATATCAACAAGCACAGCCCACATATAGACCCCAGACACTCAGGGTATACCTACAAAAGTTCTGCTTCCTAGCACTGTCATGGGTGGTATACAGTGGGATAAAAATAAACCAAAGCCACAGAAAGAGTCCTTTCCCTGTGTCTTTTTTCATCCATTTTCCAAGAAACAATGACAAGATCTCATGGAATACATAATACCCTTTCCTTTTTGCATGCAATGTTGGAAAGCTTTAATTAAAAAATAAAACTGTGCATATACTGCATAGCACACGCAAAAATACGTGTGAATTCAAGGCTACTGAATTAAGGGAGGTTGTTCCAACATTTCCCCCACTGTACATTATTTGTATTCAAGGTTTTTGAAATGACATTGTAATCTGATGATGCACCAGCCTATTATATTGTCTAGCAGGACAAATATCCTTGCGTTTTCTCTGTAGAAGTAACACAATTTTTCCATGTCAGAGGTGCATAATATCCTGGCTGTCATAAGGAATGATGCTATTAATCCTCTTGGGCAATCTCCAGGTCTGATTATTAGGGAAATAAATTTGCATGCTGCATATGAGCTAGGTGAATCACCGAGAGTACAAATTATATTTCCTGACAGCAAGTTAGAGAATGGAGCCGTGTCGCTTTTTTATCTTCCCACCCCCCTCTGAAAGCTATAGAATTTCAATTCATTACATGAGATTGGTTAGAATTCAAGTCTTTTTTAAGTTGACATTAAGTTGAGTCTGTTATCTCTGCGAAGGCTGGTAGGTTCCCCAGAGTATCCACCTAATCACTACTTAAAAAAATTGAAATGTATAGTTAGTGTCATGATTTAGGTACCAGAGCTACCTTATTTATCAGCACAGAGTGAGATAATTTCAATTTGAGCCTCCATAGCCCTCATGAATTTAACTGACTTGAAAGCTTTTCACCCCAACTCCCTGTCTCCCTCCCCCTTTTGTTGCATATTGTAATAATAGTTATTCTGGGCACCTTCCTCGATGCTATGCCAAGCATTGTACTAGGCTCCTTCCCTCTCTCCTAGAGATCTGATTCTAGCCAAGCTTGTGCAAAACATCCCCGAGTTTCCCTTTCCACATTTGACTGCCTTCTCTTTGCCAGCACTACTGCCAGGCGTGTCTGCATTCAATATCCATAATGAATGTATTTTTATTATTTCCAGGGGTTGGCATCAGAGAAACCTTTTTGCATTATTAATTTTGAGCAGGGAGAATGATAGCAAATAAGAGCATAATAAATTGCTTTATGTCCTAATGTATTAATTAAGCAGACATTTATTATAATGGTTGTTTTATAGACCCATTGTAAAAATGTATGATTGTGTGGTGATATTCTTAGCTGGAGCCACATATGGCAACTCAGGTGAATGGGTTTTGATGTCTGTCAGATTGGAAAGGGTTCACCAGGTCTAGTCTGCAAATTCACAAGGAAGCAATGAACCTTGCTGGGGTGTGACTTTGGTGCAGTAATATTGCTGTGGCTAGCAGGGAAGCAAGACTTCTTTTATTATCATTGTCATTATGCAGAAAAATAAAAAATATATACATACCATGTGCAGTGAATATTTTCAGGGTGCTTTACAGTTTTTAAAGTGTATTTACAGATGAGTGAGCACAAATAGATACAGCAGGTTATGGAGGCATCCTTCAATTCAAAAATGTATATCATCATTATTGTTTGAAACACAAATATTATGTACTCTTCAGAATAATAAGAATAATGTTAGATCTAAGAGGTAGACAATTTTGGAAAAATGTAAGCTCTAAGAACTATAGATTATATTTATTTGTTCAGGGTGCACCAAAACCAGCACAGCTCAGAGAGGTTAATTCTTGGCCTTCTGATTATTCAAGCTATGGATAATTATCAAGGAAACAAAATTCTTTCTATATCTTACTCCTTCACAGTGAGTTCAAGTGACTCATCTTGTATTTTGCCAAAAATAAAGAAAAGAAAATGCTCTAGCAGTTTCTTCCTTCACTCTGTTTCCACACTCTCAAAATGGTTTTATAGCAATCTTTCTCAGGACAGAGGTACTTTGAATCACAGGTGTGCTTTGCAGGCACATGGCTCAGGATTCTGCATAGTCAGGAAATAGTCCCTACATTTAGGAAAAGGAAGTAACAGTCGGAAAGAATTCAGAGTATGTCCATGAAGAGGGACAACGGAAGCCTCAGGGGCTATTTCCTGTACCTTACTAGAAGCCTGGGGGCTATTTCTGGCTCCAGATAGAAGCACTTTTCAGCACTGTTGATTTTCATTCCTGCCTAAGACCGGACACTGAGACTGATGACAAAAGTGATTTGTAACCAGTTCAGAAAAGGACATGAGTTTAGAATCCGAGAATGCCCGAGACCAGTTACTGCACATAAAGCAAACAAATCGGCTTCCACCATCCTAGACTCCTCTCCCCAGGAGTCCTGAACTCTGGCTGGCTGCAAAGCAGGTGGAATAATTAGAGAAAAGAGAGCAGAGAAATGATGAGAGCTGGAGTATGCAGATCCTTGAGTGCACAAAAGGCCTTGAGCCTGGCCACTGGCCAACCGTGGAAAAGAACTGTAGAGGCCACGCAAGATATATCTGTGAACTGGTAACCAAGTGACATGTAATCCAGGAAAAAATGCTGCCTCCTTTAGCTAGCATGATGTCAAAACATGCATTTCAGTGAAAAGACATCAGTTTGACAAGTACCTTCATGTTTAGAAGATAACAAAATCTGAGTGATTGTCTTTGCTACTTTTTGTACCAGTTGTTAGGACACATACCTGGTTGGAGAAGGCCTTTCTGATAGTGAATGTCAGGCACAGTGCTAGGTACCAAGGAGGTAGTAAAGCTCATATTCAAATATGGCTCTGATACTGAAAGTTTTCATTCTTCTTTCTTATTAATTTTTCTACTAGAGAAAGAAAGAGAGCAATGGAGAGGAAAGTGTGCTGGGGAAAAGAGGGAGACAGAAAGAAAGGTAGAGGTAAGAAGAGGGAGAGAATCAGGAAAGAAGTGAGGTTGATGGGGGGGAGTGAACAAAAAGAGAATTAGTTTAAATGAAAAGATAGGGAAGGGAAACATGATCTAAAAGATTCCTCTATTTCTTCACACTGCTGCTCCCAACCTGAGGGTGGGTGCTGTCATAATAGCATCAAGTATCACTTGTAAACCACTTCTATTCACTCTTCAGAGTTTAAGGGAAGATGCTTTATGACTTCTGGTCTTCACCTTTCTCTGAAGATTTATCAGTGTACAGAGGTAGCAAGGTCCCATGCCTCTGGATTGCACTCTTTGGACCCAGGCAGAGTTAGGTCCAATTAAGTCTTGATCTTTTGCTACTGGTGTGTACTAGAGCAAGCTTTTGAAGCTCTTTGAATGTTCAGTTATCATTGTTATTGTTGTTGTTAATATTATTGTACTTAATGGATACCATTGTAAAACTTCATGAAGCACAGTAAATCCACTCAGGTCCACAGTCAAAATGCAAATTTGCATTGTCCAGACCACAAACCAGGCAGAATCCAATCCTCCTTTGTCATTATCTACCTACCATAAGAAAAGTCCACTGATTGGCTGGGCCTAAGACACTGACCATAAAACTCACCCAAAGCTAAGTAAGTGGTGGTGATTAATCCTGGGCACCATGATGATGTGCAGCTTGATACCATGTTTGATGATAATAAAGTAATTTTCATGCCTTACGTTGGTCTTGGCCTTTGCAGTGAACAAAAATCTTTACTTCAATGCCTTCTCATGAGTTCCATACTTACCATAAGAGATAAACAATACTTTTATTCACATTTTAAAGGTGTGGAAACAGAGTTTCAGTGATTTGAAATGACCTGCCCCAGGCCACATGTCCCTAACAGAACAGGTATTTTCTATTTCTTGAGATATACAATATTGGAGGCTGAAATTTTAGAACCCAAATCCTAAATCAGGGTGTTTCAAAGAGAATTTCTACCAAATCATACCACCAGGAGGATACCAAGCTTTATAAAGGTATCAACAAGGCATGTTGACCGATACATCTTTAAAAATTACAGTCTTGACAGCACTAATACCACTTGCATTTATATAGGGCTGGTATTCCAATGACAGCCTGCTTGTCCTAAAAGCAAAGGCCAGCTTTTCAGGATTTCGCCCAGGGCCTTGGCATGCACCAGGGACATGGCAGTCTACTGTTAGCTTCTGAGAAGTGACCTATCATGACAAAGAAGGAATTTCACACAGCCCCAGCAACTGACAAAACAGTTCACCTTTCAGGGGAAATGTAATGTTTTCTGATAAGCAGCTTATGCTAGTTTTCTTAACAAATAGCCTGGAAGCATTTCTGTCTGTGGCATTTCTAGATGTGATAAGTTGAAGGGAACCCCTCTGACCATGCCATAGTCAGCCAGGCCCTATCCATTGAGGGGACAGCTATTTGGAAAGATGTAAACATGTGGCAATTTGAAAATGATAGAAAATAATTGATCACAGAGACAGCCCAGAGCATGCATTGTTAACAGAAACACATGTCCCTATTTATGGAGTTGTAAACAGAGACATGTGTATTTATTGTTGGAGTTGGAGGCCAAGGCCTGAGGCAAGATTAGGTCAAAGCTTGTCAGTTTTGCACATGGTCATGCATAAAAGCAATGCACATTTTTAGTAGCAGTATTTTTCAATGTGTATTCAGGGGACAAGGGACAAGGTCCTAAGTTGTTCCCACACTTGGTTTCATTTGCTCATCCACAGCAGGGTAATGAGGTGCTGTCATTAACATTATGTGGAAGAAGAGATGAGGATGGGGAAAGCTGAGTCACCTGCCTTACGTTAGGAAGCTGATTCATAGCAGAGTTACGATTTTCAACCCACTTCTGACTCTAAAGCCCAGGGTCTCCACCATGCCACTTCCTTTCCTGAAGTGAGAAAGGGGGAAAAACACTAGACTGATTTTAGCTGGTGACTGCTTCCTGCAGCAAGACCCTAAAGTTGTGCTATCAGATGCTCCAAAGACAAGGGATGTCAGTATTTTGCTTCTTCTCCAATTGTACATGAAGGAAAACCAAAGGAGGTGCCACATCTCACATAACGGAATGCCAAGGTCCTGGTCAGGCACTGGTAAAAGACGAAGACGACTCTTTGGGGACATTTCCAAGTGACTTACAGCCTTTGTGTTGCAAAGAACTACTGTGTCTACAGTTTGCTTCATAAATTTGGTTGCAGGCTATTTTGAGGGAAAATGCATCCCATCTTCCCTTTACCTTGCAGGTATTCAGTAACTATTAGACCACATTTTAAAATGAATTGTGTGCACTGATGTTAGAGAAGGTTAGACTCTCTGAGCTGCCACCAGTGACATATGACTACAGTGACAGTCAGCGGTATTCAAACTGAATTAATCAGAAAACACAGCCTACTTCAATGTGACGTTTAGAGGGAGGAGGAATAGCTACTTATTTACCAAAGGGATGTCACTGAACCATCTTTCTATGTGGACATAGCCTATGGCTACATAATCCTTTCAAACCAGCAGTAGAGCAATAAACTACACTCGGAGCCTGGTCTTTTAGGTCTGTTCCCTCTTGTCCTCTGCTCTCATTCTTCAAGATGGCCCTGGTTATTTTATTTTATTTTTTTTGGCAAGGCCATGAGATGAAGTGGGGTTCAAGTGCCTTGTATGGGGACAGCGGGGACACAGAGAGCCTTTGGAGATGGAAGTGTTTCCTCTGATCCTTCTCCAAAGTGCACACACATCAGTATCAGCCCCATGGCAGGAAGGAAATATGGTAATAACCGTGATAGTGGTACCTTAATTTTACAAATATGTAATGCTAATTATGTAAACAGTGGAGAACTCTGAAATCTCTTCATCATGTGTGTCATACAATGGAAATATTATGCAGCCTAACTCGACATTATACAGTAATAATGTTATTTCACGTTGGCTAGTTGACAAGCACAGGCCAAAGCTGTCTATCAAACAAAACTGTTGTGCCAGATTGTATCTTGGCGATAAGTAGAGGAAGAGCTACTCCAAGTCTGTTCATGTATTAATCAAGGCATCAGACTCAGACCACTTCTCCAGACACATCCTCTAATAACAACAAAAAAAAACCTTAAAATCTTCTGGTTACCTGGTGACTTGCTTAGCTTGGACTACCATAACAAAATACATAGGTGTAAGGCTTCAAACAACAGCAGTTTATTTTCCCACTGTTCTGGGGGCTGGAAGTCTCAGATCAAGGTGCCAGCAAGGTCAGGTTCTAGTGAGGGCTCTTTTCCTGGATAGCAGATGACTATCTTCTTGTCATAGTCTCAAAGAGCAATAGAGACAAAGAGAGGGAGCAAAAGACAGAGAGAAGGGGGAGTAGAGAATAAGCCCTCTCATGTCTCTTTTTCAAAGCCACATATCCTATGATGAGGACTCCACCCTTGTGACCTTATCTAAACTTAATTTTCTCTCAAAGACCCCCATCTTTGCACCATCATATCAGAAGTTAAGGTTTCAACATCTTGGTTTTTGGGGGATACAGATCAGTTGATACCCAGGTGATAGCTGGGTATGTGTTGCTGACTCTCCCACTTCACCCTTCCTTTGCTCAAGAATCATTAATTTAAGGAACAAATTAACTGCTTTAATGAGGTCTTTTTAGATTTTTTTTAAAAAAATTGACAGATAATAACTATATACTTGTGGGGTACAATGATATTTCCATCATGTTGAAGATCTTAGAAAACCATCATGGTGTACCTTTCTACACCATAGTGCCCCTCACACTGAGACAAGCACACTGGACCCCCACACAAGTTTGCCTTGGAGGAAGCAAGCTGCTTTGTGTGCAAATAAGGGCAGACTTGGTAAAGACCCATGGTGGGCATGATGCTTGTTCTAAGAACGAGTACTTTGCTTCGAGAACAAACCCAAATCAAACACACATTTTCATAAACCACCTTCCTCCTTCCCACCTAATATTAACACATACTTTAAGAACTTTCCATAATAGTCACAATGGGTTGAGAGTAGTCAGGTCTCAATGCCAGAAGGGTCTAGGATCCCAGTTTGAAGCTTAACTTGTTATAACAGTATCAACATTGATGATCTCTTTTGTGTAGTAAGTGTTGGCATATTTCAGAGGAGTTGTTGAAATGCCTTTGGTCCTTGAGCAATGTATGTCGAGATGGAAATCAAAGGAGAAATCTTTTTATTCTTCCTTTAAGAAAAAAAAATGCTGTAAAAATCCTGAGAAACTTATACCATTGAAGGAAGAGATTACTGAGTAATTACCAGCCAGGACGGACTTGTTAAGAGCTGGGTGAATCTTGGAGACTGAGTCGATATAGCATAAAGCGAAGAGGATATTTGGCAATTATTATTTAATTTGAGCAATCTTTACCAAGAGGTCCTTTTACAATTAATTAGTCTTCCTTTAAACACAATTTCATAAGTAGACCTCCAAGTGTCACCTCAGGAGAAAAATGTAGTACCAATAGTGATACTATTTCAAGAAATATCATAAAGGAGTCTATGACATGGCACAAATAATTACCCATGGCCAAAAAAAAGCAGTTATTAATACTTGGAATACTAGTCCTACACACCTATATTCTTTTCTCTTTATATATGCAAGAAAAAATCATTTCAAGGTCCCTATAGAAAGAGTAACGCAGTCGGGAGGATAAGACAGGAGGATCACCAGTCTCGGTGAGGCCCTGTCTCAAAATAAAACACAAAATAGGGCTCAGATGTGGCTAGGTCAAGTGCCCCTGAGTTTAATCCCTGAAAAAAGAAAAAAAGAAAAGAAAGAGTAACTTAGTAAAAATGCTTCCATAAATATAGATTATTTTTTCTATGTGATTGGAACCTAGAAAAGGCCATCAAGTGAACTTTTCAGATCTATCAGGGAATTTCTTCTACAAGTTTATAATAAAAGCAAAGACCTTTAAATCTGTTTTGGAGGTGATGCTGTGATGAAAGCATAATGTACACTTAGTTCTCATATATATATTAATATATATATATATATATATATATATATATATATATATTAATTTATCTCAATTCATTTCAACTACGTATAAAGGATATACAGTGATACCTACTCCATTCCTGGCATTGTGTTTTTTAAATAATAAGCTCCTGCTAGGTGGCAAATGGCTTAGAAGCAGGAACCAGATCTTACTAGGGCATGTATCTCTGATGCCTAGCAACAGTATTCAAGTATGACTGTAGCAGTGTGTTTGAGGAATGCCACACTTAATAACACTGGATGACAAGTTTTAGTCGAGTAGGACATGGGACCTGCTTATGAAGGACCTCAAACATGGCTAAGGAATTCTTTGACAATAGTGATATAGAGATCTGTGGTACTAACTTCAATCCACATAAGGTTCATGCCATCTTTTCAGTGCAATGATTATAATTTTTTTCTTGTAAAGAGTAAGATGGTCAATTTTTTTTTTTGCTTTATGGGTCACTAATTCTCTGTTGAAGCTACTCAGCCCACTTACTGTGGTGTTTTGCAACTCTTTAGCTCTGTAGACAATGGCAGGAAAAGAAACCATGAACATTATGTAAGCAAATGGACTAGGCTTGAGTTAGTCCACACACTGCCATTGGCAACTTCTGATCCTAACAAGACATCAGTTGACTGACATCTTCTAAGGCTCCAGGGGAGTTCTAAATGAATACTGTTAGTGTTTTTTGATCACAGCCATTATTTATGGATCAACAACAAAAAAAATGACAATATAACTCAGAAGTCATTGCATCTTTAAAATGTATATTGGTAATGCTCAAGTTGAATTATAGCTGTATAGATTGAGCTGTGAGTGAATACTGCAATGATCCTACCCCAAATCCTGTTCAAATAACAAAAGTTGAATCTCAGTGACCCAGTTAGACTAATTTAAAGTCCAAATATCAAGAAAGGCGCTCCATTCTTCTGAGAGATCTGTGTCACTGCCAGATGACCCCCAGCATGAAGACAAAGACAAGTCGAGTTCTTTGATCCATGCTATGTCTCCTTTGATTTGCCTCAGATGAGATGCCTGATCTGATTCTATGGTCAGTCTCCTGCCATCCTTTCTTGGGCTATGAAGGAATTTGAACCCTTGACTGGATGTGGCTTAAGATACAACCCAACTTCTGGCAAGAGGCTTTCAACAGCACCATTTTGGCTCTCAGAATCCATTGCAAGGAAACATTCAGAACTTCTCCCTCTTTCTAAGTATGTTAGAAGACTTTGATACATTTGAAAATACATTGGTAGTAATAATAATAATAATAATAATAATAATAATAATAATAATAATAATAATAGTCTGTCAGGGAACTGGTGTGGCCCTTTGGGTGAGCAAAAATTAAGTGACATTTCCTTTGCTTCCTCTCCTCCCCAGGCTCCCTTCTGCCCAGGCATGATGTTTCTCTCTGTGGTAGTTTTTGAGTATTTCAAAGGTAGATCACACACCTTTAAGGCTGTTATTTTCAAGTTTTAATAATGTTTTGCAACTCACTTCCTGTTTCTCAGCTGCCAGCCCTGCCCAAAGCATTCCTTGTCAGGTACTAATTTGGGTGATGTGACGACCACTTGATCTAAATTTTTGGTGGGTAATTACTGAGTCAGAAGTGAGTAATTTTTTTGATATCCAGTGGCAGTCAGAAAGGTGGGTATTTTACTAACCACTCATTAGAGATTCTCCAGTAGTGAAATGTCCTGAATTTTGCTCTGTTTGCAGACAGAAGAAAAATCTGACTGCTCAAATGAAAAGGAACTTCCTGCTTATTTTGGCAGCACTTACAGGGTGTATTGGAGTTTTTTTTTATTATGAACCCATTCCAAGTTTCACTGTACCAGCAATATTAATTTTGTATTGATCAAAATCTCATGCAATGACTTTCTTCTTTTTCTTCTTTTTTTCCCCTTTAAGTTACAGAGAGCTTACATTTAATTTAGAAAATAGTTGAAGATATTTTGGTTATTAAGGATTTCAGAAACACTAGAAATCCTAATTTTGGAACTTAAAGAGTAAGATCTTCAGACTTGCTCTGACAGTGCCTGTTCTTTTTGCATATTTTTTTGGGGGTGGATACTTTTTGAATTTCTAAAATTGTTCACTTTATTTTTCTACATGAAGAAATAAATAATAGAGATGTTTCTGGTGAGAAATTTAACATTTAACCCTGAGGCAAACTCATGTACCCATTTATTTGAAGCAGTGAAAGCAAACATAACATTTGGGGATATTTTTACTTTTAGGAAAATAACCTTCCACCTGTCATATTTCTTTCCTTTAATCACAAATAGAAAGTTGGGCTAACATTTCATGGTTATAATCATAGATGTTCCTGTTCAGATTGTCCTGTGATTAAATCACAAAAATTTGCAATAATTAGCCAAAATGTATAGTATAGTACATGTTTATAGTACAGTTTTGTTGTTCAAGATGCTTTGCCAAAAGATCCAACTTAACACTAAAATATTTATTTGATTTAATAAATTATTTTTAAACACAATGAACTGAATTAGTGCTGTATTAGTTTCCTGTGGTTACTATAACAAACTACCACAAACTGAGTGGTTCAAAACAAAACTAATGTATTTTTCATAGTTCTGGAAGCCAAAAGTAAAACAATAATATGCATTGTTACATAATATATCCTCTTTATAATAAAGATATTAGTAATGATAATCCTCCCTCCAGACCCTCTAGGCAGAAGTTTTTTTTTTGTTGTTGTTTTTGTTTTTGTTTTTAATTCTTTTTTCTTAATCTCTTCTAGATTCTGGTTGTTGCCAGCAGGTCTTAGTTTGTATCTGCCTCTGTAGTCCGAGTGTATGTGTTTACTTGTCTGTGAAATCTCTCTCTGTTCTCCCTGATAAGGATGCATTCAGGTATTGTTTAAGGTTCATCTTGATGATCCAGGTTAATCTTCACATTTTAGCAAGATCCTAAATTTAATCACTATCCTAAAGATTCTTTTTTGCCATGTGGATCCAGGAGCTAGAACAAGCATATCTGGGGACTTTTTTTTTCTTTTAGCCAACCAGAAATGTTTATTGAACACTGGGTACATTTTTAAGCAACCAGAAGTGTTCATTGAATACTGTACAAGACAGAATATGGTCATCACTCCAACTGAGGAAAAATCATTTGCAGAGATTTGGAGAAAATAAAACACATTTACTTGAGAGTAACAGAGATTGATAAAGAAAGGGAAACATGACCTGTGATCTGAAAATATGTATGAATTTGAAGGCAGGAATTGGTCAGAGAAACATTTCTAATGAATGGAAGCTCTGGGGACAAGCTATAGAAGGGAATAGATTCTCCAGGTGGATTGAGGTGTTGGGTTAGAACCTTAAGTTCTTAAACCAGGTTACTGGATTTGAATCCCTCTGCCTTTATCCAGCTGTGAGACTTTGATCTCTTTGAACTTCAAATAATTTAGAATCATAATGGAGATAATAGTTTCTAACTCATAGCATTTTGCTAATAATATTTACGGTACTTAGAGTAGCATTTGCATACATAACCATTCCTTTACTTGTCTGGATAAATCCATGGTAAGCTGAAAATATCATAAGTCACAAATGCATTTAATATATTTAATCTAGTGAACATCCCAACTTAGTGTTAAACAAGCTCAGAACACTTACAGTAGACTGCAGCTGGACAAAATCATCTAAAACAAAGCCTATTATATAATAAAGTGTTAAGCATCTCACGAAATTTACTGAACACTAAAGTGAAAAACAGAATCCTTGCATGGGTCACTTTAGCACCATTGTAAAGTTGAAAAAAATCATGAAATTGAACCATTGAAAGTTGGAGACTGTCTTCTGTAAAATATGTTGTGATGGTCAACCTGAATGCCTTATTACTTATGTTTATTAATTAATTGCCTCAAATCCCTTCAGAAGAAGGTAAAGGTGCAAGTCTTCCTTGAGTTACTGAGGAAACCGAAAGTTTCTCAAATGAATAATTGTCTTTGTTAATTGAAATTCAGTCCTAGGGGACCCCAAATTGTATGATGAAATTTCACTCTATTTTTACCTATAGCACGTTCGGGGAAGGATGGATAGGAATTGCAAAGTTCAACAATTCTGAGGTGCATATTCTTTCAGCATTCAGTCGTGTCATATAATTCTTGTACACCATACCTTAATTGGAACCAGTTTCCTCTCCTAGTGGTACACAAGAGAATGGCAAGTTTTACCATCCATCCACCTTGGATTTGATGAAATGTAGGTGCAGTCTCCTGTGGTAGGTGGAGAGACTTGAGAAGCTCTGTGCTGTGTTTTGAAGGTGAGTCAGAGATTTTGGTTTAAGGATCATTTTCAAGTTCCAACTCATTCACGTATTTTCATCTGGAGAGCAAGCCTGTAGGTACTCTGTAGAAGTCCCTTCATGCTAGAAGAGGCAGCATGGCACAATGACAAGAACGGGTTACAGGGAACTGAGCTCACCTTCAGACTTCTGTGACCTGCCTGATGCTGAGCAAGCTGCATGTCCTCTCTGCGTTTCAGTTAGTCTTTTGGTTAAAGATACTGAAAAAATGTTTCTCACAAACTCCTTGTAAGAATTCCAAAGGTTCCTAGGGCAGATGTACAAGGGTTCCACAAATATTATATCTGCCTCTTCCCATGGCTTTGTTGCCTTGTCATTAGGTGGTGCCACGTGGCTAGTTCAGGCCTGTGGCTCATGGGAGTGATTCTGGGCCAGGGCACCTCCAGGTACCTCATTCCTTAGAATCTGTTTTGTAAAATGCAGTTCATCTGGGTTTTGGGGATTTAGCTCAGTAACAGAGCATGGGTAAGGCCCTAAGTTCGGACTTCATCCCTGGGGAAAAAAAATGCAGTTCTTTAAATAATTCTTGGGATCCTAATCCATCCCATTCCTGGATATCCACCTGAGACAGAGCAAGAAGTTACTTTGTGTTCTGTTGAGCTGCTGAGATAGAGGGATTATTCATTACCACACCACATCATAGCCGTGTTCATTTACTTTGCTGCATGAGAATCTACCACACACACATAGCAGTTTAAAACACATATTTATTATCCTGAAGTTTCTGTTGGTCAGAAGTCCGGATTTGGCAGAACTGGATTATATGTTTAGGGTCTAGCTGAGCCGAAATCAGGGAGTCAGATCAAGTGGTGGTTCTTATCTGAGGCTTGGGGATCCTCTCTCATACTTACTGGGTTCTGAGATAATTCATTTCCTTCAGCTTGCA
Source organism: Ictidomys tridecemlineatus (assembly GCF_052094955.1). NCBI lineage: Eukaryota > Metazoa > Chordata > Mammalia > Rodentia > Sciuridae > Ictidomys > Ictidomys tridecemlineatus. Next base: position 65,381,968 of record NC_135478.1, on the reverse strand, counting down.
GGACTAGGCTCCTGACTTCCTTGATGGCTACTCAAGGTTCCTAGAGGCCATCTGTGTGTTTATTTTATTTTATTTCATTTTTGTCAGCAACTGAATACTAAATTCTTTAGATATATGTATATTTTTTGTACCAGGGATTGAACTCAGGGGCACTCAACCACTGAGCCACATCCCCAGCCCTAGTTTGTATTTTATTTAGAGACAGGGTCTCACTGAGTTGCTTGGCACTTTGCTGTTGCTGAAGCTGGCTTTGAACCAGTGATTCTGCTGTCTCAGCCACTGGGATTACAGCTGTGTGCCACCACGCTCTGCTTCTTTACATGTTTCGAATCTCTAATTTCTTCTCTTAAAAGCCAGAGAAAACTTTTCTTCTTTTAAAGATCTCAGATGATTAATTCAGAATTGGTCATATAATCTCCATATTTTAAAGTTAGCAGATTTAGATGCTTAATTACATCTGAAAATCTTCCTTCTGAGCAGTACCTTGATCATTGTTTTGTGAAGCACTAGTTAGATGGGAATCTTGGAGACTGTCTTCTAATTCAGCCTATCAAAATAGCAAATGTTCATTTACAGAGTTGCCAACATATAATAAGTGCTTAATAATAACATTATTTTTCTCATCACTTCATTTTGATTGTATATTTTTTATCTATTATTATTTTAGTGTATATTTTTATTTATTTATGTATGTATGTATGTATGTATGTATGTGTATGTGTGTGGTGTAGATCCAACCCAGGGCCTCATATATGCTAGGCAAGCACTCTACCACTGAGCTACATCTTCAGCCCTGAGTTACATCTCCAGCCCCTCTAAAATATTTTTACTTAGAGACAGGGTCTTACTACGTTGCCCAGACTGGCTGTAAACTTATGATCCTCCTGCCTCAGACTCCTGAGTACCTGGGATTATTGGCATGACCACCACATCTGGCTTACTTTTAATTTTTTAAACAAAGAAGTTTTACACAAAATATTCTCCTTGTAAAGATTTTTAATTTCTTTACTATTTGCTCAGGGGAAGAGAAACTCTATTATCAGTTTGGTGAGAAAAAAAACATCAAATTATTTTCTATTATTTATGTAAGTGAACAATGAATACCAGAACAAAACAGAGAGTGGACTTTGGTATGTGCATGTGTATGAATTTCTGTCCAGAGTTGTTGTTCCACGTTCTACCAAAGACTATTAGCTGATTCCTTGGAGATTCTTAGTATGATTTAAACTTCAACTATCACAAGCAATTCAACAATAAATAGCCATGTGTATGTTTCTTTGTATACATGTGAAAAAATTTCTGAGTTAGATGGTGAAATGGATTTGATGGACTTTAGAATATTAGATTTTAAATTGTGACCAGTGCTGCAAAATTGATCTCCGAAGTTTCTGTAACACTTTTAACTCCTACCAGCAATGTAGAGAAATATGTTTGAACATGCCCTCACCTACAATTGATATTGATAAAAGTGTTTTATATTTTGCAATTTTAAGTCTGAATATGATTTCTTAGCTGTGTTTTGGAAATCACTCATTGATAATATTTATATTTTTTGTCTATTTATGAAATTATAATGTGCATCTCTTTAGTGCCTGCAGTTCACAAATACTACCTCTTTTCTCTCTCCCTTTCTCTCTATCTCTCTTTCTCTCTCTCTCTTCCTTCCTGATTGCTTTCCTTCATTCCTTCCCTTCCTTTCTTCCTTCTTTTTTAATTTTTACTTTTTAAACAGGAATTGAACCAAGAGATGCTTAACTACTGAGCCACATTTCCAGCCATTTTATTTTTTTTATTTTGAGACAAAGTCTTGCTAAATTGCTTAGGGCATAACTAAGTTGCTGAGGCTGGCTTTGTACTTGCGATCCTCCTACCTACCTGGGATTACAGGCATGCACCACCACACCTAGCTCTTTGCCCTTTCTTTGAGGTTAGGAAGGAAGTGTTTCTCTTGGAAATTTCTTTTTATGTGTTTGAGCTTTCCTTGAAGTTATTAGCATCTTCAAATGTCTTATGTGGGGGACTGAGAGAAAGAGAGTGGTGGGAAATAATAAATTAGAAATACTAATAATAAAACACACCTTCCTCTCCTTGCTGCAGATAAAAGGGGTATTATTAACCACCAACTATGTTCTGTTCATGTACAAGAGGTTGGGTAAAGAGACTTAGAATAGCAAGTCCAGGACCAGAGGTTAAAACTAAAGAGTAGGAAGAGCTTTCTTTTTAATATGCAGACAAGGCAGCATTGGCTAGTTTAATGCCAGAGTATCTTTTGCCGTCTTCTACTAGTAAAATTCTTTGAGTGAATGTGGAATTAATGGGGAAAATATTGATTTTGGTTGTTAATTTGCTTTCAAAAATTGGGTTCCTGCAATCTTGGTAGAATGAGTCCAAGACATATCTTTTTATCCATTTGTTCCTATTAAAATGGCACTTCTTGAGAATATTATCTGGTATTAATCTGGTGAATAGTGTTATAAATGCCAGAGTTTATATTTATTATACTTATTAAACTGGTCCTGATATCTCATACAAATAAAATAAATGGCAGGGTTAGAAATTTAATACTTTGTATAATTCTTCAAATATTTAATATTCTGTTTATTAAGTTTTTATTGAAATACAATACATAGAGGACAGAGTAGGTGAGTAGAGTTTCAGAGCAATAAAGCAGCTGAGCATCTTAGGAGAAAAAATCATCCTGTTTTCATTTCTGTTATGAAAACCTTTTAGACTTCCCGAATCTCTATATGGTTGGGGAATTTGCTTTTAGGAAGCAGGACAGGGAAGTCCGTTTTCTTTAGGAAGTGCTTATGCTGGAGACATAGACTTCAGAGCCTTCCCCCTCTTCCAGAGCTGATTGTGCTTACTGTTGTCACCTCTATGTAGTGACAGAAACAACCTTAACAAAAATAGCAAGGAAAAGAACCACCGTGGAGACTTAGGGAAGCATAGAGGCAGAGGTAACATCTCAGGGAGTTCTTGGGGGAAAAATAACACCATCATCCCTACACCTGATTATAATAGTGCCAAGCATGGAATACTCCTCTTGTCATGCACCATTGGGGAGCAGAGAGTAGCTAAATTGAAATTAGGGCCTGAAGGAGAAAATTCATGGAAGTCTAGTTTAATTTCAATAGATAAGGCTGAGTTGGAGCGGGGCTCAGCCTTCTTGTTTTGGCATGTTCCTCCAAAATTCATATGTTGGATCCTAACTTCCCATGTGATGGCATTAGGAGGCGAGTCCTTTAGGAGGTGAGTCCTTTAGGAGGTGATTAGGTGAAGTCACCATGAATGGGATTACTGCATTTATAGTAGAGACCTGGATAGGGATGTGGTGGTCCATGCCTCTAATCCAGTTACTCAGGAGGTTAAAGCCAGAGGATCATAAGTTCAAGGCCAGCCTGTAACTTAGTGAGATCTTGTCTCAAAATAAAAAGGACTGGAGATATATCTTAGAGATAGAATGCTCCTGGTTCAATCTCTAGCCCTGCAAAATAAAATAAAATAACAGACAGAGAGAGAAAGAGATAGAAAGAGACCCAGAGACAGAGAGCTCTCTCACTCTTTCTGCTGTGCGAGAATACAATGAGAAGATGACAGTTTGCAACCAGGAGGTCTTTTATTAGAGGTAGACCATGCTGACACCCTGATCTCAGACATCCAGCTTCCTGAATTGCAAAAAAAAAAAATCCTGTTGTTTATAAGCCACCCAGACCACAGTGTTGCATTATAGCAGCCCACACTGACTAAGACACATGGAATACCATCATGAAGCTGCAGCCTTGTTGCTAACACTTCAGAGTAACTTTTCTGTCAAGGAATCAGCCCTTCTGTGAACCATGTAACTGTTTGAAACTCTTCTCACAACCAGACAGTGATAACAACAATATTTTTAAAACAAATTCCCTGGCATATTAAGGAAACTAATTACGGTAAAGTGCTTTGAGAGTTTCCAAAATAAAACAAGGTACTATTATAACAATACTGAAGTATTCCATATGCACTTCAAATTTGAATGGTCACATTTCTTGTTTGTCTCTTAATCTCTCTGTCAACTCTGACCTAGACCAAAGAATAATATGTAGGATAGGCACAGCATGTAATTGCTTTCATAGGATGAGTTGAGAACTTCTAGAAATACTCCAGTTCCTATCTATGACTGGAAGGAGAAATTAGAGTCCTTTCTATAGGAGTAGCAATTGAAACCATCAGGGTAAAAAAGGCATTTCTAAGAAAAAAATACAGATCTGTAGCAGTTAAGAATGGACTTAGAGTCTATCAGCAGTCAGTAAAGTCTGTGTAAAAGAACTAGGCAGTAAATATTTTAGCCATGTCATCTCTATAGGAAGTACACAATTCTGCCATTGTAGCACAAAAACAACTATAGGGCTGGGGTAGTGGCTCAGTGGCAGAGCGCTTGCCTTGCACATGTGAGGCACTGGGTTCAATCTTCAGCACCACATTAAAAAAAAAAAACCTAACAAATAAAAAAAAGGTATTATGTCCGTCTCTACAAGAAAATATATAAACAAGTAAATGTGGCTGTGTTCCAATAAAACTTTATTTGACAAAATAGGTGTAAGTAGAATTTAGCTTATAAGCCAATTCTAGCTATAGACTGTAAGCTTTTTGAAGACAAGAGTTCTATACATTGTTGTTTCCCCAGGAACCTATGTGAAAGATACATTTCAGAGATACAATTAAGAGTTGTTGAACAACGAATAAATAATTATTCTTCATTTATTCATTCCAATAAAATTCTGCTTTCAGATTCTCTTTTATTATTCTGTTTATGAAGTGCCTAAAATGTATCATACAGTGGGCTGTTTTATCAGACATCTTTAACTCTTTTTCTTCTTAGCTTTGTCCTTCTTTAACTCCAACTTATTTTTTTGTTTTGTTTTGTTTTTCCAGTTGCTTCTGTTTAGTTACTTATTTTGACTGTCAGGAATTCCTCAGACGGGACTGGAAGCAAAATAAACATATGTGAGAAAATAAACAATGAGTGTTTTATGTGAATTTGCATTTTCATATATTTATTTTACTGAAATCTATCCTTTAAATAAGACATTTTCTCTAATGTGAATTCTATGCAATACCAATACTTCAAAATGCTCCCCCAGGGGGTGGGGGGGGGGAATTTTTTGGTCAAAAAAGCTTGGAGAGTTTTGTAATCTTCTATTTGAAAGTCAATCAACAAAGCCAGAAAGATCTGTAGGACAGATCCTGATTTAGTCTATTTAAGCTGCTGTAACACAAATAGCATTACTGGGAATGACAAGACCAGTGTGTCAGCTGATTCCGTTCCTGCTAAGGACATTCTTCCTAGCTTGCAAGAAGATGCCTGCTAGCTATATCCTCACCATAACTCTTTTCTCTTATAAAGGCTAATACACCCTTATGGAAGCTCCAGCCCCTATGCTTAACTGTCCCAAAGACTGCACCTCCTAATACCACCATTTTGTAAATGAGGATTTAAACATATGAATGGAGAGTGGAGTCACAAACATCAGTCAACAGCAGAATCAAAGATTCCTAATAATTTTGGTATCATCCTCTCATGCAGTGGCCCATGTACAAACTCCAGATCATATCATTTGGTGCAGGATCTCAGCAGTTGCACAGGTCTCTTTCTTTCAGAATATAGCAGACATGTACAGGAAGTATGCTTGGGAGGTTATATTCCTGTAAAAGGATCTAACACAGTTTTGCTTTTCCTTTGTATGACATAAGCACGAAAACTATCTTCAATGAGGAGAACTAAATTCAGACACTTAGAGATCTGGGCTTGGACACTAACCATTTGGGGAATTGAAATTTCAGTTGCCCAGCACGTAGAGATGTTGAGGGGCCTAGCCCTTTATGAAACTGAGTCTCAACACAGTCTCTGTTCCTGAGAAGGGAAAAAGCTTCTGCCCTGTGGGGAATTATAGCCATTTCTAAAGAAAGAGTTGAGGCCACTGTCCTGCTAGCCCCTTTCTAGGCATCCCTATCTCCACCTTCATCACAGAGAAGAGTCCCATAAAAGCAGAGTTTCCAGTTGTATTTGACCACGGAAATAGATACTTCTCTGTTTTTGTTTGTGCACACATGGATTACAGTTTTGCATGTTAAGAATAGAGCATATAGAACCAGTGTATTTGGAATATGCTTTGGAAATACACTGTTGCCTACTCCAGTAGAATGATTTTAAAAATGACCACAAATGTTCATACTTGGTATCTATACTTTTGCAAGATAGCCCACTGACTCTCCCCTCTTACAAGAGTCTTTTTACTCTTGAATATGGGCTAATACAGTGATTTGCTTCAACTAATGGAATTTGGCAAAAGTGATTGTGGGGCCCATCTGAGGCTAAAACTGAAGAGACCCTGAATTTTTTCTGTCAATCTTGGACTGCTGTCATCACCATGTGAATGATAGCTAGCCGACTGAATATTGAAATAGTGACACCGTATTGTCCAAGAAAAGAATCAGCCATCCAACAGACATAAATGTGAGGCCATTTTAGACTAGTTACATTTTAACTAACCCTCAAACACTTGAAAAATCCAAGACAAGACCAGCAGAACTGATTATGCAACCCAAAGTTGATAAGAGTAAGCCCAGCATAGGGCTTAAATTATTCATCTGTCCTGTAGCTTTTTGAGAAATAAGAAAATGCTGGATATAATAAAAGCCATTGAGTTTTGGGGTTCTGGTAACTTTGGGCTATTATAATTCGGTAATTGCCACTGACATAGCTACTAATTTTGGTTCTTTTAAAATTTCATTTCTTAACCAAGGCATCAAGGTTAAACAATGATTTTATTGATAGGCAAATTGGATCATAAACACAAAAAGATAATCAATGAAAGTATCAAACCAAGAATATAAGTGTGAGTAAAAGATTATTGAAACTGTATTGTTTTGATTCCATATGGACAGTCTTGTATAATCATATATCAATAATGAAAAATTAGTGTTGGGGGAATTTCAGTGATACATGAAAGCATAAAATAGAAACATACATATGTATGTATGTGTATATATATATATATATATATATATATATATATATTTTTTTTTTCTAATTCTTTCCTCAGAATTTTCCCTATTGGCTATATTCACCGGCTATCAGAGAAAATGCACATTCATTCAGATATCATTTGGGGAAACTTCCTTCTACCCTGAATTTTTTAAAAATAATATCTTTATGTCAAAATAATAATAAGTTAAATAGTGTGGAAAAATCCCTTTCTTTTTTTCTTTTTGGTTGGTTTAAAGCTTGTAAGGTAGAAGAAGAATCTTCTCCAATAGTTAGAAAGATAAAAACAGTCAAATGACACAGAAATTCCCTTCCTTCCCCCTGCCCCAAGTTTGTGTCCAGGGGGAAAATTTGAAACACAGAGGCCTCTCTCCTCTCAAAAAAGCATTCATGGGTAAACAAATTGGTGCCATCTTCCTCATGCCCTGAGAAGCTGTGAGTGCAGCATAGGGAGAAAGAATCCATCTTCCAGGACAACAAAGTAACTGCTGAGCTGATCAAAGAAATCAGGGGCTCGCTGGACCAGTGGAATTCCCACACCACGTACTCGAGGCACTTAACTAGCCATTTGCTGAGATGAAGCTAGCTAATTGAATTTAAATTAATGATGTACATTTCTTTTCCTCTAAGTTGTTAAATTGTGTTTCCATGTTTGATAGTCATTTGCTAAATCTTGGGAAAACATTGCATATATAATAATATGCTTGAAATTCCCTGTAGCTTTAAAACAAAGCAAACAAGTTATATATGATTTACTCATTTGAAACATCTGTATTTTAAAGAAACATTAGTATAACCAGAAGAGGGAGTGGGTTATTGATTTGAATTCTAATTCAGGTATTATTTAGGAAGATTATATCAGAAGCAAATGATGGATTCCTTCATTCCATTTTTCTCAAAATGGAGAGACTTTGACTTCATCAAAAAAGAGATGTGGAAAAATAAATTTTTCATGACATAATCATTTTGATTTTTTTATTATTCAAATATAATGGGTTCTTTTTCTTTTCTTCAGTCCTTTGTACCATAAACAGTAGAGGTAGAAAAAATAAAATAAAATAAAATTACTCACAGTCGATTTGAAAAACAAAATATGTAATCTTTGCACAGCATAATGACTTGATTCTTTGTACTTTGCTAATTTGAGAAAAATGCATAAGATTGCAAAATAATTAAGAGCACTCAAAGCACATTTCTAGACATTTTCCTCTTTACAACTATAATGAATTTATCACAAAACAAACATATACAAAATGCTTAATTTTGGTTTATATTATATATAGGTCCACTCTTTCCTTATATAATATATTATTGTGGAAATACAAAAGCCAAGAAGACATGAATTTGGTTCTATCTCCAGCACTTAGGAGCCAGTAAGCTCAAATTGGTTGCTTAAAGCTTCTCTATATTGGATAAATCGTGTATTAAACTGAGTGTACGAATATTACGGTGAAACAATTGTGTATGGTTCAACTTAATAGTACTCTGTTTTGTAAGGTTACTATAATGAATAAAATATTTTGGAATATTGTAAAATATATGTGTTATATTTTGGATATGTGTCCCAAAGCCTCACATGTTGAAGGCTTCGTCCTCAATGTAGCAAAGTTCAGAGATAGGGATTTTGGAAAGTGATTGAATCATGAGGACTCTTATATCATTGAGATAAATCCATTGATAGATTCATGATTTGGTGGTGCTATTGGAAGGTGTTGAAAACTGTAGGAGGTGGGGCCTACTAAAGTAGGTCATTGGATGTGTGCCCTGGAAAGGTTCCCTGGACTTTCCTGCACCCACATTGCTTTCTGGTTGCTATGAGGTAAGCAGCTTTCCTCCACCATGCCCTTTGGTCATGATGTTCTGTCTCATCTCAGTTCCTTAGCAATGGAGTCAGGTGATCATGGACTCATGGACTGAAACCTCTGAAACTGTGTGCCCAAATAAATGTTTCCTCCTGTAAGTTATTTTGCTCAGTTATTTTGTCACAGCAAAGAAAAGCTGACTGATACATTATGTAAATTTAATATTTTATTATCCAAATATGTCTGTATGAGCATTGGGCATATATGTAATAATAATTGGTATAGTTTTCTACACTTTCATTTGTTTAGGATGCAAAAAGGATTGAGGACCTAATATGTCATAAATCAACTTCTATGATTTCTCTTTCTTTCGCCATTGACATTTCTAAAATTTGGTCTTTCCGTAGTAAATTGCTAAGTAACAATCAAATGACCCATTGCCTATCTGCAAGTCTTTTCTTTACCTATGAATCAAGCAAAGAAATAAACTGGCTTCTCTGAGGGCAAACTGTACCAATGTGGCCCAAATGTGTCTGTTCTTCAAAGGTATTGAAACATCAGATTCTGGTTCATATGTAAGCCAACTTGGATGTTCACAGGTACATGGATAGTGACCTTCTATCTTCGGCTTCCCTTCTGGTTATTCTCAAATACCTCTTCCCCTTCTCCTACATCTCTGTGTCTTTCTGCATCCCACACCACATCTCATAATATGCTCCAAGGAATCCTGAAGCTTCTCTTTCTTTGTAATTTAGGACTTCTAGTTTCAGATTAGCTTCAAGTTCTTTGAATTAAGCTCATCTGGAAGTAGCCAGCTGATCTGCTGAAATAGACTGAAGAGAACTATGAAATGCATTGGTAGAATCCAGGGCTCTGGGGAAGAACTATTGTCCTTTCTTATAGCTTTCTAATTCATGATCATGGTTTCTTATGGGACCCAGTTTGATTTACTACCTTCTTATCTTGTGAACTATTGTGTTTACTTATAATTTTAAAGACTGGTCCAAATGGTTCAGGAGTCTCATCCTTGAAGGTATATCCCTATTCCAGGGACATTGTCCTTGCTCTCATGGATCTTTGGTTTCTTTAAGAATCACTAGAGACCATCCTTCTCATCACTTTAGATTTATATCTTGCCATATGGGATCAACATATACAGGTGGGTTTTTATTCAGCTTATTTATTAGATTATATTCAAGTAACTTGGCCTTCATTCAAAATAAAATTCACTCCAACTTTCAAAAGAAAATAAAAGGATCTATGGTTATTAAAGCTATTTAAAGGAGGGTGCTCTTAGACTGGAAAGTCCATTTCCAATGGGGATTTCCAAGAACCTTTTGAGGAATTGTAGCACCGTGGAAATACTTGCCTGTCCTCTCTATTTTTTTAAGGTGGCAAGACTTAATGGGCATGATGAAGACAAAGTTGTATTTTAGAGATGGAACATGAAATGGATGCTTGAAGGTCATCATGTGATAATATAATTGCAAGATACATCAATCTTTTTTTCCTTAAAAATCCCAAACCAGTGCTTTCTAATGTTTGTGAGATTGACATTTGTAACTATTACTCACTTAAGATAAACAAAAACAAAAAGCAAATCGAACAAATCAAACATTTACCTCCAATCTAGCTGTTTCCTAATGGTATCAATAGAGCAACTCGGAGGACATAGGAGTTTTTGAGTCTGATTGGGTGGAACATCTCACAGACTTGTTCTATATCTATGGTATTGATGCCCCTTTGCTTTTTTGCCATCAAGCAAAGTCCTTATGCTGTCTCATTGAAGGACAGAAGTGACACTGCACTCTGGGAGATATTTCTTGTTTAAACAAGCTACAAGAAGATTATTTGAAGGGTAACAGCCAGGTTATGTACCCCATAAAAGTACAAATGATTTACAAATATTTAACAAGGAAAAAACTAATTATGTTGCTCCTGTGACAGAGAGGCCAGCCTCAGAAATGGTATAATCAATATGGGAATGTTAGCTGTAATACAGTCTGTCAGTTTTTTAACCAACCAAAAATAAATAAATAAATAAATAATCAGAAAGTCTATAAATAAAGTTGAGCTCTCTCTCTCTCTTATTCCCCCGAATTTTATGTATCCGGTCAAATGTGCTTTTATGCATGTGAAGTATTAGAACATTCAAAAGTTATTTTCAAGGTCATTTGGGAAGGCCCATTTAGTCTGAGTTTAAATGGAGTTCTTAGAGAACTGGATGGCCTCACAATACACAAAATGTAACAGTTTGTCTTCTGCACCCCAGTTACTATTTTTTAGAACATTTGCAGTTTTTTTGTTTTGTTTTGTTTTTTGTTTTTTGCCAAATTCAAAGGAATATGACCCCACTATAGGCTCAGGAAATAGTTTTCTTATGAAGTTCATATGTTTTAAGAGGTGCATAATATTGTATATTTTGCTTGGTTATTGTAAATCTATATTAATTTAACAATACAGATAAACTCAGGAAAATTAGCCTGCAGGGAAATAGGACTCCAGAGTTCTGTACCAAAAATGGCTCTCAGCAGAGTGTGAGCCAGGAGGATCACCTGATGTCCATGAACACAGCTTAGGAGTCAGACTGAGTTTGTTCCCAGCTCTAACCACTTATTAGTTGTGACCCTGGGTAAAACTAATATGCCACCTGTTAGTTTTATCTAGTTTATCTGAGAAATGAGAAAAAAACAATGGAGTTCATTGATGAGCTATGATGAAAATTTAAATGAGCAATACATAAAAAGCTTTGGAGATCTTCTCTGGCATAAATACTCAGTACATATTAATTCGTATGAAACCTATGCCTTTCTCATGTGATGCCCATATTTTCTTAAACTTATCATCGTCTAAATACAATGGGGCCACATTTATAACAATGGTCTAAATTTCACAGGGTTTTCCAGCCTGTGTCTAATTTTTGGTAACTAAACACCAAACACTGAAGATCCACATAGTTCCCTCACTCTGTATCCCTCATGGGTGCAGAGGGCTATGCACATGAGCTCATGGTTTGTCTCTTACTTTTTTCCTGGTGTTGGCTTAACTTAAAGCCCTTGATGGTGCTGTGACTACCTCCAAGATCTGCAGCCCTCAGGCCAATACTAAGGGTGCTGCCTTCTCCTGTTGTTTTTAAAGCAAAAACTTGTCAGGAGCCAGAGTGGTTTTGCCCCTACTGTCCTCACTTCTTAGAAGTTCCCCAGAGAAATGTCTCTCTCCTCTACTCACTATCATATTTTTCTACCATGGCTCTTAAACTGTTCTGTGGTAGCCTCTTTCATTAGATATCCTTACAAAAAAATTCTTCAATTTCTACCTACAACCCCCTCCTCAAGGTCCAGGCAGACATCCATTGGGGTCAAAATGGGGCCAATAACTAAGAAAAGTCCAAAGCTTTCCTTTTCTTTCATGCTTTCTTAGCAGGCATCTGTATTATGACACATTTTCCCAGTCAACTGTCTCAGGAAATTAGTTTCCTGAGATACTGAGCAACATACTAACTCTTTGTACATGCCCAGGCACCTCTGAATACTGGCTTAGGTTCAGGGGAAACTTCTTTCTATTTGATGGAAACAAAATGAAAATTTTTCTATATTTCAACAGGACTCTTACTTCATATGGTTTGGGGGAACATGATCTGACCCATGGCAAATGTCTGAACCTTACAATACTAATGGCTATGACAAGGTTCCCTGAGTTATGTGTTCAGAGATGGGAGCCTATCATCGCTTCTGCGTATAAAGTTCTTAGAGTTGGGCTGCCTCTGATTTGTGGCTGGCTTTCAGTAGTTTGGGTTGGTTACCACATCTTACATTGTAGTAACTTTACTTTATTGCTACTGTCACAACAAAGCAAAGCAGCTCTTATCTTATAACAAACTAAAGCTACATTTCTAAACCACAGCATCTAACCAAACTACAGTGCTACAACACCTAATTTACAGTTTATTCCAATTGCATGGACACAAGGAGCATAAAATAAAAATTATATATATATATATGTACATATATCAGTTTCCATTGGCTCATCTGGGCCAAGTGCTTTGAAGTTTGGGAAGATGGCTATAAAACAGGTTACTCACAGACTTCTATTTAGATCTGAGTACACACTAGGGCTGACTTAAAATCATGCACATTGTAGACTGACATCATACTCAGGTTCTCACACCTCTAGGCAGCCAACCCTGTGCCTGCTCCTCTCTCTCTGATATATAAGGGATTCTTAGAGCCCCTCAAGTGTAAAAGATTTCCAAAAATAATTCAATAGAACAACCAATGAAGGTTTTTAGAGAGTATAAAGACAAAGGCAGAAGTGCAAATTAGTTTGTGTAACATACTGGTTTGTTTCCATGGAAGAGTGATATATTCTGGCCAAAGATTCAGAATAAATAGGCTAAAAATAAATGAAAAAGAGAAGGCCTGATTCCTGTTTTCCTCTCATAGGTTCTTGTACAAAATCATCCAAAACTAATACTTCCTTTAAGATTCAGTCCTTCCAAAAGATAATGTGTCAAAACATCACAAGTTACATGACAGATCACAGGTGAGTTAGTGCTTCCCCTCTCCCACTGCATCAGCCCAGCAGGATCTCTGCCTCTGAGCTTTGAACTCTGTTACTGCACAGACTACCCATATATCAGCTGATTGCTATCACACTCAGCAGTCTGGAGGAAGAGGCATTTGGGAAATGGAATTAATAGGGAATAAAATGGCGGCCAAAGAGTAGAAATTTGGATTGAGTCAGATTTCTGGTGGCCACGGGTTGATGTGGTGTAGCTGTTTATTGAGATGAGAAATATAGGAGAGGTAGAGATTTGTGAAGCCTACGAATTGGTTACCCTATTTCTGAGAAGGTCATTAGCTATCCTAAACATCCATCACTTAAACAGAGTCCCCCTTGCATTGCTATTTATACTCTTCACCCTAGTATGGTGGTTTCCACAGGTCAGAGCCCAGCAAACATTAATGACTTGACTATGGGGCCCTGCTTTCCTTAAATCAGGGTAAGAGAGGCCTCGGATATGCTTTAGAAGTCAGCATTCCACCCTCCCCTGGCTGTACTCCTCCCCACAAAATAAGGAATTTGCAAGGCTGCAGAGGTGAGTCCAAGCAGATGTTCTCACTTCTAGACCATGTTCTGTATACTCTGAGTCCAGTTCTGAGACTGACATGCACCTTTTCCCTTGTCATGTCCGTTGACGAGGAGACAATACACTACTAAGCGCACAGCTAGGACTTAGTGAGTTCCAAGTTCTGACTGTTTTCAGGGGAAGGGTGTGAAGAAGTTTGAATGTACACACAGGGTTGGTACCATAAATCTGGTGTGAGAAGGGAGGTTGCTGTAGCATGTGGCTGAACTGGGGACAGAAGAACAGCTTTTACTGTACTTCCAAGTTCCAAGGAAAAATTTACAAAAAATTCCCAAGTTTTAATTTTCAACCTGTTTTTCAAGGTTATTGAAAATAGGTATTCACCAAGAAAGGGGGTAGACAAATTTTTTTAATGGACACAAAGAGTATATATATATATATTAATATATATTTATATAATTTAAATATTTAGATCTATGGTACACATATTCTAGACTCTGAGAAGCACCTTGTTTCAGGGCACCCTTGTAGGATGACAGCTTCAAATTCTGACCTTATGAAGCTCTATTACTCTGATAAGTGGTATTTCGGTGAGTTTGAGGCAGAAAGAGGAATATCACAGATTCAGAAAGCAAGAAATGATGATAGGAAGTTTGGGGGACTGGGTTCTTTTCTCCTTGATTACTTAGAATTCTCCATAACACAAGCCCAGTCATACTGCCTTTGAACTTAATTTATTCTCTCTAATCATATTATTTAATTGTTCTCAGTATTCAAAGGAATAATGTTATAGTTATTTTATGTGTTTATCTCTCCCTACCCTACCTCTTGGGTGTTGTGTTGAATTTCTTTGTTTTTCATAAACTGAAACACTCCCCCACATTCTGTCCATCATTTCAAGGATCAGAATATTTGCTCTCAGTTTTCAGTAATGCCTGTGTTTCTCACACTGTAATTATTGTTTTGACTGTTTCTTATCCTCTCCCCCATCCCCCTGAATCCTCTAAAAATCTTTCTCTCTTTCCTTATTAAATTGCTGAAGGAAATACATGAAGATTATTTGAATTTCTCAAACCTTTCTAGGTAAAAATGCCTGAGCAAGAGTACAGAGAAGTGTCTCCAGGCTGTACAGAGAGCCAGTGGAAGATCTACATAAGGATGAGAGAATTCAAATATCCATCTTCCCCTGGTTTAGGGGGTTGCAAGGTCGAGTCGTTCATAGGAGAAGTGGATGAAGAAGATAAGGAAGTGATTTCAAAAGTAATATTAGGGGAATCTTGGAGGGAAGGGGACTTCATAACCTGTGGCTGAGTATGTGTGGAGATTAACTGAGGTGAAGAATCATTCTCCATTTACTGTACATCTGTTATGTTGCTAGAGGGGAATGGAAGTGAACTACCATGATTGGGATGACTTTCACCAGCACTAACTGAAAGGCATCTGTTTGCTCACCCTGTGCAAAGAAGTGAGGGATAGCCCAGTATTAAGATGCTCAGTGTTCCTGGGGCACCAGCATGGCATATATGAAGTTAACATAGGTAGGATCTATTTTTTTTAGAAGAGCCAAAGGACAAAACTATATGGTGCTTGTTGACATTTGTCCCACAGGAAAATAAAGGAAGGGTATTTCTCTTCTGCACAGCAAGGCCAACATGCAGATATGTGAGAGCAACTTTCACTCAGTTTGTGCTATGCTAGCCCATTCACATGTCTTCCTTTTCCCTGTATTCTCTGTGCCCTCCACCTGGGCACAGAACTTTGGCATATTCTGAAGTAGTATTTCCAACTCTCTGTATGGCTCAAACTCAGGGTATGGTGATTATGCTTTCACTAATCAGGGAAGTAGGAACTCCTTTATTCTGTCCTCTCTGCTTTAGGTAAAACATTCAGTCAGCACCTTCTGCTTCTTGTCCTACTTACTCTGGAAATTCTGATTTTTTTGGACTAGCCATGAGCCACAGGCCATATGTGACTTCGGCATAGTGCGTATATATATATATTTTTTTGACTTCAGGAAAACAAAGATTGTAGGAAATTTAAGAACTCCTAAGTTAAGAGATACTGCATAGTCTATTTTCATTCCGGTATAAAAAAATTCTTTCGATGGAGCAAAAGGTGCCAAAAATTCTACTCTGTATTTGGATCATATGATTTAGCCTTCATTTTGCAAAGGAAGCACGGTGCAATGTTTTGTCTTTAGAAGGTTGAATGCTATAGTAGGGAAGTAGCTTTCTGCAAATAGTGAAAGTTCAACAAGGCTCTATAGTTTTTAGCTGTATGCCTTTGAACAAGTTTCTTAACTTCACTATTAGTTACCTTGTCCATAATAGTGATTTAAAGAGGTGCTTACTTCCTTAGATTTTGAGGGTCAAATGAGATGATTGTGTAAGCAGGGTTTGGCACATAGGCCTCAATGTATGAGTATGTTCTCCCTTTTCCAACTTTTTGCATAAGGTCTTCCAGCTTTCCTGTGAGAAAGTATGGTAGAAAAGTTAAGTGAACAACTATTGGAGTTATTCTTTATTATTTTACTGCCCTGGAACCCTGGGCCAGTTACTCAGCCTTTTATTTATAATTTAAACTATGAATTGAACTCATTTCATGTAGCTATGTGAATTAAAGAATTAATTATATACAATACTTTCCCCTTAGCTCCTTTCAAACTATGTCTGGGAACACTAGTGCTTTTGCCACACCATGCCTGTGCCATCTGTTGTCTTCTCCTGTCCCACACAAGTGAGGAATGGATGTTGTGTTCAATTGATGGGCGCCATTTTCACCAGTTCTTGAGTCTGTGTACATCAAAACAGAAAAGCTACTTTGGCCCCATACCACAAGGTAAGTGATCTGGAATTAGTCTATAATAGGAGAAATATGTGTGTGTCAATATCCCCATGTAGTTTAATTCTCTCTTAAAAAATGTATTTCCCCTACCACCTCCTGGTTTCCTCCAAGACTGGATTTATGGTATAGTACTCCAAGGTAGGAAATTGAGACTTTTTGTTCTCTGTAGCAAGAAATCAAAAGCCACAGTTAGAAGATTCATCCAAAATAGTTTAAGTTCAGGGAATCAAAAGGGAAGAGGTAGGGGGAAGGCTTTGGTCAGGGAGCTGACCCCTGAATCATAGTAGAAAGAGGAAGACTGAGATGTTGGTTGAGGAAAACTGTTCGATTTAATGGATCAAGATGATCCCCCTTTGGACTGAATTTTTCAGAAATATAGGAATTTGTAATAAAAAGGAAAGATTGCCCAGATTTCCATCTGGGCTCTAGAATAGACCACCCTCTGGCTGTTCTCTATGTGCATCCATGTACACCACCCTCCTTACCAACTTTTAAAGAAACTACATGGAATTCAGGTGGGTTACTTGGACTAGTTAGGCAAAGCTGTCCCACAGTCTCCTTCATAGCGTACTTTCATGTCTTGGGTGTCATGGATGAGACCCAGAAGCCCCCTTATTCTCCTTGGAAGAGCTTTACAAGGCAGATGGGTTGTGGTGTGTGTCACTCTGCTGTGGAAAATTAGAAGGAATGATAAGTTTAAGCTAATGGCAGGTTGCCAGAGAAGGCCACAAGGTCCATAAAAGGACAAGAGAGGTAGCTAGTTACCCTAGCCACACATCAGCCACAAGCACCAAGGGTAAGAGATATTTCTTTCTACTTCCTGTGCAATTTCTTTTTTTGTAAAATCATATGGTATAGTTGGCCTACATTTGGGGAGGGTTGGGGCCTGCAGTTAGGTAGCAGCTGTTTGCATAATGAAGATGTAAAGGTATGGGAAATCTGTTCTGTCATCTAATTCTTGATGGCCATGGCCACTCTACACTTTGCCAGACTTTAGGAATTTGAGCGGTTTCCCACTGCACTCCAGTGAGAAGAACTGGATAAGAGAGGAGAAAGATAATTCAGTGATGGAGCCCATAGCCCGGACTTCCACACAGCCAATAGCAAGGTAGGAATTGGCACGCTGGCCAAGGAATATCAGCAGTTGAGTCATCTTAATTTGATTTTAATAAATGTGGGGATTTGATTTCTCTCAAAAAATACAGGCACGGAAAAATCAGAGCCACCGTGAATACCCTCTTGTATCAGTTCATACCTGTGGAACTTCTGCTCTGGACCAAATAGTCATTTTTTTCATTTTTCTTTATTTGTGCATAAAATATATTTGCATACTGAAAAATAATCAATAGACAGAAACTGAAATTCTGGTCCTTAAAGTGTCCAAAATTAATTATATAGAAAATGAAATGTACAAATCTTTACAGTTCATTATGTAGCATTAGAGACAGAAATAAACGGAGAAGGGAGGTATGATGCTGGTAATCAAGTGAAATGACAGATACCAAGGTGTGATAAGCTGTCCATGGCAAGAAGAGATGGGCTCAGGCAGCACACAGCGGGAAGCCAAGGAACAGAGAAGAGAGAGCTCACCTCAACCTTGGGTCATTGATAGGGCTACTCTGGAGGCAGAATCAGAACAAGGGTGGGCCTCAGCAGTCAAAAGACACACCAAACGAATACTCCATGAGAATCGTGCTTTATTTGTATATTGTAAATTAACCCAACCTACCACCAAAGTAGGCATCACTGTCTACAGAAGACGATAACAACAATGAAAAACACACTCAAATCACTGGTATTGCTATCTTAGTAGAAGATTTTTGTAAATCAGGAGGTACAATCCAGCCTTGCCTCCCATCCCAAGACTGATTTTGACATCATGGTCCTTGGCGGTAGAAATCAGGTGATAGAATGTCAAGTTCTTAAGTTCAATTGACCTAGGTCAAGATTTTATCAAGCATGAGTAACTATCTGGTGCTATCCCAATCACAACTGTGGGGAGGGAATATTCTAACACGAAAAGCAGTTTCAACAAAGTCGAAATGTTCTGTCATATCTGCTTCATTTTATGAATGTGCAGAAAAAGGTCCACAAATTTTATTATTTGAAATTTGTCTTTTGAAAGAACACCAAATTATTGGCCCCAACAGTATCTGCTTGTCTCAGTCTTGCCTTGTATAATGGCTGCATTTCAGCTGGAGGTTCAACAAAGGACAAGGGTAAAAGTATACCTAAGAAAGCAACTCTAAGGCATCAGAGGCGAACTTCTGGTGGAGGACTCATCTCTGCCTGGATCTCCAGTCCCTAATGCATGAAATTTGGGCAGGTGTCATGACAATGCTTGAGGGGTTTCATTAGTCAAATATAAAAAGACCTAACTAATGTTCCATCTTCAGGGTAAGTAGTGTGTCCCAAAGCCATTCAGCAGCTTAGCTTCCTGTATACCTCAATCAGCCTCCAGGCTGTGGTGAGAGACTGTGGAATCAGGCAGGCTTGGGCTTGAATGCTGACTCTATCCCTTATTGATTGTGAACCTCAGCTGAATTTACTTCTCCTTCCTAGAAAGGCTTCAGTTTCATAAATTTAAAATGGGAATAATTCAATTACCACATAGGGACGTTGAATTATTTGAGATAACATGTATAAAGCATCAGTCACCTGGGAGGAACTCAAAATTTTTATCAGTACTACACCACCTTTGTCTTCCTTATTGCAAAACTGGCAAAGAAGAAAAATTTCTATTTCTTCTGCTGCAACTAGGCTTCCTTTGTCTCTGGTCTTGGGACAGCAGTTCTGTACCTGGTACCTTCTTGGTATTCCTTAACCATCTGGTCTGATAATTTACTGACTCATTTGCTCTAGAAGATGCAGGAGCACCTGACTGGTGAAGC
Source organism: Ictidomys tridecemlineatus (assembly GCF_052094955.1). Lineage (NCBI taxonomy): Eukaryota > Metazoa > Chordata > Mammalia > Rodentia > Sciuridae > Ictidomys > Ictidomys tridecemlineatus. The sequence goes on along the minus strand of NC_135478.1, from coordinate 65,362,315 downwards.
ATTTCCACGACCCTGAATGAATCATGTCAAGATTTTTGCTTGCTTGTTTTTGTTTTTGGTACCAGGGATTTAATCCAGGGGTGCTTAACCACATCCCAGCCCTTTTTATTTTTTATTTTTAGACAGAGCCTTGGTAGGTTGCTTTGGACCTTGCTAAGTTGCTGAGTTGGCTTTGAACTTGTAATCCTCCTGCCTCAGCCTGCCAAGCCTTTGAGAATTTGCACTAGTTTTACACCCCACAATGGACTATGGTGGCTGCTAATTTTGTTGGCCTATCATGTTTTCCCATGCCTCTTATTTAATTTGAATAAAGTCTCTCCCCACTGTAGTCATAGGATTGGAGTGTGACCCAAGACTGGCTCTTCACAGTACTCCCTCCTCTTAGACACCGATGCTTTATCAAAGCTCAAGTCATATGCAAACCTGGACTAGTGGATGCACTGGGAGCTAAAGGCTGTTGATTCCTTGAAAGTTACGAAGCTAACTCTGCATAACCCTGTACATCCAGAAGCCATTTCTTTACCTTTCGAAGGAAATATTGCTTCAGTATTGAGAATTAAGTTGAATTGAATGCTATGTGCAAATACTGTTCTAGGAATTTTTTTAATTATTTCAGTTAATCCTTAAAGTTTCCATATCTCATATATAAGGTTATAATCTATTAGAGAGGTGAAGAAATCTAGGCACAAAGACAGAAGGAAACTTTCTCAATGTCACCTGCATACAAGTGAAAGAGACAGAATTTCAGTCTGCATTTTCATCCTCTAGGCTAGTTATTTTTAGCTGGGGATTATTTTTACCTGAAGAGACATTTAGCAATATTTGGAGACATTTGTGGTTGTGGAAAGTTGGGAGAAAGGTGAACTAGTGTCCAAGGGGTAGAGACTAGGGATGCTGCTAAACATCATATAATGCACACAACAGCCCCCCATAACAAATAATTCCTGGACATAAAATGTCAAGAGTACTGAGCTTGAGAAACCATACTTTAGGCTGCTAAGTTCCCCAGGACTGACAGACCACAGTGAGAGAAGCATGAAAGTCATACCGGTGTTGGACCCTGAGGCTCTCAATACTATAAACTTGCTCTCAAACCTTCTCAGCTAGCTGAGCCAAAAGATGCTCTTTATGCTAAGTTAACTGAGGTGTCCTCTTGGGTTACAATCAGGAGAATCCTGACCAATATGTTCACAAAATTGTTTTCATTCTACTCTATTCATGGCACTTAAAACGAGTGTATGATTTCTGTGTGTACTGTCAAATGCCCACTGCAGACCAGAAGGACCATAGTGAGTGTTTTTCTCTATACATATCGAGATGCTTAATTAGCACTCTCAGGAAGAAGTGATAGTGATGAGCTATAAGCCATCACACTTCTCACATAGGTCAGGGTGGAAATGATCTTCAACACTATTTTTCTCTTCCTTTAATTTAGTAAGTTATGATTCAGTGAGAGATATGTTCTCAAAAATTTAGGCTGAGAGGCAAATGCATGTTTATCGCATCTGGTTAAGGAACGATTTTTATGTATATTTCCTTTTCCTTCCTGTGCCTCCACTTTGGAATTCATTCTCATCCTATGTTAAAAATAACAGGCTGATGTGTTCTAAGAACACATCAATAATTCTGCATGTCTATGAGCCTGAAGGTCAACAAACTCCTTTCTTTTTTAGTGACAATTAAATGACTACCAGCACCTAGAAACAACCAAAGAGCTGGAAAATAATAATAAAAATGTCCACATGTAACACCTATTAAACTTACAAATTCAGGAAATGTGGAACAGAGCTGGAAAATCACCCAGAGTCCCCATTTCTGAGTATTTCACAGCAACCAGGATGCTAATGTTTATTTAAAAATCTCACACTTGAGGCATTTTGCTGTGTATTGGAATGTCACTTGCTTGTGGCAATGAGGCATACACATTGACACTGAACAATAATAAAGCTCAGAGGCACGCCCTATCTTTTTTTTTTTTTTCATATGGCTGTTTTTATAGACCTGGTCCTTCACATGCAGATAATTTATAATACGCATCTTTTAAATAAACCAAATCTTAAATAATTGTTGGAATTGTATTGAAATTTCCAGATGCTCTTGATTGTTCTCTGTGGGGTCCATTGCTTTAAAATATTTCAAGTTGTCAACTGAAGGTAAAACATGCTTATATTTTTACTATTAAGGCCTTTGGTCTGATTAAAATAAATGTCTTTAAAATCTTAGGGATCTTCAGGTCTTGTAGTGGCGATATTAAAAAATTCTCAAATAGACTTCTTTAATGAGTCAAAGAGAGATAAGAACTCACAGATGGATTTGTGTGTCCCTAGTGAGACTACTATGGTTGCCACTGAGAGGTATTAAAATCAGGACATTCTCACCAATGTCACCTATTGAACTGGTTATCTTTTGTAAGTATTCTTATTTTCTTCTGTGTTTTATTTATACTTCTATTACATGTAATCATTTTCCTCTGTTAAAATAACGTTGCAAAAGCATATTGTCTCTCCTCTTCCTTACAGGTTCCTGTATTACCTAATTCACTGCCTTATCTTGCTTCATGTGGAATATTGTTTGCCTCCAATTATTTAACAAGCTTGGGGGAATAGATTATGAAACACATTTTCCTTAAATCTAGTAAAATGTTATCAGGTTGAGAGCCAGCACGATAGAAAGGCCCAGCTCTGAAAAACATGAATGAATCTCAGAAACATTATGCTGAGTGACAGAAGCCTGATACCAAAATGTACACACTGTATGAAGTTATTTATAAGCAATTCTAGCACAGGGAACACTAGTAAAGTACATGCTAACAAACAACAAATCAGTGGCTGCCTGGAGCAAGGGCTGAGGGGAAGTTATAGGCTGGAAATCACCCAAGGTAGTTCTTAGGAATTCAGGATTGTGAGTATGTGTCAGTCATATGTATGTATGATTTTCACATCTCACTTGAAATGGGTGTATTATAATGGATGAAGTAGATATTTCAATTAATTTATGATTTAATTGTTAAACACATTAATATTATATGTGTTTAGTAATTTATTCATTAATCATATTTGATACACACACACTAAGAAAGATGTTGGAATTACAATATTAAATGATTTAAATTGTGTCTGTGATAACTCTGTTGGTGCTGTTTCCCAGAAGGTCTCTCTTATTACCTGGTCTTCTCTTTTATTAAATTCAGAACCTTTTAAGCACTATGGAAAATATTTATATGTTTCCCACTTCTCTATCTGTGTAATAGTGTTTAAGAGCAGTGAATTTTAATTATTGAGTATTCTTGAGTAGTGATATTTTTTAGAGCCTAGGTAGACTTTGCTAAACATTGGTAAGATAGTTTTTTTACATCCTTATGAGAATTGATAGAAATGAGGCTTAGTCATCCATTATATCAGAACTAACCAACTTGAAGTAGATAAAGAACTTAGGTGGGGGTTTGGGGTGGAATGAAGAACATTAATTTAGTGAGAAGATTACTTGTTCAGGCTAACTGGCAATTAGATTATTCACCCATATTTAGACTAACATTTCATGAATTCTGGCGTTTGAAAAAGTAATTTCGTGTTACTCTGAATATTTCCTAAATATGATATACATAAGACCTCAGGAACAAATATTTTATTATTGACAATCCATTTTAGCATAGGAAATAACTAATTTGTTAGTTTTCTCTTCCTCGCCATTTTGAAAACTTTAATTAATGCTATTTTGTTTTCAGTTCAGAGGATCAATGAATTACACCATTTTAGACATTTAAAACAAAGAGGTATATGCAGTCCAGTGGCATTTAAGGGATTATACATGGCCACCACTAAGCTCACCATCTGTACCCTATATCATCTCTATGTCCTCTCCTTCTGTTTCCTTTCACCTTTCTATCATTCGTTTGCTCAACTCCCACATTTCCAGAATAAATCCTGGGGATGCTTTTAAGTAATGTCTTTCCTTCCACCATTCTTTAGTAGCTCGTTAGACAAATCCTTTACAACTTTTCTCATATGACCTCTTTAACTTCTGTATCACCATAGTTTAACCTTCTATTAATCTGTGGTGAACTAACCATAATTCCCTTTCTCCAGCCCATTGGCTAGGAACCAGTCTGTGATGTTGACCACAACCATAATTCTCTTTCTCACATACCAGCACATTGCTCACAAAATTTCAATCTCTCCATTGCCTGGCAAATAGGAAACACACACATTCTGACATCCAAATCTCCACAGTACCAGTCTTTATTTCTTATTGCTTCATTTGCAAGTCATCTACTCCATTCTATTTTTTCAACATTTCCTAAACACCTCTATATAAAGTTTTGCCTTCTATCCTTGCTCATGAAGTTCTCAGATCTCTATAAATCTCTATAAATAACTGAAGTCCTATTCAGATCTGGTCTTCCAGAAAAGTTTCCATTTAAAATGCTGTTTGTCACTAATGACTTCTTAATGTAAAAATCTGCCTGGATTTTGACCCTTGTATCTCTCCATTCTTTGCAGTCAGGTTTACTTGAATCTTGATATATCAGTGTTTATCCAGAGTTTGGTTTGTCCACACTTTGACACTGGTTTCAAGATAAGGAAGCAAAGGCCTTTCTATATGATCATTTATTATATAACCCAATCCCATTCACTCTTAAAGGTCCTGCCCAAAAATCTGTTCTTCATGGCTAGGCCTATTACCAAGCACCTAGACTTCCATGGAGATAGTAATGTATCTTCTTCAGTGACTGCCTGATACATGGACTGACCCTAGTGTGGATGCCATCTTTGTGTGAGGTCTTACATTACCTGATCTGTCCAGCCTCACTGTCAATTAACTATGAACATGAGACCTCTGACATGATGGCTGCAAAGGCTCCCTCCTTATTCTATTGAAAATCTCTCATCTTTTCAAATGTGTAATTTTCAAATAATCTGAATGAGCTCCAATGAGCAACAATTCTTCCTTTCCTCCCTAGTATTTTATATAGACTATACACACTTCTTAAGTGTTTTGTTGTTGATGATCATAATGGTGGTAGTTTCATTTGTTGTAGCCAATGACATTGTATAAATTGGAAATTTGAATAATTATGAGTGAAGACTACAACCATACTGTGATATCAACCACTCTGGAGTTTAAAAGAGCATATATTCTGATTGTAGACATTTTTATAAGAACAGCGGTTGAAGCTTCTATACTAAAGACTTATCATTTTGATGAACATGGACTTCAGTACAGAAACATTCATCAGTGATGCATAGCAAGGAATATATATTTCACACTCTTAGGTGCTTTCAAGAAGAAAACATGGGTTATTAAGTAATATGCAAATTACTAATAATATAAGCTTGATTCACATTAGTGTCTTCTCAGTGATCTCTAAATGATGCTAACCTTCAGCAGTCTCCCAAAATAAATTGAAAACTACCACTTATATATATCCTCTCTAGTTGCCAAATACAAGGATGGGATCCTGTTCTATTTTTCATTTTCCTTCTTGTATTGTTAAAAAGTGATATTCTTACCCATTAGACAAATGTAGTTGGAATTGTTGCAGTTATATATAACACATCAACACCTGCTTGTTTCTTCTCATTAAAAATGTGATATGTACTGAGATCTGGTTGCATTTGAAAGGTTGAAAATGCATATCAAAAGCAAATCAAAGATTTGGTAAAAGAGCAGTGGTGCAAACCTCTGAGAGTATCACTTCTTGAAGAAGATGTATTAAAATCTGTCCTTTCTGTGAAATTTTGTGTGCAGCCTCTTTAACTGGTGAAGGCTTCCTCTCCTACTCTGATGGGTTTTTAATGGATGTGTTGGGGTGTAAGTAGAGGGCTTTTATTTATGCGACCTCTCGAGTGGAAGGTGAATAATGAGAGTATTCAACACACTTATTTTTTGACTGCCACATCTTAGTTTGCGTCATTGTGGGATTCATTTAAAGGAGGCTTGGGCTGTGTTGGCATCTCACATTTGGAGAAGACTCAGTGTCCTCAAGTATCCAAAACCAATTAGGGATTGTATGTGTTCCTAGCAGCATGAACATGAGACCAAAGTTTCCATGGAGTTTTATATTTTTAAATTAAATATATTGTGTATCTTTAAGACATAGTATATTAAAAGATACACACACACACAAATGTTTACTCTAGTGAAACAAATTAACAAGAGAGGTTTATTATTTATTTATTTTTTCTTAGAATTGGTTATCTTGCTTGACACAAAGAGAAACAGATGAGTGATCACTGACATAGGCCACTCATGGCATATTTTCATGCTTGAATTGTATTTGGTAAAATCCACTTTAATCAACATGAATTTCTTATATGTTGTTCTCTCCAACTACCCCTTTTCAAACGTGATTATGAGAACCTATGATTTGGTTATACTTAATATTGTCCTTATAAGGGTGTTTTTATGAGTTAGCTCCTCCTCCTCTTTCTTACACTTCTTAGTAATGTAAACATTTTTTTTTGGTCTAGTTTATTTTCTCTTGTTTATAGGGTGCAAGAATCTGGGGCAACTAAAACTTTGGTTATGAAGCAAAAAAACATATAAAAAAGAAAAAAAAGACATAGGAAGGATTTGGTTTCAGGAAAAGTTAAGAGAGGGTAGGCTAACCCTGAAATAGACAACTTTAAATCTGAGTGACCTTGCATAACAAGGATGGTTTCTTGCTCATGTTAAAGTGATGAGTCCTTGGTAGTCACTCAGGATCTTTCTACATCAAGAGTCTACTCCCTTCCAAGTTCTTGGAGACTTCCCCATTTAACCAACAGATGAGGAAAGGGTCAGGGTCAAGATCACTGGGGGAGATTTTAGGCTCCAGCACATTGGCCATGAACCAGTCTGTGATGTTGACCACAACTTACTTATATGCAAGAACGATGAGAAATATAGTCTGTTTAACCAGAAGAAAAAGGGAAGCCATTTGGCAGAGAATTGACAAGTTAGTGCCATTTGAATCAGAGTGTCAATTTCAGAATTACAAAACAAGATTCAGAGGGAATCAAATAAAAATTCAAGCAGACCACCGTAGCCTCCTGTGAAGATCCATGCAAGACGTTTACTCAGTGAACTCCCTGGTTAGAGATGCACAATGAGGTTTCCTTCCATAAAATGCTGAATGCTGTTAATGAAAGGGTCATACTTACATGGGCATGACTTCACTGTCATCCTCCATTTTCCTCTCTAATTGGTTATTGATTGGCAACCCCATTTACTGAGTCCTTGAGCTCTTGGACTTAGGGCAGTATTAGCCTCCAGTGTGAAGATATTTATCCCTAAAGCCAAGATTCCCAGAGGGTCAAACATATAATTAAGACATTTACAAAATAAGTATCAGGTTATATTCATAATGTGAATAAGGCTGTACCAGAGACTATAGCCTCAATAGAGCTGTGGGGAAAAAATAGGGGTCATTCTCCTTTAAATAAAATGTGGCATATTTCCTACTAAAAGTGAATTTTTTTGAAATAATAGGTAAGCTGTCCTTGTTATTCATAAACATCTTATTTATGCATCTTCACTGTTGTGATAAATTAGCTGGGTTTGTTTTATATTTCCCTACAGTTTACTTTAAATAATCCTTCACAGTCATTCACCACAAGACCACATAAGGTTCTTTTTTTTTAATACCTAGAATGCTGTAATAGCATTTTGAGCACAGACTGTAATGCATAACAAGTGAATTATTTCTTCTTGGGAATGCCATGCAAAAACTCGTTCCTTGTCACGACCCCCTTGCCCGCAAGGAAGACGCGACTCAGGAATCTTCTTTCAGCAGTTTATTCAGGCCCTTGATATTTTTCTAATAATTCTTCTAATAATTCTTGGATGCCCCTCCCAGCCTTAATAAAGCACCGCGAACCCCAATGCGAAGCTGCCACGTGGACCCTTCTCACAGGGTGCTAGAAAACAACACGCCAATTCTCTCTGATAAGGAGTTGACAACACGCCAACTCTCTCTGATACGGAGTTGTCCTTCACAGACCACAGCGGAGCCAGCGCCATCATGTAATGGCGACCACAGTCCACAGGAACGGCTCACCACAGTTCCTCTCACATTGTCTGTTTTTAGTTCAATTCTTTCAAGCTGCTCTATATTTTAAAGGGTAGTATTCTTTGACCTCACAACCAGACACCCCTCCACATGCACCATGACCAGATCCTGAATTTTATTGCAATGACACACTGACCACTTAAATGAGATTTATTAACATAGGATCTTGCCTCCTATCTTTCACATTCCAGCCATCTATTTAGTTTCTCCACCAAGCCAACTGATGATCTCCAGGGGCATCACTTATTCTACCCACCCCACCAGGACTGTGAAGACTGAGTGTCACTGATAGAGACTTAAAAAACAAAACAAAACACCTAAATGCTAATTTCCAATTCTAACATAACACTACAGCACAAAGCCCACGTGACTTACTATCACCATTGCTATCACTACATATATGCCAAGTACATCCATGGTCATGTGTGACACACCTGAGAAAGGTGTTGCCTTATTGTCATCTCACTTCAAGTGTGTCTTCTTGTGCCACAGACCTGATTGATACTGAGGAGCATAAGAAATATGAAAGTGCTTCTTTATCTTTTCTGTTATGTCTTTTAAAGTAAAAAATCATTTTATTTATGTATTTATTTTTATCAATTTGATTTTATTTTTTAAATACGTGACAGCAGAATGCATTACAATTCTTATTACACACAGTACAATTTTTCATATCTCTGTATACAAAGTATGTTCACACCAATTCATGTCTTCATGCATGTACCTGGATAATGATGTCTATCACATTCCACCATCATTGCTAACCCCCTGTTCCCTCCCTATCCCTCCCACTCCTCTGCCCTATCTAGAGTTCATCTATTTCTCCCATGCTCCCACGCCCCACCCTACTATGAGTCAGTCACCTTATATCAGAGAAAACATTCACCATTTTTTTTATATTGGCTAACTTCATCTAGCATTATCTTCTCCAGTGCCATTCATTTACCTGCAAATGCCACGACTTTATTCTCTTTTATTGCTGAGTAATATTCCATTGTGTATATATGCCACATTTTTTAATCCATCATCTACTGAGGGACATCTAGGTTGGTTCCACGGTTTAGCTATTGTGAATTGTGCTGCTATAAACATTGATGTAGTATGTAGTCCCTGTAGTATGTAGTTTTTAATTCCTTTGGGTATAGATTGAGGAAAGGGATAGCTGGGTCAAATGGTGGTTCCATTCCAAGTTCTCCAAGGAATCTGAAAGAGCATTTTATGAAGTCATTTATTAAGGGACTATGTTGAGGCCCAACTTGGTGGAGCTGACAAGATAGTAAGAACTAGAACCTGACTCGTGGAGTTCCCAGCATTCCCAGAGGGAAGAGGCAGTCACCTATCAGCCCCCCATGTGATGTGGGAAAGGTGGAGAGAGCAGGTGCAGGACTTGGGCAGGACCCCATACTGTTTCAAATCTCACTGCTTTCCCATTCTGTTCCATCGGCCCCAAAGGACAGTCCACCCTATTTTTCTAAGGCACTAGGCACTAGTCAAATCCTCAGCTATATCTTGATTATGAAATGTTTATCAATGTCTCACCTTTGCTGGAAGGAGAACTTCCTTCTTTAGCCCATAAGAATCTTTCTCCACATCATCCTTATCATCACATTGTACTGTATCATATGCTTACATATCTCCCTCTGCTGATTCTTGAGTTTGGGATCATTTCTGAGTGCAATTTTATGTCCTTTTTCCAAGCGCATGGCCTAAAAATTAACTCTCAAATGTATGGTCATATTAAGTATGTTTTATATTTACATATTTATGTCATAGTTAATATTTATGTATCACATTATATCCTATATTTATATATCAAATGAGATATATAATTATATATAAATGCATATTTATATCTTACATATTAAATTTTATATGTTGCTGTTGACAATAATTTTTTTTTAACCAGGTAGCAAATTTTGTCAGGAAAAGTCAAGGAATATTTATAAAAATATCAGGAAACAAAGAGGGAGAAATAAACTCTAGGGAATGAGAACAGTGGATATGCAGAAACACAAAGAAATGGGACACACAGAAGAACTGGGCCAGGAGTTCGGGCAAGGATGCAGGGTTTCAGTTTCATAAGCATATAGCAGGTGGTGGGAGGGAGCCATGAGAGTATAGAAAGGGCTTGCTGAGGAAGTTGGGGAGATGAGAAAGATTTCCTTAAAGCAATAGCAAGAGTGGGATCGTATTTCTAAACATTAGTCCTTAATATTTATATCTTTTTAAAAAAAGATTTACTTTTTAAGAGTGGTTATAGTTCACTGAAAAATTGAGCAAAGGGTACTGAGAGTCCCACATGCCCTCTGCCTCTACAGAAGTGTAGCCTTTCCATTATCAATTTGCCCCACCAGATGGTACATTTGTTACAACTGATGGATCCACACTGACACATCATAATTGCCCAGAGCCCATAATGTACAGGAGGGTTCCTTCTTGGTGTTGTACATGTACAATGACATGGGTCCACCAATGTAGCACATAGAATAGTTCCACTGACACAAAGATCCTCTGTACTTTCCCTATTCATTCCTCTCCCCCCTAATCTCTGACAACCATTGGTTGTTTTGCTGTCTCCATAGTATCACGCTTTCTAGAATATCACATAGTTGAAATTACATAGTAAGTAGTCTTTTCAGACTTCTGGGTTCTTTTACTTAGTAATATGAAGTACCCTCCATGTCATTTCAAGGGTTGATATCTATTATTTTAGTGCTCAGTAATATTTCTTTGCTTGGATGTACCACAGTTTATCCATTCACCTACTAAAGGACATCTTGGTTGCTTCCAAGTTTAGGCAATTAGAAATAAAGGTGCTATAAACATTCTTGTACAGGATTTTGTGTGGACATAAGTTTTCAATTCCTTGGGCTAAATACCAAGGAGTATGGTTGCTGGAACACATATGACAAGACTATGTTTGGTTTTGTAGAAAGCCATCAAACTGTTTTCCAAAGTGCTCTACTCTTTTAAATTCTCACCTGTGAGGAAGCTTTCCTGTTGTACCATATCCTTACCAGAATTTGGAATTCTGGATTTTGGACATTTGAATTGGTATATAGTGGTACTTAAATTTTGTAGAGCTACTGATATTGAAATCTGAAAATATCCATAGACTTTTTCCACAGAAAATAAGTATGCTTGCATAAGTGATCACTATTAGTTTGGATTCTTAGACTATCTAAAAAATCATCCAAGGAACACATAAAACAATCTTCTTTGATTTTTGCCCAATAATATTGTGAGATTTGGAGGGTTACGATATCACTTTTGTTTTCAGAGTAAACCTAGTAGTTTAAGTTTCAATAAAAAGACAAGAGGTCAGAAAAGAAGACCCCAGTTGAGACTGTATAGTCACTCAGAACAGAATCATTTGGTCCAAAAATTTTAGAGACTTAATCTGCTTTGGCTGTGGATAAATTGCATTTATTTATTCCTATGATTCTAATATTTTGTTTCCCACAAGACAGAGCTCCATGACTCAGGTTTCACATGTCTCTTTCATGCATGTTTTTCCATTGCTTGTGTTAAGTAGTCATCACTCAATAAACATTTGTTAAAGAGATGATGAACGTGTATCTGAACTCATAGAAAGGAAATGGGTTGACTCTATTTCACATATTTTTTTAGAGAAATTATTTTACAACTTTATGGTCAATAACTTATTGACCATAAAGTTGTAAAATAATTTCTTTTTTACATAAAAATTTACTCTTTTACATAAAATTATATACACTTTGAATGAGTTGATTATGCTCACATCTAGCTGAGCAAATAACATATGCCACTACTCTCCACTTACCAATCATTGCAGACATAGCTACTTGAACACAACTGTAACCATCATGGTTGTTCTCTGTGACCAACAGAAACAAGACAAAAATGATGGTAATCATTTGATACCAGATTTTAACAGATGCTGCCCAACATCTATTTATCCTACCTACCTATCATCTGCCTATCTCCATCTCTAACTTTGGTAACAAGTACCAAGAAAGCTCACGTCCGTGTTGTAAGGAGAGACATACGTGATGAGGAGCTGAGGTTTCTGGCCAAGAGCTCCTAAGAATCTAGCTGCTAACAGCCATGTGGTGAGAGCCACTATATGTGTGGGTCCTCCATTTCCAGTCAATCCTTCAAACCATTACAACCTTGGCAGAAATTTTGTCTGCAACCTCATGAGATTCTCTGAACTAGGACCATCCAGTTAAACTGCTTCAAAATTCCCAACCCACAAAATATATGAGATAATAAATGTTTATTGTTTTAATCTATTAAATTTTGAGGTGAATTTATTGCAACACTAGATACCTGACACAGCTCTGGTGTCCTATGCTTTTTCTCTGGGCATTGAGGCTGCCTCAGATTTCTTCCAACATCACAATTCAAGCAGCAACTGCCATTCTACTGATGTTGGCAGGGCATGGAACCCATGTGACAGTCAGTCTTGAGCTGAATCCAGAGGTTCCTTACCCTTGTTTTACAACATCACTTGCTGTTAATGTGGTTGTGGTTGTCTTGCCACTGGAACTTTTGCCTACTTAACATTGCACTTTTCACATCAGAATGTTATGAATCTGGGTATATATAAGTCTAGCAGAAAGTGGTTGAAGATGCCCACACAGCCTTGGTCTACTGAGGCTTGAAGTTAAGGACAAAGGAATCTCCATAATTCAGTTCTTCACCTCATGAGACCACATGGAGGGGTGGAATTCAAATCTTGCTCTGGTAAGTCTTGTGTATCATTCTGGAGTCCATGCACTACCCATCTTTCTAAGAAATGATTAATTCATAAGAACTGCCATCCTGAGTCACATTCTAAAGTCCATCCAGTCCAGAATTCTGTCTCCAATACCATGAATGGGTTGTAGGAAGGGATGGTTAAGTGTCTAAGCAGAGGATGGTAATGTTCTCAGAAAGTTGAGAATTTTGTCTATTGAATTCTCAATGTCCTTCCAGTCTTACTGTTTAATCTATTTTTCATAACATTATGTGAACTTTTTGTGAGATCACTTACTGCTTCCCCCTATGGTGTATCTTAAGTTAACATCTTCTATAAGCTGAAGAATTCTCTGAGTCAAAAGTAGTTATGCAGAAAGATTAAATAGAGTATCATTCCATGTGGGAGTTCCTGGGAATAGAAAGTGTAGAATGTTCTTTTCTGGAATTTTTGTGTTTTCTTCCAAAAATTTCTTTCATTATTGAGCTCAATTCTAGCTCATTTTCAAACAAATTCATTGGGGTCATGAGACTGAGGGGAAAAAATGAGAGCCAGATTTTGTAGTATGATTTCTAAATCTCTATAAAGAGAACCAGTCTCCATACATTAATGAAAGAGGCAGAAATTTTATGAATTCATTGAAAAATGCAGAACAATGTGTTTATTCATTCAACAAATTCTTGAATGGTAACTTAATGCTATATAATCTATACATAGTTTGCATGCAATGCACATTTAATGCTTGTAGTTGATTGAATGAAACAGAAAAGAAACAGAGAAAGTAGGGTATGCATTTAGTAGATGATTCTATAGGACAGAAAATAATACAAAGAGGAAAAGAAAAGAGGGCAATGGTGCTGTTTGTGGTAGGCTTTGAGTGGTTCTATATCATAGGACTTAATATGGAACCCTGATAAGACCCTGAGGGGGGAAAAACTGATACAATTAAATAAAGGGAGAAATGATCTTTATTCACACAATTTAGTTTGGAGTAAGTGGGAAGTGCCCTTAAATTATGAATTTTGCAGCAACAAAAACTTACTGAGGCAGTTTCTTAAAGCCCCAGAGAAATTATTATGGTTTTCATCTTCAGGTTGACATTGGCTTTGAATACCAGCCTTAGAGAGTTTGAAGATTCCTCTCTGTTCTCTCATTCCCCCCTCTAGCCATACAGTGTTGGAAATCTTTTAATTTCAGAGACCAATTGAGTATGTTTGCCAGGGAGAAAGTTTTTACTAGACTCCCTTCTCCCCCCCGCCCTTTTTTTTTCCCGATAAAGAAAGTTGGAGTCAGACCTCTGGCCAATAGGAAAGTATTGAAGAATCCCTACGCTGCCCAGCACATAAAATATTTATGCTTAGAGAAAGCTAGACTAAGTAGTCAGCAGAGTATTTTGCAGCATAGAAGCCAAACACGTCTCTAAAAGAGTAGAGCATGTTCCTAAAAGCTCCTCTTTATAGATTGAAAAATAAACTATGATTTCCATGGTGTAGGATTGCTTAAAGTTCCTTTGACCAGTAAATGCCATGGGCCTTCTTACAACACAAGCTGGCTTGATTGAAGAAAGGAGGAATTTTGTTTGTTATTTATTTTACTTACTTATTTTTGCCATTGTCAGAGATACCCATTTCTGGATGGGAGGGGTGGTGTTCAAATAGTAGCCAAGAGTTTCCTTCCTAGGGAATGAAATCCTATCCTCCCCACAACCCACCCATCCCATGATGACCTTGGATGGAAGTTCTGAGCACAGTTTTTTGTTCCACTGCCTCAACATTATTTGGGAATTGTGGAAAAATGGAGCGAGCTTTGATATTGAAGACACTCAAAGGGAAGCACAGGACAAGGGCAGAAGCGCAGTCAGTGTAGCACCTCTGATCCTAGACAATGCTTGACTGGTCCTCCTGGCCCAGGCTTATATCCATGGCTTCTCCGTCAGCAATTAGGGGGCAGGAAGGGCTTTCCTTTTAGTTGAAAGCAGAGGATGAGCTGAGCAGGCGGTTCAGAGGGTCATAAGAAAGCATCAAAGGAGGCAGCCTCATGACGGTAATAAGACGGCTGTAAGGAAATAAAGTGGGCATTGATCTGCACTATCGAGTATGACATTTTAACCGAAGCTAAAAGCCAAGAGCAAATCTAGCCCTCTTATTCATCTGCCTGCCTGTTTTAGTAAATTGTCTTCCCTTCCCCCCAAACCACTGGCCTCAGAGGTCACTTCATATTAGCTGGCTTGTTAATACTGAGGCAATCAATACTTAATCAACAAGTAATGGGATTTTGCAGTCAGCCTGTAAAATAAAGCCCCGAATCCATCTCGGCCCATTCCAAGCCTGACGAAAGGAGGTGTGTAGTTGCAGCAGACCCTGGATTTGATGGTCTGATGCTCTTCGGTTGATCTGCATCTTATTAAGACACCAGGCAGCTACTGTCCTTCACCCCTTTGTTTCCTGATCCCCACAGAGCACAGCATGGCACAGAATCCAGGCATCCCAGATTTTATATGCATCAGTAAGAAAATTCCTATTTATTTAGTGCATAGGGTTTAGGCCTCTGGTAGCATTATATAATTAAATGCATAAATAGAGGACTGGAGATGAAAGAGTTACAGTGAAGAGGGGAATTTTTAAAAGAAAATGGTTCTTTTAATATATGATATTAAGCCAGGGACCTGGAATACCCACATGTTTCAATTATTGAACCCTGGGTTGCCCAAGCTCTTCACTAAATGTGCTCAAAGAATCATGATGGGGAGAATAAAGATTTGACATTGGCTCTAGATAGTCAAAAGGGGTGTTGAAGGAGACATCTGGATATTGCTATTTGGAAAGAAATTGATTTTGTGACACAGGACTTAGTTTTCAGTAGTTCTGTGCTACCCTGAATATGGATGTTTGTCCACCTGTAACACCGTGATAATCTGTTGTAGATGTTTAAAGGGGTCTGACAATAAGGGAGGGGGCATCCCAGAGGGATAATTTACAGTTGTCCTGATATAATCCACCAAAGATGATTTCCTTTCATGAATTAACTTTTATCATTATCTGACCTTTCCACTTTAAGATTTGGAAAGTGGATCAAGACAGGGTTTGACTTAAATGATGGACAATTTAGGCTAATAAAAGCTCTGAGAGTGATAAATAAAATTATAGTGCTGATTTACTAATATAACTTTCAAGTAAATAACCTATCAGTCAATTGTATAAACAAAAGTCTCACCAGCCATCTTCTCCTGATCTGAAAAGAAGCTGCTTTATGAGAAGACTGATTAGAAATCACAGAATTAGATCCAGGGGAAGTAGGAGGTGATAAAAATATCTGATGGCAACAGGATCTAGCACTACAATGCATACAACTCAACAACAGGCTATACTTGTCCCTCTGCATTAATGACTAAACATAGTACATACATGAATAGCCCCACTCACCATATGCATTACTTTATGACAATCTAATACAGCAGGTACTATCATTATCCTCATTGCCCAATGAATAGATTGAGACTTAGAAAGTCATTTGTATTGATTTCTGCTCTTTTTTTACTATTTCCTTTCTTCTACTTACTTTGGATTCAATTTGTTTTATTTGGGTTTATATTTTTAAATTTCTGCTCTGATAATTTCAATATCCCTTCCATATCTGACCAAGTTATGATACTTGTGCAATCTCTTCACCTTTTGGTTGTGCCTTTTAGTATGCCTGGTGATTTTTTTTTTCTTTTAAAATTTTTCTCCTGAAAGGCAGACTTTTGAAGGTAAAAGTAACTGTGGTAAATAGGCTTTAGTAAAGTAGTGGTAAGGTGTGTGGAGAGGAAATCATGCTACAGTTCCATCATTCTCAGTTTTTTGTTGAGCCTGAGCCAATGGACTCTGAACTTCATTAGTTTTTCTCAGTATTTCCCCTGCTTATGTGGAATGAGATGGTTAGAGATATTGAGGTGGGAATTTCCCTTCCCCCAGGTCATTTAGACCTTGATAAAACCTCAGCAAGACTAAGCACTAGTAAAGCAGTTTCTCCTGAGGGTAGACCTGGCTAAGAAAAACAGACTATTCTGGCATATTTTAAAATGCTTCCTTTCCCCCTTTCTCTGCCCAGATGAGTATAACAGTGATGAGGAGTTTGGAAAAATAGGAGAAGAATGTTGTCAATATTGGTGTTGAGGAGAGGGGATCTAGATAGTCAATAAGTTTTTTGGCTTTCTGGAAGAGTTCTTTGGGTCAAACTCACAAAAGTATAGAGGCCCCTCCTATGACCAGGCACTTCCAATGGAAGTTTTTAAATTTGTGGTAAGAACATTTAACACAAAACTACCCTCAAGACAATTGCATAATACAGTATTTTTCACTCTAGGCACAGCATTGTATAGAAGATGTCCAGAACTTATTTATCTTGCATAACTGAGAAATGAAACTTTATGCCCATTGAACAGTAGCTCCCTGTTTCCCCTTCCCCATCATTGGTTGCACCCACCATTTTACTCTATTTCTATGAGTTTTATTATTTTAGATAAGTAAGTAGAATCCTATGGTTCTTGTTACTGTGAAGGTTTTAACTCTCAGAATTGTCCACTGTGAGATGGAAGGTGATTCCTCAGTTACTAGTCAGATTTTGCTATCCTGACAACATTCCTGTGGAGGTTTCTGCTCCAATGGCTGAGTATTTGAGTTCATTTATATATCTGGCATTCCTGGGGCAGGAATTTTGTCTTTCTTCTCATGTTTCTGATAGACCTAAGAAGAGTTCTGGATTTTTTTTTCAGATTATTCAGGTATTTATTTATGATAAGATACATGGCAATTTCTAAAGTTCTTCCTTACATGAGAGACTGGACGTGGGAAGTGCTATTCTGATCACTTTCCAGCCTAACTCTCCTTAATTTGCCCTTTAATAAAGTGTTTCTTCTTTTGGACTCTGGCTTAATTCTTACTACCCAATGTTGACCTTGGAGAAACCCAGTCACTTGATGTGTACACTGTGGGGCCAGTGATCTTATTGTCAGTCATCCATCTTCCAAAACCTCCAAATACTTTCAAGATGGTGCACCAGGGGTTAGTGACTACAATGGCAAGCACATCAAAAAGGAAGGCCTGTCTTTCACTTTACCTGCAAAAATATCAAGTTACCATTCAACTAAATCATTTGTGCCTCTTCTGTTCTCTGAGAAGACCTCATGAGCACTAATAAATAAGTCTCTCTAGTCACCAATTTGAAAGGGTTTCTGAAAGGGAAATCCTAACATGACTTTGGTTGTGGGGATCTGTGTACTCTGTGAATACATTTAGTTTGATTTCCTTAAGGCTGGCACTGAATTTTAGAGCTTTCCAACAATTTGTAAGAAAAAGAATTCTTACTTTCCCAGAGATATCCACTCAGATTCACCCTTGCACCCTCTAACCTGCTGTGGGTAGAGAAAGCTAATAGATGAGCTGCTTCCATATACTCCTAATCCCTCTGGTTTGCAGTTGGCTAATTGGGTCACCAACAGGAGATCTGGAGGCAAGACAATAGTATGGTGGATATTTCTTCCTTCAGCTGCATCCCAGTTAGGTCTCTATGGTTGACTCTGCTTTTCTAAGGAGGACCACAGCTCCTACTAGACAGCTTTCCCCCTGCAACCAGTGGTCTGTTCTGTAACCACTACCTCCTGTATCCCATTCAAACTTGAGACTGGTGATAGCTTACAAACATTGCTAGCCCCAAAGTACAACACAAAACCTTAGATTTCCAATATCCATGGCCTTTCACGTGTCCCCCTCTAATAAGCTTTTAAGCATTATTGCATTTGAGCGTGCTAAGACTGACCTAACAGAAATCATGTATACAACACTGAGAAGGCAGAAATGCCTAAAGGCTCTTAAGATCTAAATAAAATTCAAAATTTAGAGGGCTTTCTGAAAGAAGAAAAAAAAAGCCACATTCCATTGTAGATTACCTTCTAACTTGACAGAACTCTCTGAAGTGAGCAATGAGTAGAATGTATGTTTATATTTTGGAAGGGGATGGTGGTAAACTTAGAAATTAGGATGAGCATCACATGTGAAAATAAATGAAGCTATGAATGGCATACTTCTGTAGTGATTATGATAAAGCCCAAACTCTTAATTTGGATAAATTGCTAACAACCCAACTTAGCGACCCTTTTGTGGTAATCATTATTTTGCTGACTTGGCTCTATGTCTGGATTGCATTTCAATGGTGAATGCAAAGCCTATAAGCATCTAAAGATTTTCTTGCTAAACATTTCCCTATTCACAGAGAACCTAAACTCAGAATCAGAATGTCCCAATGTCTAGCCTATATTTCTAGTTGAACATTAAGGACTTTTGAAGTATGGTTTAACTCTCAAATGCTGTCAAATGCCATTTGAATTAGTGACTGATGCTGGTTGTAAGATTCAAAAGAACATATTCTAAAACTAAAACCATTAACCAACTGCCTTATTCACACAGTAAATCATTTTCAATTAGAATGCTTAACCCAGTATAGACTCATCCCCTGATGTGGTACTGTCTATACAAGGAATCAGATGCAACCACTACCTGAATGTCTTTCTGAGGATCAGCCAAATTAGCAAGCTGCAATATTATGGTAACCCCCCCCCCGCCCCCAGCTGCTCTTGTGAATTAGGAGATAGTATCAGTAAATTTAGGAAAAAAGCTTCATCTGGGAGTTCTAGTCCTAAGTTTCTTACTAACTAGCTGGAATGTTTTGGAACAAGTCACTTAACCTCCATGAATTCTGTTTCCTTATTTATAAAGTGGAGTATTTGCTAAAGTTATTTTCCACACCAAAGTGGTCTGGTCAGGTCCCTCCTAATGTTTTCAGGCTTAGTACTGCATATGAATGATATCTGCAGTATACAGACATTTGCATCCCTAGTTGTCTCAAGAAGTTGGGAGAAAGAGCTATGCATTCTCAGCATAGGTACGCATTCCCCCAAACACAACGATACCCACCTCTGCTCTCCAGAAACCAAATTCATCTGCTGGCTTAATATCAGCTTGACCCTCGAAGTCCTTGTCAATGTTCCAGGCCAACTTTGATTTCATTTTCAGCTGAGTTGTCTATTTTTCTTTGATATGATAGTTTATAAAGCAAACTTGAAGGGATTCTGAAATTGGTCTGGGCAGTTTTGTTTTAGCAGGGGCCTTGAACTTCAATGGAAGAAGGCCAATCATACATTCTGCATGTATTTCACCAGAGATGACAGTCCGTAGCTAATGCCTCAGAGCCTGCATTCCGAAGACACCTTTAACGGAGAGCAGCTCAGATGGAGAGAAGGGCAAGGAAAGGGAAATGAACATCTGGCAAGGCCAAGCGTGTTATGAGTTGTGTCCAATACCAAGCATGTCCTGACTAAATATTTCATGCTTTCCCCAGTCAGACATCACTTAAGTATCAGCTGTTCTCTTCAGCAGGGATGAATTCACCTTTACAGCAGGATGCATTAGCATGGGGTTAATAAGCTACATGAAAAGATTGTTTTCAACTGCTTGTATAATCCCCCTCCCCCACCTCTTCCCCCTCACTCCCTCACTCTCTGTCTTCATTGTCCCACCCCATCCCTATCCAACTTTGCAGACAGATTTTACCCATAAAGACTAGGCTAAAAATTTCTCCTCTCCATCCAAGCCCAAGATCCACATATTCTGCTAAAGGTGGCTACAAACTGACTCCTGTGGGCTAGTCCTGGCCATGAACCTGGTTAGACAAAAGATACTGTGTGTCTGCCCTTTTTTCTTTTAGTAGAGGTCTTAGCCATACTGTAAGGATTCAGGGTGTTTGTAGCTCTGGGTGGTTTACTCCTGATTGAACCTCATCTTCTTGAACCTATTAGAGCTTATTTTTTTCCCCTTTAATTTATTTTATCAGATATTTATATTGTGACCTTCATCTATTTTTTTTTACGCTATGTAAACCCTCTCCCCCTTTATCTTTAACCTTATAATATCAATTAGTTTGGGAGATCTCTTTCTGATAATATACCTTCTTCTTTTAGCTCAGTCTGGTACTCTTTGTATTTTAATGTAGTTTTTGTATTCACCATGAATTTGTACTCATTGTTACATTTACTATGATTACTGATTACAAACATATTTTGTGTTTGTTATTTATCATCCTTTCTTTTTCTTCTTCTTTTCCACTTTCTGTTAGATTGAAGAGGTATTTTATATTACTTTCCAATTCTCACCATATACTGATTTTTTTCTGATGATGATCTGGAATCTATGCATTGCATTTTAATTTATTTAATGAGTTCCATTCATTTTGAAACATACTTACATGATTAAACATTTTAAATACATCTATAGCAGCTTTAGCTGTTTTCTATTTTTGTCCTAAATACTGGTATAATTTTAGCACAATGTAGGTCCCCATTAAATATCTCACTCTTTTTGATTTTATTGTCTAAAATCACAATTTTACTTAACTGAACCCAAAAACCTTATATGAGTGTTCAAAAAAAAGGCAATCAATATAAACTTAAATTATTCAATAACTTCCATCAATGTCTGGGCTCTTCAAAGTTTAGTTTCTCTCCTGAACCTTTCTTAGAGTTCATTTTAAAAAATTTATTTATTTTTCAATTTCTGCAGAAGCATATGTTTAGTTATTTTAAAAATAGGGGCTTGGGTAAGAAACAGAACTCAGTCTTTTGCAGTCTAAAAATATATTTATTTCATCCTTATTTTTGAAAGAAATTATAGCGAGGCATAAAATCCTAGAGTTAGGATTAATTTCCTTCAATTCATTGAAGATAAGAACCCACTCTCTCTGGCCTCTATTATTATTGGGAAAAGGCTGTTGTCAAAAACAAATAAGGGAAAGAAAACAAAAACCTGTCATCTCCTCTGGGTAACCTGCCTCATCTTTACTGGAGCTTTTTAAATTATTTATGTTTGTATTATACTAGAAGATATATGTTGAAGCAAGAAATTATGGTTTCACATGAAGTGAACATAGCCTTTTAATAAAGCAAGATGAGTAGCTTGTGCTGAAAAACCTTCATTGTTAAAAATGCAGTTGAGCAAAAGAAAATAATTTGATCCAACCCTAATGAAAGATCCACTGCTGTTAGTAATGGCTACTTGAGGTTCGGTGGAATAAAAAAGGATAGAGGGATGGGGAAGTATTGGTCATTGGTTACTCAGGTAGAGTCAGGTAAGGGAAACGAACCCAGGTATTGTTTCATTAAACATCAGGGTGATTGCAGATAATGAAAAGGTGCTATATATTTCACAAAGTTAGAAGAAAGGATTTTGAGTGTGTGGTTTTTTTTTTTAGCCACAAAGCAAAAATAGATGTTTGAGAGAGAAATCTATTTACCCTGATTTGAACATTGCATAATATATACACATATCAAAAAACATCACTTGGTGTGCCATAAATATGTATAATTTTTTTTATTGGTTGTTCACAACATTACAAAGCTCTTGACATATCATACTTCGAACAATAGTTTCAAGTGAGTTATGAACTCCCATTTTTACCCCAAATACAGATTGCAGAATCACGTAGGTTACACATTCACATTTTTACATAATGCCATACTAGATAAATTTTTATGTGTCGATTTTTTAAAAGGAGTAACTCCAACACAAGCATTTTTGCATGGCATTTAATTGTGACCTAGACACAGGGAATTATTCTTTTCTGGAAGTCAGTAATGGCTAGGAGGGTCAGTGTCCCAGTGTCAGGGTCCAGCATGCCATGCTCAGCCATGCTATTTGTAACTAAGAGGATGGGGAAAGAGATTGTGAATAACATTTAAGACTAATTTCTAGTACTAGAAAATAATTTAATGCTCATACTCAGCTGATGGTTGGTCAGTAAAGGCTAACACATTATATTCTGAAAACTATCATTCCAAGTAAAATAGTCAAATTCAATTTCTATCTATTAGAAATGTGTAAATAGTCATAAACCCAAGAGTCACAAAGTCTCTCAAGAGAACATGTCATCCAGTACCTCATATTTATGTAGGTAATAGGTTATTATTTTTTACTTTTTACTATGATCACACTATGTTTCAGGCATTGTGTTAGACTCTGAAAAATAAAACATAAATCCTATCTGTTAGTAACTAATAATTTGAATCTTAAATGTTCTTTAAAAGCCCTGTGTTACAGGCTTGGCACCCAACCTGTGGCCATGATGGAAAGTGCTAGAACCTTTAAGAGGTGGGGCCCAGCAGAAGGAAGTGAGGTCATTGGAAGCATGCTCTTGAAGGGGATATGGGGATCCCCTGCATATCTCGTTCTGCTTCCTCTTTTTCTCTGCTTTCTGGCCACAATGAGGTAAATAGGCCTCCTCTGCCACACATTTGTGCCATGATGTGTTATGTGCCACAGACCCAAGCAACTGTGGACTGAGAGGTCTGACACCATGAACTAAAATGAACCTTTCCTACTTTTAAATTGATCATCACAGGTATTTTGTCGCAGTAATGGAAAACTAGCACAGTAAATTTAGGTTCAATTTTTACAAATGAGAATTCTGATATGGCTCAATTGATGGATCTGCAGACTGTCAATGAGGGAGATAATGTTTAAAACAATGCTTTCTGCACATAAATGGCCTGTAGTCTTTCTTTTTTAAATTTATTCCAATTTGTTATATAGGACAGCAGAATGCATTTTAATTCATAGTATAATATATAGAGCACAATTTTCATATATAACATATAGAGCACAATTTTCCAGGTCTATTTGTACACAAAATAGAGTCACTCCATTCATGTCTTCATACATGTACTTAGGGTAATGATGTCCATCTCATTTCACCATCTTTCCTAACCCCTACCCCTCTCTTCTCCTCCCTCTTGTTTGGCCTATCTAAAGTTTCTTCCACATGGTTCAGCATCTTCATATCAGAGAAAACATTTGGCATTTATTTTGGGGGATTGGTTTACTTAGTGTAATATTTGTCAACTCCATCCATTTACCTACAAATGCCATGATTTTATTATCTTTTAATGCTGAGTAATATTCCATTGTGTGTATATATACCACAGTTTCTTTATAAATTCATCTACTCAAGGGCATCTAGGTTGGTTCCAAAGAAAATACTACTTATGTCAACTGACATTAGGGTAATAAGATTTTCAGTTCCAGGACATGAAAACAAAATCCAGATGTCTAGCTCCAATATCATTTATTGTAATAGTAACCATTGTTAACATTTAAATAGTCCTCATTATATTCCAACTATATTCTCCCATCTTTATATTTATTAAACAATGTACAGCAACCGAGTGAAATGGGATATTAAACCCATTTCACAGAGGGGGAAAAACACAAGGCACTAAGTTCATAAGTAATTTTTCCCCAAAGTTTACAACTGTCAAAAGAAACCTAACAGCTTGGCTCTTAATCACTTTGCTATTTGGCCTTTCAGTAGAATAATTACTTACGTTACAAGGCCAAGAAGTATTTTCAAATCATGAATTAATAATAAACCCATTTTTTTTTGCTACATACTCCCTCATTTCAGAAAATTATTTGAAAAATCTAAACGTTTAAATTCATATTAATTAGAAGACCTCATTTCTTTTTGAAAATGGGTACTTTTTATATTTAGAATTCCCCAACTCTCATACATTTAGCTATTCATACGTTTCTTGTCGAGCTTATAGTTTTCTGAGTACTTAACGACATATCCTGGGACCTGCACAGGTTTACAGCTAGTTCAGTGGGAAAAAACAAGCAATAATGCTTCATGAGAGAGCCTAGATTCTGGCAGAGGCTTCTCCACTTTTTAAAGCTAGATTATGGTTAAATTAAGATGTGCTATTTGTTCTACATTTGCAAATATCAGTGTTTTAGTGTTTGCTCTTTCATAAGTGCTCTGTTTTTCTATTAAAAATAATAATAATTTTCACTTCACTTTTATATATTTTAGAATGGTTCCACCAAGGTAGACATGTGTGGTGAGCCGTTACTGTGGACTGTGGTCGCCATTACATGATGGCGCTGGCTCCGCTGTGGTCTGTGAAGGACAACTCCTTATCAGAGAGAGTTGGCGTATTTTCAACTCCTTATCAGAGAAAGTTGGCATGTCGTTTTCTAGCACCCTGTGAAAAGGGTCCACGTGGCAGCTTCGCATTGGGGTTCGCGGTGCTTTATTAAGGCTGGGAGGGGCATCCGAGAGGAATTAGAAGAATTATTAGAAGAATATCAAGGGCCTGAATAAACTGCTAAAAAAAAGATTCCTGAGTCACGTCTTCCTTGCGGGCAAGGGGGTCGTGACAAGTGGTGCCGAGACCCGGGAGAAAAAAGAAAAAAAAAAAAGAAAAACCCAGGAACCAGAACTTTCAGCAGTCAGGGAGGCGCGCCGGTAAGTCCCAGGTAAGGTGGGACCCGCTGTTAAAAAGCGGAGGCTCCTCTATACATAAAGAGGGAGCGTTAAAAGGTACCTGCTCCTCTGTAAATAAAGAGAGGGCGTTACATCTCATAACAATTACACTCTGTATTTTCGTTTTGTTTTCTGTGTATTTTCGTTTTGTTTTTGTGTACTTTCACTTTCGTTTCCTGTGTTTTCTTGTGTTGTGTCATGGGTGCCGTGACTTCAAGTCCACTTCTTCTGGCCCTAGATGGCCTTTTACGTTCCAAGAGACTGGGGGTGAAACGCAGTACCTTAGAGAGATTTTTACAGAGGGTAGATACAGCTGCACCGTGGTTTGCATTTTCAGGCAACCTCACTACACCCAGCTGGGATAAATTAGGCAAAGACCTTGATTTTGCTCGTGAGCAAGGCATGCTAGAGGGCGGGGTTATACCCCTCTGGAAGATGGTCCGTAGTTGCCTTACGGATGGCAGATGCCAAGAAGCGCTTGTTAAAGGGCAAAAAGTTTTAGAACAATTACATGAGGAAAAATCAGAAACAACAGAGAGCGAAGTGTCTCAGGAAGAGGGGAGTGTGCGGGACGTGGAGAATGGGAGGAGGCGACTGTATCCAGATCTCAGTGTGCTGCGCATGCCCCCATGCGAAAGTGGGTCAGAGGTAGAAGATAATGAAGAGGAGGAGCTGGAGATGCTGTCCCGGCAGCTAGAAAGTTTAGGTACAGGGAACAGAGATAAACAAGGGCTCAAGGACGGACGGCCTCCCGATCCGCCTCCGTATGGCGGGGGTGTTTTGGGACGAAGTTTCCACGCCCAAACATGGAGGGCTGTTAACGCTGAGATGGGTCTTGCTTATCCAGTTTTTCAGGATGATAATAGGGGAAGATTTCATGAGTTTTTGGATTTCAAAATTGTAAAGACCCTGGCGGAGTCTGTGCGCACTTATGGGGTCGATGCCGCTTTTACACTAACTCAGGTAGAGAATCTGTCTAGATACTGCATGACTCCCTCTGATTGGGCTAGCCTCGTTCGGGCTTGCGTCTCCCCAGGCAAATATTTGGACTGGAGCGCATTTGTGCTAGAGGGCACAGCAGAGCAGGCCGCCCAAAATCATGCAGCAGGACACCCCCATTGGGACAAAAACATGCTTTGGGGGCAAGGAAGATTTGCTAATCAACAGACAGGATTTCCTTTTGAAGCATATGACCAGATTAATAATATTTGCATTCGGGCATGGAAATCACTTCCAAATAGAGGAGAGGTGTCTGGTAACCTGACTAAAATTATACAAGGCCCTACAGAACCCTTTTCAGATTTTGTAACAAGGATGGTGGATGCCGCTGGAAAGATTTTTGGAGATCCTGATAGAGCCATGCCCCTTATCAAGCTCAAATACCCATAACTTGGCTCACCGAGGAGCCTGTTTGGGTGCCTCAGTGGCCCCTTCCCTCGGCTAAATTGGCAGCAGCCCATGACCTAATTAAAGAACAACTTGACTTGGGCCACATTCAACATTCTACTTCTCCATGGAATACTCCCATATTTGTCATTAATAAAAAATCAGGGAAGTGGCGCCTACTGCATGATTTACGAGCAGTTAATGCTCAAATGCAACTTATGGGGCCCATTCAAAGAGGGCTGCCGCTGCTTTCCTCTGTTCCTCAGGGCTGGCATATCATTGCTATTGACATTAAAGACTGTTTCTTTTCTATTCCTTTACATCCTAAAGACTCACAGCGTTTTGCCTTCACCCTTCCCTCGTGTAATCATGAGGAACCAGATCAAAGGTTTGAGTGGGTTATTTTACCACAGGGAATGTCTAACAGTCCCACGATATGTCAGATGTATGTAGGGAAGGCACTCGCACCTATCAGACAAAAATATCCTTCCATCAAGATTATTCATTATATGGATGATGTATTATTGACAGCCAAATTACAACAGTCAGTTAATGAGGCCTATAAAGACTTGGTGAAGTTGTTAGCTCAGTATGGATTACATATTACACCTAAAAAGGTTCAAACAGGGGATTCTATTCAGTATTTGGGAGCGACGATTGGATATGACATATTAAAACCACAAAAAGTTACTATAAGAACTCAAAATCTCCAAACTCTAAATGATTTTCAAAAACTGTTGGGAGATGTTAATTGGATAAGAGCTTATTTACATATTCCTAATATCGTGCTCCAGCCTTTGTATGCTATTCTTAAGGGTGATCCAGATCTTACTTCCCCTCGTACCCTCACTAAAGAGGCCAGAGCGGCCCTTATAAAAGTAAAAAAATCTATACAACATGCTACTCTATACAGACTCCAGAGTGATAAACCTTTCCAGTTATGTGTGCTTGCCACTATGCAGCAGCCTACTGGAGTACTGTGGCAAGATGGGCCTTTACTATAGATCCACCCACATGTATCCCCCAAAAAATCTTTAAAATACTATCCTGATACTATTACAGCGTTAACACTTAGAGGGATTCAACAAAACATTCAATTTTTCGGACAAGCACCTTCTTCTCCTATCATACCCTATTCTAAAGTTCAAATTAATGTTTTGTGTGCTACTCTAGACAACTGGGCCATTCTATGTTGCTCGTTTCAAGGGGATATTGATAACCATTACCCTTCTCATCCATTACTCCATTTTGTTAAAGAACATCCTATCATTTTCCCTAAAGTAACTTCACCCACTCCAATTCCGGGGGCTGTTAACATTTTTACTGATGGCTCTAAGTCTAAAATAAAAACTTATGTGATTAATGACTCTCCCCCTGTCCAACATCAATTTGCTCCTAAAAATCCACAATGGGTAAAACTACAAATTGTCATTAAAGTTTTTAAACAGTGTTCTTTTCCTTTCAATCTCATTTCGGACTCCATCTATGTGGTACAGGCGCTCAAAATTCTGGAGGCTGTAGAAGCTATTAGTGACACCCATAATGTATCTACTTACTTTAATCAACTTCAACGACTTATCCGTGGCCGTACTGCCCCTTTCTATCCAATGCACATTTGGGCTCACACCTCTCTTCCTGGCCCGTTATCACAGGGTAATGCCTGTGCTGACTTGGCAACTAAAAGCCAGTTGGTATGCTTGGCCTCCTCCTTAAAAAAAACTAAATTGTTTCATCACAACTTTCATGTCAATGCTATGACACTACGCAGACGTTTTTCCATCTCAAGAACAAATACTCGTCAGATAGTATTACAATGTCCCCATTGTGTCACATTTCTTTATCCTCCTACTTATGGTGTAAACCCACGAGGATTAAAGCCATTGGTTGTCTGACAAATGGACGTAACTCACGTGCCTGACTTTGGTAACCTCAAATATGTACATGTTTCTATTGACACATACTCTAAAATTATTCATGTTTCTGCTTTATCGGGAAAAAAGACACGTAAAGTCATTACTCATTGCTTAGAGGCATGGGCAACATGGGGTGCACCTGCATCCCTTAAGACTGATAATGGACCTGCTTATACTGGCAGACAGTTTACATCTTTTTGTTCTACTATGGAAGTACACCTTGCTCATGGGTTGCCTTACAATCCTCAAGGACAAGACATTGTTAAACGTGCCCACTGCACCTTAAAAAAAAACCTTAGAAAAACAAAAAGGGGGAATAGGAGTTGACCACACTCCTAAAGAACGCCTGTCCTTAGCTCTTTTTACCATTAATTTTTTGAATTTGGATATTCATGGCTGCTCTTCGGCCGATAGACATGTGTCCCCTCAGCCCTCTGTGACTGGCTATGTTAAGTGGAAGGATGTTCTTACGGGCTGATGGAACGGCCCTGACCCCGTGCTGACATGGGCACGAGGATCTGTATGTGTTTTTTCCCCAGGATTGCACGGAGCCGCTGTGGATCCCTGAACACCTGACAAGAAGAGTCTCGAGATCTACTAACCAGCAGCAGGAGGTGCCACAACAGTCCCATGATGAGGAGCTTCATTCTGATGAGTGCTCTGGCTCTGATGCTGGTGCCAACAGTACAGATGGCACCAATGCAGTGGTGGGCAGTGACACGGGCATGGCCAATGCCAATGCCAGTTCATAGTAATTCTAGTGTCCTCCCCACTCTTTTTTCTACCTCATGTGAGATGTCTGCTCCTTGTACCTCTCCTAGAGGGGACATAAAAAATATTTTTAATCAGTCTCAAGTTAATCTCACAGGAGTTTTTTGTTTCAGCCTTGGGAACACTAATTGTATTAGCCTTAAGACCAAAAATTTGACTAACTGGGAGGACCCATTGCGGTCCAGTTGAGTCTCAGGGAGTATTCTCAGTGCTGTATTGAGCCAAGTAGTTTCAGGGAAGCAATCAGGCTCAGGGACCCCCGCAACTAGCTCTGTTTTAAACATAACTACTTTAGCTATTATCTCCGAGGTATTAATCCCAATGCCTCCTTCTTCTAATAGTACTTGCAATGCCACTCATTTTAAGGCCTCTCCTTACTGTACCCCTAATTTTGGTTTTCCCCCAACATTTACGCCTTGTCAGGATCATTCTTGGGAGAAACATCAAGTTGCTAAAGGTTTCTCCTTTTCCCCCCCTCTTAAGAGATATGTTTATAACTTTAACAACAATGCCAACTCCTCTACAGGAACAGGTTGGTCCTGGTTTCAATGGCTCATTTCCAATGAGAAGGGGGCTTCAGCCGATATTTCTACATTGGCTCAATTACTAGAAGCCAAAAGTTGGCTGGCTAATGTTTCTGGCACTACTAAGGAGAGTGAACGAGGTAATAGGCTTACATCTGTTTCATTCAACTCTCTGTTACATAGTGCCACATTGCCTCCTACAATGGTCTGTATCCAATCCCCGTTCCTGTTCCTTTTAGCTAATGACACCTCATTGGAGATGCTAGATTGTTCTAATATTACCTGTTTCTTATCTGAGTGTTGGAATGGTTCTTGGACTGTAACAGTGATTACAAAAATTCCAACTTTTGTCCCAATCCCAGTCACTGCGGATCCAGATAAATTTCCTATTGTAGAGCTATTTAGAGTCCGCAGAGATTTTGGAATCACAGCAGCTATAGTGACAGCCGTGGCAACATCTGCTGCTACAGCAGTTACGGCCGGAGTAGCCATGGCCAGTCAAGTACAAACTGCTGCCACCATTAATCAAGTTGTTCAACAAACGTCCACTATACTTAAATCGCAAAATGCGATTAATCAACATATTTTGTCAGGGATTTTAGCTACCAACCAAAAAATAGATTTTCTTCAAGCTCAGGTAGAGGAATTGGCTGACCTTGTACTTTTAGGCTACATTGACAAACGTGCACATTTATGTATAACCTCTGTCAGATTTAATAATTCCAAAAATACTTCCCACATCATTGGTGGATATCTGGCCGGAAATTGGTCCATGGAAGCGGAAGACATGATCCAGTCTCAACTAACCCAGATAGCTGTCTTGAATAGTACTCGTGTCGATCCCGTGACTCTGGGTCAATTCACCAATTGGATATCTTCTGCTTTTTCCTTTTTTAAGGAGTGGGTGGGAGTAGACATTTTTGGTGCACTGTGTTGTTTTGGTATGTTCCTCTGTTTGTGGTTTCTCTGTCGCCTTAAAGCTCGTAGTGCTCAAGATAAGGCTATAATCATACAACCTCTTGCTGCTTTAGAAACTGGCAACTCGCCACAGGTCTGGCTTGTGCATCTTAAACAATAAACTTTTGACATGGTCATTGCACCCCAAGTTATTATAACATTGCACTGGGATTGACATGTCTTTCCTCGTTATTCTCCTAGTGTCAAAAAGCCCTTACACTCTACTGGTCTTATTACCATTGCACAAAGATGGGTTTCTACACTAGTGCCTTTGACATGGTCGTTGCACCCCAAGTTATTATAACATTACACTGGGTTCGACATGTCCTTCTTTTGTCTTTCTTTTAGTGCTGGAAAGCCCTTGCACTCTACAGGTCTTGTTGCCATTGCACGCAGAAGGGTTTCCACACTGGTCTTTATCTATCACTTTAAAGTCCGTGCCTTTCTTTCAGGGTGCTGCCAACTTGTTTGTAGTTGTACTTCTAGACAGCCACAGTTCAACCTCAGCTATTCCCTCTTACTCACCATCGTCACGATACAGGATGCGAGACAAGACACTGCACTTGAGTGATCCATTAAAAAAAGGGACCTCAAGGGGAGCATGTCCTATTACATACAGGTTTGATGTGTCTCCGCCCCGCCCCACAAAAAAAGGCGTCGGCTGATATGGTGTCAGATCTGGGGAAGGCGCCCCTAGGGCTGGACCATACTATGCAGCCACTTCTACACAGTGGGATAGGACCTCTACTCTTGCCTGTATTGTCTTAGTGAAACAAAAAGGGGGAGCTGTGGTGAGCCGTTCCTGCGGACTGTGGTCGCCATTACATGATGGCACTGGCTCCGCTGTGGTCTGTGAAGGACAACTCCTTATCAGAGAGAGTTGGCGTGTTCCCAGCTCCTTATCAGAGAAAGTTGGCATGTCGTTTTCTAGCACCCTGTGAAAAGGGTCCACGTGGCAGCTTCGCATTGGGGTTCATGGTGCTTTATTAAGGCTGGGAGGGGCATCCGAGAGGAATTAGAAGAATTATTAGAAGAATATCAAGGGCCTGAATAAACTGCTAAAAAAAGATTCCTGAGTCGCGTCTTCCTTGCGGGCAAGGGGGTTGTGACAGACATGGACTCATAAATCTATAAAAAATAGGAACATTTCACTGGGGACAATTCACTTTATTTTTTACTTATTATATCAATATCTCTCATGAAAATGAACTTTATATTTCCATCTGTTTACCCCCATGGTTATCAAAACAAGAAAAGAAAGAAAGAAAGAAAGAAAGAAAGAAAGAAAGAAAGAAAGAAAGAAAGAAAGAAAGAAAGAAAGGAAGGAAGGAAGGAAGGAAGGAAGGAAGAAAGAGGAAGTGAGAGAGAAATGAACAAATTTTTCAGGGAAATAGGCAAATTTTCATCAGGTATTCAATTGTGCTTTTAGTCCTGGGAAGTTAAAATTAATAATAACATATTATCTCTATGGTTTAAAAACAAGAGGATAGTGCCAAAAAAAGGACATCAATTTCTTCAGAGAGGCAACCCCATCCCATGTACATTTACATTCTACCTAACTAAGGGCCCAAAACATAGCAGGCAATCAGTGCTGATGTATTACTATTTACAGTATAAAATTAAGTGGAAGAGCTAACATTTGTCCTTAGCCTGTCTATATCATTTCAATGTTAGCAACATTAAAGTTTAAGGGTCTTTAATCTCTGCTATGCTTAAGGTTAATCACAAGTAAAAAAAAAAATCTTCCAGCTCTGAGACTACAATTATCATCTAGTAAATTCTGTCTCAAAAGTCAGATCCTTATATGCCCCAGAAAGAAACTTCTTTTCCTAGGCCACTGTCTGAAATATGATAAACAAAACTCCCCACATTTTTTACTTAAGAAATACTTAGTTTTATGTACCAAATTTAGGGAACACATGCATCCCCAAACCAGCTTTCAATAGTGAAATGTTTTGTAAAAATTGAATTTTGTAAAATAGGAAAGACTGTGAATGAATGCAGGGAGGGCCCTTGTGTTAGAGATAGTTAGTCATTTACTAGTAAGTACACCTTGATTCTTTCAATCAGAACATCAGATTTGTTTTCATTGCTGCTGTGGTTGAGGAAGTTTCCATCAGATGACCGTGTCACGGGTAACAACTGTAAAAATGTGGACAACTTACAGAAGAACAATGACTTGAAGGTATTGGATATCAACAAAGCAGGTGGATTTGGGAGGCAGTTGACAGTAGGAAAAAAAGAAGGACAAGTTGATATATCCATTTATGCAAGACACAGTTGACATTGAGTGAGGCACTTAAAACTTTGCTAGAAATTCTGGAGACTTTCTGACAAAAAGGAACAGGAAAGAATCCAAGGCAGAGGCAGCAACTGAAAAGTAAGAGTTCATCACAGTGAGCAGAGAGACAGAGAAGGAACTGTAATTTCTTGTGCATAAATGTTACCCAAATTTCTGATTTATCTGAACCATACATGGGCCGCATAGATTCTAGCTAAATATAAAAGCACTAAACTGGGATTTGACTTGCAGCCTAAGAGACAGAGATTATAGTTTGAGTTTGACCAACTTAATTGCCTTCTAAACAACAACAACAAAATGATCTCCCCAGAGAAATATAACAGAATTCAATGTTTTCACACAAAATTTTTTTTACAATGTTCAAAATATAATTTAAAATTACTTGACATACAAAGAGACAGGAAAATGTTACCCATTTTTTGAGGAGAAAATATAATCAATGGAAACCAACTGTTTGATGATCGGTATGCTGGAATTAGCAGATAGTTATAATGATGCACAATGAGGTAGAGAACAATATGTTTGTAATTAATGAAAAGAAAGGATATCTCAGAAGAGATATAAAAACTCAAAAAGGTATCAAGTAGAAATTCTAAAATTGAAAAAACTATAATATATGAAATAAAAAAATGTAACTGAATGTGATTAACAGAATGGGTATGACTAAAAAGAGTCAGTGAATTTGTATGGGTAACAGATTGTTAATATGAAAAACAGAGAGAAGAAAAGATTTAAAGAATAAGCCTGGTCTCAGGGACATGTATTTTAAACACAAAAGGTCAAACATACAGGTAATGAGACTCCCAAGAGAAAAAGGAATAGTCTAGAAAAACTATTTGAAAAAACAATGGCTTATATTTTCCAAAAATTGGCAATGACATAAATTGACAATAAGGAGACACAGAAAACCCCAAACAAGGCAAATATGAAGAAAAGTGTGCATAATTAAACTACTAAACACCAAAGATAAAGAGGAGAGTCTGCATGTTCGGCTGGCTGTATGGTTGTCTGACAACCAAACTACATTTCCCAGTCTCCTTTATGACTAGGTGTGACCACATGACTAAATGTTCACCAATTGCATGTAGGGAAAACAAGGCATACAATTCCAAAGCTATATCCCTTTTATCTTCCCCTTTCTGCCTGCATGCTGACTGGCATGTGACATGGAAGTATGTCATCTTGGACTGTAAACAAGAGTAACATTTAATTGGACTTCTAATACAGAGAGCACCATTCAGGCTCTGGATAACCTCTTAGTGCATTCTATGCCATCATAAGAGTATCTGAGACTGAGTAATTTATAAAGAAATAGAAATTTACTGATAACTGGAGACTGGGAAGTCAAGGGCAAGGTGTAGTAGGTCAGAGCCTGGTTTCTCTGATTCCAAGATGGTGCCTTGAACACTCTGTCCCCTAGAGGGGAGAAGCAATATGTCTTCATGTGGCCGAAGAGCAAGCTGGGACTAACTCTCTCCATCAAGCCCCGTTATAAGGGCACCTATTCCCATTATGAGGGAGAAGTCCACACTGCCCAGAACCTCTGAACTGCCCTACCTTTTAATACATTCACATTGCCCACACCTGAGTGTTGAAGGGGACACATTTGTTTCACAGCTACCTCTTGAAACAGTAACTTATGACAGCTTCAGGATACTGTATCGTACAGAAATATACATATGTTTTTTTTGTTTTTGTTTTTTTTTTACTGTGAGGAAAAAATAGTTTTATCTTCCTTTAGGTTTTCTAATCATGCGACTAAATGTGTAGCTATATTAATACGCTTAAGAACATCTTATTTCAGTTTCAGGGCATACTGAGGGCAAAAAGCAAAACATGAACAGGCCAGAAGTCTGGCAAAGAGATAATTAAATTATTTAAAATTTTCTACTTTAATAAGGTAAGGGGTTATTAGTGGAATCACAGTGCTATTATCTTTGGTATTTTTCCTAAGCTTAATGTAAGTAATATTTTGTTAAATGACTCAGAGGAGCTTTCAATCAATCAACTTCAAAACCAAAAGAAAGTCATAAACATAATTTCAGGAGCCTATTGAAATATATATATATAAATGTATATGTGTATATATATATATATATATATATATAAACATGTATATGTGTATATATATATATATACACACACACACACACACACACACAAACACACAACACAAATTTATGTGTATTCACACACATACAAACACACACACATTTATTTTTCTCATCCTGGTTTTAAACTAAAGTCAGTGCCTATTCACTGCCTCTCACCTGCTCTCATCTAACTTCTCCCCAAGCCCTTGGATTACCACAAAGTTTTCCTAGGTCTATTTCACTTTCAATTAGATAAATGTGTTAGCTTTTTGTCATTGTGACCAAAATACCCGACACAAATAAATTAGGGGAGGAAAATTTATTTGGGACTCTGCGTTTCGGAGGTTCAAGTCCATGGTCAGCCCACTCCATTTCTCTGGGTCATGTTGAGGATGCAAGAACATGTGAAAGAAAGTTGCTTCTTCTCTGAGAGCTGGGAAGCAGAGAGAGAGAGAGGAGGAGGAGCCAGGGGTCAAGATACAATTCCCATGGGCTCACCCCCAATGACTCACCTCCAGGCATGCCCCACTAGCTTAGTTACCACCTAGTATAGAGTGTTTTCAAATTATTGGTCAAATAGATTCATTCACTCATCAGATATAGCTCTCATAATGTAACCAAAAATTACATCTTTGAATGTTCCTGCAATGTCTATATTATGACTTTATGAGGGAGATGTCTTATATCCAAAGTATAATAATGAGCAAGACTCTGTGACATCAGCATACAGGAGATGCTGTGGCTTGTTTTTTTCCCCTTTGTGTTGGAGTAAAAATGTGTTCTCCCAAAGGAGTGTGGATTGTCATTTATTCTTTTGCATGTTTTGCTGATCCCATCCTCAACCTCATAGGACTTTTAGCCTCTGACACCAATTTTCCCTGGGTTGAGGTAGTTACTATTTAATGGTGCCATCTTATGAATAGAAGATCCTCCCACATAAATTTTCAGTATAGACTGTTGAATATAAAAGAATCAGTTTTTTTCTAAACATCAACAATAATCTCTCATACACACACACACACACACACACACACACACACACACACACACACACATATATATATATATATATATATATACACACACACACACACACACAAATAAGACAAAGTGTGTAGGAAATGAACTACTCATTTAAAGCAGGGTCTTCAATAAAACACTTCACTGGGTCAGTTTATCTATTAATGAGTGTTTCCTTTGTTTTATAATTCTTGCCAGTTGCTTATTAAGGATGGCCAACTAGTTCTCACATAGCTCTTTGTGAGTAGCTTAGGATTCTCTAAGAATCAAAGCTCTAAAGCTACACTTGAGGCTGGTTGGTGTCAAGAGTTTCCCACTAAATAGTACCTTCCAACCAAGTCCTTTTGTGAAAACGTGTCTGAGATCTCAGGGCTTTATCCAGAGTTGTCTTAGCACTTGTTTCCAGTTTCAATTTAACCCAACAGGAAGATGGCAGCTCCCTAAGTCTCCTTTAATTCCCATAACTGATTTAGGGCCAGTCAGGAAAATTTGGCAATTTGCAAATCCCCAGGACTCAGCTCTGTGACCATTCCACCTAGAGAGTCACCACTTCTGATCTGACCTACTCTGCTTTTCAATCCATGTTTATTGTTTTAGTCAACAAGCAGGACTTTCAAGGGGCCAACCAGTTTTTTTTATGATTTTAAATGTCATATAATATACATTGGACCAACAAAGATGTGGTTTAAATAAAAAATAAAAAAAGCTGGGTGAAATAGCACCTGCCTGTAATCCTCTTAGTCAGTAGGATTATAAGTTTGAAACCAGTCTCAGCAATTTAGGGAGACCCTGTCTCAAAGTGAAAAAAATAGGATATGGGTGTAACTCAGTGGTAAAGTACCCCTGGGTTCAATCATCAGTGCCCAATTAATTAATTAATTGATTTCAGTCCTCAGTTCCTAGCACACAGCTCCTAAAACCCTTGGGCTCTACTGGGTGATAAGAATCTCTTTTGTGTGCTAATTAGATGCCTCCAAGTGGGGAGATGAAGGGCTGGATACCCTCAGCATGGGAGGGCTGGTCTCCAGTTCATCTCTTCCATTTGACTGGTCCTGAGTTGTATCCTTTATAATAAACTCACTAGTTAGGCTGAGTGCTTTCCTGAGTTCTGGGGGTCTTTTTATTGAATTATGAAATTTTGGTAGGCGAATGGGTAACCATGTCAGATGGTAATGTGAGTGATCTAGGAACCCATTACTTGTGACCAGCATCTGAAGTGGGGGTGGTTTTGTGGGACTGAGCACTTCAACCTGTGCAGTCTATGCTAATTCTGGGTAGTTAGCCTGAGACTTCATCAGTTTGCCAAGATGAAGTCAAGAGAATCAGAGAGCTGAAGAATTGGCCTGAAAAAGATAATGGGTATTGGATGTCAGGAGAAAAAAACAAAACTTCTTCATTTGGTGTCAGAAATGGAGTGTATAAAAACAACTGGAAAGGGCAAGTTCTCACTGAAAGATGGCTCAACTCAGCAGATTTTCATTTTGCAGCAGGGGCTTTGTAACTGCCTTAGGTCATTCCTTAGAAAAAGATTGAAGTGGACATGGTTAATTGCACAAATGCATGATCTGGAAGAACAGACCCTACCTGTAGAGAGAAATAGAGTTTGCAGAAGTTCATGTAGGTGGCACTTAGATTTCTCCAAGAGTTGAGTAGAACCCAGAATAGAGGAAATTATTGGGAATATTAATATCCTGAAATCTAGGAGAACAAGGAGTATATGGGTATCAGGCAAATGCTGCAGCAGTGAGCAATAAGTTGTCATTGGGTCAAGTAAAACCTCAGTCCTGGGAGTAGGTGGAGGGTGAGACATCTAGCCAGCTAGACCATGGCCTATCCCTACAGAGACCAGTCATTAGGTGGCTTCTCAAGACTTCTTCCACCATTAAGGGGTCACCACAGTTGGAGTACCCAGATGGGATCTTTGGAATACCAGGCCTAAGTATCAGAACAAAGTGAGGCCTAAGTATCAGACATAACACGAAGGAGACATGATACTGAATCCTAGAATGTCAGATGCACTGGGTATGAGGAGCTATCTTGGGAATAATCTTGATGGGGAAGTTTCTGAGGGTCATTATCATGTGACTAGAATAGTTAGGAGGGACATATGTGGATTTGAATTGGACTTGTGTGAATTTTTCAGTGACTTTGACCTGAACATGTTTCTTCAACTACTTCTTAATGAAAAAATTTCAATATAAATATATATGGAATAAAAATGATTAACAATATCTGGGGACTTACAACTTAAGATTCAAATAGGAGATCCAGACAACAACCAGTTGCTTTAGAATTCTGAAGATGATTTAACTCTTTTGAGATCAGATGGGCATGGCAGAGAAGGCTTAGAAGTTAGCCTGTATCTCAAAGGAGCACAAAAAGATAGAGTAAATTTTTGGTGAAAGCTGAAGAATACAATGGTTATGGGTTGAATTATGTGCCTTTGTTTCTACACACACATATCCCTAATTCCTACATTGCAGTTCTAACCCCCAGTCTCTCAGAATGGGATTCCATAATTGCAGAAGTAGTTTGCTAAGCCAAATTGTGCTGGAGCATGACTGGTTTTCTTATAAAAATGAGAAATTTGGGCACAGATACACATAGGGAGAAATACCTTGCGAAGATTGGAGTTATGATGCCACAAACCAAAAATTTTCCAGAAGCTGGGAAAGAGGGTGGGGAGAAGGGAAGACTGGAGAAGATCTTCTCTAGCACCTACGGAGAAAGGCTGGCACTGCTGACTCCTTGGTGAAACAATACATTTCCATTTTTTTTAAGCCACTCAGTTTATGCTACCTTGTTATAGCAGCCCCAAGACACTAACAGTGATCAAAGATGCAGGGGCAAGAAGGTATGAAGCAGATGCTTGGGAATACTAAATCTATAGATCCAAATAGCCCTTCCTATCTGTGAGGTTTGCATCCATGGATTCAACCAACTATAGATAGAGATATTTGAAAAATGGTGTCTGTATTAAATGGTGTAGACATATTTTTGTCATTATTCCCTAAAGCTTATAATAAGTATTTACTTGGTGTTTACATTGTAGTAGCTCTTCTAAGTAATCTAGAGTTGATTTAAAATATACAGGAGGTGTATGTAGGTTATATGCAAATACTATGCCATTTTGTATAGAGGACCTGAGTAGCTATGGAGTTTGGTATCTGCAGGTGTTCTGGAACCAATCAACCCTTCGTGGATACTGAGAGATGACAAATATTTATAACTTTCTGAATGCTTGGCATGAACTTCACGTCTTTTTATAAATTAAATTCTCATAATTACTCTGTAAGTGGAGCTCTATTATCAGGTCCAGTTTATGGACAAAAAAAACAGATTCAGAGAAGTCAAGAAAATTGTCTGTGATCACACAGCTAGGAGAGTACAAACAGGTTGGTAAGAGAGATAATGAGAGTTGAAAAATTACAGTGGACAGAATGTGGGGCATCTTTCAGTCCAACTAATGCATTTACCTCTGTCAAACACAACATCATTGACTAGCAAATATATAATGCCAAGGAAAACTGCCACCATGCTTAATTTCTGGAAGACATCACAAATGGCCTTGCAAGTCCCTCATTTTTGCAATGGGGAATTAATATCTAAAAAAAATATTTTTAGAGTTGGGTAAGGCCAACAGCTAGTGTGAAGTTATCACCAGCACTGTGCCCCTCAGTCTAGTATCTATTCACTATACCACCTTCCTGTGGAAATAACATTGACCAGGGAATCCTCTGGATCACCTGCTCACCTTTTTTTTTTAATTTTTAAACGAAAATCAGAGTTCCCCACACTGATACCACCGAGGCCCAGGAGGGGGTCTTCATCAACAGTGCCCTGTCTTGGATTTTGCACCCACCTTTTGAAGAAAAGAAAAATGGTACCTATTCTCTGAATTGAAATATTACTCTCACACTAAACATGCCAAGGGCTCCTCCTGGGGCCTTCTTGGTAAATATTTGCCTTGAATTTTCACAGGCCTGGAACATTGGCTCTCCAGAGAGTTGTATGACTGCGGACACTAGGAATCTGGAACCTGTGAGGAATAGAAATACAGCCCTGTATGCCGCCAGAGTCTCTGGTCTGCCAAGGGAAAATGTGCTTTATACAGCCACAAAGCTTGACCTCCAAGAGCCTTAAAAGGCCGCACATGCTCAAAGGTGCATTACCAGGCCTCACACTAATTCATCAGGATAGCTAAAGTGCTCTGCGTAAACCACAGGAGATCTGAATCCCCTGGGCATCCAGGAATCAGCAGCATTAATTGCTTTGAGTTTAGCAGAGGGAACCATAAGTGAACATAGGGAGAGACTATTCGCATGTTGTTTGCAATAAAGCTTAGAAATGGTTCCAGATGTCCAGCTGAAACCCTCTTCCCAAAATTTGGTCCAAGGTTGGGGACTCAGCACAGGCCCATCTCATAACCATTTCACCCAGTCTCTCTCTTCCTCCTATGAGTCAGAGTTTGCAGGTTGCCACAGGAATACTCTAGACAAATTTTTATTCCAAGCAGGCTGGACATGATTTATTAATTTATTTTTGAAATAACAATTGCAGTTGGGAGGGATCAGTTGAAAGCCTTAATTACATTAGAAAATATGCCTCACTTAGTCTGCCCCTATCCAGGGTACAGAACACATAATTATCATAATTTTCAAATTTTATTATTATTATTACTTAAAAAAATTGATGAAGAGCAGACTTTGTCGACTTAGCCACTTCAAAGCAATGGCCAAGTCACATTTAAACCTGGGAGTAAATGATTTCCCCAACTTTCTTATTAAGGCCCCTTATACAGGTGACATGTATGGGCTGTTCCAGCCCCAGCCACTATCTGTTCAGCAGAACTAGCTTCCCATCCCTCTGTCCTCCTTTGTGCCGAGAGGGAAATGCTCAGGTGTGCTGTTGCCAGAGTGATTAGGCTAGCCTGGGAACTCTCCTTGGACAGGAGGTTGGAAAGCCTTTGGGATCATGCCCTCTCATCCTTGTTAAATGACGGTGAGTGTGCATGTGTGTGTGTGCCCACTGCATGCACACCTGCCTAGAGGGAAGAGGCTTGTTTTTATTTTTTTAAAGGCCAAGAGTGTTTTTAAAGAGAAAGCAAAGCATTTTGTGGAAATGACATTGGTGTCTGTGTGACGCAGCTGGAGTGCAGGCACAAGTCTCAACTGTTAATCATTGGCTTCATTATCAGCTTCCCATGCCTGTAGAGTCTCTGTCTCTGGCTTTCTATCTGTAACCCCAGGGGGCAATAAGACCCTCTATCTACCCCTTTTGGGGGCTGTGAGGTTTCCCAGACTAATGAGTCCAGTTCTGTGTCAGTGCTGAAGTGGGGCGCTATTGCAGGTCCCCCCACCTGGATTCCATCTAAACCTAGTGTGGTCTGCCTTCTGTTTCCCAAGCCTCCACCTTTCAAGTTGCTTGGATTCTTAGACATAAAGAAACTCAAGGGAGATGTTCAACCATTTTGAGTAACTCAAATTCCCCATCCAAGGGAATCCACTTAGAAAAACAAAGTACATCAAGAAAAAAAGGAATAAAAAAAGCTTGAACATAAATTGCCATTATGCATCTGAGCCAGGAAATCTGGACATGAGTCCTGGCTAGGTCACTGACTGGTGCCCACATCCTACCTGGGCTTCAGTTTCCTCACTGGTAAAACTGGAATCATAACCCTGGATCCACTTCTTCACTGAATTTCATTGAGCATAGTGTAATTTTTGGCATTGTTAAAATCTCTGAAGTGCTTTGAAAATGTTTGACTATCATCACAACTGGCCCAGAGAGCATCCATTTTCTTTTGAAGATAACAGCAACCAATTGTCTGGTGTTTTGTGTCCTTCTTGTAATCATGAACATAATTCTTTCCTTTGGTTTCCTTCACCCAAGTGGATGAGCCAGCCTTCTGACCAGATTAAGAAGAAAGATGGCTTTCTTCTTTGATTATTTTCAGTTGGATTGTGTGAGATTGGAAAAGGAAGAGTAAAAACTAATGCAAGAAGAAGATAATGATCATGGCCATTTCTTTTACATCTAAGATCGGTATTTGTAATTTGATCATTTTCTTTGACAAGACTGAGTGTTCCTTTAAACAGGTGGAGACCCTGTTAAATTAGCACATCTTCCTTTACTTAGTAATTTATAGACTCTGCTATCTAGAACCAATGGGAAAAAGTGATTAAAACTTTCCTTCAAGGACTCATTGCCTTCAGATACTATTACTTCAGAAGTCACAAATTATTCACTTTGACAAATACCCTGATATCTGAAAAGGAGAGGAATAAATGGGTCATATGGCCCCAAGAAGAAAAAGAATGAAACGACAAGGGATTCTAAATCTGAACATACCACTGCTCATTAATGGGTTTGAAAATTGAAGTTTTTCTCCATCCAACAATTATGCCATTTGCCAACACCCAGGTGAGTAAGAAGATACCTGGTCACAGTTCTTGGTGTGGAACAGAGGTCAAGAACAAAGATGCAACTGGCTTATGTTTGAGTTCTTCCTATCAAGCCCTCTCTTGCTCCTCTAGGCCTCCAGAGTTCTCAAGGACAACCATCTTATTTATTAAACTATTTGGGTGGTATTAACTGGTAGTAAAAACATCTTGATGATCAAAACATAAAAATTTGGATCATATTTAGATGTTATACCCAATATTATAATCTTTAGGGTATAGGATAGGAAAAAGACAGGTCTTCCCAGGGGAGAAGCAAGCTCACCTTATGAAACCTAAAATCAGCCTGCAATTCCTCCATATCTGCTGGTCTTTAGTCTGCTGTGCTCACCATCTCCACCATTGTAGGACTGGCCTTGTCCCCATGTGCACATCACATTTTCTCCTCCCCCAATTTGTTCTACTGGGGATATCTGTTTGAACTTGATTTTGCCAGTTGGAAGTTGAGTCGACCATGATGGTGCACTTTTAGTGGTATCTTGACTGAATTCCCCTGTCCCTATGGAGAATGGCAGGGTCAACACCCTGAGGAATGGAGGAGACATCAGTGAGGCAGAGCGCATGTCCATGTGATTGATCAAGATGCAGAAAGTGCAGGGGAGTCATCTTCACTGTGGCTGGTGGGGAGGCTGGGAGTAGGACACAATTACATCCAACTACAGCAGAGAATGATGAGGCTGACAAGATCCACTACACCCGCTACCTTTGGCTTATTCTCAAGCTCAAGAGCTGCCTTCCACGGATGGGCTATGAAAAAAAATTCTTCATCTCCCCTGCCTTGAATGTTTACTGTCAACATTTCTCCCCCTCCTTTCACTCTTCTCCCCACTTTGGAAAGGTGTAAAAGAGGTACCATATATGGGCTCTCTCTGCTGACATGTTTCTAAAAGACCTTGTCAACTGGTACTAATTGTTGTGACTGCAAACTTTCATTCCATCCTGGATACAGCTGCCAGCTTCCTGTGCCTTTAACATTCTGGGCCAATTGCACTTTCCTGTGTAGTTTCATTGACACTCACAAGGTTTCCTCTTCCAGAACCTTTCACTTCACCATCACACCAGCTTTTCAGGTCCTGCCGCATAGAGCCTGCAATTTGTAGAGCTCAGTGTGACTTTAGCCAAAGGCTCCTAACACTCA
Organism: Ictidomys tridecemlineatus; assembly: GCF_052094955.1. NCBI lineage: Eukaryota > Metazoa > Chordata > Mammalia > Rodentia > Sciuridae > Ictidomys > Ictidomys tridecemlineatus. Next base: position 65,318,632 of record NC_135478.1, on the reverse strand, counting down.
GAACCCATTTTTCCCTCTGTCAGAGGGCCCAGGCACAAGCTTTATTTCTTTTTCCATTAGAGGCTGTAGGGCAGCATATTCATTATGGGTGGGCCGTGTTTAGGAACTCAGAGTGCATTATTCCTCAAGTTATCTCTATTTATATGCGCGTTGTTGACCTGCACCTCACAAGGGCACCAATCAATGCTACATCTTTCCATCTCCAACAAAACCCCAGTGATATGACGGACTTGCTGGGTGATATTAAAACCCGAGGAGGGAAGAGAAAAGGGAGGCTTTTATGAAAGTGACTTCAGAATACTATCCAATTATTAGTATGCTTTTTCATAATACCAACGGTTTCACATTTTATTGAGAGAGAGAATTTTTTCCCTAGTCTTCTTGGGAATGATTTTATTGAAAGCATCAGAACGAAGAAGATGGCTGCATCATTTCAGCAGTGCCAGGGGTCAGAATCTTTGACTGGTTTGGTGTACTGTGCACATATAAAATTTCACTCAGTGCTTATTCATTGCCTTGTATTTAATATATAATCTGGCTAGATCCACTTTTGTTTCTTTACATTTACTGCTTGCCTGCATTAACTTATTCTTTGGGCTGCTTTAATATGTATATATTAAATCATATATATATATATATATATATATATATATATGAGAGAGAGAGAGAGAGAGGGTGTGCCATGGAGGAAACTCTTTGCTTTTGCTCATTTTACAGAGAAAGTCTAGTGGCATAGCTAGCAATGAGGAATTACCCATAGGATAGCACTTTATTTTTAATAGCCATTTAGTTCAGGACACTGTTGTTCTTTCAGGAGTAAATTCCTACCCCTTTATACCCAGCTCTGGCCCATTAAAAATCACTTTAATATATAACTAATTTTTTTTAGTTGAATTACTTTAATGTCACAAAACCAAGTCTACAAGCTATATAGATTTATGCTGAGTGAAAGGATTGTCCTCTCCTCTAGTTTCTGATCCATGGAGAAAAGACCCAAGTAGATAATCAGTATTGTCAGATTTATTTCTGAAATTCCAATAACTTCCTGAAGGAAACTCCCTGGTAAAGTTAGAGGATGACATTGAGATCTGGGACAAGGCAGTTGCTTCTTTTACCTCCCAATTGCATTGATGGTAACTCAATCTGGTGAAGAACTGATCTACTGCTTAGAAATTTGTTGAGTATCATACGATGAAACCATCCAAAATAACATTATCTGAATAAAATAGAAAGTTATTTATCTCCCACATAAGAAAAAATGGAAGGGAGGCAATACAGGGCAGCTCCTGTGTCTTCATTAGGTCATCAAGGACCCTGATCCCCAGTAGGAAATATGTGACTTTGCATGACCTATGTAGGTAGGTTTTGCTTTACCTATATGATTGGCCTATACTTGTGATCTAAGTAAATGTCCTTCCTACCCCAAAAAGGATGCCTTTCAGAAGTTCCATGTAACACTCCCACTTAATCTCTGTGGCTAGATTGAATTGCAAAGGAGAGTAGGTGATATAGTCTTCTAAGTATGTAATATTGGGCCCACTAAACCTTGGAAAAGGATGGAAAGTACATTGAGAGGACTTAGTAAGGTCTGCAAAACTTGGCTGTGGAAGGACTTTATATATGTTTACATTTACTGCTTTCCTGCATTAACTTATTCTTTTGCCTGCATTAACTTATTTTATATATATATATATATATATATACATATATATATATATATATATATATGTATATATATATATGTAAATCAGTCTATTCATACTCCTTTCTGTTGATACTCTATCAGCTACTGCTGTGGTTTGGATGTGAGATGTCCCCCAAGAGCTCATGTGTGAGACAGTGTAAAAGTTTTGGTGGTGAAATGATTGGATTATGAGATTCTTAACCCAATCTGTGAATTAATCCCCTGAAATGGAATAATTTAGTAGTAAGTATAGTGAGGTAGCATGTGGCTGGAGGAGGTGGGTCATTGTGGGCATGCCTTTGGGGTGTATATTTTATGTTTGGTGCATGGAGATTCTTTCTGCCTCCAGGTGTGATGTATTGAGCCACTTCTTGGCACTACACTCTTCCACATCATGTCCTCCTTTACCTCCAGCCCCAAAGAATGTTACCAGCTTCTAATGACTGAGACTTCTGAAAACTTGGCTCCAAAAAAAGGTTTGCTTTTTTTAAGTTGTAGATGGACACAATACCTTCATTTTTTAAATTTATTATTTATGTGGTACTGAGGATCAAACCTGGTGCCTCACATATGCTAGGCAAGTGCTCTACCATTGACCCAAAACTGCAGCCCCCCAAATAAACTTTTATTCTATAAAATTGTTCTTGTCATGTCTTTTAGACACAGCACTGAAAAAAAACTGACTAAGAACAGCTACAAAATAAATGACAGTCTTACAATCATGACATATAAGAAATGTGACCATGTAAACAAAACTGGAATATCATTGAGAGTAAGTGGGAGCACAATTAAAACATACACGACAAAATATACTATCTTAGACAAACCTAGATATACAAAGTAAGTTCTAGTCTTCCTCCATTTCTCCACTTGAACTTTATATCTATAAAATAGTTTGAATTTCCCTAAACACAACATAATTGTCTACACATCATCACTTTGGTCTGGAATTCCCATGCCAACCTAGTACTTGGAAAATCCATATCTATCTTCTACCCCAGGTCAGATATTGCCCTGAGAAACCTGACCTAACTGGCTCTCTAAATTCATAGAGAATTAATTACCTTCTCTTCTGTTTTTGTTCGCTGAAAATTATTTGTTTCCATGTTTAACTCACTGTCAGGGTAAGCTGGGTTATGCTCTGGCAAACACCAAACTTATATAACTTTTTTTTAAATCATACACACCTTATGACATACTCCAATTGGCGAGGAGCCTACTATGTTCATTGTAGTTCACTGAAGGCTTGCTGGAGCTATAGAATGGCATATAATTGAATATCAGAAAAATCATCATATGGTAACTCACATGAAAGCTCTTGAACATTTTCATATAGAAAGTCACATATTCTGCTTATACCTCACATTAAAAAACTGATCACATGGTCACTTTGGACTTCAAAGGTGTAGAAATGCATAGACATGGAAAGAACATGGAAAAAGACATGGAAAGAACCCAGTATATCAGGAGTTCACAAGCATTTTCCATAAAGGGCCAGAGAGTAAATACTTTTGGCTTTGTAGGCCAAATAGTCTCTGTTACAACTCTTCAGTTCTTTCATTGCAGCATAAAGGTTGTTTTAGACATACATAAATACATGAGCACAGCTGTATTCCAATAAAGCTTTATTTGAAAGCAGTGGTGGTAGATGGGATTTGGCCTGAGGGCCATAGTTTGCTGACCCTTATACTGAACTGAGCCCTTCATTTCTATTACCTGGTAAAGGTGTCGATGCTCTATCAGGTTCTTAAAAATGTTTTATAGATTTGATTGAAATATTTATGGACAAATGAAAAGTCTATCTGAAGCAAATGAAAGGTCTCATTTTTCCAACTATGAAATAAGGTAAATTTTCTGTTAGTCCTTGTCTTAGCCTGTTTAGTCTGCTATAACAAATTACTATAATCTGATTGCTTAATAAACAACAGAAATTTATGACTCACCATTCTGGAGGCTGGAAAGCACAAGATCAAGTTGGCAGTAGATGTAGTGTCTGCTTACTTGTCCTGAGATAGCAGCCCTCTTGCTTTGTCTTCACGTGGTGGAGGGGCCAAAGATCTTTCTGGGATGTCTCTTATAAGGGCACTAGTTCCATTCAAAAGGTTTCATTTTCATGACTTAATTAATTCCCCCAGTTCCCACCTCTTAATAGCATCACACTGGGGATTAGGTTTCAACAAATGAATTCTGGGGGACACAATGACTCTACAGCACACAATTCTATATAATTTTTTTAGGATAAAATGAAATAGGATGAATTAGGAGCAGAAGTAGAAGTTGACATTTGTATCAAGTTTGGTCAGGGAGGTGTGAAACCTAGAAGAGTGTATGAGCAAGAGACAAGTGACGATGTGACACAAGTTGCATTGGGGTTGGGTGGGTTCAAACTAAGCAGCCAAGCATCTGTTTCCACAGGGCCAGTCATGGTGGAAATAACCAAGTTAGATGAGAACTCCACAAAAGAGATTGGGGTCAGTAACCCATGAGATGTGGGCTATTATTACAAGGTTCAGGAGATAAAAATTATCATTGATCAGGAAAGAATTTTGACTGAGTTGTGCTCTGGAATTTAATATCTTATCAGGAACAAGCAGATAAGTATTGGTGAGTGGACATTAAGGTCCAGAAAGAGAGAGAGAACACAGATATCATGGGAAGTTGCTCAGTTGGTGGGAGCAGAGATACAAATTTTATGTACCACAAAATGTGAAATCAACCACTGAGGAAGAGTCAGTTATTATCAATAAAACTATCTCCTTCCCTCCGCACCAGGTTGCGTACCTTTTCTCACCTGAGGCCTGAGAGCTGTGGTTGCCATCTTCTGAAATACAGCCTAAATAAAAGGCAGTTAGGACTTCTTTGCACACCAGTCGGAGAGGAGGTGGCATCCAATAGTATCCTCTTATGTCACTATAATGTCTGGGTAGGTGAGCATGCAGTCTGCCTAGCTGTTAATGACCATGAAGGTTGACAGGGAGGCTTGGTAGGAAAACATTCTGCAAAGCAGAACCATTATAATTAAAGCTCATTGAGGTGCATATTACTCTCAGGGAAAGGCGACTAGTAATAGCAATGGTAATAATATACAAAACAGGCTATAATATGTGAGTTAGTGGCTGCCACATGGTCTTTAGTGGCTCCTCGTGACAGAATCCAAGAGGCTGCTCAGGACCAAACACATAAAACATTTGGCCCAAGGGGTGTGGAAAATGTTCCAATGAAGCATATGTTCTTCAGTAAACAGGCCAGCCACGGCTGAGGAAGAGAGGGCAAGATGGAAAGACATACAGACAGAAGGAAAGATGGACAGAGCAGAAAAGAATGGAGAAAAAGGATGAGAGGGAAGCAAAGACCTTGAAATAAAGCAGCCCTGGGCTCTGCTCGAAGCCTGAATTTATGAAAACACGGGACCCAAACAGGATAATATGGCAAAGCATCGTTTCGAGCAGGGGCCCTCGCTATTGGGCACTATTATTCCAATTGCTGACACTTGAATGAAATGTAGTATAATTGGGTTTCCGAGCCTCCGCTTCAGGCGACATCAATTGCCATTTTTAAAAATGATGATGGCCAGGAAGGAGACTCCTTTTTTCCTTTAATGCTTTGAAATTGCCACACTCTCTGTGCCACTTGAACACTCCTTGGAAGGGCCATGGGACTCCTGGGAGGATCTAAAGTGCCAGTGGTGGAGCCCATGAAGAAATATGGTGAGCTGAGGGCTGAGGAAACTAAATGTGGCAGAGGATGTAGGATTGGAGTTGGTCCCCTGACACACATTTCGAGGCCTCTCTCTTTTCTTGCTGTTTTTCTTCCCCATTGGAGAGTGGCTCTTCCCCTCCCGTTTTGGCACTCCTTCACTCTGTTTTGCATACAATGACTGGGATGTTTTCCAGCTGTTATAATTTTTTTTTCTTCCTTTGGACTTAATAATGTGACATCTATATTATTGAGTCAGAGAAAAATTATTGTCATGAAAGAAAAGCATATTCCATACAAAATGGCTAAGTCCTCCCACAGCACAGCCCCAAGGATACAAATGTCCTTGTGCGTGCTGTTTGCTTGGTATTGTTTTCTGGTTTGGGAGCAGGTAGTGGAAAAAGAGAATGTTGGGGGAACTTTTAAATACCCTTGTGTTCTTCAGTTACACCTAAAAAATAGAAGCAAAGTTGTCTTTTCCATTTCTAGCTCCCCTGACCTCCCGTGTGAATCTGTGTGTTTTAGAATTGCCTTTAATACAGAAAACGTCTATCTGATTTTTAGAGTCACCTCCAAGCAGTCAAAGAAGAAAGTTGGAAAAGTGAGAAATATCCAGAACATAACTCTGTCTAGTTTAAAATTCTTTCTTCTTCTACCAGTGAGCACCCCTCCCCCTAATTAGACTTAATAGATGTAAATAAATATAATTTGCAATGCAATCTGGAATCCTTGCTCTGAAAATCCCCATGCCAAGGGATAACTGTCAAAGGCAGTTTAAAACAATGTTTTCTAAAAATTGAACTTACATATTCATGTTTCTTGTGCCCACTCGAGGATTTGGAGATGCCCCCTGTATCACATGATGTCGTCATCTGAACCCAAAACAAATATGAAATTATCATATTATGACATCTTTTATAAAAATGACATTTATATCCCTGAGTATAGAGTCAAGCAGATAATAATAATATGGTATTGGCACTCATTCTGAAAAAAAATGACATGCTTTCCTCCACAACTGCATGTGTAGCATAGTATACCAAGTATGAGGAAAATTTTGAATGTTCTTAATGTGAACATATGGTTAGGAAAAGACCAGTTATGTGGCCTCAGTTTTATTCCAGGCTGGGTGAACTAATCGGGTGGTCTGTGGAGATCCCCTTTCTTTCTTCCTCATTTTTTTCATTGTTGATAGATCTTTATTTTATTTGTTTTTATGTTGTGCTGAGTATTGAACCCAGTGCCTCACACATGCCAGGCAAATGCACTACCGCCGAGCCCCAGTCCCAGCCCCAGCCCCCTCTTCCTCATTTCTTATCTGTGAGATGGGTTAATTCATTTCTCTCTATAACTCACAGATGTCCTGAAAACCACCCATAGTCAAATCACTCAGTCGTCTTGCATTTATTATCCAACATAAAGAAGTATACCAGGCACTTTCCAAGAGATACGTAAGCATTCACTGTCTCCATGTTCCCTTAAAAAAACAGTTCCTCAAGATGACTTTTCTGGTGATGCTAGATTGTTCTCTGAGCTATAAAAGATAGGGACATGGGATTGTCCCCACCTCACAGTCCCCTAGGGATCCAGAAGCAGGTGTAGACTGTTTTCCACCTCTCTCTGCTCTGATAATGGTCTTGGATGTAGTAAATGTTGGGCTGAGGAGTATGACCCTACTCTGTCATTTCTGACAATGGGTTTCTCTCTTTGTAACTGTTGGAGAAACAGACCACAGGGGCTGCTGTGAATTCCTTTAGCCTTTGGTGAGGCCAACCCACAGAGCTGAAAGGGACTGTGAGAATGTTATTGCAACTTCTTAATTCAAAACATTGCTGCAGAGACTTCCTGGGATGGGGCTGGAGGAAATGGGGCAGCTCAGCTGGGATGAATTATTGAGACTGTTGGGTTGATTTTGCCCCCTAGTGGTTAGAGGCTTAGGGACCCCAAGAACTAAATGGCTCCCAGTATTGTATACAAGAAGGCAGCTGGGTGGAGTAGGGGGACACTGCATGGGATCAGAGGAGCCGTTAACCAGTGGTGTGACCTCAGGTCTTAAGACCTCAGGCCCAACACCTGCAAATTCAATGGACTAGAAAACAACAGACTACATCATGAGGACTGTGATTCCACCCGCCTTTGCCTCACTAAGGACTCTAGAGACCTAACACACAGTGCTAGGATCCCTCTGTGTATTTCCTGAGGACAGTAGAGGCAGAATTTTAAGATCCTGATAGTTGCTTATTAAGGGACAGGTGACATTTTAGTGAAAGCTAAGCTAAAGAGTTTATCCCTTAAGGGTGTTTGAAAAAGACTGCCCAAGAGGATGAATCTATGGTGGCCTTTATAGTAAGTTCGTATCCTTCGAGGACATCCTTTGTGCCCTTGCTGAAAACTGTAAAGTGAGCAGGGAGGAGGAACAGAGCAGAGCATCACTTTCCCAGAAACTGCCTTCCTTCACTTAACACATCGTTTCTTACATCCCAATGATACATGGACCACCAGTCACATCAAGAGGTCTCCCTCTGACCCAGAGAAGACAAGACCACATCCAAATCCTACCACATAGAAGCAACAGGAGACCCACCTTCTAAGTTAAGGAGAGACAAATGAAACCACTGTTCTGAATTATGGGATGTTGACCATCTATTGAAGTGGAAGAGAGAGTCTCTCAAGCGTGATGGTCTACGGTGGTTCATCTTTGTCTCCTTTGTGAAACTTGCTCACTGAATCTCGGAGCACTTCGAAACACATGAACATGCCATTGATTCTTTTCTTCTGTGTCATCTTTGCAAGATTTTGCAATGCATTCTATTATATTAGGCAGATAATTCTCCATAGCATCTGTACCATTTAAAGGCAGCTGAGCTGAAGACAGGCATTTTTCTGGGTATTGTTTCCTAACTCGATAGCTTGTTCCTATTTGGGGCAAAAACAAGAATTACATTCTCCTTTCTTGACTGCACCATGTTCAAATGAAACTAAAAATACCATATAGTCAAATCAATCAGGTTGAGAGGATGGGATGAATTGGGGGTTTATTATTCAAAGGAAGGTCATAGTTAATTTTTCAGGGTAGGTGAGTGATCCTGAATCACCGGGAATTATTAATAAGAATTCCAAGTAACTAGAAAAAAAATGGACTGGGCTGTTCAATTAAAAGTGGCAGAAAACAAGAAGCCCATAAACTCCTTTACTAAAACCTGTTTCTGTCTTGCTAGAGTAAAAATGGAGACAATAAAATCATTTTCAGCAAATTATTAGTGCAATATATTTTTCCCTTTCAAAAAAGGGAAAGTAAAGAATGGTTGTGGCCTTTTGTTGTAGATAGCTTTTCAGAACAGTGTAACGTAAACAGATTATCTGCAGTGTTTATTCAGTGTGAAAAAACAGTTCCAAGAGCCCCAGGTGCTTGCCAAGATCATAAATGTACCTTCTTAAATACTTTCATTACTTGGAAGTACAATAAGTGAAGCAGGGACATATGCTTTCCATTTTCTTGTCAACAAAACACCTCCAAGAAATTAAGCTCTATTTTCTCTAGAAAATGTCTCTAGAATGGCTCAGGGTGTATAAAAAGACAAGGGAGGTGGGGCTTCGGTTTAATTTCTTTATGACCTTGAAAAGAAGCACATGAACCTCTCTTTCCAAAAGGTGGCTCAAGTCTGGGGTACAAGGTGATGCCAACCCAGAAATGTTCCATTTCAGGCAATTCCCATGTGGTTAGAGGAGGGTGCAAGAGTGCAGAATGTTAAGGAAACATGGCTAGATTTCACACACAGTCGATTTTTCTGGGAAGGGAGCTGAATTGCTGGGGTGTGAGGGGTGTGAGGAAGCCATAGGACAAAGCTGAGATCAGAAATGTGAAATGCACTAGGCAAGTCCTGTGTTTCGGGATGAGTCGGAAAATGCCTGCTGATCCTGAGCAGGCCCGAGCATCGCTTGGGGTAGGCATGGGAGGTGCAGCTCTGCTTGTACATGTTAGTAGCTTCTGAGCCAATGGGAAAATCTCAAGAGCCTGTGGTCCCAGGATAAAAAGTCAAATTGGCGTGTGTGTGTGTGTGTGTGTGTGTGTGTGTGTGTGTGTGTGTAGAACCACAGAGGAAGTCAAGTTAGTAGGAAAAAGGCCTGTACATCTGGGCCTCCTTCTTCAGTCATGTCCTTTGCTCTTTATCTCCTTATTTTTCTCTGAGCTCTTCCCTTCCCACGTGACCTGTCCTCCCTTCTCTCATCTTCAGTCACTGTTCTCACTGGTTTTGTCAGGTTTCACTCTCCTAGTGTATGTCAGAGCTGCTTATATTTGTGCAAACTTGACCTTCATGTACCCTTTGTGACATTTCCCTTCACTTGACCCCCTTAGGATAATGGTGAAAGTTCTCCTAGATATGGAACAGCCAGAAAAGGTACAGAAATCTGGGGGAAAGTGTGAATTAAAAATTCAACAATGGTTCCATGAGTCTTTCTTTCCCTGGCCCCTTGTTCTCTCTCTCTCTCTCTCTCTCTCTCTCTCTCTCTCTCTCTCTCTCTCTCTCTCTCTCTCTCTTGGGGGTGTGTGTGTGTGTGTGTGTGTGTGTGTGTGTGTGTGAGATTGTGTGTGTGTTTTCCTGGCTGCCATGAGGTGAGCAACCTCCTTCAATTGAAGTTCTGATTTATCTCAGGCCAAAGTAATAGAGCCCTGGGACCAGGTGTTGAACCTTTGAAACCGTAAGTCAGAATGAATCTCTCCTCTTTTTAAGTTGTTTTTCTCAAGTATTTTGTCACAGGGATGAAAACCTGACTAACACAGTGTGTGAGTGTATGAGACAAATTATCTGGAGCTTGTCCAACCAAAATGGCCAATTGGAATTTTTCTGCACCTGAATTTTAGGAACAATGGAAAGTATGGAATGAAGAATATCTTCTATCTTCACACAAATTATCCATTGTCACAATTTAGACTTCCATGCAGTGGTTCTTGGATGAGGCCAAGAATTTGCATTCATAATAGATGCCAGTCAATGTTTATGCTGCTGTTTCTTGAGCAGCATGGTGTTAATACACTTATGAGAAAGTCCTCAAAAAAAAAAAAGACTCAAACTTATTTATTTAGAAAAATAAGATAACCTCCATATTGTCCCATAAACTCCAGGTTAGTAATCATTTGTCTAAAATTGATTGGTGGCCTAAAGTTAATTTATGCCACTATGTTCTCCAAGTGTAGTCCTTGGGTAGAGTAGAATCATCAGCACTTAGGCACACCTGTGTTCTGCATGACACAAACCTCCCAGGTGGTTCCAGTACATGCTAAAGTTTGGGAACCACTGGTTTATGGTTGGAAGAATCAATCAGGGGTTGGTGGTGGAGGGTTGTTGTTGTTTAGTGAACATTCTATGAGTCTATCTATATATACCTTTATGTTGTCTTTGCTTATATAGACTTTCCTAGCAAAGGATATAGGGAGACACTGAAATGGGGAGAAACATTCTGACATTTTTCTGGGCCTTTATTCCCTTTGGCAGAACATAGATGATTCCATAATGCTGCTGCTATCTGATATCAGTTTATATTTCCATGTCAAAAAATTCTCATTTAATTAATAAGGCTATTATAAATGTCTGTCCCATATTTGTTACAATAAAACATGACCACAGTAAATCCCAGGACAGTTCTGCAAAGGCAAGGGAAGCTAAATTTTGGCCTTCGGGATTTTTTTTGTTCAATGTTTCATGGTTTATTCTTCTCGTACCATTTCTTTCTGTGCCACAAATGCACTGCTTTTTAGATAACTACCTGAGGATAAAACAAAACAAAACTAAACCACTTCGTGGAATTGGAATTGGGAGAAAAATCTTATCATATGAGTCAGACACTTTCATGTGCCACTTCTGATTAGCTCAGTTTATTTGCAAAGCTTTTGGCCACAGAAGTACCACTTCATCAAGATTTCTGTGTACATCCTCTCCCTCCACCCTCATCTTTCTTCCTCATAGATGCCCATGTGTGCTTTGCTACAGGACCTCTGAGAACTGCCTACACAGCCAGAGTGTGGGGAAGCTAATGCTCCTGGCGTGAACCTTTAACCAACAGGACACAAAAGTCAGCAGGTCAATCTTCCTCTTCCTCCCTCTAATGCAGCATGGGTAATGCATCCATGATCCGGCATCCTCATGCACTAGTCTGGAGTAGGGAACAGGCAGTGACAGTGGAAATCCAACGGGGACCAGCTCAGTAAAACACTGTCTTTCCCTTCTCGTTCCCTTTCCTCCATCATTCTGCTTTCATGAACTTTCACTCCTTAAATCAAATAGAAGCACCTAGGACATTGCCCCCAATTGTGCTTTCCAGGAAACCAGATGAAGGTCCCTGCCATTTCATACCACAATAGAAGGTGAGAAACTTTTTTCTTGGATTCATTTCAGTCTGTGATCAGTAGGAATTCCAGCCTGAAAACATTTGGAAAGTTGAGGACGGACAATGGCAAGTAAATTTCTTCAGGAAGTATGCAAAGCTCTTCTTGAGGGAGGGAAAAGAGCAGTACACTTCATGGTAAAATATGCTATTGCTAGGGCTTCAGAAAAACCAGCTGTGGAGATGTGCCCAAGCCCCTGCCCAGAGCTGACGCATCAGAATCTCCTGGGTGGGTTACGGTGTACTTATCATACTTTTACCTCTCCAGGCAGGATCCTAATGGGCAGGTAGGTTTGTTAGCCATTAAGATATCATAAGAAATACATATTGCAATGAACATATGTGTGTGTGTGTGTGTGTGTGTTGTACATGCATGTGTTTTAAAAACATTTTTTAGGTATAGCTGGCATACAAAACCTGTACTATTAATATATACAATGTAGAAGTTTAAAATAAGTATACTCCTGTGAAAACATTACTATAACCTGTGTCCCATCATCTCTAAAGATTTATTCCTGTGTTCTTTACTTATGATTCTCTCTCTCTCTCCCTCTCTCTCTCTCTCTCTGTGTGTGTGTGTATGACATAACAAAACTTAAGGTCTGCTGTCTTAGTCAATTTTTAAGTCTACAATACAGTGTTGTTAAATATTGACACTATGATGGACAGCAGATCTCTAAGACATAGTCATGTTACAAAACTGAAACTTGATACTATTGTGTCCCCATTTCTCCAACCCCTGACAATTGTCATTGTACTCCATTACTCTGCATTTTAGATTTCTCATATAAATGATATCAAAAAGTTATGATGAAATGAGCTCATAAAGCACCTGGTACATGGACTGTGTTCTACAGCTGTGGATTCTTGGTCCCTCTCCTTTAATTCCTTTCTGTGTCCTCAGACTGAACTCTCCCTGAGTTGTCTCTGACCATACGTTATTGCTGAACCCCTGTTGTACATCCCTAGCTCCTCATCTTGCATCCCTCCTTTAGCAAAAGCCTCCTTTAGCTGAGCCTCTTTTACTCCCATCCTCCAGACCTGTCTGAATTACCCTCCTCCTATGAGATTCCAAAGTCTCCCTCCCATAAAGACTTCTTCTACCATGAAAGCTTGTCACGCTTCTTCCACCTCTGAAATTTTCTGGTTTGCATTGTCTTTTCCACTTGGCATTGATATCTTTGCATCCTGGTTACAATTTTTCATACCTCCAAATTATATTTTAACAAGATTATACAGCTCCAGGGAGGACTCTGTGGATTCTCACAGGTTACCCTGACAGTGGCCTGCAACACATTTTCAACTTTGGATGCTAGTTTCCATTGGAGAGTCTATTCTCTTTTCTGGGAGAAAATTGAGTGGATAGGAGAAAAATGCTACCAATTACATACTCCCAGACTCCAATCCTGAACGCAGCCAAACTGCTTAACAACAGAAAAGTGTCTGTTTTCCCCGGTTTGGCTTAATGATTTTCCTGTAGATCCACATCTCTTTCTATCACAAAGAAATCACTTTATCCTGCTGGGTAATTAATACAAATGTACAGTATGGCAAACATATTCCTGTAGACTGCTTATTTTGCTGGTAAATTACAGGAAATCCTATACAGTACACCTGGGATACCCTGCAGTTTGAAATTAGATTATAAAGTGTCTCCCAGTTCCTCCTACTTGGCCAGGGTACTGGTCTGATTGTGAAAATCTTTCTAGTTAGACATGTAATGAACTGAGATGATAGCAAATTCATTTACTTCCCTTTAGCTTAAAATTAATAAAGATTCTAATTCTAAGCTTAAAAAAAAAAAAAACACCCACTACCCTGTTTTCAGCTAAGTTACTAGAGGAGATGCGGTATGGTGTTGGTTCCCAGGGTGAATTCATTCAAAAAACATGTGCCACATACAAATTTGTAACTAAATCCTTAGAGTCTAAGGTATATTGCCAGTAAAACTCCTTGGCCGAGCTTCAGTTCTTCGTGATGTCACATCTCTATGAGCCCTGTGATAGCATTAAACTGGCCACAGCTGTTTCTGATTAAAGCGCTATAGACCTCTTCAAGGCAGGGCTCACATCTTTCCCTCCCCTTCCCGCCCTCTTCCTGAGTGGCTTTCTTTAACAAAGGGACTTCTTTATGAACATGGTCAATGGGCTCTGGCTGGTTATTCTCACAGCAAGTTTGCAGTGGTTTGGTTCAGCCTTGAATTGGACTTGCACACACACACACAGGGCAGCATGTACATGCAAACACACACATGTGTACACACACACACATACACACACACACACACACACACACACACACACACACACACACACAGCCCAGAAAGGTTTTCTTCTTGATAATTGATCTGTAAATTACTCCTAGGCCTGTGAGCTGACATTTACAGCAAATACCTTGATATCTTCTTTTTTGGAAATAATAGTCTAGTCCAGTCCAAGTTGCTGCTGAGAAATATCAGCCCTCTTTTATCCTAGTAAGTGGAGGAGATAGTGTGTGGGTGGGTGGCGTCAGTGTTGCTAAAATTTACCCCATCTTTTTGTTGCATAGAGTGATTTAGTTCATCAGGGGTACACAGATGACTTTTTAAGGGCCACATAATAAATATTTTAGGTTTGTAGGTGAATTCCTGGATTCAATAGTGACAACATGGGAGCAGATATATGCAGTTCTTAAAGTTTTATTTATGAAAACAGGTGTTGGGTGGGATTTTGTCTAGGGGCCCCATTTGGAGCCCCTCACTTTAAGACCATGTTACTCAGAGTATGGTGGCCAGGTGCCAGTTTAGAACCATTTAGAAACCTTCTGTGACATGATGAGTATACAAATTGAAAGTAAATGGTTAGAAACTTCTATAGCAATCTGACACTGCCACAAACACATAAGCATGATCCATGCCTTCCTCTTTCTGAAGGAGGAATAGACCACTTCAGATGAACTCAGAAAGGGTTCTTGCTTGTGCTGAAGTTGCATTCCAGGCATGCTCAGTAAGACCCAAAGAAATTTTAGGCGGATTAAAAAAATAAAATGATAACCTTCCTTCTAAAAGCAAGGCTGTTTGTAGGGGAAGCTCTTTCAGATTCCTGAGTGGGAAGGATCACAACATCTCACCCCCAGCTTCTCCCCTCTTGCCTCTCTTGTGAAGATGCCTGGAGAGTGGTCTCAACCCTGCCTGTCTGAGACCCTGAAACCCTTGCCTTGACATTGCTCTAGAAATAAAGGGGCTGAGTCTCCTGCCCCAGGGAGTTGGCCCTGCACCCTGAACTCCTGATGCATCATGAAAGAGATTGAGTATTTTGGGTTTTTTCTTTTTTGATCTTGTGAAAATAATCAGAGCAGATCCAAAGAACTTGGGAAAGTAGGTGCAAACTGCTGGACCTGGAGAAAAAAAAAAGCAAAAGAAAGCATTGCTGCTTGAACCAGACTGTTCTAACTCTCCATGTAACCTCCCTGCTGTCCAGCCACCTGGCCAGTCAGGCCCTTTTTATAAGGTGCTATTTCACAGGGTTGGCCTCACAGTTTGTAAACATAGAGAAACTTATCTGGATCTTTGGGTTCAAAAACCCAAAGGAAACTTTGGAAAGTTAAGGTCATGGAGGAAAAGTACGAAATGCCAAATTTGGATGGGCTGGGAACATTTTGAGAAATGAGTGCCATTGGATTCCTATCTTGAAAAGCCATGGTGTCATGGTGAGGAATATGATGTCAGGCTGTAAAAATATTTGAATACTTTTGAAAATTCTTCGGCTGTGTTGGGAAGTTTCTATGCAATACCGAACAGAAAATGTAGTGTTCTTTTCCTTCTTGCTTCCCCCTGCCAAGAACACGAAAGGGAGGCAGCTCTGATGTTCCGTTTCTCTCTCTGGGAATATAGGCAGCTTTTATTACCAGAACTTTTTCAGTGTTTAACAGAGTTGTGAGAAAACTGTTTTTTAAAAAAGTTCTTTGGCTTAACTACTACATGAAGTATTAAATGGTAGCCTTCCTTTTTTTTCACAAATGGCACTTACTTTCTATCAAGTAAGGAGGATACTTTTCTCAAATTGGCTCCCAGCTCTCAAGAACATTGTAATTATTGGTGTGTTTTCATTTATGAAAGCACTAGAGTTCTGGTCCTCTCTCTTATTAGAAACTTGTGGTTCTCTCTCTCTTCTCTCTTTCTCTCTCCAAGGACTCAGCACTAATAATGGTTTTTTTAAATAATTTATATTGATACGCTTTCAAAAGACAATGATCTCACATTCTAATGGTAAACTATTGGGTAAATCATCTGTCAAGAATTATTAAGGAGCTGGGGAGACTGATTTATGAAGAAAGATTAAAAGAATGAAATATGTAGGGCTTGGCTAAGCAGAAACTAAGGGGACCTGATAGTCATCTACCAAAGTCAGGAAGGGGTGGTACTGTAAGCAGAAAGAGAAATATCTCACCTCCACACTGAGCTCTACAAGATGTGAAGACATTTGGGAGAAGAAGATAGAAGCTGGGTAACACCAAAGTCTTTCTACCATTGAAATCCATTAGATGATGGCTTCATGTCTCAGGAGATCTTGTGTAGAATCCCACCTCTGAAATGAGAATGTCTGGCTAGGGACAACTTAACTACAGGGAACATTCAGATACCTGTGGCGGGATCCTTTCATTCAGGGCTTTTTTTTTTTTTTTTTAATATATCTTTGCAAGCTTGTCATTCTGATGTTTCAAGTCTTTGCAAAACAATGTATAATAATAGGGACAAGAGCACAGAAGGTCAGAGTGGTGGATGGGCTCAGGAGCCATATCCTTCCCCTGAGTGGTGGTCCCTTTTCTAGCTCTCATGGAAATTCTTTGCATTTTGAATACATCCCATAAATGTCCTTTGTAAGACTTTTTTCCAAAATATTGCAGAACCAATATCAAAATATATAATTCCCCTACCCCCCTCTCCCTTTTTTTTTTCAAATATACGTGAAAGATGCATTTTGTCAATGTGGTAAAAGGAAATGAAAAATAGGTTTGAGTTTTGCTTCTACCTTTTTAGGGTTTTCAGTTTTGTTTTTCTCTGCTGTTTGTCACATTTGTGTGTGTGTGTGTGTGTGTGTGTGTGTGTGTGGTTTAATTATATGAAAATTATACTGGGGGTTCAGTAACCAGTGGCTTGAAAATTAACTGAATTATGAAAGCTGAAATGTTGCTCATAGCATCAGTTAATGACAAGGTCGCCACCACTGTCATATTCAAAGGAAATGTCACACTTGAATGAGGCTGAGATGGCTGTGTTGTCCCAGGGTCCCAGGTAGAGACAGCGAAACAGGGGCTCCTTGGGTACTGTTTCATCCCGTGTTTGAATCAAATGCATTCTTCTTTCAGCTCATTTTGATCCTGCTGTGTTCCCATAACATATGGAGTCCCTAGGTATTCTGCTATAACATGGAAACTTTTGGAGCTGGGAATTACAGATCATGAATAGATTGGAAATTCTCTCTAAATGCCCCCTTGGGTGGTCTGTGCAAAGGCTCATTGTGTGTTGCTTCTTTTACAAAAATCAAATATGTCTAGATTATTTGAGTCCAACAGGCTGCATTAGGGATCTGAATGCCAGCACACTCCACACACTACCAGTTAAATGGCGACAGATGTATGCCCCTACTATCTCCTCCTATCTCCCCAGCTCCGGGCAACTGTAGTTAATTAAAAAAGAGGAAAGAGGAAATTGAGTTTGGGATGGAGTCAGTTGGAGATGAAGGAAAAATCCAAATAAGAGACTTTGATGTTTAGCCTGTCCCAGACTAGTTGACAGAGGGAGTGTAAGAAGTGCTTGGAAGTAGGAGTGGGGGTGGTGGGCACAGCAACAAGTTTACGAAGCAGCAAGCCAGAGCAGGAGCAGAACTGAAGAATGACTTGGTAACCCCAGAGAAAGCCAGATATGTCTCAGCCTCACTTGACTCTCATGAACAATCAGGAAGGAGCTTCAGGAAGAGGGGAGGGAGCGACCTGACCATCCCAAGTTTTTCAGCCTCCTTTGCATGGGGAAGAAATGTGTTGCATTAGACATGGTACATGCATTATTTGTTTTTTCTCTTTATCTCTTAAGTTTAAGGTTGTTTAGATGATGTTTTTTTTTTTTTTGCCACTTTGACTCAAAGACCTGACCAACCCAATTGTAGAGGAGGAGAAGCGTATTTGAGGGCCCATGGCTTCAGAGATCTCAATCCATAGACAGCAGGCTCCATTCCTTAAGTCTGGAGGTGAGTCTGAACATCATGGAAGCAGAGTGTGGAGGACAGACGCAGCTCACATGATGATCAGGCAGCAGAGAGAGAGATTCCACTTGCCAGATATTAATATATACCCCACCTCCTCCAGCCACACCCAACCTGCTCTAGGTAACCACTCAGTTAATCCCATCAAGGGATTGATTCACTGATTGGATTTAAATTCTTGCAACCCAATCATTTCCCTTGAGAACCCTTTTGCAATGTCTCACATGTGAGCCTTTGGGGGACACCTCACATCCAAACCATAACAAGGGTTGACTAAGACAAAAGACTGATATGTGGGGCTGGGGATGTGGCTCATCAGTAGCATGCTCGCCTAGCATGCATGTGGCCTGGGTTCGACCCTCAGCACCACATACAAAGATGTTGTGTCCACTGAGAGCTAAAAAAATAAATATTAAAAATTCTCTCTCTCTCTTTCTCTCTCTCTCTCTCTCTCTCTCTCTCTCTCTCTCTCTCTCTCTCTCTAAAAAATAAAATTAAAAAAAGACTGATATGTAAAATTTGAGCATAAAATTCTTTCAATTTTTGTCTTTCCCAGATTCAGTGTGACACCATAAGGATCCTCAAGGAGAAGAGAAAAGTATGGCTAGCAGCTACAGTTTCCCTGTCACCATGGTAAGCCCTTTACTTACCTGACTTCATTTAACCTTTGCAAAAGCCCAATGAGTTCAGTAATACTACTCCCATTTTTGAGATAAGAAAACCATAACTTGAAAGTGAAAGAAAGTAAATAGCCAAAATCCAGCCAATGAGATAGCAAATCAACCTGATACAAACCCAAGTCTGACAGAACCCAAAGGCTGTACAGTAATGGCTAGCTGTAAGCTAAGCTAGCTCCCATTCCTGCTTTGAGGCAGTCCAACTTCATTCATTTTCTCTAGCTTCCTTCCTGCTTTGACATCAGTCCCAGACCAAAGTCTACTGGCTTGGGTGATGTGGATGTTCCTCACATAACACAGCTCACTGTTATATTTGCAAGGCTCATCCCGCTGTGGTTCCCATAGCAGGAAAGAAGCAGAGCTTTGGCTCTGGCCCCAGGTGTGCAGGGCAGTGGCAGCATGGTTGGGAGGATGGCATGCTTGCCCCTGGCTGAGTGTTGATCACACACAAGGCGACATGAGCACTCACAGAACGCACATCCCCTGCTCTCTTTGCCCTGGTTGTGTTAACATAACTTCCCTAGAAATTAGAGAGGGTGAGAGAAGGGGCTGGTAAGATGAGCAGGGACACAGCGATGAACCCTGCTTGAGAATTAATCAATAATTCTCTCTAATTAGATAACTAAACAATATTTTGCCATTCTCTCTGATTAGTCATGCTGAAACAATAACATATTGAGGAAGGATATTCCTTTGTGTTTATAGTTTGTAGAGTGAGAGCAGTGGCAAGGAACATTACTGCAACTCTTAATCTTGAGGGAGAAAATATATAAACACCTAAAGAAGATCTATCCTATAGTTTGGATGTCAAATAGGAAAAGCAGATGGCATTCTTTGGTATGCACAGGTTGTTTGGGAAATATACTCCAGAGCAGAAAGAAAAAGTAAAAGATGTCCAGCTTAGCAATTCCA
Source organism: Ictidomys tridecemlineatus (assembly GCF_052094955.1). NCBI lineage: Eukaryota > Metazoa > Chordata > Mammalia > Rodentia > Sciuridae > Ictidomys > Ictidomys tridecemlineatus. The sequence goes on along the minus strand of NC_135478.1, from coordinate 65,299,040 downwards.
AGTCTTACAATTCAGATACATGTCATTGGTATCTTCTCCTTACCAGTGAGGAGGAAGGAATCTTCTAACCTTCCACCTTCAAATTCCACCTGGATAGCTGGCTGCCAATATGTCCATTCTGGCTACACTGTTTGATCAAAGTAGTATGACTGAGTTTATTAGGATTTTGTTTTTTTGTGTGTATTTGTTTCACAAAAAGAGTGGATGGTTTTTCCTGCGTGTGGGACCCACATCATGTCCTTCAACTAGATTCTGTGATGATTGGGTAATGGGCTACTTTGTAAGTCATTAAAAGTCAACGTGGATAGAACTGACATAGCTCACCTTTGTGAATTCTTGCTAAATCACACTGCTTTAAGGGGTTTACATGCATTAATTTATTTAATATCTTCATTACATGCCCAGTGAAGGAAGGACTCTTCTCTCTTTAGAGCTGAGGAATTGAAGATTTCAGATGTAAGTAACATTATCTCTAGAGTTATGCTGTTCTTCAGTCCCAAGTTTGACCTCCCTCCACTGTTGGATGGCTCTGAGGAACAGCTTTTTTCCTTGGACCCAATCTTTATAATTATTCTGTTTTTCCTCAAAATTTTAATTTTACTTGGTGCATTACTTCCAAATCTCTGGCATGTTTGATTGTCACTTGTACACGTATGTAAGTGGGGGGCACAGAATTGACACCTCCAGGACTTCATGTGCCAGGACTGTGGCAGAAACTACTTGCTACCTTCCTGTTATCCATTCTCACTTCCTTCCTAGGAATACCATTTGGTGGTGGTGGTTGGAGGGTGGGCGGGGGGTGACGATGTGCTTGTGTAAAACAAAACATCGAAAACAAAAGTTTGCCTTTCGGAGAAATCTTTGCACAGATGTGTGACTATATAATATGATTCTGACCAAGAGGTACCAACAGGTATTTTTAGAAAGATTTTTAAGAAAAGAGAGGTAAACCCTGAAGAGACATGCACTTCCTACTTTGAACATGTCTGCCTTCTTTCTGATGTCTAGAATGGTCCCAACCAGTCATTCTGCAATTCAACCTAAGGGAAAGTTTCAACAACAGAATTGCAGAGATTTGCAGTTTTGAGCTACTGAATCAACCTTGGATCTCTTCAACCTTCAAATCTCTTATTACATAAGAGAGGCTATTACAAGGATTAAGTGGCTAGAAAACATGTAAAGCTTATGACAATGTTTCATATGGGAAGATTATAAGTGCAGCTATTATTATTTTTTTCTATTAAAGCCACTGTTATATAGGTTTCTCATTACATATAGCTGAACCTAATCCATAACTAATATTAGTGCTAAGTATCACTGAACAATTTGCTAACAATCTAGCTAATAAGCTCTGTGAAGGTAGTAAAAATGTGTTCTCTAAGAATTTAATTGGCATTACATGGAAACAGCATTCTGTGGTAAAATAAGCTTGAAAAGTCCTGGAATACAAAATGTTTATCAGATTTTTCTTTCATAGTACTTCTCAGAGCCTTTAGTAATTTAATGTGCATTAAGAAGATTCAAGTGGGGAATTGAAGTAGGCAGCATTTTCTTAACGTCTTAAACCAAAGCACACTCTTTCTGTAGTTTACAGGACTGATTTTCTATATAGCATGCTTTTAGGAACCCAAATTTGGATGCTATAAAAGACATTTTCCATTTTTAATAGTTATGATGATTCTTTTCTAAGAATTATTCTACTTACAGAATCCCTAAATGCACTATGTTGTTTCATTTTATCACTTTGTTCAAACTGCTCCCCTGCTTGGAATGCAGCTTTGGTCTAAAAACATTCATCAAATACTATTTTGTTCCCAGCACTGAGTGAGAAATTTTTACACATTTTCCAAGTTATTCCTCATAAACAATAGCCAGGATATTCTGGGTTATGATGCTCTAAGAACAACCAAACAATGATCCCTTCATCCTGGTGGCAGAATACAATGAATGTTTACTTAGTTATCTCAAAAAACTACAGATCTGAGTGACTCTCCAAGACACCTGTACTCTCTGGGTGACTCAGAGACATGGTGGTGTTGAGCTGCCACCTCACCTGTCAACAGGAGGCCTTTGGCTAGTCTTTAGGACAGAGAAGGAGATAATATCCTGAGTGGTTCATTGTCTCAGCCTGGAAGTAAAACTTAGGCTCAGTGGCACTTATGCTCAGCATTCATTGGGCCCAACACCCTTGTGTGCTTCAGATTCTACCTAGTTTTCTATTTTCATACTTACATTTCACCTTACATTCTTATACATATCCCAGTTGCCCAATACCCGTATTCATCCAGCAGAATGACTCCTAACCCAAATGGAACCTGATATGACCCTTAACCATACTCTGTTCCCTCCATCTGTTTTCACAGAACAGCAGGTCCTGAGTTGATCTTGCCATACAGGTATGTAGGGAATCCTACAGCTGCTGAGAAGATCAAAGGTAGATGCAGCAGTGATCTGTGGAGCAAATGTAGGCAGCTAGGTAGGACCTGTGAGGTCTAAAGTCATCTTGCATGGCCAACAACCCAGTCAGGATGAAGGGATGTAGCTGAATCAGCCTCTCTCTTCTCAATGCAGGGAAGATGGACACAAGCAGGCCTGTGTGGGTTGCTGATCCCGGGCTCCTAGGGTATATAGACATTTATGTCTTGTGAAAATGTCACAGGAAGGTGGGGCAGCCTCCATCTCATGGGACCCTTGGAAACAACTGTTAGGACAAAGTGGTTACCAAGGCAGTGACCTCATTCACTTTCCTGAAGGAAGTGACCTCATCTCACTTCCTTGGTGATGGAATTCTCTGAACTTGGGATCCGGGAGGCCAGGCACCCAGAAGCAGTTCCAGTCCCAGTGGGCTGACTTGTTTGTCTGTACCAAAGCCAGAGTCATTCTTTCTTGGCACCTAGTGATGTGTGGATAGCCAAATGCCTTGAATGGTCTGCACAGGGCTCTTTCCTGAGAAAGAAGTGTTGGCTCATTGCTGGCTTCTGACAACTACACAGAGATGGCCAAGGATACCAGAGCTGAGGCGGGAGAGGCCACTGCTTGGGAACATATTTTCACCCACCAGTCAGAGGACAGAGTGGATAGATGCAGACCACATACAGGGGTGGTTTGTGTGCCTTAGTGGGTGTGTGTTTCAATTTGTCCTTTTGGCTCATATTCTTAGAACATGAAGGAAAAACGTTTTGTTTTTGTTTTTATTATTGTTGTTGTTGTTGTTGTCGTTGGTTTGAAATGGACTGTTAACTAGTGAGTCTTTCTATGTCAGTGGATCCCACTGGGTTTGGGGTTAAAGAGAGTAGAGAGAAGAATGCCACCGTGAATGTGTCCTGTCTAGTGGAAATCTTTGCAGGACTCCTCATGGTCAATTTATGAATGGACTGCTGCTTGCCTTGCAGATGGGCAACACCTGCCAAGATTCTAAGTTCCTGTATTCTTCCTGAATTTTGGCCACTCTCTGAAGGGGTTCGTGGTTTTGTGTCCAAGATGTGTACCACCATCAAGCTCTGTGACATGGCCATGGACTGGATTGCTGAAGGGAATGCCAAGCATCTCAGAAAAGTCAAAAATAACATGACTGGTAAGGATCTCTCTGGAGAATCCCTGCTTGCATAGATAGCCACCCAAGTTGCAGGATTAGGAGCTGTCAGTGCCACAGTGTTCAATTAAAGAAAAGTTTTTCTCCAGGCTTCTTTCCGCCCTATTGTTCTGTTCCCCTGAATGTCAGGGAGGTGTTTGCCTTGGGGCACTCCTTTGAGAATCCACAAGAAAACAGTTTCAAATGGAAATGAAGAGGCCTAACCTGTGCCTTTTAGGTAAAGTGCTTTGTAAAAGCTGTGTCTGAATCAGACTCTTGGCCCTGTGTGTGGCTGTGAATTACATTCTCAGCACCCCAGGAAACTCAAGAAAAATCCCATGTGTCCATCCAAGTCTAAAAGGATGAAAAAGAAGTGTAATATTGGATGAAGTCTCTTGCCTTCCTCTGGTCAGGCTCCTGACCCAGATGAAGTAAGAACAGGGATCCTCTGGGACAAATGAGTTGTTGCAAGCCCTCCAGTAACTAGCACACAGGTGTTTGGGTTTTTCATGAGTCCAGTACGCATCAAGAATCTACCCCTGGCAGGCAGCAGGCCTCTAATTTGAGACACAGAGCAGTATTAACAACAGGCCCATTTTATCTATTCTGTTTCTCAGGAAGGGTGTCCAGGCCACCATGACATTGGGCATATGATGGGCATGAGAGCTTACTTTGCACACCATCTTACACTGCTCCCCCTATGGAAACCCCCAGCCAGAATGTTATAATGAGTTGTCTGTATGGAAGAAGATGAGGGCCATGTGGGAGTGTTTTTGTTAGAATAGTGGTCTTTTGTGTGGTGGTTGGAAAAGATGACTGGGTCCACCTCAGCTTGAACTTTGGTGTGATGCCATTAGAGACTGAGTTCTGGAACTGATCTCAGAGAACTCTTGCCATGAATTGTGTTGGGATTTTACAAGGCCAGGCATCAGAGGAGCCTTTGGAAACTGAGATCTAGGCCGAGGGTGGCTTTCTCCACAGCACTGGGAATCTCAGCCAGGATTTCACATAATTTTGCTGTTAAAGCCTTTTCAGCTCTAGTTGAGAGCCCAAACTCACATGAACCTCATAGTTTACACCCCAATGGGCCTGGATCCCTGTGACCTTTCATCACTCCTTGAAAAGCCGTGGCTGCATGCGATCTCCAGAGCTTTTACTGAAAGGAGATTCCTCAACACTTAATGGATCCTGAATGAATCAAAACCCACAGTGCCCACTTCTTCATTCTTGAAATATGGCTAGGACAGTACCATGAAGTTTTTGAGAATCCCATGACCAGAAATCCCTGGAGAACCTTTAGATCTCCTGTTGCTCATCATGACTGAACCAGCGAGTGCCCTTTTTGACTAAGTGGAATTCATGACCATGGTGAAGAACAGAGATGCCAGTGAGTAGGACCCAGCAGGGAACTGGGCCTGGAGCAATGGAGTGCAGGTGTGTGACCAACATCAGTGGTGGGCCCCTGTGCTTCTGTCATTGGCTTCCAAATGACTTGTGACTGACAAGGTGCAGCCAGCAGACCCTAAACTATAAAGGCATGTTGTTGTGGGAGTGGATTTGGTGAAATGCTCAGAATCAAGTTGCTATGCTCAAGTGGGAAAGAGATATGGGGTAGCAGCCCAGTTTATGTTTTTTCCTTCAGACCCTGACACACCCCCACGTGATCGAGCTCCCTCTATCACTGTGTCCCGCTTGACTTTTATGTATTTCAAAAACAAACACCAATTTTCCAGGGAAGCTGTAAGAAATGCCATTAAAACTGGAGGGTGAGCCAAAGGCTTCACAACCCACCCAGGGAGACATTCATACCCCAATGGCCACAGTTACCTACAAAGAGAGGATTCAGCTCTGCTGCCTCCTGTTCGCATTGGAAAATATGAAACCATGTCCTCCTGTTCACATAGACTAAGACCAAGCTTTCATGGTCTCACTGCAAAGGAAGATAAAGCACAAAGCTATATTTCTAGAGCACAATTGTCAGAGGCAGATAGTCAAGAAGTCATTAGGCCAGCAATGTTCCATGTTTGCGGAATGTTTACCCTGTCCCCTACTTTGGGGATCTCTTCTGCCACACCCAAGTTTGTGAGCTCCTCAGAATTTCCAATTCGAGATACGTATTCTCCAATTGTTTTTCCTTTTCTCCTCTCATTGTGTCTTATTTGGGGTGATAGCAATGTCAAGGCATTGTGGTGGATGACAGTGGAAGATTTTTATGTGGCAAGTGTTCGCATATATATTAGACTCATTTTCCATTTTGCCATTTGAAATATTGAATCTCTGACACAAACCCATAACCTACTAGACTCTGACTGCTTATTATAGCATTGATAAAAATAATCCTAAAGGAAAAGAAGTAGAGGCATTTGATAGCAGGCACGGTGTATACTTGGACTTGCCTTTTGCTTCATCAGAGATACATATTATACAATCTCTCACACATTTTCCTCCTTTTATTTCTCCATGAATTTTCAAAATTAACAAATATGTAACTTCCTGACTCCCTTTCTCTGTCGCCTGGGTCACAGTGTATATTTGTATGTACACATATATAATCCTACTGCCATCACAGGTATATTCTTGAGAGTACTCTGACTTTGGAAAATACAAATTTCATGAAGAGATCACTGCCCCCCAATACACTGAGGTAACTGAAAATTAAAGCTGTGCTGAGCTTATACTTCAACAAGTTTATACATGAAACAATGTAGAGGAAAATGAATATTTTGGGTACATATGTGAAGGATATATGTCCCCTTAGGAATTTCAATTGGCATATGTACTATTACATTTTAATATATTCAATATATAGTATGGATTTGCAAACATGAAATATATGTGTCATATACTTATACTACCTGATTCTCTCATGTCCATCTGTGTGGATTTATAATCAACTTTTCACAAGATATTTCTCAGAAATATTCATTTTCTTGACATACATGTTCATTTCTGAATACTCAAAGTGAACTTCAGTGAATATTGAGTACTAACCCTAATGTTTCTACAGTAAGTGACCCAGTTGAACATCAATGAAAGTATACTCATATGGGACATGATGTATATTTTGAAGTAAATTTTCATTCAAAATTGTTAAATTCCTATTTCTTCAGAAATGATACATCATAGGATGTATCATTTCATGCAATATTCACAAATTGATATGCATATGATTCACTTTCATTCACTCCCAGTATCAGAACCCATGTATTTCTCCATGTTGCTTTACTTGCTTTTTCATTAGATTTTTTTATAACACATTACTTTTGAATTTCATCATTTTCAAAGCAAAACTCAAACACAATTTGGTATAATTTGTAACCCTAATATTACCACTAGATGTATGACTACTTGGATGGAATGTTTGTATGTGAATACCAGATTTCATGTATTTTAAAAATATCAATTCAATCCATTATTTAAAATAGTAACCTGTTATAGTTTTTTATTCACCATATGGTCTATTCCTGCATCATCTCTATATAGATAGACCCAGGGTCCACCTCTTTTTCTCGCCAAACTTTAAATGATAGGGTTTCAAAACATGCTCCCAGAAATGGTGGAAGAAATACACATGTCACCTGCTCCATATATTCCTTTCATCACATCATCTTCTGGACACAAAATGCAAAACTCACACTTAACTTATCCTTCTACCAAAGCCTAATTTTAATGAGAGCATGGATTACTAAAATCATCTATGTCTGTGTTGCCTATTGTTTTCAAATTTGAATCCTATGGTGAGTATACACTTGTTTCTTCTTAGGATAGTGTATTCAACCACCCCCCTGTTGAAAATATCCCTGATCTTGTCACTCATTTTGTACATTCCAGATCTCCTACCATCCCTATTGATATCTATTTCCCCCAGTGCCTTCTTGTGACTGACTCTTCATGTGTGCTGACATTCCCATTTACACTCTAATAGTAATTCATTTGATTGCAAACAGGGCCATTTGTCCAAATCCTAAACTCACTCTTCTTCCTTACCCTACAATGGAATCCTGACTACTATCTCAAGTTCACTGGAAGTTCTCTTTTACATTCAGTAGTCCCAGGTACAAGATCTTATGCCATTTTATATGGATTTAGAGGTTTCTCCTCTGCAGAACATAATTCAAAACAAATGTATCCAAGTCCAGGGCCCAAGACCCTTGTGTGCTTCAGATCCTACCTAGTTTTCTATTTTCATACTTACATTTCACCTTACATTCTTAAGTTAAGTCTACAGGGACAACATCAGAAATGGAAAATCATTGTCCTAAGATAAAAAAGTCACCAGGAATTATTTTCTATGTTGTAAACAGATATAACTTTAAGTGTTTGAAGAAGTTTGAATATATTTACTATTATTTATTTATTTGTTTTAATTAACTGTCTAGTAGAAGATTATATAAATATTTTTATAAGTATCATAGCTGATATTTATTGAGCCAAAACAATGTTCTGGAGCCTTCATTATATCTTCATGGTATCCTCTTAATAATTACTGAAATCTATTCAATTATTGAGCAAACTGAGGCACAATAATGGAAGGCAACCTGCTTAAGGTGGTCTTCATAAAAAGTGGTGGAGAAAATTTCCAGATAAGAATCTGCTGATTTATGCAGACTTGCTACATCATTTATTACACAGGACTTCAGCACTTTTTCATATAAATGCAATTTGGTTTTGCTTTCTGTGAAACAGAATAACAGTGACTTGACATCATGGAACAGTTTTTAAATTAAATATTATTTACCAATTGCATTCCTAAGAAATTAATATTCATATCTTGATACCTGGTATAAATTGAAAACTGAAATTGTTCACTGGATTTTCCAATAGTTTTCTGTTTCTACAAAATTAACAACAGTTCATTCATTACACAATTAGGAGGAAGAAGGGGAATAGCTAGGATGGTGGAAGGAGACCCTCATCATCATACAAAATACATGTATGATGGTGTAAATTTGGTGTCAGCATACCTTATATACAAACAGAGATATGATAAATGGTGGTATAAAGATATATTAAGAATTGAATGCAAAAAATAGGAGAGCTCATGTATAATGACATAATTTGGTGTGAACATACTTTATATACAGAGTTACAAAAATTGTGCTGTGAATGGATAATTATGAATGTAATGTACTCCACTATTGTCATGTATGTAAGAAATAAATAAAAAAAGAAAACAAGAAAAAAATTGAAAGTAATCCTTCAATTGTGAAATGTAATCAATAAAAATCATTAGCAGATAACAACAACAAAAAAAGCATCTCATGGTGATTACATTATATTTCCCTTTTAGGGATATGGTTGCTGCCTATGGCAAAATACAAGTATAGCTTTTGTGATTTGTGGAATAATCTTATTCCAATATATTTCATTTCAAAAATGAAGAAATTAAGTGATTTACATGATATATGTGCATTTCAAATAAGTTTTTATCATGAGGTTGTATAATTTTTATGTTTTTGTTATATGAATTCCACATGCTTTAAAAGTACACATGCTTCATTTAAGGTAAGCATTATTAAATGTGAAATTTTTAAAAATGTTTATCTGTTAATGAATTAGTTAACTCTTTATAATTTCTTATTTTATTTGATTCTGCAAGTTATCTCTGACATACATTTTTAATTTTCTAAGAGAGAATTCTTTTCACTTTATAGCTTTTAAATGTTTAATGAGAATTTTAAAATTTAATACTCTATATTAAGAATGATGATTTTACCTTTGAAAAATTGTTTACAAATTGGTCTTTCTTCTACAGCAGGTTTTATATTTGAATCACTAATATACTCATTTGAGAGTAATTTATTCAGGAATGCTTTTAGATGTTAGCATCATTTCTATGTAACTACAAATATTTTGTTAAGTGGGGATATTTGCAATTATCTCTCCCAAGTAGTGCACATATATTTTTCAAGTGACATAAAAGGAAGCTTAACTTCATAGTGATATACACAAACTTGAGAGTTACCATTACCTAGTTATCTGATCTTGGCCATTTGTCTTTAACTCATTAAGCCTCAGTTCAATCATTTATAAGCTAGAGATGACACTAATAAAATGGCTGTCTGAGGCTCTATTCAAACAATTCTACACATCCCTATCCAAGGAGCATTCTCATCCTATGTCATGTGTCTATCTTTATAGATATAAGCATTGTGTTTTAAATATTGAAGGAAAGATTTTACATGTTGAATTAAATAATATGGTGTATGCTTGATGTCAACTCGGGGGCGGGGGAGGCTCAAAAGAAAAGAGATGAACTCCTCAGTGCTCAATTTAAAAAGAGAGATATGAGAAGAGATGCCTGTAAGAGGTGAGAGCAGATGGACTTTCAAACAGAAAAGGATATGCTGAAATGGTCAGGATGTCTACATCTTGGATTCATGGCTATATCATGGAGGACATTATAAGATTACAGGGCACTTTGAGAGTTCTTTCTAACTTTTTCTCCTTGGGTGGCTTGTTTTGTTATTGTTATTTTATAGGAAACTCTTAGTTCTAGTAATACATCAAATATTACAAAACCCAGGATATAAAATAGATTTTGATATATAAACTTTATAAAGAAAAGTAGAAAGTTAAAGATGTTCTGTTCTTTTTTATTTATAATTTATTTTTTAATTGTGGTTGGACAATACCTTTATTTTGCTTACTTATTTTTATGCGGTGCTGAGAATCGAACCCAGAGCCTTGCATGTGCTAGGCGAGCGTGCTACCACTGAGCCACAACCCTAGCCCCAAGTTGTTCTGTTCTTACAAAAATTATTAAAATTTTAAAATGTTTTGAGGTTTGTTATCTTTTGACTTATTTTATGTGCATTGCAAACTTGTCTACAATATTATCTATGAAATATTAGCAACATCTGTTCTTTCTGTTAACATTTTATATTTCAACTACTGAGAACTAACACCTTAACCTATCTCTCCTTAAATTTATTAACACATTTTAAGGCTAAAATGCACACATTTGTTACTCTTACTACCATCTCTTTAGATAAATTTTATTTCATTGGGATATTCTGTATTACATTTAATTTGCATTTTAAAATTTTGAACTGCTTTTGCTATTGTTATAAAATTAATATATAAAAAGGATTTTAAAACATTTAGATTTCTATTCACATTGAGTTTCCATGATATAATTGCTGAGTACCTAATCCAAAATAAAGCATTACTCTATCTTATTCTCTATCCTTTTCTCTAGTTTTGTGTTTTGAAACATCACTTATCATTACCTGACACATTTATTGGTTTTCTGTGTACTTCAACTAGGCTAGAGTTATGTGAGGACCCAGAAAGACTTCAATATATTCTGTTTGTTAGTGTCTCATGGTGAGGAAAAAAAGAAGCATACAGCAAGCACTAATACATAATCAAAAGGATACATTTATTCATACAATAATAACAATGATAATAGCTTCTGAGTTCAATGATGCTTAGTAATTTAAGGGGCTGAGCCAGGAGGATTGCAAATTTATGGCCAGTCTTATTATGTCAGCAAGATCTTCAGCAACTTGGCAAGACACTGTCTCAAAATTAAATAAAAAATAAAATTAAAAAGGTCTAAGGATATAGATCAGTAGTAAAGTGTTCCTGAATCCAATGCCCAGTATTGGAAAGAAATGATAATAGCTACTCAGCATTTAAATCCAATAACTAAAATAGCCCCTTCCCTGTAAAACTAGATTTATGTGATTAACAATCACTCCTCTTTCTCCCAAAAGGATTCTGATTTTCCTCCACTGAGTCCCATTGTGACTCAGTGGAGGAAAATCAGAATCCTTTTCACATTTCCCAAATTAAAAATGTTTATTTTGCCTCTGCCATTCATCTGTAATGTAAGAATTGTCTCCACTAAGTGCCATTGGTAGTTTTGTTGTACTTTCCAGCATTTATTTTGACTATCAAGAAATCATATTTCTCCTGATCACAGAGTAATTTAAATCATTTTTTTTCCAATTCAGCAATATATATCTTTCTCAAAGACCTAGAAGCAATTCCTTTGAAATATAACCATTAAGAAGTTCTTGTCAGGGAGGTAACCGAGAAGGAGGAGGTAGCAGCGGCGGTGGCTCTCCAGGAGGCTGTGGCAGATGTCAGGTGGGCGCCGTGGTCCCGGCCAGGGAGTGAGGCAGGGCCGGCCTGGCTGGTGGGCTGGGTGGCGGCCCGCGGCCGCCCCTCGTCTTAGCCCGCGCCTGGCTGCCCGATGTGGCTGCAGCAGCGCCTCAAGGGCTGCTGGGACTCCTGTGAAGCAGCTGGGCCCGCTGCCTCCTCTGCTGCTTGGCCTCCTGCTGCTGCTCCAAGCTCCAGGGTGTGGCGGGCGCTGGGTGGCGGGCGCTGGGTGGCAGGCGGCGTATGCCTGCAGCCCTGGGCCTGCTGCGAGCTGGGCGCCCTGAGCCCTCTTCCTGCATGGAGGCGGACACCCACACCTGGCACGGCCTGCGGGATCAGTGCGAGGCTGTTCCGCTGAGCCCAGGAGTGCAGGCCTTGGTGCCCATTGGCTTCCTAGCCCTGAACGTGACCGCCAACCGGCTGTAGGTGACTCCTGGAGAGCCGGAGCCCCACCCCCACCCCCGTGGCCCCGGACTTCGTGCCCTTCTGCATCTGCGCCCACTGAAAGTGCTGGCCAAAGCTGTAGAGGCTGTGGTGCTGCTGCGGGAGGGGCCTGCAGCTCGGAAACCGAGGCTCTGGCCCTTCAGCCGCCGGCCTTGAGCCTGCCTCAGCCTCCTGTCTTGCTGTGGGGTCTGGCCTTGACTGTGTGTTGCTGCAGGAGGACTTTCTGTCTCACCGGGCTGACTCCACGTCTATCTGCAGTGCATTCAGCTCAACAACCCAATGCAGCACGTGGCCGCGCTGCAGACTGTGGGGCCCACTGAAGGCCGTTCCTGAAAGCCTTCACCAGCACCCTGGAGAAGGTCGGAGATCATCAGTTCCCACTCTACTCTGGCGGATCCACACCAATGCCCTCTGGGCATGGGCACCTGGTAGTGGTGGCTGCCAAAAAGCTAGTAAACCATCTCCAGGTGGCTCCCAAGACGCAATTGGATGAGATGGTCCTCTGGGTGGTGTAAGTCTCAGGCCCCATCAGCCCCCAAGTTCTCAAAAGCAAAGCCGCTAAGGAGCTGAAGGCACTCCAGGACTTGGCCCGGAAGGAGATGTTGTATCTCTTGGAGATACCCGAGGTTGAGCTGTTTCTGGACCACCAGCGCCTCTGGGTGCAGCTGTTTTGCCCAGTGGTGGAAATGAAGATCACCCTACCCACACAGGCCATTAGACCTGACCCTGAACCTGACACTTTACTACATGCCCTCCTGCTCACCAGCCCCTCTGGTCAGTCCCTCCTTGAGCCATGGGAGCAAGAGCAGCTGGAGGCCAAACTCAACTACGAAGACCACTGCTTCAGCAACCACACCACCATGCACACCAAGAACCTGTGGCCCGCCCAGCTGTCCTTGGTGCAGCAGATCCTGCAGCTCTCTGACCTGTGGAGGCTGACCCCCCAGAAGCGTGGCTGCAAGGGGCTGGTGAAGGTGGGTGCTCCAGGCATCCTGCACGGCATGATGCTCAGCTTTGGGGGACTGCAGTTCCAGGCCGACCCAGACATGCTGCACAACAGCTATGCGCTGCACAGCATCAGCTACAAGAACGACCACATCGACCTGGCCGACACCGAGGGCAAGCCCTAGCTTCACGTATCTGTGAAGTCCCACAGCCAGCCCGTCGAGATCTTCGCCTATGAGGCAGGCTGCCTGGACAATCCAGTGGAGCTGATCTCAGCCTACGGGGGCCACACCTTCTCAGTCATGGTGATGCCTATCAGGCCGCTGCTCCTCATCTCCACCGACCTCACACACCTGCAGGACCTTCGGCCCACGCTGCACCTCAAGGCCATCTTGGCCCTCAATGAGCACATGGCCCAGCAGGACGCAGGGCTGCCCTTCCTCTTCTGGTTCAGCGTGGCCTCCCTCATCACCCTCTTCCATCTCTTCCTCTTCAAGCTCATCTACAATGAGTACTGCCCCTCTTCAGGAGCAAAGAGGACACCAGTGTCTGAGGAACTTCGAGTCCTGCTTTCTGCCACTGTTGCATAAGACACCATCTGCTGCTACAGACAAGGGATCCTTTGGAAGCACCTACCCTTTGTGCCTTGTGGGGGACAGTGACGCACAAGGAAGTGCTTATAGATGCCAGCTTGCATTGAAAGGAACAAGTGTCCCATGGGTAGGGAGGGGCCAGTGGACCTGTAAGCCTTCTACTCAATAAAGTGAACCTGTGCAGAGCTTAAATATATATATATATATATATATATATATATATATATATATATATATATATATAATGTTTTCTAGTGACTATGGTAGAGGAGTCTTAACTCAGAAAAAACATCAACTAGCAAGTAAAAATGGTCTAATCCCATTGACTAATCTCCCTTACCCTGAGTGCTTTTAGTACTTTAGGTGCTGGGTTACCTTGACACTTAAAACTCTCCCTTTTTTTGGTTCAATAGAGTTGAGTTCAGACTCTCTTCTCTATTAAAATAGTCTTCAATAAAGTATTCTTTAACTTTTTAACTAGTCTAATGAAAGGAAATAAAATAGATTCCATGAATGGTAAAGACTTAGAGAAAAAACGATTTGAATATTACGTTGTATGTCAATGAGAGAAACAAAAACAAAACAAAAACCCACATAGAATTTTTGGCAGGAAGTTTTGGTAAAGTGGTTTCTATAAAGTGGCAGAAGAGCAAGGGATGGATATAGGAGGATATAAGTCATAGCAATAGGGTTAGAGGTAGGTGGTCCAGCCTTCTTATGATCTGTCCTCCCTATTAAACTTGAAGGGGATATAGATGACTTGTAAAAGTTCTAAAAATTGTCTTTTTTTCATAAGGATAAGAATGGTCGAGAGAATAGGTAAGGTATCTTATGATCTTTCCTCCTCCACCCATCTTGCTCAGAAGTAGGAGTAGACATTTGAAAATGTGAAGTGAAAGGAGATTAAGTCAAAGGAGTTTCATGTTAGGACAGATCTCCATAGGTAACTTCATGCCACCAAAGAGGGAGTAGTGGTACAGTTATTTTTACATGACAAATATCATTTGTTCTTTGTAATAAAATAGAAATTGTTATTTAAGACTAACAAAATAACAAGAACTAGGAAAAATCATCAATGTATATTTTTCAATGTACTGAAAGAATTTTATAAAACAGTATAACTGCATGTCTAAAATAGGTTTTACTTGTGTTCTAAAATTATTAATATTTCTTACAATTAGTACTATAAAAAAGTAAAAAGATTGGTTAGGTCTCCTGAGAATTTCTGAATTTATTTTGCAAGGAAGAACACCTGTTATTGTATTTTATAGCTAATCTGTCTATATTTAGCAAACCACAATATTTTATTTTATGTTTATTCTCTCAAAGAAATCTCACTTTAGATGAATATGCTAGAATTTTTTAAATGCAGTTCGAGTTCACACATGCAATATCTTGATGTGGCAATATCAACCAGTGTTAATTTATATTTAATTAAAATGATTACATAATGTTCTACATTCAGAATATGTTCAAAATATCAATTGACCAGGAATGAGAAATATAAGCAACTTATACCAAATGGAACTGTATTAGTCTTCCTTTCCTTATATGGCTTCTTTAGGAAAAAAAAAAGTCATAATCACAATATGCTTGCAAATACCTTTAAAAATTTACCTGGGCAACCTCTTCATTATTGTAATATTATAATCATACAGATATCACATATTTTGATTTTATGATGTAATTTTCCAGTGTAGGACATCTCAGCTGTTGTGTTTTCTCTGATGTATGATATTGTCTTTTTAAAATTCTACGTAGAAAAGTAAAAAATGAATTATGACTTCTTAACCAATACCAATGATTCATGATCAATCATTTTGTGTTTCATTTGATGACAGCATTGCACTGTGTATTCTTGTAGAATTATATCCTGTAATGCAACCATAAGAATATGAGACTTGGGATTATTGTAGAGGAGTCAGCAGATTATACTCCAATGTACAGTGATTTATTTCAATAGTATTGTTAGGATTGCAAAGCTTGCAAAGATATTCAGTAAAATTCTCAATCCATGATGAAAAAAATAACTTGCCTGGAACAGAAAAGAATTTTCAGAACAAAACTATTTAATGTATTTTCTAGGTAATTATTCTTTGTTGAGTCACAATTACAGTGTTGATGATTGTTTTCACTAGCAAGTTTTGATAGAAAGTACACAGACCTTCAGAAAAATTCAGTATTTTGACTAAGTCCTTTTTTTCCTATTAATTAGTTTTTCACATAGCTCTACAAGATGTAGACACTAACTTTGATGTAATATTTATAGGTTTATGGTAGATGAATCAGTCAATACAAGTATTTTTTGAATGACAGTACCTATAATTTAACTTTTCTTCTTCTTCTTCTTCTCCCTTCCACAATCACATTTATTTTTTTCTTTCCTGGCATATGTTTCTGCATACTTTATGAACACATCTTTATTTTTAGTGTGAAATTTAAAGTAATATTTCACATTTTCTTATTCCTCAAAATTTTCTGACTAAGACCTTCTTTTATCACAATCAAATTATTTGTCCATTAGTTTTAGAAACTTTTCAACATATATTCTCATTTTACAACTTCACTTATGTATATGATGGAGCTATCCCAGATGGAAGTTGCCCTAAAGGGAAACTTCAAATAATTATTGTAGTACTTTACCCTTTTGCTGTGGAAAAAGAAAGATGTGTATGCTTTTATCACTTTTGAATATATATGACCTTAGTTATTATTGTTTCTAATAAAATATTTGATATTTTGTGAATGGAAATTGTGAAATCCCTCAAAGGTATATCACATAGTTATACTGCCGACCCCTCCTTACACTCACTGGTCTTCCTCAAGGGAAAGCATGAGGTTCCTGAGGGATGAAATGTGTCATGGTGCTAAATATGTGCAATTCAGCCTTATTCTATTTATGTTTGAGAGACAGCTTGCCTTCAGTAGACAGACATGCCTTTTAATGTCATGCAAGGCATTCTGCCATTTTGGAAGATTGTCCACAGTTATTTACCAGATACTGGATCAATATTTTTTTCTAATTCTGAGGTAAAAGTTAGTAACTTTTAAACTATGAACAATGGCTTATGCCAGTAAGGCCTATGAAATGTTTATTTTCATCTGTCTTATTTTATCTCTTTATTGATTCAGAATATAGGTGGAAAATAGTGTGACTTTAAAACTTGAAACTTTCATTTTATAATGTATCCCAGGCAATTGCAAAACAATATATGTGCTGCTTAGTTTGTTTGTTTGTTTGTTTTTCTGGCCAAGGTACAAGGTAACAGGCATAAAAGAGAGTCCTTGGGAGGGTAGGTTGGATTCTTAAAGGGAAGCTTATACATTAAATCATCTTCAGAATATTAGTGATAAAAAAGATGTCTGAGTGGTTTTCAACCCATAAACTAAAGTATAACATAAATGAACTTTGCAACAATTTTGCCACTTAAGTAACACTGATTTGTGTACAAAAGAGTAAATAACTACAGTTAGGAGTAGTATTCATGGAGGAGCAAATATGTGAGCCACAAGACAAAGGAGGCTATAGAACTAATAAACACCCTGGGACAAAGATTCCAGTAAAGCATGCATCATCTTTGGCAAAGAATTTTTCATGGCTCCTCAGTTGATATAAGCAATTTCAATAAAATATGAGAACTTATGGAATTCTGTGAGGGTCATTATTTCTCAATGAAGACTTAGAATAATAGGTACAGAAGAGATAATTGTTTTAGTCTGATCAGTTAAAGTGCCACAATACCAATTCTTCCTGATCCTAGGCCCAGAAACCCATTCCTTCTGTTTGTTGTAGTTGCATTCACAATTTCTAGCTAATTCCACATCTCTCATTATGTGAAAGAATGTCAGCACTATTGTTAATCACAAATTCATGTGTCAATTTTATAATTCCTGTCTAATTTCATCTCTCTTATTAGAGTAATGATCACAGCACTATTATTAATCACAAAAACAGTTTTTTGAAACTAGTTTGTATTGAAGCAAAAAAAGATGTTCCTACTTATGTAAGTATATTTTGGGTAGTTATATGTCATTACTAATATCATGCTGCATCATGATGCCTTAAGTCACCAAACACCTGGCTTGCAATAACACTCCCAAATGTCCTTACTTGGCTGTAGTTGTGAAGTGTGCAAGTGCAAATCTTGCCTGCAATATGAATAAAAGTGTGAACAATGGTTTATTTTTTAATGCAATGCTAAATTAATAATTTGGAATTTTTAAAAGTACAGGACAACACATTCTTCATTCTTTAGGCAATAAATGCTGCTTTCTAGAATGTAGTCTTTTTCAATGCTGACAACAACTCTGACATTTATGCACCACTCCTATTTCTGCAGGAAATACTCTTTCCTCAACTGGCATGCCAAAGTCCAACATAGAGATTATGATATTTCCCCATAGTTCAGAGAAAAAATAACATTAATCATAAGGGTCTATAGGTAGTGAGAAGCAAAGATCTTATAAACCATAAGAAGTGATAGATATGCCCTTTTTCACAGGACTACCTTACATATGGCAGGAAACCTCAAAAACAGGTAAATTGACTATCATGCATGCCCCTGGTGGGGACCCACAATAACAGTGATATTGTAATAACACATTGTGTTAGAATCCCTGTACAATGGAATGTAAGAAAAAATAAGGGCAAGAAGTAGGAACTGTTAATCCAAGTTGATTTATGGACTCTAAATCAGAGAATGGTTCTGGCCCATGTCTAAAATGACTATATATAACCCTATATCACAGTTATCACTATTTCAGTGGACCAATTTCAAGGCATCTTATGAAATGTATAACATACTAGATAGTAGGAGATATCTACTTTTCAGGACATAATCTGCAAATTCTAATCCACTGGTTTGGGGCTCAGGGTTTTTTTGGTATTTGATCAACCCCATATTGGTATGAGTTAGAGAAGGGTTTTCAAAATCATCCTAATGGAAAGAAATAGCACTAGTGTCTAGATATAACACTTCTGCTTCTGAAGTTTTAGGTCCCCAAAAGAGAAACTGCTTCAAAATTTCTGAAAGTAAGAAGAAGAGAAATGGTGAACATTTCTAGCTTGATTTAAACAAACAGAAAACTCTAATTTGGTTTTTAATCCTAAATTTTGGATTTATGAAAAGAAAGTATGCAGTTAGTTAATATTTTAATGATCTTTTACAAAAATCTTTACTCTAGAACATCATATAGCCACTTGGAAAATTCTGTGGCAGAAAGAATTGAGAAAATGGATTTAGTGGATTTATGATACAATGAACTCTCATTAAATAATAATATGGTTTTGGCTTAACTCAGAAAATTATGCTGAAATGAAATCTTGTTATTTTGATGAACTCTTAACTAAAATTTCAGGAATATTACTGAACCCCCAGTTCAGTGGAAAGGAAATGAATATTGTGAGGTATACTGAAGAACTTCACTCAGGAGTGAAGCCCACTGACTAGGTAGAATATTGCTTATATTGAAGTCCAAGAGATTTTGCAGCCTTAGAAAACACAGGATGCATCAATTGTAATGTTACTGTAATGGAATAATTTACTTTGTTTTATCTTTTTCCATGAGGCCAACAAGTTATTTTTTGTATTTTAGAAAACTATATATTTGCTTGACTCTATTTTTACAAATTTAAGGATTTACATTTTGGTCTTGGGATAGCATAATATTTGCTTGTAGGAGATAATTGTGTCATTCTAAAAGAAATGGTATTTAGCATCCCCAAAATGCAAAATAAAAGAATCTAAAACGTCAGTAGAAGGTCATAGTAATTGGGCAATTACATCCTTTAAGCATCTATATTATGTTCCTGAGAGGCTAATTGCTTTTCCTCTTAGTATGAATGGATGTAGTAATTACAAATTTGAAGATTTTGGAATTTGTATTTATTTTGTGTGTATACAATATATGGATAATATATATCAATTCTAGTTAGGGCAGAAGAGTGAGAAGGAAAGAGAGGTGGCAGTGGATTAGCAAGGATGGTGGAATGTGATAGACATCATTATCCAAAGTACATGTATAAAGACACAAATTGGTGTCAACATACTTTATATACAACCACAGATATGAAAAATTGTGTTGTATATGTGTAATAAAAATTGTAATGCATTCTGCTTTCATGTATTTTTTAAATAAATAAAAATAAATAAATAAAATTACAACTCAAAAATAATATATATGTATGTGTATAACATATGTACATATATATTTGTATATGTCTGCCTTTGCATACACACATATGCATGTGTATACATATTTGCTTCTATGTATATACATTAATGATTACATGGAAATGTTATAATAATTTTTGGAGGAAAATAAAAATATTAGTTATTGGGCTTATTTTTGATTGCCTTAGGGTCAGATCATCTCCAGTAAAAGATTGTCAGAATATTTTGGATGAGTAGGCCCCCATTGAATCTTATTAGGACATGATCTTGGCAAATGTGTGTAACTCATTTGTTTATACAGCTAACTAAATATTTTACCCATTAATTATTTTATTTTGTTTTTTTCCTGAATATATTTATAGCTGACTAGAAAATATGAATCAGATTCTAATAAAAATTTTAGTTCTTCCCTATATTTCTAACAGCCTCTAGATAGAAGTTTTGATGTTTTCTCAGTATTTAGAATGTCATAAAATGAATTCTTAAGTTTCCTCTAGCGAGTGCACAACAGATAATTACACTTTGATGGCAGCATTTGACCTCCAGATATGCCCCAAGGCACGTCTTAGCCTTTTCAATATACCGTTTTTTTTTTAACATTGTAAAAAGCAAGCATTTGCTCCACTTAATTTTTCCCTTGAATTTTCCTTGTCTGATATTAATAATGTCAAAATAGTTCTTTTGCCTTTATTGTATATACTTTTGCCTGTCCCCTTTAAAGGATTATTTTCAAATTTTCTGTGTCACTTTAAGTTTATGTCTCTTGTAAACAAAATGCAAATTATTGATTACAAAAATCTAAAGATCTTTATCTTGTGTGATGAGAGTTATAAAATCATCAATAGTTACTGTGAGTTTAATGTTCTTGTTCTTGTCACTATGGTCCTTTTTCTGTTATATATGTATAGATTTATGTATGTGCTTTTCCATTTCTTTAAAATCATAATATAGCATATTGTAAATACTGAGATTAATTAAAATGTGCTCATTTATTTTTTAAAAAAATAAATGACTTAGCTCACCTTGTTATCTCTTCTGGGAAGCTACTGAAGAGGACATCATAGACTGAATTGCTATGGATATTTAAGGATGCATAAACAGTTTGCTGAAAGATACACAGAGTACCCTTTATTGGACATGATGTTATCAAAGTATTTCAAAAGTTGGAATACTTTCAGACTTTACTAGCTGAGAATTCCTAATCTAAAAATATTAAGTCCAAAATGATCTAAATCCCTTTTAGATTTTAGAATTTTGCATTAAAAATACTCATCCTATATAACATAGCACTATTTTTTAATTTTACAAATGCATATTTCTTTGTGTTTTAAGTCTGGAAAGATAGCTGATTCTCTAGTATAAGTAAGTTTATATCAAGACTAAATAGACAAAAAAAGGAAGCATACATAGATGTCTTTGGTTACCCTTCATAAAATTGTGCATATCTGGCATAGTCTGGTAATATATGATTTACTAGACTTTTGGGGATCAGGCCTGATGATCACAGAGGTGGCATCCTCTATATTTGAAGTTACATTATGAGTAGTATGTTTATATATAAATATGGGATATAGTATATATACTATACATATATACACATATGTACTATATCCCATATTGATAAGATACTTGCAATTCAGACTAGTCTTTGCCATTAGAAGTATTGGCACAAATCTATGTTTTGGGATCCAAGAAAGAAAATGTGCAGGAGTAGTTTGTATGAAACAAATATTGAAACAGAAGTTAAAAGATAGAGAATGCCACTTAAATGGATATGTAGATTAAATGAGATAATTTAGAATATATTTTCAAATGCATAACAACTACATACTATTTAAGAAAAAACAACATTGTGGATCATTTTATAGATAGAGAAGTTGTAGACTGGTGAAGGATACATATTTTCCCTAATTCATTTGATTATATTTTAAATTTTAGGATACCATATGATATCATATTCATCTATCTGGCTGTCTCTTGGCCACTCAATTTTTACTTTTGTATTCAGTGTCTGTACATCTATCTCATTGTCCAGTCATCTTTTTCTTTTTTCTATCTATCATTACTTAACACTTACTAATCTTTCACATTAGTGCAGTAATTTTTATATAGGCTCTTCCTATAAGAAGCCTAGCTTTGAAATCATGATGATTCTAGAGATGAACTTGTCAGATAGGCACAGAAAGATGCTCAACAAGAAATATTTACTGGCTTATGTGACCCATAGCATAAAGATCAACTTATGAAAGAATAATGAGGAAAAATTAACATGGAAGAAAATGAGCTGATAATTGACATAATGTTTGATCATTTTTAAAGCATATATCATATTATGTTAATTTAAAGGAAGTCAGCTATTAAAGCAATCCAATTCTATGTTGCAAATCTCATAGTCACTTTTTATTATTTCTAAAATTCCAAAATATGCCAAAATTAAAATGTTGTTATATTTGCATATTTTTTTGTGTTTGTCGTTTACTGATCTCTAAAATATTATGTACAGGTTTTGTATTTTTCTCTTGATAATTGCTTTGCATAAATGACATGATTTTCAGTGTCTTTACCTAATAAAGATAATGAGCAAAAGTAAAATTCAAATGACAGGAGCTGATGCAGCAGTGAATCATCCAAATGCCTGATTCCCTTGACTTAAATCTGCTGCTGCCATAGTAGCAACTATTTATATTCTGACAGATGGTTCCAGAACCCATTGTCTCTTTCAGTTCTCTGGAATTCTCCCTTTTCTACCCCCCTTTTCTTCCCAATCCCTCATTTATGATAAAAATCATCATGCTTGTAAGTGCTAATTCTTTTTGAGCATTATCTTAACATCAAGATTTATCATAGTTGGAAGTTACATAATTCTTCCCAAAAAGAATAATAAAAAATATCCAAAAACTTATATCCAAAAACTTATATTTAGGAGCTTGATATATTTTACCCAATTTAACTCACTTATTTAAACTTTAGTGCAGTATTCCTATTCCCTTTGAAGATGTTAAACATCTTTTTTGTTTCATTTAGCAGAATGGTGATCAAGTATTTTGTATTTACTTATATTTATATAATCTACATATTCAAAATTTTATTTTCTCCAAGTGTATACTTGCATACATTACAACAGGATTAAATTTATTTGTGCATATTTGTTTATTGATATTAAATAGAATAACACAAACTCGGTAAAAATATATATTTATTATTTGGATGCTTTAAAGGTGAGACATTTAAAATGGGTCTTACTGGGGTGAATTTGAGATGTTGACAGGCTTGTGTTCCCTTTGATTCCCTAAAAGATAAGTCTGCAATGGCCAGTAGACTCTCACATATTGTGTCACTGTGCACCTTACTCTTCTGTGACTCTCTTTCTTATTACTAAATCTTTGGGATTATATTTAAGCCCCACATCATCTCTACCTCAAAATATAAAAATATGCTGAAGAACAACTTTAATTCTATTTTGAACAATATGCCTGCTTGTGTTATCACATAACAATTTACAGGTTCTGCAGATTAGAAGGATCTTTGATGGGTATTTATTCTGCTTACGAATATGAATAAGAAAAAAATATATTCGTATAAACATGTATACATTTACTTGTACATACACATATATATGTACATACTGTGAAAACATACAAATATATGTTTACATATATGTATAAACAGTTTTCACAAATAAATAACAGCAATTTCTGCTCCATCTTTAGTTCATGAGAATTTGTTTTGTGTCCTCATCAATACTATGTATTGTTTTTGTTGTTATTGTCATCGTTTCTTACTGGAAATTTAAATCAGGGACACACAGAGACTAGGTCACACATAGTTGCTTAGGGCCTTGCTAAATTTCTGAGGCTGATTTTGAACTCAAGGTTATCTTGCCTTAGCCTCCCAATCCAATGGGATTAGAGGTGTGTGCCAATGCACCTGCTTCTATTTTATTTTTATATTGAAATATATGTTACTTCTAAAAATAATTTATACTTGATATTAAGAAAGCACAGAATACCATTTTTCCCCACAAATACCTCTTTGTGGGTTTTTTGTTTTGTTTTGTTTTCGCTTTTGTTTTTGTTTTGGAAAAGATATCATTTTTCTATTTCCACACAGTAGTGCCAGATATATACTTTATTGTTGTCTAAATGGCAAGTTGTTTATTACTATTATTATTATTATTATTATTATTATTATTATTATTATTATTATTAAGCTATGTCTTAGTTACAAAAATTTATTTGTTCATATTATTATAAGGTATATACTCTTTTCTATAACTTCATAACATACAGCAATGTGCATCAAAATTACCTGTTGGGGGTTGGGAGGAGAGGGGAGGTTTCATGGGGTTAGAAATGATGGTGGAATATGATGGACATTATTATCCAAAGTACATGTATAAAGAAGTGAATTGATGTGAATATATTTTGTATAAAACCAGAAAAATGAAAAATTATGCTCTATATGTGTATTAAGAATTGTAATGCATTCTGCTGCCATATAATTTAAAAATAAATAAAAATTAAATGATGACATCATGTTCTAAATGGAAATAAATACTACTCCTTTTAAAAACTGAAAATAAGGTCTGTTAGTCAGTGATAAACTTTATAAAGTATAAAATGTATTCTGACATTTGGTAATACAAAAACCTAGACGAAAGTGTTTATACTGTTGTTAGCAAAATTTTTTAAAAAATTACTGTAGAGTTCATTTCTTGCAGTGTATAATTATATGAAATGCATTTTGTACATATTCGTATATATTACCATTATATATAATTAATAAATGACTACTATATCTCACATCAACCACATTTGTTTCAAACTAATTTGTCTTTTGAAAGCACCAATATATGACACTTTTTTGATATATACACTTTGTGTGTCTTCAAATTTGTCACTTTTATGTATTATGTTTTTTTACTCTCCTTTTAATATAATTTCTTTTTCCAAATTATTGAGATTAATGAATTTTAGACACTTCAGTTTAACAGTGCAGTCTATAGATTTTCTTTTTAACCTTAGCTTTAAATACTTCCCACTTTTTATAGGCTTATTGTTATGTAAATGACTTCTAAAAACCTGCATATATAACACTCTAACCTGACTTTACTCTGGACTATTGATATCTGAGTGGAGGGTATCTTAAAATGATCCATGGACAAGGCACAACAGGGATGGGTCAGGATGTGAGATTGATAGATGCTGAGTATGTAGTAGTGAGTATTCATGAAAAAGTAATGGTGGAATAGATAGGGGTAGAGAAAAAAGTGCTGTGAAGGAAAGAGGGAAAGCATGACCTGCTCAAGAGTTCAGATTTAAAAACTCTAATGATTCTTGGCATTTCCTGAGAATCCTCGGCCAGGAGAGATGGCGTCCACTGGAGACCCTCACAAGTCTCGCCCTGACCCTGCTGTCCCCTTTTCTGGATCCTATTGGCTTTTTTTTTAAAGAGAGAGTGAGAAAGGAGAGAGAGAGAGAGAGAGAGAGAGAGAGAGAGAGAGAGAGAGAGAGAGAGAGAGAGAGAGAGAATTTTTTAATATTTATTTTTTAGTTCTCGGCAGACACAACATCTTTGTATGTGGTGCTGAGGATCGAACCCGGGCCGCATGCATGCCAGGTGAGCGTGCTACCACTTGAGCCACATCCCCAGTCAATATTGGCTTTTTTAATAAGGTGCACAGGTGGCAAGAACTCTAAACTTCTCAGTGGGTTAGTACAGTGGTCCCTGTGTGCCATGGGTAGGGACCGCTAAGGAAGCCTGTGACCAGGACTCAGATATCCTCAAAGCTGCCAAGCACCTTCTCCCAATCACTGTTTCCAATGTCCCCTGACACTTAAGAACTGCTTGGGATTAAGTGCTGTGCATGAAGCCCAAGGAAATAAGGAGGCACACAGCTCAGGATGGATTGTGAGTCACAGATGGCATGGGCCACAGGCCAAGACCATGGCCACACTTTCCCAGGACCCATTTAACAGTAGGAAAAGGACTTAGTAACCAGCACTAAGATGCCTCTGGCCTCCTGCTGCAGGCCACTCAGCCTGAAGCCTCTCATAGATCCATGGCACCCTTGTCCTACTGGATGGCAGGCATGCTTTCTGCTCCCATTTTCCATGTGAGGATGCTGCTGAGGTATCACTGGACAGGCTCTTGTGGTAGTTGGGGCAGAGGGAGGGGAGGGGAGGGGAGGGGAGTGGGGATAGGAAGGGTATAGGAAGGGCATCAGAATACAAAAGACACTTGTTTGGCAGTATGTATAAATGTGGCTGTATAATCAACGTGATTCTGCAATCTGTACATGGGGGAATAATAAGAATCCATATCCCATTTAAAACAAATGTATGATATTTGATGTGTCAAGATCAATGTAGTGTTTTGAGCAACCAATAAATTTCTAAAAAATAAAAATAAATAAATAAAAAGTCTAATGGTGGATCAATGGTAGCATGAGGGTAAGGGATAGTTTCTTTGGTGGAGAAATAATGTAGGGGAGAAAGAAGAAGGTAACTCTGGCACAGTTCCCAAGAGAAAGAGTCAGGTGAATGGGTTATGTGTTTTTTTCTTCCCACCTTGGTGTGGAATTGATAATTCACATAGTATGTTTCAGTAGGTAGTATAAAACCATTTCCAAGTAGCTTTACAAATTTGTGTGGTCACAATAAACATTTGACAATTCCAGTCATGTTAAATCTTTCTACAATTTCATCAGTTTTTTTAATTATGTTTTATTTGTTCAACTTTTTATTCAATTTTGCTTTACTGGATATTGTGTGTGTGTGTGTGTGTGTGTGTGTGTATACTGAATGTTAACTTCTATAACATTAGTTTATGTGTTTATTTATATATTTACTTGTCATTTGAATGTTTTTCTTCTTGGCCAGTCCTGCTTTATAACAGATCTTAATCTTGATTTATGAAGATTTGATAAAAACACATCATTTCAAACAGCTCAAGAATCTGCCAATGTCTGGGCTTGGCACAAGATCATGAGCCACTCACAACTTTGTAGATTCAAACAGCAATTCTTTATTCCCGAACTCACACCGGCCTTTGCAAACACATTCAGGGGAAATCTCTATTCTGCCCGCACAATTCACATCCCACTTATCAACTATGGGGTTTGAGGGCCATTCAGCTGTCTCCATCGGTGGGGCTGTTGGTTGAATTATGCCCTCTGGTAATAAAATGGAGTTAGTAACAGCCTCTTGTTGTGGCCTTTTTCCTAATAACCCCTTTTCCTTTAAATTTTCTTCCTCTGACTAGCTCGAGAGACCTTCTCTTTTGCTTGATCTAAAATGTCTTTCTCCATGGTCTGAACCTCTAACAATTTACTTAACACATTTTCGGTTTCTTTTTTACTAATTTCTAATCTTCTATAAAGATAATGCAACCCAATAAGATAACACAAAACAAAACCGAAACTGAATAAAACAAAAACGGAATAAAAATTAGCTGTATCAATTTTCTCTTCCTCAGAGGCGAACAACTTCAAACCTTGGTGCAACCATTTTCCCCAGTTTGCCTGAGAAAGTTCTAGGAACAGGCAACTTGAAATGAAAACAAAATAAATAAAACAAGAACATATTTTTTTTAAATGGTCACCCATTTTTTTTGCTCTCCTTCAGGAGTGAGCAAATTCACTTACCCCCAAGCTTCAGACATCCCTCCTACGAACCAGCTTGGCGGTAAGTGAATTTGCTCACTCCTGAAGGAGAGCAAAAAAAAAATGGGTGACCATTTCAAAAAACAATGTGTTCTTGTTTTGATTTATTTCATTTTTGTTTCAAGCTGCATATACCTAGGAATTTCTCAGGCAAATGGAAAAATGGTTGGCTCAAAGTTTGAAGTTTGTCAGTCCTGTGGAAGAGAAAATTGATACATCTAATTTTTATTCTGTTTTTGTTTCATTCAGTTTCGGTTTTGTTTTGTGTTATCTTATTGAGTTGCATTATCTTTATAGAAGATTAGAAATTAGTAAAAAGAAACCGAAAAGGTGTTAAGTAAATTGTTAGAGGTTCAGACCATGGAGAAAGACATTTTAGATCAAGCAAAAGAGAAGGTCTCTCGAGCTAGTCAGCCAGAGGAAGAAAATTTAAAGGAAAAGGGGTTATTAGGAAAAAGGCCACAACAAGAGGCTGTTACTAACTCCGTTTTATTACCAGAGGGCATAATTCAGCCAACATCCCCACCGATGGACACAGCTGAGTGGCCCTCAAACCACATAGTTGATAAGTGGGATGTGAATTGTGCGGGCAGAACGGAGATTTCCCCTGAACGTGTTTGCAGAGGCCGGTGTGAGTTCGGGAATAAAGAATTGCTGTTTGAATCTACAAAGTTGTGAGTGGCTCATGATCTTGTGCCAACCCCAGACATTGGCAGAATCTGTCATCTGGGCTTAACTCAATCCTGCACAAAGTGGACATCCTTGTCAAGAAAAAGCTATATAGAAATGCATGTTTATTACCATACAAATCTTAAAATAGGACTCTTGTTTTCCATTTATATGTTGGAGAGCAGAAGAGTAACTGTCCAAAGCAGAAGTTAATAAAACTAGATAAGTTTTCTATACACTTGCCCACTACTGCTTTTAAATTGTTTACATCCTTGACATTGACAGTGTCACTAATAGTGCTACTATTTAATTTCTCTGTTGTTTTATGCTCTCTCTTTCTTTCTCTCTCTCTGATTTGTACTTATTCATTGATTGAATTTTGGGTATCACACATTGAACCCAGTAATGATTTGCTACTAAGCCACATCTCAAGCCCTTTATGAATAATTTTATCTAGAATTAGGGTTGAATTAATTTCTTAGACCCTCACTAAGTTGCTAAGCTTGGCTTTCAACTTGTGATCCTCCTGCCTCTGCCTCTCAAGCCACTGGGATTACAAGCATACTGCACTGCACCCAATTTTTTTTTTAATTTATTTAATTTATTTATTTATTTATTTGTTTGTTTGTTTGTTTATTTATTTATTTATTTATGTGGTGCTAAGGATACAACCTAGTGCCTCACATGTTCTAGGCAGGTCATCTATGACTGAGTCACAACCCAGCCCTGTAGCCAACATTTTATATTTTCTTTAAAATAATCAGACACAAGTGTAGAAATTGAAATTGCATTTATATCATTGTTTTCTATTAAACTTACGTAAAAACTAACTAAAATATTTTATAAAGTCAATTTATGATTACTCTTTTCATTCCTGAGGATTATTTATTATTATTATTATTATTATTATTATTATTATTATTATTATTATTATTATTATTTTATGTGTGTGTGTGTGTAGGGCTTGGTGAAGTATCCTATTCTTTGCTTAAAGAGCATAGGTGTAACCTGTTAGAGCATAGATCTATGCTAAGTGTGTTGAAACTTCTGATTCTAAACATTCTATTCAATTTGCATATTTCCAAGCATGTAGGAGGTAGTGAAATGACAATAGCCATGACCAAAAGATCACTTCCAGTGAAAGTATAGCACCAGTGTTCAACCTGGAATGTAATCTAGAAGCTTCAGTGGTGAGGTTGAGTCAAATTACCACTGTAGGTTATGAGACTCTCTGAAGCACCATGTATGAGCAGGTAAATGAGAATTAATTTTCTGGAGGCATTAACATTTGTCTTTAATATTAGTGCATAATTAGTAAAATTGGTAGGTGATTGCAATGTCCCATTTTTCCCAAATATACAGACTGGAATATTTAAATTTAATGACCTAAAATTACAAAAATGCATTTCAGGGAGGTGATATCAGATAAATTTACAGAGTATAATCTTGGAAATGTGAGCAAAATTATGTGCACATAAATATATATTTATATAGAAAAAAGATAAATATGATTTGCATAAGTGTGAGGGTAAATTTAGTATGCCACATGCATTGTAGATGAAAGGTTGTGATAATATTTAGAAGATAAAAAAGTAGAAATTGGAGTGATTCAGCACTCTGCAGTTGTATAAAATATTAACAGACTTTAGTAAAAAGAAAACACAGCTAAATCCCTCTGTACATGCCTCAGTCCTGTGTTCTTCATCTGAATTTGATTCTCTCAGATGAACTTAATTCCTTGGTTTATGAAGATTTGATAAGTACGTGCATTTGGTGCTCTCTAATTTTTTTTCAGGATTCTATCTGTTATATCCTTTAATATCCTGTCCCCAACTCACTTTTGTGGCTGTTTTACTGTCTGTTCTGTTCTTCAGTGACTGACCTCACTTCTTCTGTGCAATTATTTTTATCAATATTTCAAATAATGTTTGGAAAAATAAGCTTATTGTAGGGTCCTTAATATCCTTTTATATTGGTCATAGATCCTGTTGGTTTTGAGGATAGCTCATCAGCTTTTATATGAGAGGGACTTCTCTGTCATTTTTGTTTTGATGGCTCCATCAACACAGAATAGAAACATTTGTGGCCACATGCTAAGGAATATCAGAAGCCATCATATTTGAGAAAATGTCAAGAATTATTCTCTTAGAGCCTTTAAATGTAGCATGATCCATTCATCACTTGTATATGAGCCCATACACAGTAACTCACACTGAAAATCTTGTACTTATATTTATGCATAATTGTAATTGTATAATTTCTAGTTATTTTATTACAACAAGTAGAGAAGTAGAAAATCATATTTTATTGCAACTTAAATTTTAAACAATTTATCAATGTATAGCAAATTGTTTTTGATAAAATTCCCATCATGATTATGAGGTCATTATTAAATGATAGTTACTAAAGCATTGAACAAAGCTACTGGAAGTCACGATTCACTGACATTTTGAGTGTCAGCAACAACTTGATCAGGCTGATTTTAAATTCCGATGATATATAAGTGAATGATTCTTCTATTAATACCAGAGCCTCTGTGATGTGAACTATGTGGTGTTCTTTTAGAAATTATTCCCTTCAAGCTGCCTACTGAGATGCTCTCTTTGCTGAGAGTTAATTCTGGTAAGTTCTGATGTAAAAATTATTTTTTTATGAATTGAATGGGGATACTTTTTTATTATTGGGAACTAAGAACAGTAATTTGTATAAAAATAGCTTTTCTACTGAGACAATTTTTCTGACAACACTTTTTTAAAAATTTTTGAGATTGGCTGATATGTTTGTGATCTAGGGGAAATTTGCATATGATCAGCAAGTTTTACTCCCAGAGCTTACAGTTTTAGATTTTTTTCATCTTTTGTTGGCTTCATTTTCTATCATCTGTGGCATTGAGTGAATGTGATTCGGTCAAGATTAGGGTAACATTTTCTACTTTTCTAGCTTGTGTATATATGTGTCTTCTAAGGTTAGCATCAAAAGCTTTGTACTTTGGACTTTATCAAGAAAAGGGTGATTAAATTTTCCTGGGTCTTTTGCAGTCTTAATTTTGTTTTTTTCTCTTCATACTTACCATGTGGTAAAATTGTGTTTTAAGAGGATATTTTCAAAGTAATCATAAATACAAATATGAGGAATTTGTAAAAATAAAGGAAAAAGAGTGAGAGCCAACAAAGTGATTGGGACATTTATTTATTTGTTTGTTTGTTTATTTATAGTGCAAGGGCCTGGTCCATGCTAGGCAAGCAGTGTACCACTGAGCTGCACATCCAGCTTCTGGTTGGACATTTCCTAAGAGACTACATTGTATTTTTTTAATGCTCAATTAAATCTTTGGAGGGTGACTCTTTTATTACTTATGTAAGAGTTGATCATCTGCTATGTGGTTCTTAAAAATTAGTTGGATGAATGCTTTAGATTTGAAAACAAAAATTGTGACTGAAAACTCGAGTGTGAAGGCTTATATTGGTATAAATTTTGTTACTGGCTGGAATGCCGGACATTCTGTCCTATCTATTCATGGTGTCTCCAGTAATGGACATAAGCCTATGTGGACAGGTTTGTGCTGTCAGGCTGGCATCTTCCCAGATTGTGTTATGATGATTGGCATGATCATCAGGGGAGAATCCCAAATCCATGAGTGATTTTCTGCATAAAAGTAGTGCTGGTATATAGAAGACCAAATTCAATTTTCCTCTGAGATTTCTAGATGCAGGAGAAGCAGGACCTCAAATTCAGAATTCTGTACTCTGTTTTAATTTTTTTTCCCCTGAGGTCTTAGAATGTGTTCCTATATTTTCATGTCTTTGTCCACATTCAAAATGCCAACTTTATTTCTCCAAAACATAATGATTTATTTCTCATACTTCAAATAGACACAGTATTTTGTAACTTTGTTTCTCCAGCATGAGATGGCACTGTTTATGACTTTTTTTCTTGTTTGGAGCATTTCATATGAGAAGAAAAATGAGAAAAATCATTGACTCTTTGTAACGGTGCTTGTTCCTATTCTCTCTTTGTCTTCCACAGACATAGAAATTTTTTTTTCTTTTTCCTTGACTATTGACAATATAGTTACAAAGAAAATGGGATGTAGTAGTTTTTTGACACTGATTCTTATTCCTTAAATTTATAAACAGAATTAATTATGCTGAATTATATGTTCATTCTGTTTTTAATTGTTCATTCTTTGTACTATTTTTAAAAATTACTTTACTAAACATACATTTTCACCAACAGTGTAAATACATTTTTTCCATATATGTAGATTCTTGATTCTTTGTAATCTTTCAGTTTATTGACAAAACTATTCTAAAAGCTCTGCTCATTTTACAAGTGTCCACATTTTGACGTGTGCACTAAATCCCTGATAGAAAAATTGGAGAGTTCAGTTACTCAAGTAGCCATAGAGAGTGTGCTCTAATTATTTTCTGGGAATCAACAGACATGTGTGCTTTTTAATCCCTGTTTTTAACTACTGCTCATGAGTGTAGCAGCCCATGGAGACACTTGCACACAAAAGGAAAACCACTGGATTATGATCCTGAGGACATTTGCAAATGCTCAATAAGCTTTATTCCCAGAGCCTGAGGGTTTAAAACATTTTCTGGGTTTTTTTTTTTTTTTTTTTTTTTGGTATTGGGTATTGAACTCAAGAGCACTTGGCTACTGAACCATATATCCAGCTAAAGTTTGTATTTTTTTAGTTGTAGTTGGACACAGTACCTTTATTTTATGTATTTATTTTTATGTGGTGCTGAGGATCTAACAAAGTGCCTGACATGTGCTAAATGAGCACTCTACAGCTGAGATACTGTCCCATCCCATAATTTTGTATTTTATTTATAGACAGAATGTCAGTGAATTGCTCAGCACCTCACTTTTACTGAGGATATCTTTTAACTCATGATCCTCCTTTCTGAGCCTCAGGTTTACTGGAATTACAGGCGTGTGCCACCACACTTGGCTTAGAATAGTTTTGAACTTGGGTTCCTCCTCTTAAGCCTTCTTTCTTTATATTTCTAAATATTTTGCTATATGTGAGTCAATTATTTTCTTCCACTGAATGAAACATGTTTGTGATGAGACACATAGTGAAGAAATTTTTTTTTCCAGGGAAAATTGGCAGTTGTGTAATTTTTACGAGGGAGGCTAGAGACTGAAGCTCTCTAAGTGCTAAACACTAATAAATGGTATAATTTGTCCTATATATTTTTATCATTTGTAACTCTGATGCAGGCTATGGAGTACCTCAACTGTCACCAACATTAGTTAGAAGATTACCCTATCAAATCTTTTTAGGCATATTTCAAGCCAGCTGAGCTTTAGCTTGTTTCTTCCTATCTGAGGGGTTGAAGGCATGGATGAACTTGCATGAACATAAACAACCATCACTTTTTTCTGTGTACTTGTTACTTATGAATGTGTAGATTTTTCTTCAGCACAGGCTAAGGTATAATTCACATAAATATTTTTAGAGTTAGGGTTATATATATATTTCAATCTTCCTTTTCTCAGGAAGACACTGGTGATTGGGTATTTTTTTCCAATTATGTGGCACATT
Organism: Ictidomys tridecemlineatus; assembly: GCF_052094955.1. Lineage (NCBI taxonomy): Eukaryota > Metazoa > Chordata > Mammalia > Rodentia > Sciuridae > Ictidomys > Ictidomys tridecemlineatus. The sequence goes on along the minus strand of NC_135478.1, from coordinate 65,265,313 downwards.
GCCTAAGGCTGGAATAAGACCCAAGTCTACCCTAGGGTTTCTTCATCATCTTGTGGCAGGTATTTTCCCAGTTGTGAGTATTATACATATCTCTCAACTCATTTTTTTTTTATTTTTTCTAAGAGGGACCTGAAACATATGCGTTCAATATATTCAATACATTGGAAGGATAGTTAAGAGCCTCCTATTTTCCTGTATTCTTAATATCACCCTCAGTTAAGATATGCTTTTTACTGTTGTGCTGAGATTTGACCCCAGTGCCTTGCAGATTTTATAAACACATTATGCAAGTGAACTGTGCCTCAAAGTCAATTTTTCTTATGTTTAGCTCTATCATCCATTCACAAGTAATGTTGTTTGTGATGTGCTTATTTATGTAGGGCTTTCAATTGCTATGAAAATGCATAAAATATTTACATGCATATTAATGCACCTATACATATACTTTGTGTTATAATTTCTTGGTTTTTATTATTGCAAAATAATTTTATTTTTTAATTCAAATTCTTAGAGGCTAATTTCAAATATATACATGTAACATTTCAGATAAATTTTAGAATTTTTGCTCTGGTCCCTCTTCAATTATAACTAAAATATGCTTGTATTTTGAAAAAAATTAGATATCATGGGAATTTTACAAATTGGTAATCATCAGTTTTATTGTGTACATATGATGTGCATAATTGAATCTTTTATTTTCTTTTGTATATTTTTAGTTTCTCAAATTCTAAATATTTACTTTAAAAATATAGATGCATGTAAAATATCACATGTATATGACTTCTACTAAAACTCTGGTGTTTCAGAATATTATTCCAAATAGATACAGTGTGATGAAAATGGGTTTTGGAAATAATTTTCCCCAGTCTTTACTACTTATGTCTTTCCCAATATACTTTGTTTTTTATCCATGCTCTAGGTTTCATCTGTTTGTACAAATACTGCCATATCCTCACATGTTGCCATGGTACACATGTGCAATGATTTTTATAAGCATATGCTTTTGCTGGGGAATGAACATGTTTCTTTTTTTTTTTTTGGTATACAAAATTTAACTCAGGGACACTGAACCACTCAGCCACAACCTTCGTCCTATTTTGTATTTTATTTAAAAACAAGTTCTCATGAGTTGCTTAGTATTTGGCTAAATTGTTTAGGCTGGCTTTGAACTCCTGATCTCCCTGTCTCAGCCTACAAAGCTCTTGGGATTGCAGTCATATGTCACTAAGTTCTGCATGATCAGGTATTTTTAATAGCCATTTTATTTAAAGAAATAAAAATTTTAACTCTCTCTTCAGTTCATAAGAATTTATTTGCTCGATTTATTTAAAGATACTATTTAACTTTGTCTCACAGGTGTGATTTTATTTTTCCATTTCTCTAATTTCTAACACTATTGAGCTATTTTATGATTAGTGAACACTTATGTTTCCTTTTATGAAGTGACATTTAAAATACTTAGTATTTTAAACACTTAGTATTTTTTTCTCTTTTTGTTTGTTTGTCTTTTTTGTTGTTGTTGTTATTGTTTTGGTATTTGGTACTGGAGATGAAACCAGAGGCACTTAACCACCACTGAGAAACATTTATATATATATATATATATATATATATATATATATATATATATATATATTAGACAGGGTCTCAGTAACTTGCTTAGGGCCTGGCTAAATTATTTTGGCTTCCTTGAATTTGTGATTCTACTTTCTTAGTTTCTTGAGTTGTGAGAGTATAGGCATGTGTGCTGCCATTCCTGACTCTAGACTTCTCTTTTTTGGAGCCTCTTTTTTTTTTCTTTATTTTATTTTTCATTTACTTCTGTGACATCAGGTTATGAACTCTGGGGTGCTTCCAACTGTGCAACATCCTCTGGTCTGTTTACTTTTTAAATTTTGAGACAATGACTCACAAAACTGCTTATGGCCTGGAAAAGTTGCTAAGATTGGGTTTAAAACTAACAGCCTCTTGCCTCAGCAAACTTCTTTATTATTATTATTATTATTATTATTATTATTATTATTATTATTATTTGGTGCTGGGGATTGAATCCAAGGCTCAGTGCATTTGAGGCAAGCACTCTACCAAATAAACTATATCCCAGCTTTTATATATATATATATATGCCTTTAAATATATGTATGTATATATATATATACATTTATTATATGCTGTCATATATATAAGTATCTATATCATTATATATATATTTATAACTAAGAATATATATATATATATATATATATATATATATATATATACATATATACATATATACATATATATGTGCATATATGCCCTGGCTTACCTTGATCTTGCAATTCTGCTTTTTTATTCTAAGTAGTTCATATAAGGAAAATTTATAATGACATATTTGTCACAAATATACACTATTGTCCCAGTAGATTTTGTGGAAAAGATATCAATTTTTGTAATATATTTCAATTCAGTTTTTATCTTTCATTGTCCAAATGGCTGTGTTTAAGTATTCTCTCTTTATTTCCAAAGGAGAATTTTTTTCATCTCACTAAATGTGTATACAGATTGCTATAATGTTAAATCTTATAGTTATATATGGCATAATATTTTTATATTGGTACTGGAATTCATTGCACTGATGGTTACAATATAATCTAGGTTTGTAGAGTTTATGCCATCTAGTAATGTGTCAATAACCTATATCTTTTGCTAAATAAGAGGATATACTTATGATGCATTCTTTAGAATGTATCCCCATCATTAATTTAGGCATCATTATATATAGCCATACATGTGGAATCACAAAATATAAATAGTATGCAATGTTTACTTGTAAAATTTACCAGAACTCTTTCAATTTATTTGTTGTATAAATGCAACATCTCTCATTCCTGGTACTTTCAATGGTATGTTCCTTCTTATTATTTTAAATGTTGCTCATTTTCTGTGTATTTTTTCTCTACTTGCCTTTTTTATAAAAAATTCCTTTATCAAAATATTTAGACTGTGACATTAAGTAGAGGTCCAGGATGGGAGTATCGCAAGGGCTTACACTGCCCAGAGGGGCTGGGAAAATCCAGGTCACTTCCACAATGCGTCTGCCTAGTGTTTGCTTTCTTGCTTGCTTTTTAACTTTCACTTTTTCTTTGGACTACTTTGTATGGGTATCATTTTTTTTTCTTTTGCAATCAAAAGAGCTCTAACTCAAATGATGTATTATGTACAGAGCGCCTTGAAGGCTTCAGTAAGCACTGGAAATGTCTTGCACCTTTCAGCAGATTCATCAGTGTTATACCGACTGCAGTGGCCTCGGGGACAATCATGAAACAACTTGATTTTTCTTTCTCCAGCTCTCTCTTCAAACCAAGCCTTTGACTAGTTTTAGCCAGAACTACCTTGGCTTTTTAAGAAATCATAGCTTTTCCTGGTGCATTTGCATTACAAATTGGTAATGCCCAGTCCCTCCCAGTTCAATGTCCCTAACTCCATGTTCTCTCCAGGAGGAGGCTGTGCTGGGCCTGCTCTGGGCCTGGACTCTTGTCCTGCAGAAGGACAGAGGCTTCTCCTGGGCCTTCCCAATGCTCACCTCAGTTTCTCACTTCTCCAAGTCTGGGGTCAGAGGGAGCAGGAGTCCAGGAGCTAGTGTTACGTGACTTACCTGACTTACCGTTTACTCTGTTGGAGGATCTCAGTGGATGGGATGAATGCTCTCAGCTGACACTTTCTTCATGGGGACCTTGAGGGACTTTTCAGATGCTCAGACCAGACACTGAGATGGCATAGCCACTGCTCCTACTGCGTTACCACTGCCACACATCCTCTGCTCCCTGTTTTCACTTCTGCTTGTCGTTGCTTTGGTAGAGTGCCTTCCAGAGTGGCTTTGTCCTTTCGGGGTCCATGAGCAAAGCCCATGTCCCGCCATCAACAGTGTGACAGACTCATCTTGCTCCCAGCTCCCCCTCAGCTTCCCCACAGGCACTGTCCAGGGGTCAAGATGCTGCTGCTCATGCTCACAAGGCACCCTGTCCCCCAGAGTGCAGGAGGACGCTGCAAGCCCTGTGAGTGGTCCTTTGACACCCACCACCTGGCTTGTGCCCAGAGACAGTGGTGACTTTCCCTGTCCTGATTGGTTACCCATCCCCTCCTCTGCCAGAGACAGGGAGGCCAGAGAAGCCCACCCCTCACCATGCTGGAAGCTTCCTCTCCGATGGGTGCTGTAATGTGTGCTGACCAATTTGTACCTGTTTGCTGTTTCCCTTATTGATAGTTCTAGAGGCCACTCAGGCTGTAGGACACCTGGCAGCCATTTCTACAGTGCTTCACCATTGTGCCTTGGCTGAAGCTGAGATAGGAAGATGTGGGTAAGCATGGTGATCTGGTTATCCTTTATTTCTAGGAATGCCAGCCAGTTGTGTGTGCAGAGGGCTAGAGCTAAGTTCAGTGTGTGTGTTCAGTCTTAATAGATGGAAAAGGATTCATGGCAGGGGTGAGGCTTCTGCTGGGTGGTGGAGGACCCCGTGATACACCTGAGACCCACCAGGCTTTACCTGGAAAACACTTGCAGCCTCTCCAAAGTGGAAGCTTTGCATTTTCTTTAAACACTGAGGACAGTGGTCCACCCTCACCTGTGATTTCACCTTCCACAATTCTAGTGACTCACAGTCAACCATGAAACAAATGAAATAGAAAATTCTAGAAATAAACAGTTCTTGAGTTTTAGGTTGCCTTCCAGTCTAGTAGCACGGTGCAGTCTCCTGCAGTTCCACTCCTGCTAGCCAGGGTGTGAGTCATCCCTTAATGAGTGTGGTGCGCTCATTGCCCACCCACTAGTCCCTTGTGGCCCTTTTGGCTGTCATGGTGCTCCTGCTCAAATGACAGCTGCTTTTCCTCATAGCATGACTTTCTTATGGTCTATTGTTAATCTCTTATTGTTTCTACTCTATAAACAATTTTATACAAAAAATGTAACTCATGGAAGTCCTCCCTGTCCTTGATTCCAGGCATGTGCTGGAGCCTTGGAGCTGTCCCAATGGAGAAGGGGCTGACTGTATGAAGTTGCCCTGTGCCCAGGCACAGGGGAAGGGTAGCTTCTGGATGGCTCACTTCCCTGCTGCCACCCCCCCATCTGCTTCCCAGATGTCTTTGTTCACACAAGTCACCTGGGTTTTCTTGTTCAGAGGCACATGAGTTGGTCCAGTGGGGAGCCTCAGAGTCTGCATTTCTTATAAAGCTCTCTCATTTGTGGAGGCTGCTGGCCCTCTGTCCACTCTTTGAGTGTAGGGTCCTATTGCTTTTTTGAGTACTATACACTGCATTGGGTCATATATGAATGATAAATTGGTAGAAATTTTTATTTTGTGAAAATGATCCTTGTGTTAGTTTGTTAAGACAGCTTTTATTTCCATGAATGATCAGGTGGCATTTATGAGAAAAGGAAGACTGAAGTAGGGAGAAGCCACTTAAGTTTCCCATTAGCTGGGCTAACTACTGGCTTTTTGGCCGTGGACAAGCATCTGCATCCCCCACCTCTCCCAGTGGACCAAGCGTTTGTGTCTGAGGTGTCTCCAGAGGTCTGCCAACACGAGCATCCTATTTCCAAATACACTTTCTGCTCCTCTGCCCAGCGACATCATTAAAACCTTGGTAGCTAAGTCTGTAGATATAGATATAGATAGATATAGATATAGATAGATATAGATATAGATATAGATATAGATATAGATATAGATATAGATATAGATATAGATATAGATTTCTTTCTGGAACAAAAGAGAGAACTTTGCCATTAGAAGCTGTTCATCAGACATTCACGGATGTTGATGCAGAAGAACTTTGAACATTGGAGCCCTGAGAGCAAATCTGGACAACAAGGAACCCACAGGCTTTTAGAAACTTCTCTTTAGAAATCTTTATTGCTTTATGATGTCAACTTACTAAAATGAAAAGAATAAATCTCATCATGTTCATATATGGTGAGTTTCTCTTTTCTGAGTTTAACTTGGCTCAATGGAAGCAGCTCCTCCAAAATCTGTTAGTAATAGCAGAGTTAAAACAATATCAAAACAATAACTTGTTGAAGAAAAAGACTAAAAACGCTGTATTTCCTAGCCCACACGTTTCAGTGATTCTTCCTCAGTGAGATCTCTAGCTTTAGAACATGATTCACCAAGACATCATGACAACCACTTAATCTTTCTGAGTGGCTACTATAGCCTAAGACTGTTTTAATGCATCTATTTTGATCCAATCCACATCAGATTCCACACAATAATTTTAAAAGTCAATGATGGAGCTATGAACTGTCACTGTGATCTATTGGGTGTGGGATCCATAACTCGAGGAGACTTGAGAGACAGATGGGTGGGGAAGGCCAAATGGCCTGTTGTGGTCTTGGAACCATGTGTTATTACAAATGAGGAGATGTCACTATGACATTTACCAGCTCGGGAAGGAGGAGGAGAAGAGTAAAGGAGCAGGAAGTGGGTGATGTTTAGAAATGCCTACTTGATAAGTCTAAGTGATGCCAAAGAGGTGACTATTCCCATTTATTGAGCAGAGCAGGAAAAGAACACTCACTTTTCTTCTACCTGTAAAATTATAGCTATTTCTTTAAAGAATAAATTTGGTACTTAATGCACTTTGAAGATAGGGACAGAACATTCAAGTGTTGAACTTACAGTTTACCCAACTTCCAGAAACATAAGTTGGCATTTAAATATCTGTATTTGATATTATAGGAAACTTCAAGATCTTGTTCTGGACAAACCTGCCATGAGTTTTTAAATTGAAGTCACTCTAAATTGCAATTCCTTGGCAGCACTGTTGTTTGGAGAGCCCCCCATGTTTGTGTTTGTTGTTCACGTTATAAAGTGAATATTAAACAGGTGCATGTTATATGTGTGGGAAGGCCATGGAGAGGATATAATGTGAATACTAAACAGGTGCTTGGAGGATGCGTGGGAAGGCCATGGTGAGGAGCATGGGGCTGAGGAAATTGGGACCAACACAGCTCTTCACAGCGGCAAACCTACTTCAGTGCCTGAAGCAGGAGGCTCGGCATTGGAAGGGTTAGGGTTGTAGAAGGAAAGCGTTTCTTGGATGTGTGTCTGGTATTATGGGAAATGAGCTAGAAACTTAGTACAGGATCACTAATGCAGTATTTAGACAATGGGAGAATGGAGTTTAAAATAAATAATGTGTAAGTCTGTGGAAAAGGAATTTTAACTGTCTATGGTTAAGTGCGATGACCTGGGAAAGGACAATGCAGTCCTTTGTCAGTAATCGGGGATGAAAAGGGCGAGAGAAGAATGGGGCCCTGTGTGCTACGACCTGTGTGCTTTCGCTTAGCCTCTGGGTCCCCATGGTACTGTGCTGTGTCAAGAGCACTCGGGGTCCCAAGTCAGTTGCCTGCAGTTAACCATCTGTGGAGGCACAGATCCTGGCTTCATGCCCAGATTTTCTGAGACCAACAGCTTCATTGTAGCACTAGGTGCCTGATAAATGGTAGAAAAAGTAAATCAATTAACAGAATAGAGTCACATGGGTGTTAGTTAAAGTGGCCTTTTTGTGATAGTTCCTCCCACCCCGTTGGAGCAGCTCTGGCCAGCCTCATGGTCCTGCTAAAAATCCTGGCTCTCCTCTGTTGGCTGAAAAGCCGGTGGTTTTCATTAGCTGATCTTGTACCTTAATCTCACAACTTCCTCATTAGCTCTAGCAATTAATTTTGCTGATTCTGCATAGTTTATCAGACTACCCACAAATTATGATAGTTGCATCTCTTAATTCCCATGCCTTATCGTTCCCTTTTCTCTTAATGTCTTTGTTGTTGTATATACTTAAGATGCCCTGGGTAATATATGTAGGCACCAGAATGGTTAAAACAGGCTGATTACTGTATCTCTTGTCCCAAGCAGTCTTGCTCAGCCTCTGCTGCTTGTGAAGCAGTAGTGCATCTCGAGAGAGTCTCTCACGTTCTGCCATGATAAGAGTCATGGTGGCTTCATTTACTACAGAGAAGATGAGGGAGAACAGTCTAGAGGCAGATATTGTCATCCCTGGATGTGTCCATGGAGACCTGGCCATGGAGGTCTGTCTCGACATAACCTTATGACAAGGTAGACAGAGAGAAGAGGTCATAGGTCAGCTAGCTAACCTGTCCACAGGCTGACATGGGACATGGACACTTCTGGCAGACCTGAATCATGTATCGTCAGACCTTAGCCAGGAAATTTGAGTTGAAAGAGCAGGTGATTGGAGGTGGTCAGGCAGAGGCCCTTGGGCCTACTTGTGTGGGGGAAGAACAGGGCTCATGTTCTCTGGAAGTCGTGGTCTTTCTGTAATTCCGCCATTCACAGGAAAGACTGGAAAGAGTGCAGAGGAACTTCCTTGCAGGCTTGAGGGAGGGGAAGGCAGCTGTGGGAGATGCATTTAATCCCTGAATCCTGCTTGGACTCTTCTCCCTCATACCTACCAAGGGAAACTGCTGCCCTTTGCCCTGCTGCCTGCCCTTTGCAACTGGGCATGGACATGGGAAAGACACCTACTGCAGGGAGTTGACAGGAGTGCGTGCAGGGTGGCAAGCTGCAGCTGAGAGGTAAGGAGCACTTACTACTGAGCTGAGAGGGGGTAGCCATACTGCTAGGACCAAAGGACACAGGACCCAGGTCAAGCCATCAAGCTGAGGCAAGTTACACCAAAGAAGAATATCCTGACCATGCCATGTTGATGAGTGAATTTGAAGCTGGCAGTCTGATAAAGGTAGAATAGCAACTGAAAAGGCCTAATTAAATTACACTTTTCCTTCCTAATTTCACTGCTCCTTGCTATAAAACAAATTTCAAAACCCAGTGCAAGTCCTCACTAGATTAAAAAAAAACCTCCACCCAAAGGCCTGGGAGAAGGAGAGAAATTCCAATTTCTAAGCAAAACACTAATAACCCAGCTCTCAACAAGGAGAGAGTGTGAGGAACAAGAAGACAAGAGAAAGAGCCATGCAAAGAACCAGGCTCAGATAAAATGCATATAGAGCCATCCAGCAGAACCTCAGAAACATCATGCTGAGGCGTGAGTAGAAAAGGTGACCAGGTCTGGTCACCTGGGTAACTTTCAGTGAAGAAGAGTCAAATGGATATCCTGAAATTAAACCCAGGTCACCTTCATAGGATGTAGTTGGTACTTCTCAGTTGCTCATAACCGAGGTAGCCATCACTAGATATGAAGGTAGAATAATAGCAGTTACAAAAAGTGAAACACAAGAGACAAGAAAAACAAATAAAACGGAGTCAGCATCAGTGACAAGTGGAATAGCACAGAGTGGCCTAACATAGGCATTATTGGAACACTGAACAGGAAAGAGAGAGAGAGAGAAAGGAGAAAAAATGTTAGCTGAGAATCGCCCTATCCAAGACAGCCCATCCAAGAAAACAATGAATATCAAAAAAAATGGTATCACCTGTACAAGAGAACAGACAAACCCACTAGCACCATGTACCGATGCTGGAGACAAGGGAGGAAGGAAGTCCCAGGCATCCAGGGAAAAGAAAGGCACCCCAAGGACACAAGTGAGATTGCAGCAGACTTCTTGACATTTTGTGAGAACGTGTAAGGCAGAAGACCACAAGATATCGTTTTTTTAAATGCTGACTAAAAGAGGGAGAAAAATTTTTTGCCAGTTGACCTACATTGAAAGAAGTTTTTTTTTTTAAAGAAGATATTAAAGAGATATCTTCTGACAGAAGGAATAAGAAACCTGGAACAGTGAAATAAGAAATGTTTGAGAAATAGTAAAATACTTCTTAAATTTAATTGCTCAAAAAGATAACTGACCTCTCCAGAGCAAAAATTATTAGCATTTACTAAATATAAAGTGGTTTCTACAGAGTTCAAAGATGTTCAATTTGGATTAAAAAAGAAAACCACATTATAACTTTCTTCAAGAAATCCAATTGAAATATAAAGATTCAAATAGGTCAAAAGAAAAAGAGTGTAAAATGTGTCATTTAATCATTAACTAAAAGAAAAATTGAGTATCTAGATGAATTTTGAAGATAATTTTAATATCTTAGGTGATAAAGGACATTGCGCAATGGTACAGGGGGAGTTCTCCAGGTTGGCACGGACCTAGGTATGTGTGCACCCAACAACAGAGCCTCATAACACATAAGGCAGAGTGATTGCATAATGAATTTACTTTCTCACAATAATACACATGCTCACAATATATAGATTTTAAATAATATATATGTGCATATGTATATTCATATATATAGGCATGAAATTAGTAAGAATTTATAGGAACTGAACATTATTCATGCAGTTTAACTAATGACATTTATGGAACATCACACACACTAGAGCAAATTAAACATCATGTATTAAGGGCACCTGGAACATGTCCTGGACCATAAAATGAACTTTATCAAATTTAAAAGAATAGAAAACATGTAAAATATGATGTCAAACTATTAGGGATTTGAATTAGAAATTAATAACAAGTATTTGGAAAATCCTCAAAGAGTTGTGGAAATTAAATAACACATTTCTAAATTGTCCATGCATCAGTAAGAAAGCTTCAAAGAAAAATTTTAAAAATTTGAAATATGTGGTGACACTAGCCTGTAATGCCAGCCTCTCAAGAGGCTGAGGCAGAAGGGACATGAGTTGGAGGCCAGCCTTAGCAATTTAGCAAGACCCAGTCTCCAAAAAAGAAAAGGGGAGAAAGTGAGGAGGGTGTAGGTCAGTGGTTCTTCAACCCCTCGTACTGAAAAAAATGAAGTAAATGAAACTAGAGTATGTGAAAATTTTTGTGTTAAACCATGCTCAGAGTCAAAGGTAATCTATTGACAGCTTTTGTTGAAAAAAAAGACAGAAACCAGGAAAAAAAACCAGAATGCCAATTATCTAGAATACAAGCAACAATAAATGTTGGCGAGGATGTAGGGAAAAGGGCACACTCATACATTGCTGGTGAGACTGCAAATTAGCACAGCCAACATGAAAAGCAGTTTGGTGATTCCTTGGAAAACTGGGAATGGAACCACCATTTGACCCAGCTATCCCTCTCCTAGCTTTATAACCAAAGGACTTAAAATCAGCATACTGCAGTGACACAACCACATCAATGTTTGCAGCACCTCAATTCACAACAGTTAAATTATGGAACCAACCTAGGATGGAGGGATGAATAGATAAAGAAAATGTGATCTCTCTCTCTCTCTCTCTCTATATATATATATATATAGATATAGATATATATATATCTATATATATATCTATATATATATATAGATATATATATATCTATATCTATATATATATATATAGAGAGAGAGAGAGATTACTCAGCCTTAAAGAGAAATAAAATTATGGCATTTACAGGTAAATTGATGGAGCTGGAGAATATTATGCTAAGTGAGATAAGCCAATCCCCAAAACCAAAGGCAGAATGTTTTCTCAGATATGTAGATACTAATTCACACAAAAAAGGGTGAAGCTAAGAAAAAATACAGATACTTTGGATTAGATAGAGGAGAGTGATGGGAGGGGAGGGGTATAGGGGTAAGAAGGATAGTAGAATGAATCCGACATTACCCTGTGTACATATGTGATTGCATGACAGTGTGGTTCTATATCATGTAGAACTAGAAGAATGAGACATTATACTCTCATTGTGACTGAGAGTCAACAGTGGCCTTGGAAAATAACTCTAAGCCTGTGGAGGTAGTAAGGAGCAGTTCTATCCTCAGCTGCTCCTTGAGAAAAATAGAGAGTTCTGGTGGGAGTTGAAGAGAAAGAGTTGTTGGAGTGGCCAGGACATGATTTTTCTTGTTCAAGTTTCCACTTGGGTTACGAAGCAATGGCTGTAGGCTTTGAACAAGTTGTCTTCCTGTGAGGGGGATCAACCCTTGCTTTCTTCTCATAACCCTGGACTTGGAAGAAAGCAAATAAATATCACTTCTAACTGCTAAAGAAGGAATAAAAAAGAAAACTGAAAAATGATTGCCATGATAAATTTCCCTGGCATATTTAGTATAATTCTTTCCTGAAACATTTGTCAAGGAGACGTTGATGAGGACCGGACCATTTCACACACTTAGCTGTGCTCCCTGAATCATTTTAAAAGAGGGAGTTTCAAATGCAGATTAATAAATTACCCATGCAAGTCAGGATAAGGAAGCTCCATGATTTTTTCTGGGTCTATTTCTCATCTTGCCTGGGCACACTGAAGTCTTTCACCAGCTCCAAGTTAGATGCCCATTGTATTCCTTTCCTGTTGTTTTAGTCCAAGATGAAAAATAGCCCAGCAGTTTGCTTAAATCCCTTATTAATCCTGGATCAGAATCCCTGGGGGCTGCAGGGGAAGTCATTCCTGCAGAGAAGCAGGCTTGGCAGGGAGTGATTGGCAGGGAAGATGTTCTGGAGGGGGGCACACTGGCCTTTTATCTGGCTGGGTGCAGTGAGGAAGCATCTCCTGTGGTTCTCCTTGGGGCACGGGGAGTGGTTGGGGGATGTGTGCTGCTCACATCACCCCTCCACACACACACACTCCTCACTGCTCGTCAGCCCCCTTGAGGGAAGACAGGCACAGTTTGTCCATGAAAGCCTGCAGATCTCCTAGGGAAGAGGGGGGAAAGCCGAATGGTTTCTTGTCACTCTACGTTCTTCATGAAAACCACCCCTCATGATGCTTTGATGCATGGAGATGTGAAGCAGCTTCCAGGCACCATAAAAGGCCTTGGCATGTTTAAGTCATTTCCCTGAGAATCTGCCTCAGCATCACAGTCTGTCACTCCTTTATGGAGAAATAGATGATACCTGGCAAAAATAACAAATTCAACCATCTTAAGGATGATTGATTGTTACTGAAGACTGCAGGCCCCTGGATTGAGAACACAGCCAGTTCCTTATGTGAGCTCACCCCCTTCAGTCTATGGGTGCTTGTGGGTGCTGGTATCTGTTGCTAGAAACGCAGAGTCCTAAGTGACAGTTACAGAAGTGCTAGTTAGGTGGTGAAGCAGGTGGGGAGCTGAAGGAAGGGCTGGCTGTGGTGCTGTGGCAGGCTGCCCTGTGCATGCACAGAGCTGTCACACACCCAGAGCCATGCCATGTTTCTCAGGAAGGCATCTAGCCCCAGGCCCTGTTCCCCTCTTGTCATCAGTCTTAGTGAGTGAGTGCCTAGGATCTGGTCACATCCAGCAGCCCAGAAGAGAGGGACCCACTGAGTGAGGGACCAGGCCACTTGCAGCCTGGCTGCACCAATACCAGCTGCTACACCTGAATAGACATCCAGCTATCCCCGGCTCTATGGCATCCCCTGGGAATTTGACCACTCCTGCAGGTGACAGGCTGGCAGCCCTGTGAGGCATTACCTGCTTCACTTCATGAAGGAGAAGCGGGGAACCAGCAAATCTTCAGAGCTAACATGGAGTGCTGTGCCAGGCACATCCCAGACACATCACAGAACATGGCTAGATGTGCAGGCACTGGGTCAGGTGTCTCTGATTGTCACTGTCACCTCTCATTTGGGGCATGTCCTAAAATCTGTATTAGTTATGAAGATATGGAAGCTGGAAATACATGTGTTTGATAACTTTTCCTCCCAGCTCTGGTAAAATGAGGAGAGGAGCTTGATACCCCAGTGCTGGAGAGCATGCCCACACGCTCCTCCCCAGGGCTCTACAGAGTATTCACAGAACTATTGTCCCAGGAGCCCCCACTGAAAACAACTTCAATGTCCATAAAGGCGGGTGGGATAAATATACTGTAGTATTTTTAATATACTAGAATATGGTTCATCTCACATTTTTAGTAATTTTTAAATTTTCTTTATTTAGTTATACATGACAGTAGAATGCATTTATGCACTTTGATACATAATACACAGATGGGGTATAATTTCTCATTTTTCTGAGTGTACATGTTGCAGAATCATATTGGTCAGGTAATCACATACATACATAAAAGAGTAATGTCTGCTTCATTCTACTATCTTTCCTATCCCGACTTCCCCTCCCTTCCCTCCCATTCACTTTCCTCTACCGATCTAAGGTAACAATATTCTTCCCTAGTGCCCCCCACCTTATTTTGAATTAGCATCCACATATTAGAGAAAACATTTGGCCTTTGGTTTTGTGGGATTGGCTTATTTTGTTTAGCATGATATTCTCCAACTCTATCCATTTACTGGCAAATGCCATAATTTCACTCTTCTTTAAAGCTGGGTAATAATATTCCATTGAGTATATATACCACATTTTATTTATTCATTCACCTATTGAGGGACACCTAGGTTGGTTCCATCATCTCACATTTTTAAGGGAACAAAGTCATAACTTCTATGTAATACCTCCTATGGTTCCTGGAACAACAGTCACTCTATAGATGTAGTTTGTGCTCAGTGCAGTTAGTACTCAGTGAATAAACTAAATGACTCCCTCCTTCTCACCACATGGAATGTGGCAAATGTAATCAAGGTGCACCAACAAACATGGTGAACCTGTCATCAGCACTTAGGGGGAACACTGATGTCATCTAGACCATCTTGTAAATCCTAACTCATCAACTTGGAAGCAAAATATGTTTTTGATGTACTTAGCACAAACTTAATTGTAGCACACAGAGTTTCCAATTTGCAATTAATTATGTGATGGTAAAAATGATAGAGAATATTGTCTGCTGATTAATTCTATCTTAATATTTAGCTGGCATTCAGCCTGTAATAACCTATATCACTGAGAAGAACTAAATTGTTTGAAAGATAGACATTTGATAATCCTGAAGGTTTCAGTTATTGTTTTTGAAGAATTAGCTTTGCAGAATATATTGTGATAAAAAGATGAAGGCATGAATATGACTTCTGTTTTAAATCTTCGCCTCCCACAGAGTTAAATTGCAGTGAAGCTCATAAAAATAGTTGTCTCTAATTGATGGGACATTGGACTTTTAATGACATGCATTAGGAGTTGGAAAGGACCTAGTGGTCCATTACTAATAGGTCACCAAAATAAGGTCAGTGTTTCTGTTATTTTTCCCCCCTAATCCTAAATTTTACAGGGAACAGGCACATGGATAAAGATACAAAGTAGATATCGATTTTATTTGTGTTTACTAGATTTGAATAAAATAATTTAAGGAAACTCTTAAATCCTTAAATATCAGATCAAAATTGAAGACTGAGTAAGCACCTTAATTGTTGTGAGGTAAAATCTTCTATAGCATCTAACAGATTCCCAGGTAGCCAGGGTACTAGAGGGAAAGGAGGTTGAAACTGCCTCCAGCTCGTGGGTCACTCATACATCTGGGTAATGGGCCCGCCGTGTGGACGGTGGATGGCAGCTTTTCTTGTCACATCATTCTTGTTTTGTTTGTTGGTTTTACTGTGTGAATAATGACAATTGGGACCTGGACTCAGTTCAGATCCTCAGGGGTGTCAGAGAGAAGCCTGAGAGACAGGAGCTGGCCTCTGTGGATTCTCACAGACCCACCTGTCCATTCCACTCCCTGTTCCTGCACCCTCTGCACTGCCCCTTTGTGGTGTCCACTCTCCCCAAACAGCAAGCAGTGCTGTCTGCAGACTGAGCTCCCGAGGGAGGCTTCTGCTTTCTTCATGGGTGCAGCCAGACTGTCACAAGTCCTGGCAGGTAGGGTTTAGTGCACATTTGTTGACTGAATTAATGACACACAGTTTATATTTGGAAGGACCAGTTTTGCCCCCCTCCCATTTTTTCCCTTTATTAATCTCTTCACACATTTCCTAGGTCTCCTCATTTCTTCTTTTCTTTTCAAATTTTAATATGCTCCATTTTCTAATTTGTGAAATGTTTCCTTTTTAACATTATGGCACTGTCTTGCAAATTAACTTATAATTCTAAATAATTTCATTTTGAGTTCTCTCACTGACAAGTGAATGCTGTATTTCTTTTTACAAGTGTTCTTTTGTAACTTTAGTGGTGCTTGTCTTCTTTCTATAGGAATGAAAAACAAATGTGTAGAATTCGAGAACTTCAGAGCTTATACTTTTGAGTGTAATGTTTTATCCATTGGGGATCCTAAATGAATGTATTTTCCAAGACAGCATTGACTTGATGCACTTATCTTGTACTTGGCCATGTGCTGAACTTGGACTAACAGGTGGCTACTTAGGTCTTGAGTATTCTTGCTAGACATTTACAGCCTTTTCCTTCTCATTTACAATATTATACTTCAGTATTCTTATATTAACCCTTTAGTGTTATTAATGATCCATGATGAGAAATACCTGTTCAAAGTAGTGATCTCATTAGCAAATAAGGGATTACACCATCAATACAGGTGTGAGCACAGTGAAATAGTGTGAACTGTCACACACCATGTCTCAGATGACAAACACCATAAACATGCTTACAATTATAGTAGTTAAAACAATAGAAATTAAAATAAAAGTGCTACATTGGTCTTTCCACTTGGGCAAATCGTTGCTTTAATCCTCTCCAATCTGTCAGTATGGCAAACACTTGCTGGCCAGGAGCAAGGGGTGGGCGCACTCTAGGCCTGCATTGGCACTGGGTGTAAAAATATGGGTGTGGGGGTGTGGGTTCAAATCTCCTTTAAGAAATGGGTCTTGTAAAAGTAATTGGAAAAATACACGAAAAACATTTGTAGAGAGAATGTTTATTAGAATAGAGTGCAAAGGAAGTTATGTAATATCCAAAATGAAGAACATCTCTGAAGTCTTGTTTCTTGCACATGCAGCATAATTGAGGAAAGCACTGTTTGTTTTTAAAGATCAGGTATTAATATGTAAAGTTTTAAAAGCAGGGGTGCTGTGGTTGGTTGAGCCCTTTTGTTTGAGTGCTTTGCACTTGTTAGCCTTGAACTCATCTGCCTTGCCTGTTGTCTCTCATGAGCTGTGAGCTGGAAGTGCCCTCTTCGTGGGACCCAGTGGGGCATGTTGGGAGCGGGCATGAGAAAGGAGAAACCTGGGGTCTCCTGTCTCAGTGGCTCAGCACTGCCCTCAGGCTGAGCCACCCACCTCTACTTGCCCCAGTTTCTCTCTAATGACAGGGAAAAGAAATTCAAATTCTTTAAGATTTGGAGAAAAATCATATTTTCTGACATTAACTCTGAAAACCTCAAAGATATCTGAATGCATTAGTTTTGGCTCATGGCTTTGAGGGTATTCTTTTTCTCTCTTACATTTTATGACATGCCCAATACTTGTTAGAACTGTCCCAGAGAGAATCTGTCTGAATCTGGAAATGTGGATCCACTGGCCTTCTGTAGCATTTGTTGAGCTATAATTTGTGCTGCCAGTTAATGACCTGTTCATGATTAGGTGATCTGAGGAGTTCCTGGATAAAGGTCTATAGTCATACTGAAGCTTCCTGGGAGAAAGAGCCAGATGACATGGTACCATTACCTCATTGGTCCTGGAGCTCATCAGCTCAGGGACCACTCTGGCATTGCCATAGCTGACATTTCAGTCCCTGGGAACCACATGTGCTTTCCAGTGGATGCACCATAGTGGGCACTGGCCAGGATGGCTCAGCTGTCATTGCCAGCACCTGCGAGCACCAGCTCAGAGTTCCAATATCAATACTGAGTGTTGTGACGTTCAGTTCACACCTCGTGTAACACCAAGAAATTGTTAATATCACTGCTGTCCCATGGGAAAAAATCCAGGTGTCAATAGCAGCCCGTATGAGAGGCCGTCACTCAAAGTCTTCATGGCCCACAAGTGAACATGAGGGTTAGGCTATAGTTTAACTGCACTGTGTTTTCTCTAAATTTCTTAATATACAATAGGTTGTGTCTTACAACCTATGAAGTCTTGGAGTCAGTCTAATAAAGAACATAACTGTGACTTTCCCTTTGAACCTGAAATAAAATTCACATATAGTAAAACTACCTACTTGTGTAATTTTTGAAAATTGAAGTAATTGCCTCCTTCCACAATACAGATGAATGAAAGGATATCAGTGTGTATTCATCATGAAAAGGATTTGGCAGTGTCATACCTGAATACAGAATGAAGCTGTCAGGTGTCGTATCTACCTGTAGTGAATAGCATCAGACTTAGGAGAAACAAGACAATCATAAGTTATTCTCAAAGGAGAAGCCCAGGAAAATGAAAGGCACGGGCACAGACAGATGCCGGAGTGAAAAAGGAAAGCTGTGATAAAGAATGGCAGGTGAGATTTATTTGTATTGATCAGCAAAAGAATAAAATAATCTTAATTGAAGTGAAGATAATACATTTGGAAAATTATAAACTGTTGAAGGGGAAATAATGAGGAAGTGCTTTCACAGAGGAGCTGGGACTCATTTACAAATATAATATCAACATAATTGCCTTTGTTATGACATGGGATGGGTTAGTGACAAACAGCATGGAAAACATGTTTTTCAATAGGGGGTCCTGATATAAGTCCGTGTGCATTCTGCTCCTGAGAACTTAGACTATGGAAATAATATGCAGCATTCTCCAGAGGTCCACCAGGAGCACCATAAAATCAGAGCATGCAGAGAATTTGCGTGTGGACCTCTGGGGATGTTATCTGATTGCAGAGATGAGCATCACAGTTCACTTCAAGTGAATAAATAATTTCAGCAGCTAACTTTCATAAAATGAAGTTATATAATTATTTAAATGTAGGAACTGGCAATAATATGAAATATTTTTAAGAAGCCATCTTTATTAGTGATGTTCAAAAAGATCCCTGAGTCTCATGTGGCTGCTCATGTAATTGTGTTTGGTTTTGAGTCTCCTAAAAGGAGTCTCCAGGCTCCTCTCTACATCATTGCCATTGGATCCATATGCTCCTGCAGAGCTTTTGTGATAGCTCTTTTCTACTAAAAGTGAAATTGGAAGCTTCATCATACATTGAGTGGATGTATGAAGTGGCCAAATTATTCCATTATTCAAGACAGTATCTTTAATTCATGTGAGCACTCTTCTACATAACAATATTTTGAAACACTTGTACTTTTATGAAGGTTCTGGTAAGGAATTCCCAGGGTGATTGTGTCCCCATATGTTAGTAAGATAGCTTACACACCAGTTTTTATCAGCTGAGACATTCGAATCTCATGAAGAAATGAGGGGCAGTTTTGTTCTGCAGCATTGACCTATTCATTGAAGAATAGTTAAAAAACATCCTGATCTGCAGAGTGCCAGCAGCACCCTGACCAAGAACACTCAAGTTTTTAAAACACTCCACGCTGGGCTGGTGTTGCACCCGTGAGAGTGGATGCAATCCCTAGCCTTGAAGCTTGGAGTAGAAAGCAAGTAAAAGAGGAATCCTAAGTCTACTCCCTGGGCACTAGTTGAAGACTACTGTCATGCAGGGTGTTACTAATGTACTGTAGTGGGCCAAGAGTTTGTTCCCCAGATTGGATCCTTCCAGTGCTCAGGAGATTAGGAAACCAGATTTTAACTTGGGAGATCCCTCATTGCAAATTAGAACCTGATGTTTATCCAGAGACACAGTTTCTTCACGATGTTGAGCAGCTATTCTGCAGAAAGGAGCCCACAGGCTCTGTCCACCTGTCCTCATTATTGCACCCCCAACACCTTAAGATACTCTTCAGCCACCTCCTCCACCATCTTCCTCCATGAAGGACTCCTCCAATAGACTGCAGCTGAGACTTGTCAAATTATCAGAGAAAAGAGCCAGCCTCCTGCCTTCAACAGAAATGGACAAACAGGTCATGTTCTTGGCCTCCCTGGCTCACTCACTCCACATTCTTGAGACTGCCCTCTAACTGCCCTAATGAGGCCCCCAAGTCCCAGGAAAGCTCAATGCCCATGTTCTGCCTGAACAGAGATGGGAGACAACAGGCCCAAGACACCTGCTGACCTGGGTGACAGGGTGGCAGTCCCCAGCCCTAGCACAGGGTTAGCAGGGAGATGGAAGGCCTCTGCAAAAACCCTGGAAATCCTAATGCTCCTGGGGACATGCCTGAGACTCGTTCTCTTCATGTGTGTTCACTGTGCCTGAAACATAACACTTAAAAATATCTGTATTAACCCTCGCCAGTTGTAAGTTGGTTTGCAATATTTGTGCTTGAATGTAATTTCACTTCACATTTTATGTTAGCTTAAGCTTTTGAAAGAGATTTTCCTGTTTTTGTCCCTGTGTCCTCACAGTGAAAAGTTGGAGGAGCCCTCAAATGATGACATACCCTGTTTTGGTGACTCTTGGATGCCTGCCTTGCCAAGGCTTATTGGGAGAGAATTTTTCCTTCACCACGTCACACCCAGCTTCTTCCTCCCCCAGGTGTGAGCTCTGGGGCCTAGTCAGCATGCTCCCAGGACTAAGGAAGTGAAGACATGGTGAGGGTGGTGTGTCTTCACTGGTTGGCCACCTCGGTAAAGCTTAGGGTGCATCATGTGATCTTCCATTTGATGATGCAGCTAAGTGTAGATCTGTTAATTATAGTAATTCTCTTGTTTAAATCTGGGCTAAATTAATTTGATGTAAAAGTCTCAGAAACATTTGGAAAATGTGTTTTACCACCAATTTGGTGGTTTCATCAATATTCTTAAGCAAAGTTCCTCATCAGTAAGCTAGAAGACAGGCCTGAGGAGCCTCTGCTATGTTTCAGTGTCCCTGAGGGTGAAGCAGTATCACCTAAACACAGGTTTGTGACAAAGGTACTCAGGATTACAGAGTTTGAAGCTCAGTGTACAGGTTCTGCCCACTAACGCCTCCAGATGAGTCCAAAACCCAATTTTCAAGTAGTCTAAATAATGATCAGGTTCTTACAATGACAGCAAACCTGCCTAAACCCATAACGTAAGTGAGAGCATGATAGAGAGCTGGGGTGTGGCCCGTGGAGCACGTGTGGGCCTGGGTTTCACCCCAGTGCCAGGTAGGCACACACCCCACGGTGGATGATGAGGGCTCATGCACCGCAGGCTTGACTGTGAGTAAGGCAGGGTGCTGTTCCATCTCTCTTCAGGGAGGGACTCACCTCGACTTCCTGGTAACAAGTTCCTCCTGTTTTTAAGGCACATATCCTTTCCTACTTCATCAGCTTCATTTTGCTGGAATCGTTCAGTGTGAATTCTTTCATTACTTTTCCTTCCCTCTTTGTGAGGTACAAGTGTGCTGATGTGTTCTGTTTTCCTATATCTTTTGCATTTTCATTTCTGTATGAATTTTAGAATCAACTTGTGAATATCTACAAATACTATTTTGGGATTTAGATTGAAATTAGGTTGAATCTGTAGAAATTCAGGGAGAATCAACACCTTATCAGTATTCTGAACCATTAATACTTATATGGCCCGTTAATTTCAGAAGAGTCTTGTCTGGGAGACTGTGTGAAATTGGTAATATTCACTTCTTGAATGCTTGCTAGATTCACCCCAGAGGTCCTTTGGGTCTGTAGTTTTCCTGGTGAAAAGGTGCTCAGGAACAAATTCAGTTCCTCTGGTAGACGTAAGACTGGTTAGATTGCAGATTTCTTCTTGGGTGGATTTTTGTAATGTATGTTCTTTCCAATAATGAGACCATTTCATTGATGTTGTCACGCAGTGTTTCCTGCAGTTACTCTTGATACTCATATATCCTCACATATCTACCGTGATGCCACCACTTTCATTTGTTTTGTTTGTAGGTGGTGTCTTTTGTATTTTTTTTCCTGATTATTTTGGCTAGAACTTTATTTTTATTGATCTTCTCAAAGAATGAGCTCTGGTCTTATCTATTTTTTGCACTGTTTTCCCAATTCCTATTTCAGTGATTTCTACTTTGAACTTTTATTATTCCTGTTCTTCTGTTTCCTTTGATTTTATTTACTTTTCTTTTTCTAGCTTCTTAAGATAGAAACTGAGTTATTAATTGGAAACATTTGTTCTATTCTAACATAGACTTCTTAAAAATTATTTGATTCTTTTATTAAGGAGAGAGAAATAATGGAAACACCCTGTTCTTTCTTTTGAGGACTGCCTTTCTTTCCCAGCAGCAGCGTGTTTTTAGGCATATTTACTACCTGTTTGTTTACTGCCAAATACTAAATGGGAGTCGTTTAGGTATTTATATCTCAGATGGCATTAATAGTCATTTCTTTCGTGATTGCATCATATTTGAAACAGATTTGATGGCAATAACTTTCCTTTTCAAATATATACATATATGTATATGTACACACACACAGACACACACACACACATATTTAAGTTGTAGGTGGACACAGTGCCTTTATTTTATTTTTAAGTGGTGCTGAGGATCAAACCCAGTGCCTCACGCATGGCAGATGAGAACTCTACCACTGAGCCCTAAACTTAGCCCCGATAAATTTCCTTTTAAGAATTTCTCTAAAAGAATAACACAAATATCATTTTCATTTCTTTCAAAATCATTCATGATTTTTTTCACTTCTTTTTTGATTTCTGTATTATTTGAAGAAGTTTAATTTACTTTCTTTCTTTCTTTTTTTTTTCTTTTTGGTACTGGGAATTGAACTCAGGGGGCAGTAAACCACTGAGACACATCCCTAGCCCTATTTTGTATTGTATTTAGAGACAGGGTCTTACTGAGTTGCTTAGTGCCTCACCACTGCCATGGCTTTGAACTCGCGATCCTCCTGTCTCAACATCCCAAACTGCTGGGATTACAGGCATGCATCACTGTACCCAGCATCTAGTTTACTTTGTAAATATTGAGACCTTTTCTGGAGACCTTGCTGTCACTGAGTTTTGATTTATTCCACTGGAGCCAGATCACATGCCTCTGTGATGGACTTCTTTTAAATAAGTTACAAGATTGGCTTGATGGCCCAGAATAGGGTCTGTCCCGGGAAGTGTTCTGGGTGCAGTTGACCAGGTGGCACATTTTCTTGTGGTGGGTGCTTGTCATGAAGGAGACAGTGTTGGGTGACACTGAAGCTCCAGGGCTCCACATCCCCATTTACTTGTTCTCACCATTGTTGAGAGAGAGGTTCTGTAGCTACTATTATAGATTTGCCAGTTCCTCTCTGTAGGCCTAATAGCTCACTGTATTCAAAGCTATGCTATCAATTGCATAAATGTTTAGGGTTGTTGACTCCTGAAAACTTTGTCATCATGACATGACCTGTTTTCTCGTAATATGCTTTATTTTGTAATCTACTTTATCTGATGTTGGTGCAGCTGCTCCAGCATTTCTTTGACCAATGTTAATATGGTATTTGGGGAAGCATATGATTTTATCCCAATGGAAGGCTGGCCTATGGGAACTTCAACATCCGTGAGATTTCCTGAGTCATGGAGGATCTTCATCATTTACACTGGCTCTGGGGACTACAGCTGATCTTCCATGCTGACTGTGTGATCTATGCTGAGAATGTCACATGTGGCCTCTGGGTAAGCTGGAGAAGATGGCTCAGGGAGCTTGGAGTGTAAGGGGAGCCACCAGGCCCACACAGTGAAGCCTCATGAAAACCCTGCTGAGCCTCCTGATTGGCAGGAGCTGCATGAGCTGCCATATGTCCACACAGGAGGTTATGATGGGCAGGAAAGAGGGAAGGGAGACAGGTAGAAAGACCACAGAATGGAAGGGAAAAGACACCGTAGCTCCCCGTCTAAACCCTCATCAAACTTATCTGTTTTTTCCTCCAGGCCCGTCACTTTCAAATTTCTGAGAAAACTACAAGTCTTAGAACTTAGTCTACCCACCCATCTATAAAAATTCTCTCATTTTGATTAAAGTTTTTGAGTACTGTGAGGATGTATTTTCAGATTAGATAAAGCAAAGATGTGCTTTAAGAAACCTGTAATCAAGGCACATTCCAAAGCCTATCTAGACGGAGGAGGTGGTGTGAACCTGAAGACCCTGGAGGGGACCTGAGCTTCCTCAGTGCCCATGATCAGAGAGCTGAGCTCACCAGGCCCACCTCGTGCCCAAGCACCTTCCCAGGACTCCCTCACAAAGTCACCTTTAAATGAAGATCCTGAGACCCCAGGAGTCCTTCTCCCCTTCCAGATGGCCCCTGTTCTCTGAGGATGCATTTCTTCACCTCTCATTTTCTAATAAAGCCCTTCCTCTTTGCTAAGACCTGTTGTTCTTTTCTGTGGCTGGCCTCTTGAACCTATCAGTTGACAATGATGGTGCCCACAGCCAGCGGTTCTTGTGATGCTTTGAAAGCAGTTAGTCTTCCCAGTATTCCACTGTCTTCTGACTTCCAAGTGGCTCCTGCAAAGGGTTCTGCTGGTTGGATTTTCAATGCTTGGTTATCTGACTTCTTTCTTCTGGGAGTTTATTTGTTTTTGTCCTTTAATTTTGAACTTCTACAGTTTAGGTGTGAATTGTCACCTGGCTAATTATTCTTTTGCTGTGACTTGAGTAGAGTTCATATTGCTTCCTGAATATGAGGACTCGTGGCAATAGCCAGTTCCTGAAAAACCCCACATTCCTGTTCTAATGCTTCTCCGTGCCTTCCCCGTTGCCTCCCTCGAGAAGTCTTTTATATCTTTGTAGTCTGTCTCGATGTTTTTTTCCTCTGCTTTATTACCTACATTTTTTATGTGACTGAATTTTAGTATTCATATTCTTTTTTTTTTTAAACTCACATTCAGTTCTGTTTAATCTTTTGATTTATTTGAATCACTTTTTCTTTTCTAGAAGTTGTCTTAGGGCTTTTTCCAAACTGTTCATTTTGGGACTCACCATATATTAGAGTCATTTTTGTTGTTTTAGCTTGTTAGAAAGCCGTGTGTGTTCTATGTCTGCTCATTTAGACCAGGCCTGCCCTCAGGGTCTGATTCCTCCTGTTCTGCAGGCACCTCTTGCCTCTGGTATTTGGTGTCTTTTCAGTTGGTCATGATCACCTTCTTCAGTTCTGTGCTCCTTCATTGTCCTTCTGACCTGCTGCAGGCTCCATCAGAGGGAGAGTCTCAGTGCTTTGCTCATCTCTGCACACCCCTCTCTCCAGTCTGAGCTCAAAGACACTCCTATCTGAATGGACAGGCACTGCTCAGGGCTCTCGGGAGGAAGGCACTGAACTGGGGCACCTTTCCCATGAGAGAGAGACTTAGGGGCAAAACCCAAGCATTCAGAATTTTCTTCTTTTCTCATCACATGTTTCCCGGTCAGATGGAGCAGCCATCACTGGCAAAGGCATGGGGTTGTTAAGACTTTTGTGGGGCTGGGTGGAGCCCCTTCCTCTGAGGTCCTTCCTGGGCTGTGAGATATGGAGGGGACCTAAGTAACATTGGGATAGGTGTTGGCAGCTGGCTCTTCTTTTCCATTTTTCTCTGAGGGAACATTTCTTAAGTATATAGCATGTGCTGCCCTGGCTTCTGTGCTGGACATAGTGGATGCTACCTGGCCCTTGGGGCTCACAAACATCCCTATGCAGTGTACTGACCATCTCTGTCCCTTCCTGGATTTCCAAGAAGTGCTTTTCAGATTCCACATTTTATAGCCCCTAAAATTTCCTCGTGAATCCACTGAAGCCTGTCTACCATACTCAAGTGAGTATGGCAAGCTCCTCCTTGTAGAAATGTTTGAAATTTGCCCATTTCATTAAAAGGACATTTTCTTCAGTGATCATTAATTATATTAAGATGGACTTGCACCATTTAGACTGCATTAACTGTCTCACTTCTTCTAATAATGGTGCATTTGTAATTTTAGATAAGAAGGGAATTATCAATTCAATTTGACCATAAACTGTATCCCAGAGACTAAAAGTGATAGTATCAAGTCATCTCATATGAATAGTACAGAATATTCATTTTATCATTAAATTTTTTTTGTGATACTTCTTTTGTGCAGCAAGCAGTTGGTGGTGGGAGGAGAGTGTGTAGCACCTCTGAACTAGAGCCCTGATTCTTTTTCATATCACCTTAATGTCTGGGTGGAAAACTATATTCTTTTTAAAAAGCATTTTCTTTTCAAATTGCAAAAACAAAGCATATTTTATTTTTCAGTTTCAACTTTAAGAGATATATCTAGTACTCACAAAGAGCAACCAAGAAAGCCAAGTTTGAAAACTCAGAATGGCTCAAAACAATGCCGGGCATAAACCACCCATCAAATCTCTTTCTAAGTGCTATGTCTAGCACTGGTCCCTCCAGTCCTCTCTGGTCCCCACACCATACACCAAAGGCAGCAGGCTTGCAGTTGTAGAGGAAAGGAACAATACTGGGTCATGAGTTCTGTGTCTTGCATGAAGGGTTCCTCAGAGTAGGACCAGGGGGAGGGTGGCAGGAAAGGGCTGCAGCACCTGCCATGCAGGGGCACTGCTGAAGCTGATGCATCCCTGGGCTGTTGAGGACAGTGCAGGAGCCTGGGAATCCCATGCTGGGAACAAATAAAGGGAAAGAAAGAAACTGAAAGTGGTCTCATGGCAGAGTTTGGAAACTCTTTTGGAGGATATATAAAAATGTGGAAACTCTTCCCAGCAGGTACGTAAACAGAAAACCATGCATTAAAATTCAGAGGTTACTTGAGGCCGCTTCTGCCCTCCGTCTGGTCAGTGGTAGTTCATTAAACCCTGCTCTCCTTTTCCACCCTCATTTCCTTTCTGAAGTCTTCACATATCTAGCATGTCACTGTATTTTCAAACAAGTTCTGTTCAGGAAGAAGGGCAGATATGGATCTTATCTCTACCACAGGTGGGAAAGCACATGGGAAGTTTCAGTGACTCGTCCAGGACCATGGTCAGTGGGCGGCAAGGCTGAGTCATTGAATTGCTCAGAGCTGGAGCTCGGAAAGCTTCCACCTGCTGCTGGAATTCTGTGCAGCCCCATTAGCCCGGCTTTAGAGAGTGCAGACCTAACTCCAAATGACACTGCCACACCTTTTCTAACCACCAGCTGCTCTGCTTCCTTGCCTGTGACATGGAAACAAAAATCCCCAGCACTGAGGTTCAGTGAGGTTGAACGAAGTAATAGAAGCTCCAGTCCCAGGTCCTGGGCTCACCTGTGCCTGCCAGTGAAGAATTGGTCCCATCATGAGTGGCCTCGAGCTTTCCTGAGGGGCTTTTGTTGCTGAAATGTGAAACTCATACTGAGGCTCTGATCCAGTTAGTATTTCCAAATAAAAATTCTACCTGTATTGCAGAAATTTGACAGAAGATAAGACACAAATATTGGCTTCTTGATGATATCAGAAATTGGCTCATGCACTGCCTGAAACATGGCATGTGATTACCCCTTTTTCAGTACAAGTTATTAAACTCCTTCACTAAATTGATGCTTCAAGTGCACTGAATTTTCATCTCTGTAATGGTGCTGCCTCCCCTTTCCAGGTCTGTTCAGAAAATCCATGGGAAAAGGAGATCTTAATTCTTGTTTCTGAAGATAAAACTAGGTTCCAAAGTTATAAAGTTGTATTAATCATAGAACAAGCTCCCTTATTCTTATAAATACACTGGAAAGAAGTGCATCAGGAAGTCCTGCTGGCTCTGCTTCAAGTGTACCAGAATCTGACCATTTGCATTACCATGGTTACCACAGTTCTGGGCCACCATAGTCCCTTGTCTGGATGGCGATCAGGGCCTCATCACGGCCTCCTTTCTTCCTACTTCACCTCCACTGAGTAGCAGACACATGATCATGGAAAAGCATGCATGGGATACTGTCACTGCCCTCTCCATGTCTTACCGAGGCACCTCGCCGATCGGGGATAAAGCCATCACCACTCATAGCCTGTCAGCCTCAGGAACCCCCTTGGCCACCAGCCTGCATTTTCCACACCCCTGGACTCCTCTCCAATGCTGGACTGCCCAGCCCACAGTGTTTGTTCCCAGCCCAGATAAAATGAGGGTTAACTTATTTTTTCAGCTTAACTGAGCCCTGGGGCACCCAAGTTGAACCCCACGTCTGAGTGTGTGTTGAGTATTTCTGGATGAGATGACCATTTGCATCTCAGGATGCAGCCAAGTGTGAGTGGGCACCCGTAGTTCACCGAGGGCCCAAGTGGAGCAAAAGGTAGAGGAATAGGAACGTGGCCCTTCACTGCCTGCTGGCCTCAGCTAGGATTAGTCTTATCTTCTCTGGACCCCAGACTAGGATTTTAACCAATGGCCACCTCGTGCTCAGGTCTTGGAACTTGCACTGAATTATACCTCCAGAGGCTTTAGGTCTCCAACTTGCACACAACAGGTCTTGGGACCTCACAGCCTCCATGATCATAGCATCCAGTTCCTCAAAACAAATCTCACATGTATAAGTGAAAGATTAATGTGTGTGCACATATGTAGATGAAGATACCTGTCTAGAGAGAGAGAAGTACCTCCTTTTCTATATTACACATTACATAAAATAATCTCCTTTCTTATAAATTAATATATACATAAATATATGTAATTCATGTACAAAAGGTTCTTATAATTAAGAAAATAGTTTATGTATAAACTTATATGAATTTATTAATACATAAACTTATTAATATAAACTTATATTAATAAGTTTATGCATAAACTTATATTAATTTATTATATATTTCATACATAAAGTATATATGTATGTTAAAAGAATTTACATAGCTTTAAAAGGCTGTATGTGTATAAATCATATATGTGAATGTACTTTTAATGTATATGTATATATGTGTGTAAAGCTATGTATATACTAATTTAGACATAAACCTATGCACATGTGTGTGATAAAGGGACATATGTGTAACTCCTTTGGCTCTTTTTCTCTCAAGAACCAGGCTGACAGACCCTCACTTCCTTCAAGAGCCTGTGTGCCTTATTCTCAACAAGGTCAATTCTTTGCTCAGATATTTTCTTTCAAAAATCTTTCTTGCACCTGCTCAGAGTTGCCTCATGCTCCCTAACACTCTTGAGAACTCGTATTTGTCTCCACTTATGTTCTTTGTTAAAAACACCACAGTTCATTAATTGTAATGGAAATATTTTTTTTCCAAATTTTAGTCTCTCTGAAATTGGGATGCATCAGGGGAAGTGGTGATACTGTTGCTGTTGTTGTAGATTTGCATCAACACTTGCAGCATAGGTGTCAGAGGCTGGTGGGAACACCCCACAGCTGTGATGCTGCTGACGTTGGTGTGTACTCTGCCTTGGTCTACAGGGAGGAGCAATTTGGAAGAGGAGGCCCTGAGGGTGAAAGTGTTCTGGAAATGCAGCAACAAATCCATCTTGTTTATGTTTTCCTTTCTAATTATTGACAAGGATGATATGTGACAATGAAATACAAACAGATGTGCTCCTCTAATAAATATTTACATGAATTTAAAGTGTCAAGATGGAGCCTCTTTCCCATGGTGCACAGAGTAGGAGTCCAGCACAACCGGAGGTCTCTGGAACTTGGTAAAATTCAGCATCAAGTGCGCTCAGGTCTTGCCCATGCTATCCATGTGGGAAGCCTCGGGGAGGACCAGCAGCACCACTGCTGTGGGACACGGGACTTGCCCATTGTGGCCCTAATGGCCCTCCTCTGGCTGAAGGCAGGCTTACGCTGACATAGAGGAAGGATGGGTGTACATAGGAGGCTCACAGTGTGGATTTCTGCCAGCACACGTTCCTGATCCTTGTTAATGGTGTGGTGTCTCCACATTTGCGCAGCCCCCTTCCTGCACTGTCTCCATCACAGGGCCTGCAGCCTTCCACACCCTGCTAATCCCTGCTGAGGGCCATTACCAAGTAGGAATGACGCATCAAAATCCTTGCCAGTGTACCCCATGTTAAATGGACTTGCCTTGGAAATTTGCTGCGACCTTGCTTGTGTGTTTGAGAAAGGTGACCCTGCTCAATCACCAGGGTGGATCCAGGATTAGGGTGTATCTTGCAGGAAGTATCCCCGTCCTTGGGTTTAGGGCGTGACAATAGGAGCTTTAGGGAAGTTGGAGGTTGAAGATTATTCCTGCTGGGAGTAGGGCGTGCCTGCTGCCTGAGTTCCCGCTGGGTTCTCCTGGAGAGAAAGTATTTAGGACTTGAATTGTGCGGGAGATGGGGATTGCCCCTGGACCTGTGTGGAGGCAGTGTGAGATCGGAAATAAAGAATTGCTCTTTGAACCTACAAAGGTGTGTGGTGGCTCGTAATTCTGTGCCAAGCCGAGACCTTGGCAAATCCCCTCCTACCTTCAGGTAGACCCTTTTTACTTTCCATGTGCTCAAGAGCACATGTGGCTCTTCTCTTCGCATCTGGCTTGTTCTGCTAGAAGTTCAGGCTGCTTTATTCAGTAGTTTCAGAGTTTCCAGGCTTGTATTGAGGTTTTTGACCTTAGGTTGATTTTTTTTTAATAGGGTGAGATGTGGCAGGTTGGACTCTTCTGCATGTGGAGACCCATATTTCCCAGCACCACTTGTTGAAAAGGCTTTTTCTAGTGTCTGTGCTGTCCGTTGATCTGTGTGTCACTACAGCTTGGTAGTGTGTCCTGAAGTCAGGTACTGTGGTGCTCCAGCTTTGCCCTCCTCTCTCAGGATGGCTTTGGCTGTGGTGCTCCTCCATGGGTCTTAGGATTGCTTCCTGCAGCTGCAATTCCAGGGGTACAAGAGTGCTTTAATGAGGCAGAGTGCATATGATTCTAATATCTCCATGGCTTTTATCATGAAGGCATGATGGCCTTCATCAGATGCTTTGCCGCATCTGTTATAGTTTAGATATTGTTGTCCCCCAAAAGGTCATTTGAGAGACAATGAAGAAGTGAAGACAGTTTAGAGGTGATGCTGTTGGGTTATGAGCACCTTAGCCTAATCAGCACATTAATTCCCTGATGGGGACTACCTGGGTGGTAACTGTAGGCAGGGAGGGTGTGGCCAGAGAAGTGGGTAGTTGGTGGTGTGCCTTTGGGGTTTATGTTTTGTCAGTGGTGATGGAAGTCTATTTCTGCATCGTGAGCTATGTCTTAAACTATTTTCCTTCACCACACTCTTCCACCCTGATGTTCTGCCTCACCTTGGGCCCAGAATGGAAGCTTCTGAAACTGTGAGCCCCAAATTAGCTTTTCCTCTTCTAAAACTGCCTCTCAGATCTTTTGGTTGTAGCAATGAAAAAAAAAACTGAATAAAACAGTACCTATTGAGATGACCACATTGTTTTTCTCCTTCATTCTGTTGCTTTGTGTCACATTTATTGATTTACACTTCATGACCCATCCTTTCATCCCTGGAGGTACACCAACTTGATGACAGTGTTTGCTTTGTTTGATGCGCTGTTGAATTTGATTTGCTGGTGTTTTATTATTTTTACACCTATGTTCATCAGGGATATTAACCTGTAGTTTTCATTTTTTGTTGTGTCCTCCTTGGTGTCACAAGCAACCTGTGGGCTGTCTGTGGATTGTGATGCACATAGTAGCCTCTTGATGGGACAGGCCTAGCTCTGTGAACTCCCTGTTAGGGATTGAACATGTGATGCAGGTGTATATTCACCTCTAGCTCTGCCCAAGAGCCTACCCAGCACCTGAGATGGGTATGACTCACCAAGATGTCAATCAATCTGTTGACCAGAGACATCATGGAGCAAGACTCCACCCTTGAAAAACCTTATCCCCCTCTGATGCTTCTGCTATTAAATAAAGGGATTCTGAGCTCATACTCCCTTTTCTAGTGCTCTTTCCAGAGTGGAAGCTAACCATAAGGTCACAGAGCCATCCTTCTGTCGCTTTAAAAACTACTCTCTGTGTTGCATGATTTTTCACCACTTTCTTAGTTTAGTGTTGCAGCTAAGAGCTGTCCAGCTTTTTAAAACCCAGTTCATCTCGTCTACATGGGTCGTGGGCATGACCTTGGGTTTTGGTAACCGAGTGATGCTGGTCATGCATAGACTGAGTTTGGAAGGGGTCCCTCTCTTTCAATTTGTGGGATAGTTGAGAAGCATTGGTGTTAGTTCTGATTTAAAGTTTGGTAAGATTCAGCTGTGGATCCATCCAGCCCTGGGCTTTTCTCAGTTGAGAGATTTTTATTAGTGATTCAATCTCATTATTTGATATTGGTCTGTTCTGATTTTTTATATCTTCTTGGTTCAGTTTTTGTAAATCATTTGTTTCCAGAAATTTTTCCATTTCTTCTAGATTTTCTAATTTGTTAGCATCTAAAACATTTTTAAACCCTCTGTATTCCTTTGTACTTCTGTGGAAGCAGTTGTAACATCTCCATTTTATCAGTGTGGGTCTTCTCTATGTTTTCTTGATTGGTGAAGCCAAAGTTTTGTCAAGTTTGTTTATCTGTTGAAGAGCCAACTCTTTCATTTATCTTTTCAGTTGCTGTTCTGATCTTCGTTTATTTCCTTAGACTATTTTGAGTTTGGTTTCTTCTTGGTTCTCTCAGTTTTGGTGAGTATCATCAGTTTGTTTATTTGAAATCTCTGCAGGTGCACAGCCTCACCTCACCTTCATCCTTCTGGCCCCCACCTAGAACCCCGCCCAGGCCCTGGCTCCACTCCTTGCCCACCCACTTTGCCCTTTTAGATCCTTCAGATTTAAATGTCCCTGGGGAGACCTTCCTAGAAGTGCCCTACTCAAACCTAATCTCTGTCTTCTCTGAATTCCCAGCCCTTTAAACTCCTGCCACTGAATGTATAAGTCACTTTTTTTCATTCATCCATGTATTTATTTGACAAATACTGGTTGATGTTTATGCATCAGGCACTGTACACCACCTGGGAACACAGGTGACTGCAGAGGAGTTTATGAATGTCGCTCACTTTCCAGCCACAACCTGGCCTGAACTCCAAGACAAGGAGATCACACTTCACTCCTGTGCAGTGCCTTCAGTGATGCATGTGAGGATGATGACATCCTGCTTTTTGTTGCCTGTCTCATCAGGCTCTGTAGTATAACAAGAATAAAAATCAAAGTGCCACTGAATCCCCTTTTTTGCTTATGAAGTGTGATTCCTAATTCTAGCTCGTTTGTGAACTGTCATGCATTTGACCCTTGAGGGCCTTTAGGAATGAGCATTTCTCTTTGTTACCATGGTGGGTGTGCCAGCTGGATGGAAACTGACCTAGTTCTAGGGAGCAGGGGTAGGAAGAAGCAGGGGAAAACAGAATAGAGAATGGAGAATGTTTCTTTTGAATACACGTAAACACTAGCATGGAAATCTGATTCACCAAAACGAACTTGGAATTAGACTTTGGGCTATTAAAAATGATTTATCGGGAGCCTGCTAGTGCCCTCTCAGCTCCCTCTGTCTTACCAGAAGTCTGTGTCACAATGTAAAATCTCTGTCCCCTGTCTTGGAATGTAAACGTCAAGTCATAAGTCAATATTAATAAAGTAAAAAAATTATTAGAAATTAGAATGTATGGAAATCTCTTGACTTAAAGATGACAAGTGGGTTCAAAGTCCAGGGGATTTGGCAGGACATGCACTGGCTGTGAGGGAAGACAGTGTCCAGGTTAAGACCCTGAAAGCAGCCTGCTTCCAGTGAGCTCACCACTCTCTCCTCAAGTTCAAAGTGCAGGAAGCATTGTTAGGTGGAGTTTTGGCTGAGTGTTTGTGAAGTTGTGTGATGAATTATTCCTTAAATGCTCTGAGACCTAGTGCATACTCTAATCTGGCTCCTGCCAGCTTGAACGCAGGAGAAAATGGAAATCCAGATGAAGACTTTGTTGTGCATCAAAGCTAAACACCTTCTGCCCCTGCCCATGTTTCATTTCCAAATATCCATATTATTTCCACCCACGACTCCAGTGGGGAAGGTGACCTTCAAGAGGTGAAGGTCAGCTTAACTGCCCAGCAGCAGGAAGGCCTGGAACAGAAACATGGAACATGTCTAGCACCTAGGAGTGAGGAATGCCTGCGGGCACAGCACCCAGGACTCTAGCAGCAGCCCAACATGCCTCTCCTGTGCTTCCTCCTACTGCCCGCTGGGTACTTCCTCCAGCTATTTTGAGAAACAGTGGACAAATAAGAACTACCTGTGTTGAGGTGTACCAGGAGATATTTTGATGTGTGTATGCGCTGTCAAGTGTCACCTCAGTTGAGCTGATGTGTGTGTCCCTACCTTGCTGTTATTCTGTGTGTGGGGTGGGTCAGAATGTTTGAGGGCCTCTCAGTGCATTCAAGCACACTGCAGTGTCCTTGGCTGTGGTTCCCTTCTCTGCTTTATTTCTCCAGAGCTTATTTCTCCTGCCTCTTCAAGTTTGTAGCCTCCCACCAAGATCGTATCCTGCCCATGTCATGGGTCTCTACTCTGTTCCTAAGAGTTGGACTTCTATGTTTCACTTACCTGGAAATCTTGATGTGTTCTTCTCTCTGTGTCTTTGTTTCCTCGCATGTCCCTGGGATTGTGCCTGCTTCCTGCACACAGCGGGCTGCACTTTTCTCTCCAGGCTGAAGCACATTTCATTCCCATGATTGGATACTGACTCATTGGTCAGTGGACACTGACATGGCTTGACTTGTGTTTAGTGACCGTCAGCACCTCTTCATATGACTGTGGGCCATTTTGATGTTGTCTTTGGAAAGCTTTGTGTCCAGGCCCTTCACTTGTTTTCTAATTGGCAGTTTGCAGTTGAGTTGTACAAGTTCCTTATTCATTTTGGGTGCTCTGTGCTTCCTGGTGGAGCCGGAGTCTCTCTGTCCCTTCCCTGCACCTTGCCCTGCACCATGCTCTGCACACTTCAGTTCATCCCTGAGCCCACAATGGCCTGCATAGAGCCAGTGATCAGAAGAAGATGGGTGACTGGAGGGTCAGTCATGGGCCTTGATCCTTCCCCTGGGATGGTCCCGAGCTTGCAGACTCCCTGTGGTGCCACCTTCCTGGAATTCCTGTCCTTTCTCTCCCACCTAAACTGTCCAGTTAGAAGGATCTGGCAGCCCCTCACTCAAGGTACGGGTGGTAACTTGCTTTTCTGCCCAGGAATTACAGTTCCAGAGACATTGGGAGAAACCCTATGAATGATGTGCTGCTTGGTGGGAGCAGCTGGGAGGGAGCAGCAGATGGCATTGGAAAACGTGCCCTGTGGTCTGGGGTCTGCTCCCACTGGGATGCAATGTGGCCCACTCAACCCAGCCCTCGACTGGACTGCGTTCTCCTGTCTGACAGTGGTGGCTCTTCCTGTCTGCCTCCCTCAGGGCTGTTATAAGGCTCACAGAGTTGCCTGACTTGAAAGCATGCACATGAGCTCTAGCAGTATTCATGTGTCAGGGGTTGTCACTGTTGAGCTGTTCTGTCCCATGAAACATGTGTGCAGATGTCCCCATGGCCTTAGTGGAGCTCCCAGTAGAAGAGCAGGCACATTACTGAGGAAGACACTTGGGTGTCTTGCCCAGGCCCCATGGCACCTGTGTGGTCATCCCAGGCTGTACTTCAGACAGGTGCTCTGACAAGGTGCTGGGAAACTGGCTCTGATTCAGCTGGGCAGGTGTCATGTGGCTTCTCAGAGCTGCGAGGCTTGTCCGCCCTTGACTCGCTGCACGCACAGTTATTATTGCATTACAGCAGCTCATTTCTGGGACCAGTGCATGGCTCCTGGGACTTCAGAGTGGCAAGAGAAGTCAGAGGTGATAAGACTGCAAGAGGGACAGTAAATCAAGCCACCATGAGCTGGGAAAGTTTCCATGTCACATAAGACACATTGACAGGGATGTGCCTATTGTCCTGCATTTTTATTTCAGTATCAACAGAAATACTGCTAAATTCTAGAGAAGAACCCTAACACCTCACCCAAATGCCAGGGCTGAAAGGAAGGCAGTGCCATTGGTGTCAGAGTGACAGGAGGAGGTAGTAAAGAAGGAGAGTCGGATGGAAGGCAGAGCATTCTTCTCTCTAGTGCTTTTCTCAGAAACAACAGAAATTTAAATGGACTGGCCTGTCTTTTCCACTATATCCCTTTTCTCCTATCTATTTTTTTCCTCCAAATTAACTCTAATACCTCCCCCTCAATAAACATCAGAACAGGTGCAATGAACACTTTTTGATGTTGTTGTTGTTACCAGGGATTGAAACAAAGGGCACTTAACCACTGAGCTGCATCCCAGCCCTTTTTATATTTTATTTAGAGACAGGGTCTCTCTGAGTTGCTTAGGGCCTTGTTAAGATGCTGAGGCTGGCTTTGAACTCAGGATCCTCCTGCCTCAGACTTTGGAGCCACTGGAATTACAGGCGTGCACCACTGCATCCAGCTGCACTGGATACTTTTGACTGAAAGTCTGAAGTCTAAAGTTCTAATTCACTCTCTTATTACTTCATTGAGAGCTTAAAAATTATGTTAGTGATAAGGACATAAGGGTAGGAAATAGGCCTTGCAACCCCAGAACTAAGCCACGACTCAGTGTTCCCACGGTCCCCAAGGTGATCTTTCCTGGAATGCATCTGTGTGTGTGGCTGGGGCCCATCGTCTGCCTGGCTTCTACCAGGCTAGGACTTAACACACAGCTTGAACAGATGTTGTGCTTCCCAGAGCCCAGACTGTTGCCAAGATGTGACAGGCTGCTTACCCTGCAGAGAGGAAGCAGTGGCTCAGAGGGAGAGGCCTTCAGGTGCAGGTAGCTCTGGGATAATTGGCTGGATTGTCTTGGCCAGCACCACAAGAAAGTGCCCAGGTCCTTCTAAAAGGTCATTTGAAGGAGACTTAGCAGGCTCATCAGTGCATGAGCTTCTGTTCTTCAGTGCTGTCTTGGTGGGCGGACTTCCCTCCAATACCTATTTAGAACTCCAGCTCTTTTGGGGTGTGGCACAGGGTGTGAGTTATGTGCAGAGACATTCCTCTATCAATTAAGAAGCCAGGCAGCCCAGAAGGAACCTGGTTCCAGGAAAATGCTGAAAGTGCTCCACCCCCCAAAACCTGCCACCTGCTGCATGGTTTTTCATTTGGGGGTTGCCAGTCATTTCTTTGAGACACTCTACTAGTGAAAGGCAGTGTTTCCATCCTCTAGAAGCTTCCCCTGAGCCATGGTGGGAGTGACACCCCTGAGATAGAGAGGTCGAGTCAAATGAGGCAGCTATCGATTTCACAGCTGGACTCTTAAAATCACACCATGGTTGTGTGTGTGCCCATGTTCTGCTGAGGAGGGGGACGGCATTCTGGTGTGTGTGAGTGCCGTGTCCTTGTGGTCCTTCCTCATCCCAGCCTTGGACTCTGCTGAAAGGTGACACAAGGTGCCCTTCATTCTTAGGCAGGCAGGAAACAATGTCAGTCAGCATGATGGTCATGAGTCCATAGGTGACCTAATTGATTTTTAACACTGGGCTGCTTGTCAGTTTCATTCCTTTGTAATATATTTTTTAAACAAAATGCCTGACAAGTAATTTGGTGACAGGTGTGATTACTGCTGATACGGCTTCTAAGTAGCTGTGAGCTGTTGGAGGAACACTCTAAGGGTCCATCTTCCTGGTGGAGTTAAAATACCTAGAAACTAAAAGACTAAGTTTGCCCTCTGCTGGAGTTCAGAATTACACCACTGGGCTTTCATACAAATGGCGAGGATAAGATGTGTATAATTTTTCTTCACACATTAAAAATATTAGGCTTCTTTTACAATATTAGTTGTTACACTTTTGTGTTGGTTCTAGACATAGATCAGATTCAAGAACCAAAAGCTTCCATTGAAGGTGGCTTTGAGGAGTGAGGGTCAGGTGTTCTACAATAGAATCATAGCAGTGATTTGTATCTTCTTGTTCATTTTGCAAAATGTGAAGAATCGACTAACATGCCATTGGGAGCCCTGGTCATTTGGAGTTGCTTTTAGGTACTTCTACCCAGAAACAAAACCATGCCCGAGTGTAGGACATTATCACATAGTGCTCTGAGTGGAGACCTAAGTGACAGAGGGAAGGCAATGGCAAGGCAGAAAGTTGCTCATAACCTTGGTATAAACTGCGTTCCCAGTGTCTGGGTTCTGAGCATTCCTGGCACAATCAACCAGGTGGAGGTACTATGGACACAGCCTCTGGACCAGTGCCAGTGAGGGATGCAGGCTTGGAGATGTTGGGGAAGATAAAAAAATGGATCACAAGAACCATCAGCTGCAAAGCACTGTTCCTAAACTTGTCTCTAGGCACAGGGAGTGTAGCCCTGAGTTGTCCTGTCCTTCCAGCTAACCAACTTGCAGGTCCCTCTTATCTCTCTCCAAAACCACCAGCTAGCTGGAGCATCATTTTATCATGGCATGAACATTGGTATTCACACCCTCACTGGTGCAGAGATTCCAGAAACTAAACACTAGGAAGGAGGCTAATGAAATCATGGCCCATGAAATTATCTTGTGCATCTTCCTGGCTACAATCTTTTTCACATTTTATTGCATTTGGCCAAAGTTTCAGAGGGAAACTAGAATCAATAATTATCTACCTAATATAGAGAACGTGTTTGAAAGGGGTGAAGAATAGCATATTCTAGACCTAGTCATCACCATGCTGTGTAGACTTCAGTATCCAAAATAGTAGTTTGATCTGATTTTGAAACAGAGGAAAGTGGGTTACAAACATTCACATGTGTTTCCATAAAAAAACATTATACAACATGTCTTTCTGGTTTTCTACATTGCTAGAAACCATTTGCTGTTTGGTACACCAAGGTGGTCCATTGCAAAAGTGGAATAATAGCTTTTTTCCAAGTTTGCAGAAAAAATAGTGGATCAAATTTTATAAACATTTGAGTTTTTCTCAATAATTTTTTTATAACTTATGTGTTGGCCATAATTTCAGCACCTGCCAGAACTCAAGGAAAATGAGAATATCTGAGGTGTTTTCACTCTGAGTTTAGTGTCTGTCCAGGTCAGTGAGATGGTGCATACTTTTCTCTCAAAGAAAGTGGAGGATTCTTGTTATTAATCCAGGCTACTCAATGTCTGTCAGTCATCGACCATCAACTGTGTGCCACATGCATTAAATAACCAAGTTAGTGTTGCCACCAGCCCCAAGGCACATACTATTAACTCAAGGTTTGGTAAAAAAAATAGAGGCTGAGACCACTGATGTGGCTTTACCAAACTCACTTGACTCACACACAACAGTCCCTGGATTTGGACTCAGGTTTGTCTGGTCTCCAGCTCTCCAGGAAGCCTATTAACTTAAAGCCCTTTTTCTACCCCAAATGAATACATCTTAGCACTGATGCAGGACCCATTTTCTGGCACCTTCTAGGGCATAAAATGGTCAGGGATACTCTCTTCAAATAACTGTAGCTTTGATAGCTCTGAAGTCCTCTGAAGGTCCTAATACTGTGTCCTGGGGGCTATCATGAAAGCTAGTATTTGGGAAGAAGCTACTCAGGGAAAGAAAGGCTGGAGCCATCATTGGAAGAGAATAAACTGGGTGGTGGTAGTTCCCAAAAGGGTAGGCCCAGAGAGGTGTCCCCATGCTGCTCTAAAGCCCTCATTCTGGGCTTCCAGGGGCTGCTCATAGGTGTTGAGGGTGAACATGTGAGAAACCCTGATGTCATGACCCAGAAGAACCTCAACTGGCGAATGAAGCATTTAGGATGCAGCACCCAGGGTCCAACCTCACCAGACCAGAGAACCTGGCCAACACTGTCACAGAGGAAACCTGGTGAGCCGTGACAAGCTTGCCTTACTGACTGACTGCTTTTCCATGTCCCCCATGGAGGTGACGGACCAAGAGAAAGAGTTGGGTTCCCTCTCTGGTGCCACTGACCAGCGAGAGCGGATAATGGTGGATCCCACAGTCAGGATGTTGTCCTGGCAGTTTGAAGCATAACACAGAGACCTTGTGGGGAGGCCCCTCTCTGAGGAGGGCAGGGTGCACCATCTCCCTCTGCAGAGCCCTGAGCACGCTCACTTGCCAGAGGATCAGCAAGGGAGTGATAAAGAACGGAACACAGGGTGTCGGGCTCAGTGGGTGGGGCCTGGGGACCATCCCCAAGGCTAGCTTTCACCCACCCACCAGGGCCCCTCAACCGATGGTCTAATTCCTGAAGAGCTCTGCAGTGAGGACACGTCCTGCTGGTGCAGGCTCTTCCTCTCTTGTGATCATAGCTGCTCATGCAGACTTCTGCCCTGCATGCTCCACCTTCCATGGGGTAGAAACCCACATGGCCCCTACAGTGATACAAGTGGAGTCTTTACACTCAGTGGTCAGGAGGGATCAGTTGGTCTCCACCCGCAACAAGCACCAGAACCACTTGGAGGACCTGTTTCTGAGCAGATTGTGGTGCCTGCTGCTGGCCTTCTGATGGGGAGAGAGGCCCAGCACCGATTCTGGACCTCATGTTTGCACTTCTGTTTTGCAGCTCAGGTTGTTCCTGCTGGTCATACTGTAAGAACTAAGGATTTTTATCAAAGGTGCATCAAGCCAGGGATGTTGGTGCTCGCCTATAATCCCAGTGGCTCAGGAGGCTGAGGCAGGAGGATGCTAGTTCAAAGGCAGCCTCAGCAACTTAGCAAAGTCCTAAGAAACTCAGTGAGACCCCATCTCTAAATGAAATATAAAAAAGGCCTGGGGATGTGGCTCAATGGCTGAGCATCCCTGGTACCAAAACCAAAACCAAAACACAAAAACAATAGCAAAAAAAAGTTTAAAAATTTCCATTGACAAATTGAAGAGAACTCTGCAGCACTCCATGTGTGTGTGCTTGTCTTGGACCAACAATTGCAGCTCTCTTACACAACCATCTTGTCCTCGAGTCTTCTGGGAAAGTAGTTTCATCAAATGCAGAAATTTATACTACTTAAACTCTATACAATGACAAAACCTACACAGGATGCCAGTTTCAATGAAGACCAGCTCTAGACCTCAGCATGTATTTCATCCCAGCTTGCTTACTTGTTGCAAAACAGATAGGATTTCAGTAATGTCACTAATTTCAAGTACTAATTGCATAAAAATATCTAAGAAGAGTGTACTGCCCAGAAAAGCCCAGCTCAGGAAAGAGTGCAGATGTATACAGCTCTTCCTATCTTGTCGGTTTGTAAGTTCACTCTTAGAAATTAGAGCATCAAATTAAAGATTTTGAGCCATCTAGTACAAATTATTATACTTTTCTTAAAACAACTTGCATGTTCTGACATGTGCCAATTGTAACAGTATTTGCTGAGAGCCATAGCCAAGTAGGAATAACGCATGGCATTTTTGATTGAGAGGTGACACCAGCAAGCTATTGAGATGACAATGGTTATGTTAAGATGTGGACTCAATTAGACACCCCCCCCCCCCGTCTGCCTTGGCCTGCTACTTTGGATTCCCAGAGAGTTCCCATTGGTTGGGGAAGTGTGGGAGGAGGGATTTCCGGTTGGTGTGGTGTGTTCCAAGAGAAGGCCGAGTGCGTGACATTCATGAGAGTTTTGGAAATAAAGTTTGTTCCTGCTTGAGTGGCCCATGATTTTTTGCCCAGCCAGACTGTGGCAAGTATTTACTCATTAAGTAAGTGTTTTAGCCCTGTCCCTTCGTATAAGGAAGAATGTTGGAGATGAGCATGCAGAAATGCAGATGGGAGACTCTGAGGCTGTGTAAAAAAACCTGGTGCTGAGAGTTCTGCAGGCTCTGGGAATGGCTGGTTGGAGAACCAGCCCCATCTGTGGCTGTAGACTTGAATCTTCATACCCAGCTGCTCATGGAAAAAGAACAGACATTTCTGCCAAGGACTCGGTACATGATTACAGAAGGCTGGGGTGGGATCATATTTACCTCTAGCAATGATGGACCCTACCCTCTGTTCTTACTTCGTGGGAAAGGAAGCTCTGGGCAGCTTTTCTCATTTTAGCTGAGCCTATAAAAGAAGAGGCCAAAGGCTTTCCTGGAGACAGTAAAAATGAACAGTGCCCACCATTGGTGAAATAACCATAAAGACAGCAAAATAAGGACTTGTTCTTGGGAGGGAAACCATAGCTCCAGAGAGAGCCAAAAGCCCCACCCTGAGCTTCCTCAGTGGGCTGCATACTGAGCCACAAAGAGAGTGGGGGTTCCCTCATAATATAATGAGGTACAAGGTGTGGATTGCCTCCTCACCAATAACATTAAATGTTGCCCTGATGACACATAATGGTGGATTGCTTGGGCATAGCACCAGGATTTTGGAGAATGAATTGCCAGTCTTCAGATATACTACATTGCTCTTACACAGAGATGCACTCTGAGAGTCACTTGGTTGAGTAACATGGAGGTCTGTACTCCCCAGAGACAAATAGCATGAACACCCAGGCCTGCTTCTTGTGTATCTCAGCCATCTCACCTACTGACAGCCCACTGTTCATTCCATCCCAAGGGCTGTGTTTAGGCTGCTGAAATTCATTTTTCTTGTGCTGAATGAATCATCGAATTAAATTCTCTAAGTACAAATTAAAGGTATCTGCATTACCAGGAAGATTTGTATTTTGTTACACAATAAGATGGTTGGAGTCGAAAGAGTTTGCAACAACTTCTCTAACCAAATTGG
Organism: Ictidomys tridecemlineatus; assembly: GCF_052094955.1. Lineage (NCBI taxonomy): Eukaryota > Metazoa > Chordata > Mammalia > Rodentia > Sciuridae > Ictidomys > Ictidomys tridecemlineatus. Next base: position 65,223,117 of record NC_135478.1, on the reverse strand, counting down.
CTTTGCCAATGTTTTAAAATCTTTTCACATTTCACTTACATATTCCACACAAATGCATAAATCTTAAGGCAACTAGAGTCAGCTGAAAAAAGAAACATTCTAAGCATTTACTATGAACAAAAGATATTTGAGAAAGTAGTCTGAGGAAGATTGGAGAGAGTACTGAAATGAATAGCAAGAGCTGATAAGCTGTGCCTCTAACACCTGGAGAAAAGAGCAGGCTGCAATCAGCTGGCACCATACTTTTTCCTCCTGTCCAATACATTTGTCTTGCCTTATGTATATGCTTCCCAGTACAACTTGTTGGTAGCTATATGACCCTGTATGAGTCACTAGTTTTATATGTATCTGTGTTTCTCTGGGCTTGTCATGGACAACTGATGGATATGGAGGAAAATGAGACCTGGATGGAACCAGCTTTAGAACATGGGTAGACAAAACAGGAGTGCCTCACATAAAGTGCATGGATCCTGGAAGTGAGAGAGACATAGAGTCAGCACCTCTCATCAGTGTGCACTTTTGTCCCCAGGAAGGTACAGGAGTGCACAGCTCCCGCAGCAGAGTACAGAAGTGCCACCGAATGTGACCCTACATGGCACACTGAGTTCTGCTCTAAGAAGTGCCTCCCGTGGGTCAGTCTGCATGTGCCTTCATTTTCAGTATGTATTGTCTTGTTATATGTTTTTTCTTCTAATTTACTATTCTTTGTTCTTGCCAATAATTTTGCCTAGGAAAATGGATCAGTAATAAATATTACTTTTGTGGTTAGATATTCTGGGGTTAATATTCTCATTTTTTACCTGATAGCTTCTCCTTTCCCTCATTCTCTTTCACCTTCCCTCCCCCTCCTTTTTTTGAGACACACAGGTCATTATTTCTCTGTTTTGCATTCATATTTTCCTTTATGGTGTTTGCCTATTAAATCCTGTTTAAAACTTCATAAGTACTCCAAAATTATGTGTTTACCTTGATTGTCTTATCATCCTTTCATGAATTTTCTCTTTTACATTTAAATCTTTAAATCATCTATTTTATTTTACACCAATCAGTAAGGAAGGGGTAGGCCTTAATTTTCTTTTCAAGTAATTAGCAAGTTGTCACAAAACCTTTTGAAGTAATGATTTTTTCTCTGGTTGATAGGAAATCCACATTTATAATGCAATAAGCTATTCTTAATATCTGTAGCTATGATTTGGAAATTGACCCAAATATTGGAAGAGTCTCTGGTGTACAAGAGACACTCTCACATTGCTCAGACCGTGTCTTGGTCAGAACCACGCAGGTCCGCTCACTCTTGCACAACCATGACAGTGACAGAAAAGAGGACCCCCACCTCCCCTGCTCCCCCCGCACCACCCCCTATCCCAAGAGACTTTCTGGATAGAGGAGATTAGAATCGTGCATGATCTTTCAAATGTCAGAAGAATATTATTTTCTTTTTCTTATTTCAACACTTTGAAAATGTAGTGGATACTCTTATCTCATGGATCAAACAAAAGATGGATCAAATAGGGCCCATGGGACATTGTTTTCCACCCTTCTGTGTGTGGTAGCACTTCAAATACTTCTCATTAGTAATTAATACACTTTATAATGCTTTGAAATGACATAGGTATATATTATTTGAGGTGAATTTCCATGAAATTATATAAGCAAATATAAGCTTGTAAGTATGATCAAAATGAAAAGAATAAGAATTTATGTCCCAGATTTGCATGAATTAACACATCATTAAATTTTGCTATGAAGTTTCTGGAAGTCAAGATATAATGAGCAATATAATGAAGTGTTGAGCTTTCTTTTTTGAATTAAAGAAGTAGGCAATTTATCAGTAGAAATACAATTTAATACCAGGAAATTTTTAAGACAAATTTGGTTTTAGCACATGGATTCTCTTTAGAAGATATTTATCTATGTAATAGTTAATGAATCACAATTTTTTTTAAAGAGAGAGAGAATTTTTTTTACTGCAGCTTGGTCTCTTGCAGCTGAGGAGAGGCAGAGCTTTGGTGGTGCCAGTGACCCACACTGGAGCTTTGTTGCTGAGCACTGGTTATCTGGAAAGGACAATTCTTATCAAGAAAAACCCGTATCTCTTCCACCCTTCATTTGAACAGTGTTTCAAAGACCTGTGAGTGATTAGCTATAACTGAACTTGTATCATGCCTTATCAGAACTCTGTAAATAGATAACTGTGGCATTTAAAAATACATTCATTTAAAACTATATTTGAGGTGCACATAATTTAAAATACAGAATAAAAACACTGATCCCACTTATAAGGTTTAAAATTTAGCTTCAGAGATTTAAAATATCATAATCATAAAATAAACAGATATGCAACTTTGGCAAATAAAACAAAGTAGGATTGAGCAGGATTATGGGAGCCTTTGGGGGGCACTTATTCCAGATCAGGTATTGAGGAGGGTCTCCCTAGGGTGTGGATGGGAGGACCAGGGATGGCCCTGGCCCTGAAGTGGCAGGTGTGTGGCTGAACAAGCCCCCCTCAAGAACAGCCAGGAGAGGTGGGCATTGCACGACTGTCATGGAAGGAAGGCTGTGAGCAGCTAAGTCTAAAAGAAATGGGAGGACACACTGGGGGAGAAAAGCAGGACTGGCACTTGCCATTTGCACAGGGCAGCTGGCAGGGTGGGACCCTGCAGAATAAGGGCTGGCCAGTGAGGAGAGCCCTGGGCTCTACACAAGGTGAAGATGGACACAAGGATCTCGAGGTGGGTTGTCCCTCAAGACTGAACCCCGAGTGCTGAATTGAGAACACTGCTCTTGCCTAGCTGCCTGTGGAGAGCAAGATCAGATTCATGCTAGAGGAAAGCAGAGAGTCTGGAGCCCCAGAGTGTCTTTACAAATGGCATTGAGAACAAAACCCCAGTCAGAAATCACCGGGGGAGATCAAAGTCAATGAAAAAGCACAGAGTGTATGCAGGTGTGTGCACACGCATGCACACACACATGAAGGCTTGTGGTACACCAGAAAGAAACCATCAAATGTGGACTTCAGTAAACATATCATTAGTACATTTTAAGAAGTAAATTGTAAGATGGAGATGTATGTCACATGTTGGAATCTACTGGAAAATATGAAATGGAAATATTAGAAATGCAAAAAAAATTAAGGTCTGAAAATATGAACTCACTGGATGAGTTTAACAGCAGATTCAACACAGATGGAGAGAGTAAGTGAGAAAAAAAGTTTGTGGTCAGAGAAAAATATAGAAAAGAGCATGATATACCCAACACATTTTGAAACCTCTGACATGGCTATAGCTGAAGTTCCAGAAGGAGAGGAGGGAGGAAATAGAAGAGAAACTCGATGATAGATGAAAACATCTCCAGAGCAGCAGAATGAGCCAACAGATCAAGAAGCACTAGGAAATCCAGTTTAATATATAATTCCATAAATACATTTACAAAGACAAGACAGCCAAGGACATGACCATCAAGTTCCCAGGAGCTGAAGAGGAGAGAGGATCTCAAAACCTGAAGAGATGAAGTGTGCACCCTCCACCCTAGGAGTGATAGTGCTAGTAACCGACTTTCAGCTTGCAGTCGGAGGTCAGAGGTGCGTCACTGCCACAGGAGCAATGGAACAGGTGCCAACATGGGAATCTGTGCACTCTGCATTTCTCTTCAAAAACAAAAGCAATTAGAGCATTTTCTGAAAAATGAAAACCTAGAAAACTTGTCATCAGCAAACTTCCAGTAAAGAGAAAACTAAGGCATTTCTTTGAATCACAGAAACATGATCACAGATAAAAATGGGAAAGCTATAAAAAAGAATGGAAAGGATAAATATATAGATAAATCCAAATAAATATTGAGTGTGTAGCAAAATAATTAGAAAAACCCTATATAAATAATTCATGAAAAACAGGATTTTGTTAAATGCCATTTGATTATTCAAAGTTCCTTATTACTTGGAAAATTGTAAATTTATTTATGTAATTATAAATTTAATGATATTCATCATTTAAATTAATATAATATTCAATATATTATACTACTTATATTTACTAATAATATATGTTGAACCTCCTGGATAGACATGAAAAAATAGTGATAATTGGTCTGTAACAAGAGTGAACGAGAGTCATTGACAAAGATAATTTAAAAAAGGAGAAAAATATAAAACTAATAAGATGATTGATTAAAATGCTAATACATCTGTAATTGTGCTAATGCAAATGGATTGAATACCTAGATTCAAGGAGAAAATTTGGCAGATTGTATTAGCAAATTCATCTAGCTCACAGGAAAAAAAAATAACTTGTGTAAAATATGCAGACAAAATGTGGCTGAAAATAAAATGAGAGTAAATTAAATACAGTACAAGTAAACAGTAGGCAAAATAAAGTTGATATATATGGTCTTGCATATAACACTAAAAAGCAAGAAATGATAAATTAGTAAACACAAGTAGGGTTGTTTCATACCGAAGAGACTATCTGACAGGAATGTGTTATTTTAAATGACTATACACCTAATAAAAAAGCTTCAAAACATATAAGGCAAAAATGGACAGAACTTATTAAAAGGACAATAGATATATCTATAATCTTAGGTTTTACCATACTACTTTGAGTAACTAAAAGAACATCTAAACCAAAGTTAAAAAGGATATAGAATATTGGAAAAGCAAATGTGAACAATTGTGACCTAGCTGAGATTTACAGATGCTGCATGTAATCTCAGAACATATATTGCATTCTCTCCAATATATTCTTTGCCAAATTGAAAATAAGCATGCATGCGCATAGTCTCTCTCTCAACCACAAATTATTATTATTGAAATTCTTAGCATAATTTATCTCTTAATTAGTTTATTCTTAGCATAAATTTTCTCTTGATAAGATTAAGCTAGAAATTAATACCTAAAATATAGCTAAAATATTCCTAAATGTTTATAAATCACTTCTAACAACATGTTGGCAAAAGAAATTACGAAGGAAATTAAAATCTCATTTATGTAACTTAACATCTCAATAATTTAAACAACAGAACAGCAAATAAAATCCAAAGAAATTAAAATAATAAAATAATACATATGAATGTCTTTAATATTTAAGTGGAAAACAAATGTGTGATACACTTCAACAAATTAAAAGTTGTTTTCCAAGCAACTAATGAAATTGATAAATTTAACATTTATGGAAATTGATTAGATTTAAGATTGATTTGTTTAGAAATCAAGTCTTACTACATTCTTGTTGAAAAAGGAACATCATGTTAATATAATTCAAAGAGTAGTAGAATATATTTCCAATTCTTATTAACTGACAAATGATTTCTATACCAGGTATATTAAAAGATTTTACAATATAAATTAAAAAAAAGTCTCAGACACTAGAGTTAACAAATGGGTAAAAACATTGACAAGTACTCACAAAAGGAAAATGACACACTACAGGGACACACCACATCAGTGTTTACAGCAGCAGGATTGTGGAAGGAGAGACTTGGACTACAAGTCACAGCATTGTTCCATATCTGAGCAGCTAATGATGACAGGGATTGATGAGGGCACGCTCACAGCAGGGTGCCAGATCACAGTGAAGACAAGCATTACGAGTCTCCCCAGCAGATGACTGAGTCCAAAAGCCAGGCTCAAGGGCACACGTGGTCTAATCCCAATTACATGAAGTTCAGAGTTCACCAGTGTTGGAGGGCAAAATGGGCAGTGTCTCAGAAAAGAAGGGGATGGCCTGGGCAGTGGGGAAGAGTACCAGGAGAGCCGCTGACCCAGCTCAGGTGCTGTGTGCTTGGAGTGGTGCTACGTAGGCCTGTGCTCCCTTTCAGATGGCTCACGCAGATGCGGACTTGGGACTTAATACACATATCTGAATATGCTGTACTTGGACAAAATTTTTGGTTTGTTTTTATTTATAAACAGCAGGAGAGCATTTAAGGTAAAGGAAATAGCAAGTAAAGTCCTTGTGCAGCAAGTGAGAGAGCCAGGTTCAAGGACTGAATCGAGCCCCTGTGCCTGGACTACAGAGATGGAGACATGCAAGGGTGGGGAGAGAGAGAAAGCAAGCAGGGGGACAGGAGGAGAGAGTGAGGGCAGGAAGGAGAAAGAGAAGACCAGAAAGAAAAGAGTGGTCATACAGGCTGAGGAAGGGCGTCCACAGCTTCTGTCCAGGGTCCTGGAACTTGGGAGCCTTCCCTCACAGCACAGGAAAGCCAGCCAGGGGTTGGCAAGTTTCCAGCTGAATGCATTGGAAAGGAGTAAGTAGGTGAGGGTAGGTGAGCCAAGAGCTGGCAGCAATGGCCAGGAAAGAGAGGATGTGATATCTTGGTGTGAGCAGTACAGTGGTTAGGAAAAGGGCCAGCACAGAGTAGATACCTGTGAGGACCCAGGGAGTGGAGACGGGAGACCAGGGGTGACACTGTGCTTCAGATCCCAGGCTTAGCTCCCTGACTCCAAAAGGCTTACACATCATGTAAGCATATATTTCTCTTGTTTCATAACCCTTTTATCTTAATTGCCTGTATCCGGTTATTAATAGCTTTTGTATTCTAGCCTAATAATATTATTTTGTGGATTAACCATTTCAACAGGGTTTTCCTAGTCCATCCAGTTGTATTTATAATCTAATATGAAGCATAGTTTTATTATATGTTTGGCCTAACAGTCCCTGCCCAATAGCTGGGCATAAGTAATAATTTCTTCAAAATTTACTACCCGCTGTTAATTTTTCAACTTTTTTTGAAAAAAAAATAGACTGAGAATTTTGACTCATTTATTAATTATTGTGACACTTTTTGGGGAAATAACAAGGCATATTTATGAATGTGCCTCTCAGCTTCTTTCCTGAAACTATTTATGCCTGAAAATTGTAATTTAAGCTGTCTAATTTGATTGTGACATACGTTTTATTATAAGCAAATGAAAATCCCTCCTTTTGCATAACTATATTTTCTTGCATTAGCTTCAGTTTATAATTGTTTGGTCATTTTTGTCCTATAAAAGATTCCATAGGAACTCTATAATAGAGAATCTGCCCTGCTGTTTCTGTAAAATAGACATATAATGTGAAGGAATTTCACATTACCTAAAGAGGTTTCTCAAACACTCAACTGCTTCTATTTTCCAAAATATACTTATTGACAAAGCTTCTTTATGAGAATATTGACATCTTATTGCTTGAGTCGAGAGTCCTTATCCAACCTGTTGGAGTCAGTAGACTGAGTGGCTGAAGTAGCTGTGGCCTTGGGTTGATATGGGGCACCACTAGGTATATGGAGCCCAAATGGCCTGCAATTTGTTCTTCCACTTGAAATGTGGGTATGTAGCAGGACACACTTGTTGATATTCAGAGGTAAGCAAGGGGAGGGAGACAGGGAGCTGGATCCCTATGTATTTTGGTTCACTGAAGCCTCTTACCCAACATAGAAAACCTCTAGGTCCAACTCAGTCCAGAGGATTTGGTCAGAATCATCTCATTCGAAAAGTTTATGATTTCAGTGACTTAGGAAAAACTCTGTCATTTCTAGAAAGGCCTGAGAAGGAGGTTGACTTAAACAATGTCTTTGATGCTTGCTTTACTCTGGCAAAGTGAGATCAGGTCAAGGTGGAAGGTCTTTTAAAAACTGAAATGTTTATGTAAACACTTGTGGTTTCTTCAATCAATTTTTATCAATAGGGCAACATGCCCAGGTTTTAAAAGGATATTTATTTTTAAATATTATAAATGTTGATTCGTGATTGACAGTGTCACAGGAGAGAGGTGGTGGCACATTTTCCCCTTCATTCATCATAGAAACACAATTGTTCACTCGATGCTTGTCAGTCAGATTTCAGAGCTGGAGGGTGCAAACATGGGACAGTGTGTGTGGTGCTTCTGTGGCAGGTTGGGACACATGTGTGTAAATACACGTGAGGTTGCTAAGAGTGCTGTATAGCTCAGGAGGAATGGCTGAGGAGATGGCCAGCTCAGCTGTTTTAATGTCATGCTGTCCTTGGGAGACAGGAAGTTTCGTTTCCACCTCTCAGTAGGGTTCCCACATGTGGCTGGACAGGAGGATGGAGAACCATGACAGCGTGGGCAAAGGTGGCGCTGCACAGCTGGTTCTGTGGGTGAAGCAAGGTTGCCTCCACTCTCATCCCAGAAAGTCCATGGACTTACCCTTTGTACTCAGAATTAGTGCAAGAGTTCCCCAGTTGCCCCACAGGGCTCCTGCCTCTCTGTCCTTGGAGGGGAAATTAGAGTAGAAGCCATCACACTTCCAGAAGCCTGGCTCTGGCTGCACCACTCTCCACCTGGGAGGCCTTGGCTGCGGCAGTCCAGTTCCCACATGAAATGGCTCACGGAACTCCTTCTGCTGGACCCTGTGTGTTTTTGCACCCCCCTTTACATCACTCATCTGGTGATCCTGTGTGAGTGTTCTGAGCAACTCATGAAGCTCTGTAGGCACTTCCCTGCTCTGGCTCCACGTCCCTAATGACCGCATTTCTAATGGTCCTACGGATGCATTGTCTGTCACGACTCTCGCCCAAACACCCCACCAGCACTGTCCTCTGTATTCCTCTGTCATGTTTAGACTATTGTTGTTACCATTGTTAATTTTGATGTCTCCCATCAGACACTATGAAATCCTCATAGGCTGGGACTGTGTTCAGTAAACCAACCCATCACCTATCATTTGTGCCACAACATATTCTATTTGTCTAATTTCTGAGTGGATTGAGAGAAGTTAAAAATGATTTGTTATGCGCTGCCTCCAAACCATTTTCATCCTACCCTGTACATTTGGTAAAATAAATGCTAACCAACCTCATATTTTCCAATAGATCTCTTCCTGAAATTTGATGAGTAAATTAAATTATAAAGAGTGAATGATGTTTACAGAGCAGGGGGATTTTAAAGAATGCCAGCAAAGAATGAATCTGGGTCAAAGAGTAATCCTTGATGAGAATAACTCCTCTGTTTTTCTATGCCACCTGGACTTTCCTTTTGAAAAACTGGAAATTTCACATGTTGAGTTTCCTTACCCTGGTGTTCACCTAGGTAGATATCCATGCAGATAAACTTCAAGGGCTAAGTAACAAGAAGAGAACAGAGATAAGGGCTGTGAGGAACCTGTTCTTGTGTTGAAAGTATTACCTGATTGCAAACGTGAAACTGAACATTTTTCGGAAAGTCTCAAGTCAAAGCTACTGTCATCAAAGAAGAGCTGATGCCAGCAATTCATAAATCAAGTATGGAGCCAAACTTTTAGGCAAAACCAGTGGCTGCATTACAGCAGGTCTGGAGGTATCCTGCCAGGATGAGATGGAGGCCCATGAGTCAACAAGAAGCCAAGTAAATGGAGGTTGGGGCAGGTCCCCATGCCCCCAACCTCCAGAAACACCATTGTGCAAATTACAGGACAAACATACTCTTCTTATAGATACCTGCCCGTAAAAGTGAGAACCACATTTGTGTCTGCTAATGTTTTTCTTAACTTTTCTATTGATGCATTATAATTTAACAAAATAGTGGGAATTACATATAGTTGTATAACAGTTGTTACATATTTGCACATGCACACAACAGAACAATATAATTTGGTTGTGTCTGCTACAGTCTGAATGTCCCCACCAAATATTGAAATGCATTCCCCTTATGAAATATTAAGAGGTAGGGCCAGTTGAGCCTTCAGGAGGTAATCAGGATTAGAAGAGGTTATGAGGTGAGACCCCCATTACTGTGGCAGTGGGTCTGTAAGAAGGGGAAGGGGGCCAAGTCAGCATGCTGCTGTGTCTCACCATGTGACATCCTCTGAAGGTCCCAGTCAGACCCAGCTGCTCAGTCTTGGACTTCTCAACCTTTAGAACAATAAGCTGAACAAACCTGTGGGATTTATAAGCCATTCTCTCTGTGCAATTCAGGTTGAGCAATGGAAAATGGACTAGCACAGTGTCCCTATTTATGGAGGCAACAGCTCAGGAGAGTTACTCAGGATGGGAGGGGGAGAGAGAGATGCCATTTTCATGTAGTTCCTACTCTAATTTCTCTCATAGGATAATTTATTATCCATAGTCAGTATAGAGAAGGAGACTCACCTGTTTTAAGCCTTCCCTCTTAAATTCCTATTCTCTTCCTTTCTCATGGAGACCTCTTTTCCATCCTTCTTTCCTCCCCAGCATTCCACCTGGTGATAGCTAAAAACCAATGAGTTGCAAGGAATGAAAAGGAACATACTTGAATTTCTTTCCTCTTCCATGCCTTCCACTGTTCCTCTTTGAGCTTCTTAGCCCTGTCTTTCCTGAGGCTTTTTGCCATCAGGTGGCCGTGGGATGGGAGAAGACCCCTTCTTTGAAGATACGTGAAAACTGTGTGTTCTTAGGTGTCTTTTTCCTAATTCTGGGTGGGAAAGAGAAAGGCTCCAGATGAATTAATGTTATTTCAAAGAAAGTAGAAAAAACATAATTTAATGCTGCTTAAACAGACTGTTCTGGGTTAAATTGAAATTCAACTGTGCACAGATGATTGGTGCTCCAGAGTTCATTCTAGAGAACAGTGGTGATGAGAAGCCTGTGGTCTGAATGTTTTGTATGCCCCCCACTCATGAACTGAAATCCTGACACCCCAAGTGACAGTATTTGGAAGTGGGGCCTTTAGGGGGTGGTAAGGTCATGAGGGAGGAAACCTCAAGTATGGGGTCAATATCCTTATAAGAAACCCCCAAAAGAGGCCTCTCCTCCAATGGTTTGAGGACACAGCCAGAGCTACAAGTGTAAACCAGCCAGATAGGAAATCTACTGGTGCCTGCATCTTGGACTTGTAGCCTCCACCACTGTGAGAAATAAGTTTCTGTTGTTTATAAGCCACCCACTGTGAGATTTTGCTACAGCATCCAAAAGAAACCAAGATAATCCTAACCATGGAAGAGCACTTCTGGAACCTAACATATGCCTTTAAAAGCTACTTTTCAACCACAGGATTTTGGATTAAAGTCTTCTTTATTAATGCCTTCTTATTTCTCAAGCCCAAATCATTAGTTTATACCTGTACTGCTTATGTGCTTATATATATTTGTGTGTGTGTATATATAAAATACATATGTAACGTATAATATATGCAGGCTTAATTGACGGGTAACTGCTGTTGCAGTTACTTCAAATTTTCTGCTTCCATGAGTTAAAACTGGCCTGATTCCTTTTTACACAGAAGAATTTTTATGAATGTAAAAAATGGAAAGGCTTCTCAAATCTCTACCAGATTGTCACTCTCACCACTGCCCCTCCCTCCCAGACGCTGGCGTGCTCCCCGACCTTACGCACCCTTGGGGCTGCAAATTCCAGCCTGAGTGCCTGTTGGATTGGAGCTGCCTGGGCGATTCTGCACGGGAATCTGGCCACCATCCGCTAGCGGGCTCTCGAGAGCACGTGTCAGTGGGGTCCAGGCAACAAAATCGCTTTTGTGAAAGATTTGTCCCACTGCCCAGGGGTGGCGATAGGGGAACCCTGGGAATGGTCACTGGGCAACCCGCCTCTTCCGGCAGATAAAAGAGAAATGGGCACCAGAGTCTGAGCCCCAGAGGGTGGTTACAACCCCCCCCCCCCCCCGCAGAGCCCTAGGTGCTAGGCTGGGCTGTGGGAAGCCGACTGGATCAGATCTTGCTGGCAGGGGAGAGGGAACCAAGAAAATGGCGAAGCTTGAGGGGCCTGCAGGGTGGAGGCTCCGAGGGAGGGGCAGCCTGTGAAATCAGGTGCCCGGCTACGATGCGGAGGTTCCTGGCGGCTGGAAGCTGGTGGCTGTGGCCTCCAGCAAGGTGCTGTTTGCTAGGGTGCGGCTGTGGCTGGAAGAGCGCAACCTGAAACAGTTTTCATAAGCCGGTATCCCAGCCTCCCCACATCTTCTCCTGCGCCTAAGCTAGACTTGGGACTGGCGCACCGCCGCGCCTGGCCTCCCAGCCTCTCCCTCCCCTCCAGGGCGCCGCCCAGAGGTAGTCACAGTGGATCAATAGTTAACACCGGGCAGCGGGAAGCGGCTCCACCCCAGGCAATCGCCCTAGTGCCTGTTTGTAAAAGCTGCGCCTGCCCACAGAGGGGGCGTCTACCGAGGAGGGGTGTTTGGGGAGGGGCTCCCATCGCTACCCAAACAGTTTGGGGTCCTTAACCTTGCTGCAGCCAGAGGCTTCCCGGTCTTGCTCAGTTCAGGCAGAACACCCAGCGCGCGCGTGCATGCGTGTGTACACACACAAACACACACACACACACACACACACACAAACAGCCTTGGCGTCGCCGCCTGGCTGGCCCCGACCTTGGGGACTAGTGCAGCAATCGCTGGGCCCTGCGCTGCCAACCAAGAAACCCCTGCCAGCCGAGGCTGTGCTGCCCAGTGTCCCTGAATGAGCCCCGCGCTCGTGCTGCGCTGCTGTCGCTCGCTCTTTGTTGATGGCGAGCGCTTCGGACACGCAAGCTGTCTGCTCTCTGGGCTCCCAGCTCCTTCCAGGCCTGGCTCCAGCATTTTGTTGAAAGCAGCACTTCCACCATCCAGCTTTTTTGATTTTCTCTCTTTGTTGGCGGCAACTGAAAAGAGTTGACTGCTATTGTGTACGCTGGGGAGCGGGAGTGAAGATGGGGAAACGGAAGACCTGGAAGAATCTCATCTTCAGAAAGGCATCTCAGCCCAGTTGCCAGCCAGCCCTGCCTCTACTTTAATCCTCGCCAGGACAATGGACTAAGTTACTCTTCCTGGGGCAGAAGTCGGTTTCAGATTCCGGGCAAAATGAAGGAAAAGGCGATGATCAAGACAGCTAAAATGCAGGGGAACGTGATGGTGAGAGTGGACGGCGGGCGCTCGGGATCTGGGGACCCGCAGTGAGGGACATGGAGGGGTGTCTCTCCTCGTTGGTCCCTAATTCCACGGAATGACGTCCACCAGGTACCCGTGCAGCGGCGCTTCCACCGCTTGCCTGTGGTGCCCCGGGTGCCAAGGATCACGTGTTTATTTGCAAATACCAACTTGGTGGCTTTTGCTCTCCTTTGGACATGTGGCTTGTGTGTTTGAGCACAGACTGGAGCCCTTGCTGGCCTAGTGTCTGTCAGAGTTCCAAGCAGATCCCAGGGATTATTCTGGGGGAAATGCAGAGAGAGGAGGTCATTTCAGCCAGGATCAGGGCCACTCGGCTTTTATGCTTGCGCTGGCCTCTGGGTTGAGTCCCCAGAGCTCAAGACCTGTTGGGGTTTGCTGAGGATTTTGTACTGTCAAGCCAGTCACTGTGCCTGAAGGCTGCCACTGCATCCAGGGCTGCTTCCCCAGCCAGGCCCTACTCCCCAGGTTTAGGAAAGATGACTCCCAAAAAGTTGATGGTGTCAGAGAGGGTAATAATGGCACGTCACTGCCAGTGATGACTTAGTATGAGGGGATCACCCCTTGTTCCAGGGAGGCCCAGGGTTGCAGGCCCAGTGGCCTCTCAGCATGGACAACTTTGCTGACTTAAGGACCTGGAGTCTCACCTTCTCAGCAAGTGAGACAGCCCCTGCCTGCTCCCAGCAGGTGCACTTTACCTAAGCACACCTGCTCCCTTATTTCCTGTAGAGAAGGTTGGGGGTGGGGCATGGGAGACCTGGGAAGTATGCTGGAATCTCCTGGTGGGGATTCTGCTGTGCTGTTTCACTGTGTCCACACACAGCTGTCAGAGCCAAACTGGGTTCAGACTGTGTGGCGCTCCTTGAGCTGCCTGGACTCACAGGAGCCTTGATATCGATGGAGGGTTGGGACAGAGAGGCAGATGTGGCCTTGGTACTGCTGTGGACGTTCACCTAGTGTCGCCTTTGAAGCATTCACACTGTGTGGTGGTCCTGGGCTTGCAGACTTGCCCTCATGCCAGTCCTGCATGGCTGGGGCAGCAATCTCCTGGCTGGCACTGGCTGTGCCATGTTGCTTGGTTGAAATTCATTATAAAATCTTACTCTGTCTTTTATTCTCCAGACATTGCTTTTGGAAACTTTTTCCTGATTACAATTGGATGATTAAGAGAATACAAATTATTTGTACACTCCATGCTCTTGTTTGGTGTTAATCAATGAGTAAAAGAATTACTACCAGTGGATAGTTCACAACTGCTGTTTTAATTCGCAGGATGAGTCTATCTCATAAATATTGTGAGAACTCACAGACTAATCATTCAATCTGCCATTTATTATACTGAAAAAAGAAACAGGATTTTCTAATCTCTTGGAACAAAAAATGATTTTGAATAGTAACTGTATTTTCATGAAATATGTTTGAAAATTCTTGGGGTGGGGGCTGTCAATATGTTGAGATCCTGCGTATTGAATAGAGGCGTAGCCTTTTGCAGTCATTCCTGAGATCAGTGGAAAATTTTGTTATCCCAAGGATATCACTTTCTGATAAATTCCCCTGTTCTGTGCATATGAACTTCTTCCAGAAACTGAATTGGTGAGTAAAGGTTGGTGAAAAATGAAAGTCTTTGGGGACTGCACTATGATCAGTGGTGACTCTCCCTCTCCTGGGGGTTTGGTGAGGGTTGGACATGCCTTTCTGACCAGAGTGGTATCAGAGGTACTTGGAAAGATCAGAGGTCTGCCAGCCATTTACCTTGAGAATCCTGTAATTGATGGGTGTTGGATTCAAATGAAGGTTGCAGTCTGGGAATTCCCTGTATAGGAAAAGCAACTTTTTCCTCTTGCTTACTGGAATTGACTTAGGCCTTTGGTCATTGATTGGATGTATCTGTGATACCTTGAGCCTGGAAACTTTTCAGAATTATAATCTTCCCCATCCTATGTCAGATAAAACACCTGGACCTGCACTGTCCACAGTAAGAGTTTTCTTTTCAACTATTTGAACACGGTCTGACATCCACCATGAAGCTCTCCCTGTAATGACGCAGGTCAGCAGAGCCTCTTTTAGGAAAGTTAGTGGGTTAATGGGGAATGGCCTCCTGTTGGGGACCCCTTCCTTGGATCATCAGTCTATGCTCATGAGATGATTTTTAGGGGGGTAGCCTTTGGTACTGCAGTATTTCCCCTATCTGAGGTACTTGGACACCACTCTTGCTGCTTCTTACACACTGGTGATCTGGAGCTGGTTCTAACCGTGGTCATCGCGGTGTGGATTTTGAAGAGATTGTGCCTTCTGATAATGGGTTGCAGAAATGACTAAAAGGCCTGGGGTTTTGAGAGTTCTCACCATGTGTCCCAGTGTTGGATGCTCAGCATGAATTTTCTCTTTCCTGGTTGTTCAGCATCCCTTCATGGGATCACCAACCCTGTAACTAGATTCCTTTGGAAAATATAGATTATATATAGAAATATAGAAAATATAAATTTCTCTACACCTGTTTGTGTAGAGAAAAAGGTCCAAGCCTTAGTCTATTTTCCACAATTTTCTAGGTGTGGGAAGACCTTAGCATGTTAGCAGTCTGTAAAAAATCAAATAGCAGAAAGAAATCACCAAATGATAAACAGACAGTCAGCTCAGGATGTTTTGTAAAATGTCTTAAATAAATAAAACTTGGATGGAGAGGGTTGTCCTAGTTTTCTGCAGAGCCCCAAGCAGGTCTTTAGGGCCTGCTTCCTCTGGGTCTGAGTGTTTTTCCTCCTCTTTCTATAACCCATCCTGGTTACTGATTGTTTTGCTTTAAACCTGTTCATCATTTGCTCTTTGAACCTTCTGTGTTATTACCAAGAGATTTGCTGTGTTTTAAATTTTTAGCATTGATTATTCCCTCCAATGATAACAGTTTTGCCTGGTAAGTCCTCAAGTGGATGAATTTGTTAAATGAATAGATGGAGGGTCTTTCCCAGGACTGTGTGGCCTGGGCCTGGCCTTTGTAAGAAAGGCTCAAGGCTTCAGTTGTACATTACTATCTTTCATTTCAAGAACACCTTCATGTCTGAATTAGGTAACAGGAGAGAGAATTCCATATGTAAAGAATTTTTCCCCCACTTTTGTAATAACATTGAATCATATGCTCAGTTTACTATTAGGTAACTGCTGTCTTCATGCAGTTTTTATTTGGGGAGGTAAATACATTCACCCCCAGGCCAATGTTTTTCTTTTCCATTTATTAGTTTAAAGTAAATGCAACAATATAGGAAACTTTTGTGAACTGCTTTGGGAGCCAATTATATCTAAAATGACCATGAGTTAGAACTCAAGATCATGCCCCCAGACTTCATGGGTGTTTGTGTGCTAAGAACACAGGAGTAGACAGAACCAACCAGAAGTCCCCTTTGGTTGTGTGTGGCTTGCTGGCAGGGTGGGGAAAAGGTTTCCACTGAGTCGGTGGCTCTTAGCAATGACTGGGTGGCATTGAGAAATGCAGGGTTGTCCACGGTCATAGTGTTGACCAGTGGTTGGGGGTGGAGGTCTGCAGCCCTGCCTTGTGCTGTTCTCACTCTTCTATGCCTGGCCTCCCTACTGTACACAACCTCACACTCTCGAGATGCAAGTCAGCCTCCTGGGCTGCCGCTGGGCAGTAACAGGTTTAATGGTGGTTCTGTGGTGCGCCAAGGTCCAGAAAAACAAGATGAGATGTGAACTTTCAAACGCTGCCATCAAGGACTCACGAGTAATGGAGAGACTGCAGGGAGGCCTTTAGAAAATGCACAGTGGGGCCTGGTCTCAGCCATTGTGGAGGAAGCAAAATCCAAGGAGAGTCGGGGAGGACAGGCAGTGAGGGGAGCGGGGAGGGAAACGGCCACCTCAGGAAAACACAGAGCCAAGGCGCAGGTCTTCTAAACATTGATCTTAAGTGGACACCTAAAAACATAGAGGACATGTTGATGAGGTCACAGGAGCATCTCGCTGCTCTTGAATTCTCAGTGAAATTGGTTCCCTAAGGAAGACAGATGGGTGGACGCATTAAGTAATATTTACGCCAGGTGAATATGTCTGTCTCCTCAAACATTAACCAGTTTTTATGGTGAAAACTTTCAAAATCATTTCTTCTAGCTTGAGTTTTTCCTTTAGGTTTTCTGGGCTCTGTTGAAACCCTGGAGGGGTAAAGCAAGACTGTTCAAAGAAGCAAAGCTATGCGTCTTTCTCTCTTTTTCATGCCCTGAAAAGAGTGATTGTTTTCTTTGAAGGATGACATTGTTTGTTTGTGATTCACCTGAACATTTATTTCACAAGAAACAAAGTGGGAGCGAGGTGGTGACCGCCTAGCTGGAGACCATGGCTAGCAGAGAAGTTCTGGGATTGGCCAGGATGGGAGCAGCCTCTGGGCAGCTCTGGGGCCTGTTTTTCTCCCCTGGGAAATGTGGTCATTTGAATAGATTGTTCCTGAAGTCCTGTTCGATGTCGCCTCCCTGTCCAGGTAGTCTTATTGCCATCGCTCAGTCTTACTCCTAGAGCATGCTGTGGAAGTCATCTTCCCTGCCACAACAAATAATCTGCTGGCATTGTGGTCTGTTCTGCACTGACCTACATGGCCTCTCCCAGCTCATCATCAGTCTGTCTCCCACATGTCACCGTCTCCTGGTAAAATGAAATAGGTGGCATAAATTTATGTGCCTCTAAGTTGCAAGATCTGGAGTGCTCCCACCACAGTGGCAGAAGACCAGGGCAGAGGTGTGAACAGCATGTGTGAGTGGGCAGTCAGCACATGGCACACGTGTGGGGTGCACACACAGGTGTCATAGGAGCAGCTACCCCCTTCCTGGTCACAGCTGTGGATCTACAGAGTAGAGCGGTCATGGGCACAGCAATCTTGACTGCTTGACTTTCTTGACTGTTAAATATAAATCACGGTGCTCTGATAAGGCAGGATCAAGCGCCTGGTGTTGTGCTCATGGCTGCTCATCTGTGCAGATGGAAGGAAATTGCTGGCTGGCCATAGGGGCTGGCCATAGGGGCACCTGGGCGAAGCCTGGCAGATCACCCTGTTCTCACTGATTTGTAAGGTCTTCCTTTCTGTCATTTCCCCGCTCCTGCTACAGTAGTGACCCTCTGAACACAGCATTTAATTTTACTTCAACTAATTCCCATTTTATGATTTTTGTCATATATGAACAATATGTAGTCAAACTTCTGTGAATAGGCACCCAACCGTGAACTTGAGCAAAGCAAACTAACAACCTCAGTTGATCTACAAATGGAACATGTAGGGTTGGTCCCGCCTCAGTATCAACAGCTCCATTTGCTATATCTTTGTCTTCTGTATTTTGGGGAAATAAGTATTGATGATCTTCAAGCCAAAAGATCAGAATTATTTGATCATAGGCTGGCTTCTCTCTGCTAAGGCAAAAGAAACACATTTTAAATATACTAGCTATAATTATCTGTAAGAGACAAAGGTTTATAGTTAAATATGAATTTTTTCCCAGATATTTCTGTTTACCAGACCAAATCAAGTCTTGAGTAAACATTTTACAACAGGAATTTTTTTCTTTTGCTGTTCTTCTTCCTTTGACTCAGTAAACTGTGCCTGCATTCACAAGGTGCCACCCTTTCATTTCAAACATTATTTAATAGCTCACAGTGGCATAGAGACTTTTATACTCACAATATAGTTTTCTGTACACGGTGTTGTTTTCTTAGGGCAGCGAATTGTGTTGGCAGGACAGACAGTGTTTGGGTTTTGTGTTGAAAGGGCAAAACTTGGAGCAATTACATGACCACAGGGAGGAACCCAGGGGCACGCCATGTCCGGCCAGGTCCTTGCAGTCCACAGCATCTCATTTGGAAGTTCTCCACACTCCAGTCACTCCTAGAAGGACACACAGAGTCTGAGAGATGGGGATTTGGAAGTTTCTAGAGCAATGACTCTTCTGCTCTGTCTTTATGCATCTCTAGCCTCTTCTGCAATACATCTGGGCCCTGGAAACTTCACCATGACTGAATGTTCCATTTGTTAGGATCTACTGCAGGGAAGAAAAAGGAACTTGATCAGTTAATGGCAGTATCATGAAATGAGAACCTCCTGTACTCGTGAGCCACTTCTACCATAGGAGGAGGTTCTCTTGGGAGCCCCTACCTCCACATTGTGGAAAATACTTGCATTTCCTGAGAACCCTGGGCTGGAGTATCCCATGCACACTGCAGCAGCTGCAGAGTCTCCACCCCAGATTTGTAGAGCAGTATTTCTCTGGGTCAGGGGAATTTTACAAAAAATGCATTAGCATAACCAAAAAAAACAACTTGAAATCACAGTGAGAAAACACCCAATGAATGCTAAGGCTGTAATATGTTTTCTAGCACTAATTTTTTCACCAATGTGGAGAAATGGAAACCCTGGACATGGGTGGAAGGCACTAAACTTTGAAAACCTTTTCATCCTAACTGCTGAAGTTGTCTATCTACATAGCTTATGACTCAGCAATTTTACTTCTGGTAAAATGCAATGTAGAGCTGTGTGCCTCCTAGAGAATGTGCAAGCAGGCTTGATGTGCAGTGTCAAACTGGAACCAACTCAATCTCCATCAGCATTATACTGTACTTGTACCCACTCTCCATGTAGACAGATAGCTTGGTGTACTTGGACAGTGGGTACAACTACATTACCAGGCAGTAGTGAGGTCATTCCACTTCACACTCAAACTGTTCGACTTCCTCAACTGTGACATTGAGTAAAGGACATCAGACCTGAAAGAATGTCTAATGTGATTAATTACATAAAGTTAAAAAAATTAGTCAAAACCGAAATATGGTGCTAATGGATATTGATGTAGTCCCCATAACAGAAGTGATAACATTTTCAGAAAAATTAGGGGAATTATGACTATCTAAATTACAGTAGGTGGGCCATGGTGGAGGGAGGCTGGGGCATGGGGACTGTGGCTGGGAGGCACACCCAGAACTTCTACAGTGTCGGTGGCGCCTGCACAGGCTGCTTCCTATGATTTCACTTTCTGTCTATGCGCACAAGTTTGGAGTACTTCTGTGTACCTCTATTACATTCACAGTGTATAAAGATTTTGAAATGTGTTCATATTTACTGAGTCCATGTCCTGTGCCACTCATAGGTAACATAAGTCTCTCATTCCTGTGGAGGGAAATCGCAAGTGTCTGGGTGGCCAAGGCCATGATGTTCAGTGTGCCTCCATATCTAAAGGCATGGCTGTGTGCCCACATGCAGTGGCCATTTAGAAGTTGCTGTGTGGAGCTGTGTGTGAGCTGGACTCAGAGGACAGCAGTGGGGAGGGGGAGGGGTAGGTCTCTAAAGGCAGGGGCCATCGAGCACCCAGAGGGGACATATCAAGACAGGAAGCTGAGGAAAGGGCAGCAAGCTGCCACTGGACTTTTCGGGAACAGGCATCCTGGCTGAAGGAGAAGAGTGGACAGCTACTCTCTCCATGTGGACTCAGTGGCCTTCCAAAGTAAGCTGTGTTGATGGGAGAACGGGGTGAGAGAAAGAAGAAGTGAGGAGAACCTTATCTCTCTGAGAGCAGGGGTCATGCCCAGCCCTGCCAGGCACGTGGTGAAGCAGGGTCACAGTTAGCCTGCTGGACCTGGGTGTGGAAATGTGAAGTTTGCATTTTGTTCAGATCTGTCACTCTAATAAAGTAGTTTCCGGCATTCTGAGTAGTTGGTTATATGATTTTTTGCTGATGATTTGCTATTATATAAGAAGGGAGATGGCAGAATGCAGGCTCTGCACATTTATTAATTTTAGAATTACAGCTCTGTATGAAATCAAGGGCAAATAGAAAGAGATGCCCGCTTTTCCCTCCTTTGCTCCCTTCCTCATCCTTTTCCCTTCCCTGCTCCTCCCCTGGAACATTGATGTACCCTAGACTAAACTTACACTGCCACCCAGCATTGTGGAACACTCACATCCATTTTCCTAATGGGAAATTGCATGCCACAGTTGGGGACAATTTGATCACCTCAGATCTACCATCCAACCATGATCCCAGACTAAGAGAAACAGTGACTTGGCACAAAAGAGCCCAGGAGGTGGCTGGCAAAGAGATAGGTGGGTCTTCTCTCTTACTCATGTTTCCTTGTTTGTTTTCTTGTGTGACATGTTTGTCCCTGAACAACCTGGCCACTGTGGTGACCTATTGATTTTTATATGTAGGTTTCCTTGAGAAACAGACCTATCTTAGTCTTGGATTTTGAATATCATTAAAGTTCTCCTGGTGCCTTGCAAATCATTTTTCACAGAACACTTCCGCGTGATTTGGTCTCTTGCTGCTGCTTAGCTCTGGAGAAATGTGTTGTGCTCAGAGTGCCCGAGGCTTTATTAAAGTCGAAGGTGCTGGAACCAGCAGAGCCGAGGGCCTCATTTGCATGTGTGTGTCAAGTGTGAACATGAGTGGACAGGAATGTGCCTGTGTGTGTTCATGTACTAATTCATGCTCAAGAAGATGGATTTTGTTTCCCTCCTATTATGGTTTGGATGCCAAGGGCCCCAAAAAGCTCACATGTGAGACAGGGCAAGAAGGTTCAGAGGAGAAATGATTGGGTTATACAGGGCTTAATCAATCAGTAAATTAATCCCCTGATAGGGATTAATGGAGTGGTCACTGAAGTGGTGGGTGTAGCTGGAGGGGGGCATCAGGGGCTTTGGAGTAGACATTCTGTATCTGGTGAGTGGAATCTCTCTGTGCTTCCTGATGGTCATGTGAGATGCTTCCTGCGGCCACACTCTTCTGCCATGATATTGAACTTCCCCTTGAGCCCTAAGGAATGGAGCTGGCTGTCAGTGGATGGAGACCTCTGAAACTGTGAGCCTCCAAATAAACATTTTCTTCTCTAAAATTTTTCTGGTTGGGTCATGTAATCACAGCAGCAAACCAAAACCAAAACAAACAAACAAACAACAATAACAACTGATTAAAATACCTTGATATCGTGGTTGAAGACCATCATTATCCAATCTGGGTCAACTTGATGTGGACCCCAGTCTGGCTCTGATGGTAAGTGGAGGCATGACTTCTCTGCCATCACTGGAGGTCAGCTCTCATCAGCATGCGGTGCTTGGATCAGAAGTGTCAGCATCACCTGACACTGAGGTTTGCTGGAGTATCCACCAAAGGCCTTGTGGTGAAGGCACTGTCCTCTGCCTGGAGCACCCTGGGTGATGGTGGGCTTGTGAGAGGTGGGCCTAGAGGGAGGAAGTTGAATTGTTGGTATGGCCTTGTGGACCAGGGTCTCATCCTCTTCCTCTCTTTCTGTGAGGTAAGGCCACCTTACACTCTTACCATGATGTACCACCTCACAGGCCTGAAAACAACCAACCTCCAGAACTGTGATCCACAATGAACCTTTCCTCTTTTTAGGTTTATAATTTCTAGTATTTTGTTATAGTAATGGAAAGCATGTGATACACCTGGGAACATCAAAGACTCACTTTCTTGGGCTCCATCTGGAGCCACTGCAGAAACTCAGAAGCTGGGAGGTTATTCTGAAACAGTCTAAAATTTTGTTCTAAGCTAATCAGTTATTAAAATCTGGTGATAGGGTTGGTTTTTCTTCTTGTTTTTAACATTTTCACTCTATCATAGATCATAAAATATTATTGGAATGAAATGAGTCAAAAAAGCAAAAAGTGTACAAAATACAAATACATGTTCTGTATTGTTAGATCCAGAAATGTAAAATTAGTCTTCAAATTTCTCTAAACTGTTGTAAATAACATACTCTTGATTTTCCTGTTTGACCCTTAGAGAACCATCCAGTGGCCAGCAGTATGTGGACAGGCTGGTTGCAGGTGATGCTCAGAGCAGCTTTCCCCCAGAAGACCTCTTTAGCCCTTTCTGTTATGTGTCAAAGCTGTTGATGAGGATCTGTCATCAGGAAAGGAGTCCTTCCACCCAGCAAACCTCCCCATGAGAAGAGAAGGCAAGGTTGTGTTGCTCAGCACTATGCGGTCTTGCAATGGCAGACCCTTCTCAGACAGATCCCTGAGAAGTCACAAATACAGATTGAAGTCCCATGTTTCTAAATAGCATGTTGCTCATTCTGCTAGCTGAGTTCTGAAGTTTGGAGTCTGGTGACATGTTAGGCCATCTTCTTCAGAAAACCGGGAGACAGTTGATCTCCCTTTCCCAAAGAGCTTGTGCCACAGTCCTTGATGTGCACATTCGTAAAGGACAGAGAGATGCTTGGAAAGCAGGGTTGTGTGTCCATGTGTGGTGTCTCTTTCCTTGCTTCAAACTGAGAGGAGTCACCAGTTATTTTTAACCCTGAGGATGCTGTGACTTTGCTTGGCTTTTCAGCCTCATCTTACTTAGCTGATTTTTGGTGGCAGGAAGGCCTGTGAGCCATGAAGCCCCCCCCCGAAATTTTATGTTCTCAGTATAACTATTCCATTTTAAATTCAGTTCACTATAAAGTGCTTACATGGTAGAACTAGGGTCAAAGAGATGTCTTTCCTTTCAAAGTTTTGTTGTTAAGGAAGAACTGGGTAATTTCTCTAAAGTTTATTTTTGGCTATAATTATTTAAACAGGTTTAATTTTTAGACATCTAGGAAATGTTGATTGCTGTAGATAAAACTCCCAGTTGCAAAGCCAACCACAAAAGTTTTTCTTCTTCTTCAATACATAGAAAGGAAATAATGTTAAGATACTCTTATGCAAATTTTAAAATTCCCTGTTACATTAACAATGCTAATGACAGATAATGCATTCCTAAAGCTTCTGTGAGATCCAGAACATTCACAGTGCTTAGAAATGTTTCAGGACCACCCTGCAAATATATGGGAATGGGATTTTCCATGGCGATTGGCTCTTTGGAAATGGTGGATATAAGAGATGAGGAAGAGTGGAAGGTCAGTGTAATGCACCCAGAGGCTCTTCTAGTCAGAGGTGAGACCCTCCTCCCAGGCCACTGCCAGGGTGGAAACAGCACCGAGCTGGCCTCTGCAGTTTGGTCAGAAGAGGAAGCTGTCCTTCATAAAGCACAGTAGAAGTCAATGAGGAGCAAGGTGTTAGGATGGGTCAGCCAGTTGTCCTAAAGAGGCTCCCTTGTGTCCAGCAGGACCACTGAGCAGCTGCAGGAATGGCATCATTGTTTAGTATGTGTGTCAGTTTTCTGTTGCTGTGACACAATACCCAACATAAAGGAGGTCAAGGAGGAATGGTTCATTTTAGCTTATGGTTTCGGTCCATGGTCAATTGGCTGTTTCTTTGGGTGGTTGGTGGTGTAGTGTATTATGGTGGAAGCCTGTGGAACAGGAAGCTTCTCAGCTCATGGCATTCTGGAAGCAAACAGGAAGGGGCTGAGTCTCCTCTAAGGGCACAGCCCCAGTGACCTGACTCCATTTCAGGCTGCCTCATAAAGGTGCCAAAGGCTGCAGGTGAACCCTTCTACATGTGGCCTTGGGGGATGTTTAAGATTCAAACTGTAATAGAACCATGTTTGTAAATCCAATATCAGGAGAGAAGTCCTAATGTTTCCATAATGACTCAGGAAGTTCTTCCTGCAGCCAGGGTTTAAGAATAAACAAAATATATATTTTAAGAATAACTATCCTTTGCAGATAACATTTTTTTTCTCTTTGAGGTTAATTTAGGGTACCCTAGAGACTTTTGTACTGCCTGTTTTCTAGAAGCTATCTTGACAGCATCTATCTGTACTTTTTTTCCTCCCTTCTTCCTTGAATTCCTTAATATTAAGCACAACTAAGGGACTTTAACTTACTTTAGGGTTTAATTGTAGCAAAAAAAGGCCATTTGCATGTTTGGGGGAGTTCAAGTTTCCAGGAAGGGTTGGCATTTGAGTGGAGTCTGCTGAAACAAACTGGCAATAGATTAACAGGAGTCAAACATGCAAATTTGTTAATTACAGATGCACCGGTGCCACGCAAAATTGGAAACTTGAAGAAAGTCCAGATGGTTGAGAAGAAAATGGGAACTGTAGTTTTAAAGGGGAAGAACATGATTTTTAAGGAAATGAGTGGCCCCTGCAACAGAGTGCCTTGGAGCCCTAGGTGTGCTTGACTTTTAGGCTCTTCCTTGGTGCTGTGAGTTCAGTCTTCCTTGGTTGATGACCTTCAGAAAGAGGATAAAGGTGACTGTATTCTCTTTGCTCCTTCCTATCTTTAAGACAAACAGGGACTTCAGGAAAGCTTTCTTCTGCCTTCGCTGCTCACAGGGGCTTTCAGTATGAAGTCCAAGGCAGCACATGTGGGGATGCTGCTCTCAGCCCCAAAGGTGCCTTTTGGAATTTCCTCATTGTTAGAGTTTGGATGTGAGGTGTCCCCCATAAGCTCACATGTTAGACAGTGCAAGCAGGTTCAAAGCCCAATCAGTGATATAATCCCCTGATAAGATTAATGGGTGGTATCTGAAGTGGTGGGGTGTGGTTGGAGGACGTGGGAATTGAGGGTGTGGCTTTGGGGCATATATTTGAATCTGGCAAGTGGAGACCTCTCTCTCTCTGCTTCCTGATCATCATGTGAGCTGTTTCCCTCTACCACACTCTTCCACCATGATGCCCTGCCTCACCCTGAGCCTTATGGAAGGAACTGGTTATGTATGGATTAAGACCTCTAAAACTGTGAGCCTCCAAATAAACCTTTCCTCCAGAAATTGTTCTGGTCAGATATTTTAGTCATAGCAGTGAAAAAGCTGACTGAAACAGAAATTAGTACCAAGAATTAGAGTCGTTGCTGTGGCTAACCTGACCATGTGGTTCAGAAGCTTTTTGAGCTTTTTGGAATAGATGGGAGGAAGCACCCCTGAGCACCTCTGAGGAGGACGGCAACCCCCAGAAGCTGGAGGTCACAGAGCTCTCTCCTTGACCTCTGCATTTCCAAAACATGGCTTTCATGTCCTGGGAAGACACTCCTGGGTCATAGACCAGCACTGCCCTACCTACCTATGCTTCAGTGACCCTTTTCAAAGAGATGAAAAAGTTCAGTCCAGCACTGTCAGATAAATTCTCTAAGACATAGGAGAAGAGAGACATATTTTCCCTTACTATTTTTCTTCCTCTTCCTCCTCTTTTTCCTTCTTCTTTTTAGTTGAAGATGGACAAAATACCTTTATTTTATTTATTTTTTTATGTACCCAGTGCCCCCCACATGCTAAGCCAGTGCTCTACACTGAGCTACAACACTTTTCCCTTATTTTCAAAAAGAAAAATTAAGCCTCTTATTTTTAATTTGAACTCATTCATATAAGCCACTGTATTCATATGAGTGACCTTTACAGTGGCCAGTGACCCCACAGACACCCAGGCTTGTGGTTGCTGAGGTCTGAGGGGTCCGCAGGGTGCAGCCTAACCCAAGGCTCAGAAGGCAGCTTGCAGCTGTGCTGAAAGGGCCATTCCTCTCCCACAGGTGCGAGAGCAAGGAGAGCTCAGGGGAGTCCTTGGGGCCCCGGACTGGGCTTTCCTGTCCTAGGCTGGAGTGTGAGGTGTTGCACAGGACATGGAGGGAAGGCAAAGGGAGCAGGCACCTCTATCCCAGCATGGCTGTTTCTTCAGTGCTTTCTGACATCTGGCAAGCAGGGAGGGGTGTATGTTCCCTTCTGTACCTCCATAAGTCCCTGCACCCTGTGACAGCCCTGCATGCAAGGGGTATTGCCTTCAGTTTTCACATGGAGCTCTAACAAGTTCAATCAGCGGGTGTCCCAAGGTTACCTTGGTAGCAAGGAGAAGGCCAGTCTCCAACCCATAGGTATAGAACCCTGTCATGATCAGAGAAGGGATCAAGTGTTGAGTGTCCCCAACTAGGGTGTCACTCTTCAAGAAAGCAAGTTGTATGCTATTAGGAGATGAAGTCATACTTTGGAAGCCCACCCCACAACTCGGGTCCCACTCTCCGGCCAGGGCTTTGCATTTACTTTGCTATCTACCTTTCCTCCACTGCTGCCTTGGCTGGGTGTTGAAATCAGGTGCTGGGATTAAGCTACTGCCACATTCAACATTCTACTCTTTCTCTCTTGTGAAGATCAGCAACCATGCCAGCCCTCCACCATGCAGGGAGAGGACTCTGGGGAGTGGGGCTCCTCGCTGATTTTTGAAATTATTAGTCATCCTGTCTGACAGGTGGAGGGTGTCTAGGGTCTTGGCTGCTGGTGCAGGTGTTTTACTAACTGAAGAGCTAAAATGAGGTTATCCTTGGCTTCTCCTCCATGGTCTTTCAGTTTCTTACACTTGGGTCAGTTTGCTTGTGCTCAGCAGCCTCAACATTGTATCCTGGGCCCAGGAGAGGTGGAAGCAGGGTTCCTCCAGGGATGATGATCCATTGACAAGTTTGAGAGATGGCAGAGGGGGTTGGTGGTAACAGTGAGCACTTGAATCTCACTCTGATCATTTCTCGAAAGACTGAGTGAGTTACAGGCATACGTGTACTGTTTATAAAGGGTTCTGGTGTGGGTCCTGAGATATCTCAGCAATATAGAGCCCTACCCTTCTTGGGGCTAATACTCTTGTGACAGAAATAGCATATAACTAATTATGCAACTACTCATTTAATTGTGAGTTTTGATGTATTCATTGCAAAAATAGATTAAAAGAATTATTATTTCAACATAGACACTTTAATCTACATTTAGATGGTTGTACACATAAGAAAAGTGTCTGGAAGCTAATATCTATGAGAAAGACATGATAGACTAGATGTTTCCCCTAAATTATCAATATAAGGCAAAACAAAACTGTCATGATTAAGACTATTTCTTGAAGAAGATGAAATCACTATAAATTGGCAATTTATTACTACAGTGAGGATTTTAAAAAGAGATGAATTTAAATGAAATTTAGTGGAACTTGGGTATCTATAATTTATGAAAGAGTTCCACTTCACTGAGGAGAGGCACTGGGATGTGCTGGACCAGTGGGGAGACCTGTGTGTCAGATGTGGGAAACAGAAGTCCCTGGGAGCAGCCTGTGGGCAGCATCAGGTTTGGAAAGTGGAGAGGAGTTTCTCTTCAGTCCTGCAACAAATCACCAACAACTTAGAAGAGCTGATAAGAACAAAGCAATAGAAAGAGAGGTCACAGAGAGGGGCCCGTGGTAGGATTTGTGGAACAAGACAGTTGGGGAAAAGAAGGTCTTTTAGTCAGTTTTTCCATCACTCTTACCAAAAGACCTGACAATAATAATTTTTGGAGGAAAAATTTATTTGGGGGCTCACAGTTTCAGAAGTCTCAGTCCACATATGGCTGCTGAATCTGTTGTTCTGGGTCCAAGGTGAGGAAGAACATGGTGATATATACCCCAAAGGAATGCCACCAGGGACCCACCTCCTCCAGCCACACCCCCCACCTGCCTACAGTTACCACCCAGCTACTGCCTGTCAGGGAATTAATAGTTAAAGCTCTCAAAACCCAGTCATTTCCCTCTGAACTTCCTTGCATTGTCTCACATGTGAGCTTTGGGGGCCACCTCATATCTCAACCATAACAGAAACTAAAGAGACTAGTGCAGTGTTAGACATGTGTTGTTCCTTACCCATGGGATAACTTAAGGGCACTAAAGGCCCTTTGAACTTAGCTTTTATGCAGAGATTCATGTCTAGGTAGAGGAAAAATTTTGTAGGTTTCTGTTAAATTAATATCAAATCCCATTAGCTAAAAGAAAAACCTAATAGTCAAGAGTTGAGCATTCTAGTCTTTTGGGTGCTGATCAAATTGCAACTGGATTCATAGACTGGGGTACTATATAAAGAGGAACACACAGATGAGCGTACATCCAGAAGAGAGTCCTCAGAGTCATAAGAGATTGGGAAATGTGTTGTACAGCAAAATTGAAGACAGTGACGAGCCCTAACCTAGGTGTGATGGCTAGTTTTATGTATCTGGGCCACTGTGCCAGGGGGCTGTCAGACCCTGTTGTGGGTGTTTATGCCAGGGTGTTTGCAGATAAGGCTAATGTTTGAATCAGTGGGTTGTGAGCAAAACAGAAGGCTCTCCCTCAGGGGGGTGGGGCTTAAGGGTTGAAGGCTGGCATCCCAAGCAGGGGGGCTCCTGCAGGAGGCGGCTTTGGACTTGAGCTTCCGTAGGTCTCCAGCCTGCCATCCCTCCCGGTGGGTTTTGTACTTGGCATCTCCCGTAGTCTCATGAGTTGACTCCTTATTATAAATCCCTTTCTGTGCCCAAATACATCCTCCTCATTCTGCTCCTCTCAAGAGCTAACACATCAGGAAGCAGAGGCACCAGATGGTGTGTGCCCAGCATTTATAAACAATTGGAAGGCTTTCAAGGAAATAGAATCAAGTGTGATTTTGAGAGCTCTGCATCCCTAGGTTAAATTCAGAGACTGGCAACTTTTAGGTTAAGAGGAAGAAGGCAGCAAAAATTCATGCCTTGATAGAAAAATGAAGGGTTGACATGTGAGACAGCAAAATTCCTAACAGGGGCCCTTTTCATAAAGTTAGTGGAACACTTGTGCAAAAGGTACTGTCAATAGATATGCTCAGTGTGTCCACTGGGAGTTGGAATTTGAAAGGATTCTAGAAGGTTCTAATCTACCAGTTCCTGTTTCTGGTAATACGAGCTAAGGAATATTTGTTAATTCCATGGAGGATGAAATCAGACGTAATCCAAAAGAGACAGTCATGGGTTTTAAATGGAAAAATTCAGACCACAGCTGGATAAGAGCAAAACAATTACAGACTCAGAGGAGTCTGGTTGTTATTTTAATACTATTATTTTGGGGGAAATATCGGTAGAAAAATGCAGATAGTAGGGTATCAATAATTGGCTAACGTATAAAGGGAGTGATGGTCAGACAGTTTCTACAGGCACAAAAAGAACAGAGCTTATTGCAGAAAGAGCTCTTTGTCTACAGCTTTCTTACTAAGATTTTGAGGTTTATTTTTCACTTTTTACCTTTTGATTTTTTACTGGGCATCATGATTACATGTAATCAGGATGAAATTGTGACGAGTTGTACAGGAACTTAACATAGTTGGGTCCATCTCGTTCCCAGGCTTTTTCTGTCTCTCCCTGATTTCTTTTCTCAATGCTGCTGGCCTCCCTTCTATTTCCATGTGGCTCCTTGTTAAAATTTTCTTCTTTCTGGCCTCTGTGTACCAGAGAGAAAACATGATCTTTGACCTTCTGAGGTCAGCTTAGTTTTCTCAGCATGATCTTCCCTGCTTCCACCTATTTTTCTCCAAAGGATGTGTTTTCTTTCTTTATGGCTGAATGGAATTGTGCCATGTGGAGGTGCCACATTTTCTTTATTCATCCATCTGTCAACACACTTCTTGGCTGATTCCATTGTTTGACTGTTGTGAACTGTGCTGCTGTAAACATGGTGTGCATGTTTCACTGTAGTAAGATGACTTTAAATGTTCAGGACAATACAGAGGAGTGGTACAGCTGATCCTAGACGATGCCATCCCTAAGGTCTGAGAAACTGTGGTTGAGTTCCACAGTGACTGTACCATCATCCACCCAGTGCTCATGCTCTCAGCTCTGAGTGGTCTTTGGTTCCTTTCTTCCCTCCCAGCTCACAGCCACTCAGCCAGCAGCTCCAGCCTCACGTGCCTCCCAAACTGAGAACTTTCCTTTGCCGAGGGTTTTACCCTGCTGGTGCCATCATCCTCTCCTGCCTGGACCAAAACTCGCCTCCCAGGTGGCCTCCCTGTCTCTTTACTTGGGGTCCGAGAGTGCTTACCCCTCAGAGCCTCTAGAGTGATCTTTTAGGCACACATCAAGCTGCTTCCCTTGGCTTCCCACTGACCTGGGATGACACCAGGATGATTCCTCGCAGCTTTGGGGGCTGTGGCCTCACCCCCTGCCATGGTGTGTCTCTGGAACCCATGAGGTCCTCTTCAGCCTTGGCCCCTTCACACGTGTCCCTCCTTCATCCTGGATCTTCATCCTGGATCTCCCTTACCCCAGATATCAGCTGCTTCTTTCTGGAATATTCCTCCTTTAGACCTTCAAGCTCAAACCATTGTCCACACACTGCACTCTTAGCCCAGTATCAGGCACCTCTTAGCCTTTGTTGACCAGAACTGCTGATGTTTTTGTAATGATACTCTCCACTGGCTGGTTAGTTCTTCACAGTTAGGAGGTGAGGTGACTGGTGCAAGGCTTGGGTGTACTTTCTGTGTCCCCATTGTCTGCACACAGCAGATGCTCACAAGAACCAGAAGGAATCCACTTGAGCAGTTGTTTAGATTATGATTTTTTTATTTAG
This sequence comes from Ictidomys tridecemlineatus, assembly GCF_052094955.1. Taxonomy (NCBI): domain Eukaryota; kingdom Metazoa; phylum Chordata; class Mammalia; order Rodentia; family Sciuridae; genus Ictidomys; species Ictidomys tridecemlineatus. The sequence continues at coordinate 65,192,087 of NC_135478.1, read as the reverse complement.
AGAAAGATTTATGGGCATGCCCCTCCCTCCATTTTCAGTTGAAAGAGGTTTCAAGGCAAGCATAACAAATTTGTAGTGCAGGTGAGCAGTGCACCCTCATGTGTAAAAAGTCCTGTGCTGTTTGCTACCATGTAAAGAGAGTCATTCCTTTGATGGTCCTGCTCTCAGCAGCAGCAATAGAACAGGAAGACTCCTACACGGGGGTCAGAAGGAATTCCTTCTGCATGCACAGGATGCACAAAGAGAAACACATGTGGTGTTCCATTATCATCACCATTTCTGCTTTCGTTTCTATGCTGTTATGCTTTGATGCCTATTTTTAAACTTTTCCTGTCACATCTTCTCCTCTTTCAATAAGATGACAATTTAGGGCACATGATGCAGCAAGGACCCATTAAGCACTTCTTGGGGTGACAATAGCAGGCTCCATGCTGTATAGCCAGTAGTGCTGCCAGTCCAGACCACCTAGCTGAAAACCTGGCTGGAATTAGTGATTCAGAACTTTTCAGTTTCAAAACTAAGTGCTTTTATTGAATATTAAGTAATGCCTTCAGTGGCATGTGAGGCACCACCCCAAAGCATAGTTTCTTCTGAAAAAAAATAATAACTATTCTAGATAGAACAGATGTGATTTTTAATGTCTTTATGTCAGTTCCTATAAGTTTTACCATTCAAGGAATTAAGATCATAAATATTTGGTTGCCAAATATATTACAAAGAGCTTCATGAATCTTAAAATATGGCCTACCTAGGATATAAACGCAGCTTTTCCAGAGCTGCAACACAACTTTGTACATGCTCAGTTAAAAGGAGCAGGTGTCCATCCAGTATGGGTGCAGGGACAAGCTGGAGAGTCTGGGAGAGAGAGCTGAGTGGGGCTGGCAGTGAGCACCCTCCTGGCACAGGTGCATCTGAGAGCCTCTTCAGTTGAAGTCCCCTCTGCTAAGAGCTGAACCCTTCCCAGCCCGGATCCTCATTCTCTTTACTATTATATTTCAGCTGCCAAAATAGCTCTTTGAATTTGGTGCTCAGAAGGATTTAGAGATACTAAAAATTGCAGCATTTCGTAAAGTGCTATTTGTTAGAGGAAAGCAGTGGAGGTAGAGAAGTGGGTTGTTGAGAATAATAGGGTGAAATCAAAAAGAGAGGAACAAGGAGTAAGATAAGGACTATCTTCTGCATATTAGTTTCCCAAACTCCATTTTCTCCAGAGGTCTTACTCTGATTTTTATTATGGGGTGGCGATTAGACTTTTCAAAGTTCTCTCTCTCTCTCTCTCTCTCTCTCTCTCTCTCTCTCTCTCTCTCTCACACACACACACACACACACACACACACACACACACACACACACACTGTTGGGGGGGTGTCACTGAGTTGTGAGGACCTCACTCAGGATCTCAGGACCTCTGCATTAACATCCATCAGCCCTGTGATATCATCTAATTTAAGGAAACAGAAACTCTCTGGAATAGTCTGGAAAAAGTTGCCCAGCAACTTGACCATCATGGTCATCCTGTTAGCTGGTCACAGGGACCAAAGACTCCCCCTCCCCATGGTGACTGTGCAGACTGTCCTACCTCGATGAGATTTCTGGAAGCATAGTCCCCTCTCCTCTCCTCCTCCTCTTCTCAGTTTTCCAGTTAGACACACTGGTTCTCTCTAGTCCTAACATGTCCCTTCTTTGGTTTGAAGGAGGATATAACAAAATAATTCTTAAAGAAGATTGCTTGTTTGATCTCGTGTCTATCAGCTACAGAAAAGGAGTCTAAAGGTGGCTGCGCTGCTTCCCCAGAATGTGATGCTGTCTCGCAAACCTTGGCTCCAGCCCCTGGGCTCACTGGTCTGGAGGTTTGCACCAGCACCATGAGCATCTTCTTTTACTTGACACATACTGAGTTTTTGAGGAATTCCATCTCAGCCTGGCCAGTGTTTTTTGAACTGTAAAAGGCTACAAAGTCCAATTTGGGGAAGCATTGTCACCTTTTTCTATTTTACACCTTAGAAACATTTTAAAGCTTTGCAAAGCAGCCCTTTGTTCCTGCATGACTGGGTGTGCTCTGGGAAAGCTCTGCATAGGTCTCCTCTGAGTAATGATGGGGAAAATGTCGGCCACTTCTGGAGGGTGCTCTTGCAATGCATTACCCAATTTTCACAGTGGACAGTTACACACTAGGAACATGTATCTGGTTCTGAATGTCCAGAAGCCACTTGCTTCTCTTACTATGGCCAGAGTGCAAGTATTCTTTGATATTTACTTACCACTCACTTGTTTGCTGAAGTTAGCTCCTGAGCCCAGGAATTCCCTGCTTCCCTTGCAGTACCAACAGGTGAATGTTGATTAGAATCTGCTCTGCAGGGGGCCCTTCTGAACACAGGCACATTTTTTTAACAAATCTATTGGGGTATAATTTACATAGCATATTCAAGGGTACAATTCACTAAATTTAGTATATTTACTAGTTGTACTTCCACCACTACCATCTGATTTTATAACATCTTCCTCTCCTCATCCCATTTTGTAGGCTTATTTTGGAAAAGCCACTTATTCCTTTCTTTCCAGATGAGGACACTCAGGTTCAGAGATTAACTGTCTTTGTTCCTTATTCCCAGGGTCAGCAAGGCATCCTCTGAGAAACTAATGATATGTGGTCAACAGATGAGCATCATACAAAGCAGAGGTGCTATTAGATTATTTTTGTCTATACTCAGGCTTTCTGCTTGGCTCTTCAGTAATTGGGTCTGAACTCATGATTGAACATTTCAAATTTTTTTTATATCGTCTATCAAAAGTTACCAATGCTGCTTTTTAGCTTTGATGAAGTGATTGTTCACAGTGAAACTTTTTGTCTGGCAAGTGTGTTCTCTTAGAATGAATTTGTTCTTATAACCTGGCTGATAAATGTGTCAAGGATCAAAGCTTGTGATCAAGCCCTGTAGTTTCAGTTCCAGAGAGGTAAAAATATATTCCCTTCTCCCAGAAAAGTTGTGGGAATCTTCTAAGTATTCTTTAAGCTTGCCCAAAGTAACTAATCTGAAAATCTTATAGAAGGTAATGTTTCTGACTTATGTCCTGGTATCCTGGGGACATCAGATGCTGGCTGATGACACTTCAGCCCCATCTCTGATTCTGAACCTGTTTCTTGCCATCTGTCCCCAAACTGGCCTCTTGCCAGGGATCAAGTTCTGGAGGTATGGCTTGCTCTCTGAGAAGTCGTTCCCTTATGTGACTTCCTGCCCAAGTTCAAGTCAAACAAGACCTTCTTTTCAAGAATAGTTTTCTTCCTTCTATCACCAAAGTAAGGTTGGTGGGAACTGGGAGGCTCATAACCATCAGAGATGGAGAGAACCGTGAGGAGGGTTGTGCCAGGCATCAAGCTCAAGGGTGAGGTGAGGACTAGGCAAAGGTGGCTGTGACCACTGGGGCTGGGGACAGAGATGCTGGGTAGTGGGATGTGCCAAGGGACATGGGAGATTTCTCCTGCTCCCTGGGAGTTAATGATCCTGGGCTGTGTGGCAGGAAGGGTTCTAGTCTGCTGTTTATATTTTTGGTGAAGTGACATTAAAGCTACAAGATAGTTATATCTTTAGACATACCTTGAAGGACAAAGACATTGAAGCTTTAGAAAGTAAACTTAGTAGGCACCGAGAGCCCCTCACCTATGCCAGTAGCTGAGCCCCTAGATGAGTAGTTCCTTCGCTTGACTTCCAAACAATGTGTTTGGGGACAAGTGGGCCCTTCAGCAGAGTCTTGTTCTCCTCTGTCCCTTTTCTTGCATTTTTGTACATTGACTGAGAAACAGCTTTCAGTTTATCTGGCTCTTACTAACAGACCTAGAAGAAGGAATTAGTGATTTTTTTTAACCTTTTACTTTAGAAATATTATTACTTGGCATATATGTGTGTGCTAAAGAAAACTTGTGTTTCTTTTTTTTTGTTGTTGTTCAAATTAGTTATACATGACAGTAGAATGAACTTGGGCATATCATACATCAATGGGGTATAACTTCTCATTCTTCTGTTCTTATTTGTCTCTAAAACTAGTGCCTTGTTCCAATAGGATTGTCATCTCTGAAATACCACACTTCAGTATTCATAGGTTCTTCATCCACAAATTCAGGGAGCCAACTTTGCATAAAAGTACTTTTAAAAAAAATAATTTTTTTTCATTATAGATGGATACAATATCTTTATTTTGTTTATTTTTATGTGGTGCTAAGGATCAAACCCAGTGCCTCACATGTGCGAGGAAAGTGATTTGCCACTGAGCCACAACCCTAGCCCCCAAATGGAAAGTACTTTTAAAATGTAGTCACTGACGTATACTGTGTGGTTAGACCCACAAAGACTGTACCTGTGCTGGGTTTGAAGGAATAGTGTCCCTCTTCCCTGGACAGTGCAGTGTGAGAACGACTTCAGCGGTGTTTTCTTCATATTAGGTAGTATAAGTAACCCAGAGATGACGTAAGGTATCCAGGATGATGTGCGTGGGCCCTACACAATTACTGTACCCTTTGGTATAAGGGGCAGTTGCTCACTGGTGCTGGTATCCAAGGGTCCAGGAGCCAGGCCCCATGAGTGCCAAGGGAGTGCCAATTCACAGGTGCACTGTCAGTGACTGTCACCATCACAGCTGAGCTCCTGGTACTGTGGCTTTGCTTTTGAAACTGTGAATGTGCACATTGGTCCTGGACAATCCTTTTAAAAGTGTAAACTGTGCTCGGGGGTCTGCACAAGGCTGGGTTCTGCATTTCTAACAAACTGCAGCGAGGTTGATGGTGCCTCTGGGAACCACACTTGATGAAGTGAGTTCTCATAGGGTCTGTAGGTCCAGGCAGGGCTCAGTTATGTGCATTTCTCCTGGTTTGGTTGCCCTGCATCCTCATCCATGAGGTTTGGGGCATAGGGCCGTGTGAGTTGGATGGGGACCATGTTGTTGAAGGGAAGGCCTGCTGGGGGAAAGACATCCTCTTTCCTGTGGGTTGGCACATGTGGTCAGCTCTGTATGTAGTGTGTGCTTTCTGCAGTGGGTGGTCAGGCCCATGCTGGGGCAGCTGCTCACTTGTGCTGCCCCTTCCTCCTGCCATTGGGTGCCACAGGCCTGGGCAGGTGTGGAGGCATTAAGGAGTAGACTGCCTCACTTCTCTACCTCCCCAGGCTTGGCTTTCCTTCCCATTACCTAAAGTGATGCAAGGCTCTAGGAAATGAAAAACCTCCATAGAAAATGGAAATGCTGACGGAACTTCCTTCAGGTTCAGGTGCATCTGTGGGTTCCCCAGGCTGCTCTGACTCAGTGCGGGAGGAGCCGGTCAGGCCTTCTGCTGACCGATGTTTGTTTTGGCAACATTTCTATCAATTCAGATTGCATCAGGACTAGGTCCTAGCAAAAGCACATCCCTTTGACCTTCTGTTGGTGGGAAAGGGAGAGGAGATGTCTCAAAGACTTCCCTAAAATGGTTTGTTTTTCTCAGTATTAAAATCTGTTGCCCCAATATTTAGAAAACTTAAAAATCCTTTAGATCGGTTCACTTGGAATGTGTGCCACTTGTGTTGACTTGAAGATGGCATCTGGCACACTCAGACCTCCTGCACTGGCCTGGCATGCTGACCACCCTTCATTCCAAAGCTGTTGCATCAGACGACATTTTCTGAAAAACACTAGCATAAATTGTGGTGTCTTCTTGTCTCCACAGCATGACCCGAGAGTTCTTTGCTGTGGAAGTAACACTTAAAATTGAGTGAGAAATAATTTAAATTGCCTGTTGAAGATTTCTTTGTCACTCCTTATTAAAGCTGTGGAAATGATGTTCGTTTAAGCAAAGACTCCTTCCAGCCAAATCTCTTTTGGTATCTCAAAATGATTGACCACATTAATCCATGTGGCTATTTCTACTAAGGCAGGGGAAGAGGTAAATTTTTAATAAACAGTATTGAGTGATGTCACCTTCTTGCAGCCAGACAGGTGCTACAGGTCTTTGGTCTCTCCAGGAAGTTTGGAGTGAAACCCAGTTTTATCATTTTTGTACCTCTCGGCTGCAGCAGGGGGTGAGGGGAGGTGGGTCTCCTGCCATTCTCCATTGTGGACAGCAGTGTGAATTCCTGGGTAGATAATAAGTTCTGAAGCACAGGTGGATCTCCTCGGTCTTGCTCCTGAACTGTTTGTACCAGGGAGAATGCCAGGAGCCCAGGAGCCCGGAATGCAGGAGATGCTCCATGATACTGCTCAGTTGCCAGGTGAGCTGGTCTTGCTGCCCCTCCTCCACCAGGGATGCTGGGTTATGCTTTGTCTTAGCAACTGCTCATGCAGGCTCCCAGGGCATTCATTGCCAGGATTCCTGGCTGCGGTGGCAAGACAAGGGGACATTATGTACCCCAGATTCTCAATGACTGTGCTTTCTTGTGACTGTCCCGCTGGGGACAAACAGAGCAGCATGTCATGCACACTGCTGCCCACATGTAACACATGCTGTACACACACTCCATGCCCAAGGTGCATCCATTTCACACACACGCACACACGTGCACATGTATACATGCACAGAGGACACTTTTAGGAAGAACACACTTCTTTAATCTACTCCTTTAATAAATATCTACTGTGTTCTGATCTGACTAGTTCTGCTGAACCTTAGGCATAATGATCACCCAAGAGAGGCAGAAAATGCCACATCCTGAGTGTCCAGCATATGCCAAAATCTATGCCAAAGGAAGTCTGTGGTCATGGGGACGTGTGCAAGACTGCACATATATGCATGTGCGCGCACACACACACACACACACACACACACACACAGCACAGTTAGGTAGAATTTGTCCTGTTCCTATCACTTCTGGGTCCATGAGACTTAGGGACACTGGGACAGGTATCTGAGAGTGCATTATTTGATATAGGTGGCAAGGGGAGGTGGAAATGTTGGAGGTTATTGATCCTACTAGTTCAAAAGAACCTAGACTGCCCAAGTGGGAGGAAAACCCAGAGACCCAGCACTGCTGTCTGCTCATGATTTCTGGTTTGGAGCAGCGGGGGTCCAGCCTGGGGGTGGTGTATCCTGCCAACCTCCACAGGCTCCAGGGCTCAAGCTACCTCTCTGGGCTCCAGGGACCCAGGGTGAGCATCTCTGAGCTTTCCCATGCTACTCCATCACTGCGGACCTGACTTAGCTCCACTTAACTCCCTGGTATGGGAAATGGACAGGAAATTAAAGATAACTAGGCAGTTTGAGAGAATTAAGGATAAGGGAGAACAACATAATCATGTCATAGTTGCCATCGGACAGGAGAACACACCAAAGGAAATATAAATGGCTTCAGACCAGTCCATTACAAGGACAAAGGCAAGGCCAATAAGCTGATCACAGAGTCCTGAGTGGGGAACTGAAATGTCAATCACCCAGGGAGGCGGCCACTGCAGCCCAGCCTAGCAAGGCCATGGGCCCAAGGAGAGGAAGGCAGACAAGGCTGTTGAAAGGCCTAAATGGTGCAAAAAAGCTGTTCTGTGCCTGATGGCTGAGTAGAGCCTTTGGCACAGAGAAGGAGAAGCTGTCCCTGGTCTTGGCAGTGGGCCTTCCTTGACTAGGGAGCTAAGCCCATTCCTCCTAAGTCCTAATTTAGGAAGAACTCAAAGCCCAAGGACTCCAAGCCTAGGAGAATTCCTGGTCAGTTGTTGAGAGCCACATCCCAGTCAGAATGATGCTTGGCATTTGCCAGAGGGAATGGTTGAAAGCTAACGCCAGCGAACCATTGAGATGATGATTTGAGTTAAGCTATATATAATTGCTGTGATGCTGGATTGATTGTATTGTATATTTGACCTTTACTGTCAGGCAATGGGGCGGCTCTTTCTGCCTTGGGCACCCAGGAGCCTGCTACTTTGGAGTTCCCTTGAGTTCCACCAGGGGTTCGGGAAGATTGTTTGGAGCCAGGTGGAGGGAGTGTGTTCCCGTGTGGTGTGTGCAGTGCCCATGAGAGTTGAGGAATAAAGAGTTGCTGTTTGAATCTACAAGGCTTTGTGGCAGCTCAGTTATTTGTGCCCAGCCAGACTGTGGCAGTCAGTATCACATTCTAGAAAGTTCCTGGAGCTGAAAGTTCAACTCCCAGTCCTGAACCATCCTAGCTGTGTGGCCTTGGACAAGTCACTTCCCCTCTCTAGAGTTGGAGCCTCATGTTCAAAATGAATGAGCTGTTGGAAGAATTAAATGAAGTGGAATAACAACAGCTAATATTTACTGGGAAGAAAGAAAGTCTGCCAATCCTTGTGCTAGTTCATAGGTGAAACCTGGGACCAGAGAATAAATATCTTATGCTTTGCAGGCTATGGAGTTAATGTTGCAATCACTCATCTCTGTTGTTGTAGCATAAACCAGCCATGGATGATGGGTAAGCTAATCAATATGGCTGTTTCCAATAAAATTTTATTTATAAACACAGGCAGCAAAATAGACTTGCCCAGCAGTTGTAGTTTGTGGAACATTGAACTATCCACTGTGCTAAGCACTTTTAAATTTTCTCATTTGATTCCCACACAATCCTGGTAAGTGGATACTGTTATTATTCCCATTTAGCAGGTGGAGAAACTGAGGTCTCAAGCTAACAATAACTCACCGGCTGTTATACAGCCAGGAAGTGGCTGACCCATCATTTTAACCCAAGTAGTTTGGCTTCTGAGCCTCTGGTGTTAATCTTTACAGGATACCCTCCCTCCCAGAATAAGAACAATGCTAATTATAAGAGCAATGCTAGGCATTGCTCCAATTTGCAAGGGATGTTACACATTCCCGAAAGAGCAATCAGAAAGACCAGCAGTTCTCCCTCAGGAGCCGCAGTGCACTGGGGTATCCTCATCGGTTGTACTGTGTCAAGAGTCATTTGTTGCTAATAGTTTTTAAAATTATTTACTGCTGTTTTAATAAACAACAGTTGACCCAACGTTATCCCTCTAATCATGTCCCTCTCACTCCCTTGCTTTCAGATAGATTTCCTGGAAAGAGCACAAAAGGGTGGAGGTTTCAGCTGCCTCCCCAAGAATGCCTGGAGGATGGCATTCCAAGGCACAGGGTCTAGGAGTCACTCAGAGGGATGGCAACCAGTGGTCAATCCAATCTGGTTGTCATCAAGGGTGGGGCATGTGGGATAATTGTTCCCATTAGATAGCTGAAGAAAGCAAGGCCCATAGGAATATAGAGAAGAGCCTGACATCCCAAGGCTAGAGTCAGACAGAAGCTATCATCTGTGGGAAAGGGCAAGTATTACATCAGAGAAAAACACAAGAAACCAGACAGAATGTTGTTCAAACCCTATCTCGCCCATTCTGTGTGATCACGATGGCTCTCATCTGGCAGTTTCAACATCTGTAAAATGGGGATCTTGCCAACACCATGTCTGAGAGTGTTTTTTGTGAGGATCAAAGGAAATGATAAGGAATATCTAAGGCTGCTGGAACAGAAGACTCAGAGAGAAGAAAGGGGAAAGAACAATATTTAAACTATGCACCAGGACAACTCCCAAAGGTACCTCAGGAAAATGACTCTCAACAACTTAGCGATGGAAACAGCTATCTCCATTTTGTAAAGAAAGAAACCAAGTCCTGTCGTCCTTTAGCTAAAAAGCAATGTGGCTAGAGAATAACATGGCTAGTCAGACATAGGCCTGTGACTGGGGAGGCTGAGGCAGCAGGATTGCATGTTGGAAACCAGCCTCAGCCACCTTTTTTGAGGCCCTGTCTCAAAATAAAAAATAAAGAGTGCTGGAGATGTGGCTCAGTGGACGAGCACCCCTGGGTTCAACCCCCAGTGCTAAAAGAAAGAAAGAGCAAGAAAAAGAAAAGAAAAAAGAAAAGATGGAGGGAAGGAGGGGAAGAAGGAAGGAAGGAAGAAAGGGAGGAGGGATATAACAGAACTCCCAGTCCAAAGCACTAGGAGAATTGTCAGCTTTTGGTGATGTGAGTGGAAAATCAGGTTGGAATGCTGAGAGAGTCATACACCCAACAAATATTTATTGAAGACTTACTTTGTGCCAGGTATGGATCTCATTTTTGAGGACACAACCCTGATCAAGAAAAACCCATTCCCCAAAATTCAAGAGGATAACTAAATCAACTCTAGGGTCCCTTCCTTTTATGGTGCCATTCTAACTCTGCCATGATCCTGAGACAAGTAGCTGCTCCTTACCTCGGTCTCCTCTCATTCAAAACCCATCCCAAGGGAAACCAAAAGGAAACTGTCTACCCAATGCTTGCCTTTCACCCAACCCTGGTGTCCTTATGGCTTCCTGCCAGCCAAGAACAAAGGCTGGAAGGACTGTTTCTCTGGGACAGCATGTGCCTCCCTATAGAGTGTGGGGGCTGAGGACCCCAGCCTGTCCTAGGCCTGACCTGAGGGAGCCGTTTCTGGAAACAATGATCAGAGGCGCCTCCCCCAAGATCTCCACCAAGGATGGGAAGTGGGGAATAGGGTGGGCTGGACTGAGCATGGTTTGGAAGGCACATTTACTGGTCGAGTTGGCAGACAAGCTCCTGGAATACTGGAGTGGACCCAGGAGGGACAGCATCTTTCTTCCTCTTCTCTAAAACAAAGGGACAGTTTCTGTTCCCATCTTGCCTTGCAGGAGGCCTTAGAGCTTCAGAGCTGAGCCCTTCTTCTCCAGCCAGCCCAGGCCAGGGCACAGCCATCCTGCCACACAGGAGTCCCTGTCCTGGTCCATGAGGACGACACCCCTGCCCCCTAGCACAGGCCGCTTTTTATGCACACAAAGGGCGGCAAAACCCAGGCTGTGGGACATGTCAGACACTTGTGCCATCAGGGGCAGCAGAAGAGTTCTCCAATTGTCTCCAATTGTTGGCCCCATGGGTGCTCATGCCACCTAGAGGCAAGGCGGCACTCAAGAGGTGGAGTATTGCCCAGCTGCTCAGGTGGGTGCCTGCTAATGCACTCTGTGGCCAGCCAGGTAGGCTCTTATTTCCTACTGGGCCTGAGTGGTGGCCATAGGCACAGCTCTTCAGGGAGCACAGGGGAGGGAGTGAAGACTGAGGCCTCCCAGAAACCAAGAGGAAAGAGCAAACCCTCAGCACCCAAGGAACTCGCCCCAGCCACTGCCCACCCAGCCCTGTTCTCCATCACACATGCACCAGCCCTCCATGTGACCAAATTTCTTCTGCAACCCTCTCCCCACACCACATCTGGAAAGGGCCTTGCTGGGCCATGCGGCCTCACCTCTGTGTGAACCTCTGCTTTGATCATGTCAGCCACAAGGAGGGAGAGCAGTTGGGAGGGGAAGTGGAGAGGAGAAAAATCACCCTTTCTCTGCCTCTCCTTGTACACCTCTCTGGGGCTCCAAAGAGTCCAGCTGCTTGCAGAAGATCCTCCAGCAACACATGAACCCAGTGTTCTGAGTCCTGACCCTCCATGGGCCAAGGCCTCAAGGAATCCCACTGTATCAAGTGAAAGGAACTGGGGAATGTTCCCCCAGATGACAAAGAAGCAAAGAGCCACCTGTTTCTTTTCCACCCGAGCTATGAAGAAAAATATAACACCCTCCTATGACAGCCCCTGACTGTTTCCAAAGCACTCCCCATGTGTTTCTCATCTTCACAACAACCCTTGGAGGAAGAGATCGTTCTTGTCCCCATTGTACAGATGTGCAAACTGAGGTTTCCACAAGCAAAGTGACTTCCTTGCTCCAAGTTGTCCAGCAAGGAAGAGGTGGCACCAGGACTTGATGTTAGGCCCATGGATCTCAAAGGTCTCCTTCATTTGTAGTGGAGAACTCAGAGTCTGGACAGGAGAAGAGTTGGCCTGCTGCAAAATGTGCTTGACCTTGCAACATAGTACTTATGGACTCCTTGGTTTCTGAGGTGTGGACATGTTGTGCTGATGCTAGCCTGCCAGGCCTCCGAGCAGTCCCCAGTCCTGACAGTTTGTCTGCAGTACCTCTAGCTCTGACCCTGCTCCTTGGACCCCTCACTGAAATGCCATCGGGCTGGCATCAGGAGTCGTGGCCTGGGCCTGCCTTCATGGCCCTCTGGCTCATGGGTCTGCACTGCCCTCAGTTCCTCTGTTGCTCAGCATATGGCATGACTCCGAGGCTGAGGGCAGGGGATCTGGGGAGAGAAGCCTGAGTCACCCCAGGCCAGGAAGCACAGCACTTGGCATGGTTCCTGGCCTGGCTGAGGAAACAGAAGGCACATCGATTTACCAAGGCTGGCCTAGGGCAGGGAAGAGGCAGGAGGGAAAGGGGTGTCATGAGCCTGTGGAGATGGGGGAACACACTGCCAACCAGGTTCCATGGCTCCATCCAGGAGAAGGCTCCAGGGAGAACTGGGGGCACCTGGAGAGGTAGGGAATACAGAGAGAGGCCAGCAGGACCTCTATTCCATCCAGCCTCCCCTCAGTCACATGATCACGGGAGGAAACAACTGATCCTCTACAGTGGGCTGTGTTGCTAAACTTCAATGTTATGGAGGCACATTGAGTGCATATTTGACTTAGAATTTTTTACCACTTACAGTGAATTTATTGGGCCCTGGCAACTGTAAGTCCAGGAGCACCTACATATCCGTACCTCCCAGCGGCTTTCAGGATAACGATGTGAATGTGCCTGTCACCTTCTGTTTCTGCCCCTGCTCTGTCCCTCTGGCCATAGCTTGCCCATTTAGGCCCCAGGAATCTTCCTGAAGCCCAGATCAGGCCTACCCTGTGCATTTTTTTGTAGGCTCTGAGCAGACCCTGGATGAACTGTGGTTTCTCTAGTCTCCAATCCCAGCAGCCCTTGGCTTTGCAAAATCTTCCTGGGCCAAGAGTCCTATCAAAGTGGTACCCTTCTTTCTCAGGCCTTCCTTGCTCTCCACACTTGGTAACCCAGAAGGATCAAATGGAATTTTCTAGTTTGTCATCTGGATTTGCCTAGCCAGGGTCAGGAAAGGAGGCTGGTGGAGGGGTGTTCCTGGAAGAGACAGCCTGCACTCATGATAGATACCCAGTTCCATCTTGGCAAGAGGAAGGGAACCGGTTCAGCTGCATCTGCTCTCAGGAAGTCCTGTTTTAGATGGAAGGGTGACATTGTCCCACAGTGAAGAAACCCACCTTCCCTCATGGCCCCATATGCCTTCTTTCCTTGGCCAGAGAGGCTGTGTGAACTTAGGGCTGATCAGATTCAAGGGACACAGAGAGCTTCCCACACATCCCCCAAACAAGGGACAGCTGGGGGTTCCCTCCCCTTCTCCTTAATATCCACATGCAGAGCCCCTTTCCCTGTATCAACTTGGGGACTCTGGGCTGCTTTCAGGAAGTGGGGTGCGTCTGTACAGCCTTGCTTGGGGGGAGGGGGGAAGAGATGACTTGTCATGGATTTTTGTGGTTGGAGGTGATTGGAATCCCAGCTGTGCTCTCAGCCCCCTCGCCTCTTCTGCATCAGCATCTGGCCTCCTTCAAAGAGGGGCAGGTGGAAGGAAGGGAGGGAAGAGGGGGGCACAGCTGACCTCTCAGGGCTGGAAGGTACCCCATACACTCAGTAGCCAGACTTGCCAAAATGATCAGCAAGCCCCAAAGCTTGATAGGGGGACAGACATTTAAAGCAAAAGCTATGGTAGCTGACTTGAACATACCTTCAGGGTCTATCCTTATAAAGTTTCCCCAAAGAGGAGATTCTCAATCCTGGCTTCACATTGGAATCACCTGGAGAGCTTATAAAAATGCCATTGCCTGGCCCTAGGCCCAGAAGCTCTGTTCTAATTTATCTTGGCTGGAGGCCAAATGTTGGTGTGCTTCAAAAGCTCATTAGCAACTCAGGAGGCCTAGGCAGAAGGATCACAAGTTTGAGGCCAGCCTCAGCAATTTATAGAGGCCCCATCCCAAAATAAAAATAAATAAGTAAGTAAATAAATAAATAAATAAAAATTACTGGAGATGTAGCTCAGATGTACAGAAACCCTGGGTTCCATCCCTGGTACCCCCGACCCCTGAAATACCTTCCTTAAGGCCTTGATCATAGATGAACTTCCAATAAGAAGAGAAAGAAGAAAGGAAGGGGTAGAAAAAGGAAAGGAGAGCTGAGGAGGTGAGAAAAGGGGGTGGGGGAAGGGAGGCAGAGGAGGGAGGGGTTGTGGAGACCTGAGGACCTTCAACAGGTGAGAGACTGAAACAGTGGTCAAAGGGGGAGAAGAGCAAGTGTGCACTTGAGCTCCATCCTTTCCCTGGCTCTCCTGGGTTTCTTCTCCGAGCACAGAGATGGTTTGACTCAGTGATCTTCAAGATTCATCTTGTTCTGGGGGCACAACATCTAGTGCCATGAGAGAGGAGCAAAGGTCTGTGGGAGCCCAGAAAGCCTCCCAGATTCCAGGAATCAGAAGAGGTGTTGCAGCTCTGAAGAATAAGGAGGATTTGCACAGGCCCAGGAGGTGAGAAGGGGTGGAAGTGGGGGGTTCAGGGCAGCACTGGGTGAACGAATATTCCAGGCCAAAGAATTGGAGTTAGGAAAAATCACAGGAGCAGGAAAACTTCGGGAGTGTTTTGGAATTTCTGAGTAGTCAGTGTGTCTCGGCCAGGAACAATGGGTGTGGGCTGGTGGATTCGAATCCTGTGTCTGTCCCACAGCTGTGTGACCTGAAAGAAGTCACTGAACACAGCCTCATTTTCCTCATTGGTTCCAACACTCATTCTCCCCTCTGGGGAAGGGATGGAAGAAGAAAGAGCCTTTTTTTCTGGGTTTCAAGAAAAATCCTATACTTGGGGAATGACAGTAATCCCCAAGTGTGAGCCAAATGACCAAAGAGTCACTCACGATACTCTGGTTCCTTTCTTCATTCTGTGTCAACGAGGCTTCCCAGTCAAGGGGACTGAGCCAAGAGAATCAAAACTCTGGATTAGGATGCAGACAAGCGTGGTAGAGGTCCCCAAAAGGCAATGGCCAGCCACCCTCTGCCTCTCTCAGCCACAGAGGGAGAGAATGGCAGGGAGGGGCCTTGGATTTCCTGGCATGTACCACAGCCACACCTTTGCCCAGCCACCCCATTTCACAGATGAGAAAAGGGCCAAGTTGCCAGGAAGCAGCAGAACCAGGCCAGAACCTGGACTATCTGACTCCTAAACCCACACTTGCACCTGCCACTCCAGCAAGTGTGTCACTTGGCTCTGAGAATGCTCCATCTGTGACTGTGTGTCTAGACAGCCTCTGTGGGCTCCCTCCACTCAAGATGGCCAATGGGTTCCCTTTCTGGCCCTCCCTCTTCTTCCCTCCATCTTCCCTGCTCTTCTCTGGCACGCACTCTCTACAGCCAGCCCTGAGGCCTCTGTCTGCCCTCTCCACTGGGACCCAGACAGATGACATTAGAATAATTGAAGTGTCCTTCTTCTGACCTTGAGTTCTGGCAAGGCTGACTTCCCTTGTGTGATTGGGACTGATGACAGCTGAGTGGCACAAGGACACACACACAGACACACATGGATGAGCCATGTCAGAGCAGGCATGGAAAGGATCCTCCAGTCGCCTGCCAGGGCAGCTTCCCGCCCCTACAATGCAGACAGCTCATAACACCCCTATCAAGTGACAGGGCTCCACCTCCATCCTACCTCCTCTTCCCAGCCAGGAACATGCCCGACGGGCACAGATGGGACACAGACACCTCTTCAAGACATAAACAACATGGGCAAGTTGCACATATAATTGCAAGGGACACTCTGGGTCCCCAGGCTACATAGACAGATACCAGCCTCTTCAGGACTTGGGAACTGATGAGCACAAGTGTTACCAGGCCCCTATTCCAGGTCCTCACTGTGTGATGAATATAGCAGAAATGCAGGCATTGGAGCTGCCTGGATATATCTGGGTAGTTTGGGGCCTTCCATGGCCCAGTACACACGTGCAGTTCAGGCTGCCTCTGGGGGCAAGCCTATGCACATGTACACGTATGCTCACACATGCACCCACAGACCTCCAGCTCTCATAGGTGTCTTTTTGTTGTTATTGTTGTTGTTGTACCAGGGTTTGAACCAGGAGTTGCTTACATTCCAAATACAGGTCTGAACACATCCCTAAACCAGGCACTGGGATTACAGACAGAAATCAGAAAACCATTCTCTGTGGAGCAATTAAGCTAGAAGAGACCCCCAAATAGACCCCCCAAAAGGTGACAAGCTGGGGCTGGGGTTGTGGCTCAGCGGTAGAGCACTCACCTAGCACGTGCGAGGTGCTGGGTCCGATCCTCAGCACCACATAAAAATAAATAAATAAAAATAAAGGTATTGTGTCCAACTACAACTAGAAACTAAATATTTAAAAAGGTGACAAGCTATAAGACCTATTGTGTCTGGAAGGAGCAAGGTGATGTTCTGGCCCTTTGAGTCCTTGCCAAGACCATACCTGGGAGACTTTGTCCTGTGACAGGCTGCAACCAGTGAGGGACCACGGAGCAGGCTCTGTGAGAACAGTTTGAGCAGAAGGGATCATTTGGCTTGGAATAGAGTCAACTTGGGATGGAGCCATCTGGAGGGCTGTCACAGTGCACAGGCCATGTGTAGCCACAGGAGGCAGAGGTAGTTTGAACCTGTTGATGAAAGCCACAGGAAGACCACTTGGAATGACTGATCCCAGAATGCCAGTGGAAGGAAGGAGCCTCCCATCAGTAGAGGTGAGCCAGCAGAGCTCCACTGACCCCTGGGTGGAGGCGGCAGCTAGATGACCTCGAAAGGTACTTTCGACCCTGAGATTCCATGACTCTGGCATTTGAATTCAACTTGTTTATGCTACAGATGAGGAAACTGAGGCCCAGAGAGAGGCAGGGAAAGTTTGATGTCAATCAAAGCGTTATTGGTCCTCTGAGAACTAGACTCAGGGGTCCTCAAGCTCTGTCTTGGATCCTCCCACTCCTTGGATGTTTGGGCCACAACCAACCTCCTGGCCAGGAGATCCAGAAGCTCCTCTCTTCATTCAGCATCCTGGATGGTTTCACACCGTGTGGTCTTTTCCAGCCCCTGCCTGGACTCAGCTGATGGATGAGCTCCTTGTTGGACCGCCTCTGGCTCCAGCTCTGGCTCTACAGATGGACACTCTCAGGCTGAAAGGAGATCCACATTTGACCCAGAGCCAGATGTGGAGCAAAGAGAAGTGGGAAAATGGGAGATCCAGGGACTTGAGGGGGGCTGCAGTGCCTGGGGGCTATGGCTGGGATCCATAGACCTTTTGAACCCCTCAAAAACTTGGCACATAGTAGGTGTTCCATAGATCACATGGAGACAAGGAGGAAAAACTCTTTCTCTGGAGCAGGGACGTTGGGAATGCCAGTGGATGAAGCTAAGGGTCCCACAGACTCTTAGAAATCCTGAGGCCTGGGACGTGGGTCATTGGAAATGCCCTCATCCTGGACCCCACCATGACCCCAGCCTTTCTCCCCTGAGAAGAACTCCCCAGTCCAGCCTTTCCCCTCTGCCCTTGCTTGGGAAACCCGGATGACTTCTGTCCTACCCATCAGGGCAAGGCGACTTGCTAAAGTGCCAAGAGATTTCTGCAGAAGAGGGGCTTCTTGTCACTAAGAATGCCGCAAGACAGAAGACTCCACCCACAAACCAAGCCCTTCATGAGTCAGGAAAATTATCATAGGGGCTTAGGGTAGGGAGAACAGAAAGGTCTGACCCCAGGTGACCTGGGGACAAAACTGGAGTGTTGACCTCCAGTCTCCCAGGGCACAGGTATTTTCTCACCTGCCCTTTGCATGTTCTGGTGACAAACTACTTTCCGCTGTTTCATGGGCCCTTTGTGATTACAAATGAGGCAACCATTATTACCCCCATTTTAAGAAAAAGTACTAAAGGCAAGAGAGGCACAGCATCTTCCCAACTATCTTTCCTTAAAAATCAAGAATGTGACGAGTTAATTGGGGGAGTTGGTAATAGAAATGGTGACTTGGGAAAGCAGACCTGATGATGGAGTTCCAGGCCCATTTCAAGGCCATGAGGGACATTTGTGAAGCAGTGAGTTCAAAATATCACTATGGATAGGCTGCATAAGACCCACTTGAACAATTAGTGTGTGTGTGTGTGTGTGTGTGTGTGTGTGTTTGGGCTCTATGATAGGTAGGCCCAGAAAGACTAATATTTTTGTTGTTTCATTGGGAGTTCTGGGGATGGAACCCCGAGCCTCACGCATGCCAGGCAAGTGCTCTACCACTAAACCACAGCCCAGGGATTATTACATTAAACAAGCATGTCAGGAGAATCTGACATGTGGCCAGATTTAGAAATAATTGCTTAAGGTAGCCAGAATCTTCCAGTCCAAAGGCAGGGCAAGTCCTGGGAAGAAATACCTCTGAAGGATACATATTTCCATGAATTTCAACCCTACTTCTGGTGATAACATGGGAGCAGGGGCTGTGTGGATATTGACTAGCTAACCATCCATCACCACTTTCTCTTCCCTTTCAGACCCCCGTCTGTTCATCCACTTCTGAGCGGCCAGCATGTGAGATGCTGCACTATGGGGGCTTGATCTTGGGTAGTCTCAGCATATTTGACTCACTTGCAAAGGTTTTTTAAAATAGTAGTAATTGGGCCTTACTTCCAGAGATTAAATTGGTCCAGGAGAACAGTATGAGCACTGATATTTTTTTAAAAGCACACCAGGAAATTCTAATGGGTAGCCAGGATTGAGAG
The DNA here is from genome assembly GCF_052094955.1 of Ictidomys tridecemlineatus. Classification (NCBI taxonomy): domain Eukaryota; kingdom Metazoa; phylum Chordata; class Mammalia; order Rodentia; family Sciuridae; genus Ictidomys; species Ictidomys tridecemlineatus. Next base: position 65,173,453 of record NC_135478.1, on the reverse strand, counting down.
TACTGACCTCAGTCAGCCTCGATAATTGTAACTTCTTTGCCATGTGGTTGGCTTCAGTTTGGCATGTGACAATTCTGTACAGTGAGAGGCATTAACAGAAAGCTGCTGGAATGTACTGGGCAAGGTCACTTTCTTCTGAAAAAGTGACCCAAAGCAAAGCCATGACTTCTTCCTGTCTTGGGGTCTTATTGAATGAGAGTGCCATCCCGGGAGCTGATTAGCAACCTTATGAGTATGAGGAGACAGGCTTGAGGACAGAAGTCAAGAACAGAAGGATGGAGGGAACTAGCCTTCTGGATTCTGAATAAACCCACTATTGAAACACCCTTATGGAGGACTTCTTCTGTGGGATAGTTAATGAGCATATTATGTAAGCTTTTTATTTTATTTTATTTACTTGAGGCCAAATGCTCTTCCCATTTGATGGGAGAGGAAAACAAAGCTCAGGGAGGTTAAATTACAAAAAAAGATCATAGAACTAGTTAGTAGCTTGAGTTGAGATGAAGGTTAGACCCTTTTCCACAAACCAAGTGCGCGTGCACACACACACACACACAATCCCTCAAACCCTAGGTGGTGTAACATAGTAGAAAAAATCATTGAGCTTTGAGGAGAGGTCTGAGGTGGAGAGGTGGGTGTATGGGGATAAAGGCCACATAGCGGTGATAATCAGGTCAAGCATCCTGTGGGTGTCCCCTGCTGGGAGGCAGGGGAGGGGCAGCTGGTGCCTGTTCTGACTCCATCAGCCATTAATTAAAACTTGACAAAAAGATTAATACACAGGGGACAATTTTAATCAGAGACTCCTGGGGAGTTAGTGCTGGCACGGCCTAAAGAGACCATGTCATCCGGCCTCCTTATTGTATAGATGGGGAAACTGAGGCAGGCACAGGGAGCAACTAGCCAAAGTTTCTTCAAGGAGTCTGGGGGTCAGGGGTCAAGGTGTCTCATGTGATTTCCTGGTCAAAACTCTTCCTCTGCCCTAGTATCACATACATATGGGATAGCTTTAATTAACTTATTATACCATTAAACTTGTCACTGATTCCCAGGGCCTCAGCAAAGGCCTACACCTCAAGATCCCTTTTGTACACACTCTGCTTGGCTCCAGGAGGCTGATGGGATCAGGTAAATTGAGGAGCCCAGGGAAGCTGAGTTTGGTCACCTCCCACGGTTCAGGTCAGTTAGGGAGCTGAGCTGGGGGGGATAGCCAGCCTGAGGACATGGCCTTGTCCTTTTCACGAGAGGGGGTGGAAATGTCACTCATCCATTATCTCAGCCCCTCAATTTGCCAAGTGCTGTCTGAAATCTTAACTGAGATCCACACTCCCCACCAATGGGAGGGGTTCATTCCTTTTCAAATCATTTCTATTTTTCTTTCAATGAGATACATTCTTTGTAAGGACGTCCACAGAACGCCTCAGGGCATAAGGCCAAAATCCACTTCTCTGCATCCCCTCTACCAATACCCAGCCATAGCCACTGGGAAGAGTTTCTTGTCTAACCTTCTAGACTTCTCTTTCCCCACACCTTTAGGTCTGTTGCATGTCCCCTATTATCACATGGGGACATTGTCACATCCCTGGTGCCTTGCAGGAGGGAGGAGGTCCACTTTGGGACCCTCCCTTCCCTATGCCCTCCTAGGTGACTGTCCTCTGTCTCAGTCAGCTGTCCAGTCAAAGCCCCAAGCTGGCCCACAAGGTGCCTAGTGCCAACTGGAAAAGCATGTCCCTCTAGGCACATAATTGAGCAGAGGGTTCCTGTTCTTGAGGGTGGATGCTCCTTTCCTCTAGGGAAGTGTGAGGAACACCAGGGACCTTGCTTCATGGCAACAATGTCTCCATCTCTGCCCTGTATGTCCACCGCCATCATCACTGCCTTGAACCAGGCTTCCTCCCAGAGACTGCAGCAGCCCCAGTCTTCCCACCAGCATTCCTGCTTCTCATTGGTCCCTCCAAGGCCCCTGCTCCCTGTAGACAGATGGATTGATGTCACAAGCAGAGTAGATCATGTCCCTCCTAAGTAAGCCCCTCAATTATTTCCTCTTGCCTCCAGACAAGGGCACACTCCTTGAGGATGGCACTTAGGGATCTTTCCCTATTAGCACAAATGTGACTGCACTAGGAACAGGGGCTGTGCACAGCAGGCTCCCTCACATGTGTGAAATCTGCTTCTACCACTTGCTGGCTGTGTGGCCTCTGGCAATCCAGAGAACCTGGCTGCCTCTCAGCTTCCTCATCTACAAAATGGGCATGATGATAATAACAGCATCTGCTTCACTGCATTATACAGAATAGGAAATCAGGGAATTTGGGTCAAAGAGCTCAGAACAGTACCTATGAGATGAGGCCCTGGTAGCCCATGAGCACTTGAAGATCAGTGTCCCAAAGGGCCCTCCACCCGAGACCTGAGCCCAGCTCCAGGCAAGTGGGGAAAGGGAGCTGCAGGTGATAGAGATGGGGACAGAGGTCACTGTGAGACTGCTCACCCCGGACTCACTTCCAGGAGCTGAAAGGAAGATCTGACTGTGGCAGGTCACTTCCTGGAATGAGTCCTCTGAAGGGGACAGAGCTATAAGAACAGGCCCCCAAGGGCTCTTTAGCTCCTGCCCTAGGGCCTGGGAGAGAAGGAGGCCAGGAGACTTAGGGGATCCACAGAAGCTCCGGAGCCTCAGGTCTCTCATCCACAAAATGAAGGTCTGAATGACATCACAGAGTGACTGTGGAACTTAAGGGAATAACTCACGGAAACACCACCACAATGCCTGTAATATAGTAGGTGCTCAATAAACCCCTGGGGTTGGAAGAAAAGGGAAGACTGTGGACCCTCAGTCCAGAGTGAAGCATGAAATGCTCTGGGCCACCTGTAGCCTAGGGGGTAGGTGACAAGACAAAGCACTTCCCAGGTACTTTAGGAGTGCTGCTGGCTTTCTGTGTGAGCCACGTGGGCACGGTGGGGTGGAGGGAATATAGCAGTAACCTGATGCACAGGAGACATAGGGAGAGGGCAGCTGTGCTTTTCACTCGCTGCTCCTCATTGTCCGTATCTGGAAAGTGGGGATCATCTTGGAAGTTGCACAGGCCTATTGTAAAGCTGAACAAAGCTATTGAGTGGGAAAGTCCACCATAGTGAATGTGGATGTTTGCTGGCTCCTAATTGGCCAGAGAAGCCATTTGGAGTCATGATTCACAGTGCTGCCTTTGGAGTCTGGTTGAGGTAGGTACAATTGTGGTTTATTCTTCCTCAACCAGCACACCTAGGCAAGTCACTCAACATCCCTTAGTGACTTTTTTTTTTGTCTCTAGAATAGCAATAATAATTATACCCATTTTACAGGATTTGGGAGAAAATTCCCCAAGGAGACCACTTCAGTTGTTGGGGTGCAGCGGAGCGGCGGAGGGGAGAAACCACACAAGAGACTCACTTCATGCAATCGCAAGGGGGAAGTTTATTGAGGATCCTGTTCCAGTGCGCTGGGACTCTGTGCCCACTCAAGAAGGGAGAGCGGCTCAGAGCCCAGAGCAGAGTTCAAGCGGAGTTTAAGTACACTTTTCAGAGAGGGTGGGGGGCTTTGCATACATCAGAACAAATCATCATGAGGCTCGGGAAAATTGAACAACAACCCTGAGTCAGGATTAGTGTATACATTGGCGGGTACAATCAGGGCAGGAATGATTGGTGCTCCTAGGTGGGGTACACATTCAAACTGATTGGTTTGGACCCTGAATATCTACGTGACAAATTGCACAGGGTCTTGAATGCTTACGTGAGGAGTTGCACAGGACCCCAGTCCATAAATCACTAAATGGCCAGTAGGGCCTTGTCCTAACTGCCTCAGGAATTTAACCCATGCTTTGCAGTTTTAGAAGCAGGTTTGCAAGCCTGGTCCTTTACACTTTAACTCAGGCTCTGTGGCTTAGAATCAGCTTGGAGGGCTGGGGATGTGGCTCAAGCGGTAGCGCGCTCGCCTGGCATGCGTGCGGCCCGGGTTCGATTCTCAGCACCACATACCAACAAAGATGTTGTGTCCGCCGAGAACTAAAAAAAAAAATAAATATTAAAAATTCTCTCTCCTCTCTCTCTCTCTCTCTCTTAAAAAAAAAAAAAAGAATCAGCTTGGAAATTTTACCTTTACACAGTGAAACTTCTAGCCCATGTAAATAGTTACTGTGTAGCTATTGATTTTTTCCATTCTGTGGATGTAACCAAGGGACTTATACATGCTAGACAAGCACTGTACCACCACAGTCTCACTGCCTTGTCCAGGCCAGTCTTGAACTTGTTATCCTTCTGCCTCAGTCTTCTGAGTAGCTGGGTTTTCATATATGCACCACTGTGCCTTGCCTAATATATAGTATTTTTTAAGATAACTTTATTCTTTAAGGAGAGAGCCTGTGTCCTAAACCTATAGGCAGGTAGAGTCACATGCCTATAATCCCAGCATCTCAGGAGGCTGAGACAGGAGGATCACAAGTTTGAGGCCAGTCTCATCAATTTATCAAGGCCCTGCAGTGAGACCCTATCTCAAAATAAAAAAATAAAAAGGGATGGGGATGTAGCTTAGTGGTAGAGTATCCCTGGATTAAGCCTCCACAGCCAATAAATACATAAATAAATAAATAGATAAATAATTCCTTCTCTTGATGCTGCTAATGAAGCCAGAGAATACATTCAACTGACACTCAAGAAATCTTCCATAGCCAAAAAAAGTCCTTAGCTCTCAGCAACATTATTGTATTATGGACTATGATCTCTGGAAGAACTGTTCAGGATTGTTTATTCCAATCACCTCATTATACAGTTGGCCAAACTAAGACTCAGAGGGCAGAACAGATACTCCCCAAAGCTCATGAATGCCATGGCTAGACCTAGGACCAAGACCTCCTGACCAGAAAACAGTATCCCAAGTTCACCAAGGTCATTCCTTACTTGGAGTTGCTTCTAAGTGGAAGGGATTCGTCCCCAGGCAGAAGACAATTGCTATGGCCTCCCCAGAATCTCAACAGCTTAGAGCCTTCTCCCTGTGCTCTGCTGGCCTTGTTCCAGGCCACCCCTAGTTGGCGGCCTAGGTTGGCCTCAGCCTGCCCCCCCACAGCAGCCTAGGCCAGGTGCTCTGTGATTGCTTCCTGTCCTCACAGTCTCTGTTTGTTTGCTGTGTCGCTGCTTCCTCACCCCCCAGCACACCGGAGGCACTGACCAATAGCGTGGGACTCCAGGGGCCAGCACCCAGCCTGCTCTCAGAGATTGGCCAGTCCTCCCCAGACCTACCACCTGGGGCCCAGGAACCCAGCCAGACCCTGGAGACACACCCCTCAGCACTCCCCCCAGTTTCCGCCTCCTACACTCATCCCTTCGCCAGCAGTGGATCCTGCCGCAGCTGGGGGAGAAGCCAAAAAATCAACAGGTGGAGTCCACAGTGAAGCCCTGTAGGCCTCAGGCTGAAGGGGACCCAGGCTCCCCTTGTCCCAGCCCAACCCCCTTCCCAGCCCCAGCCCAGGGGAACGTGGGCAGTGGGTCCAGATGACAGTGCCTCATGGAAGGACTTGGAAACTGCTGAGGTTGGGATGTGTGTGTGGGGGGGAGGAGGGAGGTTCCTAAGTTTGTCCCTGAAGGTCTCCAAGACTATTATAAAAAGTCCAAGGCAGACAGACCACAGACCTTGACTTCACACTGGCCACTCTCCACATGACGTTAGAGCCAGGTCCTCACATGGTCTTTTCTGTCAAATGGGGCCTGCCTACTGTGATCCGTGGCCCAGGGCTGTTGGAGGTGGACACAAGCTGTCTGCAGGTGCATACGGCCTGTTGGGCAGGGGGGCAGTGAGTTGGGTGACACTCATCCTAGGTCACTGGGGCCTGAGGGGTTTCAGTTCTCCAATCTGGACAGTCTCTGGCAAACTGGGACACACTCGTCATGCAAACATTAGGTTCCATTGTGTGTCTCTGAAGACTCTCTCCCACCCCACATGACTCCTACAGTGTTTTGGGGTGTAGAAGACTCCCCTCACAAATCTTCCTGATTCTTCTTCAGGGAAACTTCCTGGCCTTATATCATTTGGAACCTTCTTCTCCATCCTCTTCCTCTCTCTGCATCTTCGTCCTCAGGTGTTCCTGCCAATCTAGGCCTTGTCCCTTCTGTCCCTCTGCCACAGAACCCATCGTCTTTCCTCTGAGTTCTCTGTGTCCCTGCTGTACACCCACACACTGACCATTGCTTTTCCACACTGTCTAGGCACATGGACTCACCCCCATATCTCTCTCTCTCTCTCTCTCTCTCTCTCTCTCTCTCTCTCTCTCTCTCTCTCTCTCTCACACACACACACACACACACACACACACACCTGAACCTCAGCAGGAAGGATTTTAGTTTGGCCTAGGCACCTGCTGACTCACAGTAGGATCAGGCCTCAGAGATAGGTGAGAGGGTAAGTCACACACTTTTCCTCCTCAGGAGCAGAGCCTTTAAATCTAGAAGAGTGGTGAAGATCAGGTGTCATCTGGGAGAGGAGGGTCAGCTGCCATGAGCTCTTCATAGCCCATGGTTCGCTTCAGGGGCCCCTGGGTGGTATCCTTTCCCCAGAGCCCCTGCCATCAAGGCCTAGGCAGGCAAGGCCAGAAGAAGCACACCCCTGAATTCCATCCCATTGGTGCTGGACTGGGGGTGCTGGTGGCAGTGTGTGCATTGTGTCTATTTGGGGGGGCATCAGTGTTGAGGAAGCAATGGGAGGGAGCAGCCCCTTGGAGGCTGTTCCTTTTCTTCAGCTGGGGACATACCCTGAGTTGGCTGGGGCAAGGGACACAGGCATGGAAAGGACACTGCCATCTCCTTGGGGCCCCTGGCCGCTGGTTCTCACTGCCCCTCCTCAGCCCCAGAGAAAAGCTCTGTCTGCAGGATTCCTCCTATCCTGATGCTGGGGTCATGTTGATCAGCACAGCCAACCTGCCAGAAGCCCTCCTTGTGGTGGCCTCAAAAACACAGACTGAGGGAGGCCCAGAGAGCTGTAGTGAGGGAGATACTGGCGCCTAAGAGACCCACAGTGCAGGAGAGCTGAGGGACAGCACAGCTGGGGAGACACTGTGCAGCTCAGAGATGGAGAGCAAGAGACAGACACTGGGAAGACACCCCTGTGGGTCAGCAAGATGGCACTAGAGCAGACAGACCCAGCAAGCAGGCAGGATCCTGAAGAAGAGCAAGGGCCCATGCCAGAGAGGACGGCCAAACCAAGACAGAAAGGGGCAGAAAGCAAGCCTGGCTGAGAGAGAGAGGAGGAGCAGCAGAGGGAAGAGAGAGAAACAGGACTGGGGTAGTCACAGGAAAGAAGGGGCCCAGGAAGTCAGAGGCAGCAAGAGAGGCCTGGGTGGCCAGGATGGGTGGCTGCAGTGCCCCTTGGGCTCACAGACACAGGGCCGCCCAGCTTGGCCAGTCAGGGCTGTTTGCAGAAGAAAGCTCCAGCTCAGTGGTCAGGCACCCCAGGCCTGGAGGCGGTGGCCCCTGCACTTCATGACATTCATGTTCCAAGCTGTGGGTGCTGAGGCCAGGCTGTGGAGGCCCCACAGCACCTCTGCTTCCACACAAAGGGGGCCTGGGCCTGGGCTGGGGCAGGAGGGCAGCCAGACCAAGCCTGGCCACAGAGGCTGCCAGGCCTCTGCCGCAGTCTGGCTGCAGCAAACTAAGGGGGGGGGGGCAGGAGGTGACGAACAACTTGTGTAGATTGATACAGCAGGAGTGGAAGCCGTTTATTGTAGGATCACAGAGGTATATATACATTCCACACAGCTTATCTTAATTAACATAAACTAGATACAGCAGTCAACCAATAAGAAATCTCCACACTTAATGGCTCACTGGCGTTACTTCACAAACCACTCCCTCTGGCATTTTGCCAGGCGCCATCCAGACTTGTTTACAGACTCTAACAGGCCTCCAGAGAAGAGGGGGACAGTGGTGGCAGAGGGGCCTTGGAGCTCTGGGGAGGAAGGTGAAGGGGGAATGTTGTCCCTCACCCTGGGGTAATATCCAGTGAGGGTGCTCCTTTCTCTGTGGGCGTTGATCTCCCCATTCACCCCAGGAAGATCAAACTCAGGCAGGTGAAGGCCATGGAGAAGCCAAGAGTATGTGCCCTGGCTCAGGGGACAGCTGCCACTCCACTCCAGCTGCCTATGGCCTTGTGAGTGTGATCCCAGGATTACTAGATTGTCAGAGATTTTTTTTGAAGTTATAAATCTGGAATTTTATGTAGAAAACTCCTGAATTTTCAGTGATGGCTAATCATTTGTTCTTGATGTAGGCATGATGGGAGCCAAAGGAGACTCTCAGAAGGTTCTAAGTGGCCCAGGTGCCTGTTTATGGCCATCTCTGGGGCCCACCTCACCTCTGACCATCGGCACATGGATAGCTCCATCACCATTCTGAGAAGAATTCAAACCTTGCCTAACGTCATGCCCTTGGAGAGCTGGTGGAATGTTCCACCAGGAGGAAGCCACCTGGCACCCACAGTGCATGGGTGGTGACACATGGTCCAAGATGCCAGGCCCCTGGATGGCTCATTTACTGGCCAGGGGTCTTGCTCTCTCTTTTCCTTCCAAAGCCCCCACCTCCTCCTATCTCTGTTCTTCAAAGCTTTGGGGACACCCTCTGTCTGAGCCTGATCCAAAGGCCTGGTGCAGCCCACACATGGCCAGAGCTGGCCTGGACCCACAACAACTGAGAGTCCTGTCCTTCCTTCCTCTGGCACTTGAGTTCCCAGGCCAGCACCCTGGCAGGGCCTGGTGCAGAAGTGGAGGGATGGGACAAAGGGGACAGTGTGTGCTGAGAGTGGCCTTCCTCAGGCCTCTTCCACCCCACCCCTTCCCACTCTACAGCCCACACCACCAGAAAAGCATCACAAGGGTTAACTGGATCCCCCCAGCTGGGATCACAGAAACATGACAGGAACAGACCTGGGAGGTCATCGGTCAGGGGTAGAGGAGTGATTTTAATCACCCAATTCAGCTGCACTGGAAAACCTCTCACCCCCACCCCAGCCTGGGTGGAGGGAGAGGTGAGGCCAGCAAGGACCATGAGGCTGGTAGTCCCTGAAGGGTACAGCCTGGCTGCATGGTCCCCTTCTTGACAGTGCCCCCTACCCCCAGTAGTGCCAATCATTGGGAGGAGCACACAGCCCTGGGCTGAATAATTGACTAACAGGCAGGATGAATGGTAGCAGGAGAGACTGTTGAGGGACAGCATGCTGAACCAGGAGCCAATGCCGAGGACCATAGGCGTAGCATTGTTCAAAGTCACTAAGCTAAGGAGAGGCTTCCACGCTAGCAGACTCTGCTCTTCATTTTTTTTAAAACTTTTATTTTTAGTTGTAAATGGACACGATCCTTTTATTTTATTTATTGTTATGTGGTCCTGAAGATCGAACTCACTACGTCACACATGCTAGGCAAGTTCTCTACCCCAGTCCGACTCTTGAGTTTCTTTAGGCTTCGTAGTCCAGCTTATGCTTCCCAGTCTTCTCAGTTCCATTCACAGCGTGATCTTAAACGAGAAGACTCCCTCTGACACTTCTGTGGACAGAATGAGGAGAAAAAAATGAGCTGGTTGCAGCAAGAAGGCTTCATGTCAGACATCAAGAAGGACTTCCAGAATGTGGGACTCCCCACAGAGGCAGCCAGCCAAGTGCACTCTGCAGTCTCCTGGTCTAAAGAGCTGGAAGCCAAATGGATGGGGAAGTAACATCAGAGCTAGGTGAGGAGAGGCTGGGGTGACATTTCTCTGTTGGCTCCCAAGATGGTGGGAGTAGCAATCCACCTAATTTCCAATCTACTAGTCTGGAGAGAATGGAACCTAGGAATGTTTCCAGCCCAAGGTCGATGTTACCAATTGGAGGTGGAAGCCCATGGTCACTACTGCTTTTTTTCTTCCCCCAAAACCACTCAATGGGTAGAACCCAACTGAAGCAGATGGAGCCAGGCTCAGCCTCTATCTCTACTCCAGAGAAGCCCCTGAATCAATGTGGACTTCTTGGCTCAAGGCCCCAGGGCAGGTAGGGGCTGGGCTGGAAGACAGAGAAGAAACCGGTGGGAGAAGGACATCACAGGAGCCACCTGTCTCCATCCCAAGGCAGGGGGAAGTGAGAAAGACACAGCCATCTCTTGGGAACTCTCAATATCATTTTAAAGGGTGACCCTGCGGGGAGAAGCCAGCCCTGTGCAAGCTGCGAAGTGTGCTGCCAGAAGGTGAGAGCCATCCTGAGGTTGCCCTCCTCCCAGCCTTCCCTACCTGAGGGCCTCCACAGGAATACACCTCCCCAGGTTCCCAGGTGCCAGGAGAGCGAGGAGGCGGTTAGGGGCAAAGAGCCAGGTGGTATGAATGGGGCCTAAAGGAAGCTGCTTTGCCTCCCTGCTTGGGACAGTAGAAAGAGCCCCTCCTTCCCACACCTCCTGCCCCCCTCCCACCACGCCATTCTGTAGCCATCCGGGTCCCTTGGTCTCCAGGAGGCCACCTCTTCTCTGACATCATCTGTAATCAATTCTCCTGAGGGCCATCCCCAATTTTCATTTCCTCTCACTGATCCTCACACACAGTCCCTTCACATACCCAGAACAGCCTCTTTCCCGAGCTGGCTCCGCTCATCAGATCTGTGTCGCAGCTCACAAACCCAGGCTCTCAGTTGGGACAGGATCACAGAGTTCATCATCTCCAGTCCCCTTCCTCCTCCGGGGCCTTGTGGTGGGGATGGGAGTGGGAAGAGGAGCCAGGGCCCCACCCACCCATTCAGCACCTTTGTGCTCATTAGAAAAGGGCACCCTCTGTAGGCAGAGGCCCTCTGGAGCAGTGTGCACAGGGTTGGTACGCAGAAGGCAGGTTGGACTTCAGCCCCCACTCACCCTTGGCCAGAATCCTTGTGCAGTTTACAACCTGGATGCTCTCCACAGTGGCCCTGGATGAGCCTGGGGAGGCATGCTCAGAAAAACGGGACTGGATCCCACTTGGAGTCCCTACAAAAAGAAAATTCCAAGAAGGTTATAGTAAGTCCTGGAACAGCTCAGGAGGTGAAAAGTCACCAAAGGAAGGTGATCTTCAAGCTGAATTTGAAGCAAATGTGAAGATGGAAAGGGCCTTCCATCTCTGGAATTCCTGGAGTTAGAGAGTGAGGTCCAGGGTTGGGAACAGATTGGAGCAGTGGGCAGAGATAAGGTTCACAAAGAAGACCAAAGAAGACCTGGGGCCAGGCACGGTGACGCACGCCTATGGTACTAGCAGCTTCAGAGGCTGAGGCAGGAGGATTGTGAGTTCAAAACTAACCTCAGCATTTAGCAAGGTCCTAAGCAACTCAGTGAAACTCTGTCTCTCAATAAAATACAAAAAGTGTCCTGGGGTGTGGCTTAGGGTTTAAGTGCCCCTGGGTTCAGTCTCTAGTACAAACAAAAACAAAAACCAAGGAAGACTTGGGAGGTCTGTGCAGTGTGGAACTTGAGGTTACATCGGGTGGTCAGGGCCCATGATGGATAAAGGGATAGGGAAGTCAGGTGAAAAAGGGCTGATGGCCCTGCCTTAGGTCCCGTCAATGCCCAAGGTGGTAGAGAACTGGGGTCTGTGTTCAAGTGCAGCCTCGCCCATGTGCCTGGTCTGGCAAGTGCCTCCTTCTGGCCTCAGGATCCCAAAGTTGTAAAGAATCACTAGAACAGTAAAACGCATTCCAGCTTTCCCAAGGCTGAAGGGAACCCTTTCTATCCTCTGTCATCTACACCCATCTGATCGTTCATGCCTAGTTCAAATATCACCTCCTCTGGGAGGCCTTCCCTGATGCCAAGCCCTGATATCATATCAGCTCTCATGACTTCTTGGACTCCAAGGGTCACCACACAGACATGGTTTCTCTCAGTTTCTCTGACACCCCTACAAAACTAAGAGCCCTGAGCATGGCTCTTGAGGAGCAGGCAACGGATTGGGTGGATGAGAGAAGCCAAGTGGACACATGCTCACACCTGGGTCTCAGAAGTACAGTCAACTTGACAAGTGGGTCAAGGAGTAAAGGTTCAGGGATATCCTCACAGCCAGGCCCCAGGCCATGATTGGCATCAGGGTGAGGGCTTATCAGTGGGGGCAGGGAGGCAGGCTGGGAGGACTGGCTGTGGAGGGGGATTCCTGCCCATCCTAGGTCCCCCTCCTGCCTGTTCCCCTTACCCCTAAGTCTGGTGTTGAGCTCTGGATAAGCTGCAGGAAGCCAAGGCAGAGGCTATCCAAGGGACACCTGACCCATTCCTCTGATAGGCATTGTGTCCATGTTCTGTCTTGCTCAACATGCCAGAGCAGTCCCAGCTGCCCCTTCTCTGGTCACCCTGGAGGGCTCTGCCTGACCCTCTAGGGATCCCAGGCCCTGTTCTGTAAATATCCACCAGCCATTCCTCCCACCAACTCGGCCTGGACACAGCATGGCCAAGCTGGGAGAAGGAAAGCCAGGGAGCCTGACTTCTGGGATTCTGGCCTCAGCTTTGCCCTTAACCTGTGGGTTCCTGGAGTGGAATGTGTGATCCTGGCTGACCCTCAGATTGTCCTCACTGAGAACTGAAAGGCAAGGTGAGAGGCTCCAGAGAAGAACAGAAGAGGACTGACTTGGGTGCGGAAGCCTGGCCCTCACTGAAGCCTGGCCCTCACCACCCTGGACAAGCAACTTCCGGTGCCCGCCTGTCCTCCCGACCGCCTGAGCCTGCACCTGCCTGGCCCCAGGCTGAGGAAGCATCATCCTGCTTCGCTATTGCAGACCCATCATCTCAGCTCAGCTCTGGCTTCCTGCACAGGCCCCAGTTAGCCTGATGCTTTGTTCTCAAGTGCATTTTGAGGAGAGAGTCCCTCCTCCCCTGGACTTTGGGGAGGAGGGAGAGGAGGGACGGAGAGAAGGGAGGGCAGGGGGGAGGGCAGGAGGGAGGGATGGAGGGAGAGGGAGGGCAGGGGCGGGGAGAGGGAAGACAGGGGCAGGGAGGGGGAGGGCAGGGGCAGGGAGGGAGCCGGAGGACAAACTCGACGCTAATTAAGTCTCATTAAAAAAGAGGAATAAGGAGAAGAAAGAAAACCCCAGTGGAGGGGGAGGGAGAGGCTTGCTGAGGAAGCACAACAGCAGAGAGAGAGAGAGAGGGGGGGGGGAGGGAGGGGGAGGGGGGGAGGGAGGGGGAGGGGGGAGGGGGGAGGGAGGGGGAGGGGGGGAGGGAGGGGGAGGGGGGGAGGGAGGGGGAGGGGGGGAGGGAGGGGGAGGGGGGGAGGGAGGGGGAGGGGGGGAGGGAGGGGGAGGGGGGGAGGGAGGGGGAGGGGGGGAGGGAGGGGGAGAGAGAGAAGTGCGCAGGCACATGCACGCCCAAATAAGACCCGTGCACTCACCACTCTCCCTCCTGGCAGGCTGGCCCGCGCTTCCCCGCTCGGCCCTGCCCTGCCCCAGCCTGACACCGTTCCACTTAGGCCCAGAGCCTGGGCTGCCTTCCCGAGCCCAGGGCTGCGCCCCTCAGGACCGAGCACCCTCATATTCCATTCCTGGCTCAGCTTCTCCCAAGCTTTGGGCTTCGGGCTCATCTCCTGGGACCTCATAGATAGAAACTCATAGATATGTATCTGCCCAGCCATTGTCTTAGAACTTCCTTTTGCCATTCTCTGTTCTTAGAACTCCTGTTTCCTGCATCCCATGTTTTCTTTTTGGGATTATCCCTTAATTAAAAAAAATTAATGTTTTTTTTTTGTTATACATGGACAAAATATCTTTATTTTGTTTATTTATTTTTTCTGTGGTGCTGAGGATTGAAGCCACTGACTCCCATGTGCAAGGCAAGTACTGTGCCACTGAACCAGCCCCATCCCTTTATTTTAGTAATATTGTTAGTCTCTTGAGAAAAGATATTTGGGGACATAAGATTTGGAAATCTATATGAAATTGATTAGTTGATGGAATTTCAGGTTGAATATAATCTGAATACATTGCTTGATATTTTTTGGCAGTTTCAGTATTATTCTGATTCTTGACTTTATATTTGTCTTATTTTTCCTCTTTCAGAAGCTTTTTATCTCTGATCTTACGTTTCACGATAATATATATTTAAAATTTTTCACTTATTGTGTTATATAGTGGTATATTGGTTTCTTTCAGTTCTTTTTTTAAAAAAATATTTTGTTTTTAGTTATATATGACAATAAAATGTATTTTCACTTAGTATACATATATGAAATATAACTTTCCATTCTTATGGTTGTATAGAGTATGTCCAATTCATTTTATTCTATTCCTCCCTACCTTTCGTTCCCCTTTGCCTAATCCAGTGAGCTTCTGTTGTTTCCCCCCCCCTATTGTGTGTTAGCACCCCCAGAGCAGAGAACATTCAGCCTTTTGTTTTTAGGGATTGGCTCATTTCACTTACCATGATAGTCTTCAGTTCCATTCACTCACTGACAAATGCCATAATTTTATACTTCTTTCTGGTTGAGTAATTGCATACTGATACCACAATTTCTTTATCCATTCAACTGTTAAAGGCACTTAGGTAAGTTCCAGAGCATAGCTATTGTGAATTGAGCTGCTATAACCATTGATGTGGCCACATCACTATAGCATGATGGTTTTAAGTTCTTTGGGTATATGCCAAGGAGTGGGATTAAAGGGTCAAATGGTGGTTCTATTCCAAGTTTTCTGAGAAATCTCCATGCACAAATTTGCAGTCCCACCAGCAATATATTAGTATACCTTTCTCCCCACATCCCTGCCAATATTTGTTATTACTTGTATTCTTGATAATTGCCATCCTGGCTGTCCTTCAGTTCTATGAATTCTTTTAAACATTATTTCTTTAATATTCTTTTCTTTGATTTTCCCTGGTCTCCCCTTCTGGAATGATTATAATTGGATATGAGACTTAAAATTTATTTATTTTAATATTTGTCATATGTTTTCCATTTTCTTTGGCTTTTGTTCTATTTTTCACGAGAATCCTTCGTTTTATCTTGATTTGTTTTTTTCTCCTGTTTTGCTTGTCATCATTTCAATTTCAGTGTTTTGATCTTTAAATATTTCTTAACATCGTTTTGCTTTGTGTATGTGATATTATCTCTAATTTCAGCAATGAAGATAACAATAGACTTTTTGTAAGAGCTGTATGAAAATTAAGAGCAATAATACCAGTACGTCACTTAGAAAAGTCCCTGGTACACAGAAAGCACTCAGTCATGTTAGCTATTTTTCCTTTAAGGATATCAGAGCTCTTTTGAAGTTTTGTTCTGTGTCTGTATTTTCTGTTGTGGGTTTTGTCATCTTTGTTTTTGTCTCTTTTATGGGATGAAACTTTTTCTCAAGTGTCTAAGGGGTTCAGTAAGTGAACAGTTTTTTAAAAGCATGACACTAAGAATGTTACCCAAAGCTCTCTAGTTGTAGTTTTGGTGTATTGCCATGGACTCTTCCCTAAAGGATGTTGAAGCCTTCACTCTTGGACAGTGTGATTGAGGTGAATCGCCTTTTCTGCGGGGAGAGCCCTTGATGTCATTTAAGTTCACCCTCTTTGGATTTATTCACTTTTCCAGAAAAATTATTTTCTAATTCCTTTCCTTGGAAGAAGGAGTTTAGATAATAGGTATCATTGGAACCTATGTGGATAGTAGGTTATAGGCCTCGCCCTCAAAAACCTTTTATTTATTTATTTCTTGGTGAGGTGCCTCATTCTTGTCCTATACTATACCTGACTCTGTTAAGTTGGAGCTTGTGCCTTTCAGTTTCTTCAGAGACCAAAGTCTGATGTCTTGTAGAAGAAGAATTCATAGCCCTTTAATTGCAATAAGTAGATAGGTAGGTTCCTTGGAGATCAGACTACTTTGCGTACTTTCATATAAAAGTTTTAAGTCTTGTAAATACATGATTCATCTATGCATTTTATATTTCTAACTTCTAAGCTTTTAAGGCACTTTGGAGAAAATATACTAGCTTCTTTTAGGAACTCCCTTGGATTTCTGAGCTACTGAGTTACTGACCTTTTTAAATTTTTTTCTGGGGCTGGGGCTGGGGCTCAATTGGTAGCACACTTGCCTAGAGTGTGTGAAGCACTGGGTTTGGTTCTCAATACCACATAAATATTTTGAGACATGTCTCACAACACTTAAACTTGCAACTCTATTTTAGCCTTTCTGATAAACTGAACCTCTAAGCCCAGTTTAATGACTTTTTCTGAATCTGTTTTCTACCTTCCAAAAATAGGTATTTATCACTTGACATTTGTCTTTTTTTAATATTCTCTCTTGATGTTGTGGGGTTTTTTTTAAATTAATGTTTGTTTTTGGTAAGTTTTGGGGAAGGGGCTGTTCTGGCATGTTTTAAAATCTAGTATGTATTTGCTTTCATCTCTGTTAATTTTCCTTTTATTTTTTACATCCTACTTCCTAGGATTCTTTGGATTTCATATTTTTGTAACAGGTTTGTCATAAATCTATCAAGTTCTGTGAGTTATCCCAAAGGACTTTTAAAAAATACATAAAAATAAATAAATAAATATATTGTGTCTATCTACAACTAAAAATAAAGATTCCATCTTACCCCAGTCAGAATGGCTAGCATCAAGAATATTAAAAAAATTAGCTGGACACTGTAGCATATGCCTGTAATCTCAGTGACTTGTGAGGCTGAGGCAGAAGGATCACAAATTTGAGGCCAGCCTCAGCAACTTACTGAGTCCTTGTCTCAAAATAAATAAAAAGGGTAGGGGATGTAGCTCAATGGTAAAGTGCCCCTGTGTTCAATCCCCAGGACAAACACAAAAATAAACAAAAAATAAATGCTGGTACGGACCTGTGAGAAGAGGAACCCTTGTACACTTTTGATGGGAATGTAAACTAGTACAGCCACTGTGGTAATCAGTGGGGAGTTTCCTCAAAACCTAAAAATAGAAATATCATATGATCTAACTGTACTATTCCTGGGTGTATACCTGAAGGATACCTGCATACCTATGTTTATTGCAGCACATATCACATTAACTAGCTTCTTTTAGGAACTCCCTTGGATTTCTGAGCTGCTGAGTTAGTGACCTTTTTAAAAAATTTTCTGGGGCTGGGAATGTGGCTCAATTGGTAGCACTCTTGCCTACAGTTGTGTGAGGCACTGGGTTTGGTTCTCAGCACCCCATAAATGTGAAATAAAGATACTGTGTCCACCTAAAAACTAAAGAAATAAATATTTATTTATTTTTTTTTGTATTTCTGGGAATTGAAACTCAGGGGAGTTCTCCCATTGAGCTATATGCCCAACCTTTTTTACATTCTATTTTGAGATGTGTCTCACAATGCTTGAGCTTGCAATTCTATTTTAGCCTTTCTGGTAAACTGAGCCTCCAAGCCCAGTTTAATGACTTTTTCTGAATCTCTTTTCTACCTTCCCAAAATAGGTAGTTATCAAGTCTTTTGTCTTTTTTAATATTTGTCTTTTTTAATATTCTCTCTTGATGTTGTGGGTTTGTTTCTAAAAAAATTTAATAATTGTTTGATGGGAGTGTAAACTAGTACAGCCACTGTAGTAATCAGTGGGGAGTTTCCTCAAAACCTAAAAATAGAAATATCATATGATCTAACTGTACTACTCCTGGGTGTATACATGAATGATACCTGCATACCTATGTTTATTGCAGCACATATCACATTAACTGTTATGTGCTATTAGCCAAGGTGCCTGTTAATGGGTGAATTAATAAATAAAATGGAGACTATATATACCATAGAGTGTTATTCAACTATAGAGAAAAATGAAATTGTGATCTGTAGGCAAATGGATAGAACTGGAGAAAAACATGGTATAAGAAATAAGCTAGATCAGATAAATATCACATGTACTTTCATGTGTGATCTAGAGGGAAAAAAAGATAAAGTAGAAGGGAGACTATTAAGAAAAATGGCATCATGGGGGGGAAGAATTGAAGGGACAGTGGGTGAGAATATATGAATATACATGTGTGAATATACGACAATGAAACTTTTTATTTTGTATAATTAATATGCACTGATAAAAATTTGGTTTTGGATTGGGCCAAAGGAATATGGAAAATCCTGATGAACTATTCTTGTGATAATATATACCTGTGCAGTAACCCAAAACCTCATGTCTTCCAGTTTAATTGTATCTCCTTTGCTTGAATTGTATTAAATACATATGGAAAATTTTTGTAATTTGTGACCATATTTATATTCTCCATGAAGACTCTCACCCTTGTATTCTACATCACTGCTTTGAAAAATAGGTCGATATACAATTTAGGCCTCAAAATACATGGCTATCATACCTGAACTTGAGTTTTCCAAGGTTCCGTTAGTGAGGTACTTAACAGACTGCATTTAGCATAGAGAACTATAATAACTATTGAGCTACCTTATGTTGCTTTCATTGTTATTCTTGGAAGGTGACCATCTAAACTGTAGAAAAGAGAAATGGTGCTGGTTTTATGAACTGGTTTTATGTCTTGCTATTTTGCTAAATTATTTTATTTAAATTTTTCTAATTTCCTGAGTATTCTAAGTATACATTCTATTTCTAAAAATTAATACATTCCCCTGTTGTTAAATTATTATTTTCCTATTCAATAGTTCAAACATACTGTTGTATAAGCATTTTTATTAGTATGTTATTGGAGTTTGGTTTATCTTTAGGTCTCCTCTTTTAAGTTAAGTGATACCAGTTCTGAACATCTAAAGTCCTCTAAATGGCAATCCCCAAAGGTTAAGTTTCTGAATTTTGAAATATTGAAAGTTGAAATTCCCAAAACCACAGTTCCCATTGTGGATACACGGGGTACGGGGGTATTATATGATAAGAGTACAAATTTGATGCTAGGTAGGAAAGGGGTTGTTGCTTTTACAGTTATATATGAGATAGCTGCATAATGATATATGGAATGAATGTTGGAAACCCAGTAAAACATTATTTTGGGTGTGTCTGTGAGAGTATTTCCAGTGTAGATTGGTGAGAGATTCTTGAGTAAACTAGAATCAGAAGATCCAGAAGCATAGCACACTGGATGGGACAATTTGATAGGGACTTCCTTTCGTGTATAAATGAATTGTAGAAGAATTTTTAAACAGAGCAGTACTAGTTAGAAAATGAGCATGAATTGATTTTTTTGAGGAACACCATGTGCCCTAAAAGAAAAAAGAAGCTATATATTATGATGTAAGGCTTCAAAATATAACTAAAGATTGTCAGGTCTTATAGACTCTTCTTGCAGTTGCCAATTTCTATTCTTGTGATATGTTTTTTCATATGTCAGATTTTCCTTTTAGTTTTTTTTAAATTAAATGCATTTTAAAATAATTTACTATGGTGGGTATTTCATTAGTATCATTTCTAATACTGGAGGTATAAATTGTATAAAGAAATTTTTGAGTTCTGATTTGTTGTATGCATTATTTGCAGATTTAACTGTGCAAGTGCATTTTCACAACATTGACTGTATGGGAGTGTGGAATATGTAAAAATGTAAAAAATTCCTCAGTAAATGAAGAGGTGTTCTTTTTTGTACATCTGTTTATGAAAGATTAAATCTATCTTTAGTATCTTCATTGTTTAGGTCATGACCCCTTGTGGGTCTTGATTGAGTTCATCAAGAAACATAGATTATTCATCTTTGTATTTCATAGAACCATTGTTCTAACACTGGGTACACAGAGTTACCAGTTATAGTGATATGCATTTGTACGTTTAGCTTGTTAACCTATTTGAGTAGTTTGTATGCTCATAACTCACTATCTGTGCAGTTGTTGGTAGTATATTTGAGTGTGCTTGCAAAAAATATATATTATTGCCTATTATAATTTGTAAAATGAAGTAATCTGATATGTTTTGTGTTTCTTGAATCTCATTATGAAAATGTAATTGCCCTTTTAAGAAAATTTTAAACTGTTTTTTTTTTCCAGAATTATATTTTTGGAGTTTTGGTCTTTCGGGATCTCAGCATTTAGGATTATGTCATTCCAGATTGTGTTTTCAGGATTATGACCCAAACCCATAGGTTGAATATAAACAGATGTTTTGAATAACAAACTGTGCTAGATCCTTTTGTATACATTATAGTAATTAGTTTAATCTTTGCAGTAACATTGTGAGTTTGGGAGCATTATTTCATTTTTACTAATAAGGAAATGAATGTGTAACAAGGTTAAAGAATTTACCATTATTAAATGGCAAAATAAGCTTTAAAGTGACTAGATGTTGAGTTGGCTTTTTTGGAATTTGATTTCTAATTTGTATCACTATTGTGAAGATTCATAATCATAATATATGAATATGAAAGTGCTTTGTGAGAGTGCAGAAGATAGGATGTTATCATTGCCTTTTGTTAATATATTTCAGTATGATTTATGTTAGGTATTTGGTCTGAGAAAATGGCAAAAGTGGCTTTGGAAAACAATTACAGTAGAATGTGTTATTTGTATTTTAAAAAAGTAAACTCACATACTTAAAATAATGAAGTTTGTAGTATTGGTTTTATTTTAGGAAATTAAAGCTTTATTCAAATGTTTCTTGCAAAAACAAATATGGTTTACATCTAATAGATAGGCAAAGATATCTGGAATTATATTTGAGTTGGCAGAAGTTTATCTAGTTTAATGAAATTGATAAGGAAGAGAGAGGCCTGAGTATGTGGCTCAGTAGTAGAGCACTTACCTAGCATGTTAAGGTTGTGGGTTCATTCCCTGAAATCTTCTCTTCAAACCTAGCAGAAGTACTTTCTGAAAAGATAAGAGATAAAGGATAATTACATGAAAAATCATAAAAAGTTTCAATCAGAATCCATAAAACAGTGACAGGATGGACAATAATTAAAAGTAATTGTATGTTCTAAAATATTAAAAACAGTATCAATGTAGTAGTTTTAATAACTTTTAAGTCTGACAGCACTGAGAAAAAGATTATAGGCCACTTTATGAAAATAAATACAAATAGCAAATAACAAGTGAGCTCAAGGCTTCTTATCCATTCAGTACATGGCAAGGATTTAAACTAGGTTGAACTGGCTATACCTGCATTGCCTCTCAAAAGGTTTCTTGGGGCTGAGAGAGCAGCTCAGTTTCACATGATTCCCAGATTCTTTTTTTTTTTTTATTAAGAGGGAGAGAGAGAAAGAGAGATAATTTTTTAATATTTATTTTTCAGTTTTTCGGTGGACACAACATCTTTATTTCATTTTTATGTGGTACTGAATATCGAACCCAGCGCCCCGTGCATGCCAGGTGAGCATGTTATTGATTGAGCCACATCCCCAGCCCAATTCCGAGATTCTTACAATCAGCTTTCCTTAATTTCTTAAACTTTTGATTTTACTAGATACGTTCTTTTGAGAGAAAAATTAATCTTCACAATTCAAGATAACTTCAGGTTTGGTAAAATACTCATGGCCTTGCTCATGGCATTCAGATACATGATTACAGTCTCTTTGCTTTTCGTTGACCTGTTATTTCCATTTTTTTTCTTCTTACTTTTCTTTGTAGAACTATTTATTGGTAATGAGATTGTTTTAAAGAATGCTGATTTTATTCCTCTTGTTACTGTCAAGAATGAATATTTCATAACCATTTCTCTCTCTCTCTGGTCAGTCTGTAAGTTTCTTTCTCTCTCTCTCTCTCTCTCTCTCTCTCTCTCTCTCTCTCTATCTATCTCTCTCTCACACACACACACACACACACACACACACACATGCACACACACACACACACACTAATTTGTTTTTTTGTTTTTTTATTTTTATCTTCTCCAACTTTTTCTGAGTCCTAATGTCTTTTTTTTTAATGTGGGGCTGATTTTCAAAATCAGTGCCTCACACATGCTAGGGAAGCACTCTACCACATAGAAAAAAACCCCAGCCCAGTCCAATTGTCTTGATCTGAGAATTTTAGTATGTTGGCCTGGAAAATTCTGCCATCATAAGTCATATTCTAAGCCTTGTATACAACAACATAGATTATTTCATAAGGAGAATTTTAAGACATTCTTTTTTTGGGTTGGGGGCAGGTATGGTGGATATCACGGATTGAACCCAGAGCCACTGGGCCACTGAGCCACATCCCTAGCCTTATTTTGAATTTTTATTTAGAGACAGGGTCTCACTGAGTTGCTTAGTGCCTCACTGTTGCTGAGGCTAGCTTTGAACTCAGGATCTTCCTGAATGTTAAGACATTCTTTTACAAAATTTGCTTAAAAATGTGATAGGTAATGTATTACAAAAAGAAAGAAAAAAAGCCTGTGATCAGAATCAGAAGGCTAATTATAAATTTAATAACATCAAAGAAAAACAAATGTGAGATAATTTATGCACTTGTCATATTTTTTCCTATAATTTAGAAGTTGGACAACACATGCTTATCTGTATCACCACCTTCCATCTTTCTTAAATACAGCATTGATAGTTTTTTATATTCTGGGTTTCATCATCATAGTGAAAGGCTGTTTATTAGTCACTCCCACATATATAATTAAGTCCTATACAGTATACTGCATAATGTATAGATGTACACACACATATACACACATACACACATATGATATCGATTAATTTATAGGATGGTATCTGTATTTATATAATTATTTAAAGATGGGATTTTACTACATTGCCCCAGCTGGACTAGAACTCCTGGGCTGAAAGAGTTTTTCTGCCTCGGTCTTCTTAGTAGCTAGGAATGATACATCCTGCACTTGGCATGTGGGATATTGCAAATTACTAGTTCATCTCTTAATCATTGTTAACATTTCTCAAAATATAATTTGTGTTCCATAAACATGAATTTTTCCCTTAATATCATCTAATTTTCTTACCTTTATCATTAAATAAAAGACTTTAATTGATTGCCTTGACTGGAGGAAAAGAAGATACCCAAACAGAATTAATCCTATTGTTTAGATTTTTATAGTTATTTTATTAATATAGATTATTAAAGCTATTATGTCTTTATACACCAAGGATAGCATATGTTTTACTGTGAAAGGGGGCAACTGGTTGAATATACTCTTCAGAGAAAATAGAAACAAAGATTTTGTCTAGATGTGAAACAAAAAAGACTTAAATCTCTTCATTCAAGGGATTAGGCATTATATTTTTTTTTAAGAAATTGTTTTCAGTCTGATTTTATTTATCATTTGGCTTTTGCATGGATATTTAATATTTATGGTTTTCATGTTCTAAAACTTTTTTTTTCTTATTTTATATTAGTAGAAGAAGCTGTAATTCACATTTTATGGTCACGTACATAGTAGAGGAAAGAACTAAGAATTTGAAAAAATTTCAAATCTTTCAAGGTGGAAAAAATGCTTTCTAGCTTATAGTACTCATTTTTTATATTTTGTACACTCTTGTATTAGTTTCTTCATTTAGTGCAATGAAAATTTTATCTTTTAAATCAAATAACATTGAATATTTACAACATTGCAAGATAGTATGTTTTGGGACAGAATAGTGTATTTGTTTATAAATTTACTGAGAATAACAGCTATATAATCTAGTACATAAAGTGCAAGAATTCTGGTTTTGTATTCTCAATATAAGCCAAGTTGGAAGCACTTAGTAGGAATTTAATGAATTCTTATTGAATGTATTGTAAGGGTCCAGCGAACGACAGAGGAATAGACCACCAAGTGACTGACTCATGCAACCACAAAAGTGGATTTATTGAGGATCCAGCGTGCTGGGGCTCCATTCTCACTCAAGAAGGGAGAGCAGCCCAGAGCCCTGAGCAGGGGTTGAGCAGTGCTAAGTACACTTTTGGGGGAGGGCAGGGGCTTTGCATACATCAGAGGAATCATCATGAGGCAGGGAAAATCAAAAAATTCTCAAACATGATTAGTACATTCATTGGCGGGAACAGGTCGAGCGGGAGTGATAGGTTAGTCCTAAGAAGGGGGGTACATTCAAACTTATTGGTTTGGGCCCTGAATGCCTACGTGCCAAATTGCACAGGGTCCAGGTTATTTATCTACTAAATGGTCAGGGGGAATATCTCCTGGGTAGTCCTGGGAATTGTCTTAAAAGCTACAGGAATTTCAGGTTTTGTAGTGTAGCATAGGAACTTAATAATACCTGGTCTTTTACATTTTAACTCAGGCTTTGCAGCTTAGAAACTTTACAATACCCGGTCTTTTACACTTTAACTTCAATTTCAATTTCTTTTACACTATAAATGAATATTTATGCCCATAGGGGATTTATAATCTGGTTGGAGATGAGATGAACCATAAACACTTGAAAATTTAAATGAAAGCAAGAAAATAATTACATAATAATCCTGGCTTAATGAGATTAATTATATAAAGTGTTCAACAGAGTGCCTAATACATGGTAAATACTTTGAAGTGCTTATTTTCTTCTGTTTTGAATAAACACTAAAAGTCCCATAAAATAATATTTACATGTAGAGATTTGTTTTGTTTTTAAATGATAATAAATGTGCTTGAGTTTCAGAGAGATTTCTATGAGCTGAGTGGGCTCAAATTTTAATTTTGGTAGAATATGAAAAGAAAAGGTGTTTGGGGAGGTTAGCAGGAAAAGGGAAAGGCAAACAGCAAGGCATGGACCTGGAAAAGTTCAGTTCTATCTGAAGATTCATTGTTTCAGTTATCCCCAGAGTGTTTGAGCAGGGATTATGAAAGATGAAGCTAGGAAGAGTAGTCTGGGACAGATTGTGGATATCCTTATTCTGCTTGGAAGAGGCTGGTGCCGAAGTCTGGCTGGGCACAAATAACCCGAGCCGTGACAAAGCCTTGTAGATTCAAACAGCCACTCTTTATTTCCCAAATCTCACCAGCACTGCACACACCACACAGGAACACACTCCCTCCACTGGGCTCTGTCCAATCTCCCCAACCCCCCCCCAAGAACTCACAGGAACTCCAAAGTAGCAGGCACCCGAGGCAGCAAGAGCTGCCCCATTGCCCAACAGTAAAGGTCAAATATGCAATTCAATCAATCCAGCATCACAGCAATTATATATAGCTTAACTCAAATCATCATCTCAATGCTTCACTGGCATCACCTTTCAAACATTCCCTCTGGCAAATTCCAGGCATGATTCTGACTGGGATGTGTCTCTCAACAGGCTGGACTTTATATGACATCTGATATTTGTAGGTTTGTATATAGAGAATGAATGCTTTAAATGTAGAAAAGTAGGCCCCTTGAAGAATGCTACTTTAAGGATTAATGTACATATCAAATGAATTTTATTGGTTTAAAATGTGTTTAGAACCCTGTTGGAGCCATAAACATCATACAGTATAGAAGATTTGCCATTTGCATGGCATGCTTTCTGAGACCATTTCAAATCCTCAGATTTTAACATTGTAAGATTTTTGTACAAATCTTTACTTGCCCTGAATGTATTTCCATTGAGTCTTATGTTTCTTGTATATACTACTATTCTACATGTTAATATTCTTTTCAACTTTAGTGAATGTTTTATTTTACTTTATGAATTATTTTTGATCAGGTTGGAGTATTTGGCGAATCAGTTCAATGATTGTTTTTTTTTTTAATCTCAAATATTTGGTGGACTTGTTCACATTCATAGCTACAAGTTATTACCAAATTTGATAATCTGTTCCTTTTCAGGTTAAGAGCTATCATTTTCTTAGTCTTTACATTTTCCCTTCTTCCAATATTGTTATTAACAGTTTGGCTTTCTTTGGTGGTGATGAGTAAGACATTCTTTATGAAGAAACTTTGTGGGCTGGGGTTGTGGTCAGAGCTTGCCTAGCATGTGCAAGCACTGGGTTTGGTCCTTAGCACCACATAAAGATAAATAAATAAAATAAAGATAATGTGTCTAACTACAACTAAAAAATATATTTAACAAAAGAAACTCAGGGTTTTAAAAAATAACTTTTTTATTAGTTGCTCAAGACAATACAATGATTTTGACATATCATACATTTGATTCAAATAGGGTATGAATTCTCATTTTTCCACGTGTACAAATTGCAGGAGCACATTGGTTATACATCCATGTGTATACATACAGCAATCCTAGTGTCAGTTGTATTCTGCTGCCCTCCCTATCCACCCCCTCCCCGCTCCTCCCCTCCCATCACCTCTCTCTACCCATTCTACTGTGACACTTATTTATCTCTCTCTTTTTTCTTCCCTTCCCCCTCACACCTTCGTATATGTATTTTGTGTAACCACGAGGGTCTCCTTCCATCTTCTGTGCAATTCCCCTTCTTTCTCCCATTCCCTTCCACCTCTTTTCCTTGTTTTGTGGTAATCTTCTTCTCATGCTCTTCCTCCCTACACCGTTTTGAGTCACCTCCCTTATATCAGAGAAGACATTCAGCATTTGTTTTTTAGGGATTGTCTAATTTCACTTAGCATAATCTGCTCTAATGCTATCCATTTTCCTGCAAATGCCATGATTTTGTTATTTTTTAGTGCTGAGTAATATTCCATTGTGTGTAAATGCCACATTTTTTATCCATTCATCTGTTGAAGGGCATCAAGGTTGGTTTCACAATCTAGCTATTGTGAATTGTGCCGCTATGAACATTGATGTAGCTGTGTCCCTGTAGTATGCTCTTAGGTACACTTGTACATTGCTGGTGGGACTGCAAATTGGTGCAGCTGATTTGGAGGGCAGTATGGAGATTCCTTGGAAAGCTGAGAATGGAACCACCGTTTGACCCAGCTATTCCCCTTCTCGAACTAAACCAAAAAAATAACACTTTTTAGTAATTGCCTTTTACTTTGAGATGTAAATTAAAAACATTAGGCTAAACTCAAGCATTTTTAGTCTTTGAATTAGGCCTTAGCCTCTCCATTGCCTTCACAAAGTAACTTCTGCATGGGTAACCATGAGTGTCATAGTCTGATATACTGAATATGTTTGTAGAATACTTCCCTTGATCGATATCTTCTTTTCTCACACTTCTTTGTGTTCCTGTATCTGTGTGTGTGTAGATGTGTATACCTTATGCATCTGGTTTCTTGTTTTTTTTCAGTGAACTTTCTAGCCCCTTGAGCAAACATCAGGAACATTTGTAAAGATTTAATATTTAAGAGAGTAAAATGTGCTGTGGTAACTGATTGGTTGGGAACCCAAGTGAACCTTTATGAGATTGTAGAAACGTACTGCTGGGTGGTTACTTATATACTGAAATAAGGCAATGATATGGATATAATTAATTTCGTGGTTTGGGTAGTTAAGGGTTTTCTGTATGGAAAAACCAGTATTTGTTATCAGACATTTGGAGATAGCTTTCTGAAAGAATGCACCACTCTTTCCTATAGCATTTCAGAGGTAATATGTCATCTAAAAACTTCCTAATCTTTTTTGAAAAGGAATGATAGACAAATAAATGTAAATAGTACAGGAATTTTTTTATGCTAGTTACAGAATAAATACCAGGTCAAAAGTTTTTGAAAAGAGCAACAATTCTATATTTGTCTCTAAAATTAAATAGATGTCCCATTGTATTTTATTTGTGTTTGTTTTTATATTCACTGCTTTTGCCTCTCACTGTTTCTATTGTAAGTACATCTATCATATGTTATTTGTACTCATGGTGTATATGACATGTTACATCTACTGGTCTGTGAATACTGTTTTATTTCTATTGTTAGTCTTTTAATCCAGTAACTGTGCCTAGTACAGAGTAGGTGCTCAATTAATATTGTGTGTTGAATGAATATAAATATTTGACTGTATCATTTGAATTATCATTTATTAGAAGACTGTACTATCTTATCTTAGCTTTTCTTGTGAACTGGTCATGTACCCTAACTAGATTTGAAAAGTGTTATGAGTAGGAACTTGATTTTGTCTTTCCTAAATTCTTATTTATAACACTTTAGGCTGTAGTGGGTAATAGGTATTCTCAAACATGTGATAGAACTGAAATATGTTGGTAGTTTTTATTTACTTATCAGGAGATTCCTAAAAACACAGCCACTAATAAGAAATTTGGAAGAGATTCAAAATGACAGTATATATACTTATCTGTCAGCTTGTGGGCTTATGTAAGAATCCATAATTTCAAGGAGTAAAGAGTTGTGGTTCTGGGTCCTTGCTTTTGAGTGGCCTACTTGCTGTATTTTGTCCTTCTACCTGTATCACAGATGATGTAAGTCAGTGGCTCTTCAAATGTGGTCTCAGATTAGAACATCACATAGGTACTTGCTAAAAATGCAGATTCTCCTGCCCCCTCCAGATCTACTAAATCAGAAACTCTGTGGGTGGAGCCCAATCTGTGTTTTAATTAGTCCTCTAGGTAATTTGAAGGTGAATTTTGATGTCACCATGTGATGTAACTATCTTTAAGAGAGAGGGCTAAAGGCAATGCTTATGTGCTAGAGAAAACCCACCTAGCAGCCTAGATTAATGTGAATAAGAAGAGTTTCTCAGCAAATCATAGGGGTGAGTTAGCACGTGTGAAGCCTTAGAACAGTGCCCAACCTGTGACAAATACTTACTTAAAAACCACAATTTTATTTCTTATGAGGTTGATTGCAGTTACCCACCATGTATTTGGTGTATAAGCCCATGACAATGATATGACTTTAATTCTTCATGTGGTTTCCTGCCAGGCTATGAATTCCTCAAAGGCATTGGTTGAATAAATACCTTTTCCCAAAGCAATTGATATCATGCTTTCAGTTGTATTTCCTGTTTACTATATTTATATACTGTAATCTAAGGGGAGCTCTTCTTTTAGTATTTTGACTAGAAAACAACATTGTTCTTTGGAAATTTTTCCTTGAGTCTGAAACATCCTTGGACACAAGAAGATTTCTTTAAACCCACACAGGCCCTTGAGGCGGCTGCTGGGAAAGTTATCTTATGAAGGTGCTGTTCAAAAGAATTAAAAAGCCCAAGAAAACAAGAAATATCTGGACCTTGTCATTTTGGCCAGAAATTTTTAGCAGAGCCTTATTGCAAAACTTTGACACTTGCAGGCATGGTGGCACACACCTACCTGTAATCCCAGTGACCCGGGAGGCTGAGGAAGGAGGATCACCAAGTTCCAGGACAGCTTTGGCAACTAAGTGATTTAAGCTAAGTGATTTAAACTTTGGAAACTAAGTGATTTAAAAATAAAAAAGGGCTAGGGATGTGACTTAGTGGTAAAAGATCCCTGGGTTCAGTCTCCAATACCCCAAGCAAACATTGAACCTTAGCAAAAAACAAACAAACAACAAAAAAGGTTTCTTTCCAAAGACCCTAATTCCTGAGAAAAATCAAGTCTAGTGGAGTTTTAGACATCACATATACCCAGACACTGAGTGAGCCCTTTTTAGGATTCTTTTGAATGTCTCCCCATTATACATGTATCTCACATCTTGACAGATATGTTCTTAGCAGAACATGGAAGTAAAAAGGAAAGTTGAACCAGATTTCTCCCAGCTTACTGTAATGCAAAAACATCAATAATAACATCTAGCTATCAGCCTTCTGTGGTGGCGCATGCCTATAATAACCAGCAGCTCCGGAGGCTGAGGCAGGAGAATCTTGAGTTCAAAGCCAGCCTCAGCAAAATCGAGGCACTAAGCAATTCAGTGACTCTGTCTGTAAATAAAATACAAAATAGGGCTGGGGGTAGTGCTCAATGGTTGAGTGACCCTGGGTTTAATCCCTGGTACAAATAAATAATTAAATAAATAAATAAGAAACCTAGCTATCATTGAAAAATCCAGGACAAATGCTAAACTAGATGGATCCCTTAGGACAAGAGGCATGGAAACTTGTAGGAAATGACTGTAACACTGATCCCTCTGAGGTAGTGCAGTGGTTCTCAATCCTAGCAACCTCTAAGCATCACTGGGGAGCTCTTAAAACATGCCAATACTTGTTTTGGATTCCAGTTCTTCCCAGAGACTCAGATTTCACTGGTATTAAGATGGAACCTGAGAATCAGAATTTGGGTAGCACCACTTTCAAGCAAGATCTACCTGTTCCTTAGGGGCCAGTGTTCCAAAAGCAGTGTGATGCAGGCATTCAGTGATTCAGACAATAGGAACAACAGGGACCCTACCACGTTCTCCGTACCAGTGGGTATGTTGTTACCTTGGGCTGGAAGAGTGGAGGGTGGCCCACATCACAGAACTCCCACCCCATGACACATGACACAGTGAGAAAGAATGCACGTGATCCTTTTAAACATTTAATTAAGCAACTCCTACACTGTCATGACAAAATGAAACTTGTTGAGGGTTACAGAGTTCTAATGAGAAATAAAAATAAAAAATTCTCACAAAAGCTCCATTTAAGCCTATTATAAGTGCTGCACTCTCTTCTGAACATGGATTTTGAAAACAATTGTCAAAATGTAAATCCTCTAAGAAAAGATGGGAGGTAAAGGAAATCTTCCAGTAAAGGAAAATAAGAAAATATAGATGACATAGAGGATCAGTTCACAAAGTCCAGTATTTTATCAGATGGCTATTCCCAAAGCACAAAAGAAGGAAAATTGAAAATAAAAACAGTAACTGACTGAAATTACCAGAGTTTAAAAGATTTACCAGATTCAGCTGGAAAGTCTACAGCCAAAGCTGGGCAAGTGTAAGAGGTTAAGTCTCATATCTAGACACACTCTTGTAAAATTTCAGAACATCAAACATAAAGAAAAGATATGAGAAATGCACAAACACAGAACAATTACCTACAAAGGGACAAGAATCACATTTGCATTCGGTTTCTCAGCAGCACCATTGGTCATTAGAAAACAATAGGTGACACCTTCAAAAGTCAGAAACAAAATTTTAAACAGATCTTTATATCTAGCAGCCAGTCAATCAAATGGGACAGGAAAATAAAGACATTTTATGCATGAAAAATTCTCTTTTAACCTTCCTCATGCTCTATCTGGTAAAATTATTCAAGGATATGCTCCAGCAAAATAATGACAATAATAATTAGCATTGATTGAGGGCTTACTGAAAACCAGGAACTATTTAAGGACTTAACTGTATGTGTGTTGACTAATTTCAGCCTCACTATTATGCTGTGAGTTGGGTTACTATTTTTATCATCGTAATCTCTACCTTACACTTAAGGAAATAAAAGGCATAGGAAGATTAGGTAACTTGTTCAGTTATGCAGCTTTTAGGTGGTGGCCCTGGAGTTGGACTTGTAGTCTGGCTCCAAGAAGTCATGATTTCTTGGAGGTAGAAAGAATCCAACAGAAAGAAACTGACTTCAGGAACAAGAGATCGTTCTTGAATATGAGAGGAAAATGGAAGAAATGTTCCAGGTTGAGGGCCCCCGGCAGACCTAGAAAGATTGTCCCCGTTGGAAGATGCCAATTTAAAGGTCTAAATATAGTCATTTGAAGAAGAAAAAAATAAAACTAACACAAATTGAGTGAAAGTGGAAGCGCTAGAGGCATTGTAGAGGAGTAAATGATCACCTGTCATACCCTCAGTGAACAGATGTTGATCTAAAGCCAATAAATGAAGAAAAGGTATACAATTTTAATGTGGCAACATTTTGAAGATGTGTGATAATGTAACAAATGAACAATAGGCCTGTGGACAGCATGGCTGAGAGCAAACACCAGAAACAGAAGCCCCAACGTGCAGAACTGCACTTAGACTCCCAGCAATAAACCTACTGGTCTTGACAGGAGAGGCTACCTCAGCTCACCGCGATGGTCTGAATGTTTGTGTCCCCTGAAATTCACTTGTTGAAATCCCTCCCCCAAGGTGATGGTGGGTGACACTGAGGCCTTTGGAGTGAGTAGGGCCTGAGTGCAAAGCCCTCCTCCATGAGATCAGTGCCTCCAAGGGCTGCCAGCCCCTTCCACTGTGCGACAGAAATAGGACTCATACCCATAGTGGCTGGGGTATTCCAATAGCTGTGGGGACAATGCAAAAGACCACGTGCCTGTCTGGCTTCCAAAGATGTGGCTCTGGTCCTTGGGCCTCTGGCCTTGACAGCCTCTCCTACATTGGCAAGCATCCTAGCCCATCCTTGGGACTCAGCTCTACTCACCATTGCCCCCTCCCCAGGTCTGGACTGCAACCTGCCCCCCATTGTATGCTTCTCCTGTGCCAGCTTCCCGCCTTGCCAGGCCCTGGACTCTCTTCTCCTGGGTCCCCAGGACACCCCACTTCTGCACAGCAGTGTGCCAGGCCCCTGACTCTTGCCTCAGTTCTCCCTCCCTGGCTCTGTGCAGCTGAATTCTGCTTCTGGGCCTGATGCACTTCTGCCCCTTCACCTGCCCCATGAGCAAAGGGCCCTGCCCTCCCTGCCTGCCTACAGCACATCGTTTTAGGTCTTAGGATCCACCAGCAGAGCTGCTGATGGCCAATGTGACTCAGGAGCGCTCCCAGGATGAGCCACCGAGCCTGCCCTTTCCTTGGCGGGTTAGAGTTTCCCAAGAGAAGGGCTCTCCTCTCTTCCTTTGAAAATCAACATTAAAGTAAAATATCTGTGTGGGACACGGTGAACCCAAGAAAAGCTGTGTTCTCCCATGCAGCTGCTGCCCTCTTGCTCAGAGACCACACAGACCGGTGGACACCATGTTGAGGTTCAGGAATTGTCCTGTCTCCCTTGTCACGGTGTGTCCTCATCAGGGTGGAAAAGCTGGGCCAACGGCCAGCACCACGTCTGCATGAGATGGTGTTGATTAAATGAAGCCAAGCCCAAGGGACGAGGAAGAAAGAAAGCCCGGCCAGAGGAGCAGGCCTGGACAGCCACCAGGTATGGAGCTGCCCTGTGGCAGTGAAAGCCTCCCTCTTTAGTCCAAGGCGCTGGGGAAAGGCCAGTCTGTTAGGACAGGGATTTGGAAATGTTCAGAGTATTTGACAAATGTCCTCAGAAACCCTTTCTCAACTGAACCTTCTTCCTGCCTTCCAGGAGTCCTCTGTTCCTACCAGATTGTGCCTGTGGGCCAGCTCCACCTTCCCCTGAGTCTGTCCTGCCTCCATGGAGCAGGAGCTGGTGGGGAGAGGGATCCTTCTGACTGCGATGCATCACCCTGCGAGGGCTGACTTCACAATGCAGTGGTGCAGCTTATATGACAGAGACGTCATATCCCAGTTCTGGGGGCCAGGAGTCTGGGATCAAGGTGCCCGGGGCAGGGGAGGGTTGGTTTCTTCTCTCCTTGGCCATCTTCTCTCTGTTCTCATATGGTTGTCTCTCTCTGTGTCTGAGTCCAAACTGCCCCTTCTATAAAGACTCCATCATTTTGGATTAGAGTTCTCCCAACTCCAGTGTGACTAATTTCATTTAATTACTTTAACTAGTTGTATATGCATGACTCTATTTACAAAATAAGGTCACATTCTCAGGTCCTGGCTTAGGACTTTGACATATGAATTTGGAGGGGGTGCACTTCAACCCATAACAGGGAGGTTGGGAGCTTTGATCCTTGAGAACCTGCATGAACACAGGGTGACATTCCAGGGACAGCCACTCACCACCCCCTGAGTTTGTCACCCTATTTCCATCAATTTCTTTCTCTCTTTTTTATTCTTTGGGGATTGAACCCATGGATGCCTTACCTCTGAGCTACACTCCCGGTCCTTTTGGTTTTTATTTAGTTTGGGGGGATTTAACCCAGGCACTTTTCCACTGAGCTAAATCCCCAGTCCTTTAGGAGCTGGCCTTGAACTTGGGTTCCACCTGCGTCAGCCTCCTGAGTCCCTGGGATCACAGGCATCTGTCACCAAGCCTGGTTCCTTCCATCCACTTCTTAGGGAGACTCATGTTTAACCTAAAGAGATAAAATCTGTCCTGAGAGCTGCCATCTACTTGGCTCTTGAGACTGCCCCCTCGGGGCCCAGTGTTGGCCTCTTCCTAGAGTGTGGCCAGGAGGGAGGACAGGGATCGTGGGCAGGTTGTCCTGCCAGGCACTGGGTGGCCCCCACAGTGTACAGGTTCAGGATTAGGGAGGTAGAGGCAGGTGGTGCCCAGGCATAGGGTAAGAGCCTGCTCCCAACCCTTAGGAACCCCAGAGAAGGAACCAACATGCTCCCCAGGAAGGGGAGGGGTTGGCATCAGGAGCCAGAGGGCCCTGGACAGAGAAGAAGCAGTGGTTTCCAGGAGGCTGGACACATTGGGTTTAAGGACTAGGGCGAGGCTTTGGCAGAAGCAAAGGGCTCATGGGTGTGGGGAGCCCCGAGGAGGCCGCACCTCTCTGCTAAGGGGGCGGGTTTCAACCTGAAGGCAGCCTGGAGCAGTCACGGGTGTGCAAGGCGTGTGTGTGTGAGTGATGTGTCCCAGCACAGACTGGACAGGGTGATGAGAGATGGCGGGCAGCCAGGCACCCCACGGGGCCAGGCCTGGGTGGGGCCAAGTCAGGGGGTGCAGTCAAGGTGTCAGCAATGTGGGGGTGTCACCCTGGAGAGTGGCCAGCGCCTCGTGGTGATCAGAGAAGCCTGGAGGTTGGAGGCTTCTGAGGAGGCAAGTGGCGGAGGAGGAACCTGGAGCCACTGAAGGGAGGAAGACTCTGGCAGGGATGGACTGAGTGGTCTGCAGTCCTTCTTGTGACAGCCCATGGATGAAGGAGCAGTGACAGAGCCTTGGGAGACACCAGGTTCAGTGGGCAAGAGGAAGGAGGAAGGAGAGAAGAGGTCGTGGAGGATTGTGAGCTCCTTGGGCCGGGGGGCTATTTCTGGCACTGTGGCCCTGGCCCTAGGCACAGTCTCTAGGGCAGAACCCTTCCTCACCTCTTCCAGCTTTTGGTGGCCCCAGGTATTCCTTGGCTTGTGGCCACATGCTCCTGTCTCTGCCTCTGTCTTCACCTGTCTGTTTTCCTGTGTCTCTGTGTGTCTTCTCCATTTTTGGCGCATGTAAGGCCAGCAGCCATTGGGATTAGGGCTCATCCTAAACCTGGATGATGTCACCTCAAGACCTGCACCTTAGTCTTATCTGCAAAGACTCTATTCCAAATAAGGTCACATTCTGAGATTCCAGGTGGACAAATGTTTTTTTGAGGGGCCACCATTCAACCCTCACAACCACAGACTATTTTTTTTTTCTTTGCGGTAGTAAGGATAGATGGAACCCAGGGACTTGCACATGCTAAGCAAGTGTTCTTCCACTGCACTACATCCCCAGCCCTAGACTAAAATTTTTGAGAGTGAAAGAAGAGAAAGAAATATAATGGTAGAAAGAAATATAATGGTAGAAAGAAATATAATAGTAGCTCTAGACACAGCACAAATAAGGAGGCCAAGAAAGAGGTTGCAATTTCCTTCAGTCTTTGCAAGTGCAGAGGAAGGAGAAGGGAAATGAAAAATTGGAAGTGTCAGAAGGGTGAGGAGGATGACTGAAAAACAATACACAGAGCAAATTTGGAAGTAATTTGCAAAGGAAGTAAAGCTGGGTTTTAGAAAGAGCAAAGTAGGGCTGGGGATGTGGCTCAAGCGGTAGCGCCCCCACATGGCATGCATGCGACCTGGGTTCGATCCTCAGCACCACATACAAACAAAGATGTTGTGTCTGCCGAAAGCTAAAAATAAATATTAAAAATTCTCTCTCTCTCTCTCCTTCTCTCTCTCTCACTCTCTCTTTAAAAAAAAAAAAGAAAGAGCAAAGTAATACTGACTGAGAAAGGAAAAAAATGATGTGTGTACAGATACATTTTGTAAAATTGTGATACCGTGTCTCATGCTATATGCAGACACTGCGACCCCAATTCACCTTCCCAACTGTGTTGGTTTCTTGGGGGCTGCCCGTAACAAAGCACCAAAACCCAGGTGGCTTGAAACCCAAATGGATATTCCTGCAGCTTTGGAGGCAGGGTGTCCTGAAGCAAGATGCCGGCACCTGGTAACGCAGGGAGGATCCCACTGGCCTCTCAGCTTCTGTGGTCCCAGGTACTCTCACTGCTCCCAGCTTTCTCCCTGCTGTCAGTGGCTTCTCCCTCTGTGTCCATGCCTTCTTTCCTTATAAGGATTCCTGTCACATCTGAATAAGGGCACACCCTATTCCAGGATGACCTCATCTTAACTAATGACATCTGTAACAACCCAGTTTCCAAATAAGGCCACCTTCACAGGTACTGGGGGTTAAAACTTCAGAGTACTGCTGTGAACAACATGGTTTTCAACACCAAGCTCAGAAAGGTTTATTTCAAAAGCTCTACACACAGCACCTCAAAGAATCCAAGAAGCTTCCCTGGTTCACAGAATGAGCCGGTGTCTGAGCCTGTTCCCACTCAGCCTGACATGGCTACGCCAGACACATGCTGGGTGCGAAGGGATTCAGGCAAGAAACAGCTGTGGCTGAAACAGCGATTTACCCATGGCTGACAACAGTGGAGATGAGAGGAGGATGGACTTGGACATCCTGGGAGGGCACTGGTACCCCCCTAGGTTGAACAGTGGTCATGCTGGTCACAATCCCAGTTCTCAGAGATCAGGGATTGAGGGCAAGCATCAAAGACTTCCCCCTTCAGCCAGCTCCGGGATTCCTGCCTTCAACTGAAATCATAGGTGAATCTGCAGCAAGGGCGGTTCCCAGCTAGCCAGCCGTCCACATACCACCAAACCGTGGGGGTGGCCCAGACCAGCTGCTTGAAGGTGTGGGTAAAATCACAAAACAGGTTGGAAGAGGAGAAGGTAAGTTGCCATCCTTACCCTGGGAAGACCTCAGGTTCTCAGACATCTGGAACTCTTGCAGGACTGGATGGGAAAACCTGAGTCTCCTCACCTGTCCCAGGATCTGACCTGACCCATGGCCACCCTTAGAAGTGGATCACACGCCCCCTGGTGGATGGTTTCAAATACTCCTGGTAGGAAGGACCATCTTGAGGGTGGGTTCTACAGGATGCAGTAGGAGGAGAGGCCAAGACCACCCCAGACAGCTTGCCTCAGAGATAAGTTTGGAGGCCCAGAGGAGAAGTGATACCCGTATGCTCACAGAGCTACCAAGGTCACAGTGGGAATTAGTCTCTGTGGCAGGTGGGACTGCACGCCAAGAATAACTTAACACACGGGGCACTGTGTTCTTTCCACCTCCTCATATCTTTAATAGGAAAAAGCCTTAAATAGAATGAGGTGAACATTGTGTGGAGTGTGGGGGTGGAACCCTGAGCCTTGAACATGCTAGGCCATGCCTCACCCTGAGCCACATCCCCAAAAGTGACAATGAGGAGTTTTTTACTACATTTTTTTTTTGGTACTGGGAATTGAATTCAGGGGTACTTGACCATTGAGCCACATCCCCAGCCCTAATTTTTAATTATTTAGAGACAGGGTCTCACTGAGTTGCTTAGAACCTCACCATTGCTGCGTCTGGCTTTGAACTCGCAATCCTCCTGCCCCAGCCTCCTGAGCCACTGGGATTACAAGCATGCACCACCACACCCAGCCTAACTATGAACTTTTTAAAGAATGAATATTCTGGGGGAAGAGCCCTGTGAGAATATGCTCTGACAGAAAATAGCACACCTGTCCCTTCGTTTCAGAGGGCAGTAGGGGAAGTTGGCATTGTCACCAGACTCCTTGGTGCTTGCCCTCCAGTCACAAATCAGAGAGCCCAAGCATTATTAAGCTAAGAAGGATTCCTCTTCCCCAAGTTTTCAGGATTTGAAAATGTGTTAGACTTTGTCCTTAGTGGGGACCAACCACTGCTGCTGTGTGTGTCCCCAGACCTGAAGGTTCCATGATTCATGTGGATGTACTGAATTAAACTTGTTTATGGAGAGAGCAAGGTTTAGCATTCTGACATGTACACTGTCTCTTTCTAGAAAGAACTGGAGCCTGCTACAAGGAAACCAAGTATATCTGACAGTGCTAATGCAATATCAGCACATCAAGACAGGCAAAGGAAGAAGAGGCAGGTGTGGTGGGCAGAGGTCACTGTCGTTGAATCTGGCATAAACTTCCTAGCAGCCGCTGTGTAGCTAATACGCATTACTAGAAAGATAGGGTCCAGCAATATTTTTAAAGGCATTTCCCCTTGGCATTATATTGTAAAAACAGAAAACAACTTTTGTTGGTCCTACTTATTGGACTCCTTAAGTGACATACTGAGCCTTTCCCTTGATGACAATTTCAGTCCCAATGCAGAAGCAATTTTAATCATCTTTCTTGGATTGCTTCTTAAACTCATATCAAGGGGCATATGCAGAAACACGAACATATTGAAGTAACTCTTCTGTGCCCAAAGTAATAGGGTCCAGATAGGCACTTTCTTGGCAAGTGAATGTCATTCAGGGATGGCACCTAAATCTATTCAGGTTGCAGATTATTATGGAGTGTGGACTGGCAGATGGGGGGAAGTCCTGGGCTGTACAAAGCGCTTTTGGGGAGTTCAGCCTCCGAATCTCCACTCACAGTAATAAAAGCTTACAACCCAGCCTGGTCCAAGTGAATGCTCACAGGGTGACTGTCTTTCTGCCATCTTTAGGGACACAGCAACTAGCCTGTTCTTATGCACTTGGAATGCCTGACCCTTCATAACTTATGTGCACTAAGTGGCAAAAGTCACCATTTTTATGAAATTCTCCCTCCGGCAGGCACTGGTCTAGTGTGAATTGGAAAACCAGGCTCTACTCTGGGGATAATGCAACCCACATGTTAGACTTCTTGCTTCACTGGCTTATAGAAATATCTCAGGTAGCAAGTATTTTCTTACCACCCTGTTAGAGAAACACGCACCAAGCACTCGCTGTTTGCTTTTCGCACCCTTGCCATTATCAAAACATTCAGGATGTGCAGGATGGCATGCAGGTGACACCCTGAGCATTGTGTTGGGGAAGTCACTTCAAGATGGACAACATCACTCCATATATCTCAGTATGTTGTGACACCCAGGAAGGCAGTGGAGTGACCGGTCGACTTGGTGGTTTTCTGTCTCTCAATCAGAGAAAAAGCTTGTGGCCTGTGCCTATTGCTTCCATGAACCCTGAAGTCCTGGTCCTGGAGTCAGTGGGGGATGGCAGCCATGGAGGGGAGCTGAGGTGCTTGGTTGCCTGGAGTGTGTCCTCGGGGGTGGAATCTGGGCACAGGAGGAGGGAGAAGTGTGTGCACGTGCTCGTTAAAATGCT
This sequence comes from Ictidomys tridecemlineatus, assembly GCF_052094955.1. Classification (NCBI taxonomy): domain Eukaryota; kingdom Metazoa; phylum Chordata; class Mammalia; order Rodentia; family Sciuridae; genus Ictidomys; species Ictidomys tridecemlineatus. The sequence goes on along the minus strand of NC_135478.1, from coordinate 65,134,485 downwards.
ATTTTCTCCTGCACAAATCAATGGCCTACTGTTCATCAAGGAAGCCAGGAAGCCCGTGGACCCAAGCAATTAGCAGGGCCCCTGCCTCATTCAGGTGCAGCATGGTGGGAACGCTGGGCCTCCTGGTTCACAGAGCAGAAGGAAAACCCACCAGGTCCCTGGGAGCTCAGACTCAGAGGGACAAGCACGAATGAGCCCTCTTCCCCAACAGTTTTCTCCCTTCCTCTCAGCTGGCCATATGTGCTGGATTGGATTTCATGGGACAGAATGCATGGCATGGGGAAGGGATCCTGTAGGGAACACAGGCTTCGGGGGGGGGGAACCCAAAACCAACCTTTTGTCCTGCTGGAACCAGGAAGGTGCTGACAAGAAGAAAAAGAAGGTCCCTGCTGTCCCACAAACCCTTAAATAAAAAGCCAGGGAATTTCTCAGAGCTGAAGGTGAAGTGCTTGAGAAAGAAGTTTGCCCCAAAGATGCTTCAAAAGGCAAAGAGGAAGCTTACCTATTGTGCGCTTTGGATGTGAGGTGTCCTCCAAAATCTCACGTGTGAGACCGTGCAAGAAGGTTCAGAGGAGAAATGATGGGGTGGTGAGAGCCTTAACCCAATCAGTGATTTAACCACCCCACCCATAGGAGTAACTGAGTGGTAGCTGACATTGTGGGTGTGGCTCGAGGAGGTGGGAATTGGGGTGCAGCTTTGGGTATATATTTGTTTCAAGCGAGTGGATTCTCCTTCTCAGTTTTCTGATCACCGCGATGTGATCAGATCACTTCTCTCCGCCACCTTCTTCTGCCATGATGTCCCACCTCACCTCAAGTCCTGATGAGTGGAGCCAGCCTTCTCTGGACTAAGACCTCTGAAACCATGAGCCCTCAAATAATCTCTTCCTCCTCTGTAATTGCACTGGTAGGGTCTTTTAGTCACAGCAGTCAAAAAGCTGACTAAGTCACCTATGAAAAAGCCAAGCACTGTCACAGGAATACAGGCAGAGGTAGAGAAGGGACTGAAATGGCTGGGATGGCAAGAAACCCACAACTTCTGTGCGCCTGCAGAACCCAGATTGGCATTTGACATCCAGATCAGTGGTGTCGATGGTGTGAGCCAAAGGTCCACGAGCTGTGGCAGCTGCTTCTCCCTCATCTTCAAAGGCACCTTAGTTGAGCACAACAGGCTCTAGTTAACTCACCGAGGATTGTGGTACCCAAGCCTGCGTCGATGACTGAGCCCATGCACAGGTGTGGGTGTGGCAGAATCAGTAAGAAATGCATCGCCTTGGCAGGTAGCGCTGATGGCTGGGTCACATGGTGCATCTGATTCACGGTATGTGCACTGTTGGAAAATCCTTTTAAAAAGCAGGTATCTTCCTGCAACCCTTCCAGTGATCTCTCCACCATGTGGAATGAAGGAAAAGACCACCAATTTTATAGGAGAAAGAGATTTGGCAACAGAGAAGACCAGATCAACAGGCTTATTAGAGAGATGAACTGAGGTATCTACCAATCTGGTCATTAATAACAGTGCCTGCTGTCTGTCCACAGTCACTGAAGAGCCTCAGGAGCATTCACACCAGGGCCACCATGATTGACAGAATGTTTGCAGAGAGACGCTTTGGCAAGAAGATGACAGTCCTGAAATGTGGTGAGCCGTTCCTGTGGACTGTGGTCGCCATTACATGATGGCGCTGGCTCCGTTGTGGTCTGTGAAGGACAACTCCATATCAAAGAGAGTTGGCGTGTTCCCAGCTCCTTATCAAAGAAAGTTGGCGTGTCATTTTCTAGCACCCTGTGAGAAGGGTACACGTGGCAGCTTTGCATTGGGGTTCGAGGTGCTTTATTAAGGCTGGGAGGGGCATCCAATTATGATTCCGGGTAGTAGAAGAATTATTAGAAGAATATCAGGGGCCTGAATAAACTGCTGAAAGAAGATTCCTGAGTCGCGTCTTCCTTGCGGGCAAGGGGGTCGTGACAAGTGGTGCCGAGACCCGGGAGAAAAGAAACAAAGAAACACCCAGGAACCAGAACTTTCAGCAGTCAGGGAGGTGCACCGGTAAGTCCCAGGTAAGGTGGGACCCACTGTTAAAAAGCGGTGGCTCCTCTATACATAAAGAGGGAGCATTAAAAGGTACCTGCTCCTCTGTAAAAAGAGAGGGCGTTACATCTCATAGCAATTGCACTCTGTATTTTTGTTTTGTTTTCTGTGTATGTTCGTTTTGTTTTGTGTACTTTCACTTTCAATTTCTGTGTTTTCTTGTGTTGCGTTATGGGTGCTGTGACTTCAAGTCCACTCCTTCTAGCCCTCGATGGCCTTTTACGTTCCAAGGGACTGGAGGTGAAACGCAGTACCTTAGAGAAATTTTTACAGAGGGTAGATACAGCTGCACCGTGGTTTGCATTTTCAGGCAGCCTCACTACACCCAGCTGGGATAAATTAGGCAAAGACCTTGACTTTGCTCGTGAGCAGGGCATGCTAGAGGGCGGGGTGATACCCCTCTGGAAGATGGTCCGTAGTTGTCTTACGGATGGCCGATGCCAAGAAGCGCTTGTTAAAGGGCAGGAGGTTTTAGAACAATTGCATGAGGAAAAATCAGAAACAACAGAGAGTGAAGTGTCTCAGGAAGAGGGGAGTGTGCGGGGTGTGGAGAACGGGAGGAGACTGTATCCAGATCTCAGTGTGCTGCGCACGCCCCCATGCAAAAGTGGGTCAGAGGCAGAAGACGCTGAGGAGGAGGAGATAAGAACGCTGTCCCGGCAGTTAGGGAGTTTAGGTAGAGAGAACAGAGATAAGCAAGGGCTCGGGAATGGGCGGCCTCCCGATCCGCCTCCGTATGGCGGGGGTGTTTCAGGACGAAGTTTCCACGCCCAAACATGGAGGGCTGTTAACACTGAGATGGGTCTTGCTTATCCAGTTTTTCAGGATGATAATAGGGGAAGATTTCATGAGCCTTTGGATTTCAAGATTGTAAAGACCCTGGCAGAGTCTGTGCGCACTTATGGGGTTGATGCCGCCTTTACACTAACTCAGGTGGAGAATCTGTCCAGATACTGCATGACTCCCTCTGATTGGGCTAGCCTCGTTCGGGCTTGTGTCTCCCCAGGCAAATATCTGGACTGGAGAGCATTTGTGCTAGAGGGCGCAGCAGAGCAAGCCGCCCAAAATCATACAGCAGGACACCCCCATTGGGACAGGGACATGCTTTTGGGGCAAGGGAGATTTGCTAATCAACAGACAGGATTTCCTCCTGAAGTATATGACCAGATTAATAATATTTGCATTCGGGCATGGAAATCACTTCCTAATAGAGGAGAGGTGTCTGGTAACCTGATTAAAATTATACAAGGCCCTACAGAACCCTTTTCAGATTTTGTAGCAAGGATGGTGGATGCTGCTGGAAAAATTTTTGGAGATCCTGATAGAGCCATGCCCCTTATCAAGCAATTGGTTTTTGAGCAATGCACCAAAGAATGTAAAACAGCGATTACTCCTTATAAAAATAAAGGCATAGAGGCATGGATGAAGGTGTGTAGAGAGCTTGGAGGACCTTTAACTAATGCAGGTCTTGCAGCTGCTGTCCTTCGGGTTACAAAAAGGGGCGGTTCTGGTGCCGGGACATGCTTCCATTGTGGTCAGCCTGGTCATCTCAGGCGTGAATGTCCCAAAAAAGACAATTTCAATGGACCTCCCCATGGTGGCTTTTCCAATGGCCCTCGTTTACCGGGGTTGTGTCCAAAATGTAAAAAGGGGAAGCATTGGGCAAGAGAGTGTAGATCAGTGAGGGACATCCATGGGCGGCCTATTTTAACTGGGTCAAAAAACGGCCGGAGGGGCCCTCGACCCCAGGGCCCGCAAATATATGGGGCAATGGAGAATGTCACACCCGAACCCGAGACATGGCCATCTCTACGCCATCCCATGAGACGCGGAGAGCCACTACAGGTGCAGCGGGTTTGGACCTCTGTTCCACCTCCAGACTCGTATTAACACCTAAGATGGGAGTCCAGTTGGTAGAAACCGAGTTCAAAGGGCCTTTACCACCTGGCACTGTGGGCTTATTGATTGGACGTGCTTCCTCTATTTTACAAGGTCTTCATGTTTTTCCTGGAGTCATAAGCCCTGATACAGTGGGGACAGTAAAAGTCATGGTGGAAGCTCCAAGAGGCATTGTGTCTATCTCCCCAGGGGATCGGATTGCTCAATTGCTAATTTTGCCTAGTTTACATAACCACTTCCCGGCTGACTCACGGTCACGGATGGGAAGTGAGATTGGTAGCACTGGAGGGAATTGTATCTATTTGTCATTGGGTATGAGCAACCGCCCCACCTTGGAATTAATCATAGAGGGTAAATCTATTGTGGGACTGCTAGATACAGGCGCAGACCGTAGTATTATAGCCCTTAAAGACTGGTCTAAGGGATGGCCAGTACAGACTTCTGATCAATCCTTAAGGGGACTTGGATATGCCCAAGCTCCTCAAATTAGCTGCAGACATCTATCCTGGAAGGACCCGGAGGGACGCAGTGGTACCTTTCAACCTTATGTGCTTGATTTACCTATTTCTTTATGGGGCCGTGATCTGATGGAAGACATGGGGTTCACCCTTAGTAATAACTATTCCCTAATGTCTCAACAGATTATGCAAAATATGGGGTATAGGCCGGGTCTAGGACTAGGAAAACATCTACAGGGGCGCAAACACCCTGTGCAAGGTCATCAAAAACTTGACAGATTCGGTCTGGGTTTTTCATAGGGGCCGCTGGGGCTCAAATACCCATAACTTGGCTCACTGAGGAGCCTGTTTGGGTGCCTCAGTGGCCCCTTCCCTCGGCTAAATTGGCAGCAGCCCATGACCTAGTTAAAGAACAACTTGACTTGGGCCACATTCAACATTCTACTTCTCCATGGAATACTCCCATATTTGTCATTAAGAAAAAATCAGGGAAGTGGCGCCTACTGCATGATTTAAGAGCAGTTAATGCTCAAATGCAACTTATGGGGCCCATTCAAAGAGGGCTGCCGCTGCTTTCCTCTGTTCCTCAGGGCTGGCATATCATTGCTATTGACATTAAAGACTGTTTCTTTTCTATTCCTTTGCATCCTAAAGACTCACAGCGTTTTGCCTTCACCCTTCCCTCGTGTAATCACGAGGAACCAGATCAAAGGTTTGAGTGGGTTGTTTTACCACAGGGAATGTCTAACAGTCCTACGATTTGTCAGATGTATGTAGGGAAGGCACTCGCACCTCTCAGACAACAATATCCTTCCATTAAGATTATTCATTATATGGATGATGTATTATTGGCAGCCAAATTACAGCAGTCAGTTTATGAGGCCTATAAAGACCTGGTGAAGTTGTTAGCTCAGTATGGATTACATATTGCACCTGAAAAGGTTCAAACAGGGGATTCTATTCAGTATTTGGGAGCGACGATTGGATATGACATATTAAAACCACAAAAAGTTACTATAAGAACTCAAGATCTCCAAACTTTAAATGATTTTCAAAAACTGTTGGGAGATATTAATTGGATAAGAGGTTATTTACATATTCCTAATATCGTGCTCCAGCCTTTGTATGCTATTCTTAAGGGTGATCCAGATCTTACTTCCCCTCGTACCCTCACTAAGGAGGCCAGAGCGGCCCTTATAAAAGTAGAAGAAGCTATACAACATGCCACTCTATGCAGGCTCCAGAGTGATAAACCTTTCCAGTTATGTGTGCTTGCCACTATGCGGCAGCCTACTGGAGTACTGTGGCAAGATGGGCCTCTACTATGGATCCACCCACATGTATCCCCAGGAAAATCTTTAGAATACTATCCTGATGCTGTTGCAGTGTTAGCACTTAGAGGGATTCAACAGAGCATTCAATTTTTTGGACAAGCACCTTCTTCTCTTATCATACCCTATTCTAAAGCTCAAACTAATGTTTTGTGTGCTACTGTAGACAACTGGGCTATTCTATGTTGCTCGTTTCAAGGGGATATTGATAATCATTATCCTTCTCATCCATTACTCCATTTTGTTAAAGAGCATCCTATCATTTTCCCTAAAGTAACTTCACCCACTCCAATTCCGGGGGCTGTTAATATTTTTACTGATGGCTCTAAGTCTGGAATGGGAGCTTATGTGATTAATGACTCTCCCCCTGTCCAGCATCAATTTGCTCCTGGAAATCCACAATGGGTAGAACTGCAAATTGTCATTGAAGTTTTTAAACAGTGTTCTTTTCCTTTCAATCTCATTTCGGACTCTATCTATGTGGTGCAGGCGCTCAAAATTCTGGAGGCTGTAGGAGCTATTAGTGACACCCATGCTGTGTCTGCTTACTTTAATCAGCTTCAACAGCTTATCCGTAGCCGTACTGCCTCTTTCTATCCAATGCACATTCGGGCTCACACCTCTCTTCCTGGCCCGTTATCACAGGGTAATGCCTGTGCTGACTCGGCAACTAGAAGCCAGTTGGTATGCTTGGCCTCCTCCTTAGAAGAAGCTAAATTGTTTCATCACAACTTTCATATCAATGCTATGACACTGCGCAGACGTTTTTCCATCTCCAGAGCAGATGCTCGTCAGATAGTATTACAATGTCCCCATTGTGTCACATTTCTTCATCCTCCTACTTATGGTGTAAACCCACGAGGATTGAAGCCATTGGTCGTCTGGCAGATGGACGTAACTCACGTGCCTGACTTTGGTAACCTCAAATATGTACATGTTTCTGTTGACACATACTCTGGAATTATTCATGCTTCTGCTTTATCAGGAGAAAAGGCACGTAATGTTATTACTCATTGCTTAGAGGCATGGGCAGCATGGGGTGCACCTGCATCCCTTAAGACTGATAATGGACCTGCTTATACTGGCAGACAGTTTACATCTTTTTGTTCTACTATGGGAGTACAACTTGCTCATGGGTTGCCTTACAATCCTCAAGGGCAAGGCATTGTTGAACGTGCCCACCGCACCTTAAAAGAAACCTTAGAAAAACAAAAAGGGGGAATAGGAGTTGACCACACTCCTAAAGAACGCCTGTCCTTAGCTCTTTTTACCATTAATTTTTTGAATTTGGATATTCATGGCCGCTCTGCGGCCGATAGACATGTGTCCCCTCAGCCCTCTGTGACTGGCTATGTTAAGTGGAAGGATGTTCTTACGGGCCAATGGAACGGCCCTGACCCCGTGCTGACATGGGCACGAGGATCTGTATGTGTTTTTCCCCAGGATCGCACGGAGCCGCTGTGGATCCCTGAACGCCTGACAAGAAGAGTCTCGAGATCTACTAACCAGCAGCAGGAGGTGCCACAACAGCCCCATGATGAGGAGCTTCATTCTGATGAGTGCTCTGGCTCTGATGCTGGTGCCAACGGTACAGATGACACCAATGCAGTGGTGGGCAGTGGCACGGGCATGGCCAATGCCAATGCCAGTTCATAGTAATTCTAGTGTCCTTCCCACTCTTTTTTCTGCCTCATGTGAGATGTCTGCTCCTTGTACCTCTCCTAGAGGGGACATGGAAAATATTTTTAATCAGTCTCAAGTTAATCTCACAGGAGTTTTTTGTTTCAGTCTTGGAAACACTAATTGTATTAGCCTTAAGACCAAAAATTTGACTAACTGGGAGGACCCATTGCGATCCAGTCGAGTCTCAGGGAGTATTCTCAGTGCTGTATTGAGCCAAGTAGTTTCAGGGAAGCAATCAGGCTCAGGGACCCCCGCAACTAGCTCTGTTTTAAACATAACTACTTTAGCTATTATCTCCGAGGTATTAATCCCAATGCCTCCTTCTTCTAATAGTACTTGCTATGCCACTCATTTCAAGGCCTCTCCTTACTGTACCCCTAATTTTGGTTTTCCCCCGACATTTACGCCTTGCCAGGACCATTCTTGGGAGAAACATCAAGTTGCTAAAGGTTTCTCCTTTTCCCCCCCCTCTGAAGAGATATGTTTATAACTTTAACAACAATGCCAACTCCTCTACAGGAACAGGTTGGTCCTGGTTTCAATGGCTCATTTCCAATGAGAAGGGGGCTTCAGCCGATATTTCCGCATTGGCTCAATTACTAGGAGCCAAAAGTTGGCTGGCTAATGTTTCTGGCACTACTAAGGAGAGTGAACGAGGTAATAGGCTTACATCTGTTTCGTTCAACTCTCTGTTACATTATGCCACATTGCCTCCTGCAATGGTCTGTATCCAATCCCCGTTCCTGTTCCTTTTAGCTAATCACACCTCGTCGGGGATGCTGGATTGTTCTCATACTACCTGTTTCTTATCTGAGTGTTGGAATGGTTCTTGGACTGTAGCAGTAATTATGAAAATTCCAACTTTTGTCCCAATACCAGTCACTGCGGATCCAGATAAATTTCCTATTGTAGAGCTACTTAGAGTCCGCAGAGATTTTGGAATCACGGCAGCTATAGTGACAGCCGTGGCGGCGTCTGCTGCTGCAGCAGTTACGGCCGGAGTAGCCATGGCCAGTCAAGTACAAACTGCTGCCACTATTAATCAAGTTGTTCAACAAACGTCCACTATACTTGAATCGCAAAATGCGATTAATCAACATATTTTGTCAGGGATTTTAGCTACCAACCAGAGAATAGATTTTCTTCAAGCTCAGGTAGAAGAATTGGCTGACCTAGTACTTTTAGGCTGCATTGACCAACGTGCACATTTATGTATAACCTCTGTCAGATTTAATGATTCCAGGAATGCTTCCCGCATCATTGGTGGATATCTGGCCAGAAATTGGTCCATGGAAGCAGAAGACATGATCCAGTCTCAACTAACCCAGATAGCTGTCTTGAATAGTACCCGTGTCGATCCCGTGACTCTGGGTCAATTCACCAATTGGATATCTTCTGCTTTTTCCTTTTTTAAAGAGTGGTTGGGAGTAGGCATTTTTGGTGCACTGTGTTGTTTTGGTATGTTCCTCTGTTTGTGGTTTCTCTGTCGCCTTAAGGCCCGCAGTGCTCAAGATAAGGCTATGATCATACAAGCTCTTGCTGCTTTAGAAACTGGCAACTCGCCACAGGTCTGGCTTGCACATCTTAAGCACTAAACTTTTGACATGGTCATTGCACCCCAAGTTATTATAACATTGCACTGGGATTGACATGTCTTTCCTCGTTATTCTCTTAGTGTCAGAAAGCCCTTGCACTCTGCTGGTCTTGCTACCATTGCACGCAGATGGGTTTCTACACTAGTGCCTTTGACATGGTCGTTGCACCCCAAGTTATTATAACATTGCACTGGGTACGACATGTCCTTCTTTTGTCTTTCTCTTAGTGCTGGAAAGCCCTTGCACTCTGCGGGTCTTGTTGCCATTGCACGCAGAAGGGTTTCCACACTGGTCTTTATCTATCACTTTAAAGTCCGTGCCTTTCTTTCAGGGTGCTGCCAACTTGTTTGTAGTTGTACTTCTGCATGGCCACAGTTCAACCTCAGCTATTCCCTCTTACTCACCATCGTCACGATACAGGATGCGAGGCAAGGCACTGCACTTGAGTGATCCATTGAGAAGAGGGACCTCAAGGGGAGCATGTCCTATTGCATGCGGGTTTGACGTGTCTCCGCCCCGCCCCACGAAAAAAGGCGTCGGCTGATATGGTGTCAGGTCTGGGGAAGGCGCCCCCTGGGGCTGGCCCATACTATGCAGCCACTTTTGCACAGTGGGATAGGACCTCTACTCTCGCCTGTATTGTCTTAGTGAAACAAAAAGGGGGAGCTGTGGTGAGCCGTTCCTGTGGACTGTGGTCGCCATTACATGATGGCACTGGCTCCGTTGTGGTCTGTGAAGGACAACTCCATATCAAAGAGAGTTGGCGTGTTCCCAGCTCCTTATCAAAGAAAGTTGGCGTGTCATTTTCTAGCACCCTGTGAGAAGGGTACACGTGGCAGCTTTGCATTGGGGTTCGAGGTGCTTTATTAAGGCTGGGAGGGGCATCCAATTATGATTCCGGGTAGTAGAAGAATTATTAGAAGAATATCAGGGGCCTGAATAAACTGCTGAAAGAAGATTCCTGAGTCGCGTCTTCCTTGCGGGCAAGGGGGTCGTGACACTGAAACATTTGGAGGGTGGTCCTGGGATAGAGGGATGAGACTCATTTCCCCCTCCTGAAGAGGTGGGGCTGGGGAGCATGCTTTGTGTATGTTTGTTGCCCTGCTGGGGATGGAAGCAGAGCCTGGCTCATCCTAGGCAGGTCCCTACTGCTGATCTACATCCCCAGAAGGGAGAAAGTTTTTCTTGTGCCTGAAGGATGACTTTGTACCACCCAGTCTGTCCCCAGGAGGAGTCTGCCATTAGGACCTGCAGGGTCCTGGAGGGACAGAATGGGAGGACTCAGGCCCCAGTGAGGGTCCAATGGCTGTAGGAGCTTCAGTCTTAACTAGGAGCTTGGTCCGTGCCTCTGGCCTCCTGAGCCCTGGCTTTGATATTATTTCTAGCATGTCAGAAAACTCCGTTGAAGGAGAACCAGGGTGTATTTCATAGTTTTATTTTTGAGCCATTTGAATGGGATTTTACTTTTTGAAAGGTTTGGGGAAATCCAAAACCATATAAAGTTTATTTTAATTTCACATATGTTACAGATCAAAAGAATCATTGTGGAAAAAAATAACCAATGATTTGAGATGATCTAATTCTTACAGTCTTTTCCAGAATAGATCCATGGCTCCAACCAGAGGCCACTTATGACCCTTTAAGATATTTGAGAGTGACATGATGTGTGGCCACTATCACACCAAAGCACAGGGTTTTGTTTTGTTAAAACATTTTTATTGTTGAGCAGTGATCTGTAATATTGGTTGTTTTTATTAAAGACAGGAAAAAAAAAAGACTTGCATTAGCGAGGCAAAAACATTTTCCAGATACCTCATGATTCATCCACCAATGACTTTATGAATATCTGTTTCATGACATTTATTACATTTTTGGCTGAAATTGAAAAGAAATGAAAGTGGAAAAAATAATCAAAATTAATGATGGACTTACAAAGTCATGTGAACTTTCTAAAAGAGAAAACTGTGTCTGTTTGTGAGCTGTGAAGAATTTATATTAAGGTTATGTTATTGTAAAACATTCCTTAGAGCAACATAGAACTTAAGTCCCATGTTCCTAGAAGCAAATTAGAGTCCGTTCGATTGACTGGTGCCATGCTGCTGTTTCCCAAAGTGTGTTCCCTATAGCATGCAAGCCACTTTCCACCCTGTCACGTGAGGCTTGCGGTCAAAGAAACTGGTAAAGTTTGAGCCCACTTCCCTGACTTGGAGAGTCATGAATTTCAGTTCCATATTGAAGCTCTGAAATGTCTTATGACATCCATTAATATCTCTTGGGAAACTCTGGGGTCAGGTCGAGAAGCAGGATTGGTGGCCAGGATTGGCCAGTGTTGGTTCTGCTACTAGATCGTTTGTAGCTCTCGGGCAAGCCACTCCCTCTCTCTGTTCCTGTTTCCGGGGGGTATCACACAGCTTGGGATGCACCACATGTGTCAGACAAGGATGGTGTTCACTATTTTCACACCTGTCTTCCCTCTTAAAAGACGATGCCTCCCTGCCCCATTGATGCTGGGCTTAGCCATGGGGCCTGCTTCAGCCAATGAAATGTGACTGCAGGGCTTAAGCTACATACTTACAAAATCTCTACCCAAGAAGCCTTGTGGGAGTTCCTGCCAGTTCCCTTGCTGGCAGAACATCACTGCTTTGTGAGTCGGGATCCCAGAAAGGGAAGACACAAGGAGTAGAGCCGCAGAGCAGACCCCATAACACAGGGCTCCTATAACCACTGAAAATTCAGGGATGTTTGTCACTGCAGCCACACGGATTGACGCATGAGCTCAGGATCCACCAGTTCTGATACTCCAGCACTCTGAAATGCCTCTAGCCCATCTCTGAGTTTTACCTTCCAGTTTTTCCATTCTCATCAGCCTCCTGCCCATGAGATGCCTGGGACACTTATCCCCTCTAAATTCTCCAGGGGTCCATTTTACCCCCTAAAGATGGAGGTTTGATAACCCACAGCATGGTCATGGCAAGAATCTGACCATGCTCACTCTGGGATTCTGAGGAGTTTAGGCATTTCAGAAGCCCATAGGTCCTTGAGCCTGGGGCCTAATGGTGTGAAGGCCTAAGGACTCCTAGGAGAGAACCCATCCATAAGTGGGAGCCAGCTGACCTTCTGGCCCACCATCCTGACAGGTGCTCTGGAATCTCCCAGGATGAGGACAGAGGGAGCCAGGGCAGCACTGGGTTTGGACGGTGTATGGTGGGGCCACGGATAGCTCCATTCTTCTGACACCTCAGCACCTCCCACCAGAGTGTGGGTCAAGTCCTCAATGTTGTCAGGGTCCCAGTCACTTGGCCCCAGCCTGGGCTTGCTGGGTGTTGGTGAGGCTGATCAAGGGGCTGAGCTGTTGACATCTTGTAAGGTGGCACAGGAACATAGAAAGAAAGATTGCAGGGTGCTGTAGGGTGGCCTAGTGCAGGGTTTGGGGAGTACATTTTGAAGAGTCGTGGGGGTCCTGCAACAGCAGGTACAGGAGAAGCCATGAATATGGATTGTGTTGTGACTGAGATAGATGTTTGCTTTAGGTAGGAGTGACCCAGAATAACACGCATGGAGATACCAGTCATTAAGTGGGTGCAGGGCTGTGCACCTGTACTGCCAGCTACTCGTGAGGCTGAGGTGGAAGATTGTTTGAGCCCAGGAGTTCAAAGCCAGCCTGGCAACATAGTGAGACCTTGTCTCTTAAAATGAATAAAAGAATGAATAAAAAAATAAAATCAATGTAAAATCTGCACTGTAAATCTGTCCTGAGAAAATTCTTTAAGACCGGGGAAGACATCTGTGATTGTTAATAACATCATAACTTTGGAAACAACCTGTGTGTCCATCAAGGGGGGATCATAAAAACAGGATTCATTCATCAGTGGGACTCTCACAGCCTAGACAAGGGTGAGCTGCCTCAGAAGGTCCCTCTGTGGAAAGACACCTTCAATGTACCACGTTGCCTGCACGGTACCATCTATGATTATAACCGTCCACACATATTATTGCAGAGCAGGGAGATGGTGAGAAGATCTTTTTTTTTATGTCTTCATACAGTTATGCTTTTGGACATTTAATAATAAACAAGAACTTCTTTAAAAAAATACAATAAAGATAGTCACATTCTGCAAAAAATGTCCCCGTGTGCCAAAGCAGAGACTTATGCTGCTCACATGTGGCACTGCGGCTTCCCGGCCTCTGGTTCCAACCAGGTTTGCTGACTTATTTTCTCACTGATGTTGTGGTGAAAACCATGCAAAGCAAGTTCCTTTGGATCTGGGGGAACCTCCTTATAACCTCCCAGAAGAGAAATCTCCATGTTGGTGCAAAAATAATGGAACCCCGTGGCACGATGCTGAAACTTTGGGGGACAAGAGAAGGTGCTCGGGGCTCTGGCTATGGTGTCACACAAACCTGGAGTTCAAATCCTGCCATAGCCACTGCCTGGCTGCCACCATGGTGGAGAGGAACTCGTGGGTGCTGTGACAGAAGACAAATGCCAGGAACAGGTCCCCGAGTCTTCCCCCTTCTTCTGTGCTCCTCCTTCCTGCCTTCTTCCCTGTTTAATAACTTTTGTTTTAATCATCCTCTGTGCTGATGCCCTTGGTCAGCCCAGTCCTCACAAGTTCTATCCAGAGGACAGTCATTCTTCTCTTCTCTTCCAAAGAAACCCAGAAGACAAGTGGCCAAGCGCTTGCTTCTCCATATCTGTGCTGTCCAGGACCATAGCCCAGGTGTGATGGGGCCATGAAGCTGGCCTTGGAGTCAGAGCTGATGGCAGCCTTGGCAGCACCTGCAGGTGGTTCCAACTCCACTGGTCACAGAATGTGTGAGCTATGAGGTGTCACAGCTGCACCTGGATTTTGAAGGCTAGAACCACCTGGGGTATGGGGCAGCCATCCAGGCAGAGGGCCACCATAGGAAGCCCACAAGGGCAATTCCCAGTGGAGCATGGGGCTGAGGCTGCCCAGACTCTAGGCCAGCAGAGCCACGGGCATTAGAACCCAACACGAGTTACAGCAACGTGGGCTTTCCCAGCAAAGCTGTGGGGTGAGGGCACCTGAGCTTGCGGGAACCCTGCTCCGTGTGTCTGGAAGTGTGGCCTGGAGTCGCAGATGATGCTGAAACCTCGAGATTTGATGTTTGCCCTGCTGGGTTTGGGACTCACTGGGGACCCCTTCCCATTTCTCCCCTTTGGAATCGGAGGTCTATCTGGGCCTATCTGTATTTGGGGAGCACATAATTTATAGGTTCACAATTGGAGAGTACTTTGCCTCAGGATGAATTGTACCATGAGTTCTTCTGTGACCTGAATGGCCCTTCCAAGACTTGGGCTGAGATTTACTTCCTATTGTAAAAGAAATAAGAGGTGGACCCTTTAAGAGCTGACCATGTCTTGAAGGGATCAATGACCTATAGCAGGAGAGGGGTAGTTATCAGGGGAGTGGGTTTCTGATAAAAAGAATGAGTCCAGGGCTGGGGTTGTGGCTCAGCAGTAGAGTGCTTGCCTAGCATGTGTGTGGCCCTGGGTTCGATCCTCAGCACCACATAAAAATAAATAAATAAAACAAAGATATTGTGTCCAACTACAACTAAAAAAGAAATATTAAAAAAAAGAAAGAGTGTAGCCCTTTCCCCTGCGCCTGCTCTCTTGTGCACACACTGGCCAGGAAACATAGTAGGTCCTCACCAGATGCTGACACCTTGATCTTGGACTTCTCAGCCTCAAGAACTGTGAGAAATACATTTATTTTCTTTATAAAATTTCCTACCTGTGATATTCTGTTATAGCAGCAGAAAAAAGACTAAGATAAGTCTGATGAGATGCTAGTTAGACAGACTTCAGACTTTGGAGTTGATGCCACAGTGAGTTAAGACTTTTGGAACTAATGGAATGAAATGAAGGTCTTTTGCATGTGAGAAGGATATGAGTTTGGGGGGACCAGGAGTAGAATGCTACTGTATGAATGTTTGTGCCCCACCCCCCTCAAGCCACACACTGAAACTGAGTCCCCAAGACACTAGTATTAGAGGCAGGGCCTTTGGGCAGTGAGAGGTCATGATTGGGGTCAGTTCTCTTATAAAAAGGGGCCCAAGGGGGTTTCTTGTCCTCCCACCTTGTAAGGACACAAGGAAGGCACCATCTATGAGGACCAGACTCTAACCAGATACTGAGTCTACTGATCTTGAACGTCTCAGACTGCAGAACTGTGAGGAATGCATGAAAGCTGTTTAAAATTATGCCACGTAGGCAGTGTTGTTATAGCAGCTGGAGTGGATTGAGACACCTCACGGCAGATCCTGAGTGTTAATGCCCCGAGCACAACCACCTTCTGCAGTGAGCTCAAAACAGGGGGTACTGTTTCTAGAAAGAAGTTGCTGCCTCGGATTTCTTTCTCTTTCTGTTAGGTTTTATGATGTGCTGTTATTTTAATGTGTTTGGCTTTTATGAAACATACAACAACAACAAAAGTCCTTCCTGTGTGGGAGAGAGGGCCTCGTGGCTCCCACAGTGTGTTGGGAAGCTGGAGTGATCGGGTCATCCTCATAGATGGAGCCGATTCCCAGCCCCACGAGCCCTCAGCACCAAGCAGCCCTGGGCCCTCCCAGGGCAAGGCCTTTCTCCCCCATTCACACCATTCCTCAGACTTGGATTATTTAGCTTTGCCAGGACAGGAACTAAGTCAACAGGAGGCCTGGTGTGTGGCACGTCCTGTCAAACACACGGCGGTGAAGGGAGCACGTTATTTAAACACGCACGGCCCTCCGGTGTGCCTTTGGGATCAGGGGGGCATCGTGCTGCCCGTATTCAGGCTGGAAGGCCTCGGTGGGAGGGAGGACCCAGGGTAGCGCCAGGACCACGCACCTACCTCAGGGAAAGCCAAGGTCTGAGGTACCCAGGGCAGAAATGACGGGGACTGACACCAGCCACTTCCCCTCTGGAGGGAATCCACAGGCTGCACAGAGGACATAACTGGGGGGCACCTGGGACACCTGGAGCCAGAGCATGAGGCAGAGGAGGGGGCGAGGAGCGTCACGGGCAGCAGAGCATACTGCTCCTTTCTCCGTCAGCTGACGGACGGGTTGTTTGGGAGGAGATGCTGGACTCATTAGGAAACAGCCACAGAGAGTCGGCCTGCAGGACTGACCTCCTGGCCACAGGGTCAGGTAGGTCCCACCAAAGCCTGCCCTGGCTAGAGGAAGCCTACATTCAGGTCTGACCTGCAGAGATGCTGAAAGTTTATTTGTAAAATCAAAATGAGTTGATTGACATTTGAATATTTTTAAAATCGTGGGATTGAGGTTTCAGATGGTTTGTAGAAAGAAAAAAATTGGAAAGCAATATATCCTGACATTGAGATAAATGAGGCAAAATAAAATAACGCAGGGCATCCTGGGAGGGACCAGAGCAGAAGACCCTCTGTGTCCCAGGCGAGGACAATGATGCAAGTAAGCATTTATTCGGCTTTTTGGGACTGTCCAGGTTCGCCTGTGCAAAACATTTTTTTCTGCGTAGTTTACACGATGATATCCGATTTCCTTGTGATTTGAAAGAAATGAAACCATTATATGTAAACTGAAATTTCAAGGTCAAAATGAAAGTTTTGGAACTATATTTAACTGTACTCAATTATTAAAAGCGTCTGTTTGTTATAAAATAAGGTAATCATCTTGAACAAGTCACTTTATAATAAGGATTTCATTTTTTTTAACCATTTATAGCAGAACATCTTTAACCAAATAAAAGTTGGACCAGCATTTCATGATTGTGTATTTAAGTTAGCTGCCTCAACCCTTTCTGGAACAAAGCAGGACATAATAAATATTATGTACTTAAAAATTAAATCTGGAAAATATTGTGGTAAGCCAGTGAGGTGGGGCTGGGCGGCCACGGGTGTTTCCCAGAGAACCTCTGGCTGCATCCTGAGCAAGGCGCGGAGTAGTGTGTGCGTTTTCTAGAAGAGTTTAGATGCAAACACCTAATCTGCCATTTACACCAGGTCTGTCCAGAGTGCTGGTCCCCTCTTTGGTCTCCGCTCAGATCAGTTGGCATCTAGAAAACCCAGAAGCCCCCTGCTGATAAGAATGCACTTCAAGAGTGTCCCCAGGGGACTCCAAGGCCAAGTTGGTTAAACCTGACCTCTTGCAAAGGAAGCTCCCTCTTCTGCCTTGAACCAGAGCCCCACAATTATGTGGCCCATTTATGACATTCTCTGGGGAGGAAGGAAGAGCTCTGCTTTGCCATCGCTTTATGGGAGAAATCCCGTTGGAAAGTAGTCAAGACCAACCTAATTCCATGTCACCCAAATGAGAGCATTAGAGGGTCACCAGGAGCAGCATTGTGGTGGACAGGGGAGCCATGGGGAGTGGGTTAGGCACAAAGGACATGGAAGAATGAAATAACTTGGGTGTTTTCCAGCCAAGACCCAAAACTAAAAAAAAAAAAAAAAATCCATGGACAAAAGATTATGAAAATCAATCAGTGGTGGGAAGGGGACACTTTAGTCTAATCATCATGGCCTCTATGATGGGGAAACAAGGGAAGGGAGTGCTTGAGGTTTGCACAGATAAAATACAGTAGATTTTCATTTTCTTAATTTATATGCTCCCATCAAAGAACTGCAACCTGCACCAATCCAAATACAAAAAAAATCCCAAAAAACAAACAAACAAAAAAAACACATCTGGCACCTTTTAAACTGGAAAGGGAGACAAGAAAGTTGGTACGTTAAGGCTTACAATTCTCGCCAGGTCTTTGGAAACATTAATAAGAAGCTGGCTACCTTTGGTGTGGATTTGTTCCAGTGTCTTATTCTGAGCTGAAAACACTAATAAAGAAAAATAATGTAGCCCTGAAAGTATAAACCATACGACCCCAGTTCTAAAGGTTCCTGTCAGAAACCCTGGGGATTTGTCAAAAAGAAATAAAATCTGGGGAAAATGAAGCGAAAGAGAAAGTTATTGAGAAGGTGGCATGCGGTAAGGACTTTCTATGTGGCAGTCAGGAATGCCGGGTTGACAGATGTAGCTAATTCTGAAAGAAAAACTTCCTATTTGGATAACAAGTAAAAGGTGTTTTGAAGAAAGAACAGTTATATTTTACCTTGGCAAGTTACAGCTTTTGGGCTGTGTTATGTGAATATTGATTAAAAGCAATGTGTTGTTTCTCTTCTACTTTGACAGGGAGAAAGAATACGAGGCCATCATCGACTTCCTGCCTTGGCTGGACTATGACAGAGATCAGATTCTCCAGGGCACCTCTGATATATTTGGGGAAAACCAGGAATTTGTATTTTAGTTTATTTTCATTCAAAAAGGGGAAAGAGACATCCCTTATTTTGGCATTTGGTTTTGGCTTTGGATTTTGCAGAGTTTTTGAAGATGAATATTGGCTTGCTGGTGTTTATTATGCAGAGTCTGATATATTCTTTGGAGCCAGACCACAAAAGGTGAGCAATTTTCCTAGAGAAACAGTGAACATGCAGATTTCTGTGGTTTCTTGAAGGGAAGTTAACCACAAACGATTAGTGCAAGACTGAGGCGGAGAGGCCTTTGAATACTGATAAGAATAATGATAGTAATAACAAATATTGACAGTGGCAATTTTCCAGTTATGAATTGCTGTGTTCAAACTGTCCAAAACCTCATAGCTTAGAGCAACCATCATTTTGTTAGAGTCTGATTTGGGGTCAGGAATTTAGGTAGTTTGTGTCTTTGTCCATTTTCGGTGCTATGATAAAACACCTGAGGCTCAATAACTTTTAAAGTTATTAACCTACAGTTTTGGAGGTTGAGAATTCAAAACAGGATGACCCCACTGATTTGGTCTCTGGTCAGGGACTCATGGCTACCTCCCATCATGGCATATGACATCATGGTGTGAGTACATATGAGAGGGAAAGATCAGAAGGGGAGACAGAAACGCACAGAGGCTGGGGAGAGGCCGGTCCTGCTATTTTATAACAAACTTCTCATGAGAGGTGATCAGGACTCAAAGAGAACCACTTTCGTCCCTTTCAAGGGCAGGTTTATCAGGTGGCTTTAGACACAGTATCAAGTGGTGCGTGGTAACAAGGTACCATTGTGTCCCCACTAAGGCCAGGATGACCTTAAAAACACGTACCTCACTTCTCTGCTTAAAGCCCCTCCTTCCCATTGCCTTAATAACAAAGCCGTGATACTCTGCAACACAATGAATCAGCTGTCCTCCCCAGAGTTCCAGGGGAAGCCAGCAAGGCTGACCTGAGGATCAGCACAGACCCACCCACAGAGCCCCTGCACCGGAAACGCCCTACCCTTGCCGTGATGCTCCACCCCCCTCACCACCCTTGAGGTCTGTGCTCCACAGGCTTCTCTGGGAAGACCCAGCTCCCCACCCCAACATCAGCTCTTCTCTTGGGCCCGCCCTGGAACTTGAAACTTCTGGTCATATCTGAAATCCTGTGTGAGAGAGCAAGGCTATATTCCCGGAATCCAGGCTACAGTTTGTACTCACACTGGGTCAATGGAGGAAGAAAAGATTGAATAACACAGCCAGCCTGAAACCGGGAAGACTCTACTCGGCTGGGAAATTAACCTATTTCATGAACCCTCCTGCAGATGGCTTGGCTCCCCACCTGCTTTCTGACTAGCAGAGCTCTAATTCTGCTCAAGTGTTGACCATTTCCAGGGGAGGCTCTGCCCCAGGGATCCCTTGCCTCTTTGCCTGCCTCTGGTCTGGTGGTACAATCTAGTTTTGGTTCAAAAGACAGGGGAATTTTTCTGGAGCCCCTGGGAAAGCAGTCCTTTCCTAGTAGGAGACAGTCATAGGGTGAGTAACTCATGCCAGTTGCCTGAGATGTTCTAGGAGCCCCTCATCACCTCCTGATTAGGAGGTGATGAATTAAAAGATGAAAATCTAACCTATGAAGAGTGCCTGGGCAGAAAATGAGCCCTTGATGACATCACTGAGCCATAGGACAGCAACCCTGAACTGTCTATTTCTGAATTCTCCTTAGGTGACATAACTAGTGGATCATCCATTGCTTTAGCTGCGCTCAGCTGGGTTTGCCAATTCTTTGTGGCTGAAAGCAGCCCCAACTGATGTAATCAATAAACCTCAGGGAAATCTAGCAGTAGAAGACCTGTTGGGTGCAATTAACAGAGGGCAAGGTCTTGTGCCCCATGGTTGCACAAAGGAACTAGTACACAAAATACATAAAGATGTCCCAAGCAAACAAAGGAAATATACAGAAAAAAAATTGCCACATAAAAAACTGAATCTCGACAGAGCAAAAATGTTGCCATAAGGCAGATAAAATTATGATTAGGCATATTTCCATATAATCAAAGAACTTAATAAAAACTTTTAACAATCTTGAAGCAAAAATACAAGAGCCAGGGAAAAGATGAATAAATGTTACTAAAAATACTATAAAAAGTGCTACAAAAGTAAGCAAAATAAAATAAATGCAAAAAAAGAACATTAGAAGCTCACAAAGTTAAATAAAATGGGAATAATTAACATCTTTGGATTATAGGTGTCCAATCCTATATTCAATAAAGATATCAGTAAATATAAACAAAAATAAAAAATCAAATGTATGGTATGCCAAGAAAAGATGATGTGGGATAGTTGTAACTGAGAAGATATTAGGTTCCAGAGTTGAAGAATCTATTGGGTGCCCCCAAGAAAAAAAGACCAGGTCTTGAATGTGAGTAATAAAATAAAAGTGTCAATGGGAATCTAGTTGAAAACTCCACAGCTTTTAACTTTATATGATAGAGGAGCATTGGCTACAAATATCTTGGAGTCCAAAGATTTTTTAACTAGCTCAACCAGAGGTCAGAGAACCCTTTTAGTAAAGAGTCAGATGGTAAATGTTTTCAACTTTGTGGATCATCCTGTCTCTGAGTCACAACTACTCAATTCTGTGATTGTGAAGCAGCCATAGAGATTAGACTTCTAAATATAACTTAAAGGGAAATTATAATTTTTAATTCAAAAACCATTATGAATTTTTCTATAAGTCACATTCTTCCTACCAGAGAAGAACTGAATTTTACATGACTTATGTTGTTATGATACTATTGCCATCAATGGATTCAGACTTTTTGCTTTCCTCTCTCAATGCACTGTTGTCTGTCTACATTAGTGTCCAAGATGTGTCATTACACTTCCAAGGGAGTACCCTCACGGTTGACATTAACCCTCTGCAATCCACATTCAATGCTATAATCTAAGAAATTTTTACAAAACTTTGAGATTATCACCCACTAGTTTATAAAATGTGAACGGTGGGCTGGGGATGTGGCTCAAGCAGTAGTGCGCTTGCCTGGCATGCTTGCGGCCCGGGTTCGATCCTCAGGACCACATACAAACAAAGATGTTATGTAAGCTGAAAACTAAAAAATAAATAAATACATATTTAAAAAAAATAAAATAAAATGTGAATGGTCTTTTATGTTGTGAAAGTCACTCTCTGTTGTTTATCTTACATCCATTTTTCTCTTATATGCCTGTAGTTCCCAAATGAGGATGGGTTTGCCCAGTGAAGGATCCTTAGCTATATATGGGAATGTAATGTAGTAATATAGTCACAAGATAAAAATCAAATTCATCAAAATTAGCAAGCAAAATGTTTCATGATTTAGTCCTGATATCCCAACAGTATTTCTTGTCACTCTACTTTCTGGTTCTGAATTATTCATCATTTACAGAAGTCATTTTTGTAACCATCAAGGTAAGCTGAGCCACACTGACAAACACCTCTAACATGTCAGGAGCTTAAGGCCACAAATTTTATTCCCAATACTGCATGTTCAATGCATGGTGAAGCGTGTTCTCATAGTACTTATGGGAGACCTTGGTGTAAGGAAACTGCATTGTTGTGAGGGGCTTCTATTTCAAGCTGAGTCTTTAGATTTCATTGTACCAACAAAAGAAAGTATAAAATATTGCACAATGACTCTTAATTGCTGCTGTCCACAATCAAAACATGTCATTTCCACTCACATCGGTTACATCCAGTGTCCTGACTAAGATCAAAGAGAATTGTTTTTTTTTTTTTTTTTGGAAGAAGAAGTTAGTCTAAATCCTTAGTGAATACTGATAGTGCCTATCTATTTCATGCTATTTTTCCTTATATTTAGAGCCAAGTCATACTTATATTTCAGTTTAATTTGATAAATGACTTCTTAGATAATGGTGTTTTGATTTATTTTATTCCTAGACTTCGTTGGATGCCTTTTCTATCACATTTGGACACATACCTCACAACATTTAGCACTTACTGTGCAAGTCTAGTTACTAGCTAGCCTCCTCTACATGAGGTTTCTTATTTGCTATATTCGTAAAATAATCATTCATGAAATATATAATTAAATGGTTCCTTACAAAAGCAAAAAACCCAATTATCCAAATTAGACAGTGAAATATGATTATTTTTTTTCTTTGAAGCAAGAGCCTCCTGCATCCAGGTACCTCATCATTTCCTTTCTTAATGCCCCAGCCACATATCCTCCTTCCCTTGTGAGGAAATGGGTCACATACCTTCTTAGCACCACAAAATATAATATGAAAGCATTATAAGTATCATGTTGTATATATTATTTCAATTTTTAGTACCCTGGGCAATATTTTCTTTTAAAAATGTCATTACTAAGTAAAGATAAGAGAAATTATAGAGGGTAGTCAAATTCTTGTTCAACCTGATTACCTTCAGACAACACAAGAATCATCCAAGCAGCTTTTAGCATCCCCTGAAGAAAAAATGATCATGAAAACTGTGGTGTGAATATAATGGGTCCCAAGGAAACCTAAAACAATTTGAGGAAGATGGAATTTTCTCCCTATGAAAGATACAGCTTTTTTCATATTACTGTGAAAAATATTTACTTCATCACTGTTTCAGAAGTAAATATACTTTATTGATAAATTGGAATTCCCAAATAAAAAAACATAGCTCCATAATTCTAACCATGGGAATGTTCTTTGGACTCAGGAGACTTAAATTCTTTTCCAGATCTTACCAGTTCACTGACTAAATAAGATTTTTCAGAGTCTTAGTTGTATTTTTGTATTTTATTGTTTTTAGCCAGAAAATTGATGTCACAACAGCTGTCTGATTCATTTCAATTGACAACAACAAATAGTTATTTGAGTTAATATGTCATAAAATATAAAATAAAATGATACAGCCTGTCACAGTGGTACATGCCTGTCATCCCAGAGGCATGGGAGGCTGAGGAAAAAGGATTGTGTGCTCAAAGCCAGCCTCTACAGCTCTAGTGAGGACCAAGCAACTTAGTGAGATCCTATCTCAAACTAAAAAAAATTAAAAGGCTGGGAATGAGATCAGTGGTTAAATGAGCTCAGTGGTTAAATCAGATTACAAATATGATTCACTGTGTCTAGGATATGATTCTGTGGGAGAGTACTTACTTAGCATTGATTAGCACATGCAAGTCTCTAAGTTCCATTGCTACCCCTACCCCTACCCCCCAAAAAAGAAAGGATTCCATGAAAATAAAATGACAAAATTTCAAAAATAAGTCATAAGCAATAATAAACATAACATTTTTGCTAAGTCAATTCAAGTTCAATTAATATTTTCTAAGGAATCAGTAAGAAAGAGAGATAATTTGATTTCCTTTGTGGAATTTGAGAACATTTTCTCTGGAGCAGGGATAGGAAAACCTCTTTTGTTCCAAGATCATATTATTCTACCATCTTTAGAAATATCTGAGATCAAAATAAATTTCATTAAATTTAAAATGAATATAGAAATACTTGTAAAATAGCTAGACAGTTCAAGAAATATAAGTAATTCCTACTTATAATAGACAGGTTAATTTTTGGCTTTTTAATTGTGCAGAATTGATACATATTTAGTAGAAACTGTATTTCATATTTTGAATTTGTATTGTTCCCAGAGAAGTGATATGCAGTAGAATCCTCTCATGGTGCTGGTCAGTGACAGAGAATCATAGCCCCCAGTCATCCATGACCATGAGGGGAAGCAAGTGACACTCTACAGTGTACTATATTGCTGAGCTAGGAGCAATGTAGGGTAGGTGTATTCAATGTATTTTTGACTTCTTGTATTTTCAATTTATGACATGATTATTGGAATATAACCCATCATAAGTCATGGAGCATATGCAGCTAACCAGAAAGCCAAAAATAATTCTTAGGAAAAGTAAAAAATGGATGGAAACAAAATAATTTCAATAAGGAGAACCAGCACTAGTGAGATTAAAACCTGAACACTTCCAACCCTGATTCTCACTCTAAGAAACAGAAATTACTTTTAATGGGTGTTTCCTATCATGCCAAGGAAAATGGTATTTTACAGTGCTTTTAAGAATGAGGATTCTCCACTATGCCTAAATGCCTACATAGGAGCCAAATAAAAATAGCTATTGCTATTTGAGTCTTCAATTAAAAAAAATCTTGATTAGTTTAACACTAAAAAAGAGATCTCTGCTGTTTATTCTCCAGTTCTTGTTTTCCATTCTTAGGAATGGGAAATTAAAGTAAAGAAAATGGAAAACTGAACAGACCTGTTTATTTCCTAAGCTTGCTGAACCTCACAGGGGCCCTAAGCAGGAGGCAGAGTTTGGTGGAGGATTTCAAAATCTTTTCATTAAATATAGTACTTGTTCAAAAGTATCCCAGGTCTCCTAGGATTACAACTACTCAGTAAATATTAAACGATCAATCAACTGTTAACTTCTTCTCTTCTTTCTCCCTCCCATGGATAGAATGCAAGGGTTCCTTGAAGTCTGCTCTCAGAAACTCACTGGTTTTAACCCTCTCTTTGTTTTCGATGGTCTCATCTACTGAGATGTGTCAAAATACAAAAGACCCTTCTAAAACCCATGTGTAAATACCAACTACTGTTATTTACTCTGGGGTTTCTTTGGATGAGTTTTTGTTTGGTTGGTTGGTTTTGTTTGTTTTTGTCCTTGTTATCCTTCTACACATAAATATGAAATTGAGAAAATTTATCATCTCATATGATTCTTATTAAATTAAATTCATTTTTAGGGAACTTTATTTAGTCAGAACAACAGGAAAAAATTATTTGCTTGAAATAAAACTATAATAGAGAAAATTGATGGTTTCCATTCTAAAATCAATATTTATTTCAAAATAAAATTGGGTGAATTGTATTTTGCAACATGTTATATTTTATGAATCACACACACACACACACACACACACACACACACACACACACAAACACACAATTTTCTAAAAGAGAAAAATCAGGTCAGTGTTGGCATTTTTCCCCCTTAGGATCAGAGAGTATGTATACACTTCATGTGCTACATACAATCATAGCGGTGTATTTATTCTTTGTTTTGTCTTTTTTATTTGTTTTATGATTCTATAAAAAGGTAAGAAATATTTGTAACAAGCAAGCTATTCAAAAACAAGCAGATGTTAAATATGTTTCTAGGGCCACATTTAAGCTCAATCTTAAATTAGAAGCTACTATGTACCTTAAAATAAGCAGGTGAGCATGAAAATGCAGAGGAAGATGGGATATGTGGAAAAGACAAGATTTTACTTTTTGTTATTCTGCTATTAATAAGTAAATCAATAAAGAAGAATATTTACTGTAAGCATCTACATTTTTTGCCATCAAGAGTATATCCTAAATGATCCACAGCTTATATACATATTAGGGTGAGCAGCCTCTAAAGTGGCCTCTAGGGATACTTACTTACTGTATTCGACATCATAGGTTGTTTCTTTTCCTGGACTGTGGAATACATTTATTGATACACTCCTGAAACATAGAATATGGCAAAAGAGACATAGTACATAGACATAGTCCACATAGACATATGGCAGAAGTACATCAGTTCTGAAACTAGGATATGCAGAGACCATGACTTTCATTATGGATGTATTTTCTTA
The DNA here is from genome assembly GCF_052094955.1 of Ictidomys tridecemlineatus. Classification (NCBI taxonomy): domain Eukaryota; kingdom Metazoa; phylum Chordata; class Mammalia; order Rodentia; family Sciuridae; genus Ictidomys; species Ictidomys tridecemlineatus. The sequence continues at coordinate 65,108,533 of NC_135478.1, read as the reverse complement.
TTTCCTCTATCAGTTCCCTTGATCTGGGAAAACCAGTTGTGATGTTCTAAACATACCCTATAGAAAGGCCTTTTGGTGAGCAACCGCACTTTTAGACAATAAGAATTTGTTTTGCCAAAACACAGGTTTGTGAGCTTGGCAATGGATGTTTATCCAGTCAAGCCTTGAGATGACCACAGCACCATGCTAATTAGTTTTGGGTTTCAACTTGACTGAGCCATGATACCTACCTTACATACATGGTCACCCATTATTCTGGCTGTTTCTGAGAAGAATTTTTTGTCATTGTTTGTTTTGTTTGTTTGTTTGTCATTTTTTGATGATGTCAACATTATACTCTGTGGACTTTGAGTAAAGATTATCCTCCATATTGTAGATGAGCCTTATCCAATCAGTTGAAGGCCTTGCTAGAACACAGGCTGCTCTCCCTAAGAAAGGAAAAAATTCACCAGTAGACTTCCTTTGAACTCAAACTACAGCATTTTCCTAGTCTATACCTGCTTTGTCCATCAAAATTTGAACTTGTCAAAATTTATAATCATGTTAGCCAATTTCTTAAAGTGAATTTTCTCTCTCTTTATTAACATACACACAATGAGCACTCCATATATGCAGGTTCTGCATCAGTGGATTGAACCAAATGCAGATGGAAAATGTGGTTAAGGTTCTGTTGACTACAATATACATAAAGACATATTTTCCTTGTTATTATTCTCTAATACATTACAGCCATTGTTTACATATCATCAGATATTATAAGTTACCTAGAGCGAGTCTGAAGTATATTGAAGGATTGTGTAGGTTACATACAAATACAAATATTATACCCAGCTATACCATAGGTACTTGAGCATCTTTAGATTTTTGTATAATGGGAGAAACTGGAAATAGTCTTTAACAGACACTGAGTAATTATCACACATGCATGTGTGCGCACACACATACAAACACCCACACACGGTTGAGTTCATTTCTCTGAAGACCCTTGAAGAATACAAATCCCATCAGAAAGCTTGACTGCAGCCTAGTGAGAACATAAAGTACAAACAAGCTAATGCACCTGGATTCTCCTTCCAAAAAATGGGACATCATAAATGTTTTTATCTGCTAATTTCTATTACATAGACATACATAACACAAACATGCTTATATGAGTGAATATATATGGCTTATTATTTTTCCACATGTGTTTATTCTTGCCATCTAAAACATGTGTCAAGAACTTATAGATGAAAACAAGCAATTTAGTTGTTTGATCTGTAACTTACATTTGGAAATTTAGTCAGTGTTTTCTGTGAAGTTTAGTTAAAGTTGTTTCCTTTTTGACTTCTGTATACTTAAAAAAAATTTACTCAACAATATCTTGAGCATATTACTCTCATATAAACTATAACCTGGAATCTTTTATGGTCTCTAAAATATAATGGACATCATTTTCTCCTTTTTACCCTAAATAGGATGAGGACACCTTGGAGTAAAGATAGAACCGAGTGACAAAATAGTATCAGGCCTGGTTTCTGAGAACCAAGCTTCATTGTATTCTTGTATCTGACGCACAGTGCTACAGATTGGTGCCATTACTTAGAATTACTTGGTAACCAGACTTTTCTGATTACTTTCTAATCAGCCTCAAGTGAAATGATTCAAGACAATCAAACTCATAATAAAAGTTAAAAAACTCTTTTTTTGTTTATTTATTTATTCTACTAATATTTGTTGAATATCATCAATAAATATTGTTGGGTATTTAAGTGTTGACAAGTATTTCAAGAGAAACTTCCTGCAATTAGGTTTCTCATATTTTAGTATGGGGTTAAGATGCAAGTGATGGTGTATTGTGTGAGACACACACACACACACACACACACACACACACACACACATTACATATTAGTTATAGTGGACACAATACCTTTACTTTATTTTATGTGGTGCTGAGGATTGAACCAAATGTCTTATGCATGCAAGGTGAGTGCTCTATCACTGAGCCACAGCCACAGCCCTTGTGTGGGACTTTTTATACTGCTTTGGAATTCTTGACTTGAGTCAAATGAAAGCAAAGCTTTGTTTAGTTTTCTGTACAGACTCTCATCAGTTTATGATGTTTTTTTTTAAAGAGAGAGGAGGAGAGAGAGAGAGAGAGAGACAGAGAGAATTTTTTTAATATTTCTTTTTTTTTAAGTTTTCGGCAGACACAACATGTTTGTTTGTGTGTGGTGCTGAGGATGGAACCCAGACCACACACATGCCAGGCGAGTGCGCTACTGCTTGAGTCACATCCCCAGCCCCAGTTTATGATGGTTTGTCTTCTTTTTTGACTTTTCTATAATGCAAAATTGATACATGATCAGAACTGTACTTTTCATTTTCAATTTCAATCTTTTCCAGGGCTATTGATATATGGTTAAGATACTCTCTTTTTATCATTTTAAAAGTTTTTAAGTTGTAGGTAGACATACTACCTTTTTTAAAATTTATTTTATGTGGTGCAGAGGGTTGAACCCAGTGCCTCACATATGCTAGGCAAGTGCTCTATGACTGAGCTACAGCCCCAGTCCTAACATACTCTCTTGTGATGTTGCAAAGTGGTAGTGAGCTGTAGCTCTCAATAAGGCTTGAAATCCAGAGAAAAGCAACAGATACCCATTATACCATGTTGCACAGCACTCTGTTACTAAGCTAGAACATTCTGTAGGTTAGGCATGTGAGATACATTTTTATATTATCACATTTTTCAACTTATGATGTGTTTATCAGGTGGTCCCCATCATAATTCAAGAAGCCTTGTATTGTAAAATACCTGCCAAAAATTGAGACTAGACTTGACCTTCATGCTGACTATGAGGCCTTCAAGCTAGCTTTTCTAGCCTTACCATTCACATCAATGTTCCAGTCTATTTATAAAAATAGCTTTTGAAGAGAAAGAAAAGCATCAAAATCTTGGTACACTGGCCTCCAGGAAACTGCAATTGCTTTCCAACCTGACCTCACCACTAGAGCAAAATGAGCTAAAATACACCAATAAAATCTCTTGAAGAGATTAGAGGATATCAAGGAAGGGAAACTCCCTTTTCATCTCCAGATTCATGTTTCCTGAAGAGCAAAGAAACAGTCAAACCTGCTTCTGTCATTAAACAGAGTAACTACAGGGTTAAAAATCTTGAGAGATTCTTGGTTGATACAGGATTGAGCTATGATGCAGGAATTTGAAATATACATTTGAATGTCAATCAATGCAGGTATATAAAAGCAGAAGACTTGCTGGAGATGTCAATAAGGTAACTGGATTGGTATCCCTTAGGAAAAAGAAAGAAAGGAACTTTCACATAAATCTCACATAACCTTCAGCAACCATGGGTAAGTACATAATGATTCACCTGTTTTCATGTGAAGAATCATGAAGTAATGAGCTAGGAAATTAATAAGGTAACTCCCAGCAAAGTTAATCCTTGCTTCTAAGAACACATTAGAGGAATGGATTCTTGGTATGAACCAATAGACAGAACTATCTGAAAACATACTTAGCAAATGAATTAAACAACATAGGTAAGCCCTTAAAAGCCACATATACCATAAATGTAAAAAATGGCTTTAAAATTAGGCCCCTGGAACTATAAGAAAATATATATCTTCAATTGAGTAAACAAGGATATATATAATCTCTCCAACAAAGGACTTCTGGATTTATAGCAAAACTTGCATCATCATTCCTGTCCACCTCCATACTGTCAATACAGGGTGTGAGGTGGGAGATGATACATCCAAGAAGCAGTCCAAAAACCTCATCCTCTAAGGTGTTAGAGTGAGAGGAAGAAACTAGAAACAGTGAGTGGGGCTGAAGCAACCAACATTATAATGGTGAGGTCTGGGCTAGTAGCTGATGGAAGTGGCCAGGTCTAATAAACTGGAATTAAACCTGTCTCAAGAGAAGAAAAGTTGCCATATTCAAACTTAATGATAACTCCAGAGAGTACAGTATGATTTACCTGCTCCTGAAAGGAATCTATAAATAGCTAAAGCAGACCTTTGTCTCTACCTTAACTTATATAAAACTCTATGTACCAGAAAGTAAAGGAAAATTTATTTGTTTTCTTGGCAGGAGCATGAATCAAGCTTCCCAGTGGCTCAAGGACTATATCTACAATCTCTCCAAACTCATATAAAATAAGGGCAGGAATCCAGCCACCCAAAAGAGTCGAATAGCATTTCACTCGAGGGTTGCAAAAGCCCTAGCATACTATATTCTAATTCCAAAGAAATAAATTAGAGGACTCAAATGAGAAGATTTCAACAGTTTATTATTTATAAGCCTTTTGGCAAATTTGTTATTTTTGGCAGTATCAGGTCGGGATGTAACAGAGGGCTTCCCCATGCCTACAGGCCAGGCAATAGAGGATATGTTGTGTGCCTCGTGTGCAGACAAATTTCTTTGGATATTTTAAAAGCATATTTTTCTATTTTTAAATTTACAACTAGAGTCACCCCATTTTGGTCCTCACCTAAAGACTGGAGGCAAGGGAAGTGGCCAGTTTTCCATCTCTATTTCCTTCGTTATCACCTTCTTTAGAATCCTTTTTATTCCTCTTTCATGAACAAGCTCGCCTAGGCACTGACTAGTTTTTACCTCAACAATTATGAATGAGAGTCCATGTGTGATGAAAAGAGACAAACATGCAAACCACTAGAGAATTGAAAACAAGGAAAAGCAGAACAAAATAAAACAAATTTCTCAACATCCTAGATGAGCCTGTGTATTAAAACTCTAAACCCCAGAGGGGGGGGGAAACTTAGAAGGAACCAGGAAAACATTAAGTGCATTTTTTCACTCTAAGTAAAAAGGAAAATAAAAGACAGCACTGTAATAATGGCTTTAGAGAAAGGGGGGGGGAAATTTACATAGAAAATCAGCAAATTATAAATAAAATGGAATAAGAAAATATTTCTATGTAGCTGGTCATAAAAATAATTAGAAATATGCAGTATTAAGTTTGTTAAATTTAATATATCTTATAAAGTATGGATGGAAGAATGGTGATTTAGAATACAACTCTTAGGAATGCACCTAAGCATAACACAGAGAACCAGAGATAGATGATAGCTAGGTAGCTAGACAGATAGATATAGTGATAGTAAAGAATGGTTTGTTGAGGGGATGTCCTCATTTTTATGTTTTTTTTATGTTTCTGAATCTCTGTAGATTGTAGGATTTTGTTGAGCTTATCCTTTCTCCCAAGTGTATGTAGAACATCTGTGATTGATAAATTTGGGAAGAATACCTGGTCATACTCTGCTTAGCTCTGCTCCCTTTCCCTGACATAGGGGTATCATAGGTTTCAGAGATCCCCTTTGCTTCTCCAAAAGATTAACTTTCATTTTCCACAATGCTAGCACTTTCAGATCCAGATGTGTAATGTGCTAAATTCTGCTGTACATTTTAATTCAATCCACTTGACTAATGCACGTGGACATGTTGTCCAACTTGGCCTTTATCTGTAACAGAGGAGTTCTACATCATCTTTATGTTTTATCTCTCATATTCTTTAGAATCCAGGCAGGAAAACAAATACAATTTCAAAGAAGCATGCATGCCAGAAACTATTATTTGCATGGATACTGTGTGTATATGTGTTTGTGAGCTCTGTTTCTTCTTCTTGTCTACATTTCATGGAGAGTTTTTTTTGTCAGTATTTTCAGAAAACGAATTCTGTTGTGTTCTTGATGGGACTGGAATAATATATGTTAGGAGACCTCTGGCAGCCTTGTCCATTTTTCCTGACAACCTTGATGATTAGTTTTTTCAGGGGTTTGATTGTTCTCTGTTTGACAAGTAAGATTTGACATAACTTAGCATGCTGTGGGATCATCACTGTTTGGATTTTAGGACTCAACCACCTTCTACTAAAAAGGATTCAGACAATGCCTTTATTTCCCATTGTACAAAAAATGAGATTTTCTCTCAAAGCTACCTGGATTTCTTATGATAACTTAGCCCCATCCTCTTGATGTTATGTTAAAAGAAAAACTTCAGACAAACCAAATATAGCAGAACACATTTGAACAGAGACCAGATTCAAGAATCTAGTGCAGGATGGGCTACTAAAGGTGAAGACACCTCCATCCAGCAATATTGACAGGCAGTATTTATAGATAGAAAGATAACTTGCAGACAGAAATAGTCTGATTGGTTATAGCTTAGAGTTCACCTTATGGGGATGTGTCTAATTAGTATATAGCTTGTTATTTCCTGGTAGCTTATACAGAAAATCAGTAATTTTTATGGGAATGTACTATTAAGTTTCAGTTTTCTACATACTAAGTGAGGTTATACCTTGCTATGTATGGTCAACTTTAGGCAAAACTTAAATCATTTTTTTTCACACTAGCATCCACTTATGAGAGAAACTATTTGATACTTCTCTGAAACTGACTCACTTTGCTTAATATTATATCGTGTTCTTCAGTTCCATGCATTTTCTTGCAAATGACAATTTCATTCTTCTTTATGGATTGGTAAAACTCCATTGTGTATATATATACCACATTTTCTTTATCCATTAATCTATTTATGGACATCCAGGCTGATTTAAAACTTTGTTATTGCAAATCATGCTACAATAAAGGTGGTATGCATGTATCATTAGAGAATATTGAGTTTAACTCTGGGAAAATACCAATAAGTTGTATAGATTGATCAAATTGTAATTGTATTTTTCATTTTTTAAGGAACCTCCATACTGATTTCCATAGTGGCTATAGTAATTTATATTTCCAGCAATGGTGTACCTGAGTTTTTTTCCCCTCTACATCCTTGCCAGTATTTATTGTTATCTATGTTCTTGATCACTGACATTCTGACTGGATTGAGATGGAATCTCAGGGTAATTTTGATTTGCTTTCAAACAATTCAATCTTATGTTGAACACAGCAGGAATCTCCAAAGCTAGCACTTCTGAAATTGTGCTCCACACTTTTGCATTTATATCCCATGTTTAAGTGAAGCACAAGGCATGAGTCCTGAATCATGCTGCTTGCCTTACAATGATTCTGTATCCCTAAATATATCTTCATAATATACTGTATGAAAAAAAAGACTTCTACTATAAATTGACCTACAAAATATTAATTTATGGCATGATCATAGAGATATCAGTTTAGATATGTACCTTTATCTACATGATGCCCTCTTATTATCTTGGGGACACACTAGTATCTCTCACTTCTCTGGGATACCCTGTTTGCTTTTCCCAAGTAGTTCTTACATCAGAGCCCAAGTTAATTCTTATATGCAGCCTTGATTTTTATTCATGACCCTAGCCAAGGACAGGCTTGCCAGGAAGAAAAAAACAGCTACATGTCCTCAAACCAAAGAAAACTGTTGATCTTGCTCTGCAATGTGTGCTGTTTTTAAAAATATTTAATTCATAATCTGATAAATGAGAGGGTTGAGGCAATGTTGATAATATTACCTATAGTGTTAGAAATAAACTATCTTGGATTTCATTTGGAACTTTCAATTAACATAACTAAAGAAAGTCAGCAAACTAAGGTGCTAAGTGTATCATGTGTTTTCCTTTTTGGTTACTCAGAAATGAATGATAAAGGAGATATTATAAGCAAGGGAAAAACTATAGATGTTGACAACATCAAAAAAAGGAGTAAGAAAATGTTCAGGAATTTGACATTTGATTTAAATAACCCAGATTAAAGACACATTACTCTCAGTGAAATTACACACCTCCTGAAGCTAAGGTAAACCTAAAGAAAAAAATATCTATCACAAACAGTTTACTATATTCTATGTTTTGTTTCTGTTGTTTTAAATGAGAACTCTCTGGAATGAGAACTCAGTTTCCCCACACACAATTTAGAAACTAACAAAACATACTTCATTTATGATTCATTTATGCAGGTATTCTTCTTGTACCTCTGTTCAAATTTCCCTCTTATTATAAATACCTCAGTCATATTGTATTTAGGGCCCATTCTCACCTACTATGATCTCATCTTAATTTGATTATATCTACATAATGTTGTATTTCTAGGTTCTTGGTGGGGATGAATTTTTATAAGATCCATTCAAACCAGGAAGTGGTATACAAAAATGTTAGCTATTAGAAATTCCAGTGAACTCTTCTGACATTAGAAATAATTCTAGCACCTCTTGCACAAGTGCAAACTTGAGGGTTGAGAATTTTCCACATCTCTGTGCAATGCCTTTGGTCAATAGTGAACAACCACTGTGTGATTCTGAGAATCCACCTCAAAATTAAAGGAAGCAGGAAGATGCACTTTCACAGGGCTTCATGGATAATATCACAGATGGAAGAAAGGCACAAAGAAAGGCAAGATGACCTCTACTCCCTGATTACTGAAAGTACCTGGTGGTGTAAAGTATACCCCTTGCAACCTTGCAAAAAGATTTGAGAGGCAGATGGAGTGACATGCTAGGAGAGGATAAAAAATAGGACTCCATGGAGGGATTATGCCCATTTTTCAATATCCCATTCTTAAAATACCACAACAAACAAGAAAATTTTAAAAGGTAGAAAGAAAAAGGTATACCACAATGCCTGAGATTCTCTTTACTTTAGCAACATAGCAGAATATCCTTGATTTCCATATCTTCCCATATTTCTCAGGGAGCCCTAAAAGTCTCTAGCCTAGATTTTCCAAGTGACCTAAACAAAAAAAAAAAAATAAGAGAAGACTTTTCCTTCTTGCCAAAGGAGCTGGGAAAATGTGACCTGACAACAGAAAACTTTTCTGGCAACAGCTACCTTACCTCAGCTAAACTCAAGTGGAATGTCACTTGCCTTCCAGTTTCAGCACTGGCATGAGAAGATGATGATCCCTTCTCCCGACCCCTGTGTAAAAGCGGGAAGCAGCACTACAGACCTTCCATCCTCAGCTCAATGGAGGAAGACTGTGCTCCCTTTCTCTCTCAAGGCAGTGACAATGCTTCACAATGCTCCTGTATGGCAAGGAGTTGTGCTCTACATGCTAAGTCTCTGCCCCATCCCACAGGGAAAAGTGGGTCAGTAACCTGTTTTTATCCACTTCTCTCATGTAATCAGAAGGATGCACTAGGGAACTGAGCTTGCAAACCCACTCAGAGTCAAAAGTAAACTGTGTACTGGTGTTCTACTCTTACTAGAAAATAACAATCTGAACCCCCCTCCCTAAGGCAGTCTGACTCAACTGGTCATTTTTCTGAAATTGTATACCTAGGTTTGAAAGGAAGCTAATTTTTCACACAAATCCTGCCCCAGTTTGCTATACTTGCTCAGGGATACCACCTTCTATGAAAGAATATGCAAAGATTCATAATCTAATAATTCAATATCTGTTGCTGAATGGGCTAAATAGTAGAGATGTTAGAGTATTGCAATCATGAAGCTTTGGGGATTTCTTCATATTTTCCCATTCTGAACAAAGGAAAAAAATAGATCAAATAAATAAATAAATAATAGTCTCAAGCATGTGAACAATAACAAAAGAGATAGAGATATGTTTGTAATATTGAATTCCAGGAACTAAAAGAAGAGAAAGAATGAGAATGGTAGAGTGAAGAAATAATTGCTGAAAACTTTCCAAACTTGTAGAAAACACAATATAACAATTCAAAAAACCAAGTAAGAAACAAATGGGATGGATCTTAATAAAATTAATGGGAGAGTACATTCTAATTAAACTTCTGAAAGACCAGACAAAGAAGATAGTTCCAAAGCAGGCAGAAAAGATGTGGCTCTTATGGGAAACCACCACTTCTAAAGACAGCAGACTTCTTGTCTTCTGGAAGGAAGCAGCAAACTCACTTTCAAATTCTGAAAGAAAAAAAATACATATATACATGTATATGTGTATGTATGTATCTGAATTAAAACCATTCATGAATTCCTAGAAATATTTATAAGTAATGAAGATAAAATAGGAAGTAGAGACAATTCTCCAAGCAAACCTAAAAAAATTTGTAGCTAGAAAAATCCACTCTTATGGATTGCTAACTAAAACTCTGAATAGAAAGGAAGTAGAAAAAAACCTTATAACATCCAAAGGTGAGGAAAGAATATTGGAATGGGTAAAATATATATATTAAATTCAGTAAGTAAAGGTCTGATTAATCCCATATCTTATTGTTAAGAGAAATGACATGCTGGGTGTGGTGGGTAATGCCTGTAGTCCCAGAGGCTCAGGAGGTTGAGGCAGGAGGATCTTGATTTCAAAGCCAGCCTCAGCTATGGTGAGGCACTAAGCAACTCAGTGAGAACCTTGTCTCTAAATAAAATACAAAATAGAACAGGGGATGTGGCTCAGTATTTGAATACCCCTGTATTCATTCCCCAGTATCAAAAATATGAAAATTTAAAAAAAATTAAAATGACATAATTGTTCACTTTAATATGATTTTCATTATATTGTATAAGTGTTCTATATGTTTGAACATATTTCTTGTAAATTGTTGTATAGGCATATTAGAAAAACCTTTAATCCAAATGACTCAAGTTCTACATAAAAAATTCAAAACAATTAACTCCATTTACTTGAATATAAGCTTTGAAATTCTCTATGCTTTTCAACACAATTCCAAACAGGAACTCTAATACAAAGACTTCTGATCATCCACAGTATGTTGTCATAACGTTCACTTTATTTTAGGGTTCTGATGATCCCACATAAAAGTTTTATTTTACTTTTGTTGAAAATAGCTCTTAACAGGCTTCATCTTTTTGATTAATAGGGGAAAATTTGGGAGAGAAGTCTGGAATGCTCATTTTTTATTTTGCAGTGTGGCCACAAATTTATGTGGTTTGAAAATTTGGTTTGAGAATGAGATCTCCAGGAGATACCATATATTTTTTTTACTTTAAATTTTTTTAAAAAATCAACATTTTAAAGATAAAGTAAGAAAATGAGGTTTGCAACAGAGATTATTTGTTACAGGCTTAAGGATATGATTTTTGGTTTTGAGGGTAGTAAAGGAAATTTCAGAAGTATGGAACCCTAATGTGTAGCCAAGGTGACTTATAAAACTTTAGTCATTGTTACTGAACTTTATGCCTTTTACAGCTGCTAGGTAAACATTGTCAGATAAGACAATGATCATCAATTGGCAAGCCAGCCTTCAGTCAATATGTGCACTCATACTTTAAAATCAGAGTTAGAGGAGCCATACTTGGGTCCATGTTTTATGTAGTGACACAATATATTATGTTCCTTAGAAAAATAAATGACAGATTTTAGCTTAGGACCGACATGCATGACATATATGCCAAACCAAAAACTGTGTGAATCATGACTTCTGGGATAACTCACATTTTTAACACACACAATCACACACACACAATCACACACGCACAAATGGTGACATTAAAAGAAATTTTATGTATTTGCCTGTGAAGGATATATGTAAATCTCTATCATGAGCATGTAAAGTGTTATATTGAAGCTTCATCATGCCCAATATTACAAAATTACAGTTAAAATATATTAGGATTTTATATAAACTTCCTTTGGGCATATTTAACAGAAAATGCTAAATCTGGTATAATGTGAGTTTCAAAACTACTTTTCACACTTTATTTGGTATCTTATTTTTTGCTCTGCTAAACTGCTAACAAATAGCTATGATATTCATTTCAAGAGTAACTTTAGAAACCAATTGCTTTTGATTTATCTCTGTGAACATATCCCAGAGCTTAGAAAATACATTTCTCTGGTAAGAACAAATCCTTTTTTAGGATTTGAGTAGAATAATAGTGAGAGATCTTTTCACTGATTAAGTAGAGTGCATAAAACCCTTATCATGGTAGTCTCTTGCCTGGACATAGATAAGATCTTTAGGAAATGGACCTGAAATGCATGAATACTGGAGAAACTTTAATGTCTTAATTTATCAGCAAGAATGTAATTTATATCAATCAATCATATAGTTTCATATTTAAATATTTTGTTCATCCAAATCATTAAAATGAAAGATTTCTTGGGAAAAATAAAGACAAGAATAATCAAAAAACTAGGAAACTAAGGATGTGTGAATGGAAATCCAGAATTCCAAGAGAAACATGTGTGTGTGTGTGTGTGTGTGTGTGTGTGTGTCAGGAACACAGGAGCAGGGAATGGCATCCAAATGGTTAAAAAATAGGAGTAATGTAGCTAGGCTAAATGGCACTGTAATCCCAGCAGCTTGCAGGCTGATACAGGAAGATAGGAGTTTCAAACCTAGCTTCAGCAACTTTGCAACTGTAAGCAACCTTATGAGACCCTGCCTGAAAATTTAAAAAAATAAAAAAATGCCTGAATATGTGGCTCAGTAGTTAACTACCCTTGAATTAAATTCCTGGTATGAAAGAAAGAAAGAAAGAAAGAAAGAGAGAGAGAGAGAGAGAGAGAGAGAGAGAGAGAGAGAGAGAGAGAGAAAAGAAGAAGAAGAAGAAGAAGAAGAAGAAGAAGAAGAAGAAGAAGAAGAAGAAGAAGAAGTAGAAGAAGAAGAAGAAGAAGAAAAGAGAAGAGAAGAAAAGAAAAAAGAAAGAAAGAAAGAAAGAAAGAAAGAAAGAAAGAAAGAAAGAAAGAAAGAAAGAAAGAAAGAAAGAAAGAAAGAGAAAGAAAGAAATGTTAACATTTGGGGAAGAGAGGAAATGCTTCTTCTCTCCATTCTCAATGTTTCCTTCCATACAGAGTATCACATCACAATAGTTTCTGCTTTTCCCACCACTCCACCTACTGCCACCACTTTCTAAGCTGAAAGAGTAATTTATGTGATATGTGATTCGGAAAAAAAAATGGTCTGTGTCCCCAAATACAGCCTCTCCATCAGATATTTCCCTGTTGGGTAGACGTCATCTACTGTGTCTGCCCATAGAAGTCTGATGGACCACTCCACCTAAAACTGCTTTGTATGTTGGGAGAACTGATTCATATTCTCTCTCTCTCTCTCTCTGAGACACACGTGCATCCCCCCCACCTACACATCAGGAGTAAAATTATAAAGTAAATTACTAACATAATGAGGATTTATGGGGAGAATAGGGCAGGATCCTAAGCAGTTCCTTAAATGGCTTGAGACAGCTAGAATTGGAGATTATGTGTTTTTTTTCTTTTATTGTAGTCAGGGTTAGTGTTATGTGGAGAAACTCCCTGTGTACATGTATAAGCCAAGAATGGTGAGATTTGGCCAGTGCCAAACAAAATGGAGTACAAGACTTTTATATCAAGTTGCTCAAATATGGAGAAAGAGGGGAAGAAGTCTAGGAGCTTAAAAACCACATAAATTTATTATTTTTAAGTTTCTGTCAGGAGTTTGGGCCTTCATAAAGGGGTTCCATGCTGAAAATCTTAAAAGTAAGAGACATAGGTCTGACCAAGAAGCATGTAATTCAGAAGATAGGTGTTCTCATTTTTGGGCATGAACTTGTTAGCAGAATTAACTATTTCTGCACTTGACAGAATGTGATCATATTTTGTTGATGGTTGTCATCTGTATGCTGCTCTTGGCTCCTAGAGGTCACTCTTAGTTTCATGCTACATGGCAATTGCACAAGCCCTCTCTAAAACATGGTACCTCCCCTTCTTATAGGCCAACAAAAAAATTTCTGCCTATATTCTACTAAGATAAATCTTACATTAAGCACTTAGCTGTGGTTGTGACTGCTCCATCACTTTTGCAGTCTAACATAATCCTAGTCACACTCAAGCAGAGGGGTTTATAGAAAGATGAGACTACTGAGGATAAACTTAGTGAGCATCTGAAGCACATAGGTAAATAAGAAACATTTCTTTAAAAAGATATTTAGTGATATATACTAATATATCTTTTTTTCTCTAAAAATTATACCAAATCTATAATATTTTTGTTATTTGTTTAGTAGTCCCCAAATAAGAACAATTATATTAGTCAGGGTTTTCTAGAAAAGCAATAAAATGTGTGTGTGTGTGTGTGTGTGTGTGTGTGTGTATATATATATATATATATATATATATATATATATATATATATATATACACTCTATTTTTAGAGAGAAAAAGAAAAAGAGGTGTTTCATTATTGAGTATGAAGGAATCCAGAGGCAGAAGTTCTTTTACCTATGGTGACCTCTCTTTATCCTCTCAGGACCTTCAATTGACTTGATAAGGTACATCTACTTTAAGGAAGTTGATATACTTCACTCAAACTCTCATAATTTAACTGTTAATTATATCTAAAGTATACCTTCACCACAACATCTAGATTGGTGTTCGATCCAAAACTGGGAACTTTGTCAAGTTAGACCTAAAATTAACCATTACAACTATTAAAGAAAATTTCTCTGCCAGTTATATATCACTTTAGGCTGCCATCCCACATTGTGCAGGGCAGAATGAAGGAGTGATACTGCCTTACCCATCTGTCTCCATAAAAAGAGGGTGGTTCTTTCTGATTCTTTTATGCTAATTTTGTTGATGATGTACTCAAAAAATCAGTTGATCTCTTAACTAGTTAACTCTAGAATTGGCTAATCCACTTCTCTCCTGTTGCCAATGAAAATAGAAAATGCTGTATAGTCTAAATATATAGGAAGGTAGTTATTGAGGAAGGGACTTGAGTGATATAGATATCTCAAGATTTAAAACACTTCCCTTACACCAATGGGGCTTTATGAATATGACAGCTGTACCCTTGAACATTTATGGTATTTCACAAGATGATGGTTTCCATAAAATATGTAATGAGCTGATATATTCTTTTTTTTCAAAGTACTATTTGGAATATCAGACAAGACTCTTACTATTAAATTTCATAGCATTAATGCATTAATAGAAATAATTTAAATTGAAATATGTAATATTAAGTATGTAGATCCTGATAATTATGGAGTAGTTTCAATCTTTAAATAATCACCTGATCTAAAACCACATGTGGTCATTACTTTTTGTGAATTCCTTATTTGTCTTTCTTTAATTTTTACTTTTTCTAAATTTTCTATAGATACAATGAATTTAAATGCTATGTGGCTATATTATGATCTAAGATACATACCTATTACACAAATATATAAATATTTTAAATACCATTAGTCTGATATTCATTTCTCAAGTATACTCATACCAAAATATGTAAATTTTGGAATAAAAATAAAACTTTTCTGGATTAGTCATTAAAGAACCATCTATCTTCCTTGCAAACAAAGGGACATAAAGAGGAAAGCAAAACAAAAATTCTGACTTCCAGCTTCAAGAATGATGCTAATTTAAGGTTTTTAAACTTTTATTGCCTGCCAGGTGCACAGTCAGTGGATGAATGATATGAACAATATTTCATTTTTCCTTGATTTTAAAGACTAAAATAGGACCCACCAGCTAAAGCATATAAAAAGAATTAAACAATCACAGAGTAAAGAATCTCCTTACATATTTATTCTGAGGATGCATTGATATCAGTCACACTAACCCCTGAAACTGAGTAAAAATCAATTATGTTGCTTCTTTCTCAGATATCATTTGCATTCATAGGAAACAATATATTAATGGTCATTCCTTCCCATCTTTGGCATAAGTGTGTATGGCATGCTCACAGTATTGTTTAGAACTGATCATCAAGATAGAGAATTGACTGGAAATGATAATTGTGTTAAAGGGAAACATAAAAGATTGAGATTTTAGAATATATCTAGTTCAGTTTCCAGGGACCTTGTGTCAATGGGAAAGTAATTGGGGTTTTAGAATAAAGAATGATGTCATGGGAAACATTTGAAATATTATTTCATAAAGAACTATCTTCTTGGGACTTGAGAACAAATATTACATAGATTATTCCAAAGGTTGGAGAATTACATTACAGGTCAAGTTCACTATGACTTTGAGAGATAGCCAAGTAAAATGGGGGGGTCTGGCACCCTCAGGGCAGCAGCCTCTATCAATGTTTTGGCTGATTTTATTGATATGGTTTTAAAATATCAAAAGGGAGTAAACATGCAAAATGTTTACCTGTTGGAAGAGTCCAATGCATTGGCAGCATTCATATAACTTGACACCTTGCATAATGTTAGCAAAAAGAAATTGAAGATGAGAATCCTCAGGGCATGCAAAACACAGAACTCCTGAGAGGAGTGGTGTGCTCCATCTGAGGTTTAGAGAGAAAGACTCATTTCTCGTTTACAGGTTAGGGAGCAGGTAGATGTAGGAACAGTAAGGGTGCCATCACAGTCTTCACAAGCAAGAAACATAAATGCGTGTAGCCAAAAGCCCTTACATTAGTATTCACTTTTAGTACCTGAACATGAACATTATTTTTTCTTCAAGTAATTAGAAATTAATATGCTATAATACAAGTTAGAATAAGGGTAGGAAATAGTGTTATGGTTCAGATATATGGTATTTTGTTGTCTCTCAAAAACACATGTGTGACAGAATGCAAGAAGGCTTAAAGGTAAAACAATTGAGTTATGACAGTCTTAACCAAATCAGTGAATTAATCCCCTGATAGGGATTAAATGAGTAATATCTGAAAACAGATTAAGATGTGGCTGGAGGAGTTAGGTCATGGGTGCCTGCCTTTGGCTTTTACATTTTGTGGTGGTAAAGAGTGCTCTCTCTCTCTCTCTCTCTCTCTCTCTCTCTCTCTCTCTCTGTGTGTGTGTGTGTGTGTGTGTGTGTGTGTGTGTCTATCTCTCTCCTTCTTGTTGCAGTATCCTAAGCCACTATCTTCTACCACACTCTTCGGCCATATTGTTCTGCCTCACCTTGAGCCCCAGTGAATGGAGACAGCCTTCTTCAGATGGAGACAGCGGTAACCATGAGCCCCTAAATAAACTTTCCCCCCTCTAATTGCCCTTGTCAGGTCTTCTGGTTGCAACAACAAAAGTTGACTAAAACAAATGTCAAATAGAAATCAGAAAAAGATAGTTTATTATTATTAATATTATCCCTTTATCCCACTTTGTAAAACTCAAGAATTGTGTGGTCTACAAAAACATGGGGTAAATTAGTCCTTTTAAGGAAATAAATATATCAAAATGAAATCTAAATTATGGCAATTGATCATTTGCATACATGAGTTTCTTAATGACTTTTTTTCCCTTCCACATCTTGTTAGCACAGGTGTGGTTTCTCCCTAGTCTCTATACTTCCTTTCAGGACAGCATAACATAAGCAGTACTAAGCTTTTTATTTGGGCAAAGTGTTGAGAAAATTTATCAAGTCACTGAATGCAAATGTAAGTAGATTTTAGATAATGGCAAAGCACATTTATAAGAAAATACTGTTCAAATCTCAGCGGCTTTTGTGGCCTCTCCTTTTCTGCTGCTTACTAGGCTATCAGTCACAAGCATGAACTTCATTATACAAATTTGCCATGGTGCCATATCATATTTTAGTGTTTATTGTCATTACTTACTCAATATGCCTTTATTCTTTTTTTTTCTGGTCACAAACCCCTTTTTCCTCTAAGAAACACAGATAATTTGACTGGGAGAGACATCAAGGGCTCATGATGCAGACCTCATCAACCATATAACCCTCATCATCTTGACATGGTATCTTTTCTTGGATAGGCATGTTACATAAACTAGCCATACCAAAACCCTACTAGATCAGGAGGGGTTTTTTTGCCCAAGCTTTAGTAAAATATTTCTTCTACAAGGTCATTACAAGCAGGATGAACATCATTGGCCACCATTGAGTCCACCATTGGAAGAGAGTCTATATGAGATTTAAAAAGGTAAAAAAGCAGCAGTTCTGAAGAAAGTTCTTGAGCCCTGCATGCAGAAATGCCTAAAAGCAAAATACTATGAATTTGTTCCACTAATTGAACCAATAATTTTGTGCTTAGACTACCTTGGGCTGGAATAATCTTAAATATACTAAACAATGTAATTTTATATCTTGTCACACAAATTTACATCCAGTGCTTCCTATGTAGAAATTATTAGTTTTCTTTTATCCAATATATATTTGAAAGTGGTGTTTATCTTTTATATTCCTTTGTTTCTGTTTCTTACAATACTTTCTAACTAAGTTGAATGCAACATATTCCAAGTAAAGTTTTGTTGGTTTTTTTTTTTTTTGTATTTGTAGCTAGAGATCTTATGGAAGGTGAAACTCTAACCCAAAATAAAGCAAACAAGTAGTAATCAAAGAGAAAACAGAAGAAGAAAGAAAAAAATATGACGGTACCTATAATAAGAATGCTCAGATGTATAGGCAATTCCAGAAATTTCAGAATCTTATGACAATGAACTTAGAGAGGATATGCAGAGCCATTTCTGGCTTTTACCCTCTTGTAAAAATGTTTAACATTAGGTTTACAATGAAAGCTACATTTTAGAAAATTGTCAGGAACATAAAATATTCAGTGCAACGTTTGTATACATACAAACATGTAGTTTTTGTCCAAATCATGTCATGCTAACTATGAGCACATTAGTTATTTTATGTATTCATGAAGAAAAGCAGTTTTCATGGAGCAGCCTTAGGCCTAGGCCCTTATGTATCATATATTTTGCTGTTTCCTCCTAGAAAATTAGTGAGTGAATAAGGTATATTTACAATCACAAAGAGAATTCATCAGTCGTGAAGCATGTTTTGTCAGCGATTTTGCTGGAGTGAGAACAATTTTCAGAGGCCTAGAGAGTTCTAGTATGAGTGAGACGGATGAGTGACTACATCAGAGAGGCTGTGAAAAGGAAAAATAAGAACTAAATATATCAGCTCCACACTTGTCTTTTTTTCTTTCCTTTGACAAGGCGGATTGGGGGAGGAATGTGGTTGAGGAGACAATGCACTTTTTAAGTGCTATGATTCTTGAAATACATCAAAGTCTGAGAGAAAGCAGAAAACTCCAAATAGACTTCAAGAGAGCCTTTTCTCCCTCCTATTAAAAACATAAACATCTATAAAAAAAATAAAAGAACTGCATTAGATCTAAATGATCTCACAAAAGTGTCAGAGGAATTGACAGGCAAATGAACAGTCTATCATTATTTTTTTTATCATTCTCTTCTTGAAAAATAAAAGCAGGGCAAAAGCCATTTTTAAGCCCTTTCCAGGAGAACCACAAATTGTATTCTGCTATATTTTATCATGTGGAAAGAAATTGATTTCTTTTAAGAAATCAATTTTGTAAGTGCAAATCAATAAGGCAATAGAAAGCATCATTCAAATGACATTCACCAAGGATCTATTGCATACCAGGCTTTGGGTGAGACTCTACATGGAAGTTAAGTTACAACACATCTCCTGGTCTCAGGAAGCTCAAATATAATTAAACCTACTTAATCCATGACAAGATATAATTATTCAGTCAGCATGCTCTGTTCCAGATGTCCATGCTCAGTATTGTTTATTTAGATTACACCATGCAGGGCCAAACTGGAAGGCTAGTAAATATTTAGTTTCCCAAATGCATTTATTATTCTCACCATTGAATCTTGAAAATGATTTAGTAGTTGAGATTCATTTTGAAATAGTTTATTTGATCTTTTTCTCTGTGTCAGGGAAGCTGCTAGCATGATATTGCCATAAACATTCAGACAAAAAATCATGGTTCTAAATCTGCTCTTCATCTTTGACAAAAATGGCATGTCTTGTACAAGGAGAGTAAGCAGAGGCATTAATTACTGACCTGCTTTATTCACACCTGATTTGGTATGTGCTAGTATTTTAAAGAAGAATTTAGAAGAGCCTTCATTCTCTAGTGAAGGTGCTTGTACAGAGAGTAATAATTGACCAGATTTAACACAAACATCAAAACATTAAATTACATGGAGCATTTCAATACAAAATGCTCCAGGAAAATTCTCCATAGCTGCTGATTGTTTCTTCTTATCTACAAAATTCATGAAGATTAGAGGGTCATTTTTATTACATATGAATGATTATGAAATATGCAAGTGGTGTGAGATTTGTTTTTTTCCTTTACCCTAAAGCTTATTAGAATTTTCTAACCTATATCTCATCTTCAACTGATTTTCGATCTATACAGCCTTAACAACCACATGTCATAGTAGCATTTCCTTTATTTTATTTCTTGGGTACAAGATGAAAGCTATTTGAGAGCAGAAACTCTGTCCTTTGCTTGATATAGCAGAAACTGTCAACAATCAACAAGTGAGGACATTTTGGGGTCACCTTTGCTAAATGTCATTTATTAGATGCAGAAGAAAAGGAAACAACTTACTTTTTATTTTCAGTCATATTGGATAGATCAGAATCAAATTAGTCTTATTCAGCTATAAGAAAATTCAAAATAGTGCATATTTTCCCTTATGTAATTTTGTAAAGATTTAAGCTTTAATTTGTATATTGAAAAATGCCTCCATTCATGCTAAAATTAATTTTTAAAATCATTAGATTTATTAATTATAATGAATCTAATAATAATAACAGTGGCATAAAATTTTATCTCAAATATAAACATTAAATAGTATATAAAGGCATATCATATTTAATCATGTCTGTGTTTTGTGTGTGTGTGTTTGTGTGTATGTGTATGTGTGTATACAAAGGACTTATTAGGTTACCTGCCTTTCTCCCATCCATTGTCAGAGAATAAACTCTAAGCATACAGTTATTTGTTTAAGAGATAGCCCCTCACTGAAGCGAATCTGTAAGATTCTGTCACTTGAATACTGAAAAAGAGATACAGTGACACTAGTCAGTCTTCATTTTGCTCTTGAAATAGGGAATTCATTGGTCTGGTTTCCCATTTGTTATCACTCAGACAGAAAAGACTGAACGCCTGTCTGTTAAACCATGCAAACATGTATTGATCAATATCAAGAAAGTAGTTGCCTTATTTTTGAGAGGCTTTCTAGCTTTGGAACCTAGACCCTCATGAAACAGCTTCCTTCCTGCCTTTGAGATTACTGATGCCATATATTCTGCCAACAATCAAGATATTTTTCTTAAGTTAATTTGTGGTATTCATCTATTCTGCTGCCTTGATAATGTCTTCCAAATTATATTCAATAAAATCAAGAATATTGATTGAGGACTGATTCTGTATTGGGAACTATAACAAATTTTATGTACAGATGCAGAAAATATACCTTTGAAGAACTCATTTTGGAATGGAAAAAGTGCATATTCTGATATACAAATCCCATTTACACGGTATTTTATAATGACATGAAGTCTTCTATAGGCAAATAGCAGTATCCTTATTAAAGACTGACCTGCAAAAGGAAATAGGATAGTTTCAAAAAGAATCTACATAATACTAGAGTTAAGTGTAGGAAAAAGCCAGGATTAATCAGCCAAGGAATGAAATAAGTACAATATAGGCAAGAAAAAAATCATAGGAGGAAAGACAAGGAGATGAAATGTCCTAGATTCACTCACTCATTGAACAAGTTTTGTACAGCACACATAATATGCAAGCCACTATTCCAGATGCTCTGGGAGCAGTAGTAAAGAAAAATAATAGGAAATCTATCTTTCATAATATTGACATTTTGGAGATGAAGGCACACACATTATTTATTTAATATATAAATGAACACAAATATATTTAAATATATGTAGATATGTGTCTATAGCCATGCTCATATATGCATACATACACACACACACACACACACACACACACACACACACACACACACACATATATGCACAATTTCTTTCTGGAACTCAATCATTAATAGCGACTTTACTTTTTACTTATATAAGGTTTTATGTCATTTATAATGACACTTTATATATATATATAAATACTATAAATATATCACTTTTAATATAAGATAGAAATATGTTATAATAAATATAATAATGTATATGAATAAAATATATATTACAGTCATTTTAAACTTCAGCATGCATCAAAATAGTTTGAAAGGCTTGTTGAAAAAAGATAGTTGGCCTCCAACCTCTGCACTTTTGATTCTATACTCAGTGATTGAAGACTTATGATTTTTATTTTTAATAAGTTCTCAGGAGAAGATGTCATTATTAGTCTGACCATCATATTTTGAAAACCAAGAATAGTCAACCAGATAGCAGTAAGTGCCATGGGAGTAATAAGTCAGAAGGCTGAAAGTGTTTGTCCTATCCAACTCTATGATCAGCAGAGTTCTTTGGAGAGTGTTTTGGGGAACAACAGACCCACATATGCACAAAATATATGGGAAAGATTATTTGACACAGTTCCTTAATGTGAGATGAGACGTTTCTGTGGAGTATAAGCAGAAATGTGATTATCTTGCATGAACTCTTCTCTTTAACCAGAATTACTCTAGCTGTCTCATTGAGAGTAAGTGGCAGTAAAAGGAGTCACAGAAAAGAGAATGGCAGGGTGGCTATTGTAAAAATAGCATTCGCAATAATGATGAAATTTGCACTAAGGGGAAAACTGAGTTTCTAGTTAAATCATGGCAGAGTAGAGGTGGCAAGATATATTTTAAAGGTGGAAGCATCAGATTAAGAAATGATTGGATTGGATATGGGAGAGACAAAAGACAGTATGATCTCTAGAAAGTTGAATGGATTTGACATGAATTGAGACTGAAAAGACTGTGAGAGTTGAAAAAATAGTGAGGGAGATCAGAAGATCAATTTTATTATGTACTACACTTTGATACACTTGGCCAATCACTTAGGGATTGAAAACAGGAAATTATACTTAAGTAAATATAGTTCAAAATAGAGGTCCAGGTATAAACTTAGAGTCAACAGTATTCCTGTTTGTTAATAGAAAAAAAAAACAAGATGGGATCTAAGAACTAAGCCCCAGAATGAAAAGATGGTGAGGAGCTGGGGGTGGGGGTGCAAAGTGGAAAGGAAGCTCTAAAATTGTCCAATGATGTAAGCAGAGCTCAGGAGCAGTTCTATACTTGGAGACAAAAGAAGTGTTTCAAAGTATCCTGAACAGTAAAAACAGTCTTATATATGCCAAGTTGAAAGACAAGCAGAAGCAAAAATGATTATGATTGGCAGAATTAGGTTTGGAATTGATGTGGGCAAAGGGGGAGAAAATTTTTCTATTTCATCTTTCTCCTACACAAATGGTCTTAGGTATTACCTCCTGAAGAGAAAAAAGCCACTTTCTCAGAGATTAAGCTAAGAAGTTGCTATGTGTTCCCCTTTAGAAACCATCTGTTCTGGTGAAGCTAAAACTCTTTAGCTCTGTGAATATAATTTATTTAATGCCAAGACAGAACATAATGCTTTGAGTATAGGTACTAAACAGGACTAAAGAAAATAGCTCATTTCCTAAGATAAGTGGAATAATTATGGACATTTTTTTTACATCTAAAATGCAGGTTCCATCTCTGATTCTTGAAAACAACAATGTAGTTAGCTTTTTTAAAATGAAAATAATAACACACTTTGAAGCAGACCTCAAAATTATCTGTCTTTAATAGAAAGTCATTCTGTAGTTTCACATAATGCTAGAGCAAGTGCTAATTGACATTTCAAACTGAGAAAAGTTAAATAGTATCCTGTCAACTGGAAAATAGCAAGTGATTCTTGTGATGAAAATAATTATGACATATTATCAATAATGTGTGCATTCTTAAAGGAAGTTGATTTAATTGGGATCCATAACCAGAGGACATTTGGAGATGCAAATAGCTCTCTTATAAGATGACTGTTTATTCTGTAATATTAAGTTTCCATTTGTGGTAAATGTAAAAGCAGATGGCTAAAGAAAAAATATTTTTTTAAGTTTGTAGTATAAGCTACCTAGTTGTAGGGATAACATGTTTTTCATCATTGGAAGGAGTAAAGAGTGAGAAATAAAAATAAATAGACTGATTTTTCTGGGGTAGAGTTTGTCCTTGGGGTTTCAAACACCTATTAATTTAAATAGCTCTCCACATTTAACTGATTTGTCAATCCTGCATATATAAAGCAAATATTTCTTGAACTTCTGTTATAGTAAAACACTATTTTTGCTGCTCTAAAGATACCAAAAGGTTTTGGACATAGATTTTGAGTTTTAGATTCTCATTATATGGTAGTAAAATTAGTGCATATACTTAAATTCATTCAGCACCAAATATTTTTAATTGCTTATAATGTTTGCTGGAAATACCAGTATAAATAATACATGCGGATACAAAAATGAATTAGATACTTCTAAATTAATATGTAAATTGTAGTTAATATTAATATTTAATAGTAGTTTCTGTTATTGAATGAAATCACTGGACAATATAAAATGTATTACTTTTTACTTTTCATGCTTATGTATTAATTTTTAATGAAGCATATGAATTATTTTTTTTACTTTTATCATTACTATCAATAATGGCAATGACTGTTATTTGTTCTGTGATTTCATTATGTCAGTACTTATATCCATTTCTCATTTAATTGTCAAAACAACTCTTGATGAAATTACTTATAGTAAACCCAATTGATAAATATGACAGCTGAGTCTAAGAGAAATTAATTACCTTGCCAAGATCTCGTCCAGTGGCAAAGTTACATTTTAACACTTCCCTTTTGTCCAGAACACTCTGCTTTATCTTCTACTACACAAATGAACAAAATGAATACGTGAAGTAAAGGAAGAAGAGTTTAGGTGTACAGTAAGTGGAGAGTTTTGTAAAAGGTAGGATTTTTATTAGAATGCCTGCAATTATGGATGCTATTTTAATAGAACATCATAGCACACACAAGACACAAATAGAATTTGATTGGAATGTGGCATTTCAAATGAGATATTTATGGAATCATGTTAAACTTACTGAGAAAGCAGATCATAAAAAGCTTCAAAAATTAGTTTGATTAAACCATTCAACTTTTATTCTGTGGGCACTGAGGAATTACCAGTGGATTAATCTAGAAGCTGTCTGTCAAGTGCACTAGACATGCTATAGATGGGTTGGGGACAGAATGGTTGCATGTCTGTTGCTATACTATAGATCAGTGCCTTTCAGACTGTTATGTGCTTATAAATTCCTTCTAGGTCTTGTTAAAATTCATATTCTTATGCAGTAAATCAGAGTGGAGCCCTAGAATCTCTTTGTATATCAAACATCCTGGTTCTTGCTTTTTTGCTGGGCCAGAGAACATTAATTTGCTTAAAATATTATAATAACACACATTAGCATATATTGCATATTATATAAATGCATATGTGTGTGTGTGTGTGTGTGTATATATATATATATATATACACACACACACACACACACACAAATATGTACACACAGAGACTGAATATAAATCATATGAGCCCATTTAGAGAGAAACATGCAAAAACTGGTTCTCAACAAAGGACTTTTTGCCTTCTCCCAGGCATTAGCAATATCTAAAGACATTTCTGATTGTGAAAGTTACTATGTCCATCCAGTTAATACAGGTCAACAATTGCTATCAGAGGCCAGGGATGATATTAAATGTTCTATAATGCACAGGATTCTAGTCCCCACAACACAGATTTATTCAACCAAAAACTCAGTAGTGTTAAAAACCCTGCACTAAAAATCATATTATTTGCAGAAAATAAAATATTTGGACGCAAATATTTGAAATGTTTTCCACAAAGATATCTCCTTTTCTTTCACTTGGTGGGAAGAGGATTGCAGAGCCATAGGAGAGACAAAATTTTGTCAACTCTAATATATGTGTGATTACTAAAGAAAATCTACTCTTCTCATCAAATAATTTAACGCTAACCTTAAGATTAAGTTGCACACATTTCTTCCAAACAAAATGTCTTCGTTATCTTTTTTTTATATCTTTCCAATTACTGTAATTCCTTTTAAATTCTTGGAAATCAAAGAGAAGTTGACATTAATTATCTTTAAACCTAACCTTTCACCAATAAATAGATCATAATTTTCAACTTCCATTTCTGTTCACTTCCTATCTTGGAGGAAGACCTTCCTACCACTTAATCCAGTTTATCTATTTCCATATTTATTCTAACATTACAACATCTTCTAAGATATTTAGCTAATTTTTTTCAACTCATTATTCTTCCTTCTGCCTTTCCTGCTAATATAGCCTCAATTTTTGTGTTTATGACCATAATTGCTTAAGATTAATCTCTGCAATGCCATATTTCACTATCATTAGCCTCTTTATTCAGGATCTATATTTACATATTTATATTACCATTTCTGATCACTATCATTTGCTGTCTACTGGAGAAATCTCCAGGAGAGTTTATTGAACTACTCAAATAAAATTACAGGGATGCAGATGTGGTAGTCTCCTCCTTCCCCCTTTCAATAGTAAAATAATGGCAGGAGATTCAACAGAATTCTTGTTGTCAGAATAGACCCTTCTATTACTGAACCACTAAACAGAATCTGTAATCTGCTTGAATTCTTGCTGTATAAGATAGATGAATTTCTATTTATTTAACTCATTGTAGTTATGTTTTATATTTCTTGCAGCAAAAACAATTTACCTGATATATCTTTCTTCTCTATCTCTTCAGAGTCTATGGCCCATCAGTGTTCACTTAATTCTACACAATTTTCAGTCATTCCCCCTATAGACTAATTTTCCTAAACCTGTATACTTCCTCCAATTTTTCCTACACACACACACACACACACACAGAGACACACACACATATACATATGTATACACACTCACATATATCTAGTCTATAAAGATATAGATTCTCATAAAAGTAGGTATATAAAAGAGATAAATATAAAATTATATAAATATATGAATATATAAAATATATAGTATAAATATTATAAATACAAATATATAAATATATGTAGTATTTTATTAGTACATTATAGTTTGCATTACTATTAGGGTTCATTATGACAAGCTCATGCATGGAATATAATGGGCTATATTTCATTTCCCAGTACCATGGAATATAATGTGCTACATTTCATTTTCCAGTATTTATATCCTCCTACCTCTCTCTGATTCCTGTCCTCTATTCTTCTCATCTTTCTCTATTTATTTATAGAAGTTTTTGATTAGAGTTTTGTAAATACACATAAAGGTGAAATTCACTGTGGGATAATCATATATGCACATATAAAGTAAAATAGCACACCCAAATATATACATCTACATATGAGAGATATATTTACCTATTTCTCTGAGTATTGTCTAAAATTTAAAGTAGAATTCTTCATTTGTTGCAGTTTTACAATAATGGGGATAAATGCTTGACTCTCTCTGCAAGTTATATATTCTCTTTTTTAGTTTGAAATGAAGATAGGCTTCTCCAAATTTCTAAGTCCTTCCCTTTCAGTTTCAAACATGACATAGAAACATAGTTCATCTTCTGAGAACAGAATATAAATTATATCTTTTTTTCCTTTTTCACTACTATGTGTTATTTTAAAAAATTACCTGCAATCTCCACAATACATTTTCAAATACAATATATGGAGTTCATATCACCCTCTTGCAAACATCTAAAAAATATCATGATACAGTAAAGAAGAAGAGAAACTTTGAATTCCTCTACTTTGAATTCCTTTGTCAGATCTACTTTTCTAAAATCTATCTTTTGGGCATTCTTTTAGATTTCTTAAAAGTACTCAACAATGCTTAGGTGATTGAGAGGCATTTTCAGAATGCCACTAATAAATTTGAAACATTCTCTCAGATCCAAAATAGAATATCAAGCTTGCTCCCCCACGTCGAGAAGCATACTAATATAAGAACTGTGCAAACTCTCACAGATGCTGATGTTCCCACAGGGAAATGAGCTGATGCTTGCTACCTTTTTACTTGTGGCACCTTACATAATTAGGAAAATTACAGTTATTCTCCTTTCTCCATACAGGAAGCAAAAACTATCCTTGGACACTTTCCAAAGATAAATGGGCAATAAATCTCTTCAATTTCTTTCCTGTTTAAGAAGAACATGACAAAAAAAATACAGGCACTACATTTTTTTCAGTATTGGAAAAATTTTAATTTATTCTTGGTTTCCCTTTTGCTCTCTCATTTGGGATAATATGGTAATGATTATATTAACATATTCTATCTTAGGTGAAATTTAAAACATACAGAATAAAGGTGATGATGAACAGTTCGGAACCACCATGGGAACAGAAGACAAAAAATTTCAAGGTCTTAGCCTCTGACCTCTCATCCATTAAAAGAAAGGTATGCAGAAATGATGGGGAAACACCAGAGGGCTTAAGTCCCTAACTATCTATTCCTTAAAACTGGCATACATTTTTTTTTCCTTTTTCTTATCTCCTTTTCTGTCGCATTTTCCAACAATCTTATAGCAGAGCAGGTACACCATAAAAAAACAAAATATTGTTACCATGAATTTTCCAAGAAAAGAAAATGATAAATAAACAATTAGTGATTTCTAATGTCCACGTGGAAGATATTCCTTGAAAAATACCACACTTACACTCAGTAGAGAATTCCCAGACACAAGCCCACATGAGCAACTCAATAAGAATTGACACCTTCCTTAGGGGAGCAGCCTTATCTGTCTATCAGAGCTGCCTTCCCTTTCCTTGAGATAATCTCATATCTACTACCCATTAAAGCTATCTTTGTGTATTCATACTTCTTGACTCAATCTTATTCCTATTAATTCTGGATCAGAAATTTCTGCCTCTGGCATTATAGAAAAAAATTCCCAGGGGCTTGGGATGCAGAAGAATGGTAGAAGGTGAGCTTAACATGTGTGAGGTATTGGGCTCAAACCCCAGGACAAAATAAATAAATTAATAAATAATAAGGGAGGAAATGATATTTCTGGAGTATGCAAATGTAATCTATTGTGTCTATACACAGCATCTCTCATTTTTAAAAATGGGGAAAAGCAGAGCTTTGCTACTAAGACTACTTGTTCCAGTTTGGTATAGCTAGACTCTGTGTGACGCCTTCTTTTATTTCCTATTTGGTTTACTGATTTCTTGTGTTAACTATACCATTCTCTAAGTTTCACTTCACTCTCTCAGAGCAATTGTAAAAATCACACATTATTCTTCTTTCTTGCAATCTTTACTTGAAGTGCATGGTCTTGGTCAATGAGATTTCCATAGGTATGATTATTTATTTCACTATATCAATACAACTTAAGAAGGAGCTTTGTTTTGTTTTGGACACAATAAGCTAAACATCATCTGGCTTGTGTTCACTATCTTTTTTTTTTTCATTAGAAATGCATCACCATTGAGCCATATCCTCACCCTTCTGATTTTTAGTATTTGAGGCAGGGCCTCACTAAATTGCTTAAGGAGAAAAGTCTCGACTTCAAAATAGAAGTGGGAAAAAGACCCTTTATTGCTTGAGAGCAGTGAGTGATGGCCCTTCTTTCTGCAGCAGGCTTGTGGGGCTGCTCTCTGGGGTTCATCTCATCTGGTTAGACATCAAGAGGGACCAACAAGCGTAGCCTTTGAGGGTTGCAATAAAAACCTTAGGGCAGATCCTGGAGGGCAGTCTCAGAGTGGGGGTTCACTCAGGACAGGGAGCATGGTTAGTAGTCCTGGAGGGACGGCCAGGGTGCATAGCACAGCCTGGTGACTGGCACCTTGGGGAGGGACATGTGACACTGAGTCCTCACAGAGCTGCGGTGGGCAGTCTTAGAGGGAAGAGCGTGGAGGTGCAGGGAGCATAAATGTCAACCCAGGAATCCTATGGGCAGGGACAACATCAGGGTCCTCCATGCCAGGACACCTGGCCCCGGTGAGTCAGGGAGTGGGGAGGACATCCCTCTCCACCCCAGAAATGCCCCAGCCACTGGGGCCACTTTCCTGCTTCTCCAGGGTTTCTTCTGGCCTGATTCATAGTCAGCTGTTTTGTCCAAGCCATCCCTGAGAAAATTGCACGCATTTCCCCATCAGAGACCAAATCGCCCTGAAGGCCTCCATGATTAGAGCTTCTGTCACTTTGAGTACATTGTCTTAAAATTTGGTGAATCCTGTCTGTTTTTACTCCCCAAATTGTGAACACACACCCAGGTACCCACTCATGCCCACCCCACCCCCGTGCGCTGTGCTAGGTCCAGAGACCCTGGAAGACCTGTGGGGTTGCCTGTAATTCAGGGCACGGCGACTGTGGGCCCAAGCACTGCCCACTCTACTGGTGGCTGGTGCCCAAGTGAAGGACCCACAATGCACTCCACCAGGTGTGACCACACATGACTTCTGGGTTGACATTCGAATTTGTTCTTCCCTGGTGTGGTCAAAATGCTTGTTTTTACTTCATAAATAAGTAAAAAAACAACAATGACAAAAACATTGCATTTCAAAAGCCTTTTCATTTTGCCCTGTGACATCACACCCTCACCCACCGTTGACTTCTCCATGCTAGGCTTTGGATCCTGTCCCTACAGCATGCCATCGGGAGGTGCCAGCCTTTGTTCCTGGGGCCTGCCTCTGAAGGGACACAGACCCCAGCCCCTTCTCACTCTCTCGCTTCCCCGCCAGGAGGGTGTGGCTCTCTGCCACCTGCTGCAGCCTTGGTGTGTCATGCTGCCCAGGCCTCTAGGCCAGTGGCCACCTGATAACAGACTGGACCCACCACAGTTTTCCTCATAGGCCGATGTGGTGGGTGCTTATTGTGGTTCCAGCACAGTGAAAGTGACCATGGGGCAGTGAAGAGTGCTGGACAGCCTGACCCACGCATCTGCTGAGCTGGGGCAGGTCCCCTCCCTGTGCAGAGATGCTCCTGGAGAAAGTGGCCTATGACACCCCTTGGACACGGGGTCCATCCTTCCACGGGAGCTCAAACTGAGAAGGTGGTGCAGAGAGCCGATCACAGGGTTCAGTACATGCCAAGTCTGAGCAGGTGTAGATCAAGACTGGAGATCTTTCTTAAGAGAAGGGAGTTCAGAAAGAAAAGGCTGACCAGGAACAGCCTTCCCTGAGCATATCAGAGCCCTGTCTGTGCTCAGGTGGTGAGATTTCTTCGTATGCACCCGATTCCTGTCCGACAATGCAGTGCTGTGGCTCAGAACGATCGACCCTGCGTGTGCAGAGCCATGACGTCACCACCTAGTGCACATCTTGTCTTCCTGTTGGGTGCAATCCTGCAAGATGTACATGCCCTACAACTTGGTGATCCAGATACATGACTGGGCATTAGGCTCATGAGGGGCTACGACATTGACTTTGACACTGGACCTTCCTACCATGACACTGATGAGTCACTGTTAAGTGGTTAATGTCAACAAATGTTCCCATCACTTCTGAATTCTTGCCAAGCCTAGAAGTTTCCTGGGGACTAATGTTCAACAACACCAATTTCCAAGAATTTCTTCAAGTTTTAGAAGGACTCCTGGTACTTACTGAATCTGTGAAACCAAATGACTTCATTTGTGTACTTTTTCTTTGGGTTTCAGATGTGAGGAAATAACACAAAAGCAACAATTGTGACTGAGGTGGGTGTGACGGTCCTGGACAGGAGACAGGCACAGACAGGAGCCCAGAGGGACTGCATTTACTGATATTTCATCACTCAGCAAATGCCCTGAGCCAGCTCCACCATAAGGCACCAGAGAATAGAAATTCTGGGAACTGCAGGACCCGCCTAGTGTGCTTCCCTCCCCAAACCATTTCAACAAAGAGCTGGCTCTGGGGGAGGAGTCTCTGGCTTTGTCACTAAGTGAAGTTGGGCAGGGACATCCCCTGTACCTTCGCAACCCCTAGAGAGGCATTCAGACCACAATTGACATTTCACCTCCCTGAGGGACAGCCCATGTGGCCTGGGGATGTTGCTCTG
The DNA here is from genome assembly GCF_052094955.1 of Ictidomys tridecemlineatus. NCBI lineage: Eukaryota > Metazoa > Chordata > Mammalia > Rodentia > Sciuridae > Ictidomys > Ictidomys tridecemlineatus. The sequence continues at coordinate 65,076,928 of NC_135478.1, read as the reverse complement.
GGTGGCTGACTTTGAAGAACACACAGGGACATTGTTTCAGGAGGTGGATGGGTTCTGTACCCTGTCAGGAGGTGGCTGCATGTACACACAGGAAAATCCACCACCTAGATTCGCAGGTTCATTTTCCACCACAGGTCAATGGTGTCTCAGGGAAGTGGTTGAATGGCTGCAGGCAGATGTCGCAGGTTTCCTGTGGTGTGTGCAGCCAGAGACTGTCTGTGGCCCAGTCTGGGAGACTGGTCCCATAGTCATGCTTAGCAGTGACCTCTTGGGGTTAATTACATTCATACACACGAGTTAATGGTTTACAGCAATGTTCGTCTTCCCATGAATTATTTATATAGGAATTTTATTAACTTCATTTGTCCATTATTTTATCCATTATATAAAAGTTTACTGTGGCCCAGATAATGCAGCAATCGCTGTGGAGGCAAAAGTGGCTCAGACCTGGGCCCTGTCCTTGAAGCACTTTGCCGTCAGTAGGCAGATAAGGACAGGCATTGTGCAGTTGCCCTCTCTGTGGTCCAGCAGGCACCAGAGGAGGGGTCAGAGAGGGTTATTCTAAGGCACCTGCAGAGGAGATGATACTTATGTGAGGTGTGGAGTAACAGAATTTTAATGACAGATGCAGAGGTCAGGCAAGTGGGTGAATAATGCGAGATGATAATGAGACAAGGTTATGTGTGTGCATGTCTCTGTGCGTGAACACAGAAGCACACACACGTGAATGTGCACATGAACACACATCCACGTCCTCAAGAGTGTGGCACGTTTGCAAGCACCAGTGAGTACACTGGCAGAGATGTCCCCACTAGGTCCTGAGGTCAGGTTCCTGGCTGGCCTGGTCAGCAGCAGGGACTGGCTGTGCTGGGGTGGAGAGGAGAATGGGGCGGTGGGCTGAGTGGTGGGAATATTCTGAGTGGCAGGAGCTGGGGCATGGTACACGACCGCCCTGAGCCCTGGCCTTTGGGGCCAGGAGGGGTAATGGGGCCCAGGACCCTTGGTGCTGCACTCTGACCTGAGCCTCTCATCATTTCCCCAGAAGGCAGAGAGGAGAGGTCTACTTTTCCCCTAGGGTGTGTGGGGCTGCATCTGGCTCCCTGGATGCTATTCTGGGGGGCAGGTCTTCAGGCTGGATCAGAGATGTGGGTTTTCAGGTTTTGATGATAAAAGGTATTCCTTAGTAATCCAGTGCTTCTCGGCATCAAGCTCCTGCACAGGTATTGTCTCTAGTTTTCAAAAACGGCTTGTGAGATTGACTTAAAATTTTAATGATACAGTGGAAGAAATGTAGGCACAGAGATCTTTCTTTGCCCAGAGTGACCAAGTGACAAGGGCTTGCCTAGGAACACAGCCCTTGTCACACTGCTACGTTTCCAAACTCAAATCCCAGGCTTCTCAAGACCCTCTTGCGTGAGTTGGCCTGTTCCACTCCTGGTCCTTGCCGGGCACAGCACAGAAGGCCCAGTGACACAGGAGGTCAGTGACACAGGAGGCCAGTGAGGTGCACCCTGCCTGGTGGCCCTGGCCCTGTTGCTCTCCAGCCCTCTTGAGGCTCAGCCAGGAGGCAAGTTGTGCAGTCTCTATGACAAGATTTCACACTCTGTCCAGCGGCTCTCAGAGCGGCCCCTTGGACGGGAAGCTGCCCTGCCTTGCTAGGGGAAAGGGGCCGTTCACTCCCTTCCACTCCATGTTGTGGCACACTCTGGACTGTGGCCATCGTCCCTGGTCACACTCTGGACTGTGGCCCTCACCTCCCACTCACTGAGAACCGCTGAGAGCCTTCTCCTGAGTCTGCCGCTGGGGGTCATGTCCACAGCCCTTCCCTGGCCTGGAGGCTGAACTCAAACCCCCACTCAGAGGGTCAGGTTTCCCTCCCCACCCTGCACATGAGGCCTCAGGGCATGCACATAGTGGCCTTCACACAACCCAGGAAGAAGGAAGCATTGCCCACTTCACAGGTGCCCAGCGGTGGTGGGGGGCACGTCTCACCTTCCTGGAGGAGCTGGAGGCAGGCCTCAGACGTGGCAGGTGCAGACCACCACTCTAGGTGGGTTCCTCTCAGAAAGAAAACAGTTTATTCCAGGTCAGCTTCACCTTTAATCTGTGTCCATTGATTAACTTTAATGTGTGTATCCACTGTGGGAAAATGATCAGATCTCTCAAAAGATTGAAAATCCAATCAGAGACTAGACTACGGGTCTGGAATTGGGACCAAGGAACCTTATCTGCAGTGGACTAAATCCTGGAAAGACTAAAGAGGTCTCCCTGGAATCCGATGCCATCTCGGCCTCTGGTCTGGAAAGCCACCGGCCCGCTCTGCCCCTTTAGCAGCACACAGCTGGGAGCTCGGGGGGCCACGCAGACCTCCTTGGTCCTCAGCATCTCGGTTTCAGCAGAAAGGTCAGGCAGCACACTGACCTCAGGGTGAAGGGCAGGGATTTCAGGGCAGGGCTCCCAGGGCAGGGCTGGGGCAGACTTCGGAGACCAGAGGGGACTCTGGCCTTGCAGGGCCCACCAGCCCCTTACCAGGCCTGGGGTCCCCTCTTGGCCTGCACCTGCGAGTTCAGCACCCTCCTCCTCCAGTTCTGGTGCACAGTCAGTGTGGACCAAGAGAGGACTAAAACTGAAGGGACCTGAAGAGACCCCCTGGGCCCAGTATCTCCCCGTACTGCCACCAGAGAGAGCACGGCCTGAGGGTTCAAGAGGAGAGCCCTGGGGTTCTTCAACCAAACCTGGCCAGACCTGAACTACCTGGCATTGGTGAGGTCAGGTTGAAAGGCAAATGCACTAACCTAAACAAAAGAGTGTCCACCTTGAGAGGGCCCCACACCTGGTGACCAGGCACTTGCTGCCAGAATGAGGTCTTTTTATTCTTCTTTCCTCTCTTTCTTACTTTCTGCATTCTTTGGGAAACCATATCTGGTTTTAATTCAAATTTCAAGGAAAATACCAAAATTTTGCTTTAATTGTCTTTGTCCAACTTCCTGGGAGTCTGCGAGTGTGTGCTACCCTACTTTCATATCCCCTGCATTGCCTGTGTGGAGTCCTTCCGTGGGGACTTCCCAATTGTCAGAGCTGAGCAGCTACAGGCCCACTGCTCAGAAGACCAGCAACTTACCAAAGTGTCTGCATGTAGCTGTGGGGACAAGAGCCCCCACCCCTGTCAGGGCCACCCTCCTCTCAGCCCAACACTCTTAACTCAACAAACAGCCATGTTCCATGAAATAAAATGTGAAGCTCTTGTGTGACTTAAAGTGCTCATAGGGAGTTGAGTTTGCACTGGAAGCACTGGACTATGGCCACCTGGGAGGAGGGGGGGCAAGGCCTCCTTCCTTTTCTCCTCTGAGCCCTGCTGAGACCCCAGGGCTCACCTGGTAGCCCAACCAGCAAGCAAGGGTCTCGGGGAGGAGCCTGCCTCTCGAGATCAGGACCTGAGCTCACCCTTGCCCTCCTCCTGGCCACACTTGGCTTGTATGGATGCTGCCCCCCACTGTCTGACCAGCCACCACCCAGGGCTGTAGCTGGAGAGATGCTGGTGTTGGTGCCCTGGGAAGCAGCCCACAAGTGACTAGGTGTTCAGGCAGCCCTGGCGCTACCCACATCCAGGGCTCCTGCAGAGAAAAGTGGTAGGGCCATGAGAGAGGCCATGGCTTTGCCAGGCCCAGTGGAATCAAGGGCCGAGGCTGAGACAGGGTAGAGACCTGACCTAATAACCTGGCAATGCCCCGAGGGCCTCACATCCCAAATACAGGGAATTCGAAGAAATCCCACTTCCTAGGGCCTGCACAGGCCAGGGGTGAGGTGGGACCCTGTACTTCTAACGAGGGAGACTCTGGGTAAATCGGCTGAGAGGCAGTGCTGTGTGCTCCAGGTCCTAACTGGCCTCCAGCTCAGTCTCTGCAGTGCCCCTGAGAGGAACCCTGCTCATTGTGTTGTGCTCCTCTGAGAAGGGCCCCACAGAGCCTCTGAGTTGTCCAGAAAGGAGGTTCTCAGTGCTGCATCGCCGGGGCCTGTGCCCCAGAGCCGCAGATTTCTATGCCAGCTCCACCGCCTGAGGCTGGGCTACATATTCCAGAAGAGCAAGGCATCTCGAGATCCTCAGAGATCCACTGCTGGGTGGGCACGTGCTCGGGAAGCAGAAGGAGCGCTGAGCACTCAGAGGACCTCCAGAGAGGCCACCCCATACTGCTGAGTGTGGGGGACATGAAAGGAGAAAGGGTTGGAGAGACACAGGAAGCAGGTGCAGATCTCCCCGGTTCCCCTCAACCTGCCTCTGGGAAGGGACTCTGCAGCATCCCTGGACCCCTCCCTGTGGCTCGGAGGTCAGACGTCACTCTGTGTCCCATGAGAAGCTCACTCCATCTCCTCGTGCCATGTCCAGAGGACGAGATCCCTGGGTCCCTAGGGCCTGATCTCCTGCCGGAGACCTTCAGGCACTGGCTCCCCACCTGCCCCGGCCCTGTTGGAGGGAGGTCTCCTTCATCATCATCTGCTCTGACCTTACACAGAGGAAAAGGAAAGGGTCTCCCCGGTCCAGAGGCCAGCTGTGCATCTGCTGCAGAGTGGATCAGGCCCGAGAAGGCCTGGTGCTCTCCTGGAAGAGGCGGGAGGCCTCTGCTTTGCTGTTCCAGGAATCCACTGCAGGAAAGAGCCATCCTCTGCCAGCGCGAGCTCATTAAATGGCTTCTGCCGCATTAATATTTTGTTTCTGCTTAATGGAGGTTACGGTGCATGGGAGAAGGTAAGTGTGGAGGGCAAGGGCTCAGTGCAGAATCTCCATGGGAATGGCAGCTGGGTCTCCAATTGGTGGCTAGCTCCCTGGCACCCACACCCGCACCCTCTTTATGAGACTCGGGTGGGCAGCACCCCACTCAGCAGCCCGCAGGTTGCAGCCTGGGAGGTCGCCAGCTGCGGAGCCCGGCCCACCAGCCTGCCCAGGGCCTGCCCTCCACATCTCCAGGGGTTTCACCAAGTCAGCAGGAAAGCACTGAGTAGAGAGATTTCCTGTGAGCAGAGAGCATGTCTGCTCAGCAACTTTTTCAAAGAGGGGAAAGAGGACTTCTGCCAGGTAGCAGCAGGCTCTTCAGGGCCCACCAGGCCAGGGCAGGACTCCATGAGGAGCAGGAGCATCCCTGGGAGCTCCCGGGAGGCTGACAACGGCCTGGGAATCAGGACTTTCCGCGGTGCTGCTGGGGTCCAACAACCCCCGGATGAAGGGGCTCCAGGCCACCGGGTCCTGAGTGGCCTTCCCAGAGGAAGCCAGCGAGCAGGACCCAGAGCAGACCGGGAGGCCAGGGAAGGCCAGAGGCTGAGAGGAAAATCTGGTGTTTCTGGCCAGGGGGACACATCTTCCCCCCAGAATATTTCAGCTTCATAGCCTCTATAAATGTTCTCTTTTCACATTCTGGGGTGCTGGGGCTGCTGCTTCAACATATGATCTGGGGGAGACACAACTCAGCCCAGCACTGTCAGGCTCCTTTGTGAGACTTGCTTCCCTGCCTGGTGGCACTCTGGGTCCCATCCCGGCTCTCCTCTCTGCCCACTCGTGCCCTCTCCAGACCTCTCAGCCACCTACTCAAGCATGTGGTCAGGGTTGTCGGGAGACTTCTCAAGCTCCACGCCTTCAACACCAAAGTGAACCCTGGTCCTGAAAGCTGTGCGTCGGCTCCTGAGTCTGTGTTCCGCCTCTCCGTGGATTTAGTTAAGAGTTCACCCACCCTCCATCTACCCACCCCAGCAGTATTTACCAAGCTCTGGGTCTGGACTGCCTTTACACACAGAGCTCCCAGCAGAAGGGGAATGTCAGGTTTGAATTAAATAATCTCATGGACCAAGGGGAAATGTCACCAGCAGCACCACCAAGAGACAGAGAACAGACCCACAGGGCACAAGTCTGGGGAGCCTGGCCAGGACACTTTCCAAGGGACCGGGGATAGTGTGGGAAGGACTGGGGAGCCACAGGAGCATGAGGGAGGGTGTCTGCTGAGGACGTGGATGGCTTTGTCTGCTAAGGACTAGGGTTCTCCACTGTGGTGAGTACCCAAGAGCCGTCCTTCAGCTTGGAAGAGTGGTGACTGGGTCAGGGGGACAGAGACCAGCCTGGAACAAACCCAGGGAAGTGGGAAGAGCTCTCCCAGGAGGCACACCTTCGTGGGGCGGGGCGGAGGGGCAGCCAGGTGGAGCTGAGGTCAGGATGCTCCTGAACTGCACTCACCTGTCCTTAACAGGTGAAGAGAGGCCGTGTCTGGGAGCCGCCCACCCCTCCACCCAGCCACCTGTTGCTGCAGCCTGAGTCCCTCCTGGGCAGTGCCCTGGTTGCAGAGAGCTCTTTCCCGCCTCACTGCCCTTCATGGGACATCCTCAGCAACAGCTGGCCACTGCAGGGCTATTAGGGCCCAGCTCCCTTGCCTCCAGAGCAATCTAGGACATCTGCTGTCCGGTCTGGAGCTTTGTTGGCCACTGACTGCACTCCTCACAGTGCTGACCCTGATACCACTGCTCCCAGGCCTCCCTCCCCATGTCACTAGGCCAGGGGCTCCTCTGCAAGGGACACTCTGGTCCTCTGTTCTCTTTGGTACACAGGGCCTTCCTTGCCTTGAGGAACAACAGGAAGGCTGGACTCAGTGCTCCCTGGACCCCCTTCCCCTCCTCATAGTGACTCCCTGTGCAGCTCATGGGCAGCTTGCTGAGGGACCACAGCCCTGCAGATCTCTGAACCTGCACACGGTGGCTAGAGGTGCCAACAGTGCTCGGCCTGCCTTCTGACCCTTGGGCCTGCTGTAGTCGAGTGCATCCTGCAGCCACAGCCCTCCTCCACTTCTGTCATTCCCTCTGCCTATGACAGGCAGTTTTGATGCATGAGGGCTGATAAAAATGATTCTCTTGAATGTGCCAAAATGAAATGAAAAAAGATTATTAACCTGCATGAGAAAATTCAAGCTTCACAACTTGAGGTGGCTTCAAGGAAACAACCTAAGAGTGAAGGATAGGGCAATCAGTCAGCAATTAGGATTTGGAGCAAGCCTTCAATAATGAGAAGTATATCATCCACACCTCTCATCGTGGGAGAACTGAACAGCCATCACATGCCCCAGACCACCTAGGTAAGAACGTGGATCAGAAACGTTGGTTTTATTGGGAATTCAAAACTTATTGCTGCTGGGCATGGTGGCACATGCCTGTAATCCCAGCAACTCAGGAGGCTGAGGCAGGAGGAGCACAAGTTCAAAGCAGCCTCAGCAACTTAATGAGATCCTGTCTAAAATAAAAAAAAAATTAAAAAGGTGTTGGGGATGTGACTCAGTGGTTAAACACTCCTGGTTTCAATCCTTGGTACACACACAAAATAGTTATTGTTATCCTGAGGGTATATTGTCAGACCCACTATTTGTAGGTACTTATTTCCTTGTTGACAGATTCTATGTGTGCTTGATTATTGTAATTGTTTTTTGACATTTGCCTATTTGATTACAAGGGGGATTGTACAGGGTCAGGACTGTTCATGCCTAATATCTACCTTGGCATAGGTAGGTGCTTAATAAACATTGGGCTGGGTGAATTGGTTGGATGAGTGTATGCATGGATAGAAGGGTACATGAATGAGAGGGTATACTGATGGATTAGTGGATGAATGTAAGATGGATGGAAGAATGATGGAAAAAATGGTTGGTGGGATAGATGGATGGATGGATAGATGGATGGATGGATGGATGATATGTAGATAGGTAAATGAAAACATAGCTGGGTTGATGGATAGAAGAATACATGTATGTAGATGCCCTCTTAACTTTTGAAAAGTGACTAGTGAGACAAACTGTCAGAATGCGCACACACGAATTATCCACACTCTGTGGATTAGGGGCACTAAGCTTCTATATAGCGGATATGATCACTGCTATAATCCAACACCTAACTAAAGACAGTCTTACTTTTGGATGGTCTCCTATCCAAAATCAACCCATTTGCCATAACTATTGATTATTTCTTTCTCATTCCTTCAGGGGACCAACATGATATATGTTTGATGAGTTTGACAACCTGGGCTTTGCTCTGGTGACTTCGGTGATGGTTGGAAGATGGTCTTACATATCAGTCCCCCCATCATTGGATTCCTTTTCTGTTTAGACATGGTTACTCTCCTTCAGGTGCCAACTGTGAGCTCTGCCAAGCTGACCTCCTGCACACTCAGGCTGGGAAGCACTTACTTTATACTAGTATTTTGTCTGTCCTTACCAAGAACTGACCTTGCCAGACACCTTATTAGATGTTTCATCCAGAAGGAGTCCTTGTCTCCATGTCACAATGGCCTGTGCATGTCAGTTGTGAAAACTGTGGCCTGCATAGATCAAACCTTCTTGAATAGATGTAGACAGATAAATGGAGAGTTGGAATCCTCATCAGTCTGATGCCAAGCCAGTTCACTAGGTTTAATTAATCTACCACCAGCCAAGGGAAATGGATGCTAATTCACTGGGTAGTTGCTTTGTTAAGTCTAAGCACTAGACTTTGTGGAACTAGTTTCGGGACACAGTGGTGTACGTGACCTGTGCAAGCTACACAAGACACAGCTAGTGATTCTGCTCCAACACACAGAGGAGAGGTCACACTCCTATCCACCAGGGTGTGGGTCTACTGCAGGGTCTGACCAAGGGCTTGCTCCTGCCCCACTTCACGTTGCTCTTGGAACACACTTAGCTCTGCTGACAATGCCAGGTGCTATCTCCCCAGGTCCATCTCCAGTCAGACAGCCTCAGGGACAGGAGAGTGGCATGTCCACTTCATTTCTACCACCTGTGGACTCCCCAAGGGCACACCCTGGCTCCTGGGGAGACCAAGGTGAGAGAATACCCAGAACCTGTCATTTCAGTTCATCCAACACCAGCAGTTTGGGGAGACTGAGTCATCTCCTATTACGTCAGTTCCACTTGAAAGAAGACGGAATACCAACCTGGAGAGGTCACTGCCACCGTGACATGAAATACCATATTAGAAATCACAGTATAAGTCAGATGTGAGGGCGCCCCCTGTAAGCCCAGCAACTCAGGATGCTGAGGCCCAGGGCTGCAAGTTGAAGGCCAGCCTCAGCAACTTAGCAAGACCCTGCTTCAAAATAAAAAATTAAAAGGGTGGTGATGTGGCTCAGTGGTCCAGCACTCCTGGATTCAATTCTCAGTACCCAAAAACATACTGCATTATGAGTTCTGGAGTAAAAAATGGTGCATTATTGTGAACTTGGCTTAGCGGTGTGTCACATCACAACCTCTCCTCTCCCTCACCAGGAGCACAACCTGTTAACTCCAGGGGTTACAGAGAGAAGAAGCAGAGACATGCCGTCTGTCCAGAGCTCCACAGATTTGCAGGCCCAGTGTCTACGTACACTCCCTTTAAACCAGGTGGTCCTGGCACCGGAGAGCAGTCTGCTGCCCAGCGTCAGGTTCAGTCCCTGCTCCATGGGCCTCCTCCTTTGAAACTGGTGCTGGGGGCTCTGCTGAGGTCCACAACCCAGATCCCACAGTCAGCATATAGATAAGGACTCTGGACGTTGTTACTCACAAGTCAGGTTCAAGCACAGCACAGTGAGCAGCACTTCCACCCAGCAGGATGGCTAGACCTGAAGGGCTGGATGAACTGTCAGTTCCTGGAAGGTCAGGAACCTCATGTGCGGGAGGGAGTGCACAGGGTACAGCTGCTTTGGAACACACCTGTGCATTTCCTCACCTATGAACACGAAGTTAGCTACTGTGTGACCCAGCAGTTCTCCCAGACACGTTCCATGAGGAGTGAAAACACATGCACACACACTGCCACACGGATGTTTATAGCACCATTATTCCAAAAGGTGGAAACGACCAAAAGTTTGTTATTTGACAGGTGAATAAAGAATGTATCAGACCAGGCAGTAGGATCTCATTTGGCTACAAAATGAAATGAAGAACTGACATCTGCCTCGATGTGGATGAGCTCTGAGAACACGTTAAGCAGGAGAAGCCGGTTATAAGAGCCTGTAGCACAGTACGCTGTGGTTCAGAGAAACCCCTGGAGCAGGTGTTATAGAGACATGAAGCACTGTGGTGGCTGCCGGAGTGGGGTGCGGGCACTCTGCCCCACTGGAAGTGATGACAAAGTGGATGGGATTTCTTCCTGAGGAAATTAGATTCTAAAACTGGCAGTGCTGTGGGTTGTGCATCACCATGGAATGCCAAAGCCCACTGAACTGCACTCTACATTGGTCAACGACATGTTGTTTTGGGACTTGAATCTCGACTACGCTGCTTTTGCAAAACCCCACTGGCCCAAAGCCACACACACCAGAGTTCTTGTCTCCAGCCTCATGAGGGTTTTCAACCCGCCCCCCAGCTTGTCAGAAGTAATGGTTGAGAGGAGAGCCATTAAGATGATGATAATTAAGTTAAGCTGTCTATAATTGCTGTGACTGGATGATGCTAGATTGAATCAGGCTGTGTATTCAATTGTATATAGACCCCTGCTGTCTGCCTGGGTGCCATGCGGGTCTGGGTCTTCTGTGAGCCTGATAAAGGTCTGTAGGACAGACATGTCCTGGCCAGGTCAGTCACTGTGTGACCCTCCCCAAACTCAGGCTCTGGATTAGAGGGGAGCTGAGCCTTTAGAGTGCACTTACTGTAGAACCCTCACCCCCAAGCCAAGGTGGGCGTGTGGGGCCACCAACAGCCACCAGGACCCTCTGTCCCACATGCTGTTATCAAGAGCAGCAGCATCCAAGGGAGGCTTAAGCTAGGTCCAAAGTCCTGGGGAAACCAGTCAGCACACTCCAGGCTGACCGCTTCCCTTCTGTGTGATGGACTGTGTTCACTGACTCAGGGAGCCCCCAAGGAGGGAGCAGATAAATGGAGTCCTAAGGAGCCCTGGAAAACACCACAGTACTGAAGACACGCGGCACGACCACAGGCCACCGATTCCTTTGAGGATAGGAATGGAGTCAAAGCTGAAGTCTCTGGGAACACCTGGCTGAGCAGGGCTGGCCTTGGCTGGACAACAAAGCCAGCATCTGCTGAAGGGTGCTCAGGACCACCCTCAGATGCCACCCCACGCTCCTGTAAAAGGGTGCTCTGGGTGGTCCTGCACTCCTGTGGAAGGGTGCTCAGGACCACCCTCGGGCACCGCCCCACACTCCTGTGGAAGGGTGCTCTGGACGGTCCTGCACTCCTGTAAAAGGGTGCTTAGTACCAACCTAAGATGCCACTCCACGCTCCTGTGGAAGGGTGCTCCGGGACCTCCCTTGAATGCCGCCCCACACGTGCCTTTTGCAGGAGGGTAAGGAGAAAGACTGGGAGTTGAGGACAGGGTTAGCGCTGTCAGCAGCTCGACTGCACTGGGGAGGGCGCAGGTGGCATCGGAGGCAGACGGGCATCCTGGGTGTCGCTGGAGCACCCTTTCCTTAAGGAGGAGCACACTTTATGATAATTATTTCCTTTCTATCCACGATGCAGTGATGGCCTGTGGTGAGCTAGGGTCTGTACACCGTGAAGCTCTGGGTTCTACTCTCCTGGGAGGAGCCGGCTCCACGCAGGAGTCTCCCTGTCTGATGTGCTTCGCCTTGCCTACCTGGGTGGGGGCTGCGGTCTTCTTGGAGGGACTCGGGACTTGTATTTCTGAACCTTCACTAGTTTCTTTCTCTTTTTCCAACTCATCTTTCCTTAAATTAGCGTTTCTCTGTTGGTTTGAACAATCACAGCAGATGTTCATTGAACGCTGATAAACGCTCAGGTCTGGTGCTGTCTTTCAGGGTTCTTGGTCAGGTTCCTCCTGAAGCCCGTCCTGTTCTCGCCCCCTCCGGCTCATGTGCTAATCACTTTTCTGTCTCCTCTGTGCCTCTTCGAAGGTAGGTAGGTTGGGAGCCTGGGAATCCTGCTGCACAGGACAGCTGCTGACCTCAGGTTTCCATCCTGTTCTGCAGGGATTACAAGCTAAGGTACCAGAGTATCTGACGGATTTAATTCTGGCACGAAAACAGTTCATGGTAGAAAACTGACATTTCAGATCTGCAAGTGATTTTGAGACTCATTTAAGACAGGTGTGTCATTTTTAAAGGGAAAGCATGACTTTGGACAGTTAGGAACAGGATGTGGCCCAGTTCCTGCTCTTGGAATAAAGGCCAGGGAGTGGGTGGGGGGCTTGAAGGGCCCCTCCCACCCCAGCCCCTCCTCCTCAGGATGTGACCCTGTTGGGAAAAGAGGCAGCGCAGCTGTAGTCATTTTGAACCGAGGCCATCCTGGAATAGGGGCCTCTGGTGCACACTCCTGAGGGCCAGTCCTGGGGAACAGTGAGGACCGTGCCCTCCCCCTGAATACTGAGCCCAGTCTGTCTCCCTCCTCCTGCCCTCCAGAGCTACTAGGAAGAGCCTTCTCCCTTCCCTCACTAGGACAAGACCTTTGGCCTCTATTTTTCCGCAGAAGGACTTCTTTCTCTCTGCAGTCCTCCAACACTGAATCTCCCCCTCCCCCTCCCACCACACTGCAGTTCAGGGTGTCTGTCTGACCTAAATCACCCTCTTCCCATGTCTCCGCGGTGACAGTTGCTACAGCCTTGACACGGGATAGGTTAAGATGACTCACACAGTTTTTCATTTAATCAGAAAATATCGAGGAAATAAATCCCATAAAATGGGTCCGGAGTGGCTGTCCCAGGCTGCTCCCACTCTGGACTGGCTGCGGCCACAGTGGGATGCCAGCGACTGTGAACCTTTTATGAGTAACACTTAATATTTATATTTTTCTTTCTATTTTACTTCCCTTTTTATTAGTGTCTCTATTTTCCAGCTGACTCAGTTATTAGTCTTAATTACTTAGCATATAGCATATTTTGGAATAATAAACATGAGTCCTTAAAGTTTGTTTTTATTTATTTATTCATTTTTTTACAGAGGATTGAACCAGGGGTGCTTAACTACTGAGCCACATTCCCAACCATTTTTACTTTTTGAGACAGAGTCTCACTATGTTTCTTAAGGTCTTTCTGGCCTCAAAGTAGCAATCCTCCTGCCTCAGGATTATAGGCATGTGCCAATGCATCTGGCTTGTTTTGTTTTTCTTTAAAGGCTGCCTTAAATATTTTGTATTCCTTGAATTTTCATGCAAATTTTAGAATCATTTTGGCAATTTCTGCAAAAAGTGGGATCTGGGATATTAATAGGTATTGTGTTGACTATGTGGGTCCATTTTGGACATATTGTCATCTTAACGATGTTGAGTCTTCTGATCTATGATCAAATGACATTTTCATTCATAAAGGCTTCCTCAAATTAATTCAACAGTTATAATCTTCAGAGTATAAGTTTTATAATTATTTTGTTAAGTTTATTTTTAATGATTTTGTTCTTTTCAATAGTATTGTGAATAGAATTGTTTTCTTAATTTCTTGATTTTTGTTGATGTGTGTAGAAATATAATTGATTTTGTATGTTGATTTCATCAAACATCTTTATTCTGATGAATTTTTAGCTGTTTTCTTGGGATTACATACATATAATTAAGCACAGTGTGCGCTATCACTGTGCTTGGTGCTGGCTTTCTTCTCTGTGGACCTGGAATGCAATGGTGTCACCCATGGCAGAGTTGGGCCGACAGAGCCCTGAAGGGAGAGCCTGGGCCTCCTGAGCTGGGAGAGTGCAGCTGGACAAGGGACTAATGGACACTGAACACACCCAGGCACCCTTTGCGCTACCTGGAGAGAGCCCAGCTGACCTCACACACAAGTGGATGACCCTGTGCGAGAGGACAGCATGGCAGGGAGAGGTGGCCGAGTCCCCAGATTCCTGCTGGTGGTGGGACGGGCACTCGAGTGGGGCAGTCTGGCCCGGTCTACCCGGTTTGCCCCTTTGTGTTGAAGAGCGTGCCAGTGTGCACACTGTAACCCACTTTGCCTGCACACCTGTCACAGCCACCTGCCTCTAGCAGACCCACACTCCTACTCATTCTGGAAACTGGCGCTCTTTGCAACATGACTGGTCAGCTCCCGTCCAGACTCTCCAGCTGATTTTAGCAAGACGGTCTCCCCTCAGCATGTCCGCCTGATGAGTGGCGCTCATGGCCGCCTGTCATTAGCAGGAGCTTCCTGACTCTGGTGTCCCTGGCACGATGCAGAGGGAGTGGGCACTTCAGATCCACATGACAGACGACCTGCTCGCTCAGGTGCGCCTGTGTTTCCTCTGCTGACAGCAATGTCACAATTCCTGCTTCTTGTCTGAATATTAATTAGTATTTAAGACTCATTAAGCTGGTTTTAGTGATTTATTTCATCCTGTAATTAGATATTATAATTAGATTATATCTATCAGATTTTCAACTTTCCTTTAATAAGAAATTGTTCAATATGTACAGATAAAAATTTATCAAATTATAACACATCATTTGAGCTAGATATAAATCCGGTTTTGCAATAGTTGAATAATAGCATAATGACAGTGTGGAGTTTTGTTTTTATGGGAATGTGTATTTTCTAGGTGGTGAGTTGTCCCAGGCATTGTGGAACCTTTCCAAGTGACAACTGTCCCTGGAACTAAGCCTGACCTTCAGAAGCGGGAGGACTCTGGTGCCATACCCAGCAGCACCTCTTAACTCTCTCGTCCTGAGACTTCCCGTGGGAACTGGCCTAAAGGGTATGTGTGGCAAGTGGGAATGAGGACCAATGGCAGTCCCAGGTCCTGTGTTGCAGTGCAGTGGTGTCCACACACTGGTCAACCAGTTCCAAAGGCAGATGCAAAGAGTAGTTACTCTCTCTTACTAGGTACTTTAAAGTTTTAAATAATTTTTACAAGGAAACCATCCATGTGTAATCAACAAAACTGTAATCCTTGGCATAAATATGGAATATCATTAGTTTTAATTCAAGCATGGCAGATTTGAAAAACAAATAGAAGTGTAAAATGGAAGGATAAGCCAAGAGAAAATACTTAAAACGGGAAAAATTTTAATAACTCCACAAAAGATTATCCAAATGGCCAGTGAACATATATTCAAGCTCATTATTACTACTCAAGGAAATACAAATTAAAACCACAAGATACCATTACATACACACATATGACAGAACTTAATAATTGAAAATATGTATAAAGAGCAACATGATCTTTTATGTATTCTAGTAGCAGTGAAATCTGTACTAGTTTGGAAAACTGCTTAGTATTATTTCTTAAACTTGAAGATATACATACTTGATGACAAAACATTTTTATCCCTGAATATGTACTACAGAGTAATTAACTGCATAAGTATACCAAGAGACATGCACAAGAATAAAATTATGTCATTTGCAAGTGTAATGGTGGAACTAGAAAATATCATGCTAAATGATATAAACCAATTCCAAGAAACCAAAGGCTGAATGTATTCTCTGATAAATAGATGCTGATCCACAGTGGGAGTGGGGGTAGGGAAGAATGAAGGGCCTTTGGATAGTGCAAAGGAGAGTGAGGGGAGGGTGAGGCATTGAGGATGGGAAGGACATTACAATTAAACAGATACTATTAGCTTATATACATGTATAATTACAGTACTGGTGTGACTCAGCACCATGTACAACAAGAGGAATGAGAATGTATGCTCCATTTGTGTACATTGTGTCAAAATTAATTCTGCTTTACTGTCATGTAAAACCAGTTAGGACAAAAAAAAATCACAGTACCTGGCACATAGTAGGTGTTCAATAAATATTGTTAAAATAATTTACACAAAAGAATGTTCATAATAGCAAGTTTTATCAGTAATAGAAAAACATTGTTGGGCTGGGGTTGTGGCTCACTTGTAGAGTTCTCACCTAGAAGTGTGAGGCTCTGGGTTTGATCCTCAGCACCACATAAAAATAAAATATAATAAAAGCAAAAAAAATTTCAACCATAAAAAAATAAATTACATCTTATGCAGAAAACTGGAAGAAAATTTAGTACAACAAACACCATTATCAGTGATGCTTACATACATAACTTTGAGAGATGACAATATTCTTTTTTATATATGTACCACATTTTGTTTATCTGCTCATCTATTGACGAATTCTTGGGATTCCTTCCACCTTTTGGCTACCTTGCACATATCATTCCCTAAGGATTAGTGGTGTTGAGTACCTTTTTGGCCCTTTTTTTGAAAAAATATCTATGTAAGTCCTGTGCCCATTCTCTAACCAGAATTTTTAAATAATTTATAAATAGAAATTCTTTATACATTCAGGACATGTATTGGAGACATGATTTCCATGATACTATTTAGTATTTTAATACTAATTAGTACTCATTCAAAATAAGTTCAGTTTCCTGATACTTTGGAATGAGAATCATAAGAAATAAGGCTGGACTAGTGTGACTTAAGGTTATCACTTTCTTTAGGAATATAAAACACAATATCAGAGTAGATTTAAGCCACTGTTCTAATTTAAAGTGGCTATCTACTTCAGTGACAAGAAAAATCTATTTGTGAACTTAGTATTTAAATAGTTTTTGAATTTTGTTTCCCCAAAGCACATACATTATATGGTCAGATGGAAAAACATTTATATAATGAGAAATTGTTAGATATCATACATACACAGTTGCCTAAAATTTATTTTCAAATATATTGCTGAATTGCTGTTAGTGATAGCAGTATTTTAAAGTTCTTTTTGTAGAAAACATTTTTCTTTTTTGCTCTTTACAAATCGGTCCCCTCGGACATGGTTGATTATAAATCTTGTTTTTCATTTTTTCCTCATATTAATTCATATGAACTACTCTTTATAAAGATGAATTTTAGTTTTAAAAACATTCTTCAATCATTAATAGGAAGAAGAAAATAATCTCATTTCCCAATTCACACATTCTTCATGATATAATTTTACATTCACATGAAAATATCATTCTGTCCTTCATTGCTAAAGACATATGTACTCTCTGACTTCAGCAAATTTAGAGAAAGTATTGTTTCCTTTTTTTAGGAGGTCTCTAGTTTAAAGCTTCAGGGGAAGGTGTATTGTTACACCTCCTAAACCTTTTAGGCACATTCTTCACTTCTCTGTGCTTTACTTCCTTTATTTGTGCCATGTTTATGATAAAAAGGCTTATCTTACAGGGATGTAATAAAGATTAATAAGATAATGCATGAGAGAACATGGACAGAGAAATACAAAATAGTAATCTTTATTGGTTTAATATCTAATTTTTAAGTGTTTATAAAATATGTCATTTATTTTAGTAAATTCTGCCAGGTTTTTTTGGGGGGGTACTTCCCATGTGAAGGAACTCTAGTAAAAATCAATAGAAAAACTATATTTTAAGGTGTTTACATTTTAATGAAGAACACTGAATTACAATATAAGTGGTTAATACAAGTAATATTATGAGACCAGCATGGTAGATCTCACTAAATCTGCATAGAGCAATCAGATAAAAATTCATGTGAATTTGTTGGATGAATAATGATTTACCTAGTTAAGTGTGTTTGACCTTAGTTATTTGAATAAGTCATGAAAGATAAATACTGAAGAAGTATTTATATTGCAAATTGAAATGGGAGAATGTAGTAAAATTCTGACTAGATCTTATAATGGGGAAAAATATCCTAAAAATGTTACTGGGAATACTGACAGAACTGGAATATGAAATGTAGATTAGGTAATAGATCTTTATCACTATCTAATTCCCTGAAATGTATCACTGTACTGAGCTTCTGCAAAAAAAAAAAAAAGATAAAAGAAAGTAAGGAAGGAAGAAAAGAAAGAAAGAAAATACTTATTCTAAAATATACCACTGAAATATTAAAGGAGTCAATATCAAATATCAAATATTTGATAATTTGTGATACATTTGATTTTTTCATGTATTCCAAAAGTGATCTCAAAAGCCATCAGAAATATTTCCTGTTCTTCTCCAAGGAACTGGAAAGTGTCAAAAACTACTCTTAAAAGGAGTAAAATGGTGCACAAGAATGATGAAGTTTGTGGCAAAATGTTAAAAACAAATTACTGACCAAATATATAGGAGTTTATGTGTTATTTATGCAACTTTTCTGTGAATGTGCTGTCGCTTCAAAAGAAAAAAAATAGAGAAAAGGCTTACTTGGAATACAAGTTCATTAAGAGCCACTGTAAATATCCTAAAGGCTAAGTTCATTGGGTATTTAGCAAAGCCAACACTTAGAAAGCATCTGGAGCCCATGAAAGAGTAT
The DNA here is from genome assembly GCF_052094955.1 of Ictidomys tridecemlineatus. Lineage (NCBI taxonomy): Eukaryota > Metazoa > Chordata > Mammalia > Rodentia > Sciuridae > Ictidomys > Ictidomys tridecemlineatus. Next base: position 65,058,755 of record NC_135478.1, on the reverse strand, counting down.
GATTAATTTGTAAGTGGAGGCTCAGCCTCGCTCAGTGGCGCCATGTGAGGAAAAGTTTGCAGGAGCGCTGCGGGGCCTCCCGCGACCTGACGCCCGCTCCCTCTGCGGCGCCTGGTCATGCCCAGGCCCGAGCGCCCGGCGGCGTCCTGGCCCCGAGCCTCCTCCTCCAACCCCAAGGGTCGCCTGGGGGAAACGCCTTGGGGCTCCTCAGGCGGGTGGAGGAGCAAGTGTCCCAGGAAGTCCCACGGTTAGTGCGGGGGGGGGGGGGGGGGGGGGGGTCGGGGGCGCGTGGCGGGGCGCTCCGGAGGGCAGGCCCCCCGCGGCCCTCGCCCCCCGCCCCCCCCCCCCCCCGCGGCCCTCGCCCCCCGCCCCCCCCGGCCCTCGCCCCCCGCCCCCCCCGCCCCCCCGCCCCCCCCCGCGGCCCTCGCCCCCCGCCCCCCCCCGCCCCCCCCCGCCCCCCCCGCGCGGACCCCGGCCCCCCCCCCCCCGCGGGGCGCCCCGCTACCCCCATTGCGCAGGCCCGGCTGCCCCAGCGCGCATGCCCTGGGCTCGGGAGCGCTGCTGGCCCCCAGCCGCCCCTGGGATCCTGTTGGCTGCTGTCCTGTTCCAGCCACCACTGGTTGCGCCGCTTGGACCTCTTGCAGCCGGGCAGTGAGTTTCCTGCGTGAGCAGCGGCGGGGGCGGGGGCGTTCTCCCGCGCAGGGGCGGGCGAAGTTCCGCGCCCCCACTTTGCTGCGACCTTTGCGGGCTCGCCGGCGGGTGCGGGCGGTAAGCGTCTGCGCGGGGCGGAGGGACGCCGTGCGGCGGGAGGGAGAGCTCCGTGTCAATTTTTTTCTGGGACCAACCTCGGCTGGAGTCTGTGGCGCGTGGGCGGTGAGCGCAGGGACCCCGGCGTGGCAGAGCCATGGATGGACCGGATCGGGGCCTTGGACTCTGCAAAAAGCTGCGGGCACGGTCGCAGCGAGACCGGGAGATGCGCTCCCGGGTCTGTCTGGGGGTTGGCTCGTCGGGCGGTGGGGCCGGCTGGACTCAGGCGCCCTGGCTCGCTTTGTCGTCGGGCTCCTAGGAGGAAGACAATGGGAAGCCCCTGTCCTCCGTCTGGTCCTGCCCAGACCCCCGCGGAGGAAGCGGAGCGAGTCCACCTTGGCCAAAGAGGACATCATCGATGGGTTTGCCAGGACCAGCTTTGTCCCTTTTGAAGGGCTGGAGGTAAGCGCCCCCTCCCCCACGTCTGCCTTTATGCACAAAAATTGGAAAAAAATGGTTTCTGTGTTCCTTCCAGAAACAGCACTGTTACTTGTACTTGGCTTCTGCTCCTAACTTTGCTACTCTGTATGTATTTAACCCTAAGCAAACTTCATAATCTTTTGTACCTCATTTTAAAGGTGTTGAATGTACAAATTGCTACTACACCTTCCAGCAGTGGAAGTATGTAATTTTACAGATGACTGAATGCTCTGAATAAGATTAAGAAAGCTTTTTTTTTTTTTTTTTTTTTTTTTTTTTTTTTTTTTTTTACAGTGTCTACAGGTCATTCCAAAGTGCTGTAAGTGTCCTCAGCTCTTAGGTTGTTTGGTATCATTGAAAACTATAGTATGGAGTTGTTTTTTAAAATAGGCTCAAATTTTCACTTGTCTTAGTGTTTCACTTTGACTTGTAGTGATACCTACTTAGAACTTTAGGGAAGATGGGTTAACTAGTGCAGAGGATGACAAGATGTCTGGAAAAATCATTATTTGAAATACTCTCCAGATAAATAAGTAAATATTCTCCCAGTATTAGGGATTGAACTTAAGGGTGCTCTTCACTGAGCTACATCCCCAGCCCTTGTAAGAATTGCTTTATTTTGAGGCATGGTCTTGCTACATTGCCCAAGTTGTCCTTGAACTTGTGATCCTCCTGCCTCAGCCTCCTCCATAGCTAGGATTGCAGGCATGTGCCACCATGCTTGGCACTCTGGTTATATTATTTATTGTGCTGCCATATGAATTTTTCACCTGTTCTTCTAACTAAACTTAATTGTGTGTATGTTTATATATTTATCTATTAGGGGATTCTATCTTAAAATGAAATAGCGGCATAAAAAGGAAAAACCACAAGTATTACAGAAAGTCTTTAAATAGATATTGGTTTTAGTTTTACCATGTATAACCTGTGTATCTTTGTGCAATTTATTCAAATCTCTGATCACCTGGCTCCTTGGATGTGAATTCGAGTGATAACATTGCTTATATTTCTTTATATCTATAGAGTAAATGCTGGCATTACTCAAATAAGAAGGGCTTAGAATTATAACTGTTGATAACTCCTTCAAAAAGATGTTCCAAGAAGTAAAATGGGCCTATGAAAAATTCTTTAAACATAAAGTCCTATCCACCTGTTCATCATTATTAATTGTTACTATTGTTAGGCTTTTCATGCAGAATGCATGCTACTTAATTAATATTTGGATTATCAGATATGAGTTTTAATTTGTGGAATATAGTTTTTCTTTAATGCTATCAAGACATATTGCATTAATATTTATTGGTACTATCTTTGCCTTCCTAGAGAAGTCCCTACATTATCATGATTTATTTAATTTATTGAACGTTTATTTTAAATAAACATTTAAGAATGTATATTTTCTATACTCTGCTTTAGCTATATCAAATTTTGACACACAGTGCTTTGTTTTCAATGTCATTGAAATTACATTGTGATTTGCTATAAAACCCTTGTTTTTTGTAAAAGAATGCTTTTGAAATTTATTCCTTTCCTAATTTTTTTTTATTTGCAATTGGTTTGTTGACAAAACCAGGTCATTTGTTTTATAGTTTGTCTTACTCAAAATTTTGGTAATGTATCCTTGTCACATGTTTCTTTGTCCCCTCTATTTCCTGAAATTTGACTATTAAATCTAGAGCCTTAATCAGGTTTTAGTGACACATCTCTGGCAAGAATATAGTAGCCAGGCATGGTGGAACTCGCCTGTAGTTTCAGCTACGCTGGACGCTGAGGTACGAGGATTGGTTGAGCCCAGGAGTCAGCCTGTACAACATAGGGAGACTCTGCCTCCAAAAAAATAGAGAAAAAAGAAAGAAAACTTCATAGGTATTATTTTTGTGTTACCATTAACTGACAGTAACATGTTATCATCTTTTCTAATGTTAGCCATCAACAATTATTGTCTGCATCTTAAACAGTAATTGATAAAGGACAAGAGTGTATGTAAACATTACTTTTAACTGTTTGTTGAGATATTTCTATAAAACAAACGCACTCATATCAGCAATTTGACTCCCCAGATCAAATTCAGTCAGAAAAGGTCATATGAAAATGGGATAATTTCTTTCTCTTTACTGGATGTTTTTTTTTTTTTAAATAATGGACTTGTTCTCTAGCATGAACATGATGAAGCGTTCTTTTCTTAGTATCATTATGAAAGCACAGAATGAAACTTATGTGATTGTTTCAATTATGGAGTCATGACACCAAATTTGTTCAGATTTTTGCATTAGAAACCATCCTGAGTCCTTCTAACATAAACTCCAATATATTTTCATAGTTTTCTTAATTGTTTCAAGATCATCTTGTGCATTTTTATTACTATTATTATTATCAATATATATTATACAAAGTATTGGGTTATACTCTGACATTTCCATATATACATGTATCATATTTTGATCATGTCTACCCTCCATTCTACTTTCTCTTGCTCTTTGCCCACCCCCCAGTATCCTTCCCCCTTCCCAATAATTTCTTTTCTACTTCAATTCATCTCCTTCCCACTTTTTACCCTTTGAAAAAACACTAAGGAATGGTCTATTTGGATTTTTTTTTCTTTTGGTGGTGGTGATGGGGAGGGGGGAACTAGGGATTGAAGCCAGGGGTACTTAGCCATTGACATCCCCTATTTATTTTTACTTTGAGACAGGGTCTCACTCAGTTGCTAGGGCCTTGCTTAGTTGCTGAGGCTGGCCTTGAACTTTTGGTGCTCCTACTTCAGCCTCCCAAACTGCTGGGATTACAGGTATGCACCACTATGCCCAGCTCTAGTTGGATTTTATGGTAAATCTATTTTTAGTTTTTTGAAGAATCTGTAAACGGTTTTCCATACCAGCTATATTAATTTACATTTTCATCAACAGTTTATACAGATTCATATTTTTTCCACATTTCAACTAGCATTTGTTATTTTATTTTTTGCTTTTGCTTTGGTTTGTTTATTTATATGACAAGAGCCATTCTGAATAGGGTGACAGGAATCTCCATGTAGTTTTTTTGTGATTTATTAAGGCTAAAGATATTATTTTTACATATATTTGTTGTCTTGTATTTGTATTCTTTTGAGAAATGTCTGTTCAGATCATTGGTCCAGTTACTGATTGGAATATTTGTTCTTTCTGAAGATTAATTCTCTGTCAGATGAATAGCTGGCAAAGATTTTTCCCCATTCTATAGATTTTCTCTTCACTCTCTTGGTGGTTTCCTTTGCTGTGCAGCAGAGTTTTGATTTATTGTAATCCTATTTGTCAATTGTTGCTTTTGTTTCCTGAGATATCAAAGTACTATTCAGGAAATCATTGCATGTTCCAGTATTTTGAAGTATTTCCTATATGTTTTCTTCCAGTAGTTTCAAAGTCTTAAATTAAGATTTTGATCCATTTTGAGTTGATTTTTCTTCAGGGTGATTGAAATCTAGTTTCAGTCATCTGCATGTGGATATCCAGTTGTCTTAGTACCATTTGTTGAAAAGGCTTTTCTCCAGTATATGACTTTTGGAACTTTATTGAGATCAGCTGTCTGAAGATACATGGGTTTATTTCTGGGTCCTCAATTCATTTATATATATATATATATATATATATATATTTAGAGAGAGAGAGAGAGAGAAATTGTAATGAAAATTGTATTATCTGTAAATAGGGAGATATATCTTATTTATGTTTATATTCTTTTTTTAATATTTTTTTTTAGTTGTAGTTTTACATAATACCTTTATTTTAATGTGGTAGTGAGGATCAAACCCAGGGCCTCACATTTGTGCTAGGCAAGTAAATGCTAAGCCATAACTCCAGCCTCTTTATATTCTTTTTTTTGTATCCATGGATATCTGTTTTTATGTCTATACCAGGTTTTTTTAATTAAATAGCTCTGTAGTATACTTTATTTATTTGCTTGTTTAGTCATTGGTTTATTTAATTTTAGCATTACAATTCTTAATACACCTTTATACCATAATTTATCATATTTTTGATTGTATATAAGGTATGTTGACACCAAATTCACATCTTCATATTTTGTATACTGATGAGGGTCTCTATAGTATATTTTAAAATAAAGGATTACAATGCCTACATCCTTAGTCCTTTTGCTCAGAATGATTTTGATTATTTGTGGTCTTTGTTCATTCCAGATGAATTTTAGGATTTTTTTTTCTATTTCTGTGAAGAACTGTGAAAGATGTCATTGGTATTTTGATTGTGATTGCATTGAATCCATAGATCACTTTCAGTACTATGGCTGTCTTAACAATATTAATTCTTCCAATCCATGAACATGGAGGATCTTTACATCTTCTACTCTCTAATCTCTTTCTTCACTACTTTCCAATTTTCACTGTAGTAATCTTTCGACTCCTTGTTCAAGAAACACTGATTTCTTTCTCAGTCCATTCATTACTGATATATAGAAAAGCTATTGATTTTTGTATATTGATATTGTATTCCTACTACTTTGCTGAATTTATTTATCAGTTTTGAGTCCTTTGGTGGAATCTTCAGGATTTTCTCAGAATATAATTGTATTATCTGCAAATAGGGATAATTCAACTTCCTCCTCTCATATTTATATCACTTTATATATTTTTCTTACCTAATTGCTCTGGCTAAAATTTCAAGCAATGTACTGAATGAAAAGGTTGAGAATAGATACTCTATTTCCTGATTTTAGAGGAAATGCTTTCAGTTTTTCCCCATTCAGAATGATGATGGATATAGTTTTATCATATATAGCTTTTATCATAATAAGGTATCTTCTTTCTATATCTAATTATTCAGAACTTAATCATGAAGGACTGTTGAATTTTACCAAGGACTTTTTCTGCATCTATTGAGATGATCATGTGATGTTTATTCTTGATTCTATTTATGTGCTGTATGCTGTATTACATTTATTGATTCATATATATTGAGCCATCATTGCATCCTAGGAATGAAACCAACTTGATCATGATATATGCTCTTTTTAATGTGCTGTTGAATTCCATTTGAAAGTATTTTATTGAGGATATATATTATCTATGTTCATCAGGGACATTGGTCTATAGTTTTTTGTTGTTGTTGTATCCTCATCAAGTTTTGGTAACTGGGTGATATATTGCAGAATGAGTTTGAAAGGGTTTCTTTCCATTTTAATTCATGGAATAGTTTGAGGAGCATTGGTGGTCGTTCTTTAAAAATCTGGTAAAAATTCATCAATGAATCTGTCTGGTTCTTACACTTTTTTGTTGGGAAACTATTTATTACTGCTTCAATCTCATTGCTTATTATAGATCTATTTAGATTTTTTTATGTCCTATTGGTTCGATTATGGTAGGTCATCTGGGCCCAGAAATTTGTTAATTTCTTCTAGAATTTCCAGTGTATTGGTATATAGTTTTACTCAATATTGCTAATGATCCTATGAATTTCAGTGATATGTGTCATATTATCCTTTTTTCATCTCTTTATTTGTTTGGTTTTTCTTTTTTTTTTGGTTTTTTAGTAGCTAAGTATTTGTCAATTTTGTTTATCTTTTCAAAGAACCACCTTTTAGTTTAATTGATCCTTTCTATTCTTGTATAAAATAAGTGGTTTTTATCTTGAAATTGCATGTAGACACTGTCTTTTTCTTATAAGACTGCAAGTGCTCCTGCAACCCCTCTAATAAATAAGCACCACCCAACTTTTTTGAGGTCCAATACTATTTCCAAACCACATGTTTCAAACATCCTGCCATCGGATGCACCCAAGAGGAGGCGTGCTCCATTGCCTCCAATGGCAGTATCTCAGAGTGCCCCTCAGGACCTTACAAACATACAGGAGAGGCCAGCTTCTTGTGTGGGGAAATCCACAAGTGTGGAGGAGACTGATAAGGTGGGTAGATTTGTTTTGTTTTACAGGATGAGACAAGGTTACGTAACTTAGACCCCCAAGAAAGTTAGTAACAGTTATTAATATGTAATAACATGAATAAGTACTTAACTAAAATTGGTACTGGGAAAAGATTGTATGTAGTTTGATGCAATGAAGAATAAGTTGCTATTTTAAGGAGCTTTTTTTTTCAAGCAAATAGCTGGTCTATAAACATTAAGTCTTACTTAATGCATATATTACAGATGAAAATGCTTATTTTCAAATGAAAATGTTTTTAAACAACAGTCTTTGTGCTAATTCATGGGCTTCTAATTTGTATGTCTTCTTTACCTAATTTTGAGATTCTGCAGAGGAAATACTGGTGTGTACCTAAAATCAATACTCTATTTTTTAAAATGAGCCTTTTAATAGAACATATTGAGATTACCTTTATGTGTTCTTATGTTCAAAGCATTGTTCTATGTGTACCTTTTCCTTTAAGTTTTATTTTTATTCTTTTTCTTTATTGTCTTATTTTTACTCCCCCAATTATTATTGGTTCCCTTTAATCCTAAATTTGGGAATCTATTAGCAAACAGCTTTTTATGACTAAGCAATCTGAACATTCTTGCTTTATTCATGTGGAAGGTAGGTGATTTTTCAAGTAAATGTGATTAAACATAAGATGATGTATTATGTTGCTTGTAATCACACAATGATTTAAATGACTTTGAGAGCAATTTTTATTTTGAAGTATTCAATACAACAGGTGGTCTTCTCATATATGGTTGAAGGATTTTATTTCCTCCTCAGAAATTTAGTAAATTCTAGCCTCAAGAAATGAACTCTACCCATCACCTAATATGCATTTGGGTACTTTCTTAATTTAAAAAAATTGATTATAGTTTTTTTGTAAACTATCATGTGTGTCTTTAGAACATAGCAATTTGAATAGAAACATCTCTTTAAAGAAATGCTTAATGAAGTTGTTACTTAGAAAATCAACTCTCTTATTTCTATTAAGACGTCTAATTTAATGTTTGTGGTGTAAAATCTCATAAATCAGGAATTTTTTTCTGTGATGGAGTCATTTTTCTGACAAACTTTTCCAGAGTTACTGCTTGGTAGTTGAGTGAAGCTTTGCAAAAAAGGTGATCATTGAGTTCAATCTTAAAATGAGTGTGGGAGTCCATCGGTCAGGTGGAGGACCCTGTCCAGAGATTCAGTTCCTGAATACAATAGCTTGCCTGGGTGTGTGCAAGGATCAGATTGAACCAGCAAGGAAATCTAGAACCAAGTTAGGGTCAGAGACTTCATTTTGTGCTTGTAGCTTCTTTGCATTTCTTCATAGCAAAAGCATTTTCAGGGTTTTTTTATACTTGTATTTACCCTAAAATTACATCCTAAGTGTGTAAGTTATTATACTCTCAAGTAGTTACCAAAGCATCTTTTTCTGTATATAGAAATCATCATAGCCCCTGCTTATAAATCTTTCTTCTGGATTTCCTCATTTAATCCATTCCAGTGAAGTTCCTTTGTACTTGGATCCCCAGGAGGTCTAGGTTGTCTCTTAAAATTCTGGACTGTGCTACCAGTGACCTTACTGAAAGCTATTTCTTTTGATTCTCGCCCTCTGCTCTATGACCACTTGGTGCCCTCTGTTAAGTAATCTTTTTTTAGTATGTTGCCTTTGGCAAACTACACATCTTTATACAATTTTTGATTATTTTTTCTTTTGATCTGGACATCTGGATAGTTCTTTGGTGTATTGTTCAGCAGAACCCAGAATTTTATTTGTTTTTCCCTAGAGAAGCTGAAGAACCATTTTTTATTTATTCATTACAAAAGTGCATGTATGCACACACGTGAATTCTTGGTTTGCCTAGGCATCTTAGTGCCTTTTCCTTACATTCCTGGCCATATTTGATGTGAATAGTCACCCTTTGGTCCTGATTTTTTATCTTCTGCTGCATCTCACTGTGTACCTCCGTACCTTGCACAGATCCAGGAGGAGTCAGTTTTTGTTTTTGTTTTTTTTTAGATGGGGATTGAACCAGTGATGCTTTATCACTGAGCAACATCAAAAGGTCTTTTATTTTTAATTTTGAGACAGAGTCTCGCTAAGTTGTTGAGGCTGGCTTTGGACTTGCAGTCTTCCTGCCTGAGTCCCTGGGATTACAGGTGTATACCATGGTACCCTGCTAGGAACCAACTTCTTATACTTTAACCACATCCTATTTTTATTTTCCTTGTTGTCACTCTTTTACCCATTGTCTGAATTGGAGATACCTGAATTCATGATTCACTATGTTCACTCTACTCTTTAAGAGGCAGCACATCTGTTCTTTTGTTAAATCCATGGGCTGATAATTTTCACTATGTGATTTTAATAGTGTCCCCCTAGGTCCAGGTCTTAAATAAATGAAGTCATATTTAAAACTAGTGTTTTGTGTATGTACTTATGGGTGTAGAGACGAGAGCATCTTAATTTTAAGTTAGACCCAAATCCACTGGTGAGTATGCCAATGATGAGTCCACAGAGAGGGCACATAAGGTGAAGACAAAGAAAAGGTGATGTCATGCTGCTGCATGCAGCTAAGGAGCACCAGCAGCCAGCAGAAGCCATGGGATCATGGCCTTTCCAACACCTTGATTTCCTTGATTTCAGATTTCTGGCCTTAGAAACCATGAAAGAAGAACTTTGGGTTGATCTAAGCTACTCAGTCATGGTAATTTGTTATAGCAGTTATAGGAAACCAATATATCAGTAACTCCAATTGTAACTCCAATCCTGGTATTCTTCTGGTTGTACCTTGACCTCACTGTTACTTAGTGACTCATTACACCTATAAATCAACATATTTAAAACCAAAATCATTTTTTCCCTCCTAGACTGAAAAGCTAAAGATCATTTTTTAGTTTTTTCCTTATTCTTTCACATCTACTTAGAAACCAATTCTTCACATAGTCACCCTTCATAATGTCTTCCATTTCCTTTGCTGAAGTCATTCTTAGGAAAATACAGGCAGAGTAAAGTGAGAAATAGTATTGAACTTATCCTCAGGATGCTCTAAATGGAGCAAGCTGCCACATTTCTATTTGTTAATTATCACTTCCCAGTTCAGAAACCTCAGTTTGCTGTGATTGATTTTCTGGGTCTCAAGTTTCTTTACAGACTGATCATAACTTTTAAACTTTTAATCCTCATCATTTTCAGGATGCTTTTAACTCTGACCACAAGATTTGACTTACTGTCTCTCATGTGAAATCCTGCTTCCTTTCCTTTCATAATTGAATGGCCCGATTGCAGGTACAAAAGTGCATGTATGCACACACATGAATTCTTGGTTGCCTAGGCATCTCAGTGCCTTTTCCTTACATTCATTCCTACTATCCCATTCAGTGGATCCTGGTTTTTTTTTTTTAACTTAATGAAGAATTTTTTTTTTCAGATTTTATCATAGAATACTTTTTACTTTCTCTTAACATGTCTCCCTGTGCCTTTTTATTTTTTTATGTATATGTTTAGGTAGCATGTTCATATATTACATAATGCTAAAGATAAAAAGGGGAATACAGTGAGAATCATCATTTTCTGCTTTGTTCTCAACTAAATTCTTCTGCCCAAGGCAACCAATATTGACAGTTCAAGTCCCTTTCAAGAGCTAATGAATGTATGCAAATTCAAGTCAATACTCATACTACCTATTGTTCTTTTCCCATGGTCATGTGCTACCTATACCATGTTATTCCTCACTTTTGGTACTTAATGATTCATTTTGGATATCCTTATTAGAACATAGAGGGCTTCCCTTGTTTAAAGATTGAATAATATTACATTGATGGATATAACAGGATTTACTTACCCTGTCATCTAAAGATAAATATTAGGGTTAAATTGTTATTGTTTAAAGCGTAAAGCTCTGTTAAATTTTCCTTTTGTCCTCTTCCAGCTATAGGGCAGGAATTGTATTCTCCAGCAAAATCCTATAACACTGTAGGTATTCAAGAGAATTGGTGGTATAGTACAGAGAATTGACAAACATTAATAAGTAGAGCTTCCACATATCCAAGTATATTATATACAATGAGAATTTGTCATATCACAAAATTTTAGTATTTATTTCAGTTTTGTATTTGTTGAATTTTCTGAAACACTTGGATAACATAGGTTGCTTATATTTAGTTTTATGGTAACTGGACCACGTGGCTTTTAGAAATGTTTTCTTAGGCTTTTATAGAAAATCCAGAATTTTGACAACCTTATATTTAAAAATCAAGGATGAACACCTAAAACATTATATTATATATTACACTGTGCATATAAATATAATTAACCATTGGATTGACATTACTTATATACAGACATTCAGAAAATTCAGCAAAGCATATCAATTACTTAGTTTACTGATTACTTGCTGAGGCTGGTCTTGAACTTGCAATTCTCCTGCCTCAGCCCCCTGAGTTACTAGGATTACAGATGCCACCACTCCTGGCTGAACTTTGAATTTTAACAAGTCACTATTTTATGTGATTGAAAGTATAGGCATGTTGGGGAAAATGTAACTGGAAGAAAAAATATTTGTACAAATCTGTTCTTAAGTATGCAAAGAATTTTAGATACACTTATGTCCTATGATTTTCATTGTCTGTGATGCAAAATAAACTACAAGGGTGCACTGTTTAACAGAAGTACAGTGTTGCAATCTTTTCCATTTTTTTTTCTTCCAAACTATACTAAAGCAGAAAGCAAATATTGGAAATATTTATGTGATATTAGAAATACAAATGCTTACTTTGTATGAGTAAAGTGACAGAAAATAAGTAAGAGAGATAAATACCAGTAATGTCTGACAGTGATTTATAATTAGCAGTTTTATCCATTTTGAGCTTTGAGTTCATTTTAGTGTTCTTTTAAAGTCACTAATACTATGTTTCCCACAATCAAGGCTTACCAATAAGTTAGTTCAACTGTATCTTGAAAAAAATTGTCAAACATATCTCTTTTATATATTTTTTTGGCTGCCCGTATTTAATAATTTGCCTAATTCCTCTAAGACATTTCTCAATATCGACAAATTAAGATATTTGGATTGTGTTTTTAGAAATTATACTGAAATTATTCACATTACAGGCTGTTGATTTTCTGAGCTGATTTTGACAACTGATTGTGCAGTTTCCAAAAAGAATTCATAAAAGTTTAAAATTAGTAAAATAGTCTAAATTTTTCTTGGAATAGAGCTGTACCTAAAATTTTCCCCATTTAAGACTGTATTTTATAGAATATATATTTCACTGTCAATTTCATGTCTTTAAATTTTTCTGTACTTTTTTCCCATTATTTCAGGCTTCATGTCATTTTCCCTATAAAGGTGGATATATTCCTATCTACAAAAATGTTCATTTGAAAAGAAAAACTTTCCAATTAGAATTTTTCTGGCAGTTTTTAATGGAACTTTTGGAGCATTTTGTGGTTCTAATGATTCAAAATGTCAATTCTGTGACAAAATATAAAATATTTGACTCATTCTCTTATTTATGCAAACCATATCCCATGCATTAGTATAGAATATATATACAGTTGTATATAGTAAGACCAACATGTGTGAAAGAGGAAGTCAGAAATGCAGTGACTTGACTTAAATTGAAAGTGACTTATAATTCTGGAACTAAAACTAAGTTCAGAAATCTAGTTTCTGCACTGTATGTGCAGAAACTAGATTTATTACATTAGAAGAAGAGGTAAAAAAGTTGAATTTGTGGATAATCTTGACTCAGAATTCATAGAACCTTTGGGAGAATTTTTCATTTGACATATTTGGTGTGTCTTTGCAGCTTAGAGCTATGTGTATACAACACCCACCAGCTTTTCCACTGACCACAAACATGATATGCCATTTTCTTGGGATATTGAGTTGTGACTGAAAACACAGTCGGAATAATCTCTAGTGGATATTTCATTTTGTCTCCTTTTGAATTCTGCTACAAACACTCAAAGATTGAGCAATTGAGACTTTTGACATCTAGTATGAAAACACAGTCGGAATAATCTCTAGTGGATATTTCATTTTGTCTCCTTTTGAATTCTGCTACAAACACTCAAAGATTGAGCAATTGAGACTTTTGACATCTAGTATTATGCAAGTGAAATTTAATACCTAGAGTATTCATTTTTAATAAGTAACTTAATTTTTTCAAAATATGTGCTGTCTTCATCTTTTACTCACTTTTATATCAATGGCTTACAAGCAGATGATGTATCTGCTTGTATGAGTAGGTATATATTTGTTTTCATTTTACTTAATTGATTTTAATCCTACTTTTCAACAGAGTAATTAAGGTTGTACTCTTCTATATATAAAGTTTGTATTTGTAGTCTTTAAGAAATATACTGTTTTTTAATCCAGATCATTGGGTAACATTTTATTTTCCCCTCCACTCTCCTCTTATCATATGGAAAGTGGACCACACACATCATTCTACAATTGCCTAGGAACAGTGGTTACCATGGCATTTGCAATTTGATGCATCAAATACAGCTGTCTGTACTTCCAAAAATATGACTGGTTTCAGTAGAGAAATACACTGGCACAATATATTTAATCTTTCCCAGATATAAAGCATATTTTGTTATTGTGGTTTTCATAAGGTTCATTTCAAGGGTCAGAATAACAAAAGCAATGGTGAATGCTTATATTATTGACTATTAATATTACATATCAAGTTTAAAGAATATTACCCAGTTAATGTCCACAATAACCCTCTGTATCACTACTTTTTAGTTTTCTGCCCGGTTTACTTCTGACCGAAATGTAAAAAAAAAACTATGCTCATTATAAATTTAAATTTTAAATAAAAATATTATTCAAAGAACTATGGGTTGTGGGATTAATGTGGATTTCTCTTCCTTATCTATTAATATGCAAAAAAGTTGTTTCTCTCTAAAATTGCACAAGATATTCATAAAACCATATTGAAAACCATCAGTGTTAGGAGGCTTTCTTGACCAATCCTTGTGGTTCAAAGTTCGCTTAGCCTGTCTGCCATGGGAGAGATTCACCTTTCAGTGGTAATTGGTTTGTGATAACAGAGGCCAGGGCAGAGAGAAGTGGGCATCTTTCCTAGAATGATGGTGATAAGCTTATAGAGGTGGGGCACTGTCGGGAATGAAGCCAGCTATACATCTTTGGTGCATTTTTTGGAATCAACTGAATTGGCCCCAGTTTGTTTAGCTGTTGGTGTTGCATATTCCCCTACCCTGTCCCTAGAAAGACTTCTGCTAAAATGATAACAGAAGACTAGAGTTACCACCATTCCCTATCTTTAAGCTTGATCATGGGTTCTGCGCTCTTCTGGTTCATCCTGTCTTTTCCCCACAAGATATACTATTGAGAGAGGCCCTCATCTTTGGTCTTTAACAAAATGTAATAAGCAAAGGTTTCTCAATAACAAGAATTGGTTGTATGCTATCACACAAAATTGTAGGGCTTATGAAATGAAAGTGCATGTTGCTTCAAGAGAAGTGTAAAAACATTTTCAGGTCATAACACAAGTTGAAAAATTTGTAATTTATTTCTTCTTTGCATAGAGAAGGGCTGGAAAAAAGAAGTATATTGTGGCAGAACAGGAATTGTCGTGGTTTGGAGTATGGTTACATTCTATTCTTGGGCCTATGATTTTTTTTTTGTCCTTGTCATTTTCTTTTCCATCATCATCTTCATTGAATTTCTCTGTGGCTTGGTTTTCTTCTCTGTAGAATAAGGTTTTGTAACTGTGTTCATCAAAGTGTCTTCCAGCTCTAGTATTGTAAAATTATTTTGATCCTTTTATTGTCTTTTAAAATTGGATGAAAGGGCTTTGTTGTGGGAAGCTTTGATCAGTGGTAATGAGATGGTGATGCCTACTTCAACTCTGTGAGGATTTATGAAACCTAAACTACAGAAACAACTTAAGACATTGAATAATGGACATCTTTCTCCCTGGACTCCTGAAGGACCACGTGGGTATCACTAAAAAGTGCTCAAAGACTTAGTTTCATGAAGATGTGTTCAAGTTAATGAAGTTGCTTAGATATTCAAGTTAATGAACTTGGATATTTCATACTATCTCATAGTATTTACAAGGAATATATAGCTGGCAAAGAATAATGTTGATCTGTACCTTAAAAAAATATATATATATGTGTAAATATATATATATATACACATATATATATGTAAATATATATATATATATAAATAATTTATAATAATTTTATAGGATTTCTTAGGTTCTCTATATTTACCCCGATCCTCCCCACATGTGAAAATAATATTGTAAACAGATAATAAAAAAAAAAACTCCTAATAGATACATTAAATAACATTATTAAAATTAGGCTACTGTTTATATGCCTTAATTGATTTTTTTCTTTTTGTGTTCTTTTCTAGAATGCATTGATTCCAGTGACCCACATCTTATGATTCACCTAATGATTAATAAGTGACCTAGTAACTAGTGCAAAGCTAGTCCTCAGCTAGTCATCAGTCTTTTGAACATTATTTAATTCTGTTTTCAACTTTTATTTAGTTTCATTTAAACCAGTGAATTTTGATTTGGATGAGAATTGTGGGACATTAATGATCTGGCCTGGTTTTCAACCTGACGTTGCCCTTTTTGCTAGAGGATTCTGTTTTTTCCTTGTAGTGTTTCCCTTTTCACAGAGCACACGGTTTGGTGATGTGTGTTTCTATTACAGGTGCAGTGGTCGCTAATGGCAGACAGACTTATCAGTAGCTTTAACTAAATTAAATAATTGAATATCTCTAATGATTAACCATAACAGTTTCTCCTGGTAAATAGAAACCTATTTTCTCATATTGTAAACCCTTTAGACTTAAAATAATTAAATTTTAACCACTGTTGAATATATATGTATGTATGTATGTGTGTGTGTGTATATATATACATATATATATATATATATATATATATATATGTATGTATAAAAAATTTGACCAAAGGAAATGTATCCTGGTTATAAAAGGTAAACATTTATAAATTATTCTTTATTTAATTCTTCATGTAAACTTCACCTGTTAGATTGTTCAGGTTTATATACTCTAATGCATATTCACGTACTCATCACCAGCATTTAACAAACTAGTGTTAATTATTTAACTTTTATTAAAGTCCTTCATGGTATGATGAAATAAGTTGAGGTGATTAAAGGTGGAGAATTTTAGAACAGCGAATTCGGCTTATGCAGCAGACTAAGCACAGGTTCCTGAATATTGAACACTGTTGTGTTTTAAAGTTGATCATAACTGAGATTGATTCCAATAGGACCCCCAATTCCACTTTTACCAAAGAGAAAGGCAGTCATAAATATTTCCTTTTTTAAATATTTATACTTTTCACTTTAACCTTAATAACTATCATGTTTTTATTTTGTTTACGGAATACATTCACATGTCATGTAATAATAGCTGATAAATATGGAACATGTACTGTGTACTAGGCACCATTTTATATATGCTGAGATCATTTAAGGATCACAGCACCTTTTAACATAGATATGGTTACTTATAGATGAGGAGACTGAAGGTCACAGAGACAGTAAATGACACATTTCTTGGTTCTCCCCCTAGTGTTGACCCCATAGTCCATTTTGGGGATCACCATTATGGTGAGCTATCTTCCAACATAAAAAAAAAACTTCTATGAACCTCCCTCTGGTTCACACTAGGTGATTGAATTCTGATCAGTGCAAAAGTACAGTTACTTGGAGACTATTGGGAGCACATCCTGAAGGACACAGGAGAATATATTCTAAATGGAAACTTGTGTATTACTTAAAGAACTGTGGTAATTTAGGAAGTCTACTTTCTTGGCTACAATCTAACCAAGAAGTACTAAAGGGTTTTAATGTAAATACTCCATTTTTCCTGCAGACTTTCACCCAAGAGGAGGATATGTTCAGTAGATACAGACCATCTTTTCCTCAAGACCAAGTACTCCTCCAGGTTTTCTTAGTAGTGATATTTTAGTCAGCCTCAAAAAACTTCAAATTTGACTTTTAGTAACTTTGTTTGGCTGTTACCTTAGCTGACTGAAGCTCTTTTCTGAGAGTGTCTTTTTATAAAAACAACTAACCTCTTCTGTATTCCATAGGATGACTGAAAATATAAAGCTATTTTTTAAATGCTATTACTGGTGTTACATCTCAAAATTTACATTTCTATTATTAATCTTGTTTTGATTAACTAATCTCACAATTCTTATTAATTCAGAACTCCTGCTTTTGGATCATCTTATACTAATTGTTACATTTATATTTTGTCTCTTTATTTAGCAAGTTTTTACTATTAATTATAAGATGGAATCTAGTTATGACAGGCACAAGTTCTACCTCATATCAATTAGTAAAAATCATGTCTCTCCTAATGTCCTTGTTCTGAGGGTCTGTGGTTCAAACTGCAACTCTAGAAATGTATGCCAATTTATACCAGTGTTTTGTAGAATGATTATACCATATATGCTTCCCAAGGTATCCATAGCTTTGCATTCCCTCAATTGTCTTCATAAATGCTATTTATTTATTCTGACAAGTTTTAAATTCCTTGTTCATAGAAATATACATATTCTATACAAAAATTCTAGCTTATTTTAGGATCTCCAGACTGATAAATATATGAATATGTGGGTATTCTGTATTTGAGTTATGGATATGTTTACATGAATTTGTGAGTATAAAAATTTCTCTATTTTTAAAATTTCTATGCTGTCTGCTTTACTGTATTATGAAAGTCTTTAGCTCTTAAACACTATTGTCTGTGAAGTTCATATCATGACTGCTTTTAGCATGTAATAGGTGAGATCCATAAGTGACAGTGATTGAGAATATGGCCTAAGGTGGAAGTATTTTTATTATATACCTCATGAAAGCAATCAGTCAAAACATGAGAAAGATGAAACTAAGGAGGAAGATCAAAGATGTCATTCCTTGGTGTGCTTTTACTGCATTGTTACTAATAAACCAGGTCTGCAGTGATAGTCATGCTTGAATAAGGCTAAACTGAAGTCAGTTTCTCAAGAAATAACATCTGTAGATTTTTAGAGAAATATTTTAAAATGTTCTTTTAGCATTTAACCATCTCCTTGAGTTTCTCTGAATTTGCTAATACTATGAGAGATCAAGTGAAAGTTTCAGACCACAGAGGCATTATAATCTACTCAAATCAGTATTTACTGCTAATTCCTCACTATGTTTCTATATCATCTGTTTATTACTGAGGATCCTTCTCTTGAATTATTTTAGAGGTCTGTTGGGGATCCATCCCATGACCTCCCGGTGGGGGATGATCACGATAGTTAATCAGAATTGACTTTAGTGGTTCAGAATCAAAATATGAGTTTGAGTGGCAGGTTTTCTTTTCTTGCTAGATTATTAGAGGTCTGAGTTCTGAAAGAAGGAACAGCGTAATATGATGGCAAGGGCTAGCTATAACTATATATCAACTGATATGGTAGAAGTTTAATATTTGGGGGGATGATGACACCAGCCACCTTATCTGTCCTTCCTTAAGAGGAATTATGAATGAGGGGTTTGTATAGTATAGAATCTGCCATGTAGGCTTGTGTTTCTGTCCCTGTGGTGATCCATCGTTGTCTTTAGTATCTCACACAGTTGGCAATGATGATAGGTTTTAAATCATTTTTTTTTCTTTTGGGGCAGGTTTTTTTTCCTCTGGCAGAAGTATTAGAAAGTTATGAAATAGTAAATTTGTCACTTTTTTCTGGATGTGTAGCAAAGCACAAAGACAGGGAACTTCTTATGTATTGGACTATTTTGCTTGGATGTACTTACATGGTCCTGTAAGAGTGGAATGACCCAAATTTACACAAACATCTAGTCCAAGTTTATCAAGACTTCTTACCCATGAAGAAGAAAATACAGAATTCATTTTCCACTCACTTAAATATTTATTGAGAAACTTCTGTATGCCAAACAATTGTTCCAGAATTACAGCAATGAGCAAAATAGAAAAACAAGTTCCTGCCCTTATAGCCAATTCCAGTGGAAGCAGATAATAAAGCAGTAAATAAGCCAAAAGCTGTTAAAGGCTTATAGTAAAAAATAAAGCTTGGAAATGGGATAGAAAATTTTGGAGTCAGGGAGGAAGGCATTGAAAGGTGACATGTGAGAAATAACCAGAAGGAAATGAGGGAGGGAAACATTAAGCTATCAGAAGGAAGAATGTTCTAGGTATAGGAACAGCCAGGGTAGCCATCCCAGGAACTCTCCAGGCACCATGAGAGGCAGCAAAAAGGCCATTGTGACTGGAGTGAGCTATTCTGTCCTTGCAGATGGTCAGAGACATCTAGGAACCAGGACATCAATTAAAAGGACTTAGATTTTCTGTGCCAATTGGGAAAATACTAGAAGGTTTTGAACAAAACATCTGAAAGTGACTTACACACTTTAACAGGATCTTTTCTTCCTGCTATGTTGAGAAAAGACAGTAGGCATGCAGTGTACAAGCAGAGCCCTGTTAGAGTGTTGTCATTGATTCAGACTCTATGGTAGAAGTCAAGCTGATGCTCAGTGTCTTTTAAGGGAGGAGCCAACAGGGTAGATTTGTTATGGATGATGAGAGAGGAGATGACAGCAAATAGAAAGATGACTTGCTCTTTGCTGAGATAAAGACCATGAGAAGTACAGAGTTTGGGGTAGAAGGAAGAAAAGGAATGACTGCTAAGATTTCAGGTTTAGACGTGCTAAGTTGAAGTGGCCTTGATGTGGAGACCAAAACAGGTCATCGGATGGAGTAGACATGAATTTACAATCATCAGCATGTATATAAAACTTACAGGTAACAAATCATCAAGAAAGTGTGAGTATAGATATTAACAAGAATATGGCCAGAGTTCTGGTGACACCAATGTTGGTCAGAAGATGAAAACTAATGCACCAAGAAAGCAGAGCAGCCAGAGTATGGATCTGTTGAGAGTGAGAAATGTGGTGTTCTGGGTAAGAAAAAGCACTACAGAAGGGAGGTCATGTGTGTTTATTGCTGCTAACAGGTCCAAAAAAAAAGTGTTCTGAGAAATGACCACTGATTTATTTGTGGTCAAGGTCATTGGTGATTTTGATAGGAAAAGTGTTAGTGGGTCAAGGGTTGGTAAAAGTTTAATTGGGAAACTCAAGTGGGAAAAGAGAAATTGCAGAAATAAAGTATGAACAATTCTAAGTTTTATTATAAGTGAAAGAGCAAAGATAGTGTGGCAGTTGGCCAGGAGGCATCAATCTGCCTGAGGAGGCAGGATAGTCCTAGCTTCTGCAGACATTCACCTGCCAGGAATGTGAGCAGTAGCCACTTGTAGTCTGTGACCTCAAGGACTTTATCTTGGGCAAATATAAATTCTTGAAACATTTTCCACTGATACACTGGTGCTAAAAAGAGATAGATTAACCAAGCCAGCTATTAGTGTACCAGTACTCTTCTCCTTTTCAACCCTTACTTTACATTCAATAATTTCTCTGATTCTTCTGTAAAAGTTAGTTTTTAACAGTATTTCTCAAAAGCCTTTTACATTTCAGTTTGTTATTTTCGTATTTGTCCCCTGTCCTAGTCTAAGTTAATTGGGGAGGGATATATTTTATTTTTCCTTATATTTTACCTTACTTCTGCACAGATTTTCTTTGTTTCATAACTATTTTTTTAATAAATTACTATTGTGATTCATTTTGGTAGATGATGGATTTGTTTTAAAGATCAGTGTCTTCATAAGGTTTGCAATTAATTTCTATTCATAGGATTGTGTTTGGTGGTTTTGTTTTTTACAGAGTCCCTGTGAAGCAAGCATAGTGAGAACAGGCTCACTGCGGCTCAGTAGCTCCTCCCTTGGGGAACTTCATCTTTGAGGAGAACAAAGTGAAAAGCACCTTCCCTACCCTCCAAAGCAGCCCAACGTTGAAGCGATGGAAATGGCCGAGTGACTGGTAATGTTACTTTTCCCATTAACACTTTCATTTGTATTATGTTCTGCTTAATACAAACAGAAATGATATGTTTGTCTTTTTATTAAATAATGATATTTAGGATTTATAAATAGTCCCTGATTATTCTCACTTGACTGCTTTCTATGAATCTGCAACACAAAATAAAATGACAAAATTATATGACTTCATTATCCGAAAATGAGCAGATTGTAATTTGTAAACTTATTTAGAAAACATTGCCACTCCAGGATTGACTTATATAGTAAGAGAAATGAATCTAAGTGGAATTTTGTCATTTCACATTTGGGTAGTAAAATGACTTTTAGCAAGGTCAAGGCTCAATTATTTCTGGATTATATATAAAAAAGCTACAGTGAAGCTGTAAAGGTGCTTTATGTATGAGGCTTGTTTATATATTGTGTTGTTCCTTTCAGCCCTGCAGTTAGTAGATGGGATTCCTCCAAACAGTGCTTTGGAAACAAGCTCTCCTGAGGGGCCATCCAGCCCAGGTATGACACCTTGACTCCACTCTGTGTCAGTACTGAAAAAGAATTTCCATGACAGTTGAGGAATAGATTTAATTAGAATGCTCTATGAAAGAGATCAGATTTTTTGACCTCATTTCCCAAATTTATTTCATGGAATGAATTCTCCTTCCCTTACTCCCCCCAGGAGTAGGGATTAGAGTCTGAAACTGGCACAAAATCAACATTTCAGTTCTGGAATTATACCTGGAGGACTTTCCCTGTTTGGTCTCTTGTTTTTCCTTATTCAGTGTCAGGTTGACATTTGTTAACCTCCTTCCCAAGAGTACTGACACATCATAGTTAGAAACATTTAGTATGTTTTGGGAAAAAATTTACATTAAAATATAAGCATAGTTTTTTAAGCAATGCTTCTAGGTATGAATTCAATGACCAGGTATCCTACTGTCATGGTAAAAATTTGTTACCCTGAAAATACTTTCTATTATATAACTTGCATTATCAGTTCTCCTCAAATAAGTAACTGAACTAAATTTTATTAAAAGCATGTACACTATGAGAAAATTTTATGTGCATTTTGACTTATATGTTCAATTATCAATATTAAATTTGCATATATACTGGTATATATTGTTTATAGGATATATTTTTCATCCCCATGTTTACCAAATTTGTAATCACATGACTCACATTTTACTTATGCCTGTATCAACATGTGGTTTTATATATGATTTCATACATAATTTCACAGTATATTCTTATGAATATTGATATTTCCCAATTCACATATTCATTCTTACACTAAAACCCTAACACAATCCAAAATTTTATATTGACCTTTATATTACTTCTACAAGAAAGGCAAATTTTACTTCAATCCTTGTACACCAATAAGAATTTTAAAGTGTATTTTGACTTTTATTTTCAATGATCAATATTAAATTCACATACATATCACTGTATATAATTTATAGAATATATCCTTGAAACTCCCTATTTACAAAATGTCTCATCATATGATTCATATAACAGTCTCCCTAATGTCATACCATGCATGTTTTTATGTATTTTTTAACATATTTTCACACATTCATCTTATGAATACAGATATTTCCCAGTATACATGTCCATTCTTTAACCGTAATCCTAACTCAAACCAAAATTTTTTATTATCTTTACATTACCTTTTTATCTAAATCCAGTTTGACTGGAATCCATGTAGTCCAATAAATTTTAAATTGTATTTTGACTTCTATTTTAATTGTTTAATGATAAATCTGCATCTATACTAATATATGTAATTTATAGGTTATATCCTCACATCCACTTATATACAACATGTATAATCACATTACTTATATTGTATTCTTCTCTGTGTCATAACATGTATGTTTATATATGTTTTGGTACATTTTTAATGTAAATTCTTAGGACTGTTCATATTTTCACATACACATGTTAATCTTTAACCCTACCACTAACTCAAACCAAAATTTCATATTAACCCTAACCTTACCTCTACATGTTAACCAATTTTACATAAATCCATGTGACCAGGTGTATATGTGCCTGTGAGTGCTAGCTGTGCTTACTGGTTCAGATATGTACGTGTGTGTATATGTATATATACATATATATGTCTGACAGGAGACCTCAGCAGTCTTGTGCAGCCAGGCAATTGCATCATCACTACCAGGTCCCTGGATTGGCACCGGCAGGTTTCCATGTTTGGCCAGAATTATTTAGTGCTGAGCACCGCATTGGCCAGAACTCCAGTCCTCCCAGAAGTTGAAGCCAGGAGGGCTGTGAGAACTACCTTGGCTCCAAACAGCAAAAGTTGTGCATGGACCCCAACCTCAAGCGCTACTGCAGGGGAGCGGGGGTACGATACAACATTCCTGCACTGCCTTCTACACTGTGGCCCAGACAAGGAACCGGCACCCTACACCACCTCCTGGGCAAGTTCTGCAGCGCCCCCTCCTGCAACACAAGCCATCCTCCCCATCTTCCCGGGAACTCTGCTTCTCGCTCGCCCTCCCTGCACATCATGTGGCCCCACCCCTATATTGTTGGGCACAGCCCTGCCCTCAACTCATAAGTGAATGCATGATGCGCACACGCACGAACGCAAGACGCGGTCATGTTCCACGCGCACATGCACGCACACACGCACGCACGCATGCACAGACGCACTGCGAACTACTTCTGTGCAGTGGGTTTCCGGCGGCCTAGAAGTTTCAGGCAGATGGTGGAGAAGCACGTATCTTCAAGTAGCTGAGGACCTACCTTTGCAAGGCTGCCTGGCCTGCTCTGCTCCTGGCCAAGAAGCTTTGTCGCCCTCTGGGATGAAGTCCCTTCCAGCTTTCAACTTTGCGGTTCCTGGTGAGAATGTGAGGCCTCCCACAAAGGCAGCCTGGCACTCACCACTGTGCTCCTGTTGGACATTGTGAATCCCAGTGGAGAGCCTCAGGTAGAGAGGGCACCAGCGTGTCCAGCAGTTCGTGGGGTGTAGCACTGGCTGGGGCGGTGTCATGGGACCAGAGCTGGGTAAGTAATGCATGGGGAGGAGGCAAAGTGTGTCTCTCTCCCTGTAAGGTGGTTCATGGATGTGCGGACCCTGCTGAGTCCTGTTTGGGATAGGAACCTTGCTGGATAGTTCTTAGGGAACCAGAAGCAGGGTGGGATAGGAGGTGGGAGGGGTAGAGGTGGGTGATGTAGGAGCTCCGTGGGGTAGGAGCTGGGTGGGATAGTGCAGGGGAGGGTGTGCTCTGTGCTATCCATGGGAGGCAGTAACTGAAGGGGTGACCATGCTGAGGCTTGTGGGGGAAGGGTCCTGGCTGGAGATCTTAGGGGACCCGAGCTGGGTGGGGTAGTGTCTGGGGAGAAGGTGCACTGTGCCTGTTGCTGCTAGGCATTACCTTGTAACATTCCTGGGCAAAACCCCACCCTCAACACACAGACGAGTGCATGAGGCACACAAGCTTGGGCGGGCATATTGCAAGCTGTTTCTGTGCTCTGAGTTTCCAGGCATCCAGAAGTGGCCACTAGACAGTGGAGAAGCATGTTCCTCAAGTACCTGAGATCCTTCCTGCTGAACCTGGGAGCAGAGCCAAGGTAGGGAGACCTCCAGTGTCATCAGCAATGTGTGGTGTATGGCCCTGGCTGGAGAGGTGTTGGGGGACCAGACTGGATGGGGTAGGTGCTAGGTGTGGTAGTGTGTGAGGAGGGGGCACGCTGTTTCTGTAAAGTGGTGCCTGGAGAGGAAGCTCATGCTGAGGCCTTTGGGGGCACTGCCCTGGCTGAAGAGGCTTCAGGGGAACGGAGCTGGGTGAGGTAGTTGGTAGGGAGGGGCACACTGTGTTTGTACCTGTGAGGAGATGCCTGGAGGGGGCGCTCTTGCTGAGGCCTGTGGGTACAAGGCCCTCACTGGGGAGGTGTTAGGGCACCAGGAACTGGATGGGGTAGTACATGGGGAGGGTACTTGCTGTGCCTGTCACTGCAATGCAGTGCCTACAGTGGATGCTTGTGCTGAGGCCTGGGGGGTGCAGTCCTGGCTGGAGAGTTATTGGGAGACCAGAGCTGAATGGGGTGGAGCTTGGTGGGGTAGGAACTTTTGTGGGGAGAGGTGCACTGTGCCTGTTCTTGCTAGGGGTTAGCTAGAGGGGGCAGTTTTCCTGAGGCTTGTAGGGGCACAACCCTGGCTGGAAGGTCTTAGGGGACCAGAGCTGGGTGAGGTAGTACCTTGGGAGGGCTGAACTGTTTCTATAACTGTGAAGTAGGGCCTGGGAACATCCCAGCACATATCCCCGCCCTTGACACACATGTGCATGCAGTTTGCACACATTCACTGATTCATGCAGGAACTTATTCCAAACTTCATCTGCACAGTGGATTTCTGGGCAGCCTAAAAGTATACTGCAGATTGTGGAGAAGCTCGGGCCTTCAAATCACAGAGATCCTTTCTACTGATGGCTGCCTGGGCTGCTCCAGTCTTGCCCCTAGACTATGTCACCCTCTGGGAAGGTGTTCTTGCCATCCTTTCTCATTTATGCTTCCTGGTGAGGATGTTGGGCCTCCCACAGGGGCAGCATGGCCCTCACCACCACCTCCTGTTGGTCTTTGTGGACTTATGAGGACAGTCTCAGGTAGGGAGGACTCCAGTGTCCCCAGTGGTATGTGGCATATGGCCCTGGGTGGAGAGGTTTTAGGGGACCAGAGCTGGGTGGTGAAGGAGTTTGGTGGGTAATGTGTGGTGATGGGGCACACTGTGCCTGTCTCTGCGAGGCAGTTACTTGAGGGGGCGCTCATGCTGAGGTCTGGAGGGGGCGCGCAGCCCTGGCTGGAGAGGCATTGGGGATTGGAGCTAGATGAGTTAGAGCTGGGTGGGGTAGTGTGTGTGGAGGGGGCATGCTGTGCTGGCCCCTTGAGCGGGGCCTCTTTCTGAGGCCTGCGGGGGTTGGACCCTTGCAGGAGAGGTGTCCTGGGACCAGAGGCTAGGTGGGGTAGGGTGTGGGGAGGGGACACTCAGTGCCTGTGGCTGCAAGGTGATGACTGGAGCAGACACAGGTGGTGAGGCCTCTGGAGGCGCCACCCTGGCTGGAGAGGTGCAGAGGGACTGGCAGCTATGTGGGGTAGTGGCTGCCTGCTCTGAGTGAGTGCCTGGAGGGGGCATTAGTGCTAAGGCCTGTTGAGGTGGGGAAGTGTGGCATAGGAGTTAGTGTGCTGTTCCTGGGTGCTCTTGAGCTGAGTGGGTGTGGCAGAGGTTGCAGGGCAGTGGGGCAGAGGCACTTGGGTGCTGTTCCTGGGTGCTCCTGGAGGCAGCTGAGTTTGTGTGGTAGAGGTTTTAGGGCTGATACCTGGCTTCAATAGTGGGGCCTTGTTGGGGGAGTAAGTGTGAAGGGAAACTTTGGTTGGGGGCTAACCTGAATGGGGGGATGTTGAAGGGAGAAAGAGGAACACCTGGTTTAAATGGGAGTATGCATGTATCATTTTTAAAGTTGTGCATATGGTGTATCATTTTAAAAGCTGTGTTCTAAACTTTATCTGCCAGTGTTTTCTTTTGTTTGTCCCCCCAAAAGAGTAAATTACAAGTTTTCAGTGTAAGTCTATTCTCTACATTCTGTACATATAATTTATATGTTTTTCTTGTACCTTTTATTTTATTACAATTAGGTGATTTGTAATGATTCATTGTTTATATATCAATGACTTTCATATTTTAAATCAATCATTTTTATGGAAACCATTTTTGTAAGTCCTCATTTACTTTGCTTTTTAGTTCACTATTTCCCAGTAAGTACAATTACTCATCCATTGGCATTTCCCTTTTTGCTGTGCAAAGTATTTCATTCTGAAATACTTTGATGTGTATTTTGTCCAGTGTGTCTTACTCAAGCTTCATGGAAATTTAATTATCAGTTGTTTTTGTCTGATATTCTTAACTTCCACTCATTTACTGGCATATGTCATCACTTTGTTCTTCTTTAAAACTGAGTAATATTCCATTGTGCATATTGACCACATTTTCTTTATCTGTTCGTCTGTTGAAGGACACCTAGGTTGGTTCCATAGTAAAACTCTTGTGAGTTGAGCTACTTTATAGCATTGATGTGGCTGCATCACTGTAGTATGCTGATTTTAAGTCTATTGGAAATAGACTGAGAAGTGGGATAGCTGGGTCAAATGGTGGTTTCATTCCAAGTTTTCTGAGGAATCTCCATACTGCTTTCCATGATGATTACATCAATTTGCAGTCCAACCAGCAATCTATGAGTGTGTCTTTTCCCCCACATCCTCACCAACATTTATTTTTGCATATGCAGTAAGTTAGGAGAAACCAGAATGACAACACTTTACCTTCTCAATCAAACAGCATCATGCTAACTGAATGATCAAAGTTCAACATTAACTGTACTTGACAACAGATGTTAAGTTTCCCACCCCCTACTCCATGAAATAAGTATCATCTGTCCAATTCTTGTAGAAAATGTTTTGCCTAAAACAGATCATGAGGAGGCAATCAGAAACATTCAAATTCTGCAAAACAACTGTTCAGGACACTTCCACAATGTCGGTGCTGTATAAAAAATATCAGAAAACCATTATAGATTACAGGATTCTAAAGAAAAATGACAACAAAATGCAACATGTGATCCTTGATCATATCCTGTATATTTAAAAAATCCAGCTATAATGGATTTAGAAAAATTTGAATATGGAATATATACCTTGATAGTAGTTTCATATCAATATCCTCAAAGTGATATTAGTATGGTGGTACAAGAAAATTTTCCTATACATACCAAAATATTAAAATTGATGAATTTAGCTGAATACATATTGGTGTCATGCTAATCTTCATTTTTGCTTAACCTCATTTACATATAGAAAAGTATACAGATTATGGTGCACATCATTTTACTGTTCTTGAAACTTTCCTATAGGATTGAACATTTTAAAATAGCATTTTAATGGGAAAAAAGCAGTGTTAGACAAAGTTCTACATAGTCTGAGTTAGTTGCACCTACCTAAGCACACAGATTCTAAAACTAACTTTGCTTCTACCAGATGGCTCTTCTACTTGGGGCAGTGCTCTGAGGTCAAGGTAAATTGCTTTGCCTCTTACTAGCCCTTGCCTCAAGCCTCAAAAATCTCTGGGAACTAAAACAGTGAAACATCACAGGTCCACTATGTCTTGTGGAAGCTTTGTACCACAGACAGAATTCTCCATAGCCAAGGAGAAGAGTTACACCTAGGATTGTTTAACACATGGAGATTTTCTTAGCCAGGTGTGTGTCCCTCCTGCACCCCACTGCCCTACCTGAGGGACAGGGCTGGCAAATTTGCAGAAGTCAGGGAGGTCAAAAGCAATCCTGATTTCTTCCTTTTGAAAATTCACATGTTGGAAGTTTTCTGGTGGGCTGAGATGACCAAGTGTGGGGTCAGCTGGCAGGAAAGCACTCCAAGTAGCTCCTTCCACCTCCCTACAAGCTCCCATGGAGAGGCCAGGAGAAGCAGCATATGCAGTCAGAAAACAAAAGGACCCCAGTCTTCCCCAAGTGTGGGCTCCCTGCACTGGTTGGTGTGAAAGACTGAGGGGAAGCAGGGAGTCTCCTCAGGCAGGACCCTATGGATTTCTTCCTTCCCCTCTTTTGCCAGCACCAAGCTCCTAAAGGCAAAGAGAGCTGGAGAGAATTCTTGGGCAAACCCAGTGGGAAGTCCTGAAGGAAACAACATTTCCTGTGAACTTGCTTGTGGGGTGGCACAGTGATTAGTTAGAACTTTACAAACAGATGTGGGCATATTTGTCTTCCAAGCTGGTAAAGCAAGTTTTAGTGTAGCAGGGCTCAAAGTCATTTTCAAAGTCAAATGTTATCAGTCTATTCCCCATTTGCTAATCATACACCCATGCACTCAGAGCAAGCACATATGTTCAAATGCTCAGTTGCCTGTCTCTCCCCTCTGCCATCTCTCCATGCTTTGCCTTCCTCCCAGGTGCACAGGCTGTGGAAGTACTGACTGTGCCCAGTGAAAGACAGGAAGACGAGTCTCAAAGAACCTGGAGCTTGCTCTAATAACTTGGCTTCTCCTTCAAAGAGCCTTCTAAACTCCCTCCACTCCTTTCCTCCCACTCAATGAAGAATAGTAAAGCTCAGATTTTGCATAAAATTCTTGTTCTATTAAAAAAATCTGTCCTCTCTTATTCATAAAGCAATCCAAGAGAAGGATTATGCATTTGATTGAATTGGTTGGTTTTGTATCAGGTCTCTGAGACAGGACAAACATTTTAAGTGAAATCACACATTCAAATTTTGTTTGTATAGTCTAGTTTCACCTGGAAAAGTCAGTATGTTACTAAGAATATTTTCTTCCATCTTCAAAGTGGTGAAGTATTTGGAGGCCAGTACCCAGGGTTGTGAATTCTTCCCTCAATTTCATTATTTCATTGTTTTCATTTGAGCTTCTTTATAGCAATGTAAATATATGTATTTCAACAGTCCATCCCAGACAACATCAAATTGTATAATTTTACTCTTGACAACATCTCTATGGCACTGACTAGAAAGGGTTTATTTACCCTAGGAAGAATATCAATTAAAAATCAAATGTTCTCAAAACTCTTTACACTTATGTTGGAGCTAAATAGCACAAGAGCTACCAGAGATCTTCCTGCTACTAATATCATGGTTTCATGGTAAGACCAGGCACAGTATGAAGAAATAAATTTCAGTAGCAAAGGTAGGTCCCTCTCTAACAATATATATATATATATATTTCAACATAGAAGATAATCCTAGAAGAAGATAATGCCTGCATTCCAGCTATGGTGCTGCCCTGAGCGGCAGAGTGATAGAAGGGGATCTTGTCACTGCCCAAAACTTTTCCCATGCCAGGCTCCATCAAACAGAACCCTGAGGGCAGCATATGTGGCCTGGATGTATCGAAGGACCTTTCAAATGCCCTGGTGCCCACATTGCTCCTCCCACTGCCCACCCAAGGCCTTCCACTGTCCCTGTTGTAACATCTTTGTGGACATGAGTGTTCCACCTCCCTGTCCGCTCACCAACCCATCCCTGGACACCTGGTCAGGACCAGGAAACTCACAGCATAAGTGGGCCACAGGTGGGTATGAGACCATCTTCCCAGTCTGCTAAAAGTGGCTCCCTGCTACTCTTGCTCACTTCCATCTGTTATTGCCTCCAGTTCTGCACCTGTCCTGGGAGGCTGGCCTTGCTTGCACAGGTGCTGACATGCAAAGGGCATCCCCTCTGTGATGAGCCTGGTGGAGTCAGGGGGAGGAAAGGCAGTGACTGTGCCCTCCCCTGGCTTGCTGATACTAGATTCCCAGCCTTTTTTGCTGACTGCTGCCTGGTCCTGGGGATCATTGCATGTCTTGGTCTGGGTGTCCTAGTTGTAGGGTTTCCTGGTTTTGAGTGTGTTTGTCTGATGTGCCCACCCTGCTCGGGTTCACAAGTGCAGATGGCTGGTTGGGCAAGGGTGTTTTTTTCATCCTCATCCAGTATCTGAGAAAACAGAGGCCCAGAGTTTTTATGTCCTGCTCCAAGTGACACCGGGCAGATCTTGTCTCTAAAAATCTCGCTCAGAACAGGTGACCTGATGTGTTATGGGGCTAACTGTGCCCTAACCATGGAAATGCCAGGTTGTCCTTGAGATGAGAACCTGTGTGTAGGGCCAAGAGCAGGCAGCCTAGGGGGCTGAGTTGGGGAAGACCTGAGCATTTGGGGGTGATGGAAGTCAGGTCAGATAGACCCTTGAGGTCTGCCTCCTCTCCCCTAGGAGTTGGACCACCACTGTGGGCAGGTGAGCAACAGCTTGAGGTATCTGAACATCTGGCATTTCCTGCTGCTACTTGTGTCCCTTTGCCTGTACCTGGGTGCCCTTCTGGTGATGTGCATCGTCTTCCTTGTGGCCACCACGGTGATGTCATTATCCTTGGACAAAGCCATGGCTAGCCACACAGTCCCAAGGGCCCACACTGGGAATAGCATTCCTATAGAGTATTTATACATTCACCAATTGAAGGATTGTTCATTGTATCTAGTTTTTCCACAGTGTTTTAGTTTTGTTTTGTTTGTACCAGGGATTGAACCCAGGGGTGCTTAACCACTGAGCTGCATCTCTGATCCATCTGCCCCCTTTATTTTTCTTAAAGGTTTTTTTTCTTTTGAGTCAGGGTCTCATTGAATTGCTTAGAACCTTGCTAATTTGCTGAGGCTGGCTTTGAACTTGCAATCCTTCAGTCTTAGCCTCCCAAGTGGCTAGAACTTAGGCACACGCCACTGTGCCTAGCTAGTTTTTCACAGCTATAAAGAAAGCTGCTACAAACATTGGTGTACAGGCATGTGAACCTAAGTTTTCATTTCTGTTGGGTCAATTCTTAGGGGTGGCATTGCTGAGTCATAAGGTAACTGTAGGTGGAACTCTGTAGAAAATTGCCATTTTTCTTTCAAAATCACTGTACCATTCCTAATTTCTACCAGCAAAGTATGAAAATTCCAGTTGCTCCACATCCTTACCAACATTTCACACTGTCATTTGTTCTTGTTTTGTTTTCTCTTTTTATTGAAGCCTTTCTAATAAATGAGTAGTGGCATCTCATTTAAGCTCCAGGTTATGTTTTCCTAATGAGCAATGATGTTGAGCTTATTTTTATGTCTTCTTGTCCATTGGTAGGTCTTTGGCAAAGTGTTGGCTCCAATCTACTTCTCTTTTAAAAATTATTGTTTTCTTTCCTTACTAAGTTATAAGAGTTGTGTACACTGAGTTGAGATCTATGTTTTCCAAATTTTTCTTGCAATCTGTGGCTTTTCATTCAATTTTCTTCATAGCATCTTCCGAAGAACAGAAGTTCTTAGTGGTGTTGTTTTCCCAGTTCTGGAGATTGAATCGAGGTGCTCTGCCACTGAGTGTTGTTATTTATTCTACTTGGAAAATCATGTCCTCTGTGAGGAACAGTTTTATTTTCTTCTTTCCAACATGTGTGTTTTTATTTCTTTTTCTTCTTAGTGTTGACTAGGAATGATAGGAGTGGGCATCTCTGCCGTGAGATTCCTTTAGTATAGCAATCGCTTGATTAAAGGCTCTTTCAGGGAGACTGGTGGGCAGCATCAGTAGGGGGAGGTGAAGCTGCAGACTCTGAGACAACTGAAAAGACAGAGGATCCTGTCTGCTCATCACCTCCCATCCTTTTATTCAGCACCCCACCACTGCCATATGTGGTTCCCTCCCACCTGTGACTCTTGAGCTTGGCCCTTTTTCCTCAGCCCTGTGGTCTGCCTGTCTTCTCCTCTGTCCAGTTTCACTCCATCATTGAGTTTGCCTGGCAGCCTTTTCCCTTCCTCCATCCTGTGGTTCTTCCAGCCCCAGGTCAGGCCATAGGCCCTTCCTCCTCTGCTCAGAATGAGGCCCTCCATGTCCAGGATCACTATTCTCAAGGGACCTAAATGTGGTCTGCCCTCTGGGATTCCCCAGTCAGGGTTCCTTTCTATTATTGGAAGCACCCACCTCAGGCATTGATCCCATGCTCCAACTTCACTCCCTTTCTACTCTGCCCCCTGACTGCAACTCCTCCTGGAGTCCCTTGCTTGGTGGTTGGTGGCAAGGTCTCTGGAGCCAGACCTCATAAGTCCAAATCACAGCTCTAGAACTAACCAGCAGGGAGACCTTAGGTAACTACTTAGCCCCTGGTCAGTCAACTTCCCTATCTGTAAAACAGAGATTGTGGTATAATTCATGTAAACCACATAGAACAGTGGCTGTACCAGAAAGTGCCCTGTGTGTTGAATACAGACCACAATAAATGTTGGTGGATGAGGATGTGGGGGGAAAGGTACACTCATACACTGCTGGTGGGACTGCAAATTGGTGTAACCAATCTGGAAAGCAGTATGGAGATTCCTTAGAAAACTTTAAATGGAACCACCATTTGACCCAACTATCCCTCTCCTAGGTCTATTCCCAAATGACTTAAAATCAGCATAGTACAGAGACACAGCCACATCCATGTTTATAGAAGCTCAGTTCACAATAACTAAACTGTGGAAACAGCCTGGATGCCCGTGAATAGATGAATGGATAGAGAAACTGTGGTATATATATACCTAATGGAATATTACTACTCAGCATTAAAAGAAAATAAAATTATGTGCAGGTAAATGAATGGAGTTAGAGAATATCATGCTAATTGAAGTAAGCCAATCCTCAAAAACCAAAGGCTGAATGTTCTCTCTGATAAGAAAAAAATGGAGGAACTTTGATGAGGCAAAGGGGAGGCAGAGGTGAGGATGGGGCATGGGGATAGGAAAGATGGTGGAATGAGATGGACATCATTACCCTAAGTACATGTATGAATGCACATATGGTGTGATGCTACATCAGGTACAAGCATAGAAATGTAAAGTTGCGCTACAGTTGTGTACAATGAATTAAAATGCATTGTGCTGTTATATATAACTAATTTAAAAAACCAAAAAACAAACAAGCAAACAAAGAAAACCTAAGGCTAGCATGGTCTGCTACAAAGCTCAATAGACCTGGTATTTATGATTCTAGAACCACTCCTGACCTTTTTCCATGACCCAATGCATGTCATTCCTTTTTGTGCTAAAACAGAAATCGACATAAAATTTGAAGGTAGACTGTGACTCAAACATCATTGCATTCTCAGTAGAAACACAATTGACCAAGAGAAAGCTGAAAAAAAAAATGTTCAACATTACTAATCCTTAGAGAAATGCAAGTTAGAATCATAATGAGATACCCTCCCACACCTATTAGAATGACTATTATCAAAAAGACCAAAGAACCAGCGGCACATGCCTTAATACCAGTAACTCAAGAGGCTGAGGTGGGAGGATTATAAATTCAAGGTAAACCTCAGCAACTTAGTGAGACCTGATCTCAGAATAAAACTTAAAAAGGTCTGCAGTTGTGTATCTGGGTAATGTACCCCTGGGTTCAACTTGAGTATAAATAAAAGAAAAAGAAAGACAAAAGATATTAAGTACTGGTCTGGATGGGGAGAAACTAGAATTCTTGTAGAATGTTTGGTGGAATTTAAATTAGTCTAGTCATTAGGAAAATCAATATGGGAAGTTTCTTTAAAAATCAAAAATAGAGCTCAGTTGGTAGAGTGCTTGCCATGCATGGACAAGGCCCTGGGTTCAATCCCCAGCACCAAAAAAAAAAAAAAAAAAAAAAATTACCCTACAGTCCAGACATCCAACTACTTGGTATATATCCAAAGGAAATGGCATCAGTGTATTAATAGATATCTGCACCCCATGTTCATTGCAGTAATATTCTCAGAACCTAGAAATGGGAAAAGCTGTGTCTATCAGTGGGTGAGTTGATATAAAAAATGTGGTTTAGTAATATAAGGGGACACTATTTAGTCTTTAAATAAAATTAGGAAGTCCTGTCACTTGTGGCATTGAATGAGGGAGGCCAAAGGACATTTTACTGGGGGAAATAAGCCAGGCATAGGACAACTATCACATGATCTCACCTACATGTGGAATCTATAAAAGTTGAACTCATAGAAACAGAGAGCAGAATGGTGACTGCCAGGGGCCCAGGAGTGGCTGGGCTGTGGA
Organism: Ictidomys tridecemlineatus; assembly: GCF_052094955.1. Classification (NCBI taxonomy): domain Eukaryota; kingdom Metazoa; phylum Chordata; class Mammalia; order Rodentia; family Sciuridae; genus Ictidomys; species Ictidomys tridecemlineatus. The sequence goes on along the minus strand of NC_135478.1, from coordinate 65,024,071 downwards.
TGGGGGAGATGCTGGTCCCAGGAAGCCAAATTGCACTTAGATGAGGGGGATGAGTTTAAGGGATCTATTGTACAATAAGATGACTACAGTTAATAATAACATACAACAGAATGAGTACAGTTGATAATGTTATATACACTGGAAAATGACTCAGAGAATAGATTTCAAGGGTTCTCAACACAAAAAAGAATATGAAATAATGTATATGTATACATGTTTCAAAATATGTTTTATGCCATAAATATGTACAAATTATTATCATTATGTTATCATCATCATCATCATCAGGGATTGTACGGAGGGTTGCTTAACCATTGAGTCACGTCCCCAGCCCATTTTATGTTTTATGTTGAGACAGAAGTATGTCATAAAACCCACCCTGGAAGTGAAGGAAACTGGGAAGATATTTAGTTGGTAGCTTGCTACCTCCTCCCCAAAATGGAGCTTTGTTACAACAGAAAGGAAGAAGTGGCACTAGGATAAGCGAGGAGCACTTATGCCTACTTCCATTAGCACTGGGCCTGAAAGGGGGATAACTAACCATCACCAAACTTCTCCCCATAAACCATATGACATGGTCTCTGTATTAGATGCTTTCTGTTGCTCTAACAAAATACCCAAGAATGGGTACTTTATAAAGAGATGAGGTTTATTTAGCACAGAATGCAACATTTGGTAGCCCCTGAGACTGATCTTTGGTGAGAGTGATTACAACATGGTGAATGGCATCATGGTGGGAAGACATGCAAGGGGTCGAGACTGAATGGCCAGAAACTGGGGAGGATGAGTCTTGTTCATTTTATAACACCCCCTCTCACAGGAACTAACAGGGACCCATGAGAAGTTCATTACTCCCTTCCAAGGGCCTCATCCCCAGTGGCCAAATTACCTCCCACTAGGCCCCACCTCTTGCAGGTTCTACCCCCTCAACACTGCCACACCGAGGACCTAGCCTCCAGCCTAAGAACCTTTGGGGGATAAACTACATCCATCCTCACAAGCTCCAACAAAGCCACATTGTAAGAGTAGGATGTCCCCATCCAGAAGTGTGTATGTGAGGCCAGGGGAAGGTTGATATCAGTGGGCACAGGAAGCAGCCAGAGCCCCCATTCCGGAACCTCTCTGATGTCACACTTGTAGTCATGGTACTCTGGGTGCCAAGCCAGGAGAAGGAGCAGTTGGCTCTCATTTGTTTGAGAGCAGGCATCGCAGCATGACTGTATCAAACGATTTATTGTCCCCACCCCGACCCCCAGCCAGATCCTGGCTATTCTCAAGCCTCTGGGCTTATTTCACTGTGGCAGCCCTGGTGTATCTAAGTGCTGTGTTCTTTATATTTCCGTGAGTCTCCGGGCCAGCTGTGGGTTCTCAAAAAGAGACAGAAGGGAAATAGACAGTGAGAGTGCAGAGGCAGGGAGGTGGAGGGAGGCCAAGAGGGGAAGGAGGATATTTAGTGGGAAGCACAGAGATGTGGGGAGCCTGAGGATTTGGGGGGACTGTTGGAGCCTGGTAATGCTGGTGACATTTGGTGGAGGGAATGGGGTCTGTCTCTAGCCTGGATATTCAGATCTGTCCTTAAGGTGTGTGGGTCTGACCTCAGGGGAGCCGGGCCTCATGGGGGCTCCGGGTTGCCCCCGACTAGAACGGAGTCTGCCTCTGATTTCAGAGGCCGAGCACTGGCGCAAAATGGAGAGTGGGCCTACCCAGTGGTCTCCGGACTTCTCTGCCTCCTGAGTTTGTATAGCCTCATTGGCATGAATTTTTCAGACCCAGGAATCTTGCACAGAGGTAAGGCCTCGGACTCCTGGGAGAGGGAGGTGGCACCCCAAGGCTGGTGCCTACAGGGGTCATTTGTAAAGGGCTGACCCCACCTGTGGCCTCAGGATCCCTTCTTACCCTGTCACTATTACTTGGGTCCTGGCACTTCGTTTCCCAAGCCACTGAAGTGTGAAAAACAGAATCCTAGAGGTTTTCCAGTTGCTTTAGAAGGGAGGACGGGCCAAGAGAGGCAGCAGGCTCTTCCAACCACGCAGTTCCCCCTTCCTCCTTCCCATTTCACATCCAACTCCAAGCACTGATCACTATTCCACAGGGGGAGCTCCATGTAGAGCTCCTGTGCTGGACAGCCCTTCTCTCTGACTGCCACCCATCTGAGTGGTCAGCTTGCTCAACAGGGGCTGGGGTTCCCCTGCCCTCCTCCTCCCCACCTTCTTGATGCCCAGTGATGCTATGGGGCTGCCCTGAGCATCAGAGTAATACAAGGGCCTCCTCCATTCCCACACCTCTCTCCCTGCCAGGCGCCTTCAAGCAGGACCCTGAGACTGTATACATGGCACGAGTGAATGGCAGGTTGTACCACATGCCGTGGTGTCCCACGTGTTATTTTCACCGCCTGCCCCGAACCTTCCACTGCAAAAGGTGTGACATCTGTGTGGAGGTGAGTGCTCCTCCTCCCTGTCCACTCACCAACCTATCTCCTTGCACCTGGCCAGGACCAGGAACCTCACATCATGAGTGGCCCGGTGGGGGTATCAGACCATATTCCCAGAGTGCTTCATGTGGCACTCTGGGAACATGGTTCACAAGAGCAGACAGCCAGTAGTGGAAGGGCATTTTTTTCATCCTTTTCCAGTACTTGAGGAAATGGAGGCCCAGAGTTTTCATGTCCTGGTCCACGTGACACCAGGCAGGTCTTGTCTCTAAAGACCTCACTCAAGACAGGTGACTTGATGAGCCATGGGGTCCTAACTGTGCTCTCACTGAGATGGGAACCCTTATGTAAGGTCAACAGCAGGTGTCCTAGAGGGCTGCGTTAGGGGAGGCCCCAGGATTAGGGAGTGATGGAGGCCATTCAGACCTGTCTCCTCTCCCCTAGGAGTTCGACCACCATTGCAGGTGGGTGAATAACTGCGTGGGGCGCCGAAACATCCGGCTCTACCTGCTACTCCTCGTGTCCCTGTGCCTCTATCTGGGTACCGTGCTGGCCACCTGCGTGGTTTTCATCATATGCAGGAGGAACGTGGCATTTTTGGACAAAATCATGACATATCCACACACTCCCAAGGGCGCACACTGGGAAGTGCTGATGTGGTGGGGAGGGAGGGGCAAACAGCCCAGTAGGGTCAGGGTGACAGGGGAGGGGCTGACGTGGGCGGGGCTAGAGGGAGAAGTCACTTGGCAGGACCTGTGAAGGACATTTGGAAGGCCAGTGGAGTCAGGAACATGGACGAGATAGGATGCCTGTGGAGTTAAGAATCTAGGGGCCCTCAGAGTAGGGTAATGAAAGTTGAAAAGGGACAGGTGGGAGGACAGTGTGGTGGAGGGAGGTTTTCCTTGGTTGTACTGGACTAACTGTCCAGTCCATGGAGGGAGAGCCATGGGCAGTGCTACCTGGGGTGGGAGGTAAGGAGGGAGCAATGGGGTCGAAAGCAGGCCAGGGAGGAGCTCTTCCATGGCTTCCATTCTTAGCCTGTGCACAGCATCCTAGTGGCTGTACCCACTGGGGCCCTCCTGGTCCCGCTCATCTTGCAATTGTTCATCAAGGCAGTGGCAGTGGGCACCGCAAGGCAACCCTATGAGGAGAAGGTAAGTGGTGAGTGTGTGTGCCCTTGGCTGTGTGGAGGCATCTTGCACCTCTTCAATTAGACACTTTGTGCACTTTCTCGACTGCCCTTGGCCTTGATGATGCCTCATGAGTCCTTCCAGACCCACCTCTGAAGATGCAGCTCAGATATTTCTATACCCTGGAGCTTGGGGCCATTCTGCCTCCTGGGTGCATTGCATTGAAAGCCTACTGTGTGGGCTGGGGATGTGGCTCAAGTGGTAGTGCGCTCGCCTAGCATGTGTGCGGCCAGGATTCAATCCTCAGCACCACATTCAAACAAAGATGTTGTGTCTGCCAAGAACTAAAAAGTAAATATTAAAAAATTCTTAAAAAAAAAAGAAAGCCTACTGTGTGCTGGGTGTTCTAGGTGGTAGTTATTTGAGGGATGGGTGTAGGGGTGAGTAAGTACATCATGCACTTGTGTTGATAAGCAACCTGCCATCAGAATAACACTGGGAGACACCAGGAACACTCTGAGCAAGGGGTCAGTCCTGAGTGGTGTAGCCAACAGGAAGAGACTGGGAGTTTGGCGAAGCCCATGCTGTAGAGGAGAACATGCCACTCTTTGTGTCCTAGGTGTGCTTTTGGAGAGGCAGACAGGAGGGCATTGACTGTGAGAGGTACAATTTTGTAGAAAGGCACAGAAATCTGAAAGTAGGGTGTTAACAGAATGATGAAGAAATGGATCCTAGTTCAAGGACAAGGTGACATGGGCAATGAGGTTGACCCTATGGGGGTCAAGATTAGAAAGGCCCAGAAAGCCAAGCTTGGGATTTTGTTTGGAAGAACTGGAAACCTGGGAGCCATGAAAAATTTTGTGAAAATGTCATTCATTGAGGGGTAATTAGAAACAGTAAATTCACCCTTTTTCATCTATAGTTAGGGATTTTGACAAATGACATTGTGTACTCTCCATCAAGATCAAGGTTAACCAGTTTCACTAACCCAGAAAATCCTTTCATCTCTTGTTGTCATTTTCTCTCCCTGAGTCCTTGTGGTTTTTCTCTTTCCGGAATCATGCATCAATGGTGTTTTGGGCTTTCTAGTCTGGCTTCATTCACTGAGCACGATGCATTTGAGATTCATCTATGTAGTTGCTCATATCAGTAGTTTATTTTCTTTTGTTTCTTGTAGTATGTATTTCCCTACAGACTATTAGTACATTCACCAATTGAAGTATTTTTACTTTGCATCTAGGTTTTGGCAGAATTTTTGTTTTGTTTTTGTACCAGGGATTGAACCCAGAGGTGCTTAACCACTGAGCAACAATCCCAGCCTCACCCACCCCACAACCAGCACCCTTATGTTTTCTTTTTGAAAAATTTTTAAAATTTTGAGAAAGGGTCTTACTAAGTTGCTTAAGGCCTTCCTAAGTTACTGAGGCTTTGAACTTGTCACCCACTTGCCTTAGCCTCCCAAGCCATTAAAGTCATGGGGAACTGTGCCCAGCCAGTTTCAGGCAGTTATAAATAAAGCTGCTACAACAACCATTGATGCATAGACATGTGGACATAAGTTTTCATTTCTGTTGGGTAAATTGTTAAGGGTGGCATTGCTGAGTCATGAGATAAACTTATGGGACATTTTAGAAAACAACTCTAATGTTTCTATTTTGTACCAGCAATGAATGAGAATTCCAGTTGCTCCACATCCTCACTAGCATTTGATACTGTCATTGGTCACTATTCTTTTTTGTTTTCAAATTGTAGCCTGTCTAATAAATGAGTAGTGGTATATCACTAGGGCTCCACTCTGTATTTTCCTAATGACTAATGGTGTTGAGTATATTTTTGTGTCTTATAAGCCATGGGTATATTGATGGTGAAGTGTTTGCTCCAAACTTTGCCCATTTTAAAAACAAATGTGTTGTTTTCTTATTGAGTTTCAGGAGTTCTCTATACTGGATTCAGATGTATGTGTTGCAAATCTTTTCTTGCAATTCATGGCTTGACATTTTATTTTCTTCATCGCATCTTCCAAAGAGCAGGAGTCCTTAGTGTTGATGTTTTTCCAGCACTGAGGATCGAACCAGGGGTGCTCGACCACTGAGGATCGAACCAGGGGTGCTCGATCACTGAGCTTCTTCCCCAGCATTCGTTGTTGTTCACTCTAAAAGGAACCCCATGTCCTGTGGAGCAGTTTCTTTGCTTTCTTCCCCATCTGTGTCTTTATTGCTTTTTCTTTGAGCATCCACTAGGAATGATATAGTGGGCATCTTTGCCCTGGGATTCCTTTAGTATGGCAATCACTTAACTAAAGGCTCTTTCAGGAAGACTGGTGGGCGGCATCAGTGGGGGAGGGGAAGCTTCAGACCCTGAGATAGCTGAACAGACAGAGGAGCCTGTCTGCTCATCACCTCCCATCCACCACTGCCATATGTGGTTCCCTCCCAGCTGTGACTCCTGTGCTTGGCCCTTATTCCTCAGCCCTGTGGTCTGCCTGTCTTCTCCTCTCTCCAGCTTCTAGTATCATCATTGACTTTGCCTGGCAGCCTGTTCCATTCCTCCATCCTGTGGTTTTTCCTGCCCTAGGTCAGGCCTTAGTCCATTGCTCTTTCTCCTCTGCTCAGAGTGAGGCCTTCCATGTCCAGGATCCCCAAGTCTCAAGGGACCTAAATGTGGTCTGCCCTCTAAGATTCACCAGACAGGGCTCCTTTCTATTAATGGCAGCACTAATTTCAGGCACTGATTTCATGCTCCAACTTTCACTCCCAGCATACTCCATTCCCTGATTGCAACTCCTCCTAGGCTCACTTGCTTGGTGGTTGGTGGCAAAGACTCTGGTGAAGACCACATAAGTTCAAATCAGAGCTCTAGAACTGAGTAGCAGGGAGACCTGGGGTATGCTACTCAGCCCCTGGTCACTCAATTTCCCTATCTGTAAAACAGGGAATTGTGGGTTAATTCATGTAAACCTCATAGTAGAGTGGATGGCACCAGAGAGTGCCCTGTGTGCTGCTGTTACATCACTACCATTCCTTCCCATGGTCATCTACACATGTTTGTGCTCAACTTAAAAGTCATACAAGTCCCAGCCTTAACATCCCAGGCCTCCACTCCACCTGTTGTACCTTCTGGGCCTTATTTCCTGAAAGAGTTGATCTTGTTCACTAGCTCCCCCTTCACTTTCTGGCCCAGCTCAGCCCAGCCCTTGCTGTCAGGATGATGCTCTCATTAATGGCCAAATTCAGCAGACATCTTCAGACTACTCTTTCTGGTCTAGACACAGCCTCTGAAACCAGTAGTCGCTGTCTCAGCACTTAACTCTCTGGGCTTCTCCTCTGCATGTACCTGGGTGGTGTGAACTGGGTTGCCTACATGGTTCCCATGATACTCTCTCTATGCTCTACCCTTTCCACTCCCCTTGGTGCACAGGGCCTTAGGTTGCAGCTGCCCTCACCCACTGAAAGTAGGCTGGCCATGCTGTTTGCGGTGTGCTTTCCATCCCCAGTGCAGTGATGGGGCTTTGTTTTTTTGCTACTCGGTATTAAACCCAGGGGCACTTTACCACTGAGCTACATTCCAAGTCCCTGCTACTTTTTATTATGAATCAGGGTCTCACTAAGTTGCTGAGGCTGGTCTCAAACCTGCCTTAGTTTCCCAAATCACTGGGATTACAGGTGTGTGCCACCCTTCCTGGTTGGACCCAAGCATTTTTGGTGCCCTGAAATATTTCTGATGGGGGTGCATCTCCGTGGTAGAGTGTGTGCTTAGCATGTGCAAGGCCCTGAATTCTTCAATCCCCAGCACACAGAGAAAAGACATCTGAATCAATGAGTGAACCATCAAACAGAAGAATCAACATTTGGGGATAGAAGGAAAGAGGAAAGGAACAGAGAGAAGAATTGTGTCCTGACCCCCCAGGATAAGGAGAAGAAGGAGAGACAACAGGAAGTTGGGCAGAAGATGGGGCAAGAAGAAGATGCTGCTGAAGTTTGGTCCTGTGGAGTGTGAGGGTGTTTGAGACACAGAATTGGAATAGGAGCCCCAAGAGTGGAGCCAGTGAGAGAGGCTGGTCTGGGTGCCTCAAAGCTGTTGGATTCCAGTTGTGTGTGATAGGGTTCCATGTGGGGGGAGGACGGTATTCACATTTACTGCTCAGTTCTTACAAATTTACTATCATTCCTTAAACATTTTCTATACTTTATGTACAATCAATATTTTCTACACATGATATATATCTAATCAAATATTCTTTCTCAAAGTTTAAAGATTCTGTAATTTTTTAATGCTCTGCTATTAGTTTATTTCTTCTGGTACTAGGGATTGAACCCACAGGTGCTTTACCACCAAAGCTGCATCCCTAATTCTTGCTCTATTTTGTTTTGAGATAGGGTGTCACTAAATTGTTGAGGGCCTTGCTAAGTTGTTGAGGCTGGCCTTGAACTTGTGATCCTCCAGCCTCAAAATCCCAATTCCCTGGGGTTACAGGTGTGTGCCACTGTACCTGGTGGTATACTCATTTCTTATGTGCTGTGAACACCTTAAAGGAAGCAGAACCTCATAGAGGACATTGATTCGAGTTGCTTTTTTGGACATATTCTAGAGCTGTTCTGATGTGGAATCATCTTTCCTTTGGCAGAGGAGAGTGTTGAAGATGAAAGTCTTCATGTGTAGGCCATTGGAGACTTGGGGTGGATAGAGGTGCTGCTGGGCCACTTTCTACTATAACAGAGTATTATCTACCTAAAGCTCATGAAGTTGGGGTGAAACTCAACCTGTTCTGGAAGGAGGAGTGGTCGAGGCTGATGGATGGACTCAGGGGAAAGAGAAAGTAGAATAAGGAAGAGGAGAAGCCAGTCAGAGTCCTGGGAAGGACATGACCTTTGAGCTTGGCCTTTCCTGCTTTGTGTACTGAAGGTCTTCAGCTCAGATTTTCTTGGAAAATCTGATTTTTGACTAGGGAAATATGTCTGGGCATCCCCTGCTGCCACTGGTCTCCCAGATAGTGAAACTCAATGAAGGTAGATTTTTAGAAAAATCGAGTGGTAAGACACCTGCCTGGAAAGGAGACCGCCAAGGACAGAGCCAGACACTGGCCAGGAGCCACCTTCCACCAGTGGCCTGGGGGAGGATGACCTGAGGGAAGGTTTTGTACAGACCCCAGACTTCAAAGCATGTTGGACAAGCATCCTCAGTTTAGTCCTGCCAGCATGATGAGGAGCCGTCCTGGCAGACACACATTTACTCTGAAAGCTGACCAACTTGGACGTGCCAGCGTGCTGGGACAGATGGAAGATGCTTGGTTGAAAATTCAGGCCGTTGACTTTACAGGTGGCCACTGCTGTCCAGGGGAGGAAGTCTGGTCTCCAGTCAGAGCCCTCTCCCAGAAGGCAGCCAGGGAGCCCTGAGCGCCCACCCGCAGCTGCTGCCTGCCTTGGTGCCAGCAGAGCTGGGGGCAAGGGGCAGGTGGGCTCCCTGCTCTGGGTACAGCCTTATCAAGCCTTATGAGCACAACAGGGAAATGGATTCCCAGGTCCCCTCAGCTGCCCATCAGTCCTGCTGAAGCTCAGATGCAGCCTCCGAGGAGGCCCAGACCTCGCCCCTGCCTCAGGCTGGTGCAAGGCCCCGACTGCCCTTCAGGAGCTCTCCCGGCTGCTGGTTCAGGTTGGCGAGGCTGTCGGGAAAACAACTCCCTTGTAAGCCAGGCCTCTGCCGATGGCCAGGTCCACTGCTGACTGGGGACTAAGGCCCCCAGAGCCCCCGCTGTGGCTCTGTTGGCAGGAGCTGGCTCAAGACAGCTGTGGAGAGGGCCTCGCTCATGAAGCTTGGTGCGCAGGCTCCGGGGGAGCCTTGGGTCATAGGCGCCTGGCTCCGTGGGGCAGCTGGCCTGCAACCAGGAGAAGTCCAAGGGGCTGAGGAGTAGGAAGAGCCCCTCCTCCCACCTCCCCCAGTCACCTAAGCTGAGCTCTTCCCAGCTGCAGCCTCAGCCTCCAGGAGACCCTCCCTGCCCAAAGGTCTCGTCTCCCTCTCCTGTCCTGTCCCATGTGCCCAGCCCCTACCTCTGTCCACTAAGGGTGAACGTCAGGTCTCCCGAGATGCATGGCTGCCTGAGCATGGGAAACCCGTCATCTTTGACACTTCAGCCCCATCTTGGGCCATAAACCCATTGAAGGGTCAACTGGCCAATGTCCCACCATGGACCTCCCCATCCCTATAGCCAGGAGGGAATGCGGACACCTGGACAAGAATGTGTGTGACACATGTGGGAACCTTGGACAACCAGATGGATTGTTCTGGGGTTGTGTGCCCTGGTCACTGGACACTATGGCTTCCCTGGTCTGAACCTTCATGGATAAACACCCAGAGCCAAGGGCAGCTCCTGGGGTGGCCATGCAGCCTTGACTGCTGTCCCCACTGCCCACTCGCTCTCTCCAGTCCATGGCCAGCAAGGCCAAAGGTGGGGCAGAGGGGACAGTGAGCCATGCAGGTCTGCTCTGTCAGCACCTGACCCTTGCCTTCCCCGCCAACCTCTTCCCTCTGAGAGGTAGGTTCTGTCCATCCCTGCCCAGGTCCACCCTTTGCTGGGTAAATGAGAGACCCTGGCCACCTGGCCCGGTCCTTGCTTTTCTCTGGGCTGTGGGTTCTCCTCACACTACAACGTGGTCTTTTGTTTTGGGTTTAACCACTGACCACGTCCCCAGCCCTTTTTATTTTTTATTGAGACAGAGTCCCACTGATTGCTCAGGACCTCACTGAGTTGCCTCTCCCTCCCCTGTCCTGTCTGGCCTTGAACTTGCCACCCCCTGCTCAGCCCCTTCAGCTGCGGGTGTTTGTTTTTGGGTCAGCTCTGAGACACCTCCCAGCCTGGAACCATGGTGGGGACTGATTATAAAAATGTGGCAGTGTCCACCTGCCCCACAGGCTGGAGGTGGAAAGGCCCTCATGGCCCAGGGTGCTGCTGACCCCAGTCTGAGGGGCCATCTCTGTGGCCTGGCTCCACGCTGAGCCCCAGGAAGACCTGGCTGGGACCAGTTAGCCTGTGTTCAGGCCAGTGGCTTTGGGCTTTGTTGCCTTATGCGTGCAGTGGGCTGGGGACCCTGTCCTCAGGGGAGATGAGGATGGTGGCAGTAAACCACATTTGAGAGCCTGGTGACAGTCATTGATCTCAGAATGTGTCATTGTCTCATCAGGAGGTTGCGCAGGGGACAGCAGTTCACAGGATCCGTAGAGAAGAAGGGAGAGAGGGGACCTGGAGAGACTGAGTGGGCAGTTGATAAGGGACCCCCCAGCGTGGTACAGACGAGGGCGCCTGCCTCTGCGGGGAGAGAGGACATGGTCCCATAAGCCCCCCCCCAGGCAGAGGACCCTGTGGAAGCCGAGCTCTTCCTGTGCCTGCCGTCCCACTTCACTCAATCCCGTGGTCTCCACATGGGACTGCAGGTGACAGCAGCTTCATGTTCCCAGCAGGCAGGGTTCCACCGTGTCCACATGCCCGTTTCCTTGATCTGCCGTCTGTCCATGGGCCCTTGGGTGGATTCCCTACCTGGCTGTTGTGACCAGTGCTGCAGTGAACGGGGGCATGCAGGAGTCCCTGGGGCCCGAATCTGTTTGTTTGGATACATGTGCCCAGAAGTGGGGCCGGTGGGTCACAAAGGAGGTCCAGGAGGAGGGCCAAGAGAACCCAGGGAATGGGCGCAAAGCCCCTGGGGCAGGAGGAGGAGGTTGCCAAGTCCACCCCACAGCCAGGGACTATATGTGATGCATGTGTCCACAGAGCTGGAGGAGCGTATGGGGGGATAGGAAGGACATAGAATGAAACTGACATCATCATGACTGTGTGTATATGCATGACTGCAGGACCAATGTGATTCTGCAACCTGTATACTCAGAAAAATGAGAAATTATACCCCATCTCATTCAAATGTGTGATATGTCAAGGTCATTGTACTGTCATGTGTAACGAAGTAAAACAAATAAAAAGTTTTTAAAAAAGAGCTGGAAGAGAGAATCGTGAACCACAAAATTGATAATTGATATTTAAAGCAATGGATATGCTGATTATTCTGATTTGATCATCACACAATTTACACATATCAAAATGTCACATTGTACCCCATAAATACATTCTATTATTTGTATACATACAAATACATACAATTGAAACTTCCTGGAGATTACTTCCCTTCCAATAAATATGGTGCTCTTTAAAAAGTTAAACTGCAGCCAGGTACATTGGCACACACCTGTAATCCCACTGGCTTGGGAGGCTGAGGCAGGAGGATTGCAAGTTTGAGGCCAGCCTGAGCAACTCAGTGGGGGGTTAAGCAACTTACCAAGAGTGTCTCAAAATAAAATACATGTATATAGAAAGGAGCCTGGGATGTGCTCAGGGATTAAGCGCCCTGGGTTCACGCCCTGATGCAAAAACAAACAAAAAAAAAACAAAAATCATGACTGCCTGGCATTTCACCCATACACCACATGCCGTTCTCATTCGCTCAGCAGGTCCTACTCTAGTCACCGCCTGGGCCTGATGACACTCTTCCTTTCCATGGTCTTCCCAGGGGACTGGGAGCCTTTCCTTGGTTCATTCCTGTTTTATGGGTGCTCTTTCTTCAAGCCCTTCCACTGCCTTTCTCTTGGGCGGTCCCGCTTTTCTTAATGATTTCGTACTATCATTCAATTCAAGAAAATCCATTTCTTGGGACAAACGTTATTCTTCTATCTGTAGGCACACAACCCATGTAGACATGTGGTGCCTCATGTTTGCTCCTGACTTAGGTCCTGCTGTTTAGGAGTCACTATGTGCCTTTTCTCCTTGGTTGTGATATCCATCTTGGAAAATCTTCCTGCTCTGAGGTCACTGCACACAGCTCCCCTGCTTTCCCCTGTGACCTGTAGGGAGCCACATCAACCCGAGCAGAGCTGGATATGGGTGTGCCCTCCCAGGGGGGCTGAGACTGGAGTCAGAGCATGAGGGACCAGGACAGAGCATGGGGTGCTAGGTAGCAGGGACGTGGCTTGGGACTCCCAGGTCCTGCTGGCCCAGGAGGGGCTCCAAGGGCACATTGTGTTAGTCAGCGTTTTGCGGCTGTGACTGAAGGACCCGACCAGAACAATTTTAGAGGAGGGCTCCTCTGGGCTGCAGGTGAGGCAGAACATCATGGCAGAAGAGTGTGGCGGAGGGAAGCAGCTCACATGGTGATCAGGAAGCTGAGAGAGACTCCACTGTGCAGATGAGCCACGTCCTCCAGCCACACCCACCTGCATCCAGTGACCACCCAGGTAATCCCATCAGGGACCAAGTCACTGACTAGGTCAAGGTGTAGCCCAGTCACCGCTCCTGCAGACCTTCCTGTGTGTCTCACACCTGAGCTTCTGGAGGACACCTCATCTAAACCACAACCACAGCTTTGGCCCCCACCAACAGCAAGTAGATGCACTTTCCTCTTAGCATGTCCAACTGTGGGTCCCTCCCAGGTGCTGCTGGGCTCCACAAGGAGGGGACCCTCCAAGGAGGTACCTGTGAGCCTGGGCCCTGTGTCAGCAGCCGGGGGAGAGCTGGGGGAGGGGGAGGCAGGAAAGGACAGAGCTGCCATGGGGCTCTGGCCATGCCTCCTCCTCGCCTGCGGGCCTGGGTCCTCACTGGTCTGGAGAGCTGTGCTGATGTAAAGAGTGGGGCCCTGGCATTTCACAGAAAGCAGCACTGAGGTTCATCCACCTTCCATCCCCTCCCCAGGTTGGAAAGGATGCTGTTTCACCTGCTCATCTCCCATGTGCACCACAGTCCATTTCCCTCCTGCATTGCTTGTGCCCTGGATGGACTGATCCATTTGTAATTCCACCCTGCTCCAGGGAGTGGCTGGCCTTGGACTGCCTTCTGGGCACTCAGGAAGTGATGTGAACCTCTCCATGGCCTTCCATAACCCGTGTCCTGTGGGTGGATTTGCTAGTTCAGGAGTCTCTCACACACTCAGGGGGCCCGGAGAGGAGGGTAGCACATGTTAAGATCTCTGCACCCTCATCCCTCAGGGAAGCCTGACATCTGGTACACACAAGCTGCCCCCTGAAGGCTGCTCAGGACCTCCCCCTTGTCCCAAGCTCTGGGAGAGGGGTTTCTTAGCACAGTTTATTGTTCATCTTCAGGTAATGTTGGCATTTCAATTCCAGTTGGTTCTCACACACCTGTATGGTATTATGTTCCTCGTGTAAGTAGCATGTGTTTTTTGTGTTATCTGTTTTAGCCTTTTTGCTGCTGTGACCAAAAAACCTGGAAAGAACAACTTTAGAGGAGGAAACATTTATTTGGGGGTCACAGTTTAAGAGGTCTTAGTTCTTAGATGGAGGACTCCATTCCTTGGGACCTGGTGGGAAGCAGAGCATTACTGCAGGAGAGTTTGGAGGAGAAGGAGAGTGGCTGGGAACAGGGCACCAGGAGGAGAAAGAGGGAGGAGGAGGAGAGATGGGGGAGGGAGAGAGAGGGAGGGAGGGAGGGAGAAGGGAGGGAAGGAGAGGGAGAGGGAGAGAAAGCAATCAGTTTAATGTTCTTCTTCAGGTATCGTTGGGCATTTCAATTCTGGTGTGTTCTCACACACCTGTATGGTAGTATGTTCCTCATACAAGCAGCATACACATTTTTTTGTGTTTTCAGTTTTACGGAGAAGGAGACTGATTAGATTAAGACTCATAATCTGATCATTTCACTTCTGAACTTTCTTGCAGGGTCTCATGTGAGTTTGGGGGACACTCGCATCTAAACCATAACAATACCTTTCTATACTGTTTAAATAGGATTTATTGACCTCCCCAAATGACATACGGTATGTGACATATGATAAATGTCAAGTGCTGGTGGTGACCCAGGGCTTGGTCTCCCTCCTTCATAGGGACCTTCTAAGAGGCTTCTTTCTGCCCTCTGCAGGGCGGCCTGACCTGGTGGATCCCCTCTGGCCCTTCCCACTTTACTGAGTCGGCCTGTATCTTCATGCAGCAGACTGGCTGTCTGTGCTTTATTCAAAGGCACCAGCCCCTGTCACCTCTGCCATTGGCTTTTTCGCTCAGTGTGAAGGTGGAAGGTGGTGGTCAAGTGGAGGGGCTGTGCCCCACGCCTCGTCCCTGCTGCCTGGCGAGGACTCGCTCACCAAGGGCTGTCCTCCTGGCCCTGCCTTGCCCTGTTGTAGATGCCAGGCTGGGAGCATCCTGCACATGTGTCCCTGCTGTTTACACAGATCTCAGGTGTTTGATTTTTGTCATTGTTTAAAGGCACACAGTTAGAAATGGATTTGCTGGGTCATAGGTTATGAATATATTCAGTTTTTACAGATGAAGTCAAATCATTTTTCACTATCAGAATGTTTGTAAGAAATAATATTTAAGCAGTCCAATTGCTTCACATATTTGTCTATAAATGTCAGAATTTAAAATAAAATCCCTCACTCTCCTTGGCTTGAAGCATGAATTCTGCTCTTCATTCTTAGGGCAGGTCATTAACACAAGCTGGAGTTTCCTGTGCTGCATTCTGTGAAATGCTCACCCACCTATTTGACTGTGGGCTGCTGTTAACTATGATTATTGAGAAGATGTTTTCATTCCGCATTATGGACATCAGCCCCGCGACTGGTAAGTTCGATTGCGGCTTGCACTCGGCACTTTTATGATGACTCCATGAAGAGTCCTTTTCTTTTACGGTTTGCTCTGGGGCTGTGTAAATCAGCCTTCTCGGCAGTCACTGCTATCTTTGACAATGTCTCAAGATCTTCATCTCCTTTCTGTGCCTGATCTTCATCTCCTTTCTGTGCCTACGCCGCCTGCACCCCGGGCCAGGTAGAGGTCTGATGCCGCACCTTCTCCTGCAGCCCGCAGGACAGGTCATCTCAAGGGTATCCTTCACCCACCACACCGCATGTCTGCTCAAGGTCAGGGGTGGGCACCTCTTGCTTTTTCACTAATGAGGACACAGGTTTCCTGGTCTTGCTCTTTCCTTGCCAAGTCTTTATAGAGGACTTCCCTAGTCTGCAGTGTCAGGTGGTAGATTTTCAGTTTCTCCTGGACTCTGCAGGGCCCAGGCTCTGTGGTGCCTGGAGCAAGGCTGCAACCTCCTCTGACCCCTTCCAGGCATCCTGCTGCTCCTGGGCTGGTGCACCCTGCTGCTCGCCCTCCTCCGGGGCTTGAGCTCCTGGCTCTTCCACTCATGGTGCCTCTCCTCCCCACGGCCCTGGACTATTCTGTGGTAGTTCGGGTTCCTTTAGTGAAGGATTCTTGCTTGTTTCTTTTGGTGTGGATCCTGTTCTGTCACCGAGGGCAGGGCAGGAGGGAGCCACCCTGACCTGATGGTTCCCTGACCTTATGGAGCTTGGTCTATGAGGAAGGCAGGAAAGGAGTAATAGAGATGAGCTCTTAGGTCAGTGGACGGATCTGTTAAGGCAAACGCAACAGGGGGCGGGCACCGAGGGAGGGATGGAATCTTAGGGGTGTCACCAGGGCTTCCCCGAGACACAGTGCCATGGCTCTGGGAGCGAAGCTGGAGATCTGGAGGAGGACACATGCCAGGCATGGAGGAGGCCAAGGCAAGTGTACTGGCCTGGGGAAGGCTCAGCCACAGGCCAGGTGGCTACAGGGGGACACCGGGAAGATGGCAGTGACAACCCTGAGGATACAGAGTGCTGTGGGTCCTTCCTGTTGAGACAACCAACTGAGGGTCCAAATCATTTGAGAAAAAAAAAAGTCTGTTCTGAACATGTGCAAACTGCCTAGTCCCTGTGGCAGTGCCATGTGACAGTGCCCTGTGACAACTTCCTATTCTGCACGGATGCTTGCTGAGTACGTAAGTCGTCCAGAGGTGACTGACACTCCCTGGGAGGGTGTGCGCAGGCTGTGAGCGGCACACTTGAGGTGGTAAGGGTCCCGGCTTAGGTGGTGGGCATCCTGGACAGAGCCTGCCGACATGGAGGGTCAACCTGCTTACTTTAAGAAAGGCCCAACGGCAGACGTTCAGTTTGAAGGGTCAACAATCTAATAAAAAAAACATGCTACTCAATCATATATTTCTAATGAAACTGATAAATATAGATGCCCCTCAACTGAAACACAAATGCTTAAAGGTGTAGAAATCAAGTACACGCTGCGTCTTACGAATTGTTGGGAGGAAAATAGACGTGAGGGTCCTACTTTACAAAGAACGCTGCCCACGGTGAGATCAACATCACGAGGCACCAACTTCTATAAAACGCAGTCCTCAGGAGCAGCAGTCTTCATTGGTTCCAGGATTAACTCCCACGTTCATTGCTGTTCAAATGTTTCCATTGATCAAAAGCCTCCCTGATGGAGGACTATCAACGTGGGGAAATACATGGTGCTTCTGGATTCTACTCCACTGCTCCTCCCTCTCAGACCATCCTGCACCCCTTCCACGTTCCGAAGTGATTTTCAAGGACTGGGCCTCCCGTCAGGGCCTGGCACCTCCAGTTCTTTTGTGTCCTTGTTTTGGTCCCTTGTCAATGGGGACCCTGCCATTGCCTGCTCTCATTTTACCCGTGTCCTTTCTGTCCCGAGTTGTGTGAAAACCTTTAGCCACACGGTGGCCAGGAGGAGCCCACCCAGTCAGGAAGGCCCTGCCTGTGTGTGACCTTAGCCTTCACCCCATGAGCAGGCCCTATGTCCTGCGCTGCAGGTACAAGTAGCTCAACCTGCATTTTGTCATTTGGACCAGGACCCTGGAATGTCAGCCCAGCAGAACAGAAGTGCTGTATTTGGATCGTGAACAGGAGCACGCCTGGACCCCCAGAGGTCTCCAAGGCTGAGACCCTGCAGGGCAATCTGAAGAACTGAGGTAGAGGCAGAGCGTCCTGGGCTTCACAGGGCAAGCTGGGGACTCACATGACACCCCTGGACACCACGGCTGCTGTAGGCCTGTGAGCCCCTCCTGGAATGTGCACACAGACCTGAGGGCCAGAGAGCGTCTGAATAGTCACCTTCAAAAGCTAATGCTAGCTGCTCTCACGGGGGATCCACAATTTTCTCTCCCACCCGAAACAAAGAGAGCACCCTGGGCACTCCCATCCTCCAGTTGTTATTTAGCAAACTTGTCAATCAAATGTGTGTAGAAAGGGACCCATTTACTAACAAGCCTGAGGTCTCTTCTACATCTTCTGGCCCTGTATGCATTTGCCTGGATACAACATTTAAATAAAAACAAATTAAATACACTAATCTATTTATTTCTAGTTTTTATTAGTGCATTGAATAAATCTTTCCCTATTCTGAATTCCAAAAGAAACTCCGTTATTTTTTTCCATGAGAAGATTGGCAGTTTTGTTTTTGCCATCATTAAATAAATACATTTGGAGCTGGTTGTGTCTATGGAGTGAGGTAGGGGTTCATTTTATTTTCCATTCTGCTTACCAACAGCCCCCATTTTCTCCTATTTATTAAGGTGCTCCTCCTATCATAATCTGAAGCTTCATTTATATCATGAGTTTGCTTCTGGGATCCATATCTTATGTTCCCTCCCCCCCACCCCCATGACCCCTTACCAGAATATTAGGACTTTCTGTAAAAGTGGAGGAAAACAAGTCTGTTTCCTTTCCTCGTCCATCTCATTCAGAATCATCCTGGATTTCCTATACCTTTACTTTTCTGTATGAATCTTAGAATCATCTTAAAGTTCTGTTAATATCCTTTTTAGGTATTTGGGGAAAGTGATTTAAATCTAAAGATCATATCACACTAGGAATGATTGACAGCTTTTATGCTGGTAGATCTTCTTATCCACAAAGATGGCATTTTAAAAAATAAGCCTTTTTTTTTTTAAAGAGAGATAGGTAGAGAGAGAGAGAGAGAATTTTATTATTTATTTTTTAGTTATCGGTGGGCACAACATCTTTGTATGTGGTGCTGAGGATCGAACCCGGGCTGCATGCATTCCAGGAGAGCGCACTACCACTTGAGCCATATCCTCAGCCCCAGCAGTTTTAAAATTTATAGAAAAATTGTGATTTTTAACATAGCTTTCCTTATTGCTAACATCTTATGAGTGGGGCACGTTGATGACCACTAATAAACAAATATCAATGCTTGAATCTTTCAACTCAGATTTCTTGAATTTTTATCTAATGTTCCTTGCTAAATCCTTCTATGATTTCTAAAAGTTCTTCCATGTATTAAATTGAGTTTTTTTATAAACAATTATTGACTCTACAAATAATGGTAATTTTAGCATATCCATTGAAATCCTGCATCTCTATTTTCTTAATTGTTTTTCATTGTTTTTGTGCTTGTTGGTATTTTCAATATAACACTGAACAGAAGTGTTGGCAGCTGACTTTTATATCTCATTTTTTTCCTACTTCAAGGGACTGTTTCTAAGCTGCTCCATCTTAGATTCATTTTTTTTCTGGGTATTTCTAGGTTTTTTGTTGTTGTTGTTTAATAAACATTATTGTTTGGTAAAGATGCCTAGTTATCTTCTGAATTTAGGAAATGCTTTCTGACATAAAGAGGGGTTAACTTGGCCATGAACTTTTGAAGTCTGGCACCCACACAGAAGGGGGAGTGGAACCTAGATGCACTGGTGCGTGACCCTCCACCAGGTGGACGCCCTCCTGCAGGAGTCAGCACTGAGGTCAGGACGATGCGGGTCCCTGCATCCTGGGGAAGCCCACTGCTGCCCACTCCGTGGGAGTTCTGCCTCTGTCCTTCGTGCCCTGAGGTTTCATCCCAGCATGCAGCTGCGGTGCTTCGGGCATCGTAGGTGAGGGCTCTACTGCTCCGAGCACTTCATTGTTCAATACATGGAGCGTGATGTTTCCTTTCCATTATTCATGGACATCTGGGATATTTCTAGCTCCAACATAGTGAATAATGCTGGTATAAGCTTTTGATGTGTCTTTTGAAGAATCTACGTGTGCAGGTGCCAACAGAGGGATGAAATTGCTTGTGTAAGATGTGGGCTTGTTGAGCTGTGGAGAACTTCAGCAAAGATTCTCCCAAACAGGCTGTTCCCAGTACACGCTCACAAGCACAGCATGAGCCTCATCCACTCCGGGGCTAGGTCAAGGCCTGCTCCTGCCCATCATCCACATTTGGACCTCCTGGTGCACATGAATGATGGTGTCATTTCATCCCTCTGATGACCAACGGAGTGCAGCAGACCCCCGTGTGAGTTTGACCATTTGGATGTTGGCTTTCATGAAAGGTCCCAGGTTGAGGGCCTTCTGAGCCGCCTGTACCTCTGACTGACTCACACACACTCCACCTAGGACCTGGGCACATGTGCCACGTGGATTCCACTCTTTCCTGCCTCACTGTGTGTGTGTCTTCCACTGCATGACTGTGTCTTCTTGGGAATGGATGCTCTTAGCCGGGAAGCGGTCCAACGTGGCTCTTCTCTGTCCTTCATGCTTCACGATTTTAGCACCAAGTATAAGGTTTTAGTTACTCAGAGCCCATGAAGATGTCCTTCTAGGTTCTGGGTACCAATGCATTGTTAACCTGGGATATTAATGCTAACATCCCTCTTTGGCTGCCATTTGCATGTGGAGGGACGCACCACAGGAGCCACTTAGGGCTGCTACTAGACTATGCCGTTTGCTCCCACTCTGCATGTGCGGTGTGTCTTTTGCTGTAGTCAGGTGGTTGCACAGGTGTGGGCTTGTCTGGGAAAGCTCAGTGTGGTCCTACTGCATCTGTCCAAGCTGGCAGCCATGTCCTGTACAGCCTTTGATAAAGAGCTGCGCCTCCGTGGTGCAGGGAGGCCGCTGCGGCTTCCCCCTGCCTAGGCTCTTCCCTGGGGTCTGCAATTCCACATGACCTTCAGACTCAGGTCTGAATTTCTACACACTCAAATATGCTCTTGGAATTTTAATTTAAATTACATTAAATCTATTTATTAATAAAAGAAAAACTGTCATTTTTATATTAACAAATATGTTTCCTTTTGTAAGTAGGACTTTTCTAAAAAAAAAAATCATAATTATTTTCAAACTGTCTATGAAGGACCCGCTTTGGTTTGGGTTTTTGTATTTCTAATCTAATGTGTTCATGAAAGAAAATAAAATGTGGTAATGTTGAGATTTCCATAAAAATTTTATCTCATCATAAACAGTTAACATTTTACCACCTGTGCTTTGTGTTGCACTATCATAAAGGTCATATACATCTTTCATTACATTAATTTCTAGGTATTTGTTTATTTGATGCTATCAGAAAATACATCAATTTAGTATTTTTGTTCTGCATATTTTGTTTCTGATACGCTAAAACATATTGAATTTTATATTTGTTTTATATTATTCTTGCAATATTTATTTACTAATTCTGACTATTTGGACTCCTTTGGATTTCTAAACCCATAAATTATATCATCTGAAACAAAAATTTTGTATTCTCTTTTTAAGCTTTTTTGGGCCTTGTCACTTGTTTTCCTTGCCATATTGCACTGGCTGTGATCCACTTTGCATTGAGTTTGCATTGAGTTTGCTGCATGGCTGTAGATAGGTGTATTCCTGCTGTTGCCAAGGACAACATTTCTCAGAGATCTCCTTGTCTATGTTAGGCTGTCTGCTCTGCTCTGACCCATGTTGATGCAGAAATTTTGAGTTTCAGAGGTCTCAGCCTATGGGAAGCCAGCTCCATTGCTCTGGTCATGATGTGAGAAAAACTATCATGGAAGAAGGGTAGTTTGCAAGAAGCCTCTAAACCCATAGCTTCTATGAAGCAGAAAGAAAGGAGGACCAAGTGGCAAAATATAAACTCCAAGTACATGCCCGCAGGGACCTCCTTCTTCCAGACATGCACATTCTCCATTTACCAACCAATGCAGCACTTCTTCCAAATTATGAATCCACCCAATGGTGCCATAATCCATGAATAAATCCAAACTCATAATGTGATCATTTCACCTCTGATTATTCCCACATTGACTCACTTCAGCTTTTGAGGTACACTGAACTCCAAAATTTTACATGCCACCCATGATCCCCCAAAGCTATTAACATCTCACCCTGGAAAATGTGTGCAGTATATTTACAGTAGATGCCCAAATCTAAATAGTTTTAGCACTGCTCCAAACTGCAAGTTCAGAGTCTCTTCTGGGACTCAAATTAGACTTTTGGTTTTCAGACCTTGTAGGAATCAAAATCAACTCATGTATAACTAAGGTACAGTGGCACAGAGTAGGTATTTCCATTCCAAAGGGAGAAATAGACACGCAGAAAGTAAAGCTGGCTATGATCAAAACCTAAATGTAGCTGGGCTAACAACACCTCTTTCCCCATGCTCAGCATCTGGGCACATGTTGTGGACAGTGGGCTCCCAAGGACTTGGGCAGCCTTGACCCATGTCCTCTCACATAGGCTAACTGTATCCTTAGCCAGAAATCTCCTGACATATAGTCCACATTGCCACCATCTCTGAGTCCCAGGGGTCACTACTGAAGATTTAACTTCCTTCCACAACTACACACATGACCCTCTCAGGGCCTACTTACATGAATTCTCACTTTGTTACACTTTGACCTTCCTGGCCGACCTTTGCAATCCTATGGAAGCCTTTATGACCATCTAACTCCAGGATTCTGCATTCCTGCAGAACCAGCACCACATGCTTGAAGCCACTGTCTGCCCCCATCTCAAGCAGTAGCCAAGCCTCTGAGGAACATGGAAGGGGCGAGTTTTGTGTGGCTGAGTGAGCATGGAGAACAAACTTCCTAGTAGTTTCTCTTCTCAGTGGAATTTGTATATTCATACCTTGTGAACATGATTTGTGAATCTGGCCAATTCCTGAAATGACCTTAAGCCACTTCTCTACTGTGTCTGTGTAATTTTTTAGAATCTCTTTGGTGACTATAATGCATTAACAACCACAATTCCTGAGGCCCAGTATTACTCCCCCTTTTCTGACCAAAATGTAAGCTTACACTCTTCCTTGTGCTCCACCTTCTTTCTCCCAGTAAACATGAATAAAAGCTTCTAGAAACATCGATATCATTGCTTGAATGCTGTGCTTCCTTGACATTTCTTCCATCAGAGTAATGAGTATATCACCTCTAAATTTAGCCACAGGAATGCGATAGGACATAAGCATAAAGTAGACAACATCTTTGACAGAATGTAACATAAATGTCTTCTACTCCCTTTTCCAGCAGAATCCTCCTCCTGTGCAAACTCATGAGCACAGTATTTCCTAGCAACAATCCTATCAGCATTGTTGCTTAGAGCTTCCACCAGAATCACATGATAAGTTCATTAACAATGTTCAAAGCTTTTCCAGCATACATCTCTAAACTATTCAAAGTATCTATCCCAATTATCAAAGTCCCCACAAGTTTCTGAACCAAATATTTAGGCAAGTCACTGCAAACAACTCACCTGTTGACACCTATTTCTATTCTAGGTGGCTTTTTTTTGTCTGTATGAAAGAGATGACTAGAATAATTAGAGGAGGAAAAATTTATCTTTCTTGGATTCAAAGGTAATTCACAGTCAGCTGTGTTCCTAACTCTGGGCACAATATGAGGCCAAACATCCTGTCAGAAGAGTGTTGTTTAAGAAAGCAGCTCAGGCATGGCCACTTGGAAGCACAGAGGCGGCAATTCACCAGGCACAAAATGGAAACCCCCATGCACGTTCACATGGAACTACTTCTTCTAGCCAATACCTACCAGCTTATACTGGTCTCTCATTAAATCCTATGCATGCATTAAAGCTCCTGTAACTCTATCTTTTCACCTTAAATATTTCTTGCATTGTCTCACACAGGAGCTTGTGTGGGACACCTCATATTGAACACTGTAACACTTTATAGTGTCCTGTTCAAATATGATTTGTCCTGTATTGCAAAAAGCCCATTGAAACCATGCTGAGAGCAATAAGAATGGTCCCTTGAGTGAAACTATAGGAGGCCAGACTAATGGAAATATTTTGAATAAAATGTGTCCTTTCACAAGTGATGGTTTGTTTTTGCTTTTTGCTGGAATCTTGTGTCACTCTATATCCAAAAGCAAAGAGAGTTCAGCATCCCTGTGTTTGCCAACTAAGATAAATGAAAAAGACAAAGTTCTGACCTGGCACTGATATGGGTTATTTCCACTATGGACCAGTACAGGGACATGCTCCGTGGGCCCTATTGCATGGTGTCTGTTGTCCCTGCTGCATGCTGCATCACTGACACCCCCTCACAGCTCTGATCTCTACTGGGACTGCACTGCAGTGACCTACATATTCTGCCCTCAGGGAGCATGAATGAGAGAAGGCAGGCTGAGGACCTTGAACTATACTACAGAGTAATAGTGACCCAAACAGCATGGCATTGGCATCAAAATCGCCTCATACATCAATGGTACAGAATAAAAGACACAGGGAGTAACCCACATAATTACAGCTATCTTATATGAGACCAAGGCACCAAAAATGAACATTGGAGAAAAGATAGCCTCTTTGACAAATGGTGCTGTGAAAATTGGAAATCCATATGCCACAAAATGACATTGAACCCCTATCTCTCACCATGAAGAAAACTCAATGCAAAGTGGATCAAAATTAAACAGAGACTGTATCTACTAGAAGAAAAAGTAGGCAGAATTCTCCATCATGTTGGATTAAGCCCCAGCTTCCCTCATAAGACACTTATAGTGGAACAATTAAAATCAAATAAAAGGGATGGATTAAACTAAAAAATCTTCTCAGCAAAGGAAACAATCAGCAAGGTGAATAGAGAACCTCCATTTTGGGATCAAATTTTTAACAGTCACACATCAGATAGAGCCCTAATCTCTAGGATATATAGAGAACCCAAAAAACTAAACACCACAAAACCAAATAGCCCAATCAACAAATGGGCTAAGGAACTGAGGAGACACCTCTCAGAAGATGATATACAATCAATCAACACATGTATTTTAAAAAGCTCTACATCTTTACCAATTAGAGAAATGCAAATCAAAACTACTCTAAGATCTCATCTCACTCCAATCAGAATGGCAGCTATTAAGAATACAAACAACATTAGGTGTTGGCAAGGATGTGGGGAAAAAGGCACATTCATACATTGTTCATGGGACTCCCAATTGGTGTAGCCAGTATGGAAAGCAATATGGAGAATCCTTGGGAAAATGGGAATGAAATCACCATTTGATCCAGCTCTCCCACTCCTTGGTCTATGCCCAAAGGACTTAAAAGCATCATACTATAGGGACAGAGCCACAACAGCTATTGTGAATTCTGTTTCTAGTAGCAGAATTCACAATAGCTAAACTGTGGGACCAACTCAAATGCCTGTCAGTAGATGAATAGATAAAGAAAATATGGTATGTGTACACAATGGAATACTACTCAACAACAAAAGAGAACAAAATCATGGCATTTTCAGGTGAATGGGTGGAGTTGGAGAATATAATGGTAAGTGAAGTTAGAAAATCCCCCCAAAACCAAATGCAAAATATATTCTCTGATATAAGGAGGCTGATTCATAGTGGGATTTGGAGGGGGAGCATGGGAGGATTAGATGAACTCAAGATTGGGCAGAGGGGTGGGAGGGGAAGAGAGGGAGCCTAAGAGTAAAAAAGATGGCATAACGAGATGGATATCATTACCCTAAGTACATGTATGAAAACACGAATGGTGTGGATATACTTTGTATACAACCAGAGATATGAAAAAATGTGCTCTCTATATATGTGTGATATGAGCTGTAATGCATTCTGCTGTCATGTATAAAAATTAGAATAAAAATAAAATAAAACCTGAAAAGTAATCAAACAAAAAATACCTTCAATTGACCCCAAGTTTATTCAGAACAAGGTCAATGGCATTATGGCAAGCATTTACAGAGTGGCCTCTTTCTACTCCTTGTTTATGTTTCTACCTCTAGTTTTGCATTTTCTCCTCCTTTAACATATGTTATCAAATAGTATTTTGTTATCTTTTAAGCAACCTGAAATATTAGGGGGATGAGATGACAGATAAATGTAATGTTTTTGAG
Organism: Ictidomys tridecemlineatus; assembly: GCF_052094955.1. NCBI lineage: Eukaryota > Metazoa > Chordata > Mammalia > Rodentia > Sciuridae > Ictidomys > Ictidomys tridecemlineatus. The sequence continues at coordinate 64,998,550 of NC_135478.1, read as the reverse complement.
AAATACAAAGCTGCTCTACTCCAGCTTCTTCAATATAGAGAATGTGAAGCAAAGCAAAGCATAGTGTACAGAGTCATGGAAACCAGCACCTCAGGGTTCTCATGAGGACACACATCATGGAACAGTTTCATGGTCAAAGTCATGGTGCTATCAAACTGTTGACAACTTACATAACTTCATTGCTGCCCTGTTTCTGGCCTGGTCACATTTTCTCCTGTAAAGCCCAATTCTGCTTTCTATGTAAACACAACATGCACTCGTTCTTACATCAGTTCCAATCCACTGTGATTTACGCTTTATAGTCATTTTAGATGTTTTCTTTTCATTCTGAAGGATTTTCAAACTTAAGAATTCCATAAGACTGTTAAGAGAATTTTTATAAGGCCTTTCCTAATTGATCTAACCAATCTTATTGAATCAATCTTGTTGAGCAACAGATTTTAAAGATTTTAACATATCATTAATGGCGGAGACAGGTCTATATTATAATAGTTGAAATATTCATCTATGCATGTGAATTATTGAAGTCAGGGTATTTGAAAATGAATGCAAAACTTTTCTTCATAGTGGGGGAGGGAAGACCACTGAAATTGCCTGGACATGAGAGTTATTTTGAATTTCTAGAAGAGGTCACAGACTTTTCACATTTTGCCACATGTACTTTATCTTGCCTCTTTCCCTAATTAACCTTTCTAAGCAGTTTGAGAAGTGTATTTGTGTCTCATACCCCTGGACACTTAATGCCTTTACTCTGCTATGAATTGTCTAGGATAGCACATCCTCTCCCATAGCCCTGGAATATTCCTACATTCAGGAAACTAACATTGACATAATACTCTCCTCTAGTCTATAGCCTAATTTGGTAGTTGCCTGTTGTCTTAATCCATGCTTGATTTAAGTCCAGGCTCCCACAGTTTATACACTTATCACATCTATTTAGTCTCCTTTATAGTTGTAGAAAATTTTCAATTTGCTTACTTCTGAAATTTAGAGACAAAGACTGTGGCATTTCTCTCTCTGTGTGTGTGTGTGTGTGTGTGTGTGTGTGTGTGTGTGTGTGTGTGTGCGCATGTACACATATGTGCTGCTTCAATGGTGATAACATCTTCAGCTATTATGTCTAAAGCCAACATTTGCAAAGCACATTTTACCTCAAAAGCAACATTGGGAAAACATTGCAAGCAGAAATCAGATCCCAAATATGTGGTACCAGGCCTACAATATACAAATAGCTGTCGACGTGTCTGCCATGCTTACCAAATTATGTCAGTCTAAGAACTTGGCAGGCAGGAGGTGACTAGAACATGACAGCCTTTGAAGGAGGGGTCGTATCCATGGCCTCTTCACTGGCAGCCTGGGAGGTTGGTGGTGCAGACGCCCTCTGTGCCAGGATGGAGGACGGTGAGTGGTCCTTCACTGGCAGCATGGTAACCATGGGGGCATTGGGAAGAGAGGCTCTTTGCTGTCTAGGAGGGTTCCCAGATGCAGGCTGAGGGGTGGATGGTGGGACAATAGAATGGGACATATTGGGGTTGGGTTGGGAGAACTGAAGGGTTGGGGGGCCGGGGAGGACTGGTCCCTTTGCTGGCTGCCTATGCTGCCTACGGCCATGGACACTGCATTGTGGGCCAGAGCTGTCACTGGACACAAAAGATTTGAAAATGACCACAATGGAAGGAGTGGTAGTGTCCATGGCCTTGTCTTCAGGCAGCACAGCAGGATTCTGGGAAAGGTGAGCTGATGACATGGCAATGAGGGTTGGAGGGGCGGAGTGTTGGCCCTGGGTATTGGGGTTGTGGGTGGAAGGGACAGGAGTGGGTCTTAGGAAGGAATGAGGAGAAGAAGGAAGAGGGGCAGCAGGAGGAGCAGCCAAAGGAAAGGGAAAATGAGGAGGAGGAGGAAGAAGAGGAGGAGGAGGAAAAGGAGATGGAGGAGGAGGAGGAGGAAAAGGAGATGGAGGAGGAGGAGGAGAGGGAATAGGGAGAGGGTAAGGAGGGAGAGGAGGAGGAGGAGGATAAAAAGAAGAAAGGAGAAGAATCAATACACATGGGGGTTGGGGATTCAGTTCTGGAAGAGGTAGGATTGGAAGGGAAAGGGACCTGGGTATGAGGTGTGGGGAGGTGGGAACTGGGAGGTATCACAGGTCTTGACAGTTGTGTGGTTGAGTGAAACACATTAGGGGTAACTCCAACTTGGGGACTGGGGCTGAAGGGAGAAGGAGGTTTAGTGGGAAGAGGCAGAGGAATGGAAGTTGGGATTTTTCCCTCATCTTTATTACATGAGGGGGAAGGTGGAGGAATGGGTAGGTTCAGGGGCCCAGCAGGCTGGAATTCCATCTGCCTGCTAGCAAGGATGGTTGCTATGGGAAAGGGGTCAGTGGGTGGGGAGAGGGGGCCTGCATTCCAGGAAGGGCCTGCAGGTGGGGAGGATGAATGGACAGTGGTGGTGCAGTACTCCAGATCCTCTCTTCTGCCCTGTGAGACTTCTGCCTCAGGCTCCACTTTGTTACTTTTCGCACCCTGAATCCTCCTCAGAGTGCCTTTTGTACATAAAAGTGGCCACTTTGCAGGTGGGGGCAGCCCATCCTGATGCCAGGCAATCAGTGATGGCAGGGCCACTGGCATGAGCTGTTTTCTTTTATTTGGCCTCCTGGAAGCAGCAGTTAGTGAGGGCCAACTCTGGGATAGAACACAGGTTGGCTTTAGGCCCTGCTCTCCCTGGATGGATGCTTTGGAGGTTGGAGAGGTGGGCGGATCCAGTTCACCTACAAGCTCCTGGGCCCACTTGTCCAGTGTTAAGCAGCCCTCAGCTTTAAGCAGGACAAGCACTCCTTGAGCAGGGCAGTGGGAGCTGCAGGTGACAGGGCTCCCATATGTCAAGTTCTTGGGAGACACCTGGGCCCTCTCTGGAATACTGTTTCTCTCTGTGGGCCAAGAACTGGGCTCTAGGGCACTGAGGTCTCCCTTAGTGTCATACTCCTCCTCCTCCCCCTCCTCCTCCTTCACCTCCTCCTTCACCTCCTTCACCTCCTCCTCCTTCACCTCCTTTACCTCCTCCTCCTCCTGGTGGATCTTGCCTTCTTCGAGCTGTTCCTGGGCCCTGAGCTCAGCATCCTTAGATGCACCAATAGGGCATTGAGCAGCTGTCATGGGCCCCTCAGCTTGGTGGATGAGCTGAGGAACTGAAGACAGGAGGAGTGGTCTGCGCCCAGGAGGGGGGATCCTTACTGCTGTTTAGGGTCCGAACATCTGCGAGTTCTTCCAGGATAGCACTGTTTTTTTGCGGAAGGACCCCCAGAACACCGGCAGCAGGATCCCCCGACAGAGGAGCAGGCCTCTGTCCCTGCCAGCAGCAGGAGGCCCCTGAGGTCGGGGATCCTGGAAGAAACTCTTGCTGGCAGGGCTGAGGGGAGGGGCAGGTGCAGCGGGGTGGTCCCTGTGAGGAGAGGGAGCCTCACGGGCAAGGCGGAGGGGAGTCTGACAGCCCAAGAGAGCCCTGTAGCGTGGCCTGCAACCGCACTTGGTCAAAAGACTGCCCATTGAGGGCACCTTTGGCTCGTCACTAGGCAGAAGTCCACACTAGTCCAATGCTAGTCAGCACAGAGCAGCTTGGCTGAGAAGCCAGCTCCTCCTTGGACCAAAGGCTGAACTGGAGTTTAGCCTTTGTGTGGCTGGAACGCTTGACGCAGAAAGGACTTGAGCCAAGACAGTGGGTCAAAGGAAGGCTCCAGTGTGAAGAGACCCCCACCCCCAATTGGTCTGAGCTCAGGCTTCTCCCGACTCTGTGCTGCTTCTTCTCCCACACCCAGCATACAGTTATCCTCACTCTCCAGAGGGTCATTCTGAGGCTGCTTTCCTTTGGGTTACTTAGGAAGTCCTTCTACTTGGCTCCAAAAATATCTCCACAGTTCTACTGGACATGACTGTAGCCATCCAGAGTCAAACCACCATCAGTTGCCCCCAAATAGCTCTAGTCAATTTTTCCTCTATACTTTCCACCATACTATCAATTTAGAGAACCATTACAGTGGTCCCTGGAACTGTCCCACAGGATCCTTGAGCCAGTAATGGTGCCTGACTCTGGTATTATTTCAGGTAAAATATTTTGTTTGGGAGGAGTTTCCTCTCATCCTGACCAAAGCACATACACATCCTTCTCTCTATACCACATTGAAGGTGTGCAGTGTTCTTCCTGTTGCCTAGCATTGCATTTTCCAGAGATCTCAGTCCATGTTTGGCTGACTGCATTGCTCTGGGGCTAAGGTGAGGCAGAACATTTCATGTCTCAGAGGTGTCAGTTAATAGGCAGCCAGCTCCATGGCCCTGGGCCAGAGGTGAAGCAGAACAGTAGGATACAAGGACAGTTTGAAAGGCAGCTGCTCACCTCATGGCAGCCACAAAGCAGAGAGTTAAGAAGGAACACCTGGGTTTTAGTCTTGATTTGGTCCCATCTCTTCTTTCTATGTACCAATTTCTCCCTTTTGGAATGGGAGAGGCACCACTTCCAAACTCATTCTATTAGACCAATATTAACCTGTTTCCAAAACCAGGCAAAGACACAACAAAGAAAGAAAATTTTAGATCAATATCTCTAATGAATACAGATGCAAAATTCTCTATAAAATTCTGGCAAATCAAATACAAAAACATAAAAAAGATCCTGTACCATGATCAAGTGGGATTAGTCCCAGGTATGCAAGGTTGGTTCAACATATGGAAATCAATAAATGTAATTCATCACATCAACAGACTCAAAGATATGAATCTTATGAAAAAGCATTTGTCAAAATATAGCACTCCTTGATGTTCAAAACACTAGATAAACTAGAGATAAGAGGAACATATGTCAACGTCCTAAAGGCTATCTATATTAAGCCTGAAACCAACACCATTCTAAATGGAGAAAAATTAAAGGCATTCCCTTTTAAAACTGAAACAAGTTGGGAATGCCCTCTTTTACCATTTCTATTTAATGTAGTCCTTGAAATACTCGCCAGAGCAATTAGACAGACAAAATAAATTAAAGAGATACATGTAGGAAAAGACGAACTTAAATTAGCACTATTTGCTGACAGTATAATTCTATACCTAGAAGACCCAAAACGCTCCACCAGAGTACTTCTAGAACTAATAAACAAATTCAAAAAAGAGGCAGGTTATAAAATCAACACCCAGAAATCAAAGGCATTTCTGTGTATCAGTGATGAATCCTCTGAGAAGGAAATGAGGAAAACTACCCCATTTACAGTAACCTAAAAAAAAAAAAAAAGATACTTGGTAATCAACTTAATGAAAGAGGTGAAACATCTGTAAAATGAAAACTACAGAACCCTAAACAAAGAAATCAAAGAATACCTTAGAAGATGGAAAGATCTACCTTGCTCTTGGATAGGCAGAATTAATATTATCAAAATGAGCATACTTCCAAATGCACTATACAGATTTAATGCAATTCTGATCAAAATCCCAATGGCATTTCTCATAGAAATAGTAAAAGTAATCATGAAATTGATCTGGAAAAATAAGAGACTCAGAATAGATAAAGGAATTCTTAGCAGGAAGAGTGAAGCAGGTGGCATCACTATACCAGACCTTGAACTATTCTACAGAGCAATAGTAACAAAAACAGCATGGTACTGGCACCAAAACAGACTGGTAGACCAATGGTACAGAATATAGGACACAGAGACCAATGCACAAATTATAATTATATTAGACAAAGGCACCAAAAATATGCATTGGAGAAAAGATAGCCTCTTCAACCAATGGTGTTGGAAAAACTGGAAATCCATAAGCAACAAAACAAAATTAAACCCCTGTCTCTCACCATGCACAAAACTCAACTCAAAATGGATCAAGGATTAGGAATACAACCAGAGACCCTGCTTCTAATAGAAGAAAATTAGGCTCTCGTCTCCATCATGTGGGATTACTCCCCAACTTCCTTAATAAGAGCCCTATAGCGCAACAATTAAAATCAAGACTCAATAAATGGAATGGACTCAAACTAAAAAGTTTCTTCTCAGCAAAAGAGACAATCTGTGAGGTGAATTGAGAGCCTACATCCTGGGAGCAAATTTTTATCCCTCACACATAGAGATAGATAGAGCATTAATCTCTGGGGTATATAAAGAACTCAAAAGACTAAGCACCAAAAAAACCCTACAAATATTCCAATCAGCAAATAGGCCAAGGACATAAACAGACACTTATCAGAAGAGGATAATCCATCAGTCACCAAATATATGAAATAATTTTCACCATCTCTAGCAAATCAAAACTACTCTGAGATACCATCTCAGTTCAGTCACAATGGCAGCTATTATGAAGACAAACAACAATAAGTTTTGTGAGGATGTGGGGGAAAAGGCACACTCATACACTGCTTGTGGGACTTCAAATTGGTGCATCCAATATGGAAAGCAGTATGGAGATTCCTAGGAAATCGGGGAATGGAACCACCATTTGACCCAGCTATCCCTCTCAGTCTATACCCAAAGACTTAAAAACAGGATACTCCAGAGACACAGCCACATCAATGTTTATAGCAGCACAATTCACAATAGCTAAACTGTGGAGCCAACCTAGATGCCCTTCAGTGGATAATGGATGAAAAACAAATGTGGCAAACATACACAATGGAGTTTTACTCAGCAAGAAAGGAGAATAAATTCATGGTATTTGCAGTTCAATGGATAGCATTGGAGAAGACAATGCTAAGTGAAGTTAGCCAATCCCCCAAAACCAAATGCCAAATGTTTTCTCTGATATAAGGAGGCTGACATGTAGTGTGGTAGGGTGGGGGAACTTGGGAAGATTAGATGAATTCTAGTTTGGCCAGAGGGGTAGGAGGGAAAGGGAGGGGACAGGGGATTAGCAAGGATGGTGGAATGTGATAGGCCTCATTGTCCAAAGTACAGGTATGAAAAAATAAAAAAAAAATCACACTGGGAATTAGATTTGATGGCATCAAATAAAGCAGTAAACAAAAGATGGACTATTGAAAGAAACATGATTATTGTATTAGAAAATCTGAAATGAAAGATCACCCTTCCTAGATCCCCAGAAATCCCAAGAACACTCCATAACTTCTATCCAAATTTGCTTCCCTAGAGAGAAAATAAATGTACATTCTCCATAAGAAGATACTCCACTCTTAATACTGTCAGGACAATACATTATTGCCAGCCTCCAAGCATGCTTCGGAAATTTTGAGGGTTTATATACATTGGTTTGAAAAATACTTCAAAATCCTTTCATATAAGAGGTAGTCAATAAACCATGTTAAACGAACATGTCACTGAATCTGGGGATGGAAAAGAGGCTTCATTCCATGTCTAAACCCTGAAAGTTGCTATGGAAGCTTCTGGAAAGACCCTGTTAGAGGCCAAATTGCATATAAGTGAAAATGTCTTTGAGAGGAAAGGTTTTATTTTCAAACTCTAGAATTCATGATAGAGATCTAAGAATCAAGCCTCTGCTACCTAAATTGTCACAGAGAATTAGTGACAGCCTAAATCCTTGTGATTGTTTCATTTCAACTCTTCAGTTAAAATCCCAGATTATATTGGGATGGCATATTGAGTCCCACAAGCTTTATTTCTCACCACTTTTCGATATGAATGAAGAATTTTAAACATTTCAAACTTCTTGCACAGGAAAAACAGTGTTTTTCAGGAATTTTTAAAAGAAATTAAATATTCTGTGCTTAGGAAACATCACTCTTCCCTCATGGTGAGTATCCTAGGGAAAGCCTCTAGCACATCTTTCCCCACTGGGCTACCTGCTTCCAGGCAACATCCCCATTGTATCAGGAATGATCCCCTTTGAATAAGACTCTCCTACTGACCACCTCCCAATAGCTTAGTGCACTCTTGTAACGCAGGGTGATAACCTATCATGGTCTTCTCATGATACTTTATGAGCTGTCCTGGAACTATTAGCACCCCATGTTTCTTAGTCTTGACCATTCATGTGACTCCAGCCAAACTTTGTCCTGCTGTTTCCTCAACTGCAAATAAGTCAAGTTACTTCTGTCCTCAGAGAATTAACATTTTCTATGGCTTCCATTCAGACTGCTCTTACTTCAGAAATGGACTTTTCCCTCAATCTTTTTAGGTCTGTGTCAAATGTCCACCTGAGTTCTCAGCAATGTCACTGACCAACTTATCAAATGCCCTGTCTCTCCCTTTGTCCATACCTTGCTTAACTATTTTTATAGGACTTATTAGTATCTAACATTAGATTATATCTTTGTTCATTTTCTTTCTTCTTCAGCACAAGCAGCTGATTCATAAGAGGAAAGACAGTTTCTCTGTCCCCAAATGAAGTATTTACTCCTGGAGGAAGAATTCAGCCTCTGTGCAAAGACAGTCAAGCAAAGGAGTCTTGCCAACAGTGCAAGGTGTTTCTGGGAAACTGAGACAGCACATAGCTCTAGCCCCTAGGTCCAGGTTTTATAGAATCCTCTTTGAGGAAACAAGTGAATATAGGTTGTTACACATTGCCTAATGTGAGAAATACACAAATGGGGGAAAGCCAGTTCCTGAAGCAGACCCTTGTTCTTTCACAATAAAAAAATCAAGGGGTTTCACCACGAACCTCAAAATGCTTTGATTGACTCATGAATAATACTTTCAATTTGTCATTACTTATTTCTATGCTTTTTACAATCATAAAATGCTTTTAAATATAAAATGAATTTGTGAGTATGTGAAAGTTATTGATTATCTCTTGAATAGAAGTGGACTTAATGCACTTAAATCCCTTAAAAAATTTGAAGCATCCTACTATGTTTCCTAAGGGGACGGGGTTGGATAACTGAAAATAGGACAAACCAGGGTTTATGTAATGATCTAAAGGAAACCCTAAGTTCTGTGCTTCTCCTAGCCCATCATTCTAACATTATTTCTCAAAAGGGTGATCTATGACCACTGAGCATCCTGAAACTTTTCAGGGAGTCCATAAGATTGCCATGGTAATTTCATGATATCACCAAAGTCTTGTTTACTTCTTTCATTGTTTTTGACATAAGCTTACACTGGCATTCACCAGAGGCTACTTGGTTTGTGAAATGTAGAAGCAGATATGAAAATGTAGGTATCTTCTATTCAGCCAAACGTTAGAGATATTTGCAAATATGAAAAACAATATCACTCTTCTCACTGAATAGTTTTGTCTTGGAAATGCAATTTTGGGGGAGTTTGTGTGGCTTGCACTCTAGTAATTGAACCCAGAACCTCACCCATGCACAGTATGTGCTCCAAAACTGGGTTTTACCTTTAGCCCCAGAAAATGTACTTGTATTAAAAAAAAAACATTAGTTGATAGACATATAATGAATATGTCATTGTCATTTTAAATGAACTAATAATTAACAAATTACTGTCATATTTAACAACTTCTGAATTTTAATTTCTAATAAAATAAATATCTATAGATAATCTTCATGTAAGCAAAGATTTGAGTGCTGAATGACTTTTAAAAGCAGAAGGAAGGTCACAAATTTTAAGAACTACTGTTCTAAGACATTAAGCTGTCAACAGATACACTCTTAGTGAATATTTTATAAATTAAACTTTAAAACAATGAAGACATAGTGATACTTTGATAATTTTCATTAGCTGATTAATTTTAATTAGCTATATTTCTCTGGACTCCAAGATAATTGTGATTCATTTTTGTATTCAGTATGTCTTCCTCTTTCAACAAAGGTTTTTACTATTTGACATTTGTTTCAGCTTGTCTGTGCATACAGTTAAATAAAGTCTTGCAGATATGAAACCATGGAAATCAGTGGAAATTTTTCTGTCCTAGAATTGTGGCAATGAGCACAGGGTCCTGAACTGAACTGCCTAGATTTATTCAACCCTTGGGTTTCCTTAATTATTGGTTATATTACTAGTTCAATCAAAATTCCAGTAATATGATTACATAACTTCATACTTACAAAGAATCCAGATTAGCACTAGATACAATTAACAAATGTTAGTTACCCTTATAGCTAACTTCATAACATTAGCTATCATTATATTCGATACTGAGAATAGCATCAAAATAAGACTGGGAATTCTGGAGGGAAAGGGCTATTAAAAACTTAGGAAGTATTGATGAATCAAAGGAATTAGGAATTGGATAGTAAATTAAATCTTCAAATGAGTCAGTTTTCTTTTCTGAGAAATCCTTTATGTTTTCATCCAAGAGTGAAGTTCCCCTTCTGGTACATGAACTAATAAGAATATAATAAGGCTTCATTATGCAGTTTAAATATATGCCTCAACAAAGAGAACAAAGATTGCATGTTATGAAGACTAGTAATTATAGAAAAGGCAATCTGTTAGCTCCCAAGTATATCATCTCCTAATGACATCGTTTTCCAAGCCGGGACACCATATTTAAAATGATATTGCTAAAGAATAAAAGTCCTGATATAGTATCCTGAGAATCAATGAAAACCAGCCTTATAAAAGACAGTCTGTTGAGACATGTTCTCATTGTTTGCACTAGGACAACAGTATGAATCATTTTAAATAAAATATCCTAGATCTTACAAAATATTCTTATATCTGCATTGTGACTATGATGACCTGTGAAATGATAGCTTTTGCAATTTCTTTTTTTCATCATGGAAAACTGAACCCAGCACCTCATGCATGTTAGGTCAGCAATCTACCAATGAGCTATATCCCCAGCACAGGTGATTTTTAATCCTAATCAGTATATGCAGATGTTTATATTGAATATCTCTTCATATTAAAATTAGAGTCACTAAATATATTTTTTTGAGTATCGGAATTAGGTCCAATGTAAGAATACACTTTCAAATATCTGGTTTGGCCAATCATGTTTGAGGTGGTGAGTGCCCCACCATTGGCTGCATAAAACAAAAGTCTACATATCTTCATTAGAAAGAAATTTAAAAGCTCACAGATTCATTTAATTCTGCTCTTTACTCTTTCCATTAATGTTCACAAACAAATCCACTGCCCTTCTTTTGCCCATGTCAGAAATAAACATTTCATATGCTGAACAACTCTCATTCAATTATTCAACAAGTTGGCTCTCTGAAATTACTCTCCCTAGATACCATTTTCATTCTATGATATTATTCTACTCAAAAAAAGAAAAGAAAAGAAAAGGTCACTGAACCATTAAGTTACTATTTTTGACAAGGGTCTACCCTGTTTGGTCAGGCCACTATGGTCCTACAAATGTCCAAGGTTGAAATTGAAATATCTTGGTTATTTTGTATCATGAGTTCACCCTATTTGAAAACTGAAACCACAGATTGTGCCTCTCTCTTCTTTTCTCCTCTTATGCCTCTTTTCTGCACCATGTATTGTTTTTCCTTGTAAGAACATGCTTAAAGCATCACAGTGAACTGTAATTTGTTGATTATTTCCTTATTTGAGTTATCTAATAAAACCTCCTATTCTGCTCGCTAGATATGACGTCTTGCATTTAAAACTCTCTCAACCTAACTAGATTGATCCTAAATAGCTGGGTTTGCCTTGATATAGTCATTGTACAACAATGTATCTGTCACTATGTTAGCACATTAAGAATGGAGGATGGATGAAGAGACAGAGAACAAGGGAACAATGACCAAAAAAGTGACTCATCCTATGTTAAAACACAGCAAATTACAAGTGCTTATTATTTAAATGAGCCTTTGACTCCAAAATATGATATAACCATTAAATTTTCAATTATATCTATGGTCTAATAGACATACTGTTATATAAACTATGATACGTCTAGCACTATCCCCTACAAAACATTTGTATAATAACCACAAATTCCATTTTTAAAATTCAATATTTTAAGTAATGATTTATTTTTTGTCATTTCTACAAATGTTACTACAGGGGGAAATGAGACCCCAAAAGATAAATTGTACAAATTAAACTAGAATCATCTCTCCTATGCTAGACGATGCATTTATAAAGCCACATAAAAGTATGAATCATCTTTATCGCAATCATTACAAGAATTACTACTAGTAGTCTTGCTTTAAGTAAGAAAATAAATTGCTTTGCCCAAAATTTAATCCAACTATTTCTTTACATAATAACTAAAGTGAGCAGCATTTTAAATGCTAGAGGGCAGCCGAGGACCCTAAACTCTTTGCAGGGAACAATTGACATGTTTATCATTACAAAATTTCTAAATTGAGAATATAATTAGACTAAGTTGTTTAGAGGCTTGTTTTGATTTACCTGACCTACCAAATTAAGTCAAAAATCAAATAATTTTTGGCAGGGACAAATAATCCCATGCCTAAGAATACCCTGTTTCATAACTCATTAGAGGAGACATTTTTAGGTAGCAGTAAATAACAGAGACACTGTATATATCAGTAATAATACTCATCATAACAAGAGTTTCTATTTTCCAAGGCTCATGACATTTTATCTCTTGGTTTTCTATTTCATAAGAATTAAATTATCTTCTGTTGTTTTCTTGTTTACATACCTTTTTTTTTTCTTCATTCAGAGTACTGCCTTTTGGATCTTGTTCTAGTAATTTACAATTTGTGTGCTTTTGAGGAAGATTCAGGAAAAGGAAACAAAACACACACAAAATTCCTTTCCTTTTTTGATATCTGTAAAATGTTGTTAGAGGAGACATATTTATTTTTAAAATTAAATCTTGGGATTATAGGAGTTCATTCACCAATGTTGCGGATTTATCTCAGTAACATATAATAGCAACTTGGACTCAAAAAACCACAAGGCTTGAAAAAGTATGAAGATGCACGAGGTTGATAATTTTTTAACTGTTAAATTTTAAAAATTTAGATATATGCAGCATTTTTAAGTCTATCATCTAAAAGTAAATCTAATGCTAGTAAGTGACATATGTAAGAGAGGTCTTCCAAGTCTTTCAAGAAAAACCTATGGTTTCATTTTCTACTGGAAAAGAAAATCTTAGACTATGCCATTTGTGCATAATTGGCTCTGCTATCAGTCTTTTCCTATTTGACACAAATTCCATAGTATCACTTTATAACCTATTATTAAAACCCATCAATTTGTGTCAATCCTTTGCTTTAAAATAAGCCAGCTCTTTAAGTACAGAATACATTTTTATAATAGCAATAATACCCTTCTTATCCTGACCTTAACTAGCTTTAAGTGCCTTGTTTACTTTCCCAATCCTATGGAGTTCAACTTCTAGGCCTTTTCTTAATTGACAATACTCTTCAATACTATTCTTTCTGTTGGAATGCTCTTAATTTCTAATATGTGTGATATATTCCTAAGCATTTGAGAAAACATTTGACCTGGAATTGACCTGGAATATAGCAATTTTCTGAGACCCCATGATTCCATAAGAATAAAAAATAACTTTGGTAAAAGTCTTTTCCTTATTATTGTAACTCTTACCTGGAATGAATAAGTGACCAGTTAACACTCTATGTCTTGTGTTTTCTTGACACCCAAGGCATATTATAGCAAGGGAGTTGCTGTAACCTCATTTGTTTTTGTTTTGTTAGCTATAAAGCTTCAGACCACTCAGATATCATTTCAGAAGCACAAATTCTAGGATGATTAGATGGTTGTCTCCCTGGATGATCATCCTTAGGTTGGCCTGAATAAACTCTTTATTCTCATACTCAGCATGCCTCACCTTGCCTTTCAGTTTGACACATCCATCAAAGCCTGGATGATAGTTAATCTTGGATGTCAACTTGACTCAATTGAGAGATGCCTAAAGATTGGTAAAGCACCATTTTGGGTGCTTATCTGAGGGTGTATCCAGAGAAGATTGTCATGGGGAGCAGCAAACTCTGTGCAAAGCCCCCCCACACACACACAGTGTATGGCACTATTCAGTGGGCTGGGAGCCTGGATGGAACAAAAAGCAGAAGAGGAGGAAACAGACTAGGGAGCATTTGTCGTGTGTTGCTGCTGCTGTGGTCCATGGATGGACATCAGATTCCAGATTCTTCAGCCTTTGAATGCAGACTTGCCCTAGTGACTTTCCAAGGAGGTTCAAAGTCTTCAGTCTCAAACTGAGGCTGCATCACTCATTCCTCTTGTTTTGAGACTCCAGCTTCTTGGCCTGGAAGCTACTGGGTCCTCTGGCTTTGCAGTCCACAGATGGCCACTGGGGACTATCCACAATCATATGAGGAATCTAATAAATCCCATTTTCTAATACTACAGCTCAATATAAATACATCTTCCTCTGTGAAACCATTACCTACTTCAAGGAGGAGTAGATTATTTCCTCCCTATTTTCTAAACAGATATTTATTCATAAATATTATATCAGGCATCAAATTAGTTTATAAAAATTACACAAAAAATATGGTAAATTGATGATAAATTACCATCTAGATTTGGACCCTGTGACCTCACAGGTTTTTACATCAGATGATGGATATGTAAGTCCCCAGCCCATTATATGTGTATATGAATGTGTTATAAGCCTTCTATGTCTCAATATGAAATGATAACCTAAAGATACACTTAAAATATAAAAAGCGTATTAATTATAAATGAAATAAAGAATGCACAAGATGGGTTGTACCTATGACTTGATATTATATGCTTAAAGTCAATCTCTATAAACATTCCATATTCCATGGGCTGGGGTTGTAGCTCAGTGGTAGAGTGCTTGCCTAGCACATGTGCAACACTGGGTTTGATCCTCAGGATCACATAAAAATAAATAAATGGAATAAAGGAGTTATGTCAATGTTCATTTTTAGAAATGTATATTTTAAAAGACTCCATATATTTTCAATATTGCTGCAGAAATTAAAAATGTATCATTCTTAATGACTTTTTAAATGGCTTCTTTTATAATTGGTAAGAATGAGCCTTTGTTGACAATTCTAAATCTTTGTTAAAAATATTTCTGTTCATTTTTACATTTTACCTTTTTTATTTTGTACCCAGTCTTTTTCAAAACCTATGATTTTGAATAACAGGAAAGGATAAGCTATAAATCTAATAAAATATGTTTCTAGCTGGAGGAGTTCTGGTAATTTCCAAGATTACACCTCCACAGGTGACATGTTAAAATGAACCATAAAAGAAGTGCAAAAATAGGAATAAAACAGAGAAGATAAAACCCAACCCCTACATTCCCTACCACTAGTAATGAATAAGTCAACAAATTCAAAGTAATCAGGGGAAAAGAAAAACTAAAATAAGCCCCGTCCTCAAACTAAGCAGATTGAAGGGTTACATGCAGAAATTACTGCTAATTTATATATTCAAGATGATTTCTTTCACAGATCCAGACTGTTGTATACTCTTTGTGCAAATTATGTGTCTTTCCTAAACAGTTTAGGAAATTGCTACTCTGATGGGGATTGCTAACTCGCATGGGCAGCATAAATATATTTTGTGCACAAATTATCTATGTATTAGAGTCACATTATATAAGCCAATTTTACTCAAAATAAATATCAGAAATCAGATTTTGGTTTCTGCAATAATTTTATTCTAACTGAAAAGCTACAGAGTTTGGTTCATAATCACTGAGTAGTCCTGGTTAGAGCAGCTGTACTCATTATCTAAACACACAGGTCTAGACCAGCGAATCTCAAGTATATTTCTGGCTTAGGTGATTTAGAGGCTGTGTTAAGTAGGCAAATTTTCTGAATCATTTATGATAAAATGTCCTTACAAACAGTATTGCAAACAGGGCCAAAATGAATGTGCACTCACATGTGTGTCCTCTACAGCATTTCAAATTGGTGGCTTGTAAACCATTTAGAGAACACATCCAATCCCAGATGGCTCCTTAATTTTCTCAAGAAATTACTTTAAATCCTCAAACATTAACCAATGATAAGCTATATTGGCAAAGATATATGTGATGGATTAAAATTGATGTTTATAGCAGGTGGCCAAATTACATAAACCTGCTCTGCTATGAAAAAACACCAATCATAAACATAACCTGCCATTTTAAGGAAATAGTTGGATCCAATCTACTAGCTGTTGCTTTTTAAATTTTTTTTTAACATTTATCTGACTATGCCCTACCAATATGCTAATATCCATCTGGGACATAATCCATAAAAACAATCCAAAGCTGCCCAATGGAATGATTATCCAACTCTCACTCCCCCAAAATACTAGGTGAAAACACTCATAAAGTCATATTTTTCTCCTTTTTGTGTGTTTAATTTTACACTATTTAAGGAACTTTGAGGAAAATGTCACTATGGCCACAAGAAACATCCAAGCTGTCTTTATACTCTACTTGGATCTATTAAGCACTTGGTAAGATGGTGAATAAATAGTTTAAAGGGGAAAAAGCTCATATAGGTCTGGTAACAGGTCCCTATCTTATCAGAAAGGTAGAATATGGGACTTCAGGGAGAATTTGAACTGACTCCAAAATTCAAAGGTTTTATAAGCAACATAGATAGTTGAGCTGACTTTGGACCTCAGGAGATGTCCACGATTAAGTGATGGAGGTTAAAGAAGTCAATGCTGGTTTACAAATATGTCCACCAATAAACTTGTACTACCTTCTGACATTTCAGTTCCACAATGTAATGGCCCTTACAAAGGGCGAGAAAGGAAATCTTCCTAATAGTCAGAACCACATTCATTTTCTTTTCTTTTCCTTAAAAGACCTACAAAATGGACAGTGGATAATGATTTTCCCATTTCTCAGAATTTTGAAAGTAACAAAAACTGAGGCATTGATAACAAGTTCTGAATAAGAAGCAACAAACTTCTGGAAATGGCAAAAGTCTGAAAGTATTTGTGTTCTAAGTTAGTGCCCAACTGCAAAGCCTTTTCTCAGTAGCAAAGTAAAGCTGACAACCTTTTCTGTGAACATCAGTCAACCTTTTTCCAGTCACTTCAGTTTGAACAATGGGTTCATACACAAGACAGTCAAGGCATCAGATAAAGAAGCTAGACCTGTGGGCATAAAGGATAGTGTTCCCTTCAACAAGACTATTCCAGCTTCCACTGTTGTTAAACACATCACATGCCATCAGTGGTGATTGATACTGGCTCCTTGTGGCTCCATTCCCACTGGGATCTGCTCCCATGTTGCCTATTTCCATGATGGAAGAAGGAACATCCTTCACCAGAACAAACACAGTAGATATAAATTGCCTTCCTTGAGTGCTCTGCTTTTTCAATAACTACTAACCATAGGCTAATAGTTATTATGGTTCTCTATAATGATACCTACTCAACCTAGCTTCTGGCCAAAGAACACATTACCAGCAAGGAATGAGGGAGAGGTTCACACATCTTATCCCATACCACATCACCTCAGGTTGGCTTGCTTGAGATAGTAGTGAAATATCCTATTAAAGAGTTATAGTGCTGGATAAGTATTAATAATACCTCATTAGGGATGTACTGTCCTACAAGATTTGATGTATTTTCTGAACCAGCAACGAATATGATACTACCTTTTCCCATAGCCAGAATACATGCATCAGGGAACCAAGAGGTGGGGATGGACATGGTTCTTCTCTCTTGCAATCCTTAAGGGCCAGTCACAAAGCTTTGCATCCTGTTTTCCCCTTTTGGCTCTGTAGGTTTAGAGGACTGAATTTCTAAAAACTAACAATGAGTCCATTGAACTTGCCTAGTCACTTTGAATTCTTTATACCTTCAAGGAAATAGACAAAGGATTTGCATACTAACTGGAGAGAATTATACTGATTATCAAAGAGAAAAAAGAGTTGTGGCCACTTGATAAAGGCAAGAAGGATTCAAGGAATTCACTGAGTTGCTTCTTAGTACTCATATAGCTAATGAAAATGTTAACAAAGGAGAAAGAAAGCAGTCCAATGAAGGTAAAGCTCTAATAACTCCAGCCCTTAAAAAAAAGATTTGCATTACATCTTTAGATAAAAAAAATGATGATGAGACAAGGTATTTACTTAAGACAAAAGGAATGCATAGTGAGAAAGTGAATTCAAAATACTAATTGTGGGGCTGGCGTTGTGGCTCAGCAGTAGAGTGCTTGCCTAGCATGTGCAAGGCCCTGGGTTTGATCCTCAGTCCCATGTAAAAATAAATAAAAAAAATAAAGGAATTGTGTACAGCTACAACTAAAAAAACAAATATTTTAAAAATTACTAATATGGCTCTTTATTTATTTGTATGAATAAAGCATGTAGTAGTTAGGTGTATTTCTTTCTTTACTTTATATATCAACCCATCAATCCATTTTTTGCAAACCATTCTCTTCTAATGATGCATAATAGTAAAATTGGCCTTATAATTCAGCCTAAAAGTTACACAATATTAATGGAGAATTGGAACCAAGTCCAGAAAAAGAATGAATATCGCTCAGAGATAGATCAGTGGCTCACAGAACTTTGTATCCACCCCTCTGTGGAGAGGGTAAACTGGATGGCTATATAATGCAGAGTTATAATATCCTGTGGAAGATGAATTTGGGTGGTTGTTTTTGAAGCTCAAATATGCACAGAAGAGAGTCTATGGATTCTGAGTTGACAAAATTTGGACCAGTTCAGATTTAAGCTCAAGCTGACATCATTACTTTCCCTCTCACATATTTTTGTGTGCTTCAAAGGAGAGAAACTTGAAAATCCATTTCCCAGAGCTCTTTTAACTGGATGGTTACAGAATTAGTCTGCAAATGACCAACAGGGATTATGATGCAGAAGGAAGCAAAAAAAATTGCTTTGTGGCAAAATTTTTAAAAATGCAAAGGAAGACAGGAGCTTCAATGTGAGAGGGCTTCCAAATCATTCACTTCAGGAGCTTCAGGCAACATGAACATTAGAGATTTCTGAGATTCAAAGTAGCATCCTGGTGAACATGAGGATCCTCTTTGGGACACTGGCCTCTGATATCAGCAGATAGGTTTCCCTGGCCTTTATCCCCACCCTTACTATGGCTACACCTGTAATTTCTTGATCCTAACCCCTTCTATTTGAATATTCAGAGTGGCTTCTGGCATCTGGACTGAAATCTACTCTTTTTTGTTGTTGTGGCCAAAAGATCTGACAAGAACAGTTAGAAAAAGAAAAGTTTAATTTGTGCTCAAGGTTTCAGAGCTCTCAGTGCATAGATGGTTGGCTTCATTCCTCAGGGCCTTAGATGAGGCAGAACAACATGGCAGAAGTGGATGAAAGTTTCCACTGCATTGCACCAGGAATTAGAGACAGTGAGTGAGGGAGGGAGGGAGGGAGGGAGGGAGGGAGTTCCATTCTTCAGATACAAAACATATACCCCCAAAATATATCCCCAATGACCCTTCCTCTCCCAACACACCCTACCTGACTACTGCCACTACTCAGTTAATTCTGTATCATCAGATTAATTTAGTGATTGGTTAAGGCTTTCATAACCCAATCATTTCACCTCTAAACCCTGCACTGTCCCACACATGAACTTTTGGTGGACACCTCATATTTAAACCATACATCTACCAATGGGAAAAAAAATGCTATAAATTTAAAATGGCCCAAGTCTTCTTTTAGACAATTTTAAATGGAAAACAAACAACATCAAAAACTACATCAATGTTGGTCCTGGTGAAGTCCTAGATCAGGACTTCACGCTATGCAAATTGTCTTCCTCAAGCCTGTGCATATGGTGTAGAAAGGGTGTTGAATTTATTCAAAATAACTACTTTTCTCTTGTTACACTTTTTAAATAGAAAATGAAGGAAAAACAGTTCACACAAGCATGAACTCAAAATCTTTAATCCAATGTCTGAACCCCTTCACAGTTCCTATTCACAAGGCAAGATAATCCTCTACAGATATCTCCACAGACTCCAGTGTTAATCTCAGAAAATTCATTATTAGTTAGATGGTATTACATTTAGTCTAACAACATATTTACTCTAACAACAACTGAAATATTTTATGAATTACCCATCATCTGAATTTATTTAAAATATGGCATTTAGTATGAGGTGATATTAAATAATGACTGAGACTGTGGGAAAGGAGAAAAAAATTCCAGTCTCCTGGGCCCCAAAACATTTCATGCCAGTGACCCTAATTAAGGTTTTTATTTTAAAATTAGTCCTAAAATTAATGCTGATTTAGAACAGATTCTTATGCCTCCATGATTAAGGATAATACCTCCATGGGCAATCTGAACACGGGCTGATATCTAAGTATTAAAAATTCAATACAAAAGTCCTTTATGTTTGTGATTTTACATTTAGTTTTAAAGAGATTATCCCTGCTTAAAAGAAAATACTTGTGAGTGCCAAAAAGAAATGTTATGTGGTTAAATGCTCCTACTTAAAGCATTTAGATATTTAATTGTTACAGAGAACCCATCATTCAAATCACTGAGTATTTATTCCTATTACATGTCTTAAAAACAAGACTAAGTTAAAGAAGTTATTCATTAAAGATCTATTTAGTCTATAAGCAGTAAATGAAGGGCTGGGGTTATGGCTCAGCAGTAGATTGCTCACCACATACATACAAGGCCTTGGGTTTGATCCTTAGCACTACATAATAAAAATGAATAAATAAATTAATCAATTAAATTTATTGTGTCCAAATACAACTACAAAAAATAAATATTTTTGCTAAAAGAAGAAGTATATGAAGCTTTTCAAACTAAAAATAATCCTGGTCTCTTGCTATGTTTTCAGCAAGATGGCAAATGACATGCGATATGTGAAGAGCTAGACAGCCAGAGTGAACTCACTGTGTCATTCGGCACAGAGTCAAAAAATCTATCAAAAAATTCTATCAAGCTTCACGACTTTCTGCTATACAATGTGACACCTACATCTACTAGTTACATCATCTTTAGATTCCAGATAAGTTTTACTGTTGACATGTTCTTCTTAGCATCAAGTGACAAGAGAAAGTGTCCAGTAAAAGTCCTGTACTGCAAGCACTCCAGAGGCAGGACAACCTAATCTACACCCAAGGAAGCATTTGGGTCAACTGATAAAAATGTAGCTAGTGGCAACCAATCATGTGAGGCAGTTTCACAGATGGCAGAGTGCCTGAAATGATTCCATAACTTGGCACAGTTCAGCCTGAAACATGCAGGGACAAGGAGAAGAGCCAGAATAACAGCAGAGCAACCATCACTGTCAGAGATAGTGCAGAGGAGAAAATGTGAGTTTGAGAAAGAACGAATAAAACTGCAATCAGCAAATATCTCTAAGAAGTAGTATTTCCTAAAGGACAGAAAGCAGAGTGGGGAAAAGAAATGCTGAATATTTTTAGGCAATACCCTTAAGTCCTTTAAAATATAATGTGATTTCATGAGAAAATAATGATAACTGCCATTTGTTGACATTTAATTATATGCCGGGCATTGTATTGGGCCTATTATTTCATTATCTTTTTCTATCCTTGGAAGATCCAACACCTGAAGACACCCGTTATTATCATTTTGTACATGAAGACACTATGGTTTGGAAGCTAAGTGACTTGTCCAAATCACAACCAGCAAGAGTCAACATTTGATTCCAAATCCACCTGGCTTGCCGTCCAACCTCTCTTCTCATTGAAAACTGTGTGAACCCTATACTTAACAGTGTATATATACATATGTAAATACACTTAAACATAGACCAGTCATATGTACATATTCTCACAGTATCATTCATACACATATCTTAGGGCATTGTGACCACTGTGCTCAGCACTGTGAGAATAAAAACTAGACCATCTCTGTATTGGCTCATTTACTACTTTGAAAATCTGAGAAGGCATTAAAAATCATGAAGAAAGGGGAACATATTTAAGAGATAAATTGCAATAGGTTAGGTTAGAATATGCAAAACATTTGTAAACCTTTTCAGGGACTTTCATAATATTGAAGCCTTTTCCCTAGAGAAGGCAAATACTACATAAAATTATAAAGTGTAGAAATCAAGAAAGGAATTTGTAAATTTCTTTTATAAGAAAAAGTATCAGTATTCAGTAAAATTGTAGTATCTCAAAGGTAATTTTAAAATTCTTTGATATTATTGCCACATAATAAGTAGCCTTTGGGAGTATTGCAGAGGAGAGATGGGAAAGCACATAGTAACTATCCAAATTATTCATGAACTGAAGTTTGAGTTCCCAGATAAAGAGCTAAAATATATGTACATGTTTCCAATAAAGAAACTTCCAGAGGTTGGTAAATACTGTTATTGTGTTTACTTGCAATTTGAAACTAAAAATGGAGGCATCTACAATGTATACAAGATGATAATGAAATCATAAACTACCACTTTATTTGCCCACCTTAGTCAGCTCTCCTTTTAAAAATCTCTTCCATGCTCAACTTTAGTTCATGAAATCTAGGATAACTTTCCCTGTTAACATAAAGAGAAAAATTATGTTGATAAAGGGTTTCTGTGTCTGTAGGTGACATGAGAGCCAACCAGGATCTTCTCAGTACCTGCCAAGCTTCAGCAACTCCATAGCCTTCTTTGTATCCCGTTGTTCTCTAAACTAAGGGAATTGGATTAGGGTACGTGTACAAATTTTCCAGGCCTTTCTTTTATGATTTTGGGCATTGAGCTGTTAACCAAGGATGACTTCAGAAAGTAGCTTTCCATGGGAATGTCATGTCCATGTCATGTACCTTAATTTCAGTTCTGGGTTATTTTGTTTTGATAGTGAACTGCATCACTTTTGTAACAGAAACATCAATATCTATTTGTTTAAACTGATATTGTGATAACTGACATGATGGAATTCTGTTACTTTGAAACCTCACATGGAAACTACCCTCTAGGTGTGTTCTAGAAATAATGCCCTGTCCATACATTTTAAATACCTGGCAATATCCTCTTTTCCTCTTTTAACAGGGGGGATCAGTTTCATTGGTCCTTTTCAATGAGGTAAATAAATACCTCATTCTTTCCAATCTCTCCTTTTATTTCCCAAATTTATTTTATATATTTTAACAAGTGACTTTGCTGAGCCTCTTACACACTATGTGACCAAACTCAGTGTGACTTGAAAGTCTGAAAAGAAAGCTCTTGCATTTCCCTTTTGATCATTTGAAGACTATGTCAATCTCTTTCTTATTTTAGCAAGAATAAGTCTGGTCACCACTGCCAGGTGATTATCAAATTTCTCTTGCTTTTGCAATAAGCGTTTGAGATTTCAGCTAACTGAGGGAAGGCTCCCTGAGACTCTTGTAGCAGCTGGATTCCCTGAATTATCTTCATCTGGCCCACATCTCAGTACCTCAATTGAGCTAAGGCCTCACAGCTAGATTATAACAATGCCTTTGTGTAACATGAAAAAGTTTTGTATTTGTCTGTCAAATGTAAATTTACCAAGTCTGCCATCTACCAGATAGTTTTGAGGAAAGAATGCTTTTGGAGGTGGTCTCGAGCTTTGAAGCAGCAGAGGTTTTTTGTTAGTGTTGTTGTTTTATTTTCAAGCCACTAATTTAATCCATTCCTTTAAAAAGATCTGTTTTTCAGGTCTAGAACACTTAGTCTAGAAATTTCCTTTGTAATGGTCTCCATGTTGACAAACTATACCATAAATCCTGTTTACCATAATCCATATTATTTTAAAGAGTAATGCAGAATTTGGATAAATAACGGCAGACTATGGCCCCAGTTCCCACCTAGCACAGTAACCAGAAAACCATCTCCTTTGGGTGGTTCAGTGGAATATGACTAAACGAGAGACAGGTACCTAGGGAAGAGCCCCTCCCTCACGTGCTTCCCCATCACTCTCCTCCCCGTGGCCTTATGATAGCAAGTGCTCTTACCTCTGTTCTGCTAACCTACCACCTCTGCAGACCTGCTCTTCAATACTGATTTTACCTCTCATCGAATTACAAGCACACTGTTTAGAAGGACTTCATCATAGCCAATCACACTGAGGATGTTCTCTAATGTAAGGGTTATTTTAATCACTGTATTTATTTGTCAGGGCTGCCATGAAACAAACTACCACAAACTTCTTTGCTTAAAATCACTGAAATTTATTTCCTTACAGTTCTGAAATGAAGATGTCATAAATCAACATGTCACAGGGTACAGTCCCCAAGTCCCTGGTGTCATGATTCACTTCTTCCACCTCTGGTGACTCCCAGCACATCTTGGCTTGGGAGCTCATCATTCCAATCTTTGCCTCTATCAGACCACTGCCTCCTCTTCTGTTTGGCTTCTTGTTGGTAGGTCTGCATGGAATCTCCCTCTGCCTCTATTTGATAAGGACTCTTGCGACAGTATTAGAGTCCACCCAGGTAATCCAAGGTAATCTTTTCATCTCAAAATTTAGTCCATCTGCAAATGACCCTTTTTTCCAAATAAGGTTAAAATATATAAATTCCAGAGCTTAGGACTTGATATTTGGTGCAGGAATTATTCAACCTACTACAGTTCAACAGAAGTTCAGGGCCATAAAAATTTTAGCTCTTAGGATCCTTAGGCAAAAAAAAGAAAAAAAAACCAAAAAAACAATTGACCTCCATGTTCACATATATCACACTATAAACTGTACTCTTTAATATTCCTTATTAACTATGAATATTTGTCCCAAGATGGGACATTTATCCTGTGAAATCCTCTACAAAGTGATCTCTGTATTTTATGTCATACCCACATCCTACTTATTATCTGAAACACTCATTTGTATATTGAAAACTATAGTTATTTTCAGACAGGCAGGGTATCTGACTGGGAATACTAGAGGTAGCATTCTTTTCTTCATCAACTATTTCTTGAGTTCCCTACACTGTACCAACATCTCTTAGAGAAACTACCTTTAATGCCCAAACCCCTTACTTTCAATTTACCAAGGTGTCCTAGGGATTCTTAGGAGAACATTCTGGTAGCCTGTTTTACCAGCAAAGTCCTCAGTGGAGACAGACATATATGTAGTGAGATGGAGCCAAGTGTCTGAGAGATGAGGCCCACTTGATGTGCCCCCTTGACATCCCCAAGTTTTGGGACATTAAATATATTACTGGAAAGTCCTAACAGAATTCCTTCAGGAAAGTATAAAGTCAGCCAGGGATTCAGTGAGCAAATGAAGGTAGAATGGAATGATTTACATCTCCAACCCAGATTATATTCAGATAAGGAGGTTCCATAATCAATAGTTGACTATGGTGGGGGCTGAATTCCTAAGAAGAATAAACTAAAATCTTCTAAGTCTACAAAAAACCCACTCTACTCTGAAGATTCAAAAAGTAGCACAAAGATTTTATTTTCAGACAGGGAGGGTATCTGAATGACAAGGTAGTTGGGCAGGGAGCCATGTGAAGGAAATCTTCCTGAAGAGAAGTCTGGAATCACATTGAGCCAGAAAAAAATTAAGCTTATTATTTTAATTATAAATTGAATGTATACTTATTGTAGATTACTTGGAAATGCATTCTAAAAGACTAAAATGAAGCAAATACCTTATTACTTAATTCTTTTATGGATATTGATTATTACATAGTATATAGTCCTAGATAGAGAAATACTAGAAAAGGAAAAATAACACTTCTAAGACTCCTGACACATCATAAATAATTGTTATTAAATTATATGTATAAACAGCATAGTTTGTCATACATAAAAATATTAAAGCATTATGTAATTTTTATTAATAATTTGCAAGTCAAAAAGATTATACCAATTTATATTCCCATTGCCATATCCTTTCACTATCATTTTACCAGAAATACTTCTCTGGATCCCATTTGAAGTTTGTAATGAATCCCAAGTTCTATCCATCCATCAACACCAATCACCTACTTCTAGTGTCTGTGCTGCTGTCAGCTGTGGCACTAGCTGTATTTCAGTCCCTCTAACTGATCAATCAGAAATGATCCAATGTTCCAACAAGCCGTCTCTAAATCTAATCCATTAGGGACATTCAGGACACAGCTAATACTTTCTAAAATGTGGTTTTAAGATAGAAAGATTGACACAGAAACAGACAGACAGCACATATGTCCACATCAAAATGAGAATTGTTCTGCATGGTTTGGTATCCTCTACAAAAAAAACTTTCTTTTACATAAATCCTGTCCAACACAAAAGTAGCAAAGTTACCTTTCTATTTCATCAAGCACTTAAGAGACTGTTACTATAAACATTTGCTTCTCCATCCCACATTGTAAAAGACACTTTTGATTTAATACGTAGACTTGTGTTGCAGTTGCCTTCCACTTAACATAAGGATGATTTATAACAGCTAACTTACAAATGTGTTCTGCACACAATCCAAAAGGACTGACCTTTGGTCACTATTAAAATTGGGATGAAATTAGCTTGCTAAAAGGCAATATCATATCCCTTATGCAGCTGTTATAAATTTCCACTTGAAATATAACATATTTTAAGCCTGTGTTCCTATTTTTTCCAAGTCTGGATTTGATATCAAACTCCATACTATTACAGCAGTGGGCAAGTGTGTTTTGTAAAATTGTAAAATTTCACCCGTGTTTCTTATGATAACAAGAACTCATTTATCTTGTAAGAAAAATGATCCCTCTTCCTTGAAGTTTCATCATGAATTTCTCTGGTTTTATCACCAAGTCAACATGGGGCTATTATCCAAGGCTTTTTGCACCACTGTTACAAGTGAACTCTACTTTACAAGATCAGTAGCTATAGACACTACATTTCATAGAATGTTCATTTCAGTTTGAAGGTCAAGGGTGGGGTTTCTGCCCCAAAGCCCATAACTTTCCACAGCACAGGCCATGTGTTCAGCATTAGATTCATATTTTAGATCGTGAACAAAACCAAAACACTGCAGATGAATATTCAAGATAAATTAAACAAAGACAAATATTAACCTATGGTCTCAACACACATAGTCTGAGAACACTGTGAGGACAGGGAACACACGTATTCGTAATTATAATAGACACTTTAAACAGTGCATGTAGGAGAGATGATTGTTGGAAAAGGAAGAAAATGGAGGAAGGAAGTGGAAAAAAGGAAGAGAAAGGAGGAAGGGAAGGAGAGAAACAGGGAAGGAAGAGAATCAGAGTCAACACCCACATGCAACAACTCACTTAGGTTTACCACTCATTTGCTGCTGGTCCACCTGTCCTTAAACTCTGATGCTATTTGTTTTGATTTATAACCTTTGTCAAATCTGACTTTGACCTGGGCTCCTGGCTTTATTTTCTTCTACTGCTGATTTTGTCTTTTGTAATACAATCTTACTAGTTGGTGGTTGGGCCTGTGATCTCTAATTACTATCCTTAGTCTGCCGTTCAAGTGGAATACTTTATTTTTTCCAGGTTCTTTTGTGTACATCATTGATTTAACTTGGAACTCTCTAAAATGGACTTTAGATAAATTTGCCATTTAAACAGAAACAGTCAAATCTCCTAATGCTGAATATTAACCTCACCATAAGTTCAACTAGCCCAGCTATTTCAAGAGAATTTATAGTCAGATTTCCCTGGAACTCTAAATTTTTAATTGCTCTGAAGGTAATTCCAAATGTTCTAATGAATCTTCAATAACAACCAATAGAACTCAAAAAGAAAAAAATATTACATGCAATTTAGGAAGGATTTTCCCATCTGCACAAAAAGTAATTATCATGAAGGTTGTCTACACAGAGAAAAGCTAAAGGTAAACAGAGGCTCACTGACAGGTGAGCTTGTGTGCTTCCCACCCTTCCCTCTTTCTCCCCCTCCCTCCCTCTCTCTCACTCACAGACACCCAAACACCAACAAAAGTATTTGAAAGCTTTTCTTAGATTTAGGTAGTCAGTCTTTGATAGTAGTAAAAAGAATATAACCTTATGTTTCAAATCTGAGTTCATATTTTTATTTAATAATATGAGTTCATATTATTATGTGTATATGTATCTATGATTCTAAAACAATATATTGTTTTTTCTTTTCTTCCTTCCTTCTTTCCTTTTGTAGTACTGGAGTTGGAACCAGGGCTTCACAAATGCTAGGCAAGTGTTCTACTACTGAGCAACATTCCCAGCAAAATATATTGTTGTTGTTAAATAAAACTGAGATCAGAGACTTGGGAAGCCAAAGCAGGAGGATTACAAGTTTGAGGCTAGTCTCAGCAATTTAGCAAGATCCTGTACCTTATCTTTAACAAAACAAAACAGGAAAAGGGCTGGAGATATACCTGGATTCAATCCCTAGTACTGGCAGGGATTGGAGGGAGGGGTTGAAAGAAAAGAAAACACCCTGAGAAATAGTCATAGTCAGAAATTTAGAGTAAATAAAAGAATGAAAATAACCTGTATTCTATTACCCTGAAATTAATGCTAAATCAAATTTTAAAAGGTTTTTCTATTTTTATATGATTTGCTGTTTTTAAGTGATTCTATGAGACTCTTATGTTTTTAACTTACATTTAAAAAGATGAACACACATTAAAAGTATGCATTTTTCCTGTTTTTAATTGCCAATATCTAGTATGTATTTTATATCTCCAAATAATAATAACTTACTATATTTTCTTTGCTTATTTTGTGTTGTGATAACCTGTGAACTTATTTAAATAACTGACTTTTGACTTGTTTAGAATGTTTCCACCTTAGTTACTTAACTTCTTGGTATTTTTTTTCTTCAAACCCTACAAAATGCAAAAAAAAAAAAAGAAGAAGAAAGAAAGAAAGAAAGAAAGGAAGAAAAACTCAGAATCTCAAAAACCTCAAAAGGTAATTGTCAGACTACTTATACAGTGCACATAATAAGCATTAAATAAGCATAGATTCTTATCTTTTATTTTTCCTAAAGTGAGAACATATTATTAACTTCCATACTCCTCCAAAGAGAAATTTATCAGCAGTAAAAAGAGAACATAAGTAAATATTTCGTGCATTTTCAAACAATACTGATAATCTGGATAAACGAATAGTTGACTTTTCCTATTTGTACCGGGAATTGCAAACAAATTTAAGATGGCATATTAAATTCAATCAACTTGAATTGGAAATTGTGAGATTATTTTTAGAGGACATTTAGAGAAAATGAAATTCAGTATTTCTATAAAGTGAAACTTATTTTTTTATTAGTTGTTCAAAACATTACAAAGCTCTTGACATATCATATTTCTTACATTAGATTCAAGTTGGTTATGAACTCCCAATTCTACCCCAAATACAGATTGCAGAATCATATCGGTTACACATCCATATTTTTACATAATGCCCTATTAGTAAATGTTGTATTCTGCTACCTTTCCTATCCTCTACTATCCCCCCTCCCCTCCCCTCCCATCTTCTCTCTCTACCCCACCTACTGTAATATAAGAGGTTGTGAGGGGAATGGGAAAATAAACAAGGAGAGAAAGGAATTACAGTGAAACTTATTTCAGAGAATATAATTAATTTTAGAAATTAATTTCAAAATTATAAGATTAGAACTATTTCAAAATTAAATTAATTTACTTACTCAAATTTTAAAATAAATTAATGTTATGCACATCCTTTCTACTGCAGACATATAATGATTTTTAAATGCATAATTTACTCCTCCTAAAATGTATTTTGAATCTTAATTCAATTCACATTTTTTAAATTTTTTGAAAGCTATGGTATAGACTATCTCAGAATATACAAAGTTTATTTTAGGACCACAATATTACCTTCTAGAATATCACCTTTTTAATCTTGATATTCCACGGAAATAAATTTACATGTACTTTGAAATTAATCACTTAAAGACTTTTAACTAATTCTGTGAAGTTTTACTTATATACTGTATATTGGAATTTGGAGTGAATGAGTAATTGAATAAGATAAAATCACATCTTTGAATGTTCTATATTGCACTTGATTTAAGGGATCATTATAGAAACAGAACTGTCCCTAACAAAGACTTCAGAACCACTTAGCACAGAAATAGCCATCTGACAAACTAAAGGGGAAGAGCTAGATGACAAAAAAAATTCAAAACTTAAGTAATACTGAAAAGCAATCACAAATACTGTCTTCTATACCATGCCCTGGCTCTTCTTTACATTTAATCCAATAAAAAATGCTTAAAATGATCTTACAAAGGAGGATGCCAAGGTTGTAAGAGTCAGAGTGAGGAGAGCCAAGAAGAATAATACTCAAAACTCAGAGCTGACATTTCTAAAATGGGATCTAAAGTCAGAAGTAAAATTATGTTCATGAGTTGGAAGTACACAAAAGTCAAATATCAGGATGAATTAAATGGTTGATTAAAAGTGCAGAGATAAGATGACCTTGTAATTGTACCACTTTTGACTTCCACAAAGAAACATTTCATGCTCTAGCCAACTGGCACATGACCATGGTGAAAATCAACTGTAGGAAGCAAGTGAGTAAGACACAAATATAATAAACAAGCCATGGTGATAAGAGTGAAAAATTAAAAACATGTGTGGACAAAAGAGAATTCGTCCATCCATAGACTGGCAGGATACCTTCTATTTAGGCCCATTTGCACACTTCTGATAAACAACATTTTGGCCAAAGTGTCTTCTGTCTGTTCTTTAAAATCCTTTTATACCTGCCTGCTTTTCCTCTCTGTAATTTAATTGAATTAAAAATAATATTTGAGCATCAGTTGTCTGTTTATCCATCTATCTGATGTTGGTCTAAGGGGACAAAGAATACATATCTCAACAAGAAACTGTGTTCCTTCTAGGAAGTTGAAAAAGAGTGTGGGCAATAATACAAATGGATGTCACAAGGTGAGGAGTGAGATTCTTTACAAGGGCAGTGGAAGGAGAGATTACGTTCAGTTGAAGAGATTTAGAAAAGGCTTTATGAAGCAGGTGACATTTCAGAAACAACCTGAAAACATGTAAGATTTTGGTTAAGTGGAACAAGGGAAGGGTTATTTTCTAGCTAGCATACAACCTATGAATCTGGTTGAATAATAGATAGGAGCTGGATGTCAGAAAGGAGTCAGCCATATGTGGCCAGGGTTTCACAAGCACGAGCTAAGAAACTGCCTCAACATCTCTAGTGTCAATTTTATTCATTCCAAACAGAGATTTTGATGCACTTTCTAATGCTTTTTAATTTGTTCCCAACAGCTCTCACATTTGGAAAACTGGAAATCAATCTTATGAAATAATGTTTTATTATTTCTAATAATAACTAGGATGTTTTTTAGGATCACAGAAATCGAAATACTTTTCCTTTGTTGGCATCCTTTGGCTATCATTGGTTTAAGAAACTTTTTAGAGCTCTGCCTCTTTTACAATGTATCTTTTTGCAGTTCTTTCAAAAATTATTTATGCACATCAAGTAAGACATGAAGCCTTTTCTAAATCTCTTCAACTGCATGTAATTTCATGAAGACTTGACAATTTTCCATGTCAGAATTTAATCTTGCATTTCCTTATGTCATATCCTAAATGAAATATACAAATCATGTGTGTGTCCATGTGCTTATATTGACATGTGCTGTGATTTTCCAAGTCTTAAATTCATGCATTGTGCTAGATTATTGAAATATTTAGATATACATTCTAATTCATTTCCCAATTGAAAATATTTTAAGTCAATTAGAAAGTAAATTACATTTACCAGATATAGCTTCATAGGAGATTTTGGAAAGTTCTCTGCTTATAATTTTCTGAAGTATCTAGAGTGCCTCTCTGACTCTAGAGAGACACAATCTTCTGTCCCTCCTAATATGAATTAGATAATTCCATTGCTCTGTAGATGTTCTGAAGGCTAAAGACTCTTAATGCTAAATTTATTGAGAGAATAAATCCCATTTTAGCTGTCTTGTCTCTGCCCTTTGGGTGAACAGAGACCAAAGAAATAAGAAGACATGTATTTATTCACAAAGGATACCCTCACATAGGAAATGATATGTATTCTTGGAATCTTCTTTAGTTAATTGGAGAGATTATTTATTGAGGAAATAATTTATTGAGACCTGGGATTAAATACATAATTGATTTAACATCTCCAGAGTTACTAGCCATGCATGTTGTAAATGCTACAAATCTAGGAAGCATAACTCACACAATCCTGCTTCAGAATGTGGGCAAATCCAGGGAAGCATCTCTTTCCTTCCTCATCCCAAAATGTTACTCCTGCTGCCAGTTTTTTCACCTGTACCCTCTCATCTGATTTTTTGTCCTTGGCATACAGTTGAGTGGTTTCTCTGCTCTCCTGTATTGCCAAAGCTATTTTGAGCTTTGTGTTCACATTAATTTGAAATACTTGTTGACCTGTTGTTTACCAGATATTGTTAGGGAATAGAGGAGAAACTTTATAGTTTCTTCCTCTTTCCTGTCTTCATTGACACCAGATTTGAACTTTGTATATGTTGTCTCCCATACTTAGAAGTTAAACTTGAAGACCTGAATCAAAGAGCAGATTCTCACTCTGGGAATACATTTTCCTTGATGTTTTTAATTGCTGATTAATTTGGTGAATCACATAAGAGATGCTACAAGTTTTGGTTGCTGTTGCTTTAAAATGAATTAATAGTTTGATGAAAAATTTCAAACTATAACCCCTGTGACATGAATCTAGAATTGTTAATAATATGTTAGAAAATAACATTCTGAATTATACCTTAACATAATGAAGAAAATACAGCTAATGTCCTGAAAAAAAAGAGATTTGAGAAGGCAGTTTTGTCATTTTTAGTAATATGGATTTACTAAAATCAACAATTTACTGAAATAATGATATGGAAGTGGCAAATAAAATACACCCATTTCTCTTCCTTTTCATAAAAATGATCAATTGGTCTTGTAACATTTAGAAGATTAAGTAGATGTTTTTGTGATCAGTATACTTTTGGTTTCGTTCTGTTTTCTCTTTCTAAATGAAATCACTTTTTTAAAAGAAAAAAATTAAAATGCCACCTCATGATGGCCATTATGCTTTCTTAACATCAAAATTAAATGGACAATTGTAGAGGTTAACCCACTTGACTTCTTAATCACTTTTAACATTGACTCCTTCTTCTTGAATAATCTTAAAATCTTAAAATTATTTTCTCTATCATCTCCCAAGATTCTGATAATTTTCTTTAATTCCTACTACACTGATATTCTGTTTAGTATCCTTCAGGTTTTATTTTTCCTCCTCCCTGTAAATATGGGATTTTCTTCTTATGATCCCAGTTAACTTTGTCCTGGAACATTTTAGTCAATCCTATAACTTCAACTACTGTCTGTTCAGCAATGAGCTTCAAATCTCTCTCTTGAGCTACCGTCAATATGTCCATATACTTTATACATTATCCATCTCTAAATCAACAGATTCCCAGGTACACTCAGAATTTTTCCTATCTTATTTCTGAACCTAACCCTTCAACACACTGTAATATGGTCACCTTCTACCCAAAAGGCTGAGTCAGAACCTGGGCAGTCAACTTGAACATTTATATCTTTTCCAACCCACATTCAAACTTTGACCCAGTCCTATTGATCCAACCTCTTTAAGTATCTCCCATACCAACCCTGCTCTCTCTGCTCTTACCACTACTATTTCAATTCAGGCATTTATCATTTTTACGTGAAGTACACAGTAAACTCCTAACAGATCCCCTAAGTTCATTTTGAAAATTATCTATCCACTAACCACACTGATCCTAAATCTTTTATTTTCAACACAGTGACTGCAAAGAAATCATATAACAATTTCATCTAAGAGTTGGGGGGGGTATGGTAAAAGGAGGGTGACATCTTTAATTAAATAAATCATTCACCATAGAGTAACTGGGAAAATATTATCGACGAAATCATAATTGTTTTATAATGTTTATTTAGAATTGTCAAAATCTTTTAAAGGAGGCCATATTCTTTTTGTGAATATTGAACAAGAGTATGTGGTGTAAAGAAAGAAAGAGGAAAGGAAAAAGAAAAGCTAAGAAACAATTCTGAATAAAATCCAGTGGGTTCACGTTATCCTTAGAATAAAGAGTCATTATGGCCCCGGTTTGTCTGCCACAGCATCTCATCAATGATTACTAAACAGAAATGCTATATAGAATGAAAAGTGAGAAACTGCTATATGAAATCTTAATGAATTTTCACATGCTTTGAACACACTTGAAATACCAATTATACCCCCCCATGAAGACACTGCAACACACACACACACACACACACACACACACACACACACACCCTCTGATTCCTATTTTCTTTTCCTTCAAACAAAGAAACTCTTACAGTTGTCTTACAAAATCTTCTTTGCCAAAGTCAATTTTGAAGCTAAATAAAATGCCTCTAGCCTTTGTTTGCAATTTTATACGTTGTGTGAATACCTCTATTATATTACTTATCACAGTGTAAAGAAATGCATGGTTTGTGCATCTCTATTTCCAATGTACAATGAACTTCCTGGGGATAAAAATCAATTTTTTTTTATCTTAGTAACCCCAACATCAAGCCTGACATATGAATAAATGTTTTCTAAAAACTTGAGGACTTTTAAAAAAGTTTAGTGAATAAGAGGCAAAAACAAATTCCTTAATTCCTTACCTTAGACAAATAAGCTTAGATTTGTTCCTGATGGATATACAATTAAAAAACACCAAGAACTTTGAAGAATTACAATAATGATATATTGATGACCACTCTGAAAATCTGCTTTAAAATGTCTGTTTGTCTGCTTTCCTTATCTATCTTCTATTATGCTAAAGAACTGCACAGGGAGCTGAAGAAATGAAAACAGCCTTTATTTAATGCTCACATGCTTTGCACATACTGAAAAACATCCAGTCTGAAAACCAGTCTTTGCACATATAGTAATTGTGTGACAGATCGTCTCTGGCTTGTCACACAATTACTATATACACAGTATGGAACTAGAATCCAAAGTAAGCTAATAGATCGCAGCCAACTACACAATCAGGGAAAGACTCCCCATCAGGTCTTGTGATGAATGCTTTCTATCCTTGATCAGCTCCTGGGCACTGTGGGGCACTAGGATCCAACAGGCCGTCAATCAGGGTGCATGGTCCAGTCTTCAGTCTTTTGTCAACCCCTCCCTCTACAGCATTCTTAAAATTACTTCCTTGACTCCACTCAACTCATTAGTTCTTCATTTACTTTTTATTTCACCTATTTGAAAGAAATTTATTTATATATTCTTTCAAAAAATATAGCTCTATGCCTGGTGTGTGGGAGATTCAAATTGAGAACAAGTGATATCCTTGTCCCTATGAATTTTTTATCTTTTGGGGGTGGGATAAGCATTTTTCAAAAACTCACTTAAATCTGCACAATGCTGTTGTGGCTGAGTCAGAGAGAGAGGCTGGCAGGATCAGGAGGGTGGCAAAGGAGCTGTTAAGGCAGGGGCATCAGCGGAGCGGCTGGGCCCAGGCCTTGAGTCTGCCAGTGCCCTGTGGATGCGAATCACTGCCGCACAAGCACCAGAGGCAGAGCAATTGATGGGCCAGTCAGGCATGAGCGCTCAGGATGAGGCCTCTGAAGGGCGCTCCTGGCCTGTCAGCTTCTGCTGCACTGCTGCTGCCCAGGGCCCAGGCAGAGGAGCATCAACACATGTTCCCAGCAGAGGCTCCATCTGGTAGTCTTTTAGGCCCCTTCTGACCTTAAAGTCTCCAGTTTCCCAGTGGAAGGCCTGGCCCCAAAACAATCTCTTGCATTTGGTCTAAAGTTGATCGGTGGTTTAATTGCATTTTCACATTCAAGATTGGATGTTAAGGATTCTAGGAGTGGCTTTCACTTAGGACTGGATGGTTTTCAGAATGGTGAACTGGAGCAAGGCAGGAAAGTCAGTTTCAAGATACAGAAGAAGTTGTCTTATGGATGAAAACTGCTGGACCCTTCCAAAATTGCCTCGAAACATATAAGTACTTTTCACTTCTAATCTGTGTGGGGTCAAAAAAAGTAACAGTCATTACCATGAAGCTCTAGGAGAAACATTTCAAGGAGTTGAAATGGAATTTAGTGGTCTAGATATTAAATTTAAAGATGATGTGATGCCAGCCAGTTACTGTGAAATTGATTTTGATAAAGAAAAGAGATGCCTTTGTTTATGCTATCAAAATTCACTACTGGTACCAGATGTACATAGTTGATTTAGCAATATGGGGTATTATTGGTGAAGCAGATGAAAATGTAGAAGTTTGTTATCTTTGGACCTACAAAAAGCTTGAAATAGATTTTAATGAAAATTTAATTGTTGGAGGAAATGTGAAACTGTTCCCAATACCAAAATACAGATGTCATATTTGGTAAAATGGAAAAATTCAGATGTAAAATTTGAAGAACGATTGCACAAATATCTTGTGATCCATCCTTTTTTCAACAGGGGATTCATTGGTTTTTAATTTTCAACTCCTTCAGGATGGTGATCTTCTTGATAGGCTTAGTTTCAATGATTTTAATGAGAACTTAAGGAAAGATTATGTCTGGTTCAGTAATGAAGAAATGGCTGACATGGATAGACTTAGGAGATGGATATGGATAGAAACAGGTGCATGGAGATGTATTTAGATCATCAAGACACCAGCTAATATTTTCCTCTCTACTTGGTTCTGGATTTCAGATATTTCCTGTTTTTCTCATTGTTATTATTATTGCAATGATAGAAGATTTATATATTTTTCTATGCTGCTACATCACCAATGAATGATTATTTTGGAGGAAGTCTGTATGCTAGACAAGGAGAAAGGAGATGGATAAAACAGATGTTCACTTGGGCATTCCTTATCCCAGCTTCAGTGTGTTGCAGGCCTTCTTCAATTTTATATTTATTTATTACCATGCTTCAAGAGCCATTCCTTTTGGAACAAAAATCTAAATCTTATTGGTATAATACTTGTCTGAAATTTGTTAGGTCAGCCCAACTTCCTTTGTTGTGCCAACGCTGTGCCTTGTCCTATACTGGAGAAAAAATATTTTATGTAGCCTGCAGTTATTGTTTGCCTGGGAAGTATTTTACCTTTTGGCTCTATCTTTATTGAAATGTATTTCATTTTCACATCTATTATGTCTATGACTTCATAATGCTGGTTCTGGCCATCCTTTGCATTGTTACCATCTATGTGATATTGTGTGCACATACTTCTTGCTAAATGGGATTATAGGTGGCAGTGGACAAGTTTTCTCTCTGCTGAATCAACTTCAATCCCTGTTTACACGTATTCTTTTTATGAATTTTTTTTTGAAACAAAGATGTATGGCTTACTTCAAACATCATTTTACTTTGGATATATGGTGGTATTTAGCACAGCCTTGAGGTAATGTGTGGAGCACTTGTTTACATGGGAACAAGGGCCTTTGTCAAAAAAAAATCTATACTAATGTGTAAATTGACTAGAGACACAAGAAAACCTGGAAATTTGGATCAATTTCTCTTTTATATGGGTAGAAGTCAGTGCTGTTTTCATCTAAACCCTGAAAGGAACTGAGAAAGGGAAATGGCCTTCCTGATAATAGGTGGCTCATCCATGATCTCCACAAGTCAACAAAAGCACTCCTAATAGAACCAAAACCTCAGGCAGGACCACATGGTGGTCATATCAAAAACTATGTGGAGACTGACTCTGAGGCAACAGAAATTACTGAGCCAACCTTTTTCTTACCAGGCATTACCTACCCCAGGTTTGCCCAGAACAAGGGGAAATGGCCATTTAGCGAGCAACCTCTTTACCAACATGGACTGTGACTCTCCAGTAATCTTCCCACCCCTGAGACAAAAGTACAAAAGTGATTAAAGATGCTCAATCACCAAGCTGCCTCACTTCTTGCCCCTGTCCTGACTCACATCGTGGAGTCATTGAATAAAAGACAGAATCTTCTAAGGGTCACTGCTCCATGTTTCTTTCTGAAATGCTTCTGTGTGGCTGTGGAGCCACCAGAAATCTAGGTAAACTGACTCTGACCACAGGTGACAGCCTGGTGAGCTTCAATTGGTGGACATTAGCATCATGATCTTGTTTTTAATGTTATTTGCCTCAGGTCCCAATATCTACTTTAAAATTCAGAACTTTTTTAAGCATCACAGATTACTCTGAACAGGTCTCTACATCCAGCTGCCATTTTGCAAGAGATATGGAAGAAAGAGAAAGAAAGATGTGTACAATATTGTAAATATGAATTAGCAAAATCCAGATGTGAGGACGTCCATGGATCCCAGGGCCTGCCACTATAACAAAGAGACCAAGGAAAAGACACACAGGGCAGAGAACCTGCAATCCAAGAACTGCACAAAGACATACCAAGTGGTGCTTGGGGTGTCTGTCTTAGCCCTTGAGCTTGTGTGCCCTGGTGCTGGTTACTTCCGGAGGAAGGAGGGACTAGGGCTAGGATGCAGCCATGTGGGATGCTGACAAGGTGCTGTTCTTGACTTGGTTCTAGGGTGTTCCACATAATTTTTCACTAAGTTACACTTTTTTTCTCTGTGGTCCCCTCTCCTGCTTTGTACTTTCATTGCCTTCCATTACTGTGACAAATATATGAGGTAATCAGCTTTAAAAGACACAGGTATGTTCTGGCTGACTTTTGCAGGCTTCACTCCGTGGTTGGTTGCCCTGTTGTTCTTGGACCTGGGGTGAAACCACATATCACCCTGGCAGTGCATGGTGGCAAGTGACTCACTTAATGGTGGCTGGGAAGCAGAGAGTGGGAAATTAAGAGACCAGGATTCCTCAGTCCCATGAAAGGAGGCCCTTAACAGGAAGCTCCCCACTAGCCTCCCCCTTAAAGATCCCACTTCCTCCCAATAGCACCTGTGGCTGTGATCAAAGCTTTCTCACCTGGGCCTGTAGGGATCATTCCAGATTCAAACTTTAGTAGTGGCAGTGCTTCATTTAAAAAGGACATGATTGGAAGTATACCCTCCACTGATCTTTTCCTACAGATAGAAATCTAGAAGTGGAGAAGCCAAGAGCCCACTGGGGTCATCCCAGGCACCAGGAGAGGCCATAGCTTGACCAGGGAGGCCAGAGCAATGGAGGCATGGAGTGGAGGCCAGGTTCTGGATGCACTGAAAGTAAGAACCAGCACAGCTGCTGACTACTGAATGGAGCATAAAGAAAGAGAAGATGGCACCAGGGTGGAGCTCAGGGGCACAGTACTTGCCTGGCATATGTGAGGCCCTGGGTTCTATCCCTTGCAGAACAAGAGAATTTTTTTTGAAGAAATAAATAGGAGACGCAAGGTCAGGCCTCTGTTTCTCCTTCCTTTGTTGCACAACCAGACAATACAAAACTCTTTCAGCCTAGGATGTTATTGGTCACCACTGGGGAAAAACAGAAAAATGCAGGGAGATATCAGAGAAATCTGCTTTGCAGCAATAACAGCCCCAGTTCCCCTGGCCTTCATTCTTGTCCCTGACAGGGGACTGTAACTTTGTTTCTGTTATCCCATTAGCTGAGGATGCCTGGCCAGGGCCCAGCAGGCAGCATTTACCTGGTCCAGGGAAACTGTCAGTCTAGACCCCAGAAAAGTCCTGGTTCCCCTGTGTCACCAGATCACCCACTGGGAAGGTGCTCTTGGAAGGAAGGCTGTCTGAAGCTTCAGTTGT
Source organism: Ictidomys tridecemlineatus (assembly GCF_052094955.1). Taxonomy (NCBI): domain Eukaryota; kingdom Metazoa; phylum Chordata; class Mammalia; order Rodentia; family Sciuridae; genus Ictidomys; species Ictidomys tridecemlineatus. The sequence goes on along the minus strand of NC_135478.1, from coordinate 64,959,199 downwards.
TACAGGGTGGGGACTGGGGAGTCTGTAGCCACCTGCCCTGGGAGTGAGGGAACTGATCCCAGTGACAAATGCAGATGCCTCCTCCCCCAACTCACATGGTTAGTTGATTGGTGAGACCAGAAACCTGCTGCTTTGGGAAAAGGGGGAAAGCGAAAAAGTTTGCTTTAAGAAACTGCTGATTCCCAGTTATCTTATTTGTTAAGAAAAGGGGATTTACTTTTCCATGTACTTCTGCATTTAAATCTACATTCAAAGCCAAAGAAAAGAGTAGCTCAGATAGGGATCTACACCTTGCCTTGACCTTTATCCCAAAAGACTTGCCCCTGAGGTAGAAAATCTCCTGTTAAAGTTAATTTTGCATGAGTCAATGAAGACTAATCCAATAATATTTCTGAAGCATCCTTACCATCAATATGTAGCCTGTGCTTCATGACACTTTCCTTACACAATCTCTCTTACTTGCAGGTCACCTGGCAGAATTCCTTATCTTTATTCACCAGATCCACATTTTAGAGTTGTAGTTAGTTTTGCATTCACTCACACAACCATTTATACTGTAACCACTATTTATTTGCCAACCACTGTTTCACAGTAGCTTATGATACATCAATAAACAAGAAAAATAGTCACCTGCCTTGTGGGTGCCATTCTGATGAAGAGAAGCAGACAACAAATACAATAAATAACCCAGTAATTCAGTAAAAGTAGATCTATGGGGGTGCAGAGTATCACAAGGGATCTGATGCAGGGGAAGGGACTTACTGTATCATCTTAACATCTTATCATAGGAACACAATCTCCAGAACCTGTCTTATATGTCTGCTGAAGAGCAACCTTGACTTTAATTTCATTTAACAGTGTGCCAAAATATATTAGATGAGAATACCAAAAGCCTAGAGAAAATACAGAAGTATTACTGAGCCTATGGAAAATGAAATGAGAGTGCCTAGGATTCTCAGAAGTTATTTATTAATAAATAACTTTTTAATCATGTTTTGTTTACAAAACTTCAGAGAATATGGAAAATATTTTAAATTTGTCGCTGATATATAAAATGTAAAAATTCTATGTATTTAGAGAGTACCATGTGATGATTTGATACACCAAATAAGGTACAATGTTTATATCAGGTTAAAGACACCCACCTCCTTAAACATTTCCCCCTTTTTATATGGTGAAAACATGTGGGATCTTTTCTTCCACCTTGTTGAAATATACCATATCTAAATGTTATCAATACTCACCACTTTACTGTGCAATAGCATTCCAGAAAATGTATGCTATTGGTTTTCATTTATTTATTTATTTGCCAATGAGCCTTAATTTTATTTATTTATTTAAATGTGGTTCTGAGATAAGATCAATACTGCATAGAGGTTTATCAATTAAGTCTAAATCCTCAGAGAACTGAAAAGAGTTCTCTTATTTTGACTTTCCAAAAGTATAAGTATGTTAATATATACCTATATTTGTTTCAAAAATATGGAAATGCGTATCTCCTTAACAGATATTAAATTCAGCACAATGGCCTATGGTCAGAGAAATGAAGGAGGTTCTCATTCTCTATTTTTTGTTTGTATGTTGACATTGAGGACTTTACATGTGTATACTTAAAATCTGATTAAAATGAGAGATATGCAGTGATATTTTATAAACTAACCAGTGCACACTATGATAGTTAACACCCAGTAAGCTAAATAGTAAGTACTAGTTTTCCCCTCCAAACTCATGAAAGAGTAGAGTTTGAAACCTAGTTTGAATATCCAACTAATTACCTGGGGATTGCCATTAGGAAAAATTCAGACTTCCTTCCCTCTATCAATGTCAAGAAGAAAGCACTTTTTCCTGATTCTACCCACCAGGTATTGGTCTAATGCATCTTCCATGGCATCTCACACAATGGTCCAACCCAACCCCAGCCAGGCTCTCCACCATCCCCAAGTCTTCACCTGTGGTGTCCTCATGCAGGCCAATGTCAAAAGCCAGCTTATCAGTTAGAGACCACCAGATGCAGAGGCAGCACAGACACTAAATCACAGAACCAGAAGTGATTGCTCAATATTTACAGTCATGGTGGAGTCCTGTTCTGACAACTGATTTGATATGTGTCTCTCTCTCTGCTGCTTAGCCTTTTTCTAAAAATCTGGGTCCCTCTGAACAAAGCCCAGGTCTTTATTGGCTGAGGCAGAACAGCCTTAGCATAGCATTCATTAGGAGCAATATTTAAATGAAATGTGTAATTTTTCCCTCATAAAAGACTAAGGAAATGTGCTGTGTCACAACAAGACAAATAACTGAATATGTGTTTCTACATCTCTCACTTCATGTGATATATTCATGATCCCCAGCTAGAGCACAGTGTGATCTGACAGTGACAACCGGATCCCAAGCAGAAATTGAAAAACTATTCAATTTTATGTTCTACTTCTGTTTTCCCTTCATTTTTTTAACTCTCCGAAATCCATCCAGAATTACTTGGTTTTACTGTGCAGGATGTTGTTTTACTAAAATGAAGTTTGATTGTGCATGTGTTTCCCTAGGAGGAATTGGTTTCTCTCCAGACTATCATTGCCCCCAACCCCTAGGTTTTCCTAACCATATGGTCATGAAGTTTTGGGTCATTTTTCAGACCAACTCTCAGCACTTTGCTAAGTGCTATAAGGAAGAGGACACAAAATGAATGTGGTATGAGCTTGCAGTACACCACCATCTGCAAAAAGCACACTCACAGCCAGTAATTACAGGACCATGAAGAGGACACAGTGTTCTGGGGATTAGGAAAGGCCAGGCCCCTCTCCAAGAGCTCTGAACAATTAAGGCAAAGTCTAGAACATTCCCATCATGGAACAGGGCCTTCCAGCTAAATGGCAGCCAGTGAGTATGTGAAGGCAGGAGATGAACTGATTGGGGGGAAGTCAGCACCATAGGGATATGTCATCTATGTGAGCTGGAGACTCAGAATTTGCCACTGACTATGAAGCACTGGCTCTCATGTTTATAGGAGAAGCTTCAAGGGTCTCCAAACCTGTACTGAGTAAGCACAGAACTGTGTGTCTGACCTGGAGACAGGCAACCCACAGGGATCCCTGAAGTTCACAGGTTTCAGATATAAACTGTGTTAAATGTCTGTTTTTCTCATGTGGGGACAGGCCCCAAATTCCTTAATAAGACACCTAAAGCACAAGAATCAAAAAATGGGATGAATTCAACCTAAAAAGTTTTTTTCTCAGCAAGAGAAATAATGTGTGAGGAGAATAGGGAGCCTACATCCTGGAAACAAATTTTTACCCCTCACATCAGATAGAGCTCTAATCTCTAGAGTATAGGAAGAACTCAAACATTTAAAACAACAACAAAAATTAAATTAACCAATCAACAAATGGGCCAAGAACCTGAAAAGATACTTCTGAGAAGAGGATATACAATCAATCAACAAATACATGAAAAATGCTCACCATCTCTAGCAAATAGAAAAATGCAAATCAAAACTACTCTAAGATACCATCTCATTTCAATAAGAATAACAGCCATTATGAAGTCAAGCAACAATAAGTGCTGGGGAGGATGTGGGAAAAAAGGTACACTCATGCATTGCTGGTGGAACTGCAAATTGGTGCAGCCAATTTGGAAAGCAGTATGGAGATTCCTTGGAAAGCTGGGAATGGAAACACCATTTGACCAAGCTATTCCCCTTCTCAGACTATAGCCAAAAGACCTAAAAAGAGAATACTACAGGGACACAGCCACAATGTTTATAGCAGCACAATTCACAGTAGCTAGACTGTGGAACAAAACTAGATGCCCTTAAATAGATGAATGGATAAAAAAATGTGGCATTTATACACAATGGAATATTACTCAGCACTAAAAATAACAATATCATGGAATTTACAGGGAAATAGTTGGAATTAGAGCAGATTATGCTAAGTGAAGTTAGCCAATCCCTAAAAAACAAATGCCGAATGTCTTCTCTGATATAAGGGATGTGACTCAAAATGGGATAGGGAGGAAGAGCATTGAGAAGAAGGTTACCACTAAATAGGAAAGAGAGGTGGAAGGGAAAAAGAGGGAGAAGGGGAATTGCACGGAAGATGGAAGGAGACCCTCATCATTATACAGAATACATGTATGATGTTGCGAGGAGAAAAAAAAAGGAAGTATATCACATTAGATGGGGTAGAGAGATTTCAGGGGAGGGGAGAAGGGGGATAGGAAGGGCAGCAGAATAAAATAGACATTATTGCTGTATGTATATATAGGTGAGTGTATGACCAATGTGAGTCTGCAACCTGTACAATCAGAAAAATGAGAAATTATACCCCATTTGATTCAAATGTACAAATTGTCAAGAGAATTGTACTGTCATGTGTAACTAATAAAACAATGTCTGTTTTTATTACAGAAAAAGTAACAACTTTATGTTGCTCTGACTTCCCAGACAAAAACAAGGTGGTGCCTGATGAAATCGTCTATGAATTTCCTCAACAATATTACAGTCCTCAGCACTGCAGTTATTAACAGACATACTGTCTTCTAAGTTTCACAGTAACATTGAGGTAGATATAGATGCTATGATTATCCTAAAAACTTCATTGAGTGCCATGGCAAGGACTTGGCCTATTCACTCTGTACTCCACACCTAGTGTAGTGCCTAGCACACAGACGTTGATCAAGCAAAGTGGTTAAAGGACCCAAAGAAATTTTCAGACACAATTAAGTTTAAAAAAACCAGAAAAGTATCCCAGGTTGTGTGGTGGCAAAAGTGTGCCTGAATCTAGAAGTCAGCACCAACATGCAGAGTAGACTCAACTCTAAGACACCATTAACACCGAAATGCAACAAGTAACCTCAGCTTAGCCACCACCCAGTGTGCAGGAGATAGTAGCTGGCTCAACAGACACCAGTGACCAGATAGCTGTCAGGTCCATAGTGAACTGGGATTCTTTTTCAGTTTTAACTAATTTGTGCTTGGGGATAAATTTTAATGGAATTCATATTAAAATCCCAAAGACAATTCTTCACAGAACTAGAAAAAGCAACCATGAAATTCATGTGGAAAAATAAGAGATTCAGAATAGCCAAAGCAATACTTAGCAAGAAGAGTGAAGTAAGACACACCATAATAGTATAGCTTAAACTGTACTACAGAGCCACGGTAACAAAAAACAGCATTGCATTGGCACCAAAACAACAGAGACCAATGAACGGTACAGAACAGAAGACACAGAGACAAACTCACAAAATACCGTTATATCATACTAGACAAAGGCACCAAAAACATACATTAAATTTAAAGAGTCTATTCAACAAGTGGTGCAGGGAAAATTGTAAAGCCACATAAAACAAAAAAGAAAGTAAAGCCCTCTCTCTCACTCTTGACAAAACTCAATTGAAAATGAATCAAAATTTAGGCACTAGAACAGACTACCTGTGCCTAATAGAAGAAAATGTAGGCCCACATCTTGACTATGACAGCCTAAGACCTGACTTCCTTAAGGAGACTCCTATATTCCAAGAAGTAAATTCAATAATTAATAAACAAGATAGATTCAAACTAAAAAGTATATTCTCAGAGAAGGACACAATCAATAATGTGAAAAGAGAGCCTACAGAATGGGAGAAAATCTTCCCCACATGAACCTCAGAGCATTAACCCCTAGGATATATGCAGAACTCACAAAACTTAACACCAAAAAAACAAATAACCAAATCAATAAATGGGCTAAGGAACTGAACAGACACTTCACAGAAGAAGCAACAAATACATGAAAAAAAATGTTCAACGTTTAGCCACAAGAAGCAACAAATACATGAAAAAAAATGTTCAACGTTTAGCCATCAGAGGAAAGCAAATCAAAACTACTCAAAGATTTCATCTCACCCCAGTCACAAACATGATTATCCAGAATTCAATCATCAAGTAACAATAAATGTTGGCGACAATGTGGGGAAAAGGGTGCATGCACACATTGCTTCTGGGACTGCAAATTGGTGCAACTATTATGCAAAGTAGTATGGAGGTACCTCAGAAAACGTGGAATGGAACCAATATCTGACACAACTATCCCTTTCCTCATTTTATAACACAGCCACCTTATGTTTACAGCAGCTCAACTCATAACAGCTAAACTATGGAACTAACTCAGGTGCCTTTCAACAGATAAATGAATAAAGAAAATGTGGTGTGTATGAGTATAGATATACATATGTGTGTGTGTTTGTGTGTGTATATATATATATATATATACACAAAAAAAAACAATTTTACACACACATATATATGATGGAATACAACTCAGCCTTAAAGAAGAATGAAATTATGACATTTGCTAGTAAATGCATGCAGCTTATCATGCTAAATGATAAGCCCATCCCAAAAAACAAAAGGTTGAAAGTTTTCCCTGATATGCTTATGCTAATCAGTGTATGAGAAGGTGGGGGAGTAGGAAAGTATACAGTTGCTTTAGATTGCATAGAGGAGTGAAGAGAGGAGAAGGAGTATATTGGGTAGAATGGATAGTAGAATGAATCAGACATTATCATCCAAAGTACATATACAAATACATAACTAGTATGATGCTACATCCCGCACAACCAGAAACATGAGAAATCATACTGTATTTACGTATGTCAAAGTGCATTCCATTGTCATGTAGAATTAGAACAACTTTTTTAAAAAGTTGATTAAAGAAAACATACGAATTTGCAGAAAAATATATGACTATAGTATCTGCCCATAAATTGATTCACCTGGAGACAATCATGCTAATGGAGCTAAACCAGTTTACAAAAAACAATGGACAAAGGTTTTTTTCTGATATGTGGAAGCTAACTCACAACAGGAGCAGTGATAGGAACAGAAGTACAGTAGATTAGACGATGGGGAATGGCGGGAATGGAAAGGAAAGACAGTGGAAAGACTCTGACGCAGCTTTCCCAAGTATATACGTGGAAACAACACAGGGAATCCCACCTCCATGTACATCCTAAGAATGCAACTCTAAAAAGATAAAGTATAATTATACAAATATGGACTATATCAAAATGAGTTTTATGGGCCAGGGTTGTGGCTCAGTGGTAGAGCACTTGCCTAGTATGTGTGAGGAACCGGGTTTAATTCTCAGTACCGCATATAAACAAAATAAAATAAACAGTCCATTAACAACTTAAAAAAAAACTTTAAAACGGATTTTATAATTTAAACAACCAATAAGTGAAAATTAATAAAATCATATTTAATAACACTCAAATCAACATCAAATGAATGGAAAGTAAAAGGGCTTTTAAGAGTGGGTATACTCTCTCCCACTTTTCTGCCAAATGACGACACAACTATTGGGCCAGACTTTTTCTGGCTTCTTACCTCCAGAACTGTGGGAAATAATTTTCTATTCTTTATAAATCTCATAATTTTCACTATTGGAAATTAAAATTAACAAATTTCAATATTTAGACTAATTATCTAAAATATAACAATACCTTTGAAACTGGAGTTCAAAGACAAAGCTCCATGGCTTCTGCTGGCAGGTAGGCGCTGCCCGCGAGGGGCAGGGAGGCCTCGGCAGCAGAGAGGAGTCCTAGCTCTTCATGGCGGGCCATTCCACGCAGGGCTGAAGCAGACCCCAGCAGATCCTCAACCATTTCTTCTTCTTTCCACAGTCTCTACGGAACCATCTCCGGGAAACAAAGCAGGCTGGAACTTCCTCGGGACTCCGGCGAGGCTCGGCGAGGCTAGGCGAGGCGAGGCTCAGCAAGACTCGAGGGCAGCAATCTGGATGGCCTGGCAGCTTCTCTTCGCAGAACAGCCTCCAAGGGGTTTATATAGCACTTGGTCCAATGCTATTGGTCCAAACTTATGCTAATTAGGACTTGAAGGAAGGAAGTACCACTGCTATTGGTCCAAACTTATGCTAATTAGGACTTGAAAAAAGTACCAATGCTATTGGTCCAAAGTTATGCTGATTGGGTTGGACACATACTAATGCCATTGGTCAGTCTCTTTTTAATATTCATAGTAGATTCATTCATAGAATCAGCCCCAAATTCCCACGCTGACAATGAATGAATGGCCTGGGAAGCGATCAATGGCAAAGCCGAAAAGTGCTTGCCTCTCATTCCCAAAGCCTTGGGTTGGATCCCTGTTCCAAAAAGAAAAATGAAAAACAAATTACAGATAAATCAACATCAGCAAAAAGGAAATAAACAAACTATCAATACATAAATCTTATTCAAAAACATACCTGCTCTAAATTCTGCAGATCTCTGTCAAGTGTCTCCTTACCCTTTACCTCTTCAAAGCAATTTTTCCCAAAACTTGAGAGTCATGGACCATGTCTTAGTTATCTCTCTTTCGCACCTATGCCAGAGGCGATGTGGATGTGTGGGATGTAATCCTGCTGAGGATCAAGGTCTGATTTGGGGCCAGCTTGGGAAGCATTGCTGGTGATATCAAATAATAGCTATTTAATAAAATTCAAATTCATGCATGAAAAAAATGATATAGAACAAAAATATGGTATGATTAAAGGTCAACAAGAAGCAAATAGGGCTGAGGTTGTGACTCAGTGATAAAACCTTTGTCTCCCACGTGTGAGGCACTGGGTTTGACTCTCAGTACCTTCTATGAACAAATGAATAAAATAAAGGTCCAGAGATACCCACCGGAGCTCAGGCCCTTCCCAGATGCACTGGAGCTGCAGTGGGATGCTCAGGCCCAGCCCAGAATGCTTCTACTCACCTGCAGACACCAACCAGAGCTCATGTACAGTCCAGATCTGCCCCCGCTGACCTGGGCAGGAGGCCAGACACAGGGTAGGCCAGTGTCCATCTCTCAACTGGGAGACCTGCACCAAGCTCAAGTCTGGCCCAGGACCACGTCCCCACACTGGCAGACACCTGTTGGAACTCAGGCTCTGCCCAGATCAGCCTCACAAACCTGTATGGAGCCCAGGAAAGGGTAGGTCCAGGTCCATCCCAACACTGGCTGACCCTCCCCAGAGCTGAGCCTTGGGCCGTGACTGCCTCTGCCCACCAGCAGACCACTGCAGGAGCTCAGATCCAGTCCAGAGTCACCATGAGGACCTGTGAGGACAAAACCAGTGTCCAGGGTTGCCCTGTCCTTCCAGTCATCAAGAGGCTTGCATTGGAATTCATGCTCTGCCCAGGACCTACTCTGCCCACTGACAGACAGCTGCAGAACTTCAGCCCCAACCAAGATCAGCCTCACTGACAGGCACGGGAGCATAGTCCAAGGTAGACCTGGTACCAGCTGAAATAAGCAGGCCCCAAGAAGAGCTCAAGCCAGACACGGGACCACCTCCGATCAACAAGTGGAGCTCAAATTCGTCCAAGATTGGCCCGGCTGACCTGCTTGAAGGCAGAGGCAAAGATAGGCCCAATGTCATCTCGCCACATGCAAAACCCCACCAGACCTCCAGCTCTACCCAGATCCAACTCCATGATACGGCAGGAGATGAAGTCCTAGCCCAGGGTAGCCCAAGGCAATCCAGTAACCATGAGACTAGCAGTCTCTGCCCAAATGCCTACCCTACCAAAAGTCATTTTGGCAGCCTCCCAGAGCAGCCTTGCTGACAGGTGCAGGAACCTGGCCCAAGGTAGGCCTGGATCCAACTGCCACAAGCAGGCTCTGAGCAGAGATCAGGCCAGAAACAAGACAGTCTCTGCCCAAAGGCCCACCTCTGCCAGAGCTCATCTGTGCCCCAATCCACCTTGCTGATCCACTGAGAAGTCCTGACAGGGTAGATCCTGTTCCCTCCTGCCTGCCAAGGTCTTGGCTTGGCACCAGAATCACAAGCCACCACACACCTTTGTAGGTTCAAACAGCGATTCTTTATTCCTGATCTCACACCGCCTCCACACAGGTACAGGGGCAATCCCCATCTCCCGCACAATTCAAGTCCTAAATACTTTCTCTCCAGGAGAACTCAGTGGGAACTCAGGCAGCAGGCACGCCCTACCCTCAGCAGGAATAATCTTCAACCTCCAACTTCCCTAAAACTCCTATTGTCACGCCCTAAACCCAAGGATGGGGATACTTCCTGCAAAATACACCCTAATCTTGGATCCACCCTGGTGATTGAGCAGGGTCACCTTTCTCAAACACACAAGCAAGGTCGCAGCAAATTTCCAAGGCAAGTACATTTAACATGGGGTACGCTGGCAAGGATTTCGATGCGTCATTCCTACTTGGTAATGGCCCTCAGCACCTGCCAACAGCTGACACCCTGATTTATCTTAGCATTCAACCAGTTAACCCTTGCAGATGTGCACAGGAGCCCTGGCACAGGGTAACACTGGGAACATATGGCCATCACCAGACCTCCACCTCTGCTCAGGCTTGGTCCAGGACCGACTCTGCCCACAGGCAAGACACTCTCCAGAGCTCATTCCCAGCCCAGGTCTAGCTGGAGCATCTGCACCAGAGCCAGGGAAAGGTTAGGAATGTTCCATTCCTCTACTGTCTGAGCCCTGCTGGAGCTCAGGCTTGGCCCAGGACCACCACCACCCTCATGCAGTCCCCTGCTGCTCATAAATAGGCCATATTTTCCTTTCTGACCTGCACAAGAGCCCAGGCAAGGGGAGGCTGAGCTCCATCCTGACAGCTGCAGACCCCCACCAAGCTCCAGCTCTGGCCAGATCCAACTCGACAACATGGTAGGAGACAGAGGTAGAGCCTAGGGTAGCCCAAGTCCATCAAGTCACTTTCAGACTGGTACCTGAGCTCAGGCTCCTCCCAGAAATGACTGTCCACTGTCAGACAGTCACCAAAGTTCAGCCCCAGTCCAGATGTCCCTCTGACAGGCAAGCAAGCCTGCCCCAAGTTAGGCCTTAAATCAACTGCCACAAGCAGGCCCCAAACAGCCCTAAGGCCAGACACAGGACCGTCTCTGCCCACAGGCAGAGCTCAAACATGGCCAAGATTGGCCTTGCTGACCTGCGCAGGATCCTGTGCAAGGGAGGCCCAGTTCCATCCCACCACTTGCAGAATCCCACCAGAGCTCCAGCTCTAACCAGATCCAACTCAGTGTCCTGGCAGGACACAAAGCCAGAGCCCAGGGTAGCCCAAGTCGATCCAGTCATCATGAGACTGGCACCAAAGCTCAGGCTCTGCTCATGAATGACTCTACCCACTGACAATCAATCACCCAAGTTCAACCCCACCCAGATCAGCAGTGCTGACAGGTGTGGGAGCCTAGTCCAAGGTAGGCCTGGGATCAACTGCCACAAGTAGGCCCCTGGTAGAGCTCAGGCCACAAGCTCTACAGCCTCACCCCAAAGGCAGACACTTTCTGGACTCTGGTTCTTCTCTGATCAGCCTAGTCCACCTACTTGGGAGCCTACACATGGATAGACATAGTGCCATCCCACCAGTGTCTGATCCCCGCTGGAGCTTAGACTCGGCCCAATACCACCTCTATCTATGGTCAGATGCACACCAGACTCAGGCCTGGGCCAGGACTGCCTCTGCTCACTTGCTGACTCCTGCTGGAGCTTGGGCTCAGCGCACACTATCCTAGTACACCTGTGGGAGTCCAGTAGTAGGCCTGAGTTCATTTCTCCACTGCTAGATAGCAGGTGGAGCTTAGGCTTGGCTCAGGATTGCCTCTCCAACCTGCACGGGAACCTTGGCAAGTGTAGGACTGTTCCATCCCACCACCTGCACACCTCACCTGGACCTCAAGCTCTGCCCAGGAGCCAGGCCCCAGGGAAAGTCCTGGTTCTACCTGCCACCACCTGACATCTGTGGTTCTTAGGCTCAGCCCAGGACTTCCTCCACTCATTGCCACACATCTTTGGGAGCTCAGGATCACCCCAGATCTGTGAGGACGACCTGCAGTGGAAGCCTGGGCACAGAATGGCCACAGGTCCATTCCCCCACCAGCCAACCACTGCAGGAGCTTATGCCTAGATCTGATCTGCCTGGCCAAACTCTCCTGAGCTCATGCTCAGGGTAAGCCTAGGACCATCCCACCACTGGATGATGTCTTCTGGAGCTCAGGCTCTGTCTAGATCAGCCTATTGCAACTGCATGGGTGTCCTTACCTAGGGTAGGCCTGAGTCCAGCAGACCCTCACCAGATTTGAGGCTCATCCCAGAACTATCTCAGTCCACTGGCAGACACTTCCAGAACTCAGGCAGGGCCCAGGACTGTATGCACCCATCAGCAGACTCCCAATGGAGCTCAGGTAAGGCCAGATCCTCCTCATGGATCTGCATGGCTGCCAGGACCCTAATTAGGTATGGATCAATCCCACTAGGGGAAACCCCCCAGGAGCTGATGAATAAATAAATAGCCAAAACAATAAATAAATAAAGGAAGGAAGGAAAAAGAAAGAAAACTAGTTCATTCATATTCTTGATTTTATTCACATTTACTTTCAGTAGGACATCATGGATTGACTCTATTCTTCAATGCAAGAGACTTACTTATATTACCTAAGCCTGATTTGGGTGACCCAAATGTTATCCATGTAAAAATTAAACATAATTGTAAAATATTGAAGATTTCTTCCCTGACTTTCACCAATATCAATCATATTCACCAGAATACCCCATCTGAAAAATTTGATTTCACATCTGAAATTTGGAAATAGAACCAGAATTCCCAAGCTGGCAAAGGGCTCTCTACATGAGGCAAAGTTGTTCCCAGTTGGTAGAAAACAGTACTTTGATGATGTTCCTTTGGGTTTCTGAACAGCTCACTAGAGGTTAATCATATACGGAGCTCGTAAAATTCAAGAAAAAGAAACAAACACCTTAATAAAAATGCGAAAAGACAAATGTAGGCTGTTTATAAAATATCACATACCATACACTTGAGATGGCATTTCATGTCAATATAGTAATCCAAAGAATATATAAAGTACATTTGTGTGTGTGCATATCACATAAAAAGAATAAAAAGAATGAGAAAACCTAATGTTTAGAGTGTTGGAAAATGGAATTGTCATGCTCTGATAATTGCAATGAAAAATTGTCATAACCCTTCTGCAGAGAAGTTTAAAATATATATCAAAATTTGAAGTGCACACTTTCCTTTAACCCAAGAATTCCAACTCAAATAACTTATGTATAGTTATTATGGCAAATTTTTAAATTTTACCATGAAATTGATCATTGTAATCAAGGTCGCCATTGGCTAGGGATCAGACCTCAGGTCCCTGGGGAAAGTCATTGGGCTCCATTGAATTGCTCACACCCATGCCTTTCCTGGGGGTTGCTTACAATCATAAACAGCCCTCCTTCCAGAGATGTCTCTCTCAGCTCTTGGGCCATAGTTTCACTGGATTGGTAACATTTTCCCATTAAACTCTAGGACATTCTTATATATTTTGGAAATTCAGACTCAAGTGTTTCCTCACATCTACAGGTTGTCTCCTGCGCTGATTTTTGTCCCCTTCTGTAGTATGGGCAGATGTTGTCCATTATCTATTCTTGCTTTTGTTGTCTGTGCTATAGATGTTGTATCAAGAAAGATAGAAAGAAAGAAAGAAAGAAAGAGAGAGAGAGAGAGAGAGAGAGAGAGAGAGAGAGAGAGAAAGGATGGAAGGAAGGAAGGAAGGAAGGAAGGAAGGAAGGAAGGAAGGAAGGAAGGAAGGAAGGAAGTAAAAAAGAAAAAAGAAAGAAATCATTGCCAAGACTAATGAGAATGACTGGACAATGAAGGTTTTTTTTCTTCTGTTTTTTTCTAGGAAATTTGTAGCCATAGGTCTCACACAGGTCCGCCTTGCCGACCTGCACAGGAGATGGTGCCCAGGGTAACACAGGGTCCATTCCTCCACCAACTGACCCCTGCTGGATCTAAGGTTCTGCCTAGATCTACATTTCCAACATGCCCAAGAGCCAGGGGACAGGGTAGCCCGGGTCCATAAAACCTCGGTGAGACCTCCACCAGAGCTCAGGTTTGGTCTGGACAACCTGCACCCATCAGCCAACCATGCTGGAGCTCAGGAATGCCTTCGCCCACTGGAACTCTCTCCAGAACTCAGGCATGGCCCAGAATCTTCTCTGGCCACAGACAGACACCAGCTGGGGCTCAGTACTGGCCCACATCAGCTTCTATGACCTGAACGGGAGCAGGAGCACAGGGTAAGCCCTGGTCTTTCACACTACCTGCAGACCCCAGCAGGAGCTCAGTCTCTGCCCAGATTGACCATGCAGATTTGCAAGGGAGCCTCAGCACAGGTTAGGCCCAAGTTCATCCTGCCAACAGGAGCTTAGCATCCACCCAGGATCGCCTCTGCCAAGAGGAAGACATGTTCTGGAGCTCATACACAGCCCAGGTCCTCCTCAACGACCTGTGCAGGAGCAAGAGTTCAGGGTAGGCCCAGGGTTATCCCACCACCTGCAGAACCCCGCAGGAGCTCTTGCTCCTCCAAGATCTGCCTTGCTGACATGCATGGGAGCCCATTGCACAGGATAGCCCTGGATTTATCCCGCCACCAAGAGATCCCCTACAGGAGCTCAGGACTGGCCCAAATCTTCTTTGCCAACCTGCATGGCTGCCAGGGCTCAGATAAAGTGCAAGTCAATCCCTCCACCAGGAAAGTCCCCAGGAGCTCAACAAGAAACAAATAGCCCAGATAGATAGATAGATGAATCTAGATTATGCATATTCCTGATTTTTTGCATTTCCTGTCAGTAGGACTTCATGGATTGACTCTATTCATTAATTCAAGAGATTTATAGAACCTAATCCTGAATTGGGTGGGCCAAATGTTGTCCATGTAAAAATAAATCATGATTGTGAAATATTGAAATTATCTTCTCTGACTTGTCAACAATATCAACCATATTCACCAGAATATCTTATCTGAAATACTTGATTTCACTCTGGAAACTTATAAGAAGAACCAGAATTTCCAAGCTGGCAAAGAGCTCTATACATGAGGCAAAACTGTTGACAGTTGCTTGAAAACAGTATTTTGGTGATGTTCATGTGGGTGTCTGCACAGCTAAATCACCAGAGGTTAATCATACACTGAGCTCCTATAATTCAAGAAAAAGTAAAAAACAGCCTATTAAAAATGGGAAAAGACAAATGTAGGTCATTTATAAAATATGACATACTATAAACTTGAGATGACATTTCATGTTAATATAGCTATCCAAAAAATATATAAAGTATGTGTATGTTCCTACCTAATAAAAGAATAAAGAGAATGAGAAAAATCTGATATTGACAGGGTTGGAAAATGGAATTTTCATGCTCTGATAATTGCAATGCAAAATTGTCAGAGAAGTTTTAGAACATATACCAAAATTTGAAGTGCATGCTTACCTTTTGGCCAAGAATTTCAATTTAAGTAACATATTTATTGTCATTGTGGTAATTCTTAAATTGATCATTGTAACCAAGGTCCGAACCAGCTGGGAATCAGACCTCAGGTTCCTGGGGAAAGTCACTGGACACCATTTCTCTGCTCACACCCATACCTTTCCCAGGGAGGTTGCTTAGGTTAATAAAGACAGGTCCCTTTGCAGAAATGTCTCTTCCAGTCCTTAGCCATGATTTCATTGGATTGGTAACTTTTTTGGCTATTAAACCCTAGGACATTCTTATATATTTTTGAAATCCACAATGTGAAAGCATTTCCTCCCTACTGCAGGTTGTTTTCTGCCCTGACTTTGTTTGTCCCCTTCTGCAGTATGGGAAGATGTTGTCCAATATCTATTCTTTTTTTTTAAAGAGAGAGTGAGAGAGTGAGAGAGGAGAGAGAGAGAGAAATAATTTTTAATATTTATTTTTTAGTTCTCGGCGGACACAACATCTTTGTTGGTATGTGGTGCTGAGGATCGAACCTGGGCTGCACCCATGCCAGGTGAGCGTGCTACCGCTGGAGCCACATCCCCAGCCCAATATCTATTCTTGTTTTGTTGTCTGTGCTATAAATGTTGTAACAAAAAACAAAACAAAAAAGAAACAAAAAAGAAATCATTGCTGAGACTAATGAGAATGACTAGACAATGAAGGGTTGTTTTCTCCTGTTTTTTTTTTTTCTAGGAAGTTTACAGCCATAGATCTCACATTTAAGTCTTCCACTCACTTTAAAGTGATTTGCATGTGGCATAAGATAAGCATCTTGTTTCATCTTTTGGCATGCAGGCATATTATTTCTCACTAAAATTTTTTATGGAATTGTTATGGTTTTATATCCATAAGATCACTATATGCAAATAGAGACATTTTTTACTTCTTTTCTGATTGGGGTGTATTTTCTTTCTTTTTCATTCCTAGCTACTCTGGTTAGGGCTTCTAGTACTCTGCTGAACAGAAGTGGTGAGCTTGGGCATTCTTGCCTTGTTCCTGATCATACATAAACAGCTCCCACCGCCACTGAGGATTATATTATGAGGTTTTCATATATGGCCTTTATGGGGTTGAGTTAACTTCTGGCTGTTTCTAGTTTATTGTGTATATTTGTTATGAAAGTGTTGAATTTGATAACCATGTGATCTTCATCCTTGTTTCAGTTGATTTGGTGTGTGACAGATGACTGTTATGAGGTGCTCAGGGAAATGAAAATCAGAACCTCAATTAGACATCACACCACATGCTACAGCTCTGTGTTTTCTTATCAAAAACCCACAAAAGACATCAAGTGCTAGTGGAGACTAGGGGGATTGGAATCCCTCTATTGGTGGGAGTGAAATATGGTGTGGCTGCTATGGAAACTAGTATGGCAGTTCCTCAAAAAAATTGAACTAGAACTCTCAGGAACTGGCCACACCATTTCTGTGTATTTATTTAAAAAAAACTGAAATTGAGTTTTGAAAAAGGTATTAGCACTTCCACCTTCATTCTAGCATTAGTCACAGGAGTTGGGATGTGGAAACAATTCTAGATGTCTATCAAAAGATGTATAGGTTTACAGATTATGGCTGATCACACATGAAGCTTCAAATAAAGAAATAATACCTTCAGTCCAGGACAACACAAGGGAGTCACAGATGACCAAAAGAAGTGGGCCAGTTCCACAACAAACACTGCGGGACTCCACACACATGATGTCTGTAAGATGGTCCAACTCATATACACAGAGAGTAGAAGGGGAGTTGCCAAAGGTGGGGCATAAGGACATGTTAATCACCAGAGATAAAATTTCAGGGATGCAGAGGATGCAAATCTAGAGAGCTGGGCTTGTAGATATCCAGGCCGCACTGTTGTGACCTGGAAGTTAGTGAAGGAGGCTGCTTCCCTCTTCAATATTCTTACCAAATTCTAACAATAAATAAATAAATTGAAGTACATTCACTTCCACAGAGGCCTTGGAATATTTTCTAAAAAGAACCCACTATCTTTTTCAGAAATTAAGTTCCTTCGTGTATCCATTGGTGTCTACATACTTTCCCCAAATTTAACAAAGATGTTTGGTTACAAAAGATTGTTTTTACAAAAGTCATACTCTGCATAATTGTAACTGGGACACACATCAGGCTGGGCAAAGCTTTCAACAATGAGAAGATACCCAAGTGACTTTGGACTCTGTGGGTGCTGAGTACATTACCCTATTTCCTGCCAGCTCTGCAGAGGCCGGCACTGTGCCCACTGCTAACTGTGCAGTTTGCCAGCAAAACCTCCAAGCTGGAAAAATGCGCACACATCAAAAGTTCTGCTTGGAGGGTTAGAAGCCAGACACAGAATGGAGGCGCGATTGTAATTCAAGTGGAGGTCACACAGCTCTTTGCAAAGCCTTTGTGAGAAGAGAATGGCACTCTCCCCAGGTGTGTTTTGGGGTCTCTCCAAATGACACGACTGCCAAGAGAGACCTAAGGAAGTTATGTGGCTTCTCTTCCTAGCTACCAGGAGGAGGGAGCGTATTTCGCTTGCCCCAAACCCAGTCAGGTCTCCTCTTGTTCTAGGCTTCCCTGAGGGTTCCTCCACCCTGAGAGAAAGCAAGGGCATCCTGCATGCTGCATCTCCCCAGGGAGGTCACACATAATTAACAAGCTTGAATAAGAGTGTGCACTTCAAAGACGTCATCCTCAGAGGATCAGAGATGGAATTGCTTACTATCTGAAGCTGGAGTTGGGTTCCAGGGGCATTTGTTTCCACAGATGGTTCCTTCTCCCGCAGCAGGCACCTGACTCCCAGAGCCCACTCAGAGGACAGATCGTCCAAAAAGAAGATTCAATCCCAAGTCCCCAGCAGCCTCCACCACACTCCCACTATATAAAAATGGCTGGTGATTTAGAGAGGAGGCCACTGTCAGCTCTGCTGGTCTGCTATAAGTGTTTCATTTGCTTGGTTTTCATTTTTATCAAGTAACCTGCTGGCCTTGAAATTGTAGAGCATCCTCCTTTGGCATCCTGGTATGTGATTTTCCTGTCAACCCTCATCTTTCATGTATCCAAAAGGCAGGAGCAGCTTGAGGCTTTGGCAGATTGTTCTAGGTTATTCATTTACAAGAAGTCATCCACCAAGACTTGAGTGGTCTGTCTGTACAACACTGGGCCACAGATCACCCGTGTGCATTGCTTTTGAACAGGGTGGTTTGGTATTTCCATGTGGACCTGGTGGCCTCCCTTCTTGTCCTAGTGGAAAGCACGTTAAAGTGTAGAGCCATCATCAGGCAGTTAGGGGGACGGGAAGTGGCAGTGGAACAAATCAACAGTCATTAGAGCTTACTCTGTGCCAGGAAGTGTACTCCGTGCTTTACAAACACCCCTCATTTAAATGCTAGCCAACCCCCAAAGGGCAGGTCTCCATTCCCTGGAAACTGGAGTTCAGAGATGTTGTTCAGGGGGCAAAAGAATGTGCTGAGAAAATGCTTCCTGGGTTTATATAGTAAAACGAGGATGATACAGAAGAGGTTATTAAATTGTTTGTTAAGTAATGACTTTTATAAAATTGAGACTATCCCAGCCACTGACACTGAAGAGATTTGCTTTTCAACTTCATCAACTTCATCTTCTCTTACCCCCCATGCCAAGTGTCTTAGGCTTCACAGAACCCAGAAGTCAATTCACATTTTATTTCAAACATGCAAACCCTTATTTCACACATGGAGACCACAAGCTGCAGCCAAAGTCTACATCAGACAACATGAACCTGTGCTGACTTGTGTGGCCACCTCTGTAAATTGACGTCCCGGTCCTCATGAAAATAAGTGACTGTGCAAATGTCAAGCAAAATTAAAAAATGCACAAATGTATACACACATATGTGAGTACATACTCTATGTATACCTACATTTACACACATGTGCCCACACACGTGAGTACATTCTGTACATACACCTACATTCACACACATACACACACACACACACACACACACACACACACACACACACATATACAGCAACTAACACACCTGCTAACAGAGGCCACTTCTAGGAAGGGCAGTGTGATTTGAGGAAGGAAGAGGACCAGGAGGTGAAGAGATTTTTTAGCATTTTATCCTAAATACTAATCCTTTGTTTTACAGCATATATTCCTATATTTTACAGCCATTTCTAAAATTACAAAATAACTTAAGGTTAAATGCTGGTATAAAGTATGATTTGTTGAGAGTAAGTTGATTGACTATGTGCCAAATTTTGTGATAGGAAAACTGTCTTCAAGAAGTAAATCAAGTCATCCTAATGCGAGTCTCCTACCACCAAGGATGCTCCCTTGATGCTCCCTCCACCAAGGCCACCAGCCAAGATACCTGTTCCCAGAGCTGGGGATGCAGGCCAACAGCTCATAGATGCTCCTTCTCAGAGAATTACCTTACCTGGTGGGAGCCTCTTACCTTTCTACTCTCCCGTCCCTGAAGAGGTGGTCAGGGAAGCTGCTGGCAGCCGGGGCCTCACCTACACCCCGACATCCAGGGCTACCCGCCCCACCTCAGAAGATACTCAGAGCTGGTGTTCAAGCTCAGAGCTCCAGGTGGGATTAGCCCAGTGCTCGACTTCAGCTGAGACGTTGTCCTTACTTAGACTCTCTGCTCTGTTCTGTTGCCCCTGGGTCCCTTCTCCCAGGAGCACTTCCTCGATAAATTGCTTTCACAACAGGAATTGGAAGCTCTATGGCTAGGGAACCCCCATTACCCACCCCAATAACACTAGGCCTGAGAGTTTCCCAAATTAATTCAACGAGCAGGAAATTCCAAACATATTTAAAATGTCTCAGAACATACAGAAGAAACACGCACCACCCTAAAATCATTTCGGAAGTCCCCACACCATTGATAAAACCTGGACAAAGCACAAGAAAACCACCAGTCAACACAACATGTAAGTATTCATGCAAAAAGTCTTAAATTAAATGTTAACATCAAGCTAATTAAAGGTGACTAGCACATTAAAAGAATGATTCACCATGTCCAGATGAGGTTTCTAACCTGTGGGCATAATTTAGTCTACTAGGTGGTCAAAGGCCAGAAAAACCTATGATGTTGAAAGGATAAAAAGATATTTGATTAAATTCAATTATATTTTAGGAAAAGTGGATAGTTGGATAGCGCAAACTTGTATAGAGATAAACAATGTAAATATAAATGAAAACAACCAGAAAGTAATAAGACTTCATTTTGAAAGCAGAAAATACACATATTTCAATAGTTGATAATAAATTAGATAAGAAACACATGGAATTTAAAAAAGTCACCAATATTGTTATTTCTTATAAAAAGATAAATATTAAAAAGACATCATCCTAATTAATAAGAGAGAAAATCTTAACATGTTTGCCAGGGAGACAATACAACTTTGAAACACACATGAAGTTGCTCAACTACACTCATAATTTTAAAAAAACAGCAAAGATCACTATAAGGCACGGGTGAGAGTGAGCAGAAGCAGATCTTTCCAAGCCCTCTGTGGTGGAGCAAAGACTGTTGCACACTTTCCAGAGATAAGCTTGGAAATATCTACGAAAATGTAAAACAGATAAAATGGTAGTTCCAGCAAGTCTACTGTGCCTTTATCAAGTAGGCACAACCTTGGTTTACCCAAAATCTTATGTGAAAGGATGTTCATAGCAGTACTGATGATAAAACTCTGCAAACCACCTAAATATTCCCCAGTAAGAAAATAGTTAAACAAAACCCACCCATATGAGGTTGAACTATCTAATTCACACAGATAAATGCACAAACCACATGAGACGCAGGTCTTGGCAAACTTGACTATAAGGTCAGATAGTCAAAGTCCCAGGCTTTGTGCTCTTATGGTCTCTGTCACAACTCCTCACTCTGCTGTGACATAGACAGATGGGTGCCTATGTGTCCCAGGAGTGTTGCTGTCACAGAAACAGGTGACAGGCTGAACCTGGCCCCTGATTTAATTGATTGATTGATGGGTAAATTGATAATCCATAGGTATTTATAGATGGATATACAGATTATTTGTGCATTTTTATGGAAAATATTCTGCATATTTTAAATTATATGCTTACATTATATAGGTGGTTAAATAAATGAATGAATCCTACAGAGTTCTACTCCACAGCTATGAAAGGAATGAGTAACCTGCATGCCAGGACCCGGAAGCTCTCCCAGACACATTAAGCAGAAAACACACCCAACAAGGTGTGAGAACAGTGGGCCCCAGGTTGTGTCTGAGTGTGTAGGTTTCATGCAGTGTCCATAAATGATGCAAGAACTGTCATGGCCTATGACATTAAGTGACTGGTTTTGAAGGGAAAATTTAAAAAAAAAATGACTTCCCTTTTATATTCTTTACTACTTTTTAATGTGGGTGTGTATATAATTTTAACTCAAAAATGCATTTTTAAAAAGAAAATTAATACACTGTGTAGAGCGAGGGAGCATGGGCCAGTCGGCAGGTCACAGCAGGGGCCTGGGCCAACTGTCTGTGGCGTCTGGCCTGGGAGGGCCATGCCAGTTACTAGTGTTGAAATACAACAGGGTCAGGTGAAAGGCAGCCACTCCTCTGTGTGCCTGGAATTCGCCCCTGTCACCCTAGGCCCACCTCCCCAAGACCCCCAAGATTCATCAACCATGGGTTCTCGGGGAAATCCATCTATGTGCTGGGCTTCCCTGTAGTCATCAGTGAGAGGCGGCACTGCCTGGCCACCTGGCCTGGGTCTGCTGGAGGATGAAGAGAGATGGCATATCTAAGAGCTCTCTGAAAAGCAGAACGCTCTTGGTCAGCACAGAACCATCAGCATCATCTTTTGGCACTTGGAGCCTATAGACAAAGACAGTGTGGAGCACGGGCCCCCCACACAAGAACATTTTCTCTTCACAGGCATCGAAACATGGCCTTCACACTTCCATTCCAGCATGGATAGTGCCTTGTTCAGCATGTGGATATCTGTCAATTCCCTTTCCCATCCGGAATCGAGGATAGAAAGTGTGGCTTATTCATCTGCATGCTCAGGACCCAGGAAAATGGCTGATGTTGACTCCCTATATGTTTGATAAATAAATAAATCAGGGCTGGGGCTCAGTGGTAGAGAGATTGCCTAGTACATATGAGGCCCTGGGTACCATCCTCAGAACCACATAAATATGAATAAATAAATAAATAAATTGACATGTAAATCACTTTAAAAGAAATAAATAAGTAAATAAATAAACAAATCAGAAGGGAACAAAATAAGAGCCATCTACAGATCTCTACACTGGGAGGAAGATTCACAACTCCACTTCTCAACTGTTCCTGAGTAACTCGGTGACTACATTCATACAGCAGTCATATGATAAAATGATCAATGAATCATTTCCTGTCCCACTGGAGGGATCCTAATGAGTGTGACTGAGCAGCTACATGAATTGTGGTAGGAACTTAGGATGCAGAATAAGCCCGACCATTTCTGTCGAATCAGACAGTCATGAAACTATAACTTTTCATGGAGATAAGTACTGGGGAGGAAATGAATGAGGTCTGTGAGATCCCATAATAAGGAAGAATCTGGGTGTGTCTGGGAGAACGCCCAGGGAAGTCTTCCCTGAGAAACTGATGCTCAAGCCAAGACCAAATAAAGAGAGAAGCGAGAATAAGCCAGATTAGGGAGTGGATTCTGTTTATATGTCTAAACAAAGTATATGCACCATCCTGTGGTAAAGTAAGCATGGAGCCTTTAAGGGCCATGGGAGATGTCAGAGCAGGAGCTCAGGAGGACAAGAGTGATGCGGGGTTGCTGTGGAGAGGCTGCCCTGCCCTGGTATTCTGGAGCTCAGCCAGGACCCTTCCCAGCTTCCTTTGAGTAAGATGCTGCCAAGTGGTTATTCCCCGCTGAGGCTCCCAAGGAAGTGAGGTGAGAAAGTGAGCTCTGTCCTTCCTTTCTCCCTCTTCTGGATGGGACAAAGACAAAGGTGAGGTCCAAGACAGGCAGGAGCCAGGGCACCCCAGGGAACCACTAGCCAACCTAGACTGGGAGGAGAATCCACTTGCCCTGTGGTTGAATAATGATATACTTGAAAGTCTCTTTGTCCCCTCAGCCTGGCTGTCAGAACCATAGAGGCAGGCATGACCCTGTGGGTCATGTCCAGGAAGGTGGGATTTATCCTAAGAAATGGGGAGCCATTGAGAAGTTTGATGCAAGACTGCGAGATATGACCAATGTTGTGTTTTTGCAAAGGTGACCCCAGTTGCTCCATGAAGAGTAACAGATGGCTCTCATCTTCCATCTCACTTTGCTCATTTCTTCCATCTCACTTTGCTCATTGCTTCCATCTCACTTTGCTCATTTGTGCCTTCACTATATCCGATAAGGAAGAGGCAAAATAATCACATACTTCAGGGATACGCTGTGATAAGGAATGGATGGCAACAGGTTGGAAATGATAAAAATACAGCAACACGAGCAGATAGGTGATGTTGAGTATCAGACTAAAAGTCAGCAGGCAAAATCGTTAGGGAGTTTTCAAAAACTAAAAGCCGAAGCAAGTTTAATCTCAATGGGCACAGAGGAAGCACCAAGCGCTGCTATTAGGATGGTGGGCTTTGAGGTCAGGATGCACCTCTGCCACTCACAAGCTTCACCATCTAAGGTGTGGTGCCTGGATCCTCTGCTCTTGGAGTTTCTCCCTCCAAGAGGGGGTACAAGAGAATTTGTGTTTCAGAATTTCTATAAAAGCTGCATAAATGTGAAGCTGACACTTGTACAGCAGCTCCTGGCATGGGGTAGTGCTCTCCTGTGTCTGTCATGGGAACGAGTGGGTCAAAGGACAGGAACTAAGCAGGTGTGTGGACTTAGAAGGCTAAAATTGATGCATGGAAGATGATAAAATATTCTGCAAACCATCAAGAGCATGCTGTCAGTGAAGACCACGGTGGGATGGAGGAAAGAAGAAATCTTCCCATTTGTCCTAAAATCCTCACCAAGGCAGAGCCTGTCATTCAGGATCTCTCAACCACAGCAAGGCAGACCTGTTCAGCCAGGTCATCTGTGGTTTCTGTTGGGAACTGGGGGGCAGCCTGAGCTGTCCAGGGTACTGAGTAGCATCCTGGCTCCACCGCTAGATGCCAATTGCAACCCCACCCCAAAAGACTGTCCCAGACACATTCATCCAGTGGGGATAGGAGAGGAGCTCATGGACACATCCCACCTATCAAGGACCTTGCTATGGGAAGCTCACATTTTCTCCTTCTCTTGGTCTTACGGGCATAGTGTCACTGGAATATATTGTATTGCTGCGTAGTGATTATACAAAGTGGTGGGTTTCATAGTGGTATATTCATGAATAATTAGATCAATTTCCCTCTCCATACCACCCTCCTCCTTTCTGTCCTCCATTCCTGGACCTCCTTCCTCTACTCCAAGGGCCTCCCTTCTGCTCTCATGGCAATGCTTTTTATCCGACTCTTCCCTCTCACTCCACATATCATAGAAAACATATGATCCTTTTCTCTTCGTCCCTGACTTATTGTTCTCGAGTATGTAAAGGTCAGTGATGAGAGGGAGAGAATGCTTGGCCAGCATGCACCACTCAGCAGGAGGGATACCCTCTGAGAAACATCTCCACAGGTGGTTTTGTCATTATGTGAACATCATAGAGTGCACTTACGCCAACTGAGACAACCACGATGTCACTAGACAACATGACCCTAAGGGACCATTGCCCTGCATGCAGCTCATCGCTGACCAAAACATCATCATTCAGCATATAACTATCCTATTGGGTTTGATTTTTCTTGTATTTCTTCATTGGGGGGAATAAAGAACACCTAAAAATGGTTTCTGAGCTAATTCTGAGAATCTGCTTCCATGCAGCTTCAGAAGCTCAGTAATGTTGCCACAATTTGGAGGGGCTGACCCTGACATCTAAGAGATCTGTGTCCAAGTCATACTGTCCCCTACTTCTACATGACTTTATGTATCTGCTTTTAAATGCTTGGCTTAGTTTTCTTTCTGTGTAACAAAATACCACAAAATTAGCCACTAAAAGCAACTCCCATTTATGATCTCACAGTTTGCAGGTCTGAAGGTACAGAGAGTGTGGCTGGGCTTTCTGGCTTCCTTATCCAAGGTCTCCCCAGGCTGACATCTAAGTGTTGGCCAGGCTGCAGTCTTTTCTAGAGAGGATCTGAGAGAATATCTGCTTCCCTATCCCTTCATGTCCGTGTGGTTTAAAGACTGAGATCTCCTCTCCTTGCTGGCTATCGGGGACTGGGGCTGCTCTCACCTTTCCACTGGTTCTTGTGGTGCTGGCAGATGGCTCCCTCTACCTCTAGGACAGAACTGTCACCATGCCCTGAGTCCTTCAGGATCTATAAATACCTCCAGGTTCCCATTCTGCCTCCAACCAGTGAAAACTTCCTAATTTTGAAGGGCTCACCTGATTGGTCTGACTCATCTGATCTCCTTAGCTTAAGGTCAGCTGACTCAAGAATTCACACCTGCAGAGTCCCTTCATGGTGTCAATAACCTGGCTTTGAGAATCTTGGGTGACCTGTCTTTAGGATTCTGTCTCCACAACACTTCCGGAAGTTGAGAAATAGGCAGGAACTCTCCTTCAGGTTCCCTGTTAGGTCCTCTCCTTTGCCTGAGGCTTGGGACTGTTTCACTTCAGCGGGGATTTGCAAGCCCCATGAGGTTGTAAGGACTATGCCAGGTTAGCAGTGACTTAATCCTCACCCCCATTTATCCTAGAACCCTGAAAAGACGAGATAAGAGTATTGAATGATTGGAGGAAATCATTTATCATAAAATCTCATCAATCCCATGAAATGATGGAATATTTGCTTTGTTTCTTCTTGCTGGAGTTTTAATTTAGTTGCATAGATAGCGAAGGTGCCACGCTCTACCTCCACAGGTGACATCCCCATCGTCGCCGGGAGCTGGATTATAGGCTTCACAACAGTGAGGGGGCAGAAATATTTTAATTTTGTTTTTAATTATACAATAACAAAAGCTATTACGAACTGGGAAAGAATAACTTAAAATTAATTATCAGCCAGAATTAGTTTCTCAGAAATGCATTTCAAAGCTTAATCAAGATAAAATGAAAAGAACATAAAATTAAATTTTAAAAAAATCTTCTAAAAGATGAAATAATTCAGAGAAGAACATGAAAAAAAATAACTTATGAGAGAATAAGGGCTCTAAATTAGACACCCCTCTTGAGTCATTGTCAAGGACATATTTTCCTTGAATTATGAGCCCAAATCTGTATCAATCTGCCTTTATCAGAAAATGAGAAAGAACGACTGAAGTTTGTTTCACCTTCCATAAAATTCGACTAGCAATTTTATGACAATTTTCATGCTGTTTTAAAAGATACCAGGTGAGCAAAACAGCTTCCTCTCATAAATGGAGAACATGACTGAGTCTGATATTAGACCCCAGTCTGAGGAAGAGACAGACATGGAGATTCTCTACCTTTCAGCAAACACCACGGATCTCAAGTACAGACCTGGTTTTCCCATAGAAGGGTATTTATAAACCAGTATGTGCCCAAGAGGCTGTTACAAAAAGAAATCTCTTAAAATGGAAGTTCACCCTCTAAGTTCACCAAATCACCTGTTCAGCATCTTGTGAGGTAAAGAACATCTGCCTTATCTGTTTGCGTGTTCACTCACCGGTCCAATACACATCTACTCTTCTTATCATTGCGATATTCTGCTTTCTAGTGGAGAAAATTCCTTCCCTTTTCCCTGTCCATTGGGTTTGGAGACGGGACAGTGAGCCCATCTCTAGTTCCAGTGGGGTGGGAGGGCACATGTGATCCAACCCCAAAACTGCGCCAAGGTTTGAATCTCTAGGATTGGGTGATTAGGTCAGTGATGTACATGGGAGAAAAGCTAGGCCAATAAGACAGAAAAGAGAACCTTCCATAAAACTTTTGGTAAATAGAAACCCTACCAGGACTTTCTAGATGTGCAGTAAACCTAGGTCTGCTGGCAACTCTGAGATCCTGGGTTTTGTGTTACTGAAGAGTCTTTCTAGGAATGAAGTCAGTCTAAAGAAGGGAACAGCCCCGTGAGAGAAGGAAATGACTTGGCACCATTGTTTGAGCAGTTGGATCCAGCTCTAACTGAAGTCTTTCACACAAGTGATTTTCATTCCCATGATCAAATAGATATACTTTTTGCATTAAGCCTTTCTGAGCTGATTTTGCTTTGTTCTGGGGTGTGTGTGTGTGTGTGGTGTGTGTGTGTGTGTGTGTGCGTGTGCATGTGCGTGTGTGTGTGTGTGTGTGTGTGTATGTGTGGATGTAGATTTTGGCCATCAAACTAAAAGATTAATGACAAATCACTTTGAAAACTGTCCCAGCTGCTAAGTAATGTCACTGACAATTTTTTCCCCCTCCTTTGCTTCCAAAATCCCTCTTTTTAAGGCTTGTTTTAGTCAGCTTTTTTGGCTGCTGTGACTAAAAGATCTGACCAGAAGAATTTTAAAGGTGGAAAAGTTTATTTGAGGGCCCACAGTTTCAGAGGTCATAATCCACAGAAGGCTGACTGCATTCCTTGGGGCTGGAGGTGAGGCTGAATATCTTGGTGGAGAGTGTGGCAGAGGGAAGCCACCCACATGATCATCAGGAAGCAGAGAGAGAGACTTCAGATGCTAGATACAAATATATACCCGAAGCCACACCCCCAATTCCCACCTCCTCCAGCCACACCCAATCACCTCAGTGGCCACTCAGGTAATCCCAGCAGGGGATTAGTTCACTGATTGGGTTAAGACTCTTACAACCCAATTATTTCTCCTCTGAATCTTCCTGCATTGTCTCACAAGTGAGCTTTTGGGGGACACTTCACATCCAGACCATAAAATGGCTTTGTTAACCTGCTCCACCAACATGAAATGTCCTCTGAGATCCTGGGATTTTTTCTGTTTTGCATCCCATGTTAAGCCCCATACCCAAGAAACCAGTCCTACTGCTTCAATTCTGCTTGAAATGTCTACCCACCATGCTCGTAGCCACAGCACCCCAGGCTGTTCACTTGCTGTCTTATTGGTCCACATGTTTGGTCCTCAGTTACCTCCAGGACCCTGGAACACAGTGCTTTGCCACCAGCCCCCCAGGTGGTAATCAGCTTCTGCCTCCCGCCCTCTGCTGACACAGCCTCTTCCAGAACCTTGCCCATCCTGGCTGCCCTTGGAATCTGCTCTGCCCCAGCTGACAATCACCTCTGCTGAAAACCCACCAGTACTATTTGAAGACCCTAAGAATTTATATTAAACTCCTTACAGTGTGTTCCAAAACTCCACAGGGCCCAGTCTTTGGCTCTCCCCTGGCCTTCCTCCATTGTCTCCTGCCTTCTCTCTGCTCCAGACCTCCCCACTCCCATGCCTCCAGCCAGCCCTGAACAGGGGGCATGTACGTGGACATGTGCCCCTCAGCCCCTCAGTCCACCCTCTCTCCTAGCTAGCTCTTACCTGCTCTGGAGGATCAGCACAGCCTTCACTCTCCTGGGGAAAGTGCCCCAGGCCTGTAATTGAGTTACCTCCCCTAGAATGACCACAAGCTCTCCTGACTGCAGTGGGCCTTCCTGCACTGCACTGATAAAGGCTGGCTTTCTACTCCATGATGTGACGCTCTCAAAGGGTTTCTGCCTCTTTCACCATCAGCCCCAGGACACCCATGATCATGACCTCCACCATCCACACTGGGCACGTGCAATAGCTCGCACGCATTGTAGGCACTCAACAGATGCTGGTTAAATGAATGAATGAATCACACAAGAACCATTGCAGGTTGAAAGGAAGGAGAGACAGAAAGGGAGAGGACAGAAGGAAGGACAAATGAAGGAAACCGAAGGTGAACACTATTATTTTCCAGCTGTGTATTTTGCCCACATTTGAAAAATAGCAAAGAGAAAACTGTTAAGAAACAACCATAGACATGTCTAGAAATGTGAGCTCTTAGCTCTTCACTAGTCACATAGATATTTAAACTGTAAGCAGGACAAGCTGTAGGACCAGGGGACCAACAGAGAAGCTCTGTGAGTGGCAGGCATGTGTCCTGATGCTCAGCGCCCCACTTGCATGAACTATCACCTGGTCTGCTGTGGACCAAGCAGCAGCTAGAGGAGGGGTATGGGTAGCCTCACAGGGCTCTCTTCTGATGTCGATTTGTAAGGCACTCTAGTAATATTTTATTAATATATATTGTCTCTATGTGAAAAAGAGTGGAGTTTCACTGACTCCAGGCATCCAAACCCAACCCTTGTGTTAGGCTTTGTCTTTACCCAGATTGGCCAAGCCAGGGCAGGTTGAAGACATCCACAGAGACGAGCAGAGATGTTTCTCGTGAGTCAAATTTACTGATGGGTTCCCATGCATGTGTACAGAGTGGAATATTTTCAAATGAGTATTTAGCAGC
The DNA here is from genome assembly GCF_052094955.1 of Ictidomys tridecemlineatus. NCBI lineage: Eukaryota > Metazoa > Chordata > Mammalia > Rodentia > Sciuridae > Ictidomys > Ictidomys tridecemlineatus. The sequence goes on along the minus strand of NC_135478.1, from coordinate 64,929,450 downwards.
TTGTACAAAATGGAATGTAAGAAAAGTGGTAGATAACTTAGCAGTTAAGGTCCTAGTTTCTAGCAGGCACTTTCTAAGTTATACAGACACACAAGCATATATATATATATATATATATATATATATATATATATAACATGAAGAGATATATGAAATGTACAAATACATAGTGCTCAAGAATATACATATGGTGTAAACGTGCAATCTAACTGCAGCCCTAGAAACCAAGTACTATTTTTCCCATTTGAGGTTTAAGGGAACAAAGCGTCCTGGAAGTTCAGGTCTTGCTCAACCATATTCCATGAATGAGCAGCAGATCCTAAGTTGAACTCGCAGTGTCTGACCAGAAAAATCTCTGAACATTCTGCCCCACCACATTGCCCCTGGACAGGGCATCAAGGGGAAGATGAGAATGTATTCAAGTGTATGTAGAAATATGCACCAGAGTGAGGGAAATATGCACACTGCTATTTGCCTTGTGATGATGGCCCCAGATGCAGGTTCACTTGATAGAGGAAGCCTGCTCCAAGCTGTGAACCTGCTTTTCTCACATGGGATAAAATTAAATTTTATAAGCATCTCCCATTCTACAGCTTCTGCAGCACTATGCAAACCGCTGGGTGGATAAATGGATGGATAAGGTAGATGGATGAGACAGATGATGGATTACATCCCTGCCCTTAAGGAGGTCATAATCCTGAAATGGACCCAGAGAACACTTCTGGGAAGACAGAGGTCACCTGTGCACAGCAGGCTTATGGAAAAATCACCACAAAACAGCCTTTACTCGTTCTAACAGTTTGGAAACCATGGCCCCCTAAAAGGAGGAAATGGAAAAGGGAATCATGTTTATTAAACACCCACTAGATGCCAGGCTCTCTGTAGAACATGCTCCATGCCTGGTTTTGGTGGTGAAACCAAATAGAGGACTCCTGAAAACAGCTCCAGTTGGGTGACATTCAGCAAGAAATTAACATTTTCACAGTGAGTCAACTCATTTGAGTGACGTGTGTGTGCAGGGGCATTCCCTGGGCTGGGGGACAACGTGAAAGCTATGTGTGCGTAGATGTAGACAGAAGCCATGATGTGGCTGAATGACTGGAAGCCATCATATGAAGTGGTTCCACTGTGTGAAATGTTTAGCATACACACTTTCACAGTGGTGTCCACTTATCGGCAGTTACTCAATGTCAATGGTGGTTTAAAAGTATTGAATGGAAAATTCCAGAAATAAGCACTTCTCAAGTTTCGAATTGCATGCCATCATGAGTCTCTGGCACTATCCCATTTCCTCCTGCCTGGGATGGGAATCCCCCCTTGTCACGACCCCCTTGCCCGCAAGGAAGACGCGACTCAGGAATCTTCTTTCAGCAGTTTATTCAGGCCCCTGATATTCTTTTAATGATTCTTCTACTCTACTTCTACTACCCGGAATAATAATTGGATGCCCCTCCCAGCCTTAATAAAGCACCTCGAACCCCAATGCAAAGCTGCCACGTGTACCCTTCTCACAGGGTGCTAGAAAATGACACGCCAACTTTCTCTGATAAGGAGCTGGGAACACGCCAACTCTCTCTGATATGGAGTTGTCCTTCACAGACCACAACGGAGCCAGCGCCATCATGTAATGGCGACCACAGTCCGCAGGAACGGCTCACCACAGCTCCCCCTTTTTGTTTCACTAAGACAATACAGGCGAGAGTAGAGGTCCTATCCCACTGTGCAAAAGTGGCTGCATAGTATGGGCCAGCCCCAGGGGGCGCCTTCCCCAGACCTGACACCATATCAGCCGACGCCTTTTTTCGTGGGGCGGGGCGGAGACACGTCAAACCCGCATGCAATAGGACATGCTCCCCTTGAGGTCCCTCTTCTCAATGGATCACTCAAGTGCAGTGCCTTGCCTCGCATCCTGTATCGTGACGATGGTGAGTAAGAGGGAATAGCTGAGGTTGAACTGTGGCCATGCAGAAGTACAACTACAAACAAGTTGGCAGCACCCTGAAAGAAAGGCACGGACTTTAAAGTGATAGATAAAGACTAGTGTGGAAACCCTTCTGCGTGCAATGGCAACAAGACCCGCAGAGTGCAAGGGCTTTCCAGCACTAAGAGAAAGACAAAAGAAGGACATGTCGTACCCAGTGCAATGTTATAATAACTTGGGGTGCAACGACCATGTCAAAGGCACTAGTGTAGAAACCCATCTGCGTGCAATGGTAGCAAGACCGGCAGAGTGCAAGGGCTTTCTGACACTAAGAGAATAACGAGGAAAGACATGTCAATCCCAGTGCAATGTTATAATAACTTGGGGTGCAATGACCATGTCAAAAGTTTAGTGCTTAAGATGCGCAAGCCAGACCTGTGGCGAGTTGCCAGTTTCTAAAGCAGCAAGAGCTTGTATGATCATAGCCTTATCTTGAGCACTACGAGCCTTAAGGCGACAGAGAAACCACAAACAGAGGAACATACCAAAACAACACAGTGCACCAAAAATGCCTACTCCCACCCACTCTTTAAAAAAGGAAAAAGCAGAAGATATCCAATTGGTGAATTGACCCAGAGTCACGGGATCGACACGGGTACTATTCAAGACAGCTATCTGGGTTAGTTGAGACTGGATCATGTCTTCTGCTTCCATGGACCAATTTCCGGCCAGATATCCACCAATGATGTGGGAAGCATTCCTGGAATCATTAAATCTGACAGAGGTTATACATAAATGTGCACGTTGGTCAATGCAGCCTAAAAGTACTAGGTCAGCCAATTCTTCTACCTGAGCTTGAAGAAAATCTATTCTTTGGTTGGTAGCTAAAATCCCTGACAAAATATGTTGATTAATCGCATTTTGCGATTCAAGTATAGTGGACGTTTGTTGAACAACTTGATTAATAGTGGCAGCAGTTTGTACTTGACTGGCCATGGCTACTCCGGCCGTAACTGCTGCAGCAGCAGATGCCGCCATGGCTGTCACTATAGCTGCCGTGATTCCAAAATCTCTGTGGACTCTAAGTAGCTCTACAATAGGAAATTTATCTGGATCCGCAGTGACTGGGATTGGGACAAAAGTTGGAATTTTCATAATTACTGCTACAGTCCAAGAACCATTCCAACACTCAGATAAGAAACAGGTAATATGAGAACAATCCAGCATCCCCGATGAGGTGTGATTAGCTAAAAGGAACAGGAACGGGGATTGGATACAGACCATTGCAGGAGGCAATGTGGCATAATGTAACAGAGAGTTGAACGAAACAGATATAAGCCTATTACCTCGTTCACTCTCCTTAGTAGTGCCAGAAACATTAGCCAGCCAACTTTTGGCTCCTAGTAATTGAGCCAATGCGGAAATATCGGCTGAAGCCCCCTTCTCATTGGAAATTAGCCATTGAAACCAGGACCAACCTGTTCCTGTAGAGGAGTTGGCATTGTTGTTAAAGTTATAAACATATCTCTTCAGAGGGGGGGAAAAGGAGAAACCTTTAGCAACTTGATGTTTCTCCCAAGAATGATCCTGACAAGGTGTAAATGTCGGGGGAAAACCAAAATTAGGGGTACAGTAGGGAGAGGCCTTGAAATGAGTGGCATAGCAAGTACTATTAGAAGAAGGAGGCATTGGGATTAATACCTCGGAGATAATAGCTAAAGTAGTTATGTTTAAAACAGAGCTAGTTGCGGGGGTCCCTGAGCCTGATTGCTTCCCTGAAACTACTTGGCTCAATACAGCACTGAGAATACTCCCTGAGACTCGACTGGACCGCAATGGGTCCTCCCAGTTAGTCAAATTTTTGGTCTTAAGGCTAATACAATTAGTGTTCCCAAGACTGAAACAAAAAACTCCTGTGAGATTAACTTGAGACTGATTAAAAATATTTTCCATGTCCCCTCTAGGAGAGGTACAAGGAGCAGACATCTCACATGAGGTAGAAAAAAGAGTGGGGAGGACACTAGAATTACTATGAACTGGCATTGGCATTGGCCATGCCCGTGCCACTGCCCACCACTGCATTGGTGCCATCTGTACCGTTGGCACCAGCATCAGAGCCAGAGCACTCATCAGAATGAAGCTCCTCATCATGGGGCTGTTGTGGCACTTCCTGCTGCTGGTTAGTAGATCTCGAGACTCTTCTTGTCAGGCGTTCAGGGATCCACAGCGGCTCCGTGCGATCCTGGGGAAAAACACATACAGATCCTCGTGCCCATGTCAGCACGGGGTCAGGGCCGTTCCATTGGCCCGTAAGAACATCCTTCCACTTAACATAGCCAGTCACAGAGGGCTGAGGGGACATATGTCTATCGGCCGCAGAGCGGCCATGAATATCCAAATTCAAAAAATTAATGGTAAAGAGAGCTAAGGACAGGCGTTCTTTAGGAGTGTGGTCAACTCCTATTCCCCCTTTTTGTTTTTCTAAGGTTTCTTTTAAGGTGCGGTGGGCACGTTCAACAATGCCTTGCCCTTGAGGATTGTAAGGCAACCCATGAGCAAGTTGTACTCCCATAGTAGAACAAAAAGATGTAAACTGTCTGCCCGTATAAGCAGGTCCATTATCAGTCTTAAGGGATGCAGGTGCACCCCATGCTGCCCATGCCTCTAAGCAATGAGTAATAACATTACGTGCCTTTTCTCCCGATAAAGCAGAAGCATGAATAATTCCAGAGTATGTGTCAATAGAAACATGTATATATTTGAGGTTGCCAAAGTCAGGCACGTGAGTTACGTCCATTTGCCAGACGACCAATGGCTTCAATCCTCGTGGGTTTACACCATAAGTAGGAGGATGAAGAAATGTGACACAATGGGGACATTGTAATACTATCTGACGAGCATCTGCTCTGGAGATGGAAAAACGTCTGCGCAGTGTTATAGCATTGACATGAAAGTTGTGATGAAACAATTTAGCTTCTACTAAGGAGGAGGCAAAGCATACCAACTGGCTTCTAGTTGCCGAGTCAGCACAGGCATTACCCTGTGATAACGGGCCAGGAAGAGAGGTGTGAGCCCGAATGTGCATTGGATACAAAGGGGCAGTACGGCTACGGATAAGCTGTTGAAGCTGATTAAAGTAAGCAGACACAGCATGGGTGTCACTAATAGCTCCTACAGCCTCCAGAATTTTGAGCGCCTGCACCACATAGATGGAGTCCGAAATGAGATTGAAAGGAAAAGAACACTGTTTAAAAACTTCAATGACAATTTGTAGTTCTACCCATTGTGGATTTCCAGGAGCAAATTGATGCTGGACAGGGGGAGAGTCATTAATCACATAAGCTCCCATTCCAGACTTAGAGCCATCAGTAAAAATGTTAACAGCCCCTGGAATTGGAGTGGGTGAAGTTACTTTAGGGAAAATGATGGGATGCTCTTTAACAAAATGGAGTAATGGATGAGAAGGGTAATGATTATCAATATCCCCTTGAAACGAGCAACATAGAATGGCCCAGTTGTCCAGAGTAGCACACAAAACATTAAGTTGAACTTTAGAATAGGGTATGATAAGAGAAGAAGGTGCTTGTCCAAAAAATTGAATGCTCTGTTGAATCCCTCTAAGTGCTAACGCTGCAACAGCATCAGGATAGTATTCTAAAGATTTTCCTGGGGATACATGTGGGTGGATCCATAGTAAAGGCCCATCTTGCCACAGTACTCCAGTAGGCTGCCGCATAGTGGCAAGCACACATAACTGGAAAGGTTTATCACTCTGGAGCCTGCATAGAGTGTCATGTTGTATAGCTTCTTCTACTTTTATAAGGGCCGCTCTGGCCTCCTTAGTGAGGGTACGAGGGGAAGTAAGATCTGGATCACCCTTAAGAATAGCATACAAAGGCTGGAGCACGATATTAGGAATATGTAAATAACCTCTTATCCAATTAATATCTCCCAACAGTTTTTGAAAATTATTTAGAGTTTGGAGATCTTGAGTTCTTATAGTAACCTTTTGTGGTTGTAACATGTCATATCCAATCGTCGCTCCCAAATACTGAATAGAATCCCCTGTTTGAACCTTTTTAGGTGCAATATGTAATCCATACTGAGCTAACAACTTCACCAGGTCTTTATAGGCCTCATAAACTGACTGTTCTAATTTGGCTGCCAATAATACATCATCCATATAATGAATAATCTTAATGGAAGGATATTGTTGTCTGAGAGGTGCGAGTGCCTTCCCTACATACATCTGGCAAATCGTAGGACTGTTAGACATTCCCTGTGGTAAAACAACCCACTCAAACCTTTGATCTGGTTCCTCGTGATTACACGAGGGAAGGGTGAAGGCAAAACGCTGTGAGTCCTTAGGATGCAAAGGAATAGAAAAGAAACAGTCTTTAATGTCAATAGCAATGATATGCCAGCCCTGAGGAACAGAGGAAAGCAGCGGCAGCCTGAAACACCCCCGCCATATGGAGGCGGATCGGGAGGCCGCCCGTTCCCGAGCCCTTGCTTATCTCTGTTTCCTCTACCTAAACTCCCTAGCTGCCGAGACAGCGTCTCCAGCTCCTCCTCTTCATTATCTTCTACCTCTGACCCACTTTCGCATGGGGGCGTGCGCAGCACACTGAGATCTGGATACAGTCTCCTCCCGTTCTCCACGCCCCGCACACTCCCCTCTTCCTGAGACACTTCACTCTCTGTTGTTTCTGATTTTTCCTCATGCAATTGTTCTAAAACCTCCTGCCCTTTAACAAGCGCTTCTTGGCATCGGCCATCCGTAAGGCAACTACGGACCATCTTCCAGAGGGGTATCACCCCGCCCTCTAGCATGCCCTGCTCACGAGCAAAGTCAAGGTCTTTGCCTAATTTATCCCAGCTGGGTGTAGTGAGGCTGCCTGAAAATGCAAACCACGGTGCAGCTGTATCTACCCTCTGTAAAAATTTCTCTAAGGTACTGCGTTTCACCTCCAGTCCCTTGGAACGTAAAAAGCCATAGAGGGCTAGAAGGAGTGGACTTGAAGTCACAGCACCCATAACGCAACACAAGAAAACACAGAAATTGAAAGTGAAAGTACACAAAACAAAACGAACATACACAGAAAACAAAACAAAAATACAGAGTGCAATTGCTATGAGATGTAACGCCCTCTCTTTTTACAGAGGAGCAGGTACCTTTTAATGCTCCCTCTTTATGTATAGAGGAGCCTCCGCTTTTTAACAGCGGGTCCCACCTTACCTGGGACTTACCGGCGCGCCTCCCTGACTGCTGAAAGTTCTGGTTCCTGGGTGTTTCTTTGTTTCTTTTCTCCCGGGTCTCGGCACCACTTGTCACGACCCCCTTGCCCGCAAGGAAGACGCGACTCAGGAATCTTCTTTCAGCAGTTTATTCAGGCCCCTGATATTCTTTTAATGATTCTTCTACTCTACTTCTACTACCCGGAATAATAATTGGATGCCCCTCCCAGCCTTAATAAAGCACCTCGAACCCCAATGCAAAGCTGCCACGTGTACCCTTCTCACAGGGTGCTAGAAAATGACACGCCAACTTTCTCTGATAAGGAGCTGGGAACACGCCAACTCTCTCTGATATGGAGTTGTCCTTCACAGACCACAACGGAGCCAGCGCCATCATGTAATGGCGACCACAGTCCGCAGGAACGGCTCACCACACCCCCTTGACTCAGCATGTCCCTGATGTTTTGACATTTGCCTCCTGCTAGCCACTTAGCAGCTGCCCTGGTCATCAGTCTGTGGGGTACTGCAGTGCTCATGTTTAAGTGACCTCAGTTCTACTCAACAATGGCCCAAAGTGCAAGAATAGTGATGCTGGCAACTCAGATGCTCCAGAGAGACCCTTTGGAGAGCTTCACTTCAGTGACAGTACAGGAGAGTACAAGAGATGTTTCGAAGACCACAGTCACATCACCTGCATCACAGCACATCGTTAGAATTATTCTATTTTATTACTCTTGTTTGTTCTTTCTTACTGTGCCTGATTTTATAAATTAAATTTTGTCATGGGCATCTGTGTGTACAAACGGCATAGTAGATAGAGGTTTGGGTCACTTGTGATTTCATGTATCCACTAGGAACCTTGATGGGGACCCTGGGGACAGGGTGCCACTGTATGTGCACACATGAATCTTGGTGCTATGTATAGGAAGGGGTGGATTTCTCTGCAGAGCCTTCTTATTTTTGTGCTTTTGCCCAACAACAACCTGTGACTTTATATCCAAACACACACTGTGTCATCATAGGGACAAAACAAAACTGGAAGGCACCAGGGGGAACAACTCATCCATCTATCCAATCGAGCTGTTAGTCAGCTCATGTGAAGTTCAATGAGCCAAATCAATTGGCAAAATTTAAAGATAATAACTTGCTTCACCAATGTGACCAAATGTTTTAAAGGCATTACCTTGACATTTCACTCCAATTGGGAGTTTTATCATATTTTAATAAGCACATGCTTATCTTATGTGCCAAGTATTGTGCCCAGAAAACTAAGTAGATCTGGCTCTCTGGAACTCATATACTCATGTTGATTCACAGATGTGTAGATGAGCACCCGTAGAATCACCTCCTGCAAATGGAAAGGCCAATCGCATAAAGTAAAGGAAGGGGAAAATAAGAATAAAAGAATCTTTTCTTCCCACACACTTAATATGCCTACATTCTTGTTAATATATCAAGAGAAGTTTATTTTTTTAATGAAAATATTTATTCTCAGCTATAAATGCAATTATTAAAAGCAAATTCAAGTGCGACCAAAAAAAAAATCTAACAATCAAAAACCTAAGAAAGTTAAGCTCACTTGAAATCCAACATCCCATGACAACCCCATTTCACTTTCTGGTGTCATTGTTAGGCATCTTCTATAGCTAGTCTAATGACCACTCATCTCCTTTCAACTGGGAGCCCTGGGTTTCCTTGAACATGGGGATTTCAGTCCCAGGCAAGCTGGGATGTGGTCCTCCCAGGTCAGGGCTGGGTTTATATTCCCATCTCAATGGTGTTTTAGGATGGAATGTTTCCTGGATGGCTTTGCCATAACTCATTTAAATAGTCTATCACTAATAAAAATTGAGGTTGTTTCTAACGTTAAGAAATTGTTTCTACTATAAACCATCTGTGATGAGCACCCTTGCACAAACATCTTTGCACTCTTGACATTATCTTCATGGAATAAATTTCTGGAAATGATGCTGCTGAATAAAAGAGTATGTACACTTCTTTTTCACTACAGATTCCCCAAGTTGTCCTATTTAAACATTTCGTTAATTTATACCTTTGACCAGTCGATCCTGAGACAGACTCAGTTTTTCCAGTCTTTTTAAATCTTTTCCAATTCAATGGGCAATTGATTTCAAATTCCTAATGCATGTGTTCATTTTGTGGACAAGATTGTTATTTTTTTTATGAAAAAGGTGAAGTGCATTTTAATGAAAATGCAATCTCATAATTTCATTTAAAGAAATTTTATTGAAATATAACTTGTCTACCATAAAATTCACCTGATTTCAGAGGACCAAGTCAAGGAATGTAAATACATATTTACAGAGTGTACAGGCATCAGCACCATCTAGTTCTAGAATATTTCCAACATCCTAACAAAGGAACCTTATGCCCATTTACAGTCACTCCCCTTTCCCACACCAACCCTATGTAATTGTGAATCTTTCAATTATTCTGGATTGCCCAGGACTGGTGGAAGGATTGCCCGGGCATGGGATGTTGAATGCCCAAACCCAGACAGTCCTGGGAAAACTAGGACAAGTTGGTAATTTGACCTTAGTGCTTTTTGTAAATTAAAAAGTCCAGGTCTCCCCACCCCTCTTGGGTGACATTTGACCTCCATCTAAAGGAGTAACATGATTCAGTGAGTCAGCAACAGCTTTGAGAAAGGGAGACCCCTAGAAAGCAAGGTCCATGAAGCATTCTGATTTGGAGGGAATGCAGTAATGGGGTGCCCTGCAGGAGCTCCTCCTTCTGACCCTGAAACCACTGATCAACCAGGAGTTACCAGGACACAAGTCAACTCACCATCTCATGGGCCTCACGCAATCCCTCTGCATCCAACCAGGACCTGGAGATGGGAAGGATGGCACCTCAACTACTCCAAGAAACAGGCAAGGATCTGATGGCTACTGAGTGGTATGAGAGCAACAGCTGGGTACACAGGACATACCATGCTCTGCTCTGACTCCTCTGCCATAATCCTCAGCACCCAACTGAGCTGGCCTCCATTTACCAACAAGGAGACTCAGAACCTTTCAGATGATGTTCCTTGCCCAGAGCACACAGCTGGGGTCAGAGGCAATGCTCAATCCCAATCAGAGCCTGCAGCCACACTGCTACCTACGTGGTCTCCTGGGCACCGGGAGAGACTGAGAAATGCAATTAGAATGCAGAAAGAAATAAACTCTAAATTTAAACCCCTTTCTCAACAAACACAGAAACACAAAACCACAGTGACTTTTTTCCCCAAAATGTCTCCTCTTCAATAAAATAAGTGAAGGGGGAGGGGGAGAAGAGGCTGGGGGCTGAGGGAGACACAGTAATGGGAAAGCCAATATAATTCAGAGTGAAATTGATTTAGGATTTGGCTAAGATTTTTGTATGGTTGCATATTTCACACTTATAGCATACCTTTAGTCTTATTTACAGTTTTGATTAAATCTATGCTTCCTTATTTTACATAGTGTATAAAAATATAGTTTTATGTAAATATTTCTTCGAGAGATCTATAAAAGTGTCTCTAATAATTGATATGACATTTCAAAATACACAGTCAGTGTTTCATAATCAGAGACATTTCCTGGGCTCAATGATAGAAGGCACCTCACATTTATATTTACTAGTTTTTAATTATCTCATTATCTGTAGTTGCGAGCATCTCTGATTTACCCAGACAGGAGATCTGGGGAGTAATATATTTGAAGTCACTGGATAATTTCCATTTATCTTTGCCTAAAACTTTTCTCCTTCTTAGAATAATTGGAGAAAAGAGAGATAAAACCCCCAGCCTTGCTCTCTTACCACCAACAGACACCCGTGCTCCTGTTCATCAATCTGCACCAAAATGCTGTTTGGCCATAAAGCTGAAAAATGCAACTTGTGTCAGCGCTTGCATATTTAAACTTACACCACTGAAAATAAATACATAAAAGTCTAACACTTCAGACTCCATGTTTCTAGATCTGGCTGGTAACTACTGCCATTAGAAGTGTGGTGTGGAGGAGACATGGGGACATGGCTTGTGCTCCTCTATCTGTATCTGAGATTGAGGGGGAGTCTCCTGATCATAAGCCATGAGCATCTCATTGGCACTGTATGTTGTCATTTTCCAAATGCTCCATCATGAAGACGGAGCTTCAACACTGTCCCAGCTTGAATGGTTCATTTCCAGCCAGTTCATACTGGTTTTGGAACTTCTCACTCAATAAAAGATTCTGCGGGGAGAGATTCCTCTTGCACATGACAGCAGGGACTCCTTCCGTGGGATTGCAGGTCCAATCCTGAATTGGGGCAGGTGCAATGCTTAAAAGAGCCAGGTGCAGTGGAAAAATAGAAACTGGCCCCCAGTAGGTGGAGTGTTTAGCTCAGATGTGCTGAAGGGTCCCTGGGTAGAGATGAGCTCCACTCCATGAGGATGGATAGAAGGTGATCAACTACTCCAGGTGTCTGAGAACAGCTGATGGAGCGCCTAACACAGTAAGAAGCACACATCATTCATCCTCTCCACAGACAAATGTTCACCAGGTAAATGCCCCACGTGCCAGGATGTAAGGATGTGAAAACTCTCTCCTCCGGGACAGTGCGAGTCAAGGAGGGGAAATAAGAAAACTCAGTTACAGATGTGACTTCGATCAGTCGCATCCTTCAATTGCTTTAAATAATTATTTAAAGCATTTCTCCTCTTAATTTATGTAATCCAGATATGCATTCGCATGTATTCCACACAGGTCAACTGAGCACCACTGAGTGAGGGTTCTGGTGAGTGCCAGAGGGGACCGTGAACACAGACACCATCCCTATCTTGACAGAAGCCCCAATGCAGGCCTGAGCTGTTTTCTTTAGAAACATAGTGGGTGCCGTGGGGAAGAGAAGAGGGTGCCATAAACTGTGGAGCAGAGGTCTTGATCGGGCCTTGGGTGTGGAGGTTGAAGGGTTCTAGGAAGCCTTCTTGGAAAGAAGTACCTGTGAACAGAGAGCTCCAGCAAGGGCGGGTGGTCTGAAAGAGAATGGCATACTCAAAGGCCATGGGGCAGAGTGGGTGTGAGCGCTCAAGGAAATGGCAAGGGCTGGAGTGGCCAAAGCTCTATGTTCAGGAGGGAGCACAGCCTGGATGAAGCTGAGAGGCAGAGACAGATCCTGCCTATGGGTAAGGACCTGGATTTCCTCCTCCCACACTGGAGAGCTCTCTCAGGGTCTGGCCATAGTGGACAAAATAGAGCCTTCTACCCAAAGGTTCTACAGCGAATCCCAGAGCCTGTGAAACCAGTACCTCACATGGCAAAATGGACTTGGAGGCGTGATTAAGTTAGGGATCTTGACAAGAGGGGATTATCCTGGGTTGTCCAGCAGGGTCCAGTGGAATCACAGGGAAATAAGTCAATCTCAAAAAAACCAAAGGCTAAATGCTCTCTCTGATATGCAGATGCTCACTCACAATGGGGGCTGGGGGGTGAATGGGAAAGACAGGAGAATAAATCAGACATCACTTTCCTCTGTTTGTATATGAATATGCAACCAGTCTAACTCCACCTCATGTACAACCACAAGAATGGCAAGCTATAGTCCATGTATGTGTAATATGCCAAAATACATTCTACTGTCCCGTATAACTAAAAAGAACAAGTACATTTTCAAAAAGAAGAAGCAGAAGAAGAGATCAGAGGGTCAGAACATGAGACAGAGATTTAATTGCTACAGGGTTGGCTCTGAAGACACAGGACAGGTTCACAAGTCAAGGAGCGTAGGCAGCCTAGAATCTGGAGAATGCCAGAAAATGGATCCTCCCTAGAACCTCCAGAAGGACGGGTACCCTGCCGATACTGCAACTCCGGGATCTCTGACCTCCAGAACTGTGTTGTCCAAGCAGATTGTCACCACAGCAACAGAAGCTAACAATGGGCAATGATAAGTGGCCAGATCTGTGGCTTTAGACCATTTTTCTGGCTGTGGTGTGGAGTGAAAGCAGAGAGATCTGTTGAGAGAAGGCTAAAAGAGTTGACTGGAAGATGATAACTTGGACCAGGAATAGAAATGAGGTGACAGTAGAGTTTCTCAACTTTGGCACAATTCATGTTTGAGGCAGAATTTTTTATGCTGTGTTGAGATCATTTTTTGTTGCTGTATTGATACAGTCTTATACATTTTAGGGTGTTTTGCAGCTTTCCCAGCTTCTAACCAGGTGTGACAACCAGAAATGTCTTCTAACTTTGCAAATATCTCCTGGGAGGCAAAATCACCTTAGACAAAGACTTCTGAGTCAGAGAAAACCAGACCAGGTGCAAAGGTAATTACAAGTAGAATTAATAGGACCAGTTAGGCAAATTAAAACTTTCCTGATCCATTTCTGAGCTAAAGAAATAAGTGAAGCTCTTACAAAGTGCTCTGGTTTAGGTTCCAGGGATGAACAAAACAAAGACACTGTCCTTAATGGCTCTTTATTCTAGCAGGAGGAAACAGGGAGTGAATGAGCCTGACCAGATGAGAGCTCACTGGTTCAAACCCGTGCAGGACTTCACCATGCTGAGAAGGTGCAAATGCAGAAGGAGCTCACGTTTCTTCATCTTCCTGTGACCCCAGGAACACAAAAGACACAATCACGCTGGGATGTGCTGAGAGCTATAATAAACATCTGAGTTAAAATCTCTGGACAGATTGTAGAAGAATATAGAAAGGTGGAAAAGCTTCGGGGGGAGGTCTGCTGTGAGTTGACCCTGCAGAGCTCTCCTGCCTGCAGCAACTGGTGTTAGCACCCACGGCCCTGACTGGCATGAGCAGGCACTTGAGAGACATTAGTGTTTGTGTCTGTGCATCTTCCGTGGCCTTCCCACCAGCTCAGAGTAACCGCAAAGATTACAGGGGCCTTGCTGCAGCTGAAAGGCACTGTCCCTTTCTTTTAGAACTCAAGATGCAGGCATTCCTTATAGGATGATATTAGAGAGGATGATTCAGATCGGATAGCAACATTTAATTTTAAATGATCCACAGACACCGATAAATTAAATTTAACAATAAAAGCAGTTTTAACTTAGCTTGATGTTATGTACCAGAGCAGAGTCTCAAATCCCAGTGATTCAGAGAAACAGGGCAAACAAGCACAAAGTGACACTCCTGACCTGGGGTCTCCCATGCCACTGGCCATGTGCAAAACACATCCCAGCAGCTACTAGGTGTTCCCAGGAGAGCAGAGAGAGTGCCCCCTTGGGCCCATGCCCAGGTGCCCTCCAACAGTGGCTCACGGCTCCTGTTTGGAATGCACATACTACAAAGCCATTCACATGCCCATCAGAGGGCTTCTCATCACCCTGGGTCACTCAGTACCTGGGCTGGTTCATCATCTATAAAATGGAGCTCTGTTAATATACATCTTGCTATTTTATTCCCTAGGGGTTGACAAGAGAAATAAGCTAGAAAAGATATATAAGGACAATGCTCAAATATTAGTGCCTAGTATTCCCACCACATATCCTTAGGGGACAGGACAGGTGTTCTGAGAACCCAGCAGGATTGCAGTTGAAATTTCACTGGCTCCTTCTTCCAGGACCCTGAGTCCAGCAGAGCCTGAAGCAGGATTTATATGTATTCTCTAAGAATGTCTCAAGAAAAACAATGGAGAGAAGCCAATTCCTAGGAAGAGAAAAGGAAAACATGCCAGATTTGATCTATACTTTATTCTTTAAGATGGTCAGGTTCAAAGTGGTGATACGATATTGAGGAACCACTAAGTACCATTCAAATGACTTGTCTTATTTTATTTCAAGTCAACCTAAAGTGAAAAATATTTTTACACAAAGCACAGTAATTTATGCAGCAACCACTCCATAATGAGCAGGTTCAATAACAGATAATTATATGGAAAGTACTCAAATGCTAACTATGTACTTTTAAAATGTTGCAAAAGTAGGTTCATAATTAAATTATAATTACAAGTAAAAAATCGAGACAATGATAATTCCCTAAGAAATGTGCACATTTTCATTTCCAGGGGTTGTGTGCGGTTTCTCTCACACTCTGATTCATTTCTTTTGTTGGTAGCTCCACTCTGATCTGACTCGTTTTGCATGATGGATTTTAAATTTAAAATTAACTAAAATTATCTTTCAGATTACTAATTATCATATACAATGGTTTCAATAGAAGAGCCAGGTTTCCATTAAAAAGTAGTTTGTAAGCATATAAGTTTGAAATTTTGAAAGATTTATAGTGATGAGGAGACGATCATCTAATAGAAATTAAGCTACAGGCAAAACTGAGACAGTTTTAAAGCAGGTGATGAACTACCTGTGTGGAGGACACATGGCTAGGAACATGGGAAAGCCACCAAGTGTCCACAACTCTGTGCATCACACATAACCTATCCTGCTGCAAGTGGAAGAAGTACATTTGGATTCTCTAAAGGAAAAAGAGAGGCTTGTTTTTCATGAGAAAAAGTTCTGATCTAAAGTTAGATCTGGCTACCCAGAGTCTGAAATAATCTCATTCGGGTTTAACTTCTCCCTCTCTCCAGCTATCAACCCCTCTGATGCTCTTTTTGCCCAAGAATTTTAGCAAAATCCTCAAGACTACATTCTCACTGGTTGAGTGAGAGAGAATCTCTGTGGCAGCCAGTCTGATGCTGAGCCAAAGTTGGCCCCAAACCGTAGGGTTCCTCTGAGGTAGGGCTGAGCAGGGTACCACCAGGTAGGGGTGAGACTCCCCAAGAAAAAAGGTGTTGCTTCTAGCAGAAATAGGAGGAGAGGCCTGGATGTCAACAGCTCCCTGGATGAGCAGCCAGCTCAGCAGACTCTGTCTCCATTCTCTGTACCTTCTTCACTGGGTCTTGATTAAATTTGGGAGCTTTCATCTCTGCTCAGCTGCTCCTTATTCTAGAATGAGTCTTCTTCTCATTTGGTCAAACTCATACATTTCAACCAACATATGCTCTGAAACCTAGGCCAGAGAAAACTTGTTTCCAATACAGACCTGATCGTGTTATCATGTCTCTCACCACCTCTAAACCTAGTGTCTTGCGGTGGCAATATTTAAACCTACCAAAGGAGAAAAAAAATAATTCAACCTATCACCCAACTTCCAAAGTCCTGACCATTTGCCACGTTTATTGTACATTTGCCAAATGTGTCTCTGACTTGAATCCTTTGCATTTTCTTTGCCAGATTGTTTTACAACCAATCCCCAAAGTCCTGTTACTTCTGTTATAACACTTCTAAGGACTCAATAAGGGTTTTATAAAAGCTTAACTGCCATGTACCCTTCACACCTGTGGTATTAGGGCAGGCTCCATGCCCCGGTGTGTACACACCTCCTTACCCCTGATGGACTCGGGGGCATGTTTCTATTTTGCTTGGATTAGCACAGTCCATGCGATGCATTATTTGCCCTGATATTTAAAGCTCTTTTTACTCCACCTGCTCTCCCCAATTACTTTCTGCTTTTCGAATCACTTCACTGCATTGTTGGACAATCAGACCCTGTCATTTGTCCTGTAAAATGCCCCCCCCCACACACCGATTCTGGTTTGGGAAGATTTTTCCCTTGCAGGGACCTGTAGCCTGTTCATCCCCCTCTTACTTCCTGAGGCCTGGTGGTCCCATCCAGAGGCCTAATCCCACTGGAGTTCAGTTAGTTCATTGGTTGGGCCTGGTGCCCCTGAGGTACCTTTACGCGGCTCTCCTTAGGTCACCAACATCTGCTCCTCTTGACCTCCCACCCTGCCACTCTCCCTGTTCTTGCAACTCCTGATCCCCCAGAGTCTCCGTTTGTTCTCTGCCTCCAGGCTGCCACCAGCACAGATGCCCTCTGCCTCCTGACCTGAGACTCCACACCCAGGAGAGGAGAGCCTCCCCAGCCAGTCACCTCCAGAGCAAGCCACACCTTCCCCCGAGGCCTCAGAGCACCTCAGCAGGCTGTGTTTCTTCCTGTGTGTGCAGCTGTTAGATTGTGTCTGTCTCTCCAGGAGATAGTTAGCTTCATGAAGAGAAGCACAGCATCTGTCCTGCAAATGTCTCTGGAAGTATGAATCCGGTATTTTTATAAAAAGATACATATGTACCCTCTCTAGCTCAGTCTAATCTCCTTCGTTAGCCCCTTAATATGTTTTTAAATGTTTATTGACAGAAAAATTAGCCACCAGTTTTTTAAGATTGATGCCATGGACCCTAATCACCCACCTTGTGCCCTATTTGCAAGACTCACATTCACACTCCAAAATCAATGTCAAAGGCTCATCTTACAGAGGTTTTATTTACCAAGCTCACCAAGCCCCAGACTCTCTTGGAGCCAGAGCCACAGCTGTCCTTCTCCCTCTCAGCGGTCCTGTGAGACAATGTTTGCATCCTTGTTTTAGAGAGGATCTAAACAATCTAACTTCCCCATTTCACCTGAGACCAAAGTAGCTCCCAGGACATGACACTTTTAGGGGTAACCCCAGAAGATCCCAGGGAAGCTGGAACAAGGTGTTCACCTTGTTCCCAGGAGGCTCAAGGTCACTTGTTAATTGCTGGTGGAGCTAGGGTCCTGCCCCACATATACAAAGTCATGAAGCCACCATCCCACATGGTGGTACCCATTGGTTACTTTGTGATTATAAAAAGGGGGATGCAAAGACTTAATTCTTGACCACCACCCAAATTAGACATTGGCTCTGTTGTACCAAAGAGAACTACACCAGGAAAAATTTCCCAATTTTCCACTTTAGGACAAGGAATCTAAATTTCTTTTTCATTAAGAAGATTATAGCCAAGTGCCACACAAGGGCATTTCAATCAACAATGGACAGCATCTGAGACAATGGTCCCCTGGGACTATAATGGAGCTGGAGAATTTCTATCACCTGCTGACATGGCAGCCCTTGCAGTGTCAAATCACAATCATGTCACGAGTTTGTGATGATGCTGGTGTCAGCAAACCTACCTCACAGCCAGGAGTTTAAAAGCAGAGCACACACAGCTGTGTGCACCATCCTTAATACTCGATAAGGATAATAAATGATGGTTACTGGTTCATGTCTTTACTTACTATTATCCATATTGCAGTACATGCTTCTTCTACTTTAAAAAAGTTTACTGAAACTAGTAGATTATCCCATCAGCAGCCTCGTGTGCCTGGTGCTTTCCACATGTCTCGATTGTATGGAGAGGCCATGTTAAGTGATTGACATGTGCCATATAGGTCTGGGTAAGAGTCTTTTTTATGAGTTAACACAACAATAAAATCACCAAGGCTGCATTTCTCAGAATGCAGCTCTGTCCTTAAACGGCAATGGCAGTATATCCTTTCATGGGATTCTAAGCCCCTCTTCTTCCTGGCCAATGGCATGACATTTTGCTGTATTCTCAGATGATATTATACATTGAAAAATATATTTTTGTCATAATAAGTTATCAGACTCCAATGTAATTAATTGAAGGCATGGTACCCAGTCACCTTACAGTGTTTTCTCTGCATCTTGATCTGATGCAAAATGTCTCTCAAAGGAGTTTGACCGTGAAAAATAATTAGTATGTTCATTTGTTTCCAGTTCTGTCCTAAACATAATGCATCCACAACGTGCCTCCACCCAAACCACAAGTGATATTAATGAAAGGACAATTCCTGCAATTTGGGGAAAATTGTACAAACAAGTTGGAACGTCAGCTAAATCTCTGCTAATGTTCAAACATACTTCATCAGACTTATCAAAACAGCAAATCAAGCTACCACTTACAGAAAATAGTTGAGATTAAACAGCGGCACTCATCAGAATATTCATTCACTTTGAAGAAGAACACTCAGTGAAATGGCTTTCAATTAGTTCTAGGGCACTCTAACCTCCGGGGCTCTGGGCAAGTAATGCTTTTATTAGGCTTCCATGAGATCACCAAGCCTCCCAATTGAATTTTAAATCCATTTACTTTGGGATGCTTGTCTAAAGATAATGCCAGGCCTCATCCTCAACCAAGAACGATTAGCAAACTTGGGTCTTCCTTAGCACTTTGATCAAGGACAATCATTGTTTTATTTTAAAGACTTTTCTCAGTCTTTATTAAAATCATTGGAGGTCCTCAGGATGGAAAATTCTACGTGCTTAGTATTTCATAAGGACAGGTGGCTGAACTTGGATTTCAGAACCAGGAACCAGACCCAACCAACATTTTCATGAGCACATATATTAGACAGGTTTACAAAACATAATTACAGTGATCATAACAAAATTTCTATATATACTCATATACATTAAACCTTTAAATTAACAAAATAGGCAAAATAAATCTATATGCCAGTCATTAAACTAAGCAGTTTATCTACTTGTTCTTACTCAATCCTCAAATCAAAAGAGGATGAAAGTACTATTATCTCCATTAAACAAACTAGTTCAGGAGTCAACAGGCCACAGGCAATAGTCCAAAATCTAGCCTACCTTCAGTTCCATCTTTTAAATAAAGCTTTATTGTAACGACCATGCCCAACTTCTGCTGAACTGTCTCTGTTTTCCCAGTATGACGTCAGAATTGAGTAGTCAAGACAGGCTGTCTGGTCTTTGCAACCTAAAATACTTGTCACCTTTGAAGAAACATTTGCCCTCTCTGGACTAGATGTGTGAGGCTCAGATGGAAGACATGGTGTCTAATTACAAATGAGTCTTATTTCTATAAAGGGAATAAATTTAACTATGAAACATTACTAAGACATCAGTAATATCATTTAATTACAAACACCTGGATTTTCAAAGCCAGTGAGGGAATCCCCCAGAAGAGACTTGAGGGTTTCAACAGGTGTTGCTTCTCTGACTTCCCTCCTCCATGCAGCAGGGGGGCAGGGTCCACAGCTTTGCTGGACTCCCGGAAGCTTTCTGGCCACACTTTCCCATCAGACACTAGGGTTGGGATGTGGTGATTGGTTCTCAGACTCTTATTTTTCCTCACTTGGCTTCTCCAATTTGCCATCTTTTCTACTACTGACAGCATCTTGTCCCAGCAGATCCCTGCTTCCAGTCACAGCCTATGTTTGGCTCCAGCCTAAAAATACTCTTGTGCCTGCCCTTGGCTTCTCTCCTTCACCACCACACCAAGAGGGCTGGCATGGAACATCCATTATATGTGTACATTTTAAGTGCCTATTTCAAAAAGAAGTTTAAATTTCATAAGTCATGCAAGAGTTCATTCTAGTTATAAAAGTTCAAATGCTGCAGATGAGGGCAAAATCACTTTGGCCTTTATTGACCACCTGCAAGACAGCAACAGTACCTAGCAGACAGGCAAATGGCTTCTCTCGCAAGGCCAAGGATTTTTAGACAGTGTCTATTGAAATTAAAATGTACAGATCCTGTATCCCAGCAAAACCACCCCTTGATCTATGCTCTAGGATTACACTAAAATGTGAGAACAAAGAAACAGACAAATGCACAATGTGTAGTGATTTATTTGATGGTGAAATAAACACCAGGAGTTTTAGAACATGACTGTCTTCACAGCATTGACAGCAGGATTTGCAGGGTGATAGCCATATCACTGCAGATTCTGTCTTTCCAAGTGTCTCGCTTATCTTCATCCTTTTTCATCAAATCATGCACATTCAACAGGAAGGTAAATATATTGAGTGTGTTCAGACCAAGTTTTAGAGGACTTTTTTTTTCAGAGAGAGAGAGAGGGAGAGAGAGAGAGAGAATTTTTTTAATATTTATTTTTTAGTTCTCGGCGGACACAACATCTTTGTTGGTATGTGGTGCTGAGGATCGAACCCGGGCTGCACGCATGCCAGGTGAGCGTGCTACTGCTTGAGCCACATCTCCAGCCCTTATTTTCCCTTTTCAAAAAGTAATACTGAGCAGATAGAAAAGAAAAACAGGACTCTGGAGGAGTATACTTTTCATAAATCTAATAGGCCACCTGAAATAAAGGAGACAACTGTTGGTGAAGATGGACGGAGTCAGCACTGGACAGCAGCCTTGGTCCATGCTAGGAAACCCATTGATCCTTCCCACGCCTGGCTCTGAGCCCACTTTTCTAGTACCCACATTATTTCCTCACTCTGATTATGGGAACTTCATGCAAATATCATCTTCTGAATTAGCTTTAAAATCTACCTTTATTGCCGACTTTAGTTACCAAGGGCAGCACCTAGTGGAATCCACGTCCCTGTCCAGGGTGTGTGACCAACATGATGCCTCATGCTGGGAGCTCCCTGGTGAACCTTTTGGCCACTAAGCCAGACAAGCACTTTTCAGGACAAATTCCTAGACCTTCAAGGTGTCCTCTATTTTGTTTCAGTTAAAATTTTTGGAGAAACTAACAAAGAACCAGCCATGATCTCCAAGATCCACCAGTCTGTTTTTGTTATAGGTTCCTAGAGAAAACTTGGCTCATTAAAAGATTAAACTGAGCATGCCCCAAAGTGTTCCTTTCCACCACCTTTGTAATCTGAACCTAGCAGCCCAGAAGTACTCACAGCTGCTATCTTTTACGTGTCTGTCCTCCACATTAGCCTTTTTAGTATGTGCTCCACCTCCTTGAGCTGAGCATGCCCGGGAATGTACCGACCATCTTCTTCCTGAACTATGTCCTTGAACTGAGCATGCTCAGGAGTGTCTACCCCCAAAGTGAGTGTTACAGACTCCCAGAAAACACCCCTGCTTCCTTTATTCCAGGAGAGCACTGTTTTGCAGATAACTCAGGTGTTTTCCTTACTCCCTGTGGGTGATAAATCTTTCCCCTTTCTTTTATCTTCTGGTGGAACTCATTGTCTTCATACTCACCAAATAATGAACCCTTTGCATTCCAACTTTTCTGCTCCTTCATAAACATTCAATTGCCTTGGTGTGTGTTAGAATGACCAGGGTGCCTCTCCAGGCAGGCAGGGCTGTCCTCACAGGGTGATAGAGAGACGTGAAAAGGGAGCTCACATAGAGGGGCTCTCCTGACCTCACCTGTGACACCCAAGGTGTCTGCACAGGCCCTCAATTTCCCAGCAGCCAAGCGGGCTACAGGCATCATCCACGCAGCAGGGGCTTCCCTAGCTGGCCATTCCCTCCAGGCAACCACTCCACCCTTCCATCTAGAAGCTGGCTCGCTGTGGCCTTTGTACTGAGCCTTTTCCTAGGTATTTTCATACATTATTGGCAATTAATCTTCCCCCAGGCTCTCTTGGTTGTTCCTATTTCCTAGACAGGGAATTAACCAGCACGTCCAAGGTCACAGAACCCCCCGGCTGACGAAGCAGGGCTAACATCCATGCAGCCTCCTCTCAGAGCCTTTACCCCTCATGGTCACCCATTCACATCTTCCCATCCTTGAAAATAGCATCCGCTAACCATGAAAACCCCAAAGGGTGGGGGGTTTTCAGGGCAGCAGCACGGGCTAAGGGCAGCGTATGGGGCCACCATGGTGGAGATGGCTTGAAAGCCACACTGAGGAAGGATCAGAAATTAAACTGCAGTGTTTGGATGCTGTTTATCAGCGCAGGAGGGCCACAGAAGGCTTATGAGTGGGGAGGTGTTCAAAGTTTTGTGCTTCAAAAAGATTCATCTGGTACAATGAATTGGAGAAGAGAGAAAGACCATTTCAGAGTTCTCTATTAAAATAGCCCAAGCATGACATGATAAAGGCTTAAACTTGCTAGTAGGGAAAAAGAGGGTAAGAGTTTGAGATTGCTCGGAAGGAACCCTCTCTACCTGTGTTGTCAGCTCAGTCTTTGGGTTGCCAGTCTGTGTTCTGCCTTTGGTGGTAAGTAAAGCTTCCCCTCTCCCTCTTTTAGAATTTGCTCCATTCTAAATCCCTTCTCCACGTTCAAACTTGTCCGAAGCATTAAGCTGTGGTACAGCCATGTATTATGATGCATGACAAATATTCTCAGTGGCTCCAGAGCCGAAGTGAGTTGGTGATTCTGAGCAGGGAGCAGCAAGGTTAATCACCTAATAATTTACTACAGTGAGTACATCCGCAGACATTTTGATTTTCACTAATTGTGGCGTTAAGCAAAGCAAACAATACTCTGTTCATATTCCAGCTGGGAGACACACATCCAGAGGAGGCTTTCTGGTGATTTATAAGCCCTTTGCTTTACCCTTGAGCACAAGGCCACTTGATGGGAGGTGGCAAGACCAATGGTTTTGCAGAGCCATGGATTGATTTAGTAAAGATTTCCCTTAATGGGCCGAGAAGCCGAGCAGCCTTGCTGTGTGGCTGAGTCTGCCGTTCAGAGAAACCCACGTGAGCAATGCTAACGTGATTAGATGAGTCTCTGGGAGGCGCTGGTATTGACGCCCGTCATCCTCAGTGTTTGAGGCAGGGGAGGCTGAGGAGTAGGATGAGAATATTAGAACAGGGTCAGAGTGAGAATGAAATGGCTAAGAGTGCAGTCAAGTCCAGGCACAAAGCTCAGCTCTGCCATGACAGTGGGGTGGACTTGTGCAAGCAAGGCAAGCACTTGCTTCTTTGTCTAGCCAGGGATACTGACACAGTTTTGAGGAATTATTGTGTGAAATGAATTAGGTGATTTATGTGAGGTGTCTGAGACTTTTGACAACAAACGTTACCTCCACTTCCCCTGACTGTTCTCTTACAGAATTGCCTTTTCTTCCTTCAGGCCAAATGACTTGGATGGGGACTGTTTCCTCCATCTCTGGCTTCAAGGATGGGCCATTTGAACTGGGCTGGGTCAAATCAAAGCAACTCATACCCTGGCCACAGGGATCAGATGCGTTATCTAAACTCCACAGATCTGGCTGAACAACGTCCAAACTTCAGTTACATTATGCTACATTGGGGGAAAGAGGTTCACACCATTTGCTTTATTAAAAGCACAGAACATCAGCTCAGAGCAGATGGCTATCATATTACCACATGGAGAGAACCAGATAAGGAAGGAGGCCAAGCAGAGGAACATGAACCAAAACCAGAAGGGGTAAGATTGGGTCTTGATGGACCTGTTTGAGCTCCTGGATACAGCCATGCCTGAAGTTAGAGGTCCTAAAATTTGGCTTCATGAGCCAATTAATTCCTTTTTGTTCTTTTGAGTTTAGGTATTTTCGTTTGGGAAGTTGCAACCATAAGAGTCTTCAGACTTTAAAGTTTTAGCATAGATTACAATATATAGAAGGCATTAAGTAGGCATCATTTGTTGATGTTGCTTCTACTACTGCTGTTTTTATTATTCAAGGCTTCATTACTCATCCCTATTCTCAAGTCATTTTTATTTCCTAAACTACCAAGGTCCTTGGAAAGGGTTCCATTTTCTAGTTTCTTACGTGGTTCAAGATAAAGCAAATGCTCCTTGTTTAGACCATCTCCTTAAAACTAATAGAAAAGCACAGAGATGGTTGAAGCATCAGCAATTCAACAAAAGCCTTTCTGATAGATACTGGGAATCTGAAAGACATCCTGTCCAGGGCAGGAGTATCGTCATGGCTGGTTCACCATCTAATCTCCATGAACACAGAGACTCTGTTCCTCCCCCCACAGTAGTCTAAACCTTTGCAGATTTCCTCTTCTTCCGAAGCTCATCTGGGCAGCAGAATCCCCAGGATAACCCAGAAGCCAGGTGTCTATTTGGAGCCTATTTTTCAGCCAAGGATGCTGAAGCTACAGACAGTAAGTGACCGGACAAAGTCTCAGGTCCCTGGGAGCAGAGCAGGAATCTTTTGTCAGAAGCCAAGGAATGTGCCTTCCCAGTTCTCCCTCCCTGTGACTGTAGACAGTTGTCACAGGATCCCCACGGAGGCTGCATAGTACCGAGGTCCACACGTCGTCTGGTTTCAAGTGCTGCCCAACCACCTTCTCACCATTTCCTCCTGAAACACCTGCACAGCCTCATGGACTTTCTGATGCCTCAGCTGTAATGTCAGTGTGACAACAGGACCCACCTCGCAAGTTACTGAAGGATTAAAGGAGAGAATGTGTCTAAGCATCCCTAACACCAAGTCTGATGCTTTCATCAGAAGAGTCTGATGAAAGTGTGTCAAGAAGGAATCTGTGAGCAGAAATCAGCTCTTCTGAGGAAAACATATGGGCTGGAAAGTTCTTTTGGGAAACTCATGTGGAACAAAGGAAGAACATCAGAGATGTTCCTGGAGCTTGTTGTGCAGTAGCCAAAGATCAGGAGCAATCCAAAGATCCACAGACAGGGGAACGGCAGAGCTAAACACATCTCCACAACACAGAAGCCCCAGAAATTCAAAAAGAATTATGCATGTCAATGTGTCCAGCTCAGTAAGATCTGTAAGATGTATTTCTGAGCAAAAAAAGATTAGCAATGATATGTGTAAAAGAATCTAACAGTATACATTTCTGTCTCTTGCTGAAGAATCCATATAAATAGACTAATAGAGAATCTTATAGACACACAAAAAACCTGTGCCACAAATACCAAACAGTATAGAAGGAAAAAGGAATTTTCCCATATTGCTGCAAGTTAATTTCTAACAATGAAAATTTGGTCATGAATTACTTATGCAATTAAAAATTAACAATGAGGAAACACCCGAGGTGACTGAAAGTAACTTCAGACTGCCTCAAGCTAAAAGTAGCCTGATTATTCTCCGTCGTGCTAAAATAAACAAGAATACAGAAGAGACACATTCAACCACTTTTCAAGCATAAAACCAAGGGTTGAAAAACAAGTTGATTGACCGAATTTTGTTGTTGTTGTTGTTTGCTTCTAACTGGCTATGTCCCACATACACAGTGCGATTATCTTTCCCCAAAATAACATCACTCCATTGAATGATCTGCCACATGAAAAACAGGTTTGGTACAATTGTATATTGTTGAGAAATTAACATCAACTTTCCTTTCTCTCCAAAAAAGAAAAAAATTTCACAATGACACTGATGAGTTCTGTTGTTTTATATGTAATACCTTAACCCAGCTTGAATCCACAGTCTGCACGAAATCCTTCACATGTGACCATAACCACTACCCTGTGTGAGGCAGAGCATCGCATCCAAAATACAGTTCTTCTGGACTCACACACACTCAGTGTGGACAATAGCACAAATGACACCAGCCAAGATACGCTTCGCTCTCTGACCCACAGGTTGCCTCTTAATCCCTGATATGAAAGACATGAGATCTCATCTCCTACAAACCCCTGCTTCGGGGACCTGAAGCATATGTATCAGTTTATATTCATGTAAGTGGCTTCAAACCCACTTATTTGGACCCAGAATAGCCATTTGTTGTGTCCCCTCTGCTGATGATGTCCATTCTCATGCTCTAGATACCATCATCCAACTCCATAGGTTTGGTATAGTCCAGATCCCTTTTTCTGGGCACTGAATTTACACAACCACCTTCCCCAGCAATATCTATTTTGAAGACTCATTTGCATCTCAAGGTGTCTAAGCATCCAAATGATAGCCATGACTTTGCTCTTCCAAATCTCTTGCTTACAGTGTCCTTTTCAGCAAAGGACTCCAACACCCAAAGGGCAGACAGGTGAGTCTTCCTTCGCTCATTTGCCCCCACCCAATTCCTGCAGCCACAGGCTCTATTCGTTGACCTTAAAAGTTCCTCTCAAGTCCATCCACTCTCTTGCCCTCACGGTCACCAGACTCATGTGAGCCACAGTCACCTCTTGCCTGACCTGTGCCAGTGCCCTCTTCGCTGGACTCCCCATTTCATTCATCCCCCCCTAATTTGTGCAATGCTAACCCCTTGCTTTTCATCCTTCAATGGCTTTCAACTATTCTTAGATTCAAATCCCTCACTGGAGTCCAAAGCCCAGCAGGAACAGGGCCACAAGACTCTTAAGCTTACCCACATCCTTTCCCACCCAGGGGCACATTGTAACCACAAGAATCTTCTCTTGTGCTCTAGAAAAACCACCACTTTCCCATCACATGTGCTTCCCCCTGGATTCTGACAATCGCAGCTTCATTCCACTTTCTTAAAGGTCTTGTCTTCAATGTCACCACTGCCACCACGTGAACCTTCCTTGAGAAGGCCCTCCTGAGAGGCCCCACCTATGGGAGCCACCACTTCATTTCCTCGGTGGCCCAGATCACAAGCCTTCATTACCCCAGGCTCAAGTTTACTGGCCTGCCGTCCTCTTCCATGTGGGAAGAACTCTTCTCTGTCTTGTTTATGTCCTTAGACCCAGAACTGCCCCCGAGGCCTGAGACACAATTTAAACACCAAAAATTATTGGTAGAATGAATGGATCAGAAACATATTTATTGATTTCTGTGTTGTGTGTTCAACACTAAAACAGGGAGTGGGGAGCACTTTGTAAAAGGCATTGAATTAAATGCATTAATCTTTGCCCTTAAAGAAGGGGTATTCTATGGGAGACGTAAAAATCTACACAGAGAAAAGGTGAAACTAGTCACATAAGCCAGAATGTCTGAGTGCTCAAGTTAGGTGTTAAATTGCCGGTTTGGGTCGTGTTAGGTTGACTCATTGAACTTCTGCTGGGGTAGGACAAACAAATGTCTTACTTATGGGAATGAAAGGGGTAAAGTCTCAGCAGTTAGAGACAATAGAAATGATGAGCTCCAGAATAGATACAACTGAAATTGTGGAGGAGGTTGGATGCATACCAGGGAAGAATTAGTTAAAAAACTACTCAAACCCACCTAGCACCATCCCCGTTAGGGTCCTGAAGCAATGTGAACAAGGAAAAGCCCATTTGCCTGTCAAATAGCAGGACATGTCATTATCTGTCGAGGGTCCAAGGAGTCTGGGGAATTTCCAGTTTCCCAGGTTGGCTCAGAATGGCAATGAGACAGTCACAAAGGCCCCCTGAGCCCCAGCCCCAGTGCACCTCTCCTTCCTGGAGGTCCCCACTCCCTTGTATCTTCTTCAAGATGAAGGGAGGGAAGGACATTTGGGTTTTCTAAGAGACAGGCTGCTGCTACATCCCTGCCCTTTATCCAAAAGGCTCCCCTCTTGTCCTTGATAGCTCTAGTCAAGTTGAGATCATTAGAAGCCTTCCACAAGTAGTGACAAATTGAGACTTTGCAAGACAGCTGGCACTTCACACCAAACCTCGGGAATGTCATAGCTCAAGGCAAACAGATGTTCCTCACTCTCAGCAGCTTCTTTACCAAGGGCTGTAACTGGTCCAAGGCCTCAGGCATGCTTGCTTAACAGATGCATCCTGATGCAAATTAACTGGAAAGGAAGGGGAAAACACATAAAAACACAAATGCTTAGCCTCTCTCAGATATTTCTATCCCCCAAGATAATCTCCAGAAACAAATGGAGGAGGGAGCAAAGTTCAAAAGTTACCTATCTCTTCTGAGTTCACAGCTGATGTTCTTTTCACACTGGAGCATTGTGTGGTTAATAAGGACACGGTTCAAGAAATAGAAGGTCATTCCAAACAAAGAGAGGGGGAAAGTTTGGATGCAGGGAAAGACTGACTCCAAAGCGTTCATGTAGGAACCCTGGAAGTGGGACAATTTGTTTGGAAGACTATTCAGGAGCACTGGACTTGAGCTGGGTTTGCAAAGTGGGCACATTCTTTGCTTTCAGATCATCTGCTAATTTAGGCTTCAGAGACTGTTGGAAATCATGAGGGGCTACCTTTCACCCTGTCGCCTCTCAGCACTACCAATGGTGAAGAGACGAGGAGACAGGTGTCACCATATTGAGAATGTACCCTGGAGCAGTGGGAGTGAGGACCAGAGGCCAGCTAGAGGACGAGAGCTGGTGAAAGCCTAGAAGGAGCTGGCAATGGGGGAAGGGAAGAGAAGATACAGCCACCCTCCCTGGGGGACAGCAGGCTGCGGTAACAGGATACACCGAGGAGCCACTGGACAGGAGGGAGTCGGAATTCTCCAAGCTCACAAGCCTGCTAGCTGGAATCATGTCAACAGAGTCAGGGGAAATAGAGGTTTGGGATGACATGAGGATGAATTTGCTTCTTCACCTGCTGAATTTGAAGTAATAGCCAAATACACAAGAGAAATAACCCCAGGAGGGTTATTGGAGGTATGGGAGTGAGACCAAGTAGAGTGCTTGGTACTTGTTAAAATGGTACTGGCTGAAAACCCTCATGGAGCACTCAGGCCCCACAGTGCCCTCTCAACCTCATGAATGGTCTGCTCTCAGTTCCTTATGATGTGCTGTATTCTAGACACATAGCCCCAGGGTGCAGGACACCGAAGTCTTTCCCAACAAATAGCGATGAGTGCAAAAAATTGGAGGTTCTGGAGATGTTTGGGCTGGAACACTCCAGCTGAGCTGCTCGGACTCTGGACATTGCCTCCTGTTGCTACAATTCCTACCTCTGTGATTCTCAGTATCACTGCATACCTGTCCATGGCAACGTGGCCCCTGTACACAGTTAACTATTACTCATCTGTACATCATTACTCCGTTTTACCTAAATAAACTTAATTTATAAGGTAGTGCTACTATAAGTTAAAAAAAGAAGAAATAAAATCACATTAACATTATAAATAGAATATAATGGTAAAAATTGAGTTAATGAGGAACATATTAAAATTTTTCTGACTACAAGAGTTGCAGTAGACGTTTGTCATTTCGCGTATTGACTTCTGCAGAACATCTTACTTCAACTTGACAAAGTACCTCACCCCCATCAGTGGAAATTCTCCTCTCCTCTGTGGGAGGAGTCCCTCTTGGGGCATGCTGTCCAAGTGCAAACCAATTAATGTAAATTCCAGTCACTCAAGCACCTCCCTTGTCAGGTTCTCATGCTCCAATCCATTGCCAACTGCCCCAATCACCCCAGGCCAAGTGCCAGACAGTCACAGGCAGCCTTTACACAGCCTGTGGACATTATTCAAGTCCATAGTCTCTAAACCCAAACCTTCCACCAGCCCCTACAGCCTGTTCTGAATTTCTGTAGGGTACACAAGGCCCTCCTTGGCCCACCTGTGTGAGGACCAGCCTCACCTCCCACCATTCCATGCTTCCTTCTGCCACTACCCCAGACCACCTGCTGCTACCATGCTCAGCAGTAATTCCACAGCACGACTCTCCATGGTGGCCGGGTCCCCACATGCCTTCCCCTCTCCTCCTTGTTCTCCAAGTGCTCCCTCCCTGCAGCCTCTCGTGACACCCCCTCGGGAAGGTTTAGGGCCCTTTTGAACACAACTCTGATTCAGGCCACTGTTCCCTCTCTGCTGTGCAGCTGCCCTGGTCTTTGGCCGGTGCATCCAACTCCTCTGTCATTCTCCAAGCCCACCTCCATGCAGAAGCCTTCGTCTCCCAGAGCTTGATTAGAAGACCCAGCACTTACATACCAGGAAATATCCTAAGACACTTCGTATACGTTGACACATTTAACTGTATAAAAACTTAGAGGCGTATGTTGTTATTATTTCCCTTAATTTACAGAGAAGAGAACTGAAGCAAACCAAGGTTACAGGGCTAGTGAACGACACAGTTGGTTTCTAAGTAAGAGCCAAATTTGACTGAGTTATCCCAAATAGCAATGCCTTCAATATTTACAGCTGTGAGTAGAAAATCCAGAGCCAGTAAGACTGTCCCCGATACCCTGGTCTACACTTCTGTTTTTTTTTTTTTTCTGCTTTACCATTCTATTATGTGACTTCCCTCATCCAGTTTACCTCGTAGTACAGGACAGCCACAGGAACACATGCCATCACATCTGTACTTGTAAAGAGAGGTGAGGGAAGCAAAAAGGTGTCTCCCAGTGAGGCCCCAATGCTTCTGCTTACATCTCATTTATTGACAGAACTGGTAAGAAAAAAAAAAAGGAATCCAGGGAATATAAATTTTTAGCTCAAGAGTCAAAGAAAAAATCTAAATTTAACTCTTATAATAAGAAAAAATGAAGGATGCATTTTTAATAGGCCACTTTCAACCTCCCCCATGCTTACATTCGGATGCCACTGTGTGATTCCAGATCTGAGCAGTGAAGTGCCAGTCAAAACCGTCCTCCAGCTCCCAAGGCCCCACACTCAGCCTGCACCCAGTGCCCACGTGTCTGCTCCCTCCATTCTTCCCAACCTCGATTGATGCCACTTTTCTCTGTTTCCTCCACCCCAACAATACTGCTCTCATTCCTATTCTTCTAACAATCCATGACTTTCCTGAGCGCTGCAGACTTTTTCTGCTCAATTTCAATGTAGAAGCTCAGTATTCATAGTGCATCGAGTTTCCCTCCAAGAACCTAACTAAAATAACTTGACACACTCACTCCTGATACCCACCCTCCTCTCTCCCTTTCCACTAAACTCTGAGCTTCAGGGAACCAGGGGCCATTTCTGTCTTCTCTCCAGTGAATCATCAGCACCAAAGTGTCTTGCACATAGTAGGTGCACAGTTTATATCTGTTGGGTCATTGATCCAACTCAAGAACCACCATGACCACATATAGTGCTTGTGTGGCAATTGTCTGTTGTACCTTGGTCTCCCAAGGGGGTGTTTTGCCTTATTCAAGCCTGCACTTTAGCCATGCTTCTGTTGGCTTACATTGGGTAGGAACTTAATAAACGTTTGTTTACTGCCAAGCAAAAACCTATCCATTGGGCTGGGGAGGTGGCTCAAGTGGTAACGCGCTTGCCTGGCATGTGCGGGGCGCTGGGTTCAATCCTCAGCACCACATAAAAATAAAAGAAAACTAACTAACTAAATAAATAAATATTAAAAATTCTCTCTCTCTCTTAAAAAAAAACCTATCCATCTCATCATCCATTTTTTGAGCACCTTCACTATACCACTTGATAAACTGGTCTGGGGCATAGACCCTTAAGATGTAAAAATAATCAAATTCATTCTATGCCTTCAAGTATTCGAATATTCGAAGACTAACTCATCCTCAACCAGTTACCTGTTAAAATTTCAAGACAGAATCCTTGATATGAAGAGAATTTTACCTTCTTTGAGAAAAAAAAGGAAAAGAAAAGAAAGAAAAAATGAATTCATTGAGTTTTATCCTGTACACTTCCCTAGAAATCCTGGTTTGTTAATGGCTTGTGATGAAAGAGTACAGCTCATGTCACTGAAGCTGTAGGACTCAGGGCGACCACACAGCAGCACAACTTCCTTATGTCCAATCAAAGAGCCTAATAACTCACGATAACGCTGTAACGGTTTAACACCCAGGTCTGCAAGAGAGGCTATTCTCCCAAAACATTTTACAGGAGCATTCTTCAAAAGTGATTCATTCTTTGGTGGAACTCTTTGGCATGTTTGAGAATCATTTATCAAGTGTGTTTACAACAAAGGTCTTTCTCCAAACTTGGGGTGTGTGAAGCTAACCCTTCACAAAATAAAAATACCTCTAACCAGGAAAGCAAGCCAACAGAGATATGGGCTGAAGCAAGCGAACATAAAGGGGACTCCGGCGAGGGCTACAGGACCAGGGTTTTCTTCATGTCATCTGCTTGCTCACTTGCCACTGCTGCAAGTTCCTCCGGAATAGCACATTTTTGGCTTCCTGTTTTGATCCTAATGAAAATGCAAAATATAAATACTGGAGTTGGGAGACAATTCTCCACGACTCTCTTGCATTTCTCTAAATCTGTGGGCAGAGGCACTGGCTGCTCTTGTGACCTACAATTCTTTCTAAGATTTTATACAACAAATGACCTTGAAAAGTAGAGATAGTAATCCTTCTGGAGCGAAGTTCAGGTTTATTTACTGACTAAAATAAGTAAGATAATGTCTCCCACTGGTGCAAACACAGGAATTGCCCACTATAAAAGATTTGAGTTCTCTAAGCTTGGGATTCCTCTCTTGTAACACAACCCACAACACAATGCATGGCATCATGTGCAGGCATGGCCTGGCCCTGTGGGTACTGAAGCTCAGAGAACCGACACAAATGCTGATACTCTGAATGCTGCCATTACTGTAATATAAACTGTCCTTTGTCTCTGACCCAGGAGTCTTGTGTCTTCCACAGCATTCATGCCATGGTGGCATGAACAAACTTGTTAGCACACAAAAGGGAAAGTGCTTCTTTCTAGTCCTTGATACCTGACATATAATTAAGGTTCCTTTGTCAACCAGAAGTTGGTTTGCTAGGGCCATTCTCCATTGGGCCCTTGAAGCCTCTCTATTAGTGTGTTTGTGGATCATTTATCAAGTGTGTTTACAGTTTGTAAGATGATATGCCTGCTATGTGGTTGTTTGTTTTAAAAAAGCTCTTTTTATTCAATTTTTCCTCTTAAGTTCCTCCTCAGTAGACACTCACTTTTCTGCAAACTGAGCTCCCCACATTAGAGTAAGTAGAAGAACACTAAAGACCTAGGAATCAGAAGAGGAGCAGAGAGAAAAAGAGACAGAGATAACTCACAAATTCTTGGCATTTTTTTTCAGAAGTCAGCTCTAACAAATATTATTTAATTCATAATTGAGAGTCTCTAAGATTCAGTTTACAAATGCATCTTTGATAAAAGAAAAGAATCAAGAACAAATCAAAAGACAAAAAGAAAATTAAAAAAGGAATAGGAGGGGAAAGGAGGAGGAGGAGGAATAGTAGAAAGAAAATTTAAATCTTTTGTTCATTTCAGAAAAGCCTGATTATCATAGTTTAGCTCCATTATTCTACTGGAATTTCAAATACTCTACGGAGATGTCAAGGATTGGTATACCACAGTGCACTGACCAAACCTAGCCATGGCCTAGTTTTAAATACATGTCTGAGGATGCAGCTACACTCTTTGTCTTCGTGTTTTCTATGGCTGCTTTTCTGCTCCAACATTAGCTGAGTAGTTGCAACAGAGACCTCGGAGCATGCACCTGATCACACTGACTTCTGTGCTGTTTCTTAAAGCTCCAATACCCACTCGCACATGGGGCTTGGTATTGGCCACTGCCTCCAACCTGCAATAACACGGAGTCCCACAGCAGTTTAGACCCTGATAAAATATTGTTGCTTTAGAAGGAACTTTCCTGATGAAGCACCTAAAAGAGAGCTGCCCCATCCCTCTGTGGACTCTAACAGGTCCTGGTTTTTCTTTGTACCACTGACCCCCTCGCCATGTGGAGTCTGTTTTCTATGCAGGGATGGTCTGAAGCCATACTGGAATCTAAGCTTGGAGAAGACTGTCTGGTGGAGGATCTCTGAGGTGCTCCCCAGGGCCCAGAATGCAGCTTGGAACTTTGTAAATACACAAATGGGCAAGGAAAGGACTGAAGATTTTGTCCAGAGCTGCATATCAATATCTAGAAAAGTACATGTCTCAAAATAAAAGGCCCTGAACATACAGAAAGGAAAAATTAAGGAAGGGAGTTGGAGGGAGAGGGGCAGATGGAGGAAAAGAAGACACTGTTGCTTCTCTGAATGCTGGATGTAAACAGAGAGTTTAAGTCAGCTTTTTTGCTGCTGTGACCAAAAGACCTGATAAGAAGAAATAGAGGAGGACAAGTTTACCCGAGGCTCACAGTTTTAGAGTCTCATTGCACAGACAGCTGACTCCGTTGCTAGGACCTGACTGAGGTGAGGCACAGCGTCATGACTGAAGGGAGGGAGGGGGAAAGCAGCTCAGGACATGGAACCAGGAAACAGAAAGAGCTCCACTCTCTGGGGCAAAATATCAACCCCAAAGGCACGTTCCAATGACCCATCTCCTCCAGCCACTCCCTTCCTGCCTACAGTGACCACCCAGTGAATCCATCATTCAAGTGGATTAATGCACGAATTAGGTTAAGATTCTCAGAACCCCATCGTTTCCCCTCTAAACTTTCTTGCATGATCTCACACATGAACTTTGGGGAACACTTCATATGTAAACCCTAACAAGGAGAGAGAATGAAAGACAAAAATGAAATAAGAAGACCAAGATGGCACCCAGAGAGAAACTGATGGCACACAGCACAGGGGAGGGGTAGGTATCACAGACCAGATCTGCCATTTGACCAAGGTCACCTATCCAGGGCACTTGTTGCCATCACACACACACACACGCGCGCGCGCACACACACACACAAACACACACACACACATACACGTCACTGGGTGAGTAACATGCACACAGGGATCTCCAGACACCTCACGTCTCCAGGGCTTCCTTATGAGTAGGTCACAGAGCTGAAGGAGCAAGGTGTTATGTCTTTATGCAGCTTGTTTAATTGATAGTTGATACCCAGACGCTGTCAGGCCCACATGCAAGACCTGAGTTGAAGAAAAGATAACTCACTGCCCAGAAGAGCAGATCATAGCAGAGTTTCAAGAAGCGTGGGCCTAGGGCTGGAGTGTAGCTCACTGGTAGAGGGCCTGTCCAGTGTTCTTCAGGCCCTGGGTTTGATCCCCAGCACTGAAAAGAAAAAGCGTGGTTTGAGATGATTTTGCTCTCTTCCTCCCTGGTCATGAGAGATTGGGCAGGTCTCCAGTTCTCAGAACCAAGGGACCCATCCATAAAATGGGGACAGTGATAATTATATCTACTAGTGGGATTAACATGAGTTTTAAGTGAGTGGGAATTTCCAAAACACACTGCACCAGCATGTTCCCAGTAGCCATCAGTTCTGTCAACCATGATAGCACTGGAAACACCATGGAATGCTGGACACCTGAGGATGGAGCCTGCGCAAGTCACTTCTCCCTCCTCCATGGTGGCCCTGTGACTACAGTGGCTATAACAGTGGGTTCTGTCTCCATGTCCTCCCTCTCTATCAGGCATCGTCCTAAGCCCTTCCTGTGTATTATTTCAGTGAATCTTGGCAAAGCCCCAGGAGGTAGCTGTTATCATCCTCAATGGAGAAATGAGCCAGAGAGATGAATGGACTCCCGAAGATCACATGAGCTTCAAAGGCAGTATTTAAACTCACATGGGTCTGACTTCAGATCCACAAATCTCCAAATCAGTGAACAAACACATCCAAACAAACAATGTATTAATGAAGGAGGAGGAAAGGCACTGAGAGGAGAAGGGTCCTCTATAAATGAGCTGAAAACCTTAATGGCCCCCAGGTGCTCATCCTTGGCTGGATGGTTGTATATCACAATTTGGAATATGGTTTTACCCTGTTAAAAATATTCCCCAGGTCATGTTAGCTTAACCTTCTTTCCAACTCCTTTATTAAGACACAATAAAACACCTGACCCAGATATTAGAAGGCTAAAATGCATCCTTCTGGAGCCTGCTTGGGTACCTCTTTTCCCAGACAGGTTCAGTGCCCACAGTTCCTGACAAAGAGGGAGAGGAATAAAGGAGGGCCCAGCCCAGCCAATGCTCATCAGCAGAAGGTGATTTATTAGGAGAAAAATAAAACAACTGCCTCCCAGAGACAGCCCTTGCAACCGGATCCTCAATTAAGGCTGAACTGTGCAATCTTTGCATTTAAAAGGAATCAATAGCATTGATCGAATCAAATAAGAACAGCCACATATGAACGCGTTAAGATCTGATTGCTGCAAAACACTGTTTTGAAATAAAATATTAAAAAAGTCAGTGTGACTGTCTTGTGGCCAAACATGATGACTGGGCTTCCCGACAGGGAAGATAAAACGTTCTTATTTCATCAAGAAATGGGGTGCAACTGCCTTGAATGAGGTCTGTGCTGAAGATCCTAGCTTGGCACACACCACAGCTGCCAATAATTTGCTGATGGGTTTTATTTAACAGTGAGGATTTGAATGGAATTCTCACCTCTTTTCCTGGAGTTACATACAGCAGTCAATTAAATTAGTACCAAGAACTTAAAAAACACCAAAGCAGTCGGTTTGGGGGGATTTAGGCTACAGGGCTCCAGATCTGGTTTTGCAAGCACTCCTGAGTGTGCGGACAGATGGGCTTGAGAATTGCACTTTCTTCATTAGGAGGAAGTGTAACAGAGACAGGGAGGTCAGCAGAGCTGGAGGTGTCGCTCAAATGTAGCATCCTCATCCCACTAGCACTGAATCTCAGATCCAATAGTTTTATCAGTCTCGGGAAGTTTGGTGTTCAATAATTAAAAGGGGAATCCACCTTCCCAGCCTCAGTATATGTTGAGATATTTAAATATGTGAGTAGCTATAAATTATGCAAAAACAAAAGCATCAATGGCAAGTTGAAAATGTTGCATAAAGATTTGTTTGTTCAAAAAATACAATGGCTATTTTGGAATGTAGTTCAGATGTGGAAAAGCCGACCAAGCCAGGCACCAGAAGCTGCTTGGAAAATATTTATTCTCAAGTCGTGATGACTCTGGCAAACTCGTACCTAAGAGTGAGCCCTTGGGAAGCCTAGAGAAGAAATGATTTTCCACATGAGGCTTTGAGATAGAATTTCAGGTTTATGTTCGTTACGTAGAGGTGTGGGCTTTTGTGTTACTTATACCCTAGTAAAATAACCTGGAGATATTTTCACCCCATTATTAGAGTTTCCATTAAATCTGATGCAGGGAAAAGAGAGAGCTCTTGAAAGAAGAATTGAAGAAAAGCCACAGCCAATTTTCATATCTCTAAATGAAAGTGAAGTAGGATGAAAACTGTAACACTGCAGATAAATCCCGGGATCCTGGCAAATTTATCTCAAGAGCTGAATAGCCAGACTACAAATAAAAACTAAATAAGAGAAATAAAGCTGCAAAGACCAAGAGCTACAGCCCACCTTTGTTTCAATTCCTTTTTTAAAATTCATTTTAAATTCGTGCATTTATTCACAGAGCATCTGGGGAGCACCTACTGTGTGCCAGGTACCATTCAACGTTGAGGAAGCTGCGGTGAACAGAACAGACAGGGTCCCTGAGGTGCTGCAGGGCACACCACACAAAAGCAGCAAGGAGAGCAGGCAGCTCTTAGAGTCGCCAAGGGCTGCAAAGAGCAACTCAGAGCTTCACTAAGGTGCCTCCACCCCAACCCCAGTTGGCTTCATTAGAAAGAGGGCCCTCCTCCCACCCCTCTCCAGGAGTGCAGGAAGGACAGAGTGGGCAGGACTTCAGCCTCTTCTGCAGACAGCAGAGTTGCACATCCACACCTGGCAACACAGAGGCTACAGGTGGTCAGGAATAGCATCAGGAACAAGGTCTGATGCGAGGAGGAAGCAGGTCATCTTGACACTATTGGCACAGGTAGACCAGCTAGAGGTGAGCAGGAAGGGGAGAAGGGGGTGCAAGAGAGGGGGGCAACTGTAAAAGGCCACTGACTAGACCTGACCCCAAGATACAGTCTTCAGCCACCTTCAGAAAGAAGCCCAGCACTCTCCTCCATAGGCTTGGGCAAACGTCATGTTTCCAAGGTCGCACATGCACCCACAAGCCACTCCAAGGGTGAGGTGATTATTATGCAACCTTCTGCAGGTGGGTAGGCCAGAAAGGGCAGTTTTCACATAGCCTCGGCCTGTGACCTCCTGGAGCCGACAAGAGCTGTGGGAAGCACAGAGGCCTGACCAAGTCTTCACACTGCTACAACAAACAGAAGCAAAAATCCTAACCATCCTGCACATTGGGGCCCCTAGCCTCTCCTCTGCCCCTACCCTCCAGGGTGGCCCCCATTTCCTCCTGCCTTTCCTTCGTTGGCAGGATCCCTGATCTCAATGCTCTCTCTGCCTGGCTGTTCTTCTGCCTCTGATGTGGTCCTAATTTAAGCATCGCACCCAAGGACCTAGAAACAGATCACACTGCTCTGCCATTGACTCCTAACTCTGGTAAGGATGCGTCTCAGGCAAAGGGAGCCAAGGGTGGAAAGCAGGAGCACACCCATGTTCATGGTGGAGCAAAGAGGCGAGGAGGGCCATCTTTCCTCATTCTTCTAAAGTAAGAGCTTCAATAATTAAGACAAGATTGAATTATAATTTAACCCCAAATTATTTAACTCCAAATGAGATACAGACATTTTACTTGTCAAAGGCCCAAGACCTAACTAAATGCTGCAGACTTGCTTTGAGGCAGTCCTCATTCTTCAGTGACCAGATCCCATATAAAAATCTTTAAAGTAGTAAAATTTAAAAACCTGGTGTGGCTGTGTTTCTGTAGGGTAGAATGGTGAGCCTCGTGCCACCTTGGACATTCATTGGACAAACATATATTGAACATGTATAATGAACAAAGCCCTGGCTAGGCAAGGAATGGAAGAAGACCATCATGAACATCACCTTCATGAGCCTGTCCCCAGTGTGGGGAAAACACATGAGCAAATAAATTAGAAGTGGGCTGAAAGGTAATTAGCAGTGTGCACTACAGAAAGTCAGGGAGGACTGGGGCTTCCCCCTAGAGGAGATGGACGGGGAGCAGACTTTGGGCCCTAAGAGGAGGAGAGTGTTTCCTAGGAAGAAGCTTGATCTGTCCAAGGACCAAAGGGAAGTCAGCGATGCCAGGGTTAGGGTGCTCATGGAAAGAGAAGCAACTAGTCCTGTGGGCTGAGGGAGGGCTGCAGGGCAGGGCAGGGGCAATGGGAAGCCACGGAGAGCAGCAAAGGGACGAGACAGCCAATCTCAGGCTGCCCTTGACCCATCGCAGGATGAAGGCACCTTCCCTTGGGTCTCACTGAGTTTTTTTCACAGTGAGCTTCAGCCCAAAGGAAAACCAAATGGTTCTACTCATTAAGTAGTTTGGTCCAAACAAATTAGTAACTATTTATGTCCTACAACCCTAGTAGCCATTTGAAGAAAATAATGCACACAACTTGAAATTTGAAAGTAATAGCTTTATTTTAAGTGACCACATTGCTTGCTCATGGGCTGTCTGTGCCTATTGGGAACCCCACACCATCTCAAGCCTTGGAATCAGATTGAACCTGCTGTCCTCATTTCCTGTGACATGTTCTTTTGTGCACAATACTCCTTTCTTATCTCAGAAACTGCCAAAACCCCAGCTCCACAAAGATGTGATGTTCTAGAAAGAAAGGTAGCACAACCTGAGGTTGAAACCATGATCTAACTCAGGCTGGTAATTTTCTTGGTGACAACCTTTAAAACATGCTGCAAATTCCCCTGAGAGTTCTCTGCAGGGACCTTCAGTGTTGTGGCAAGTTTGGGAACCTTGGCTACAGGATGTTATTGTAGAATATCCTCAGGACCTTGGAGAGGTCAGTGAAGTTAAGTGACTTCATTCAATGACTTTCTAAGATGTGTCTAAGGGAAAGAACTTGGCCCAAGTTCTTGGACTTTTAATGAATAAAATCATAGCCAACATTTGTCTTGGCCCTTCCTGACTCACGAGCTATCACCCCCCGCTAAGAGGCCCCCCTGGCATTCAGTTCCAGAAAAGAACGCAATGGTGAGTTATTGATGTCTTGGACAGCACTGAGCTCCCGCACTTGGATTGGACTGAGAGTTTCTTTGACCACCACCTTAGGTTCCATTAGAGTGGCCCTGGTTGCCCCACTAGCGAGTGGACGATGGAGTCAGAATGTAAGCAAGATTTCAGTGCTCCATTTCAGACTTCCCAGATTCTTGCCAGGTCCTATATTTTTTTCAACCTAAAAAAAAGTAGAATTCAGCCATGTTAAGATAATGAAATTGATTTGACTTGTGAGCCTTCACCTGCAATGATTGGCAGTTATGGAAATGACCAGACAAATGTTATGCAAATCTCAGTCAAGTAGCCTCTTCTGAAATGAATGGGTGACTATGTAGATTGTATAATTTTTACTGAGAATGAATTTGAGATACTTAAGATGCTTCATGACTCAAAAACTCTGGGAAGAAGAGAGATCATGAGAACTACTGTCTTTATATTGTAAAGGCCAAACATGAACTCTTTATTCGGCCCTGAAAACCAGCTTCTGTGTTCAGTGATGTTGAATCCACTGCAATGGAGACATGCAATGGAGACAGAGTGTTGAAGCTGAGAGTTAAAGTGAGACCTGTCTGCCCAGGGCCCTTATTCTGGACCACTCATCCAATACCACTTTTCCCAGTTGTTTATGTATGTTCTGGTTCCTGAAAAGGTTGGATTTGAATAAAAATGTTAGGATCTGTGGACCTGGGAAGAAGCAAGGACTGATTCTTACTTCTTTCTATGGTTGGTCTTGAATGTGTGTTTCTGTCCCACACATTTGGGTGACTTGATCCCTTATAGGCTATAAACTCTGGAGAACAGAGGACACTACAGACCCTCGATACCCAATGGCCAAGACAGTTGAGCAGCACTCCTGTCCTGTTACATTTCCTAGCTTCTGGAAGATTCCATAACCTCTATTCCAGGCTGAAGAGTGAAAAGTGCACTGGACCAAGAATAAGACCTGGATTCTAGTCTTGGTTCTGGAGTTTTGAAGGCCAGAGGCTTAACCTGACCACAGCATATTCACTTGTGAAAGGAGTAGTGATGTCACCAGACAAGCACCCTCTCAAACCTGAGTAAAAAAAAATTCTTTCCACTAATCAGTTTTCTGTTTCAGACAAAGAAATACCAACCTGAAACAATAACAGAATTCATTTAGATAAAGGCAAAGTACAGACTCTATGCATGGTTCAGGCTAATCTCAGAAGATACCAGGTTATATTTTATAAGGATGGGTGTGTTATAGCTGTTTTGTTGTAGGTTTTATTTTTCCTTCCAGCCAAAAGCAACAGTGAGGGCAATGACATGAAAGAATAAAGGCTTATGCATTTCAGGAAGGGTCTCCTATTTCTAGCACAATGAGAATGTTTGAAGCTTGAAGATGGATGACAGGAGTCAGGACCAGAAGAAGAAAGAGGCTGGGTCCATTCTGCGAAGGTTGTTGAATGCTAGGTGATGGAGTTTGAATTCCAACTGATGGGCACTGGGGAAATATTCACTATGTTTAAAGCAGTGAGTGATACAATGATGATTTTGGATAGGTAAAAATGTCGCCAAAGCTAAAAGATGAAAATAGGAGGAGAAGTTTGGAAATGAGGATTCTGGTTAGGTGGCCACTGCCACAGATGGAATGAGTGGCATGACTGCCCAGACCATGAAGAAAGAACTGGAAATAAAAGGATGGGAATAAAGGGATGGATTCATTCATTTCTCTGTACAAATAATGTTCAGCAGGGCCTCCTCACATTGACCCACTTTTTCTTCTATTCTTGTATTTGAGGAAGAGTTGGCCAAAACCAAGCAAAGGAGCAGTGGGGGAAGTCCCAGTGTTTCCCTCCATGACGGGCACTGATGGAAGAGCAAAGCTGCCCTGCGTGCCACCTCTTTGCCCAGTGCTGTTAGCAGTGCCACGCT
This sequence comes from Ictidomys tridecemlineatus, assembly GCF_052094955.1. Classification (NCBI taxonomy): domain Eukaryota; kingdom Metazoa; phylum Chordata; class Mammalia; order Rodentia; family Sciuridae; genus Ictidomys; species Ictidomys tridecemlineatus. The sequence continues at coordinate 64,887,318 of NC_135478.1, read as the reverse complement.
CGTAAACTCACTATTCCTTACGATGACTCTGTGACAGATTCACTAGCACTAGTGCTCTCCTGCAGATGAGAGGCATGAGAGGTTGAGTAGCTGGTCCAGGTCCTACATTGAGCACAAAGGAAAGCTGGGTTGACACTAGTTTCACGCCTGCTATCTCATGCGTTGTTTTCTTTTAGCATCATGTCAGGTTTTCATCACTGTGACCAAAATACCTGACAAGAACAACTTAAAAGGAAAACAGTTTATTTTGGCTCATGGCTTCAGAAACCTCAGTCCATGATTGGCTGACTCCTTGTTCTAGGCCTGAGGGGAAGTAGAACATTATGGCGGAGGGCATGGTAGAGGAAAGCTGTTCAGCTCATGGCAGCCAGGAAGCAGAGAGAGCAAGAGGAGCTGGGGACAAGATATAGTCCCAGAAGGCCTCAGTGACCTACTTCCTCCAGCCATGCCCACCTGCCTGCAGTGACCACCCAGTCGTCCCTTCAAATTATTAATCCATCGAAAGGAGTGATCTGCTGATAAGGTCCCTAATCACTGTCTAAAAGTCCACTTCTGAACCCTGCTGAATGGAGATACTGCTTCCAAGACAGAAGCTATTCAGGGAATATCCCTAGACCTAAGAAATAACAAATATGTAATAGTCGTACATATTTATGGGTGGAGCATGATATTTCAACACATTTACAATATGTACTGATCAAACCAAGATGATTAGTATTTCCATCTTCCATTACCGAATCTCTCTCTACTCTCCCCATCCTCTACCCTTCCTACATTCTAATAAATACTATTCTATTGTCTTTTGCTTTGAGATCAACTATATATGTAACATTTTTCTTTGGATCCATCACCTAAGTTGATACCATATCTTGGCTACTGTGAATAGTGCTGCAATAAACATAGGGTGTAGGTATCTCTTTGATATGCTGATTTGATTTCCTGTGGATATATACTCTGTAGTGGAAGAGTTGTATTATATGGTGGTTCTACTTTTAGATTTTGATTAACCTCCGCACTGCTCTCCCCAGTGGCTGGACAAACCTACATTCTCACCAGTGGTGTCCAAGAGTCCCCTTCTATCCAAATCATTGTCAGCATTTGCTATTTTTTTTTTTGCTTTTCTTTTACAAGTCATTCTTACTTGCATGAGATGATCTTACTGTGGTTTTGAGCTGTCTTTCCTTGATGTTTGTGAAGTTGAGTGGTTTTGCACACCTGGTGGCCATTGTGTATCTTCTTTGAGGAAGTGTCCATTTAGAACTTTCTCTCTTGGCCTCACCCTACAGTGTCTCTTGCTGCAATCACAGGATACAATGTGTGACATTCATCTTCAAGGGGAAGTGGGCCATTTTTAAGGTAGAATATTCTTTTTAAAGTGCTGTGCAGTCAATATGATTTTCCTTTGGGGATTATTTGTAGTAAACTGTGAACTACATGGTCTGTGTTCGGCTGAGACTCATCTAGTCCTAGCAGGACGGCTACAAGGAGTGAAAATGGAGATCATTTGTGATGCCTCGCCCCACTCACTCTGTTTCCCCTGGGAGATGATTGACCAAGCACTGTGACCTTGAAGGCAGTGCACTCCAACAATCCTCTGCACAAGACAGCCCAGCCTTTCACGCATATTAGCCTCTCCGGTGCAGAGGGCAGGCTTTTCCTCCCAACCTCAGCTCTTCTGATGCCTATTATTCTCCACATCCTTGAAGCCATGCTCTCTATAATTCAGCTGATGGCCAGGTTCTCATAATGGTCAGGATGGTTGTTTGCTCTTCTTAAAATGCGTAATACTGGCACATCCCAGTGGATGTAATAAACAAGAGCAGGTGAAAGGAGTAGATGAGACGTGATTGATTCCACCACTGGCTCTGGTGCCTTTGTGCAAAGATGTGTGTGCTGGTCTCAGAATCCTCATTTTGTCTACACCACAAGTTATCTTATCAAGACGCAGAGTGAGATATTGGGGCATCTTTTCTGATGCTGCTGGACTTTTTGCCCAGGTTTGTAGATTGCTAAATCTGATCCCACTCTGGTGTTTTAATGATAATAAACATAATTTTCTGCCTTTCTTGCCATTTAAAATCTGAGTTAACTCATTGGGCTTGACCATATTTTGCCTTCGTCTCCTCCCAACAAGCTGTGAGTTTGACTTTCTCATTCGAAACCTATTTATCGATCTCCTATTATGCACAGCTTGTACAGGACACTGGGAATCTGTCCCTGAGTGAAGTAGATGCTTATACTGCCCTTTATGGAGCCTGCAGACTCAGTGGTAAAGACAGACACAAGGAAGGGGACATAAATCACTGTGTAAGTAAGTCTGTGGCATGCCCCACTTAGTGGGCTTCTATGGCTTTTGCAACTCCAGCATCTGGGTTCTCTGCTCCTCCCTTTTCTTCTTCTTTGTGGTAAACCCATCTCGCCGACAGTTAGATGATGCAGCTTGGTGGCTCCACCACCCTGCCCAGCCTCTAAGAATGCACAAATGTCCCAGGCATTGCCATCAACCTCAGATTCATTTTGAGAGGAGCAGGTGACATATTTATCCAGTGACAAGACTTTTGTGGGAGTTATTTGTGCAGAAATGAGGTACTAAATGTCTCCCTGGAAACGGAGCCAACCTGAAAATGACGAACAGCCGAGAAGAAGGCAGGCTGCACACGTGTTCTAGACGGGGTCTTTGTGGCACTTGAACCCAGCCGGGCCTTTCACCGTCTGCCTTTAGTCTTCTCATTTACGTGCGTCAATAAGCCTCCTTTCCCCTTCAGTCAACTGGACTGGGTTGCTTTCACTTTCAAAAAAATAATTAAATGCAGCCACACTGGGAAAGGGCAGGGTGGCCGAAGCAATGCCACACAAGCGTTGGTGGCTTCCCTGGTGGTGCTGAGCCACATCTTAATGGAGGTGAGCAAGCTGAGGCTGGGAGACAGGAGGCCAGAACCCAGTTTCACAGGGCGGGGCTCTGCCAGGCGCCTCCACCCACCTGCTAAGCTCTCCTGCGTGTGTGGGGTCTGAGGAAGAGAAGGGAAATGTGACTGCGCTCCAGGTGCTTCCTCCCTCGCAGGACAACGGGGCACCCATACAAGTTATTTGTTTTAATTTATTTATTCTAATTTATTATATATAACATCAGAATGCACTTCAATTCATAGTACACATGTGGAGCACAATTTTCCATGCCTCTGGTTGTACACAAAGTGGAGTCACACCATTCGTGTCTTCATACATGTACTTGGGGTAATGATGTTCATCTCATTCCACCGTCTTTTCTACTCCCATGCTCCCTCCCTTCCCCTCACTCCACTTCGCCTATCTAAAGTTCCTCCATCCCTTGCATGCTCCCCGCTATCACCATTATGGATCAGCATCCTCCTATCAGAGAAAACATTCAGCATTTAGTTTTTTGAGATTGGCTTACTTCACTTAGCATGATATTCTCCAACTCTTTTTAGTTTGAATCCATCCCATTTATTGATTCTTGATTTTATTTCTTGCACTATAGAAGTATTATTAAGGAAGTTGGTGCCTAATCTGACATGATGGAGATTTGGGCCTACTTAGTCTTTTATTAGGCACAGAGTCTCTGGTTTAATTCCTAGGTCCTTGATCTACTCTGAGTTGAATTTTGTGCATGGGAGAGGTAAAGGCTAAATTTCATTTTGTTGCATATGAATTTCCAGTTTTCCCAGCACCATTTTTTGAAGAGGCTACCTTTTCACCAATATATGTTTTTGGAGCCTTTGTCTAATATAAGACAACTGTAATTATGTGGGTTTGTCTCTGTGGCCTCTATTCTGTTCCATTAGTCTATTTTGGTGTCAATACCACCATGCATGTTTTTTCATGGCAATGCTGAGGTGAAGGAGGACAAGTCAAATCACATAGGCATCTTTAAGACTTCACATGCATTATGAATGCAAATATTTTATTAACCAAAACAAATCACATACTCCGACCTGAGGTCCAGGGGCAAGAAAATGTGTTCTGTCTCTTTGGATAAGAGACTGCAATGTTGCACGAGAAAGCATGAATTCAGGGTAAAGAAGGACCAGGAACAGTTTTTCATTTGATCCTGGTTCTTTCCAATTGACTCCAAGCTCAGAGAAGTCAGACACATAGTCCAGATGTATAATATTTAGTTTCCTGCGAAGACAAGTGACGCTTCATAGAAACAGATAAGTTTGTGAATGAGTTTGCTCATCAGCAATTATCCCACTAAACAAAATCTTGATCTAACACTGACTGAACCAGTTTCTAAACTGTGTCTTCTGGAATATCTTTGGCATACCATTTTCTAGTCTTCTCCCTCAAATTCTGTAGCAAATCCCTTGCACAGAATGCAACTGCACGGAAGTTTTGGAGGGCTCCCTTCATTATGTGTTGCCCAAAGGTAAGTCAGAGTTATGTTCAGGGCTCTGGCAGAGGGCATCCTGGTCACAGGAACAAGGGAAGTGAATTCCATGAGGAGACCATCTACAAAGCTGTGGGCGGGCTTCTCAGAAGGACCACGGGTCGTGAAGCCCCAGGTTCAGCAGAGTAGGTAGGGCTGGGCCACCTGAAGATGGAAGGGAAATATGTGGAAAGCATTTACAGAACCCACCTGATGCCCTGGCTGTGGGAGAGGGGCTGCCAGACACGAGCCATGGGCGGAGATGGAGGAGAAGGAAGCAGGGATGATCCTCAGCCCACAGTTCTTTCTCCTCCTCATCTCCTACAGATGCCTCTTTCAGGTGAACTCAACTAGAAACTAAAATTTAGGTGGATTCTGGGTAATGTATTCTCTGTAAGACGTGCTCTAGGGCACGGAGCAAAGGGGAAGGGTGGGGAGTGAGTCTTCCTGGCATCACCTATGGAGAGTGTCCAGGTCAGGAGTAACTCTGAGCAGTTACAGCTACTGCTCTTTAATTTATCTGTACATGATCCATATGCGTGGTCCAGAGTGACAGTCACCAAATATCCCTGGATCCCTCCCTTATGAACACTAGATGGGATTTCACTGTCCTGTCTCCTGGTGTCAATGGGACCATGGGTTTAGTTCTAGCCAATGAGCATGAATAGGGATAATCTGAGACAATTTGTAGGCAATTACTTATAGGTTCAGTTAAGACCTTCCAAAGCTCCCTTTACCCCATCTTAGTCACCAGCCATGTTCCAGACATTGGCTACCCTACAAAGGCCCAAGTGATGACCGTAGGCATCTCACCCAAACATCCCTCAAAGGATACATAGACCAAGCAAGAAATAAATTGCTAGCGTTTAAGCCACTGAGATATTTAAGGTTGTCTTGTTATGACAGCATGCTGAAATTATACTAACTTACATAACCCTGTCTGGAACCCCACTTGCCTAGTTATTGGACAGAGAAAGCACTCTTGGAAATTTACATTTGTCATTGACCCAAATGAGATACAGTGAGAACCTCCCCCATGTGAGGCACTGTGCCACAGGACACAAAGATGAGATGAGCTAACACTCCTCCTCCAGATACTCTGCTTGTCAAGCTAATTTCCTAAAGGATAAGCATATGAAGTACTTGTGTTGTGGTGGGGAGACTCTAAGGCAGGCCCCTTTGATCCCAGCCTTCTGAAACTCATACCATTATGTGATCCCTGCCTTACAGGGCAGGAAAGACCTGTGGGTTATTTTGCTGTATAAGATGGTGAAGCCCTCTTTGGGTAGAAACTACCTCCTCTGCTGCTTTGATGGAGGTCATTTTTAGAAAGACCCATGTGCCAGGTAACTAAGGGCAGCCTAGGAGCTTAGGGTGCCCTCCTTCTGACAGGCAGCAACAAACTGAACTCTGCCAGTGATCATACAAGCCTGAAAGGGGGTCATTCCTTAGCCAAGACTGCAGATAAAAACCCAGGCCTGGCTAGCAACTTGATCACTTTTTTTTGCAGAGGATCTGTGGAGTTGGTACCAGTAGAAAGCATTGGATAATAACTGTTGCTTTAAGCTGCTCATTGTGTTTCTTTTAAACTGCAAAGATTGTGGTAATTTGTTAGATGGCAATTGACAACCAACACAATTATCAGCAGCAATGATAGGTGCACCATCGCCTTAAATCCTCACAACCAGCCCATGAGATAGGCACCAGTATTTTCTTAATCATTTTATAGATAAGGAAGGGACTGAGGCAGAGATTTATTCTACCTACCCAATGACATACAATCAGTAAATGGCAAAGTCAAAATGCAAATACAGGCTGACTCCAGATTCCCTCTTCTCATCTGTTCTTGATAAATTTGCCCATTCTGCCCTTTTGATCTTGTCATCAAAGGGGCTTCAGTGGCTTCCTCTCTGCTAAGAGCAATGACTTCCAACACCTGTGAAGTCTCAATGTGTTACAAATTCAAACAGCTACATTTCTGTAGCACTTACTCTACTCTGAGCATGTAACACATAATATTTCATCTTACCCAACAACCCTATGATGTTGTTCTTGTCAGCTTATGACCAAGAGACCTGACAAGAACAATTAAAGGAAGAAAAGTCTATTTGGCTCAGTTTCAGAGGTCTTAATCCATAGACAGCCAGCTTCAGAGCTCTGGGCCCAAAGTGAGGCTAGGTGTCATGGTGGAAGGGTGCAGCAGAGGACAGGAGCTTGGGACATGACAGTCAGGAGGCAGACAGAGAATTTTGCTCACCAGTGACAAAATAAAAACCCCAAAGGCACGCCCCCAGTGACCTACCTCTTCCAGCCACACCCTAGCTGCCTACAGTTACTGCCAAGCTAACTCATTTCTGGGAATTAATGTCATTGATTGTGTGACACCTCACATCACCTAATCATTTCCCCTTTGAATCTCTTACATTGTCTCACACATGCTCTTTGGGGTGATAACACATATCCAAACCGTACCAGACATGTTCTCCCCCATTTGAAAGAGGAGGACATGGGGACACGGTTGGACTACATAATGTGCCAAAGGAGGTGAAGAGGGGAATTGAGTTAGGAAGCAGACCCAGCCAACCTGGCCCCTGAGATAACGTGTGTCTATATGATTCCCTTCATCTACATTGTAACTGAAGGCTCAAAGTTTGAGAACGATGGATTTGTTCATAGTGAACCAAATGGGATCTACCACTATGAACATGTCATTCTCATTTGTTTCTAGTAGTGCTCTCTCAAATGGGAGCAAAAGGACTGGAATGACATCGGGTTGTGCAGAAGGCAAGGTCGACCCACAGAGATGGGCTGTGTATATGAAGACCATCCATCAGATGTGTCAAAACAGAAGACATTTGTAACCACTGACCCAGGGATTAAATCTCATGTTTCTCAGAATTTCATTCAAGGCCCTCCCTGGCTCAGATACAACCTTTAACCCTTGCAATTCTGTCTCACGGAATCCACATTCCAGCCACGTTGAAATTCTTATATACACCCCAGACTGCCTCTGCGCACAACAACTGCTTCCGCTTCTCTTTATCACACTTTCAAATACTGCCTATCATTCAAGGGCCACTTGACATCCTACCTGCACACAGTAGCTTCCCTTTCCTTTCCTCAAGACCCTTGCCTTGAACATATATCTGGAGAGCAAGGCCACTCTTCTCTACTATCCCATCTCATTTGCATAGTCCTAAGATGTGACATCCTCTGCCTTGTATCAGAGTTACCCACACATCAGTGATGATCACAATGGCGATGGCAGGCACACCAGAAATACTAGCTTTTTTCTAGTATTTCTGGTGTGCCACATCAGGCACAGTGCCAAGTGATCTTGTGCATCTTCACTGAAAGATGTGATGGGTGATGCTATTATCGCCCATCTGGCAGGCAGCCCTCCAGCTCAAAGGATGCTTGAAACAGAAAAAAAGATAACTTTTCCCCAAAGTTCACTGTTCAACAGAATTTCAGAATCTTCACCCCTAGAGCATCACTCCCAGTCTTTGCACATCAAAGGTACAGAAAAAAAGATTCTTTCATTTACAGCCTGGACTGACCCTTCCCCGAGGGAAAGGGGAGCTGGTTAGGATGCTGTGGGAGTCAGCCTGACCTCTCTTCTCTCATATCTCTAAGAGTTCAAGCATAGACTCCAGTCAAGAGTGAACGTGTGTTCTTATTTTTCACTCCGACAATGCTATTTGTGAGAATTGAACCTCAACATCTTGCAGGAACCTTGAGCTCTTCCATCCTGAACTAGGGAACATTTATGCTCTTCAGATACAAAGCTGATACTAAATGATGGAAATCATTACAGCTGCCCTATTGGGAGATGAATACTTTATAAGTATTTTTTAAAACACTTTCAAGCAAAGAGTGCCCGGCTAATAAATGGCTATGGGCTCTTGACTACCAAAATGTTACAGATGGGACAGAATTATATGATAAAGTGAGCAAAACTTCCCCAAAGGAAACTGCCATTCACTTCTTATGATCCCTTCCACAGAAGAAAAATAAGAACACAAATAAGATCCAATATTTGGGGAGTGTCTATTAAGACTCACCACCATACCAAAGGCTGGTATTCTCACCTAGGTGGATGTTAAGTGATTAAGTTTTAAATTTTAAATGATTAAAACTTTATTTAATCTCACAGTTAACCTAACGAGCTAGATGTTCATTATATCCACTGTATATGAGGAAAAGTATTTTGTCTGAGGTCAGAGAAAAAAAACACATGGAAGAGATGGGATTTGAACCCCGCAGATCCATAGGTTAAGCCTGTGACCTCCTGGGGTATTGAAATGAGCAGCCGGAGGGGTGAAGCAGCAACTAAAATGTATGTTCAGCCTCTTAGCAACTCACACAGGGTAGAAAGAGTCAAAGGGCCAAGGAGAATCCCATCACCTTTTTCAAAAAACTAAATACTAAAAGAACTCTTATTTAGACAATAACATTGAAAATGTCTAGACATTAACAAGTAAGATTCTTGTTAACCATACCATTATTGTCTTCAAGTATTTTAAGGGAATCAAGAGAATGAGTGTAGGCAAGGCAGGTTTAGCTTCAAAATATCCAAGTGCACGACCTTGGCTGGGGAGGACGTAGGTGAGGGGGTGGTGGTGAAGAGGGAATTCTACTAGAGCTGGGTGGTTGTGCCCAGGGTCCACAGGACTCTATTATTTTTGTAGGAATTTAATATTTTTTTCAAAATAAACAATTCCCTTTAAATAAAAATTCCCTTTATTTCCACAGAAATGAAAAGTAAATCCCCCTCCTCCCACCCCAAATCTGTTCCCTTTCTCTCTTCCCCAACCACTTTTCATTTTCCTTAGCACTGGTGCAGAAATTCTCCATGTCTCTGCTGAAGAAGGTTCTCCCCTTGCCTTCTCTACAGAACCCCTGTGCCTTCCCCAGCCCTGTATGCACCACCCCGGCTCCCACCCCCCTTACCATCCGTCACCTCATTTTATTTCCTTCAAGCACTTAGCAAACTTTATGCTTGCTGGCACAATGATTTGCCAAGGTTTTCAAATCGAAGTAAAATTCACGTAACATAAAATTAACACTCTAACCTGCATGCCCCAGTGACATCTGGCTCTAAACCCACCACTTTGAAACATTCTCACCACCCCAAAAGGAAGCCGCACACCTTTGAAACAGGCTTCTCTTTTTCTCTCCCCAAGCCCTGACCATTTTGTAGCAGGACTTATACTGGATTTACATGGGTGGGTTAAAATCTGTATGTGCTAGCTAGACTCTCACAACGGAGGAGGAGCTCTGGTTATACTAAGGAAGAGCCTATGTCAAATGTAAGAATTCTTTTCTAAAATCAGATATTGCACTGAAGCTATTCAACTGTTTTAATCCTCTACCCTCACCTCCGATGCTTTGGTCAATTCTGCCATTAATTTGTACAGATGTTTCCAATTTCTGTGTGTTACTTTTCATGTGCTCATACTGCAGAGAGTAATTTAGATGGGCAGTTTGCACAAGCAGTAACTGTTACACCATGTCACAGAGCTAGCTGTTTAGCAATTACAGATGTTTGTGCAGTAAACAAATCCAGCTTGCTTTTCAGGTTAGTTTAAGAGAGAAGAATATGTCCACACAGAGCAAGTCAGCTATGGGGCATTTCCTTCTTGGGGGGCACGGACACTTGGAGTTTTCCTTGTGAATGGAGAAGCTGTGAGTAGTGACTTCTGGGTACATTTGAACTGTTCTTTATGGAGGTAAAGATATTTGCCTATTTTTTTAGGGCTGAGTATTTATTTTCATATACTCATATAGAGTAAAATAGAGAAACTGAACTATTTGCTTTTCTAAAAGTTTACTAGTAATAAGTGGTTATGTTTCTTTCTGTGAGTTGTTCATATTTGTCTACCTAAAAGCAGAAGTCTGTAATTTTCCAAATACAAAATAAAATTCCCTAAATAAGCCACAGGATAAGTGAGGTTTACAGTGGGTCATATGTCTTCTATATCCCTGTCTCTCATTGAAAAAAAAATTTAAAGGGGAGAGCCGAGGTCTATAAAGTATTTCTCTTTATGTCTTTTTCTGTTGACTTTAAATTATAATATTTTCAAAATTACCCCCCAAAAGGAAAATACCACAGCAAAAAAGAAACATGTTCTTCTAACATTATTTCAAGAGTAAGACAACTTCTTGAAAGGTTTTTAAATGGCGTCTGTTGCTTGCCTAGAAGGAAGACAAAGGCAGATCTATGAGGGGAGTCTCAGTAGGACAGAGAGAGAGAGAGAATTTTAACATTTATTTATTTTTTCTTAGTTCTCGGCGGACACAACATCTTTGTTGGTATGTGGTGCTGCTGAGGATCGAACCCGGGCCGCACGCATGCTAGGCGAGCGCGCTACTGCTTGAGCCACATCCCCAGCCCTCTCAGTAGGGATTGACTAAAATAAAAATAAGTTCTTCTGCCGTGGCTTGAGAGGATTTTCCTAGGGAAAGAGATCTGAAATTTGCTGATCTTATTGCTGATGTCATCATTCTGAGTTCTGAGAAGTAGAACTCAGAATTAGGTATTTGTGTGCAAAATTAAGAGGGTGACTTCATTGGAGAAATGAGAGGGAACATGATGGGTAGCAAGTTGTGACCTGTGGAAAATTCTCAGCAGTAGTGCTACCCTACCTCACTTTTTTTAGCCCCTAAGACTGCAAGGGGCTTCTTGAACCCTTTGCTTGTTTGTTTCTCAGAAATTGTAATAACTGTTACTTATCCCATGACAAGAATTCTTTGTAATAATTAGAAAAATAATAAAAACTCAAAGTTGAAGAAATAAGTAGAAAATTTCCATAGTCTTCTTATTGAGGAACTATAGTTAACATTTTATATTTATCCTTCTAGATTTTTTCCCCTGAGCCTGACTATGCATGCAGTGCACACCTGTCACTCTTCATACACTAATGGGTTATTGTAAATATTGCCTGTTTTTAAAATCTTAGCACATTATGGGCCCTCTTTTTCTGTCATATAGTCACATGGTATCTTCAGGGTCTCCATTCAATGTAGAGATACAACACCATTTATTGAACCAATCCCTAAATGATAATGACCTAGGTTGCTTCCACATATTAAAAGCTTTTTTTTTTTATTTAAAATTTTTTCCTTTTTGGGAGATTGGGGTTGTGGCTCAGTGGGTGAGTGGTTGCCTAGTACATGTGAGGAACTGAGTTGATCTTCAGCACTACATAAAATAAATAAATAAAATTATAAAAAATTATCCTTTAAAATTCTTTTTCCCCTTTTTATTTTGAGACAGGATCTCACTAAGCTGCTTAAGGCCTTTCTGAGGTGCTGAGTCTGGCCTCAAACTTGGGATCCTTCTGCCCCAGCCTCCTGAGTTGCTGAAATTACAAGCATGTACCACTGTGCCCAGCTCACACGTTAAATATTAAAAACATCATTCTTGTATGTGTATCATTGTTCCTTCCCTGAGTATTCCCTTAAGCTGAATTTTTATTTATTTAGTTGTTTTTATCATGTGGTGCTAAGGATCAAATTCAATGCCTCACACATGCTAGACACTCTACCACTGAGCTCCAGCCCCAGCCCTTAAGCTGAATTTTTAACGAGGAATTTCCAGGTTAAAGGCTGACTTAATTTTGGTTGGTTTCTTTTTTGTTTAAAATAACCCAAGTATATGGTAAAAGAAAAAAATACCAACAGAATAAAAACAAGATTCTCTTAATCCTATATACTCACTTTTACTTCCCAGTGGCAATCCCCATTCAAGCTTTCTAGGTATTCCTATAGAAATGTGTAATTGTTTAATTTTAAATTACATAATTTAAAATTTACAGTCTTAAACATTTTTAAGCATCCAGTTTAGTGCAGCCATCATCACCATTCATCTCCAGAACTTTTTGATCTTGCAAAACTGAAACTCTGTACCCATTCAACAGTAAGTCCCCAGAGGACCCCCGCCACTGCCCCTGGCAACTACCATTCTATGTTTTGTGTCTGAATTCGAGTATGTGGAATCATACAGATTTGTGTTTTCATGGCTGGCTTATTTCATGATTGTTCATGTTGTAGCTTGTGTCAGAATTTCTTTTCTTTCTAAGTAGTATGGATAGACCACATTTTGTTGGACCATTCATCTGTCAATTGATATTTGAGTTGTTTTCCCCTTTTGCCTATTGTGTGTAATGCTGCAATGAACATTGACATACCAATGCTTGTTCTTGCTTTCAATTCTTTTAGGTATATCTCCAGAATTGGAATGGTTGGATCATACAATAATTCTAATTTTAATTTTTTGAGGAAACTTCATAGTTTGTACCATATTCCCATCAGCAATGCACAAGTGTTCTAATTTCTCTACATCCTCACCAGTACTTGCTATTTTCTGTTTGAAAGTAGCTATCCTAATGGATGTGAAGTAGCATCTTATTAAGGTTAGAATTGGCGTTTAATGTGTGTTCATGTTGCCTAGCACTAAGGGAGAAGGATATCATTCTTTTCATCTTAGAATGAAGAGTTAGGGAAAAGATATTCTCTCTGAGGATCACCATTAACCAGTTGCATAATCCCACAAGATTGCAAATTACTTAAAGGAAGAACTAGGTTCCCATTTTCCACAGTCCCTGAAGAAAAACTAAGTGGAGTGTCCAGGTGGTTGGTTGATTTCCTGCTTTTCCCATAACCTTGTCCCCTTACTTGAATCTGTAGTTGGAAGTTTTATGGAGAATAGATTCAAAATAGTTCTTTTGAGAAAAGATGGATTTCTCCTTGATGCTATTGTTAATTTGAAGTGATAGTACTTGATTGATTTTATGGAGTGGGGAAGGCTAGTTTTATGATTGGTTTTCTCTTGTCACCTTCTACTCTGGAATTGCTTGGGGACAGGAAATGAAAGTTCTTCCTTTTATAAGTTATTTGCTGAGTTGTTTGATTAATATTCTTCAGTAGGAAATACAGAATTTTCTGTAAGTATTTAATTGTCCCTCTTTTTCTCTTTCCTAATACTAATAATTATTTCACAATATTTATATCCTGGAATTTGCAGATGTTTTTGGTTTCTGAAATTCAAGGTTTTATAAATTCCCAAGTGGCCATTAAAATGATCATGCCTTTGTACTTAACTTGTCTTTTTCTCTCTGATATTTTCACTAGTTGTAAAATGATATTCTGGCCAACTGGGTTTCAGTGGGATGGAATGAATTTAATGCTATATGAAAACTGGCAACTTTAAAACAAGCTATCTAGAGGCATGGTGGTGTGTCTTTTCTCACATTTAAAGAATGTGGATTGCAGAGCTCAATCAGTCAGCAACTTCTTTGGTACTTCTCTGTGGCATTGCAGACCATTTAATTGGTACAAGATGACAAACTTATTTCCAACTCAGACTCTTAATTTTGGAGGCCAGATCCTCAAATAAATATATACCCATAAATGCTGTAGAAACAAATTAAAACACAAGCATAATGAGCCCTTCTTTTACCTCTAATAGTTATTTCTGTCTTTTAAAACGTGGGCTATAAAATGAACAATTCACAATTAAGAGCATATCAGAATAACCTTAATAGGCACTTCTTCATCAAAAAGCCATCCGACAAATGGCCTTATTATTCAGAAGTGTCAGCTCAATTAAACTTATCCTTGAACTTTTAGGGATCCAATAGTCAGGGTTTGGAAAAGGGGAAGCAGAAAATTGAGGTCTGTCTCACATAGAAGTTGTATTTCTGTTTTGCTCATTTAAAATAAAGAAGTTAGAAGTGGTAAAGATGGATTTATTGCCTAATTTTCTTTTTCTTCTTTTACTAGCTAAGCATTTTCACCCGCCAGTGATTTCAATATGTTTTGCTCCATTTGTTTTGGTAGCATCTGCACTGTCATTCCTTTTATTTTGACTTCTTAGTTCAGGTGTTCATTTTCTCTTTCCACTAGAGGCAGCTTTTCTAAAATTTTGTGGGTACCTTTTCTAGACTCTAATAGTTAGTGAAGTAATAATATCAAACCTGTCAACATTTTAGACCCTAGAACAGTCCACATTTATCCTCTTGATACAGTGCTTGGCACTATCTAGTTACTATACTCGGAGAGCTGGATGTTATACAGGTCTGTGTGTCTAAATTTCTTTCCTTCCAGCCCTAATGCCCCGCTCTACATTTAAGCATTTTTAGAAGCAGTGAAAGTGGACTACTTACTTAAAATTTAGATTCCTGTTTTTTTTTTTTTTTTTGAGGTGCTAGGGATTGAACCCAGGGCATTCTACCACTGAGCTACATCCCCAGCCCTTTACTTTTTCTTTTGAGATGGGGTCTTATGAAGTCACTCAGGCTGGGCTGGAACTTATGGTCCTCCTGCCTCAGCCTCCTTAGTCACTGGGGTTACAGGTGTGCACCACTGCTCCCAACTAGAATCCTGTTTTTTTCAAGTGATAGGAATATAGATACTGTTGTGTCACAAAGAGAGAGAGAGCTGGATCAGAGCAGGATTGCTGAATTTCCAAGTAATAAAAAAATGGATCTGTGAAACCATAAAGCAATACTTTTATCTAGCCCAACTCTATATGAAATGAAAGTTCTAATGGTAGTTGATTTTCTTGATGTGAAATTGAATGGCTAGAAAGAAGCAAAGATATTCTAGGAGGTAATGACACAAGGCAGTGAATGAAGATGGTCAAGAAACTGGAAATCAGGAGTTGTGGAGAAAAAGTGATCATTGCAGCAAAGAGAGATGATCAAACAGAGGCCCTGAGGAAATGAAGAATTAAACAGGGTTTGATGGGGTGACTGTTTTCTAGTCCCAGGGATGACTGCAAAAAAAGGAGAGCTCTAGTTAACTTGAGGCATGGTGACATAGGTGGGAATAAGGGAGAAATAGTCAGTACTGAGGGCTGATAATTCTTAATTGTCCTATGGGGACCAGGATATGAAAATCTTCTATGGAAAATCCCTGTCAATTTGGGGAGATGACCAATCTGAACTCATCTATCTGAAATGGATGAAATATAATAACTCAGGAGTAACGAAGGCTTTATTTACTACAAAAGCACCATTCCTTCTTTTTGTCCTCCTTTGTCACATCTTCCATGAATCTGCATTGTGTTTTTCCTGCATGCAGCCTATAGCAAGTCTTTGTGGAAAGCACAAAGAGGGATTGCTGCTTTCTGGAGTCTAAAAATGGAGAACATTGAAATGAACATTCTCTATTGTAATAGAAAAAGACAAGGAATTTAAGACAAGAAAATGTGTCAATTGGGATATTTTACTGAGTACGATGTCTTGCCTTCTTCCCTAAATAAACCAAAATATACCATAAAAAAGTAACATACAACCACAAAAAGGGCAATTTAAAACAGCACAAGGGTAAAATAGGTGATTTTATGTTTTCTGATTTAAATGAAAATTTTTTGTTTAGTGTCTTTGTATATATTACAGAGAAAGGAGAAGAATGGAGAACTATTTTAGTATAGGAAAATGAGAACATGCAAAATGAGTAAGGAAAGACTTACTTTGTTCATATGATGAAGATATAATTTGCCTAAGACTCAAGAGAATTTCCAGTCCTAAGAGAACTCTCCTTTCCCCCCTCAGACTTGCCATTAAATTGAAGTTAAAATGAATGAGAGGGTGAATGGATACAAATGACAGCCAAGTAGAGACCATTTTGAACTTTGGCTCCATTAGACTAGAAATTACAAAAACATTTCTTTTAAAAATGCATTTACTCAGCCAGGTGTGCTCTGTAATTCTAGAGACTCAGGAGGCTGAGGCAGGAGGATTCCAAGTTCAAGGTCAGTCTCCCAGCAATTTAGTGAGGTCCTAAGCAATTTAGTGAAATCCTGTCTCAAAATAAAAAGGAATGAGGATATAGTTTAGTGATTAAAGCAATCCTGGGTTCTATCCCCAGTCCAAAATAAGTGAATTTATTCAATCTGTTCACACTACAAATCTTGAATCCCATTTTTTAAAAAGTCAATCTTAATTTTCAAGTCAGCAGTATGTTCACATTAAGTGGAGATGTTCACCAAATAACTGAGAAATGAAAATATCTGTGAAATCTGGGTAATTTAAAATTTGTGATATTCTTCAGTAAATATAAATATAGTAGTCCTAAGAGTAGCAGGAAAAAAGTGAAATCTCAAAATTTGCAGGGCGGTATAGGGCAGAGTTTCATCATGCTTGTTTTTCTGCCATTTGAGAAACACTTTGGTTATTACTTTGTTTTAAAAATGTTTTTACTTATGAAAACCTACAGAATGTCTAGAAAACTGAGGATGACTTAAGTATGGACCTTATGCAAATAGATTCCACCCCTTAAATCCATACTTCTTCAAAGATGAGGAATCTGTAAACATTGTCTTTGATCATACATAAAAAACAGTTATAAAGAAGTTATTAACTCCTTTTTTTAGTCCCTTTTGGCTGTATGAATAAGGGTTTCATGGGTTTAATTAAAAGAGCAAGAAGTATGTTTTGACTTTGAAAACATTTGATAAAATGTCTCAATACTTTATTAGGAACAACATTAATTGGAAATGACTCCACATCATGTACTTAGTCACTGAAGATATAAACTGATGAATAACTATAAGTAAAGAATGATAATAAATGGTGGATGGAGAATGTTCTATATGGGTGGTGCCTTACAAATTACTGTCATGACTCATTTTACAACTAATGTTCTTCACATCCTTACTAATGGCTTGGAAAAGGAAATACAATGACAAGAATGAAAGCTGCATGTGATTTCTAGTTAGGAGGTGTTGCAAATCAAATCAGATCTTTGAACAGACATCAGTAATGTGGAGAGATAGACCATCCCTTATAGCTACCTTAGTGTACTTTATTTTTTTAAAACTTTATTCTTTTCTGATTATAAAAGTGCTTTTTTTTAAACACTGAGAAAAAAGAAAGTAAAAAAAAAAAAGCGGTGATAATTTAACCCTCATGGGGCAACCACTGTTAACATTTTTTAATATTAACTTTCAGTCATTTTGCCATACATTTTCAACTGGTTGAGATCATACCACATACACAATTTTTTTCCACACACATAATTTTGTATCTTTTTCACTTAGCATTATATGAAATTTCCCATGTCATTACAAACATTTTGTAAACAACTTTTTAAAAGGTTGTGTGTAAGGCCCAGTTTTTGTTTTCTTTTTTGATGGTTTTGGGGATTGATCCGAGGGCCTTGTGCATGCTAAACATGTGCTATACCACTGAGGTAAACCCCTAATATCTAAGGCTCTATTTTAAACATCTAGATACATAGAAGATCTGGGAGAACTGGAACTTGATGGTTTCATTGATTCTCTTCAAATACTATGTTTAAATCTCCCAGATTATAACTGAGAACACAATATTCTCTTGACAACATGAAAGTAAAAATAATGTAGGAAAGCAGTTTGTGTTTGTGGCCTGTATAGTGGTAGGTGCTCCACAAAGGTGTGTTGAATTTAATTTACTCCATATAGGATCTGAACAAGATTTTGATTCTCTCTTCCTCACTAATCTTGAAAGAAGCCTTTGAGAGCAGCCTTTGGCAGGAGGCCTGGCCACTTCCAGGTAGAGGGTTGTGAATTCAACTTTTCACAT
Source organism: Ictidomys tridecemlineatus (assembly GCF_052094955.1). Lineage (NCBI taxonomy): Eukaryota > Metazoa > Chordata > Mammalia > Rodentia > Sciuridae > Ictidomys > Ictidomys tridecemlineatus. Next base: position 64,869,360 of record NC_135478.1, on the reverse strand, counting down.
CTAAGAATCTGTCACTAATTTCCACTAGCAGCTTTAGATATCTGTACCACAAGAATTTATGGTCTCATTTGGCCCCTGTTTCTTAACTGCCTTGGGAGGAGTATCTGTTTGGTCCAGTGGTTTAGGATTTCTTCGTTCATTATTGAATGGACGCCAAGCTTTGTAAAAGATGTCTTGGGGTAATTTTCTATAGTGGTATGTTTGCTCCTGAGTATCAAAATTCACAATAAAAGGCTTTCTGTTCTCTGACAACAGGCTGTTTTTCCCAGACACACGCCTTGTTGTTTTTCCATCGTTAACAGTGGATAACAGTTTGGATGTAGCCAGAAGCAGTTGGCATGTGCCCACACTTGAGGGGCTCCTAGGATGGTCTTCTGGCAGTTCTCTGTAGAGGACACCTTAACTGAAGCTTTATTGACCCGAAAGCTCTGTGGGTTGTCGGCTCTGACCCTCCTCAGTTCTCCTATCTTCTTTGTTCTATCTACTTTTCCTTCCAGGCAATGACTATAAGGTAATGGCTGTTGCTTTTCATCCCTTCTCATTTTTTCAGATTTATCACTTTCCTCCAAGCACCTCTCTGCTGTGTGAGTGTCTTGTAAAAGTTACTTCATGTTCTCCAGACCCCAAGTAAAGGAATGGAGCTGTTAACCTGCTATTTATTAAATTAAAAAAAAACTGTTACAGTCAAACAGTCATTCTTTGTAACTAGAATTCATAAAGAGGCATTACGATGATTGATTTTTTAATTTAGTAAAATTCAATAACAATGAGTACCTTACATATCTTTTTCATTTAAGCCTCCTATAAAATCTAGAATATATGAATTATTATTGCTATTTCAGAAGAGAAAGCTGAAGTATAGAGAGATTAAGTAACTTGTCTGAGATCTCATAGCTAGTGAGGCTTTTTAAGACCATTTCTATTCAATACTAATTCACTAGGAGACACTGAAAAGAAGGACAGGTTTATTTGTTCCATTGTTGTACTCATAGCACCTCAAAAATGCATTGCACACAGTAGATTCTCCGTTAAGTATTCACATTTTCTGGTGAATGTTAAGTTTCTTTTGGACTAAAGTAAATCCTGAAAATTTAGTACCTCTAATATGTAAGGCACCTGGAAGGATTGTATAATGACCAGGACACAGTCCTCACCGGTTAGTGATTCACATATAGAAAGAGTCAGAAATCCAAAACAGAGGAAAGTGAGGACATATGAGGTAAGAGAGAATTCCAGCCATTGTTATCTACAATATTTTCTTTGAAGATATATAATATGGATTTGCCCCATTGTTGAAGATGTCTTTCTGACTAGTGACTAGAGTGCTCTGAGCTTAATTTTGTCTCTTTGTGGATCTCTATTCTTGAAGCATCTTGGATTATCTAAATATACCACTCTGCATCTAGAAGATGTATCAGGTGTATACCTGACTTCCAGATATATTTAACAAGCTCCTATTTTGAAGAAGTAGGTGAACTGAACTCATTCTTTATAATAAAAACAAAACAAAAATAATATCATCATGCCAGGTGCTGTGGCACATGCCTGTAATCCCAGCAGCTCGGGAGGCTGAGGCAGCAGAATTGCGAGTTCAAAGCCAGCCTCAGCAAAAAAGAGGTACTAAGCAATGCAGTGAGACCCTGTCTCTAAATAAAATACAAAATAGGACTGGGGATGTGGCTCAGTGGCCAAGTGCCCCAGAATTCAATCCCCAGTAGCAAATAATAATAACAACAACAACAACAACAGAAGCATCACTATTTCTCAGGTAACTTGATGTGATATTCTCTGCTCTTCTGTACAGAAAGGGAGCCCCAATGATTATAAAAAGGAGTAAGTGATGTTATTTAAGAGTCTATAGATGGGGCTGGGAATGTGGCTCAGGCAGTAGCGTGCTTGTCTGGCATGCGTGCGGCCCGGGTTCGATCCTCAGCACCACATACCAACACTTATGTTGTGCCTGCCGAGAACTAAAATAAATAAATATTAAAAATTCTCTCTCTCTCTCTCTCCTCTCTCAATCTCTCTTTAAAAAAAAGAGTTTATAGAGTAGATGATGAAAGTGAAGAATGAGTTTTATAATATTAAAGCTGGAGCCACTTAATGTTAGCCAGATTTAGAGATTGGTTTTATAGAATCAATACCTTATCTTTCATAGTGGTAGAAAGGAGTGTTGCAGATAAGACTGAAGTGAATGAATGCTATATCAGGCATCTCTGGGCAGGAAGCTTCTGGACACATATTTGTTCTCTAACTTACCTCATTAGATGTTATCTATACCCCTGATTATTTTGTAGTTGAATATTAAGTATCAGGATATCAGAGCCTTATGAGCAATTCTTTTGCCATTCTAGTCAGCATCCATAGGAAGAAAGAGGCAGGGAAAGAGGAACATGTCCTAGCATGACATAAAATCTACAATTGAAACCATTTTTAAATGTACAACTCAGTGCTGTTCAGTACATTCTCATTATTGCGCAACCATCACCACTAATCATCCCAGAACTTTTTTTTTATCTTGAAAAGGTGAAGCTCTATGCCCATTAAACACTCACTCCCTGCCTATGGTGACCATAGTTTTTCTGTTTTTATAAATTTGACTACTCTAGGGGCCTCATAAGAATGGAACTATATAAACAGTTGTCCTTTATAGGGGATTGATTCCAGGACCCCCTGTGGATACCAAAATCTATGATGCTCCAGTCTATTATGATGTAGAATTTGCATAGAAACCACACACATGCTCCCTGTATTTCAAGTCATCTCTAGATTACTTGGAATACTAAATACAATGTAAAATGCTATGTAAATAGTTGTATTATTTAGATGATAATGATAAGAACAAAGTCTTTACATGTTTAGTATGGACACAGTGTTTTCCACAAATGTTTTAAATCTGAGATCGATTGAATACATGGATATGGAGGGAGGGTTGACTATATTTGTCGTTCTGTGACTGACTTCCTTCACCTAGCTTAATGTCCTCTGGGTTCATCCATGTTTTAGCATGTGTCAGAATTTCCTTAATGTTGAATAACATTCCATTATATACCTAAAGCCTTTTAAGTAGCGATTTTCCTTGAAAAATCAGGAAAATTTGTTCCCAATATTACCTCTTTTCTAATTGAAACAACTTCATTTCCCTTTCCTACTCTGAAGGACAGAAAACTTTCTTTGGAAAATTCTTCTGGAGAAAGAAATTTTCCATTTTTTTTCTTTGGGTAAAGACATTTTTGAAGACACACTTGACTAAACTAGTTACATTTGTCAGATTAGAAAGATGGTTTTTGTATGTATCAAAAGTTTCTCATGTCTTAATTTTTTAAAAAAAAATTTGCTGTTCAAATGGTAGATTAATTGATGCTTTAATAAAAAGCTAAATCAAAACTATTGCAGACCTATTACTTTTCTACTGAAGGTTTCTGTACCACCATCAGAGCACTGAGAAACACGTTCTCTGATTTTTTTTCCCATTAGGATAATTTTTTTACAATGCTTCCCTGAGCCACCAGATCCATCTCTTTGACTCCTTTAATCAGAGTCTTTGCATGTGGTTGGCACTCTAACTATGTGACATGCATATATGTAGACTCAAGAGCATAACAGAATTGGGAATTTTCCCATCATATTCAAACCAGTTCACAATCACTGCTTTATGCCTGTGGTAACTATGAACTATGGCCACGTAGACAGTCTAAATATTTATTTTTAAAATTTTTTTAATATTTATTTTTGGTTGTAACTGGACATGATATCTTTATTTTATTTATTTATTTTTATGTGGTGCTGAGGATCAAACCCAGGACATCCCACGTACTAGGTGAGCGCTGTACTGCTGAACCACTATCCCAGGCGCCCCCACACCCCCCCACACACAGTCTAAATATTTCTCAAACCTCTTTTCTACAACCACAGTTCACTTTCTTAGTTGGATTATTGTGTCAACCTCCCCATTATCTACTTAGCTTTCTTATGTCCTTTCCTTTCTTCATCCTTCTTAAAGTCACATATTTAATCATGCCATACCTCTACTTATTTTTCAGAATGACCTGGTTATCATCATCAGGTACCTTGAGGATAAAGCACAAAGTACTGTAACAGTGGCCCTATTTACCTTGCAGGTCTCTGAGCCCAACTCTCACCCTGCTGTGATCTCTTGCCACTACCATCCTGTGTCTGAGAGTCCTCACTTCCTGTACACATTTTTCCTCCTCCTCCTTTTTTTTTAAAGTCTGGGCTTCAGTGAGTTACCCTGGGTGGCCTTGAACCCCAGGGCTTAGTCTCCCAAGTGCTGGGACTGAAGGTGTGAGTAATCATGCCCAGCACCCATTCGCATTCTTGCCTTGCTTCTCTGCTTTTCTTCAGCTTGAATACCCTTTCCAAAATTCTGTTTGCCCTGCAGCAGAGCTTTGATGATGGATTAGATAGAGGGAGTACAATAAGATGGTAATCAAAGTTAAGTCCCACGTCATGAGCCTAGGAGACAGAGACGATAGGCAAGAGAATTTAGGAAGGGGACAGAGGATGTTCATCTTATTCTTTCATAGAATACTCATTCTTGGGATAAATTAGTGGTGTCACAGAAATAGAATTTCTATACTTAGAAAAATTTGGAATACACTAAGTTAAACATGGGTATAGTTAAACAATAACCACAGGACATCTCAGACCCTTTAATATGTTATGTTGCTTTGATTAGATATAGTATTCAGTGCTTCTCAAATGGACCAAATGATGAGATTAGGTAGTAGGTTGGTGGATGTGCCAATGGAACATCATGGGGGAACACACTTCAGGAAATGATGTCTGTCTGCATGTACCTGAGTGATAATGATCCATCTAGTCTTTTGATAAATAGATATGAAACTGTAAAGAATGTGAGGGAGCAGGCTAGTATGAGTATTTGGAAGTCATAGGCAGAGAGGTGTCCACCAGACACCTCTACTTCTGAGATTGGATTCTTCTTTAAGGCAGCCAACAGTTAATAGGAGGCAGGATATGTGTGTTTGGAAACAAAAGGAAGTAAAGCAAGGGCAACAGTGTAGGAAGACATTCTGAACAGTGTGACTGAAACATTGGGGTTCCAAGAGGTACAGAGGCCTTCTGATGTCAGGGAAGGAGTCTCCTGTCTTTGTACCTGTTGTGATAGGATTGCTTATGCTAGGGCAGAGTGGGAGTAGATGTCATCCCCAAGCTCCCCATTTAACCCAGCAACAAGAGTCTTATAGACCTCTCACTTTGTGGGTATAAGAGAATAATGAACACCCAGGTCCTGATCTCAAGGAGGGCACTATTTCTGAAGATAAAAGTAGTTAAACTGCTAAATGTGGTATACTTGACAGATGCTTCAAAAGCAACGATGAATCTGACAAGGTCTTTAACTGTGATTAAGCAAAGAGGTTTAGTATAATTTTAATTCTAACTTTTGGGGACAGAAATGAGCATCATATGAATAACTCTAAGCCTTACACCCAGTTTCATAAACAGAAAATGTTTACTTTTTTCTTCAACCAAGTTTTAAAATAGACCACAAAGCAGGGCCCTTTGAGAAATCAGAATTGACATAATAGTATGGGAGGTGTTTCAGAGGTAAACTCTGTCCCTTGAATGGAACTACAAATGTAGATTCCCTTTGATGGACCATGTCCATTATTTTTAGAATTTTGAGTTGTATCTTGTTCTGGCATGTCTTCTGTTGATGGCTTACAGTTTAAGCTGGACCCACCAAATACAGGCACATGGACAGTTGCTGGGGTAAATGAAAGCCTTTCAGTGAGAGTAGAGTACATAAGGTGCTGCATTTTAAGGATACATCTTTGTGCTTTTGTGTTGACATGAGCTGCTTCACTGGACTTTGACTCTATTCCTACTGTTCCCTGTTGAGAGCCAAGAAGACTTCATTACACTTTCAGTCATAGGTGTTCATGAAGCAAGCATGTAAAAACAAATATAAATATTAAAAGTTTCCAGAGAGTTTTCTAGCAGTTTGGGGATCCTTCTGAGTTATGGTGGAAAGGAAACTAAAAATAGTCATATATAGATATTATTTTGTCACCGTTACTGGTATCTTATATATCTCTATATGCTATAGATGAGCAGGATTTGGGATAATCATGCTGTATGCTTGGAAACCCCTCAACACACCACTATAGAGAACCAGCCTCACAAATAGTTGTTGCAATGTTTGTGGTGATGCTCAGCATCCTTCTGCCTTCTTGTCTGCTTTCTTGTCTCGTGTTAAATGGGTACCTAATAAATCTGTACTGGACAGAAGGGGAAGGAGTACTGTCAGATGCTAGTGTTGTAAAAGGACTGCCATCAAAGAGCTACCTTTAACTTGGATTTTTACCAGCTATTTGAAAGGTCATCTCTTATGTTTGGTTTTGTGTGAGCACTTGAGTGATGTCTACATGTAGCTTCTCAGAACATCATCCACATCTAAAATAGGTGACAGAAAGTCTGGCCTATGGTCAGGATGGGGTGGGTAGGCAACTTTACAGCTCTCTCCTCCCTCATACCCATTCAGCTGGCTGCCTTTGGATGCAGAATTTGTGTGTGGTATTTTGAGAGAACATTAGAAATGGATTTAAACCTTCTCCTCAACATTGTTCTATAATTAGAAACTTCTTTTTACACCCAAAGGAGTTTGCATCTGAATTACAGTCCAGTTGGAGGAGTGATTTTATACTATTGATTTGAGTGTTATTCTGGTCTCACTTTCCATTGTCACAGAGAAACATACATTCATCATTTGGGGAGCTGGATTCATCTGGACTCAAATCCAGTGATTGTCTTCCTGGAAGCATCCGTTTCTTCATTTTGACTAGAAAAGAAAAAAAAAATCACTTGCTCTACTAACCAAAATCATGTGATAGTTATGTATTCTGATACTGTGTTACTGAATCTTGTGGAGCCAGGAGTATATATGAAACTCCCACTGTACACAAAAACTCCAAAAAGTTTAGTTAGTACTTTTGGTGAAAGAGCCAAAGGGGAGAGGGACTAATATTATTAAATGTTCAAGGGAATGAATTTTCTGAATTTTGTTTATTTTTAAAACTTAGGTTTTTAAGTGGATATTGGACTGTAACAAGAGATACAAAAGTGAAGCCAACCTGGTGATCACTGTGTCTTAAAGCAGATCCATAGTGATAGTCTATAGAGCCTTCAATGTGTATGTGTAATTAGTAGCAATGATAAGGTATTATGCCAGTAAGAATACAGAAGATAGAAGGCATTGGGTAGAAAAGGAGAGGAATAAGAGTAGAAAAGATGTTTTATACTATATTGAGGTATGAAAATAGGCACTTGAGTGTTGAATCCATGAAAGGGCATTTGATTCATATTAATAGAACCTCTGCTACAGCTAGGTCCATGCTTCTCAAGTTTGAGTGTGCATCAGAATCCCATGGAGGGTGTGTCCCCTCTGAGACTGCTGGCACCATCCCCAGAGTTTCTGATTGAGAAAGTCTGGGGCGTGGCCTGGGAATTTACTTTACTAACAAGTTCTCAAGTACTGCTGGTCTCAGGCCACACTTCCCTAGGTCTACGCTCTAGAGAAGACAGAAACACTAGGAGACTTTCTGTCTCTGGAACACCTACTAGACCAGCTGATAGGGGAGGATTTGGCCTTACTCTAGACTTTTAATCATGGCCCACAAAGGAGAAGGAAGGCTTAAGGTACTGAACACCTTTAGAAGATGAGTATAATATCAAGGTCACCATCACAGAGGCTAGTGTGCTGTATTTTCTGAAATAGAAAGACAACTACTGTAAGCATTGCTATTTTCATGCCTTTTAGTACTGAAGTAAGGGTATTTAACCAGTGGTCTTTCTTGATGTCTATAAACTTGGACATTCTGGTAAACCAGACATCAGACATGAGGACAGTTTTTTTGTTACCAAAGTTGTAAGAATATAAAACCTGCCAAGGTTTCTCCAAAGCAAGACATCTGGTTTAAAGCTCAAACCATTGCTTGTCTCATTTTCAGGAAAGTAAACAGGACTGAGAATTGTGTTTATACTATTTACATGTTTGCCTTTCTTCCTTCCACTGTCAGTGATGACTGAAGTTTTAATTGTTTTTGTTTCCTTCTTCTTAATGTGTTAACAGTAGTGATGCTTTACTGAGTCCCCCAAAGGGAAAACAGATTGACAGTCAAGCTGCTGGAAGTGTGAACTGGAATATTAATGAAATGATACTTTGAGAGCTTCTAGTTTTACTACCAATACCTGATTTTTCAAGATAATCCCAAGAACAGTTCTTCATCAAATTTGACCTTATGACAGAAGAACATCAAACGTTTTTCCTTCCCTGATGTTTCCTTGGAGTCATAAAATGTTATTAGTTTGAGTACTTAGTAGCAGTTGAGGGGTGGCATATTATTGGGGGTTTCATTTTTTTTATCCAATATAGAAAGCCTCTCGGCACTAAATAAAAATGTCACCGTGTAAAATGCAAAGGCTTTCTGTCACAAATGTTTTTAAAAATTCATGAAGGGCTGAAGATTTGATTTATCTTATCCTCTTTCTGTGATTTATTCATATTTAATGTTAGGTTCAACGTTTGAAGCATGAAGAACTTTTTCAAATTAAAATCTATGGTGAATCAGTTTTATTTGAAGAAAAATTCCACCCTGCTGGTTTTTGAATTATGCAGCTTGTTCCTCTTCTTGTGTTCAAGATGTTTGGGCTTCCTAGTGGCTGGGATTCTCACTAGTGAAGCCCTTCCTTAGGGAGTGAAATTTACCCAGCTACTTGGTTGTGACAGCTGCTTCTCTGGTATCAATAGACACTTTCCTCAGGTATTAATCATGGTTAGACAAGTGCAGTGGCAAAGGAGAAAGAGTGGGGACAGCTCTTACCTCTGGAACCATTGGCTTGTTGGTTTGTGTATTGGTGTTTTTGTTGGGGCTGCTCAGTAGCCTGTGCTTTCAAGAACATCTTTAGGCAGAGGCAATATCCAATCTTTTCTATGGATGATTCATAAATAATGGATGGTAATAGCATTAACTTCAAATGAAGGAAAGAAAGTGAAGTCAAGGCAGACTATAATTTTTTCTCTTTTTAACTAGTTAATAGGCACATATGGTCCAAGGCAATGGACCTTTTTAAGGCCGTGGAGCATTAAAAGACTAGTGGAAAAGGAGCTGCTGGGCCTCCTTGTTTTTCATTTTGGGGACAGCTAAAGAACAAGAACGTACCCCTGTGAAGCAGTTAGAATGTTAGATGATGAGAAGGAGTCATAACAAGGCCCAGTTGCCTGGGACACCTGGCTTCTGCCTGCCCATCCACCTGCCTATTCATCTTTCTGTCCTTCTAGCCCTCCATTCCTTTATTTCATCCCTTTTATTTCTTCCCTTTTTTTCCATTCTTCCACTCACAGTTATTTTGGAATACTGCCATTGGGCCAGGTACTGTCCCTCCATAGATTTAGTTAATGTCTCATAAAATGAAGGAAACTGTACCCGGGGAATGATATTGGCCAAATATCGAGATGTTGTGTGCATGTACAAATATGTAACAACAAATCTCATCATTGTGTACAACTATAATGTACTAATAAAAAATATGGGGAAAATAATAAATTCTTAAAGACCATCAGGGAAGAAAGAAAATAAAAGGTACTGAGTGCTTTCAAAGATGAAGCTGTTTTTATGAGGCTTCCCCTTGTTTGTCATTGAAGATCAGAGCTATTAAAGAGTGGCAACCAGTACACAGAGCAGAGCATAAACTTAAGGGAGTGGTTTTTAGAACCAGTTTTGAGCATTTTGTCATTATGATCTGGATTTTGTTCCTTTGCTTGATGAAGAGAATTGTCTTGATGTGTTAAATTGTTTTTCCCCCCTCAGACTATTGGGAAGAAATTGCCTCCAGCTACAGTGACTCCAGACCCATCGAAAACAAAAATGGACAGCAGGACAAAGAGTGAGTTTCCCTATTTTAAAAAATCCTTACGTAATCTCCATAGCTTTTTCAAACATGTCAGAAAAAATCCACACAAATGTGTTTGATTAGATCCCCCATGAGTTAGATTCAGAACTTTGTTTTTTTGTTTTGTTTTGTTTTTTGTTTTCTTTCTAAAACATGTTTTTTTTCCTGCCATATGTGTCTTACCCATGTGCAGAGCTAACATTTATCCATGTTTACAGAGTACTTTGCATACTTTAGGTGGCATAAATATTCTAGAAATGGCAGCTCGAACACTATAGGGATTCACAGACCTTCAGGTCACCCCTTTTAGCCTAACCACTTAGCCAGAACTACCCAACCTTATCCTCCCACCAGCCTCCTCAACACATTTCTGCTTAAATAATTCTAGATACTTCTGGAATGTCTGCAGGCAAGAGGCTCAAGTCTTTTTGGAAAGATTAAGTGAGTGGATAGAGGGTATTAGCTGTGTTTTGGAACAGTGCTAGCCAATAGCCATATTTATAATTTAAATTTTTCTAGTGGCCACATTAAAAAGAAAAGAAACAGCTGAACTGAATTTAATATGTTTTATTTAATTCAATATATCTAAATAGTATCATTTCAACATTAATTTATATAAAATTATTAAATGAAGTACCCTCATTGTTCATGTGATATCTTTATAATACCTTATGTGTTTTATAGGTGTTGCATATCTCAGTTTGGAGTAACCACATTTCAAGTGCTCAATAGCCACATGTGCCTATTGGTGACCATGTTGGAAAGGGTAGTTTTATAGTAATTCTGTGACCTAAGATGGGTTTCCTGGGCCTGGAAATGAGTACAGTTGCAATGTTCAGCTCCCTTAAGCATGTAAAAGAATCCTGGTTCTAACCCACCACATCTTATTTGTTCCTACAAGTATCTATTAACTATCTCCATGTACCCAGCTCTCTAGAAGCATCATGGCAGGGGAATGGGTTACTAATGAGGAATAGATTTACAGAGGCAGGGTGGAGTGTTTTGTCTTAGAGTCCTAAGACAGTTCCATTATTATTAGCTAGAGGTGTGATTTTCTTTGGAGAAATAATTTGATTTCTCAGGCCTTCCTCTTTATTGTCTACCTTGTCTATGAAATCAGGGGTTGTACTTGAGAAGACCCCTCAGATTTTTTCCCCCCACATCTTAATCCTCTGACTCAATTTTAAAAGCTTTAGGACTCACTGTGAAAGTTTTCATATTCAAAGTGTTGAACAGCCAGATGGGAGAGACAAAAGGAAGATGTGAGCAATTTGAGAATATGGGAAGATGTCCTAGGCATACATGTTAATATGACTGTAAGTGAGTAATGGTAAGAAAGGATGATTATCACTGTCAGCAAAGCCTTGAGGGATGTTTACTGATGGACATTATTTATGGACTTCAGGGCATGAATTTTGTAGTTTAATCTTACCCTGCACACACTACCTCTGGCTTTCATTGCCAAGAGCAAATTCTATAGTAATTATTCTTCCATGATTTCCATTTAGTGGCTCCCTAGTCTACTAAAAATCCCCCTTCATTTGGATCATTTCCCTGCTTTTGCATTTTGAGGCCACATTTCTGTTCAGGTGGAAGGTGCAGAGTACTGACTAGTTATTAGAAACAACTCTGAGCTTGCCACCTGAGCACTCTTCTTCCTTCTTCCTTCTGCTCTGAAGACAAACCTCTGATGAAACTTGCCCTGCAGCACAGAGGAGGGCAGCTTCTTCCTATACAGCTGTCTTAGCATGCTCAACTATGAGCTCACATCAGAATTCTGAGTTACAATGATTCAAAAAATGTTCATGTGAGTATTTTCTGAGTGAAGGTGAAACTCAGCTGATCAGGATTTAAACAACTAGCATTATCCCCATCCCCCTCCCACAAACAAAAAACTTTTATGGCATTGAAATTCATGGGAAGCTCTTGCTTGGGAACAGATTGCTATAATTTTCATAACAAGAGAAAAAACTGTCTAAATATTCATAATGAAGTTCCCTGAGGTGCCTCCAGCTCATCACATCTGGACTTTCTTTCTCTTTTTTTTTATTACAATTGATGTAGATTTGTAGCCCCCCGGGATAGGAAAAATAGCCCCCCAAAAGGGCAGTTCAACATCTCTCTGAACTAATGGTTTAGTCTTATAGATTCAGAAGACCAGGTTATCAGGTGGGTTTGAAAAATAAAAGTCCTTGACAGAATTTGTACAAAGGCAGATCTGGCTTCTGAATAAATGATGGCTGGTGGGACAGAGGCCAGGTTTTCCCTGCCCAACCTCACTCACTTTATAACTGCACATTTGTACCACCTGTATGATCACCCTGTTCATCGATTTGCTTCTTAAAGAGTTGTCCACCATGATGATGACACATGGTGCCTTGCTCCTATCGTTAAATCATTGGTCCCTCTAAATCAAAGATGTATATCCCTTACCATGGATATTCCTTACCATGTACCCTAGAAAAGTGCCAGGGGCTCAGTGGGCATATAATAAATGGTGGTTGAGCAAATGGAAAGTTATGAATGACTTAGGACTTACTGGGCTTTGAATTGAACACAGGGTCTTTTAAAAGCTAATAGCCATGGGCCCCTTTCCTAACCATGTAGTCACCAGTAGGAAAAGGATACATATGTTTATTAAGACCCATCTTCTGAGTAGTTAGCAGAGATTATCAGTGTTCCTTGGGACTGACAGACCCTTTACTCTTTCTTGCCACTGCTTTCACCCAATTAGCCTCAGACTACCAGGAACTAACCTGTAGTCTGATGTAGTCAAAGTGAAGTTGATTGGCTCATGGCAGTGAAGGAGACTGCACAACAGAGGGCCAGTGTCTATCACATTAAACAAAAGAGAAAAAAAGCCAGTGTGGTGGTGTATGCCTATAATCCCAGTGACTCAGGAGGCTGAAGCAGAATGACTGCAAGTTCCAGTTTAGCTTTGACAACTTAGTGAGATATTATCTTAAAAAAAAACTTGTTTAAAGTACTGAGAGTACACCTTGGAGGAGACCCTGAGTACAAAGAAAAAAAATTTTTTTTAGTGAATTTAGTGAAATGTAAATGAAGCTGTATTTTTATAGGTACAAACAACACAGGGCTCTGTGGCAACATAATAAGCATCCCTTTAGACTGGAAGGTGGACCCAGGTCCTATTTTTTCAGCAGTTATGGAGTGAAGCTTGAGGTGCAATGCTATATCCAGAAACCCTTATACTAAGGCTCTGCACTTGTGGTGGTAGACAGGTTGCTTCTTTGGGTCAAAGTCACTTAGTTCCTTAAAGCAAAATTGGAATGTTTCATTCTTACTGAAACAGTTTTTAAAAGCAGCTTTCTGATAGTCTGTGGTTTTAGGGGAAATTTTTTCTTGGGGGAATAAGAAAACAATAGTTGCTCAAAAATGAGGGTTGTTACACTTTATACCTGTAGCACATGCTTGGGAGAGACTGTTGCCTGTTCTGCAGCAGCATTGGTCTCTTACCCCTGCCTGATGAATGATGGGCACATTATTACTCTCTTGGTCTGAGCTGATTGTTGCTTTCTCACTACATGTTGAAACAGGAGAAAAAAAGGGCCAACTCTCTACTGTTGGGAAGCCTTGGACCCTTTTTTCCATGCTGGATCTTTCTGCCCACTTATCTACCACAAAGCTCACTCATTCTTGGGCTTGGGGTCACATTCAGTATGAAACATGTTTTCTACACACCTGATGTGTACAAAAGCCCTAGAGTTCGAGGTCCCAGAAATCCCTCCTCTTCTTAGGAAATACCTTTCATCAAATGTCCCCAACACAGACCTTGCTATCTGGATGATAGTGAGGGCCATCCTGTGAGAGTACCTGTCCTACCCATATTGCTTAAGATCTGCATTTCAAATACAGTTCTCTTGGAGAAGATATTGTGTTTTCTTGGTGGATAGCCTTTCTCCCAGAATCTCTAAGCTTCTCATCTGAGCAGAAGAAACTGCCCCTGAGAGGAGAGGTGATCTGACCTCTGTTCTATAGTAGAGAACAGGATGGCTTTGTTTCTCAGATTTTCATTTCTTCTTAAAAAATAAAAAGAAGCCTTCTCCTTTTACAAGAGAGTAAAATGTATTATAGCTAATACCTGGAAAGTAATAGGAAAGCCAATTTTCCAGCAGTGTTTGAGACCAAAGGTGGTTGCTGTGACTTGGGGTTTACAGTCAACTTCATAAAGAAAGGTGCTGAGTTAGAGTTGACATACATAGTGAAGTCTACATTGGGCTTTATTTCCCCAAGTTTCAATGTAGACAGGCCACTATTGACATTTGGACTGGACCATTCTCTGTTGTGGAAACTGTCTTGCATGCATCACAGAACTTTTAGCAGCATCCCTAGCCTGTATCCAGTAGATGCCAGTAGTACTCCTAGCCCTAATTTTAACAACCAAAAATGTCTCAAAGTTTTTCCAAAGTCCCTTGGGAGCATGTCTCGGTCCATTCTGTGCTATTATAACAGAATACCATAGACTGAGCAATTTATAACCGATAGAAATCTCTTTGGTTCATGGTTCTGGAAGTTGGGATATTCAAGATCCAGGAGCTACATCTCAACATGCCATCTGCCCAATATTTGCTTACCCACCCTGTATCAGCCAGAAAACTAACATTACTTGGTGTCAAAAAAAAAATGTACACACTGGGCCCTGATCTGGTGCTAACAGAAACTATCAGCCTTGAAATCATTATGAACAAACAGTTCCTGCTGTGTTCTGATGTAGTGGAAGACATCACATGGACAGGAGAGAACAAGATATTGAACTCACAGCCTCAAGCCCTTTTATGGTCAGCATTATCCATTCTTGAGGGTGGAGTCTTCATGACTTAACACTTCCCTTCAGGCCCCACCTCCCAACACAATGGCATTGGGGAGACAAGTTCTAACACATGAGCTTTGAGGGACACATTCAAACTGTAGTAGAGCCAGTTTTGAACTGCTAGTGTATTCTGCCCTAAGCTCCATTAGGGCACTGTGGCATCATTACCATATGATTCACAGTGGATACTCAGATATCTATTGAGTAGATGGCAAGCCTAGTATATATTTCATTCCCCTCCCACTAGCCCAGATTCTTAGAATAGGACCCATATTTGGAGTTCTTATCTAGATTGAGCATGTAGCACACCTGATCCCAGAACCCACCACCACACTCCCAGTCCTTGCTGTTGCTTGGCTCCTTGCTACCATTGAATCTTGGCTAATATCCATTGCTAGACCAGTGAGTTTCACTGTGTGTTCCCAGAGCCAGCAAATCCCCAGATCCCACCCCAGCCCTACCCAATCAGAAGCCCTGGGGGTGGGGCCTAGCTATCGGTTTTGGCTAGTCCTCCACCTAGTGTCAGTGCCCACTCAAGCATGAGAGCCACAGACCTAAACCAAGTTTGTTTGTTTGTTTGTTTGTTTGTTTGTTTGTTTTTAAGATTCCCTGATAATGAGAATCACAGAGAGTTACTAGAAGGATTCCTGGTCCTACCTTAGACATGAAGATTCAGAGCCCCAGGAAAGAGGTCTGGGAAGCTATAGAATGACTAGGTGCCCCACGTAATTCTTATCAGGAATGACTGAGAAGCACACCTCGGTCTTACTCTTCTAGGATGTTTCCTAGACCATTGTACAAAGCCCACTTCCATGTTAGTCCTCTCAAGTGGGATCCTCTTTTATTTTTAAAGTTATTTCCCCACTTCTAACACTTGAATGCTTTCAACTAGATGCATGTCTCATGTCCTCTCCTCAATGTTGTCCTGTGGAGAACTGTGTATATGCATGCCTCATGTCCTCTACTTGATTATAATCTCCCTGACAACCATATACTAGTCTTATTTACT
Organism: Ictidomys tridecemlineatus; assembly: GCF_052094955.1. Lineage (NCBI taxonomy): Eukaryota > Metazoa > Chordata > Mammalia > Rodentia > Sciuridae > Ictidomys > Ictidomys tridecemlineatus. The sequence goes on along the minus strand of NC_135478.1, from coordinate 64,853,587 downwards.
TTATTCCATCTTCTCCAGGACATGATAGAATTCCATGCCCTTACATGCAATGCCTAAATACAAAAAGCTCTGGAAATTCAAAGGTTTTAGTGCTCATTGGGTGAAAAAAAAATTGCCTGGATGGATTGACATGCATCTTTTATTGGTCGCTTGGGGTGACTAGTCATCCATTTGCTGCAGAACTTTAATAGTTCCAGGTGTGTGTGTGTGTGTGTGTGTGTGTGTGTGTGTGTGTGTGTAGGGGGGTGTTATATGTTATATGGTATGTTCAGTGTATTTCCTTTCTAAAACCTGAAAAATTCTGTCCCCAGGGGTTTTGTATAAGGGATTACAAAGTAATAATGTCTCAGATAACAGTTGAATGGGAGAAATTCTGATTATGATGTTGGTGAAATTAAATATCACTGAACTTGATACTCTTGTTCTTGTGACCCAAAGAAAAAGAAAACACTATTTCCAGGTGTATCCTGATGCTTTCCACCATTGCTGATGGCTCTGGAAGGCTTCCTACTAGATTCTGAATGTGGCACATGGAACTTTGATCTTTGTATTCCAAAGCTGACTGAGCTCAGAGAGTTCTTCTGGATTTAATGTTATGTCCTTTGTGTGTATGTTCAACTTGTTAATTATTTATTCTGCTTATAGTTTAAGCTGAGGGATTTTTTTTCTTGTTGAACTTTTTATTGACTAGATCATAAAATCATTTAAAAGGAATTATGTGATATGGGCATGTGAGTTCAATTCCTTCAACCATCTTTATAATATCATGTAAATTTCTAAGTCTAGAGATTTGAAATAATGATTTGGGAGGATGTGAATCATGACATAATTTCTTGGTGATTTTTAATTGAGCAAATTTCTTAAAATTTGAAAGCTGATAATCAGTACAGGGGCTCTTGATCTGAGACTTAGGTAATGTCATCAGGATCCTTGTACCTTTTTATACTATATACATTTTCTCCATTCATTGTATAGTTTGTTGTGTTTTGTTCCTGAAAAGAGATAGTCATTTCTTTTTATAAGATTCTAAAGGACTCTAAGACAAAAAAAAAAAAAAGCTATAGAACTAATTCAGGATTTCAGTCTTATGTTAATTCATTAGTATTTTAAAATCTTCCTAAGGAAAAAAAAAAGAGACAATTGGCTCAGTCACCAGATAAATTGTGCCTTTTTTCTTTATGTGTGCCTATGAATTCATTCCTGTTTGATCCAAGGCTAATTAAATCCATCAAATTGATGAATAGATGGAAAATTCCTGCCTCCAAAAATTAATTTCATTACCTTCTCCATTTCTGGCCCCTATTCATAATCTTTATTATAATCTTTCCACATCCAAAATTGATTTGGGATTGTATTCTTAAGATATACCAAATGCTTCCTCTTTTGTGAACTCTGTCCTGCATGTAATCTTGCCTTTCTCTGAAACACAACAATATAACATAATCAGTTTATGTATGTGTTCATCTCTTTTTGTCACTCCCCTTCCCTTACTTTTCTCTAGGAATTAAATTGTCAATTCCATGCAAGGACAGGAGGGAGTGGCAGGGCTTACTCATATATCACAGGCTCAAGAGCTCACAGTATCTTCTTGGCGGTGGTCCAGTAAATATTTGAATTGAAACAGGAAACATATATTATGAAACTACAATCACAATATTGGAGTTAATAAACTTTCATGTTTACATTTATTTTTGATAAATTGTATGAGGAACTTAGTTATTGCCCAGTGTGCTTGTTGGAGCCCCCAGAGCATCATTGACATGCTTTGGGGGACCTGAGTGGGAGATGGTACATTCCTACTCTCTTTTTTCCCATATTTTTATTGGTATATTATAGTTGTACATAATGGTGGGATTTGTTGTTACATTTTCATTCATGTACACAAGATAACAATATGATTTGACCAATATTATTCCCAAGTACTTCTCCTTTCCTTCCCTTCTTCCCTCCCTCTGGTCCCTTTCCTCTATTCTATTGCTCTCCCTTGGGTTTTCATGAGATTTCCCCCACCACCTTTCTTTTCCTTTTTCCTCTCTAGCTTTCAAATGTAAGAGAAAACATACAACCCTTGACTTTCTGAGTTTAACTTATTTCACTTAACATAATGTTCTCAAGTTCCATCTGTTTTCTTGCATGTAACATAATTTCATTCTTCTTTATGGTTCAGCTATAAAGAACTAATCAGAGCAGCTCTTTATTAGTTGTTTAATATTTGAGGTCTGGAGGGAGATTTAATGTGCTAAAAGTGTTCTGCTAAAATTGACCAAACCCTCCTCTTGTCCCTCTGTGGCTGATCCCTGATTTTATACCTGAGGACAATGTATGACTGCATGGGTCATGTGCTCCAGAAGGTCCATGGGGATGGAACCCAGTCCTGAGTGTCCTAATTCCTGGCCCAGAATCCTCTTCTCCTACTTTCTGCTCCTCAGAAATACTTTATAGGAATCATTTGAGAATCAAGAAATGAGAGTTCTGTGGGGTTCTAGGGATGCAAAGAGGGGCAAGACATGCAGCAGCAACTTGCTTCATGGAGAGTGGTAGTAGGTAGTAGGTAATAGCCACTAGCAGTACTATCTCCTCCTTTTATCTAAAAATGAAACTTTCTAGATAATTCTCTGTCTAATGCCTCTCACACAAAACAACATAGCTGTGGGGTAGAAGTGTTCCAAACTACAATATGGTGATGGTCACACAACTGCATAAATATTTCAAAACACACCAAACTGTGTAGTTAAAATGGATGCATTTTATGGCATTTAAATTGTCCTTCATTAAAACTGTTTTTCAGTAAAGCAGGAGACACCTACCCTTCTTAGCTTATAGGGAAACTGTAAGCATAAAGCAAAGTGGCCCTGTGAAACATTTTAAAAGCATGTTAGCACTTGGCAGTATTTTCCCACTGTTACTACCAGTCAATTCCACAGCCATTTATCGATCCTCATAGGCACCAAAACATAGGAAAAGGATGACAGAGATACATAGGAAGAGCCTTATATATAATATAATGCCAAGTATTTTGAAAGTGTGAACTGGAAATTTCTCTCCTCTTCTATGGAGTTTCTTCATGTCAGGGTGCCTTCTGCTTTGAATAGTGAATACCTACCCAACCCCAAAGTTGTGGTAAACAATCAGTTTATTTCTTTTTGTTAGTTGTAGTTGGACACAATACCTTTATTTTATTTACTTATTTTTATGTGGTGCTGAGGATCGAACCCAGCACCTCGCATGTGCTAGGCATGTGCTAGGTGAGCACTCTACCGCTGAACCACAACCCAGCAACAATCAGTTTATTAAGTCCTCTAACAAGAGATCCAGAGACAGGTCCCCTGAAGCTGGTGCATTTGAAAGACATCTCAGCAGTGTCAGAGCTCAGTGTCAAATTCTTGGCTTTCTTCTCACAATTGAAGCATGATTGCAACAGAGCAAACATTGCCCTGCCTTCCAACAAAGATAAAACAATGTTTAAAGCAAAAAGGCAGAGGCAGCTATTTCCAAGTCTTTTTTCCCTCTTTTAACCAGGAAACAAAATCTAATCGCCCCACCCCAAGCAGAGTATCTCTCACATTTCATTGGCTGTAAGTAGATCACATGTCTAACCCTAGATCAATCACCAAGAAAGGCGAGTGAGGTTAAAATCACTTGCCTGGACAGATTTTACTCTTCCCTAGAGCTGTGGAAGGCTTCTCCATTCCAGAATATAATGCCTGAATGAATTAGGCTTCTGTGAACCAGGAAGTGGGCTGCTAACTTTTTTGACTGAAAGGAATAAAGTATGACCTGTCCCTTCTTTCTTTGTTGTCCATGGGCATCTGATAATTCTTTGTGAGATGTCCCCTGATTTCCATCCAAAGAATTACTGTTAAAGCAAGGACCCTGCAGGGCAGTTCTTTGGTAATACTGTATGTGTTTGTGTTGTTTTAAGTTTTGAGGTCAGGTAGTCATATTTCACAAGCACAGTCAATAGGAAAAGAACATTTGACCAATTCAGATAAGGGAAGCTTTTGCTACTCCTAATCAAAAAGAGATGGAACATTTGTAACTATGTGGGTTTAGGAAAATGGTCGTGATGGGATTTAGAATTAGTGTCCCTCAATACAGGTTAATGAGCAAAAGCCATCGTAAGTCCAGGGTTCAACATGAGGATAGGGAATATGACTGATATCTTTAAGCCACTGCACAGAAAACAAAGACATCTGCAAAGAACTAAGTGATCCCTTCTCCTTCTCCCTTTCCTTTTCCTCTCTCTTCCCCTCGCCCTCTGTCTCTCCTTTCCCTTCCTTTTTCCTCTCCCTCTTTGTCATATCTCAACCATAGACCACAGTGTGTCTGTATTATGGATTTTAAATTGCATTTATTTTATGTATCATTATCTTTGATTGATGAGATGTTCACCAAAATAAAGAACTGCATTTCAGTGACATAAAGTATAAAAGGGACAGTATAATTGAAACTTATGTATATAGCTTTAGGTTATTATCTATCTGCAGGAACTGGCCTAAGCCTTGGGAAATATCTAAGGATATTCAAAGCCATTAGACTTATTGACTCTGGTCAAGAATAATAAATGCCTGTTCTAGTAGATACTAGTTCTTGAATTTTTCTTTCGAACTCTTGTCCTAAGTCATAAAAGCTGAGTTTTCTAAGTCTTCACTTCTCAAATCCCCTACACATGTTTTCATTGTCTTTACCAGTGCTTTCAGGTATAATATGATGTCAGACAAATTTCCAAAAGCATATAATTCAGGACATACTTGAATTGATTTTGAGTGGCCTTAGTATTTTTCCCTCTTTGAGGATTATGTGTTTCCTGGCTAATCAACAGTCCCATCAGTGAATAAGCAGGTTCCCACATAGAGACCATGGGATGTATTGGAACAGGTTCATCCCTTCCCACACATATATGCATAAAGAATATTCTGTCAGCATTCATTGGCTGTTGTGGTTGACACACATACACACACAAATATATCAACATTTATCTCTTAAGACATACCATAATGATGTAATTTTTCATTGTTCTATGTACCATGTTGGCTTTATATAATATATAAATATCCTTTTTCTGATTTTGTAATGTGTGAAAGAAGGCAATAGGACAACATGTAAGCTTTTTGCTCTCTGTAGATGTGTGCTTATGCATGCACCTAAAGAGTTTAAAAAATGGTACACATCTGTTTTCCTGAAACCAAGAATGACTTTTTGCTTTCTTTCCTGCAAAGTAGCCAGTGGCAGTTCACAATCTGTGAGGGGAAGAATGCAGAGAATAAATATGAAGCCTACAATGAACACTCTTCGGGAATTTTCTTAGGGTGGCGCTAGCTTTATGCAGTTGTAGTAGCCTACCTATTAAGTGTGCCTTTCTCTGATGTTAATGTGACAGAGAGCGCCTTCTCCTGGGGCAACTCATTAGATAAAACACCTTAAAGGTTGTGTTTTCTTTTCTTCTTACAGGCAAAGATTACTGCAAAGTAATATTTCCATATGAGGCACAGAATGACGATTAATTGACAATCAAAGAAGGAGATATAGTAACTCTCATCAATAAGGTAAATGAAGGTTCTCTCTTGCCTTCTAAACTGTGGAGTGTTTTGGTGTGTCCATGGAATAATACAAAGTTTTGCTTTAGCCTTTGAAGCTCCTAGTTTTCATGATCCTGACCTTGGGAGAAAGAATTTTATTTTTTCCTTTGATCAGATTAAGTCTAGGTGAATGAATGAACTTGAGAATAGAATGGGTTTCTGTTTGCCTTAGGACCAGTTGTAGATTTGCACGGCCCTGTAGAAAAAGTCTGTCCCAGAAGGAATAGCTCAGGAAGCAGCCTGCTTGGCTATAGGTTTTGCCCTCTACAGCAGCTGGGCTGCAAAGCTCTGTGTCATGAAGGACCCAAGATGGGCTTTAAAAAGACTGGTCATGCCTCACAGGCAGAAAACCCTTAAAGAATGTTTGCTTTACAGATCAAAGACAGGTAAAGTGCCTGAGAGAATTTTGCTTGTCTTGTTTGGACTAAGAAGGTTGGACAATTTTATTATCATTACAGCCAGAGCCCTGTAAACACCAGGAGAGCTATAAAATCCGAGTGAAGCCATGCGGTTTGCCCGGTCTTGACCACATACCATTTCTGCATTCATACAGCACTCCTCACTAAGTCACTAGTTGAGTCATATTATTCAAGTGATTCCTAGAACTCTTTGGTCTTTTCTCTGATGTACAGAGTTTTATGATGGTCAGTGGGATTTGCCTTTATGATTAAGGTCAGCTACTTCTAGGAAATAGCTTTCGAGATTGTGTTTGAAGAGCCTATTCCAAAAATGTGAGGGAATCGAGGATCCCAGAGGTTAAGTAGCTTGCCAAAGGTCAGATGTATTTTAGGGGAAGAGCTGGTCCTTTCAAGGACTCAGTATCAAAGTGGAGCTTTGCAGACACCTATCTGGAATAGCAAAATTATTCCATTTTGCAGATTACCTAAAAACTCGTCCATCTTTTTACCTGTGAAATATTCTACCCTTAAGTTATTTCAGTATAGTTCTGTGGGTGTTGAATGTGGCAGGAGGAAATGAGAGGAGGGGAAGATGCTTGCCTTGCTGTTAGTTCCTTTCTGCAAGTGAAGCAGGAACAGTTCTTCCTTTTTTTTTTTTTAACCACCCCTCCCCTCATCCTTCTGCTGGCCTCCTTTGGGCTGCTCCCTTATGCATTGTGCATTCCTGTTTTTAATCAGACCTGTAACCAAACAAACAGGATAAGGAAGTTGTTAAACAGGCATGAAGCATAATACAAATGCTTTAATAATTAGCACCAATAATTGATTTTAGTAATACAGGGAAAGGGATGGAGTGTTCCCCCACCCCCCATAATGATAAAGCAACCAGAGAATTAAATAGATGCCATTTTTTGAAGGCAGGTGGGGCTCATTGCCCTATTTTTGGTTTTGTTTTTAGAGGAGGGGATAGCCCCCCCCATTTTTTTCTTGGTACTGGGGATTGAACCCAGAGGTGCTTATCCACTAAGCTACATCCCAGCTCTTTTTTATACTTTATTTAGAGACAGGGCCTCACTAAGTGCTGAGTCTGGCTATGAACTCAAAATCCTCCTGTCTCAGCCTTCCAAACTGCTGGGATTACAGACATGTGCCACCATGCCCAACCCAGTCTGCTCTTTTTTATTCTTCTTTTTAATTTTAAATCTGTTGTGCCCATAAAATTTAATAGGGTTTGAGAAAAGAAAAAAACACCATGGTTAATCTCTTACCTGAACATGTTGATTTGTATCTTAACACATCATAACCCAGTCCTTCCTTGCCATTTGAGTCCATGTCATGATGAGAACATATTCATCTTCTTTTTTTTTTTTTTTGTACCAGGGATTGAACCTAGGGCACTTAACCACTGAGCAACATTCCTAGCCCTTTTTTGTAGTTTATTTAGAGAGAGGGTCTCACTAAGTTGGTTAGGGCCTCTCAAAGTGGCTAAGGCTGGATTTAAACTTGTGATCCTCATGCCTCAGCCTCCAGAGCTATTGGGATTACAGGTATGCATCACCACACCCAACAAGAACATATTCATCTTGATGATTTTGTCCTTAACCTCATAGTTTAAGATCCAGTCTGAGGGCTGGGGTTGTGGCTCAGCGGTAGAGCGCTCGCCTAGCACATGTGAGGCCCTGGGTTCGATCCTCAGCACCACATAATAAAATAAAGGTATTGTGTCCAACTACAACAAAAAAAATAAATATTTAAAAAATAAAGATCTAGTGTGATAAAAGGAATCAGATTTTTCCGAAGACCTTGCGGGGAACATCTACCAGTCTAAGTCACCCAGTAGGGAAACATGAATAGGCCAGAGTAGCAGGCTACTTTCAAGAGTATCCAGAGGGTTGTTGCATCCCATTTCTCTGCTTTCATTGATTTTATTTAATGTATTCAGAAGGAGTTTGATACTACATTTGCAAAATGTGCTGCTGTCATCTCCTGTGTACACTTAGTCCCTCAACCTGACTTACACACTGGTCCTAGAGTGCATGTATTGTTTTGACACTTGGTCCCCTGGTTATACACTGCCCCCTCCCCCAAGCTGTTTACCGGTATCCCTGCCCCTTCCTGTCCATGTAGACACAGCCCAGGCCTGTAGGCCCAATAAGCAGTGGTCCAGCCTCCTTCTCTGTGCCTGGTCCAGAGGAAAGCCCTAGGGTGGTAAAGGATGCTTTTTCCAACTCCATTCATGCTCTATCTGCCTCATCAGTAGCACTTCAGCCCCTTCTTCTTGTCATCCTGTAACAATGCTGTGCTCACATGACCTCTGTGCACCAACCAATCTTGGGTAGTGTCTCTTTCCTTTTTGGAAAAATCAAGACAATGATTGCTGACACTCCTTTCCTCAGGCATTCTGCCACAGTCCCTTTCTGGCCTTGGTCCTTGTGACTGTTCTGCAGGAACCTCCTGTGTCCCCATCCTGCTCTTGTGTCCTCAGAAATCTGATCCTAAAAAGCATGTGTGTTCCTGCTTCCTGGGCTGTCCTCTGCCTACCTGCTGAACTGTCTCTTTGAGAGCTAATAACAGCCAGTCTTCACTCATGTACTTGAGCCCATTTTGAGCTTATTTAACAAAAATTCCTAGTGTTCTAACATTATGTTTTTATTATTATTTTATATGATCTTCTGGGAAATCGGGTCTCTTGCGTCCTGTACTGGTGCAGGTTTTATTTTTATTCCCATAAAATTCCTGCCATCCTTGACCTAGCATTCTAGTTTGTCGGAAACGGCATGTTAAGATACAAGTCATGTAGGCTACCAGCTCAGAGAAACCAGGATTTGAATCTCAGCTCCATAGTTCCTGGCTGTGTGTTTTGGGGCTTGAAACTTAACCCCTCTGAGCCTCAGTGTCCTCAGCCATAGTGTAAAGGCCACAGAGCTGACTTCACAGGGCTGCTGTAGGGAATTACTAAGACACTATGTTCAAAACACCTCTTGCAGGAAGTATTCTGCCAGTGGTACCCATAAGCCTAAGAATTGTTAATTCAACTTCAACTGCTATTTCTTGGACTTCAGAGATGGGAATCAAGGGCTCTTGTGTCTGGGCTTAGCTGCTAGGGCTGGAGTACTATGACATTAAGTAGGTAAAAATGGTAGAGGGAGGGGGGAGAGAGAGAGAGAGAGAAGAAATCCACTTAAAATAATTAAGAATTCACAGTGGGTACAATTTTAGCAAGAATTTGGAAGGAAAACATGCCCTAAATATTTAGCTTGCTGAAAGCTGTAAAAATGGAGTCTGAGCCTATAACCCTGGTGACATTCTAGAAAATACTTATTTCTTCCTCTAAATTCAGGAGTCACCCAGAAGTTAATTTAGATGATTATATACTATTATAAATACATTCACCCTGCTTTGTTTAATACGCATTTTTGGGCTACTCAGGATTCAACCCAGGGGTGCTCTGCCACTGGGCTACATCTCCAGACCATTTTATTTTTTATTTTAAGACAGGGTCTCACTAAATTTCTGAGGCTGTCCTGCGACTTGTGATCCTCCTGCCTTAGCCTCCCAAGTAACTGGTGTTACAGTCATACACCAGCGTGCCCGGCTTAATGTGCATTTTGATATGCGTATGTGTTGTACGTTTGAGTTTTGAGGTAGAAGACCTGAATTGCTGTTCTCTAAATTCAGTTGCATTTGCTGTGAGATTCTCCATTGGCCTTGAATTCTGCTGATACTGCCTTTTGTAGTCAGTTGGGGTGGGTTTCCCTTTGTCCTGCTTTTCCATGCTGTGGCAGGAGTCACAGAGCTGGAGTTGCCCTCATATTTAGCCCTAGATTGTCAGTTCTTGTGGCTTTCCAGAAAATGAGTCAGACACCTTTAGTGGGAGTCTATAAGCCCTCTATGGTTCCTGAAATAATGTGCAAAGACCTAAACTATTTGTGTGTGTCCCTGGAAACTGAGATGTGGCAAGCTGAATGATTTGTTTTTTAGTTTATTTATAAAGAATTCTTGTGGATTTGGGAACATTTCCACTTGTGCGGAACACACCTGTGTTTAGCTTTTATTTCCAGTCACTCAAAAATAGCTCTTGCGTCTGTATTCCTGCCACCCCCATCCCTGCCTTCCTGATTTGTGCTCAGAGGATGTTTGGGAAAGTTCAGAAGCCTCTGAGTCTGGTTTCAAAATAGAGAAGATCCCTGGAGGAGGACTCAGGGCTGCTTGGTGGGAGCCAGGTCAAGGCTTAGCTCTGAGACTGTCAGCCCTTAGAGGCTGTACTGAATGGGACCCTTGCCACTTGGGACAGAATGAGCCCAGATGTGGAGAGGCAGTATACCTTCTCTTGGTCAACAGCCTCCCAGCCTCAGAGCATTGGACCTTTGTTTATGGTCCTTTCTAACCAGGAGGAAGGAATTCCTATTGGCCCCTTTGTAAACAAAAATATTTAGGTCTTGCTTATAAAATTATCTTCCTTGGTTAGCTGTGTCTTTGACTCTTAAAAATATGCACTACCCTTATGTCTTCCTTGTTACATGCTTGTTTGATAACATCAGGATCCATGCTTAGAAAGATTATAGTATTGACTAAAATCATGGAGTGATGGAAATGGAAGGAAGGGGATTGAGATGACATAATCTACCACCAATGTTCATGAAAGGGAAACAATAGATACACCCTAAGGAAGGAGTGGGACCCAGAGACTTACTAAAGATAGTTAGCAACACCTCTAATAGTCATTTTTCTTTGGACCTACACTGGGGATTGGACCTGTTCTACACTGGGGATTATTGGCAGCAATTTTAATTTGTACCCTGTTTTCTTCCCCTCTCAATGTTTCTGCATTCATTCATTTACTGATTTGCTAAAAGCGGTTTATGGTGTGCTAGGAGTTTATGCTGGATGCTTGGAATGCAGTGGTGAAACAAAAACTGCAAACTGAGAGGTTTGTCTTTTCCCAGTTCCAAATATTTGGAGTTAGTTACTCTGCTGTGGGGGCAGAGTAGAACTGAATGGTAAAACTCACCCAGCTTCTTTCATCTCTACCTCAACATGTTTTCCTCCCTCCTTTCCCAGATAATGGCTGAAAGTATTTAGCTGAATACTAACTAGATCTTCCCAGTGTAGGATTCTGGGTGCTGTCAACACAGCCCAGGTCCTTTGGCATCATCATTTTCTCTTCACAAGTATCTCAGGAGCTTAGCATCTTGCCTTTTCCTCACAACAGTGCTGGGGGGTCACATGGGACCATGAACATTGTCTCCAGATCACAAAGGAGCAACAAGAGAGCCAGAGCACGGAAGCAGCTCTCTCAAAGGACTCCCAGCAAGTCTGTGGCAGAGCCAGGGCAGAGGTCTCCTGACTCCTTGTTTGAGTGCTTGTGGGACTTGAGAGCTGAGCAGGACATTGGATATTTGTAGTAGATGGGGCTCAGTCACTCCCAGAGGTGACTGTTATCCACTCTTTGAGACTTGCCTGTTGTTGCTGGATATCCAGGGCAACTGTTGGTGGAGTTTCCTTTCTAAATTAGTGACATTATCATATTACTTGTAGAACAACATTAGCATGCCATTACCCCCATCCATTGGTTTGAGTCTTGCATTTTGAATGTCATGCTTCTTCTCCTTTTTATTTTATTTTTTTTAGTTATATGTGAGAGTAGAATCCATTTTGACATAATTATAAAAGCATGGAATATATCTTATTTTAATTCAGTCCCCAGTGCCTCTGTTTCTGCACGTTTATAATGCTTTCTACATCATCCATGACTTTCTGATTCCATGGTCACCTGCCCAGAAATGAAATGATACCCAATGAAAAGGAAATGACAAGCCCAGCCCAGGACTAAGTGCAGTTCTGTTTGTGCCTGAAGCCCCCCCTCTCTCATGGCTGTTTTCCACATTCTTCCCATATCTAGTGTGTTTTACTTTCTTCTTTTCTTCAAGGCCCAGGTATCACTTAGGTTTCTGCTTGCTGTTACTATGACAAAAAAGAAAGGCAAGAGTCCTGAGCTACTTCCTAAGTCCTATGACTATATGTTTTTGTTTGTTTGTTTGTTTGTTTGTTCTCGTATTTATTTCCCCTTCCTGCCTCTTTCTCATCAATTCATTGAAACATTTATGGGAAAAATATTTCAGACTTCCTTGCTTCCCACTCCCCAGGAAGTAAGGTTGCCTCCACCAAGAGAAGTGACTTTGGACATCTCAAGAAAGATCTTTAGCTTGGTATAAGAAAGCCAATTGGCTAGTTAGATTGCTGGCCTTGACCCCTTCTCTCTGAACTGCTGAAGCTTTTAGCAGAGCTAAAATGCTAGGATTAAATGTGGTTTCAAGGGTGAGGAGTAAATTAGCAGGTGTCACCCTGAATGTGATGACATGCTGACAGACCCATTAGAAGGACATGTTTTATGAGTGAATGAAAAAGTTAAGCACAGGTCTGGGATCATCTCAGTTTGTACACATTTGAAAAATGTCAGTGTTCAGCAAATGAGTCATTTATGTCATAGAATGTGTTTCCTGCAGTATGGCCTGTCTTGTTAGAATGCATATGTACTTATTCAAGAGAGAAGTCACAATATAGCTCCTCCTCAAGGGATTAGAAGCCCAAGGGATTACAGTTGGCTGCTGGTTTGTCTTCCTCTTAAAAGCAGCCAAGATACTGTGGTAGGAAAGAAAAACATGACATCCTGAGTGCATTTGATTAGAACTCTTCTTCACCAAGCTTGTTTACTTTCACAAACACACGATTTTGAATTAGATGAAGATGGTAAATATAGGGCCTGAGATGGGAAGAAATTTCTTTTTACTTTAACAGTAGATAGTCAAAACAGTGCCATTCCAAAATTTTGATGCTCATTATTACAGAATTTTCCTTTGTATCATGGACAGATGAGTTTGCATTTGATGCAAATTCCTAGGTTCATGTGTCTCCACAAATTACATGACACTGTCTAAAGGGGCTGTTCTATATTTGTTCAGTCTTAATTGTCTTATTACTCCAGAGTGCTATGCTTAAGTAGCAGGGCATCAGTAATCCTGATGACAGCATCTTGAAGCATACCTCCCCCACCACCACAACACACAGAAAATTCTGCAGGTATCTTAAGGAATTGGAGAAACTCCCCCTTTTTTGTTTTCTATTTCCAACCTTTCTATTTGTATTATCCTAAGACAGGTCTTGTGAGGTTTAACTGAGATGTGTGGCTGAAAGTGCTTTAGAATCATCAAAGTTGAATCATTATTACTGGTATGATAAGTTATTATAAGAAGAAGAAAAAAAATGCCTGGTGACTTAATATTTTTTCTTAGTGTATTGAACTGTCCTTAAATTAATGTCAGTACTTTCCCTGAAATTCTTCTTCATTATTTATTTTAACTTTTCTTAGGATACAAGTCATTTGTTATAGTTGTATGGCCCCTGTCTTATTAAGTATCTCAAAGCTCTTTACATTCCCATACATATTTTATTAAAACATGTTTTCTGAGATCAAAAGTGGCATGGAATATGCTTTTCAGTAATGTATTAAAATTTTAAAATACTTACTCTTGGAAAAAAATTAAAACAAAAAAAAGATAAATACAATGAAAATTCTAAATTACCCATGACCTTACTACCTTCTCATACCTTAATATTTTAGCAGATATTCTTTCAGACTTTGCCTATACATGCACATAACTACAGTTTAAAGTAAAAATAAGATCATATTATTCACGCTTATTGTCCAGAATATATCATGATTATTTTTGGCAACATACTAACAAGTCCTTAGTGTCCTAATGTATGGAGGGAATACTATGATGTTTTTTATATTTACCTATTTCATTTTTCTCTATTTTAGGCCATTTTTCACACAATCATCACCTTGCCCATATAAGTCTTGATGCCCATAATTATTTCTGTTATTGTCTATGAACTGTGTAACCTTGGTCAGGTTGCCCATCGTTCTGTGCCTCAGTTTCCACATCTGTGAAATGGGGTAATAATAACACCTATCTCCGGGTGTTGTAAAGATTAAATGAATTAAAGCAGGTATTATGGATTGAATGTGTCCGTCAAAGTTCATATGTGGGAAACTTAATTTCCAGTACAACAGTGTTGGGATGTGGGACCTTTAAGAGGTAATTAGGTCAAGAGGGTTCTGCCCTCATAAATGGGTTACCAGTATTATCATGGGAATGGGTACATTATTGCCAGAGTATGTTCTGGCAATCCTGAAAGCGTAAGTTTGGCCCCTTTCCCCTTTCTCTTATGCATGCTTTCTTGCCTTTCCACCTTCCACCATGGAATGATGCAGATACAGGCCTCTTGACCTTGGAAGCCTCCAGAACTATAAGAAACAAATCTGTGTTTTATAAATTACTCAGTCTTGGATATTCTATTATAGCATCACAAAACAGACTAAGACAGTAGGTAAAGCACTTAGAAAACCTGGCTCATAAAAAGTGCTATATGAATGTTAGTTGTTATTATTTCCTGAAGATAAAATTGCCAAATGTGCTACTGCATCACTGCATTTTGAGGGCATTTAAATGATGTTCTGAAAGACTGTGCCAGTTTAGTCTCCCCACAGGAGCATATGAGAATGTGTTTCCCAACCATTCTCATACCTGAATATTTTCCTCCTTTTCAGTCTCTGCTAATATGATTTAATCTCTGCTAATTCTGCATTTTAGAAAGAACCAAATTTGAAAAATTAATGCATCATTTTCCAATTGATTTTTATAAAAATATCCCATATTCATGTCCTTAACCTGTCATTCTTTATATTACAAACTTTTTTTCTTAGTTTGTGACTCACAGAGATATTCAAGAAAAAAAGCCATTTAAACCATTTAGTCTTAAAATTTCTTCATTTCATAGTTAACTGTATAGTGTGGCAAGATCCATCCTTTCAAGAATAGCTTTACTTAAGGCTTTTTATTTTAGTCCTAGTTGGAAAGGGTAGCCGGCTATTAAATGCATTCCTTTTCTGCCTTCCTCAGGGCTTTCAGAGGTTCTATTTAAAGCTTCTGTCCTTTCAGTATTTTTTTTATAGTGGCATTGAGAGAGCCCTGAGGTTCTGCATGGATGCTTATAAGGATCCTCATATCCTAAAACTGGGCTTGGCAAACTTCTTCTATAAAGGGTCAGAAGGCATTTTAGGGTTTGTGGACCATTCAGTCTCGGTCAGAATTACTACTCTACTGTTGTAGAGGGAAAATGGCCATAGAGGTAAATTAATGGACATGGTTGAATTTCAATGAAACTTTATTTATGGATGCTTAATTTTTAAATTGCAGATGGACACAATACCTTTATTTATTTTTATTTGGCTCTGAGGATCGAACCCAGTGCCTCACACATGCTAGGCAAGTGCTCTACCACTGAGCCACAATCGCAGTCCTGGATGCTTAAATTTGAATATCATGAAATTTTCCTATTCATTGAAATATTATCCTTCTTTTGACTTTTTTTTAAAAAATATTTTAAAATGCAAAACTTATTCTTAGCTTTTGGCCCTTAGGTTGTAGTTTGCTGACCCCTGAAATGAAATATCTGGAAATAGACCATAAAAATCCAGCTGGTTAATTTTCAGCAAAAGTGCAAAGGCATGCTGGGCATGGTCACCTGTAATCCCAGTAATTCAGGTGGTTGAGGCAGGAGGATCACAAGTTCCAGGTCAGCCTGGGCAACTTAGTGAGACCCTGTCTCAAAATAAAAAGTAAAAAGGGCTGGGGATGTGGCTCAGTGGTAGAGCACCTCCTGAGTTCAATTCCCCTTAAAAATATATATATATATATATATATATATATATATATATATATATAATATATATATGTGTGTGTGTGTGTGTGTGTGTGTGTGTGTGTGTATGTGTGTGTGTGTGTGTGTGTGTGTGCGCGCGCAAAGATCATTTAAGAGAAAAAAGATGATCTTTTCAAGAAATGGTACTGGTATAATTGGACGTACATAGGCAAAACGTGAACTCCAATCTAAATCTAACACATTATGCAAAGATTAACTCAACATACCATACCATAGATGTATGTGAAAACACAAAACATGAAAAGTTACTTATGAAAACAAAGAAGAAAAGAGTTGTTAGACATGATACTAAAAGCACAATCCATAAAAAATAACTGTCAATTTGGACTTGAACAAAATTCAAAACTTTTGCTCTACAAAAACACTATTCAGAGAATGTTGTTGCCCACCCTGTTCTCCTACAAGCCCATCTGAGCCCCAATATTTAATTAGTAATCACCTGGTAAATAATTGCATGAATTTCAAGGTCCTTGTTTTTATTCTGAGACTTTCCAAAAAATATCTTTTATAATATAAGGCCATGGATCTTCTATATTGGAAACTTTCCTTGCCCCTGTGACTCTTGTTCCCCAGAGCCATGGACAGATGTAGCCATACTCCACTGGTCTGACTGGGACTCAGCTGAGCAGCCTGGATTTGGCCTGAGAAGTATATTTTTCACTCACTTCCCTGGCCTAGAAGCAAAATTGGCTAGGTATAGATAAAAAGGCCCCAAACAAAATTTTAGGCCAAGAAATGTTTTCCTAATGGAGAAATTTCTTAAAAGAATATAGGTTTATCCTGGTGAAGAATGGAAGTAGAAGGTAGAAATTTACTAATAGCTCCTGCAGCTGTCTATGGTATTCTTTTTTTAAAATATATTTTTTAAATTATAGATGCACACAGTACCTTTATTTTGTTTATTTTATGTGGTGCTAAGGATCCAACCCAGTGTCTCACATGTGCTAGGCAAATGTTCTACCACTGAGCTACAACCCAGCCCTATCTCATTATGCTTGACCTTCAAAATGAGTATGACTGTGCCCTTCACCTCTTAAGTGTTCCTAGCCTTTATCTGTGAAATGAAGATTACCACCTCCTCCCCCTTCTTCACTGCCCTATTTATATCTCTTAGAGGTGGTGCAGGAGCTAAGGAAAAATATCTGAAAACATAATGAAAGATGCTCTTTGAATGCCACTATCTTTATCAATGAAGCAAATTGATGTTCTGTCATCCCTGCTCTCCTTTTAATAGAAGAAAAGTATGTATTTGGATGCAGATCCCACATAGTTCCCTAAATATAAAATGAAAATGAAAACTCAGCTACAGGACGCATGTCCTTGGGAAGTAAACTGTACATTTAGCCATGTGCTATGGATAAGCCAAAGGCGCCATCAGAAATAGCTTTTAAGCTTTAGCATGGAGTGGTCATCTCACTGTAAAAGACCTAGCAAGGAGAAAATAGGGAGTTTCTATGAAAACATTTTTAAATATAAGTTCAAATATTTGATTATGTTTGAATGAGCAGAAAAAAATGTAAAAGTGCTATCTTATTAATGATTTATATTCTGTGTATGATTTACATGTCTTCAGATACAGTTAATGTTTCTTGTGCTTTAAGCCAGGTTACAAGGACACTGAAAGGCCCCTGTCTATATAAGTATTTCCTTTTCACATTACTACAGGGAAAAGAAATACTACTTACTGACTTTTGAAGTGGATTTATGGAAGCAGAAAGTCTTTCATTCTGCTATTAGAAAAAAAGTTAAAGTATATCCTTTTTCTGAGAAGACTTAAGATCGTGTATACCACAAATAAAATCAAGAAGCAATTCATATATATTCGTCATGTACAAACTATACAGCCATGCCCCACAACTCCAGGAGATACCCAATATAAATGGTGACCCTGGAGTTGGGCCAACATGAGTTCTAGTCTCTGAAGAGGCTCCAGACAGAAACATCTTTTTCTAAGAGGGAAACTGACTGTGAGCATAGAGGCCTTTGAGGTTTCTGTCCTTGGTTGTCCTCTATTGTGTGCACCCCCCACCTTCCACCCTACCCACCACACCTTTCCTGATTCTGGTCTCTGATTCTCAGTGCCTATGATAGTTCTATTTTTTTGTATGAAGACTGAGGTTTGGTTTAAGCTTTTTTTCTCATTTCTTAGTGACATCTGCACTCAAAAGTTTTTTTTTTTCTCCTGTAGTATTTCTTAACCCATGTGTTATCAGCAGATTATAGAGTTAGAAAAGTGACCTCCTCAGTGTCCCAGAGTAGATGGAAAGGGCCTTAGGTGGTTAGAATTCCATCAAGGATGATGACCTCCAAATATTCTTGGCCTCTAGTAGAATGAATTATTATTAATAAAATTATAAGAATTAATAAAATATTTTATGTGTGCCATTTTCTGAAAAAGATTGGGTGGCATGTATTTATCTTCCCATATAAAGATGCTTAACAATGGCTCTACTTTATGTTAGGGAATGCTTTAATTTTCTTATTAGAGAGAAGTACATATGCTAACAATAGAAACTACATGAAAATTAAAAACCCTTGGTGCTAGGGTTGTGGCTCAGAGGTACAGTGCTTGCCTAGCGTGTGTAAGGCACTGCATTGGATCCTTAGTACCACATAAAAATATATAAATAAAAATAGAGGTTCACCCACAACTTAAAGGTACATAAAGGGTTTTTTTTTTTTTAAGTTGTGTACCTTTATTTCAGATATCATTTCTCTCTTTCTTCTTTTTTTTTTTTTGTCAATTAGACCTTGAAATAGCTTAGACTTTTAAAGATAGAGCTTAGGGCTGGGCTTGTGGCTCAGTGGTAAAGTGCTTGCCTAGCATGTGTGAGGCACTGGGTTCAATCCTCAGCACCACATAAAAATAAATAAATAAAATAAAGGTCTATCAACAACTAAAAAAATATTAAAACAAACAAAAAAAGATAGAGCTTAAAGTTCTCTTATCTAAAATAAAATAAATTCACTCTAATTAAAGAAACAATCTTCAAAGGAGTATATGATTTCTGGTTGAAGCTATGGTAGAGTAATGAGTTTTAGCCTTAACTCTCCTGCCAGAGACAATTCTAAAATTCAACAAAGTATAGGAAGCATCTGTTTCTAGCACTGGACAATATATAGTACCAAAATGTGGTGCTGGAGAGAGGGGAAGCATAAAAAATGAGTTTTACATCAACTCTGGCTTTTTGCCTGGGGGGAACTTTGCAAATTGTAGGGGCAGTGGAGCCCAAACAAAGAGCAGCAGATTTATGGGATAGAGGAAACAAATTGTAATTTAGGCTGCTGGGGTGGCTTGAGTTTGCAGGCAGGAAACTGTAGAGGGGAATGAGTTATGCCGAAAAAGAGTTTCAGAAGCTGAGTGGATATCCCAGAGTTCATCAGTGATGGGGGGTGCTGGAGTTCTGGTCAAGCAGAGTAGAAAAATGAGGAATGCTGAACACTCCAGGCATCCAATTGAGAACCCAGAAAAGTCAACCATAGATATAGTGCTACCTTAGACCCACCCTAACAAAGACTAAAAAAACAAGCCTTGTTAGGTCAATCTTTTAAAAAAAAACAAAAGAACATTTTTTTAGTTGTAGATGGAAACAATACCTTTATTTTGTTCTATTTATTTTTATGTGATGCTGAGGAATGAACCCAGTGCCTCACACATTCCAGATGAATGCAATACCACTGAGCCACAACCCCAGCCCCTAAGTCAATCTTATCTGAAAGCAACTTTTCCATAGTAACAAAACTCAATACCCTCACAAGAAAGACAACAAAATCCAGTCTCTGAACAAGGTAGCCAGGTGTTGAGAGCGTGTAATCACACATGACTAGATCAAAGAAGAAGCAGGAAAATGTGAGGTATGATATGGGTAGCTTGTAAAAGACATGGCATCAATACTTGCTTCAGTTAATATTGGCATAGCCAAGCTGGGCACAGTGGTGCATACCTGTAGTCCCAGCTATTTGGGAGGCTGAGGCAGGAGGATTGGTTGCTTGAGTCCAGGAGTTTGAGGCAGCCTGGGCAACATTGTGAGACTGTCTCAAGAAAAAACAAAAAAAAACAAAAAACTGGCATGGCTAACAGGAAGTGTGCTTACTTTTGATGTGTTACCCACCTAGTTTTTTGTTAACTGTTTTTATAATATGTCAAATGGAAGTCCAGGATGTGGTGGCACTGGGCAGGCAGGCAGGATGGATTCAAATTAAAAAGCTTCTTCTTAGCAAAATAATCAATCAGTGAGGTGAATAGAGAGCCTACAGAATGGGAGCAAATCTTTACCACAAGCACATCAGATAGAGCCCTAATCTCTAGGATATATAAGGCACTCAAAAACGCCCCCCCAAAAAATAAATAACCCAATCAATAAATGGGCTAAGGAACTGAACAGACACTTCTCAGAAGATGATAATACAATCAATCAACAAATATATGAAAAAATGTTCAACATCTCTAGCAATTAGAGAAATGCAAATCAAAACTACTCTTAAGACTTCATCTCACTCCAATCAGAATGGCAGCTATTAAGAATACAAACAATAAGTGTTGGCAAGGATGTGGGAGAAAGGCACACTCATACATTGCTGGTGGAACTGTAAATTAGTGCAGCCAATATGGAAAGCAGTATGGAAATTCCTTAGAAAACTTGTAATTGAACCACCATTTGACCCAGTTATCCCACTCCTGGGTTTATACCCAAAGGACTTAAAAATAGCCTACTACAGTGATGCAGCTACATCAGTGTTCATAGCAGCACAATTCACAATAGCTAAATTGTGGAACCAACCTAGATGCCCTTCAGTAGATGAATGGGATAAAAAAAAATGTGGTGTATATACACAATGGAATATTACTCGGGATTAAAAGAGAGTAAAATCATGGCATTTGCAGGTAAGTGGATGAAGTTGGAGAATATAATGCTAAGTGAAGCAAGCCAATCCCAAAAAAACAAAAGCCAAATGTTTTCTTTGACATGAGGATGCTGACTCATAATGGCGATGGGGACAGTGGGAGGAATGGAGGAACTTTAGATAAAGCAAAGGGGAGGGAGGGGAAGGGAGGGAGCAAGGGGGTAGAAATGATGGTGGAATGAGTTAGACATCATTACCCTAAGTACATGTATGAAGACATGAATGGTGTGACTCTACTTTGTGTATAATCAGTGACTTGAGAAATTGTGCTCTATATGTGTAATATGAAATGAATTGCATTCTGCCATCATGTATAACAAATTAGAATAAATAAATAATTTAATTTAACATATGTCAAATGGATAAATCAGATGTCAGTATAGAAAAGCATATCAATTGTTGTCCAATAAGAAGCTAGGAGTTTTTATAAGAAGTTGAACCCTGGATCATGACTTCTTATTATTACAAGAGTGAATCACTGCCTATGCCTCAGTCATCCCTGTGTGTTGCCATTTGGAATGTGGTATTTTCCTGAATGGACTTGTCTTTAAGACTGTGTCCCTGAACTTCCCTCCTTAACACTCCTTAACCAGAGCTCTTTTTTCCAGTTACCTCATAAACCATGATGTGGACGAGCCTGCTTTAATAACTGACTTATGGGGGTATGGAAGTTCTAAACAGCAATGCCAGCCCCAGCCATACAGCATAATTGCATCTCTTGGGGAAGGTGTTAACAAGCAGAAGCAGAGCAGAGTGCTCCTGGGCTTCAGCTTCCGTGGAGCATTTGCTCAACATGGCACCCCCCCCAGCTTCATACAGAAGGCGTTCATTAGTAAATATTAAACAGTATTTTCCATACTGCTGGTGGATGCTGAGGGTGCGAGGATCCCTTGAGGCAATCTGAAGCTCATTTAACAGCCATGATGAAATTTTTCAACACTCACTTTCTCCTCAAATGATATCTCAGTCATTGAGGAAGGTCATGAAAGGTAGCTGTGCTGGGTCCTTCTAGGAAATTGGCCCTAAGGAGAGTGGGGACAACTGACCACCCAAAGAAGTAACTGAGCAGAGTACATTTGACTTTCATTTAGGCTAGGTGGTGAACCCATTCTTATCTTTTCTTAGTTTGGGCTTGACATTTCCATCTTTTGGACTCAAAAAAGATAGGTCCTTTTGGGGGTACTTTTTAAAGTTTTTATCACAATTATGAACAAATAACAAATTCAGTACAGATCAGCAGGTAACCCTGACTGTATAGAAGAAGCTTACTTTGCCTTTTCCTTTTCAACTTGACCTTACTTTTACTGTTTCTTTTTTTAATATTTATTTTTTTAGTTGTAGTTGGACATAATACCTTTATTCCATTCATTTATTTTTTTTATGTGGTGCTGAGGATGAAACCCAGGGCCCCATGCGCATGCTAGGTGAGCGCTCTACTGCTGAGCCATAATCCCAGCCCCACTTTTACTGTTTGAATATGGGAAAATGTAGAATAACAGTCTGGGGGAAGTTTGGGCCATTCATGTACTCATCCATTCAGCCAGCATCTTGTCAGAACTGGTATGTCCCAGGCACTGTACAAGTTATTAAATGGATATAAAGGTATGAGAATAAGATCCTTATTTTCAAGGAGCTTTCTTTTATTTATTTATTTTTCTTTTTGGTACCAGGGATTGAACCCAGCAGTGCTTAACTACTGAGCCACATCCCCAACCCTTTTTATTTTTTTTATTTTGAAATAGGGTCTCATTGACTTCTTAAGGCCTTGCTAAGTTGCTGAGGCTGGCTTTGAACTTGCCATCTTTCTGCCTCAGCCTTAGAATTGCAGGGATTACAGGTGTGCACCAGCTTGCCCAGCTAAGGAGTTTACCCTTTTTAAGACCTTTGCTACACCAAGTATGGTACACAGAGCAGCAGTATTGTCATTGCTTGGGAAACTCTTAGAAATGCTGAATCTCAGACGTGTTCCAGACTTATTGAATCCTAATTGGCATTTTTACAAGATCCCCAAATGAGAAGTATGCACATTAACGTTTGAGCAGCACTGATCTAAATCGAACCTATTCATAACTTGCACGTTGGAATGACCTAGGGACTGTTAAAAGCACTGATTTCCTTCACTTCTCACCCCCCCCCGCCCCGCCCCCCACCAATTGTGATTTTAATTGGTGTGGGGTCTCACTTACGCATTGGGATTTTTAAAACTTCCTAGGTGATTTTAAAAGTGCAGCCAGGTTTGATAGTTACTTATCTAATATATTACTCTGCACTCTTGACAAAACAGCCCATGATGAGGGTTGTGGCTCATTCTTTTAGCCAATTTACTATCCAGGTGATAAGTTTGTCTCTTCTCAAAATTTGAAGTGTCTAGCTTAGAGGTAAACATACCATGCTTCACTGGTGACTCCTAGCACATTTGGCCCTCACCATGCCAACAGGTTATCTGTAAAGGAGTTCTCTCAGCTGGTCCCTATTGCAATAGCTGTATCGAGCACTGAAGTGCTTCAGCCAGGTTACCTGGGGCAGTGCTGGCAGGATTGTACAGACTGTGGCACAATGTTGAAGTCTAGGCATGGCCTCCTCCTTCAGACACACCCAGGCCTTGGCATTCCTCCCCTCAGCCCCTCTCAAAGTGTTTGAGTTGCTGCCAGGGGCTAGAATTGGCTTCCCTAAGGCAGCAAGGAGTAGAAATGGCCCACCAGTACCCAAAGATGGCACTGGACCACATGACAAATGCATAGGAGCTTAATAAAAAAATTTTCCTGACCACATCATCCCTCAGGGACTCTGGGGCCAATCCATGTAATTCCAGTAATGACAATAGCAACAATCAGCAGTTGTGTCCTTCTCTACACCTTGCAGTGATTTTCATGGGTATGAAAAAAAGTGAGATCCAGAGAATTTTCATCTCTGGCAATGGTTTAAGTACCCCATGGCCAACATTTGTATTCTTCCTTCTCTGAGTTCAGGCAAAATAAGCAATGGCTACCTTGTGCCATAGTGAGTCCTCCCTTTAGCTAGAAGAGAGTAGATAACCTAAGATAGTGCTGAACATAGAGGTTAGATGATAGCACACCTAAGGCTCTGTTAATGTATTCCTTTAAAGGAAAAACAGCATTTGTATTTTATAAGGAAGAATATTTTCTTTTATTCTAATATCTGCCTGGTGATGAGACATACACAAACCATTTTGGCTATTGTGAGGACTTGATCATGGAAGAGTGAACACTCTGTCAGAAATATAATTTCTTTCCATACTCTTAACTCTCGATAAGACTCCAGGTCTGTTTTCTTTTGCTTTCAATAGAGCTTATTTCTAGACATTATTTTTTTTCCAGAAGCTTTCGTCTGCCTGCTGCTCTTTAATTCATTTCTACCTCCTGCTTCATTCTAATAGCATCCCAGGATTGGAAAGAAATAATTGTATGTTGGCCACACTACCTCTCTCCTCAGGGGTCACCTACTGCCTCATAGACCCCTTTCACTCAACAACTGATTTGGCGGTATCCACTTTCACCCTGGTGACATTCTGGCCTCACAAATCATTGGCCACTCATTCCTCCATTCTTCCCTTTGTTTTATTCATGGGTGCCATCTTGCCTCACACCTCATGTCACTATTCAGTAGACATTTGGGGGCTGCCTTTGCTCTAAACCCCAGTTCTTGAATGACATGGGTTCCCACCCTCCCACTTTCCTTCCCTCTCATTCAGTGATCCTGCCCTTGACTTTCTCATTGCCTCTGTTCTTGGTGTCCTTCTCTTCCTGGCTGCCTGGCTTCTCTTGGTTCACTTGTTTTTTAAATCTAACTTGACACTCCTGTGGTGTTTCCATGCCATTTTGATTCACTGCATCTGCCTATGAGGCTCCGATCTTGGGAGCCCCCGCAAGGACATGATGATTTTCTTTCCACCCTGGATTTCTGTCTTATTCTGTATATTTTAGGCCCTTGAGAAATAAATTGAATTTGCTGGTAGTTTACACTTCTGGAAGAACAGCCCTTAGATGAATAATTCTCTCTTCATCTCTGCCATCAAAAGCCTTGTTCCTTTGTTTGGTTTAAGAGGAGTTACATTTGCTTCTTATTATGCTGTCAAAATCATTCCTGTTTTTCTTAAATTAGCTTCTATTGCTGAGATTTTCTGTAACTCTTCTATTGCATTGGTTTTTCTGTAAATCTATCCCACTCCAGGCATCCCAACCCCGTGCCTGGTTTTTGTCCTGTACCGGCTTTTCTCTTTGGCTGCTCTTAGTATTCTCAACCACACTGACAGTTTTCTTTTTTGACTGTGCTTATCTCATCCATGGGCCTTGTGTTTATTCTTATACTAATCAGAACAATTAGACATATTGTATTCTCTCTTTGTGCTTTCCCTCTGTTGCTTTGAATTACAGCAGTGATTAGCACTGTTAGTGTTTTCCTCAAGGAGCAGAGTATAGAAGAGCCATCCAAGCCAGTCATCGCTAATGGGAGATATGATGAATATAATGTGCTTATGGACACTTTTCCCCTGTAGATATGCATAAGTTCACAAGTTACTCTGCTAAGGTTCCTGCTTATTAAAATTTTCTTTATTGTTTTTCTCACACATGAAGCCAAATGGTTCTTGGGCTATTGTTTGCATAAGGCTGAGGTGAAGCATAGCTTTGCATCATTTAGAAAGGTAGCACTAAACAATATTTGCATGCCTTTGTGGACATTGTATCAGGTGATCCAAAATGATTGTGGAGGAAGGTCCAGTCCTTACATAAGCAAACCCTTCTCACACGAGAAGATTTAAGATTATTCAAAAAGCTGTTACTGACAGCTTTTCTTTTGATACCAGAACATTTGGTTAATACCTGTTCCCCAAAAGAATCCTGCAGAATATTGTGTGTCTGTCTCTCATACATCTCTAAGCTCCTAGGGGGTAGGACCATGTTTTCTGCATGTTTAATGTTCAGTACGTACAGAACTTGAACATATTTTGCACTTATTAGATATTTGTAGAATTAAAAATCATGAAGTGCAAATTAGCATAGTGCTGAATGTTAGAGAAAAGAAGGCATTCATCATAGTCACTTTCCTAAAAGTGAGTTTCAAGTTGGGTTTTGAAGATAACAAAGACACATGCAGATAGAGGAAGGGGAAAAATGTGCCAGAATTTTCTAGATTGAAAGACTTAATTTCTAAGGATTAAGGGTAAAGAAATTTCACTCCTCCCTGCCTCCTTTATAAGTTTTTCTAGAATCATTGATGGCATTTGTCAGAACCTTAGAAGCCAACAAATTATGCCAGGTATGGGGCACATGCCATAATTCCAGCGACTCAGGAGGCTAAGGCAGGAGGATTGCAAGTTTGAGGCCAGCCTTGGCAATTTAGTAAGATCCTAAGCAACTTTGCAACTTTGACTTGGGTATGGCTCAATGGGAAGCACCCCTGGGTTCAATCCTCAGTATCATAAAACCCCACCAAATCCTGCCATTACCACTTCTGTTTGTAGATTCCTTCTTTGGGCACCCATGCTAGATTGTTTAGGGGGTAATGTAACAACGACAGGACCATATTGTTTTCTAGATTTATTGTCATATTTTCTAGAAAAATAAGCATTCTCTCATTTAGAAGTTTTTAGAACTCTTATTCTGGGTAAATTTGAAATTGTTGCTCCAACTGTAATTTGTTTTGAGTATTGGTTAGGACTACAATTTACAGTGTGTCACAAAGGATTAATCTCTAACATCTGCATGCTTTTCTAAGGCGTTAATTTATCTTTGTAACATACCTCTGGGAGAGGGGAAGATGGATCATGATTTACTTCTAGAAGACATCTTGTCCAAATATTCAAATATTGGACTGCTGGAGATTATAGATCTCAGAAAGAATCTTCGTTGATTCTTATTTATTATATGGTATATTGTGTGAAGGACTGAGGGTGTATTGGTGAAACAAATCAGATGTATAACTCACCTTGCTGGAATTCTGATCTAGCGAAGTGCAAATGTACCATATATAAGCCCTTGTACACTTGGAGCCTACAACTGATGCTTGAGCCCTCCTGGTCTCTTCCTCAACACATCAGTCCATGGGCCCTGAGCATGATGTCCTCTCTTTCTTGATTAATTATCTTCTTGTTTCACATGTAACTTTAAAATGACTGTGCTGCCAGTTTTTTTGTTTGTTTGTTTGTTTGTTTGTTTGTTTTTGGAAAGCCTTCATTTTTTTTGGGCTTCAGCTAGAAGTTGTTGATCACAAGTCTGAGTGAGGCTTGGGTTTTAACTCAAGAACTCTGGACTTGACAGTTGGGTGTGTATTATACACATACTGTGGAGGAAGAAATGCCCAAGGGAGGAAGTTTATAGTTGGCCAGGTGAGTCCTGAATTGGGTGTTAGAAGTAGAATTGAACCCCAAGCACCCAGTGGATGAATGCAAAATATATTAAAATGAATTGGTTTCAATCCAATTGAAAAGGAAAAAAACTATAAGTAGCTTTGTGTGCTGAGGGTAAGTGCTTAGGAGAACCATGGGGCCATTAGGTTTAGGATGGAAGCTTGAAGAAGCTTAGGGTTTCTCCAGTCTTGTTCCTGGTCCTCTATCTAGCACCTGGCTCAGTAGTGCCTGATGTAGTAGGTGCTCAAGAAACATTCAATAAATGAAAGAAGAGAATAGAAATTATTGAAAGGAAAGCAGGTTTGATCGGGAAGAATAACTAGGTTTATTTATTCATTTAGTAAGCAAATGTTGAGTTCTGTAAGGGGAATAAAGGGCTTTTCATGGTGACAACTGTGCTCCACCAACATCAAAAGGAGAAGGTGAAGGAGAGCAGCATGTTAATGAGTTTGTATGAAGTGATTTTTTTCTTATGCTTGGCTTACTGTTGCAAAGCCCTTTTTAATTCTGACAAGCTTAGTAACAAGTTATCCAAAAGAGGACATTTTTGCACAAGATATTTTCTAAGCTTCCTTTGCAGTTAATAAAATACTTTTATTTCAGTAAACTTAAAAAGAAGCCCATACATCTCCTCCCATCTATAAGAAAAAAATTTTAAAAATACTTCATGATTCAGGGTATCTAAAAGCAACATTGGGCTTTGAGTCCCTGCTGGAAGCTCTACTCTGACTTTGGGGTTGTGCTGACTTAATAACCATTGTTACATTGATATCAGCGTCAAGAAGAGGGCTTCTGTTCTCCCATGAAAGGATGGAAGACCTCTCTGGAGCATGCTTGCCCCCATTTCTCACTCTTCCCTGCCTCGTTTCTAGGACTGCATCGATGTTGGCTGGTGGGAAGGAGAGCTCAATGGCAGACGAGGCATGTTCCCTGATAACTTCGTGAAGTTACTTCCACCGGACTTTGACAAGGAGGGGAATGTAAGTCTCCATGGCTTTGATCTCAGTGCACCATACACTGTCAGAATTGTGGCTTCCTGTCATGGGACTTGGGATATAGGATTGAGACCGTTTGGTATAATGTTAAAGAGCACTGGCATTTGAATGTTTGATGGGCTTGGGTTCTAAGCCCTTGGCCGCCTATACCTATAACAAGTCTATTTTAGAACTTAGCTACTACCTTGGTGATAGTGATCCCAATTCCATAGTTTCATGTATAAATAGGATAATGTGTGTAAGGCACTTAGCACAGTACCTGGCACATTTGAGTGCCCAAATAAACTGTGAGGACCATGGGTGCTCGGTTTGGTAAGTGTACTGCCTGCATCCTGCATGGTACGTTCCTTGAGGGTAGTGAAGTAACCAATATTATGCAAATGGCTGACACATTATGAAGCTAAGGATGCAGAGCAAGACCTACAAATCTTCCTATACTGTATATGCATGTTTGTGTACACATATCCATATGTGTGCATATACACCTCTCATTTATGTTTTTCTTTGTGGGAACCCATTTGATGATGCTGCTGTTCAAACAAGCCAGTCCATTTTTGTTGCCTTATTCCACATGTTGTTTTTCTCTTCCAATGATGTAACAAGAAATGTTGAAAAGCTAGAAGCACCCTACAGTATATGGAGGAATGGCAATTTGGTCTTATCGATCCTGTTCTATACCTCAGGGTTCTTTGCTCAGGCTTTTATGTGACCTCTGCCCACCTCTCCTGGCTAGAATCCTCTTCATGCCCACGGGGGCCCTGTTACTGAACCAGGCTGAACCTGACTTTGACATATCACCATTCTAGTAGAACTGAGGTGAGGTACAGTAAGGTTAGCTACAATATTGGTAAATTGGTTGCCAAGGATACTAAACCATCATTTCATGGTGAAAGTGCTACTTAGATGAATGGACATAATTGTTTAAGAAGTGAGATAGTGCTGGCATCTGCCAAGATTGTACCCTGTAGATTATTAAATGGGTTTGAAGTCCAGAGCCTAAAGGCTTTTCAATAGCTTGCTTTCTTGTATTGTTTGGGTGAAGAGTGTTCTATTCTACACTTGCTATTCTCTCTTGGAATCTGAGTTTGGGTTCTGCATAATATGGATTCAGCTTCCTAATATTTTCTAAGTCCTTGACACTTGAAGTCAAATTCATGGACCAGCAACATCAGCATCACCTGGGAGCTTGTTAGAGCTGCTCAGGCCCTATCTTAGGTCTGATGCATTAGAATCAACATTTTTCACAAAATTCTTAGGTGATCTGTTTGCATATTACATTTTGGGAAATGTAGGTATGGAAGCAGATATCTAAGTGATGACAATCACACCTTCCACTTTCCCCCATATTTTAGGAGAGAATTCATACATCAAAGAACTCATCATTCAGTAAGGATATTGTCTACCAGGCAAAATCGCTTGAAACATTTTTACTAATGACTAGCAATGTTGGATTGTCACTTGACAGAAAAATTGATTACTGAGAAAAACAGATCCTAAACACTTATAATGACTGGATATGAAATGTTTTAGGATAACAGGACCCCAAAATGAGATTTAGAAAATATTTATAGAGTATAGTGGTTGTGACTCTAGGCTATGCCATCAGATAGACCTGAGTTCAAATCCGTTCCCTGCCACTTATTTGTTCTATAGCTATGGCCAAGTTTTTGAACAGCTCTAAGCCTCACTATTTTCATCCATAAAATAATGGGAATATTCATACTTACCTTACTGAATAGTTGAGAAGACTGAGTGAGATGATGTATATGAATTCCTCAGCACAGTGTCTGTTAATGCACCCTGCAGATTAAGCATTCCAGTCACATACTTACTATTGCCACAAGAGAGGCAAAAGACTCCAACCAGAATTGTGAAGTAATGTTATAAGGCTGATTCTGGGACTCTGGTTCTTTTTGCATCAGCTGATCAAATCAGCCCTGTTAACTTGGTATCTTGCTTACCTTCCCTGGGAATCTAGCTACATCTAAAACTTGTACTCAACAGTCGTTAAAAAAGACAGCCAGTGAGGTATAAAACACACTTATAGAGATAAGCAAGAACAGGGTGACATAATCTTCATGTTACTTCACATATATTTTCTGGATCTGCTGCTTTACAATTCTGTTTTCATTTTGTTCAACATTTAACAAGTCCTTTCCTGGGCTGGCTATCATGGCTGTTGATTGGAAGTAAAGCATACTCATGACTGCTGCTCGATTGGGCTTAGTTTGGCTGCAAATCTGGTATTGAAAGACACAGGTGCCTGCCAGAGCTTTCTGAAAGGATACTCATGGTAGCCGGAATGAGTGGAGGCCAGGGACCATCTAGGCTGCCTCTCCTTCTTGCCCATGTTTGTGAGGCTACTAAAAGCCAGCTATGTCCTAAAGCACTGGGATACCAAAACCTTCATATAACTTTGAAGGAGAGCACATTGGCCAAGGAATCTTAGCAAGCCAGGTGTGGCGGCACACGCCTGTAATCCCAGCGGCTCAGGAGGCTGGGAGGATTGCAAGTTCTAAGCCTGCCTCAACAATTTAGTGAGGCCCTAAACAACTCAGCAAGACTCTGTCTCCAAATAAAATATTAAAAAGGGCTGGGGATGGCATTCTATGGTCATGTACCCCTGGGTTCAATCTCTAGTATAAATTAAAAAAGGAGTCTTAGCAAGCTCGCTATCCTGCTAGATAGACATTTGCTGCCTTATTGGTTCTGATTGAGCCAATATGGTTCACTTTTTTAAATATGAAAGATAAAATTGCATATTTACCATGTACAACATAGTGTTTTAAGCACAGTGGGATTCAAGCAAGCATAGATTGAAAATCTTCAAAAACTTTCCATTTTTACTGAACATGTATACACTTTTAAAATTGTCCTTCCCTAAAAATACAGTACAACAACTATACTACATGGCGCCTATATTGTGTTAATTGTTTAAAAAAAGATTAAGATGATTTAAGGTATACAGGAGGATGTGCTTGGGTTATATGCAAATTCTATAACATTTTATATAAGGAACTTGAACATCAGTGGATTTTGGTATCCTCAAGGGGTCCTGAAACCAATCTCCCACAGATTCCAAGCAATGACTGACTGTATGTATACATTGTGAATGTATACACGACTAAATCTAGTTAATTAACATGCATTGTTTGTCTAGTTATAATTTTTATGGTGATAAGTGGTATGACTAAGGTAAAATCTGGATCTGTTTTTAAGCCAATGAGCAAGTGTGCAGTTGCCTCCACTGTGGCCCCTGCCTTTTAGTTGCTGTTCTTATTTTAGTGGGGCAATAAATTCACTTAGGTGAGATGGACTCCACAGTGTACATTTTTAGAAGCTCTGTGTTACATAAGCTATTAAGGGAAGCACTTTCACCGGGAGAGTGAAGTTGTCAGTGATGAGTGGACTTAGCTCAGCTTGCTTGTTGGGGCATGTATGCTTTTTAGAGCCCCATGGGCCTTTCTCTAACCCTACACAAACAGCTACCACCTCCTTGATAAGTCTTTTAACCTTGTCCCCATGAAGCAGAAAACCCAATTTTAGGGAAACAATAGTCATACCTGTCAGATAAAGTAAAACCTACCGCTGAAAAGTATTGAATAATATGACACTTAGCTTTGAAAAAATTCAAAGTATAACATCCTTTTTCATCCCCTTTCGCCTATAAAACCAGCCAACCAGCTTTGTGTTAGTTGTTATGCCAGCCTTCATTGCTGTACCCTGAGCATTGGTGAGGTGGTGACAATGTGATTAGAGATGGGGCTGTCATTTGCTGAGTTGATGGTGTAAATATGATTAGAATCATTAACATGAAGGCACTATGTGAATGACAGAGTCTAAAACATTCTGCCACTGGTTTCAGCAGATGTCATCTTGTCTTGCCAGTGGCTGGGGCTATAATCACTCACCCAGAAAAGAGGACAGTCTGTGATGATTAGGGTCAACAGAAGCAAATGGCATTTCTTTAATAGCAGATCTTTTGACTCAGTAGGTATCACCAAGTATAATGACGGGGCTGGATATTTTTTGCAGGGACGTGGATTCTGTTGGTTACCACGAAGCCTTCTGGAATTCCTCGTGGTCTTTCTTCCTGAGAGCACTCAGCAGGTTCTCTCTCTAGGGTGACATACGCTTGGGGCTTTAGCTCAAGATATTCTGGGAGAGCACCCGTTGATCTCTTGATGCATATTTTAGAGCAATTATGTAACCTATTTATGAGAGAACCTAGATTCAATGGCTGTCTGTTTATTTTGAACTTTGAAAGTAAAATTAAACATCATATTGGATAAATTTAATATTCTGAGTTCTAATGAAGTGACATGTGTGTCCTGTCATTGTTACTGAAAGATAACGGGGAACTTGACTCTCAAGAAAAGCAAAAACAACTTCTCACTGTTGTTAGAAAAAGAAAATATGAAATATATATTCCTATAGGTAGTGTTTTAAGAAAGTCTCAGGCCATGACTCTTGTAAGGAAAACAGGTCAGATCATCAGAAGTGGAATTACTGTGCCAGCATGCATTGATTGGGAGGGCTTTTCAGAGTTTGTGCCATGTTACAAATGGGCATTGCTAAGGTGCCCCTAGGTGTTTCCCTAGTGAATATCCCCACAGTGGAGGGTCTGCCTCTCAGCTATAAGGACTGTACCTACAATTGTGATGCAGGCTATAAGCCTTCAAACCATAACAAGACCCGAGATGTCCATCATCTGGAGCATGTGGGTCTGCCTTCCCTGAGCATTCACCCTCTATGGGCCTGATTCCATAAGAATCAGGTTTTGGCACTGGGGCTCAGTGGTAAAGCACTTGCCTAGCACATGTGAGGCACTGGGTTCAATCCTCAGCTCCACATAATTAAATAAAATAAAGATATTGTGTCCATCTACAACTAAAACAATTTAAATAAAAGGAATCAGGTTTCATCAGAAACTACACTTTGTCCTGCAGGGCAAGAAATCAAAATGAGGGGCTGGGGTTGTGACTCAGTGGTAGAGTGCTGGTCTTGCATGTGTGAGGCACTGGGTTCGATCCTCAGCACCATGTAAAAATATAAAAAGGTATATTGTCCATATATAATTTAAAAATTTTAAAAAAAGAAATCAAAATGAGAGGAGTTAGTTGTTCTTGCAAAGTACCTGGCGGGTATCACTTAAGACCCTCCTCACACACCAGAAGGAAAAGGTTTGCCAAGGAAGCCATATGTATTCTTAGCTAAGCCCAGCTTCAGCTACTCTATTTTTCTGCATTCTTTTAATTGACTGGATCCTTTCTATTCATATCAGTCACCAGACCCATTTACAGTTGTATGCCAATCTAGCCTTTTAAAATTACTCTAGATCATCCAGCAGCACTTTTGCAGGTTCCAAACTTTACAGGAAAAAAAAAAAACAAGCCAACCCTTGCTGGCTACCCACAATGGCTAATCTGTCGTAGGTGAGTTTTGCTGCTTTAACTCTGTCCACCTTCTCTTTACCAAGTTCTCAGGAGGCCCCTGACTTTTTGCTCTGATCTTCTGACAACCTCGTTTATAAAATCTGCTCTTAGCCAAAATTTTCTTTGTTCCTTGTCATGTTTTTTAGCCTTTTGAAATCTACTGTAGTTCTTTCTAATTTTTAAAGATGCCCAGTAAATTATTTAAAAAGAGATAAATGTGTACTACCAATAAGCAGCCTTAGCAAAATAATCCACCTGCAACATTATCTTGCACATTTAATTTTCTGAGCGGTCTCACATGCAGAGGAATAAGGCTTGTCAATGCATTAATGTCACCCATATATGGCCTGTTGATACAATACCTGTGGGCTTTCCCTAGGTCACCCAGGTGATGCTTCCTCTCTCTTTTCTGATGATACTTGTAGCCTGTATTCTTCCAGTTGAGCATCTCACTCAATATAAGCACCTGAAGTGCTTATCTCGGATCACTCAGTCTGAACTGTAATCTCTCTGAAGGCAGGGCCCACATACCAAGAGTCCCCTTTATGGGGCCTAACAGCATGCACAGAACATGGTTGGCAGTCAGGACCCCCTTGTTCTCTGATCTTATGGTGGCAAGGCATACCAGCTCTTCTTTCTGCCCCTCTTCTCCTTCTTGCTGCTCCCTCTTATACTCATATAAAAGAGGAAGAAGAATGAATGGAGGATTGGGGGCAGCTGGGCTCCTGTCCTATTCCCCTTCCAAGATGAAGGGGATCCAGGCCCTTTATTCCAGACAAAGGATCTGGGCATATAATTGAGGCATCACTTCTGGGGTGGGATGGATGGAGTGAAGGAGTCAAGGGGATGAACTGAGAGAGTATTTTAGGGGGAAACAGAACACCCAAGTCTAGCTAACCACCCACTACACCATCAATTTGGATGCACCCAGTCAAGAGGGAAACCATGGATATAGACTATAAGGCTAGAAGCTGAGGGCAGGAAACAATAGAGAGACCCTCTAAAGAGCAGGTTGTACAGTGGTTCCTAGGAATCTCCTATGCAGGTGACAGGGCAGGTGTTGCTGGGACTCTGAAGGGTGCATAGGGACAGTTATACACACTGTCATTACCCCAAGCGTAGCCCTAGCTGCACTCTTCAAAAGTGTGGCTGTTCCTCCAGGGGCAAGGAGGAAAGGGCAGGGCGGGCACCTCCCATGTGTTCTAGAATTGTGAAGCGTGCCCTGGTCAGGAATCGTGTACTTGTGTCTCTCCTCCAGCCTCCAGATAACTTTGCTCAGTGCATTGTAGGGCTTCCCAAGGCCCTGAGTTGCTCTAAATCAAGCTGAGGTTTTCTTCCAGAACCTTATATTTCCCTGAGGAAACCCCCTGCTATGATTTGAATATGGTTCATTCCCACCCAAACTTATGTTGGGGCTCAGTCCCTAACATAACAGTGTTGAGAAGAGGTAGGTTTTTAAAGAGATAGTTAGGTCATGGGGATACCACCCTAATGAATGGATTAATGCATTTCTGGAGAGACTGGGTTACTTCTCTTGAGACTAGTTTCATTCTCACAAGAATAGATTGTTACAAACAAGCCAGCCACAGTCCCCTGATCTCTCTTGTACACATGTTCTTTGCCTGCCTTTGCTTCCCCATCTACTTTCTGCCACAAGTTGAAGCAGCATGAAGCCCTCATCAGAAGCTAAGTATATGCTGGCATCATGCACTTAGACTTCCAGAACCTCGAGCGACAATAAACCTCTTGTTTTTATGAATTTCCCAGTCTCAAGGATTCTGTTATAGCAATAGTAAACAGACTGAGATATCGCATAAAGTGTACCCAGTCATCAGGGTATATTTCTCTGGTTATTTTCATCAGAGCACATCTTGGGGGCTGGAGGTCTGAAGGCAAACTGGCTCAGGTTAGAATTCCTTCCTGGGAGAGCAGTTGAGCCAGCTGATGAACTCTTACTTAGAGCTGGCAGTCTTGTCAAACAAAGGGCAGAGTCAGTTCTGTAATCCTTTAGCAGGAAGCAAAGCTTGCCTTCCTGTCATCCTTACTCCAGAACATTCAGATCTATTTCCTTCCTGGTGGTATAATGGTACCAAAAAAGTCAAATTTAGACACTTGGTCCTTTGAAGGATAATGTTGGTGTCTCCATCCAAGCCAATAACTCCATATGCAGGCAGATGTGCACACGCACACACTTAGGTCTATGTGCCCTGCGTACATGAAGACCATGAAAGGCATTCAACTCTCTCAGAAATCAGGAAATGTTGGCTCATTGCTTTTGTTAATGACATTTTCATTTTGGCTCTTTTTAAATGAATTTCCACAGTCTGAACATTGAGGGATTAGTCTAGGCCCCCTGTGGTTACCACCTAGCTGTTGTCACAGCCCCTCTGGGCCTCGATTTTCTCAGCTGTAAGGAGACTCCTCTGATGACTTGTGGCTCTAACATCCATTGCTTTTTTTATTATTTTTATTTTAGTTGTAAGTGGATACAATACCTTTATTTTATTTTTATGTGGTGCTTAGGATAGATCCCAGAGCCTCATGTGTGCTAGGCGAGCACTCTACTGCTGAGCCACAACGCCAGCCCTATTGCTTTTTTTTAAGCACTGAGAATTGAGCCAGCCAAAGATACCTGAGCTTGGGGCTGGGCATTTTATTTTCACCCTGGAGGGAGGGATACAAAAATAAATAGAACACGTGCCTCTAAAAATTCAGGACTTTAAATCCTCAGGTATTAGTTAATATCTTGTGGCTGTAAAACTCCATAGGGGCACCTTGGCCTACTGTGCAACCTGGAGAACTCCCAGTCCTGCTCTTTTATTCAGCCACAATTGGACATTTTGAGAAAAATCAACCCAGCAATCTCCTCATGTCTTTTTATTTGACAATCATGAACTCCTGTGGGTTTTTTTTACCATCACATTTTTTTTAGAAATTTACCCAGTCTCCCTTCTCAGTTCTTACTGCCCTGTCTTCTGGCTGGATTTTTTTTTTAAAAGTAGGCCCATGTGCAATGCACTATGACTCTTTTGGGGGCTGTTCGAGAACTACATGGGCCCTTGGCTCTGAATTTTGTTTAGAGTTGCCTTAAAAGATGTCTTATTTGAGCCAGGTACTGTGGTGCTCTCTTGTAATCCCAGTGGCTAGGGAGGCTAAGGCAGGAGGATTGGGAGTTCAAAGCCAGCCTCAGCAATTTAGCAAGACTCTAAGTAACTCAGCGAGACACTGTCTCTAAATAAAATAAAAAAAAAGGACTGGGGATGTGGCTCAGTGGTTAAAAAAAAAGTATTATTTAGAAATGGAGCATCTTTTCTCATCTAAAGAAACATAAAGACTGTTGAGATTGGTGGAACCAGAGAAAGTGAAGTCATTCAAGAGAAGAAAAGAAAAAAAGAAAATTCCCCTCTGCTAATAAGTTAGCAAAGGAAGCACCTGACCAGTGCTGATCCAGTATGGTAGATGCAAGACAGCTCACAAACTTTCCCTTTCTTTCAAAAGGGAACCACCTTCATGATGGCCGCTGCTCCAGACACAAACACACACCTCTGCCTCCTCCCTTTCCACATCCATACAGGGACCACACTTTTCATACATTGCCTGTTAATGCAACATTTTCTGTCTTCCCTCCCCACCTCCCTTCTTCCTTCTCTCCCTCTCCCCACCCCCTGCTGTGCTCTGTCACATTTTATGTATCTGCTACATGCCAAGCTAGTACAACATTAAGGGATGTATTTTTCTTTGCCCAGTAATCTTGGAAAATACTATGACTTGTAATTGTCTTTTTTTTTTTAATTTGGGGCCATGTGGTTTGAGGTAAGGTTGCTGGGGTAATGTCCTCCACTAGAAGAAACTCATGTGAAATTGGTTATAGAAAGTTTCAGACCAACAAGGAGTGACCAAGACATCCAGGGGTAGGCGTTGTTGGGATTTAACTGGAAAGAATTAGGCCACAGGGTGTTGGCAGTTTCATGAATAAGAAATTACTCTGATTCTGAGGTACAGGAAGGTTAATTGGCAGAGTTTCAGTGATGACTTCATTAAGTAAACATACATCTGTCCCCAGTATAATTTACATAAAGACAGAGAAGGGAGGAAAGAAAAGGAAGGAGTTGGTGGAGAGCTGGAAGGGACTGACACAGGGGATAGAGGAGTGGTAAACCCTGAGCCAGAAACCCATTCCCAAATCCATACACTCAGTAGAGGGCCTGTATGTAAGGGGAGGTGGCCCTTAGAGCAGCTTGCCTTCTTTTTTTTTTTTTTTTTTTTGATACTGGGATTGAACCCAGAGATACTTTACCACTGAACTACATAGGAAGCCCTTTTTATTTTGAGACAGGGTCTCACTAAATTGCTTAGGGACTGGGTAAGTTGCCAAGGCTGCCTCAAACTTGCAATCTTCCTGCCTCAGCCTCCCAAGTTGCAGAGATTATAGGCATATGCCACTGCACCCAGCAGCAGCCTGCTTTTTTATGATAAAAGTTTGTCAGTACTCATATAGACAATACAGAAAAACATTAAGAAAGAAACACATGTATATACTCATAATTTTACTAGTCAGAGGTCACCACTTTAAATTTATTGCTTTCTAGTCTTTTCCTGTAAAGGTTGTAGCATGGTAAGCTCATACTGTAGCTGCAATTTGATACCCATTTTGTCTGGCAGGATGGATCTCTCATGCTGGTTAAGAACATGTTGCGGGTCAGATAGCCTTGGGCCTGACTCCCATCTCCTGCCTCACTTGATAGCCTGGTGACCTTGGGAAATGCCTTTATATCTCTAAGCCTCAATTATTTCAATGGCAGAATGGGCATACTAATTTCACCACCTCATAGAGTTTTTGTAAGGATTAAATAAAGTCAGAAATTACTCCTTCTGTTTGTGAAATCACTTCCTCCTAAGAAAAAGAATATTAATTCAGCATTTATAGATGAGAGAGAACAGTTTGGTAAGGTTGCTTGCCTAGTGTCCACAGCTAAGGATGGCAAGAGATTCGTAGTGACAGATATTAGAATCCCCACCTCTTGCCGACCATGCTATACTGTTTAACTCAGAGGAAAATGGCTGGCTCACCCAGCTACTGAAAAGCAGTGCTGAAAATTTACTGAATTCAGAACCTATATGCTATGAGAGCCTTCCAAAAATTCCTGTAGGTCTGCTATTGTCTGAGTTTTACTTAAAACCATTTCTTCCTGTGGCCCTGTACTACATTTAGTACTGGTGAGTCAGAGCCAGGACTGGGCATGTGTGTTTGCTGGTCCCTGTGGTAATTACACAGTAATATGTTTTCAAAGACCAGAAGAGTCTCTGGAGCTTTCCTAGAATCACAAATATATGATGCCCAGAGAAAGTGAGGAGAGGAGGTATCAACAGCAATATGGATCATGTGTTCCAACGCTCCCCATTCCTATCTATCCTTAATGATTTTAACATTGAGATGGTTTTACCTTGCCCTTGGCCCTCACCCTTTTGCCCTTGGCATAACTAAGATGATACCCTTGCCGGATTCCCCAACTACTTATTATTTCACCAAGTTGAGCCCATCCATCTCCCTTCTACAGTCAATCCTGGATGACAAGGAAATGCCTGGCTATCTGGAACCAGATCAGGAATAAATGCCATTGATTACAGTTGATTATATTGTTGCCTCCATCACCTACAGAGTGACAGTGTGTGAGAGATAAATAAATAGTAGCCAATTTGCAAAACAAAACAAAAAACCTCTATTCCAGTTTATCACATGTGACATGGTACATCTGATCCATGAGGGACCTCAAAAATGGTCTGCCAGCCTCAGCATAGAAACGGGTAGAAGAAGGTATAGAACCTGAACTGGCTGCAGCAGACCCTCAGCCAACATTTTGTTGAGATCTCTCACCGGCAGCAGATCTGATTTTTTTGTCTTCATAGTGACTCTCTTCAAATCACTTAGTTATTCAGCAGATTAAATCTTAATTGCAAATGTGGTTTCAGCATAGGAGTACCATTGTGCTTGCTGGTTTCAGGCCATTTTTGCTGAGCTGTACTTTTCCAGAAGGCTGTTACAAATTTAGAAAGGGGGAAATAGTGTTTCCTTTGTCGATCAGAATTTTATTATGCCAAATGAATTTATTCTAGTATTTGTTTAGAGGTGCCAAATCTGACATCCCTGGAGAGAGAATTGCTCATTTTTTTTGTTTTTGGAGAGATTCTCCAAATTGTCCACGCTGTGCATAGAAAAAATTGTCTGTGGTCCTTCTGTGAGAGGACAATTTGCCAACAGTCTTATCTGGTCTAATTTTGATTATTTTTTCAGAGACCCAAGAAACCACCACCTCCGTCTGCTCCTGTCATCAAACAAGGCGCAGGTAATAAATATACCTTTCAATTCAATAAAATAAAGTTACACATCTTTCTTTTGCATATATTCAAATTGTCCATGGTAGAACTCAAGATTCCTGGATTAAAATGCCACAGATTGCCACATTGGGAAATTATGATTTGGTCTCAGCAGGCAGGTTTCAAATATACTGCTGCTTTTCCTAAACAAACAAACTAAAATCACTAAAACATGTCCCTGATACTGTGCAAAAATGGGAACTCCCCAAGAGAATGGTCAAAAGAACTTCAAAATAAATGAGTTTTGTGTTTTGTTTTTAATAAACTCCTTTTGAAGAAAGAACCTAATATTGTCCTGCTTCCCCTGTGCCTAATGGAGAGAGTCAGCCTAGGGAAGATTGTTTCCCTTGGGCCATAGTGTCATTGCACACATATGGCCTTGCTGGATTTTCAGTGTCTGTCCTCTGTGGTTAACCAAAATTTGTACTTCCCTCACTTATCCATCCCCCAACAAAAAGATGGTTGTTTTTAGCCATGAATACTTTTAATTCCCCGTTCTTTTTTAAACTTGAAGAGTCTAATTCACTTTTTCTGTATAATTCAGATATTAAGATTGAATAATATAGCAAGAATTGATGTTATTAGACTTTTGGTAACTCATTGCACATGAGATTTTCATACATAAAGAGAATAATTCATATTTCCCAACAGAACTCCTCTTTAAAATTGTTACAGTAAATTATGGGGAGAAATTCCTCCATGAGTAACTAGCTAGGTAAGTGGCATTTTAAAAAGTAACAACTAAAACAGAATAGTAGGGGTATTTTTAGTTCTATAAACTCACAGTTATGATATTTCTATAGCATTTAAAGTATGAGTAAATTTCCAGATTGTTTATACATTTATTAAGAATTTTTTAAAATGATTTTTGACCCACCAAGTTGGGGAGAAAAAATTAACTTGACCCCAGATTCCTTTGCCGTTCCCTCAGGCATAATTGAGAATTACAGAGATTAAGCCCTGAAATGGGATGTTAATTACATCTCCTGCTTGGCCTTCATCTGTGCTGGCATTGAACAGTTCCATTTTGCCACCTAGTGGTTCTGGCTATATAAATATTTTATTGTGTTGAGATTAAAACAGGCTATTTATGTGTTTTTCTCTGAGAACCCTTTCTCCTGGAGGCCTTGGTAACCATTGGAGACTAAGGAGATAGATCAAGTGGTCCACAGCTAAGGCAGCCTAGAATGTAGTTAACTAAGATTGGATTCTTCAAGATGGTCCAATTGTTGATTTTTTCTGTATCTCTAAGAATGACAGTGAACTTCTTCATTAGCATTAGGAGACTACATTGGTAGCATGGTAGGCAAATTCTTATCCTTTTGAAACAATTTCACCAATATTGTGAAGGGACTCTGGGGGGGCAAAGCAAAATGGCATTTCATCTTCCTAGACTACTTCTGCTAATTTATGAAGGATCTTGGTAACTGATTTGAGGTTAGGAGGTAGAGAGTTATTAAAGGGATTCAGATGAAGTATGTGTTCAGTAGATTCTTCCTTGTAGGTCCTGGAATTTCTACCATTGTACTACACTCCCAGAACCTTTTATTATTATTTTTTTAATTTTAAGACAGGATTCTCTCTAAGTTGCCTGGGCTGGCCTTGAACTTGTGATCCTCCTTCCTCAGCCTCCTGATTAACTGGGATTATAAGCATGTGCCATAGCAACCAGTTGTGAATATTTTTTAAGGTTCTCTTGGCCTCAGAGGCTGTGTAATTGAGATTTTAATACCAAGCACCCATTTTAGAGCTGGTCATGTGAAAAGGCTGTCAGGCACTCAACCATGTCTATAAATAAGAGAAATATTTTTGATTGGTTTGTGCTCTAGTTATTTCTGAAGTTCTCTTATATGCCTGAGGCTAATGGCACCAGTAAGGCTAATGGCACACATGGTCTTTATTTTACTTTCTGTGGTGCTAAGGTAAGGGAGCAACTGCAGTCTGCATGGGTAAAGATGAAATGCAAAGTGGTGCATTTAGGAAAATGTAATAGTTGAGAGATTCAGCAGAAAGAGAAGAGTTGTAGAGAGAAGCAATGTAACATCTCTGCACATCCTTCAACTTAAAATTTTGTTGTAGGTACTACTGCTGTATTACAAGCCACTCCAATTTTAGTGGCAGAAAATAAGAATCTTCTTATGCTCACAGATACTGTGGGTCAAGAATGTGAATGGGGTATGGCCTGCATGACTGTTCCATCAGGTCTGGGCCTCAGTTGGAAAAGCTGGACTAGCTGAGGCTGGAGGATCCACCTGGAAGTTGGCTACTTCACTCACATATCTGGCTTCCCATGGCAGGGGTACCTGGAAGACTGGGCTCAGCTGAGCTTGTAAGCCATATCTACGTATGGCTTCTGCAGGATAGTTGTCTTCTTACATGGAGACAGACTAGTATTCTAACAAAGTATTAGCTACATGGACTTTTATGAGTTGCTTTTGAAATTACATAGTATCACTTCAACCACTGGCCAAAGCAGTTACAAACCTGTCCACATTCCTGGAAAAGAGATATAGATCTCGCCTCTTAATGGGAG
This sequence comes from Ictidomys tridecemlineatus, assembly GCF_052094955.1. Classification (NCBI taxonomy): domain Eukaryota; kingdom Metazoa; phylum Chordata; class Mammalia; order Rodentia; family Sciuridae; genus Ictidomys; species Ictidomys tridecemlineatus. Next base: position 64,811,211 of record NC_135478.1, on the reverse strand, counting down.
GTTTATCAAACAATTCCAAGCCATGTTTTAAAACTACTACAAGATGGAATCCAGTTCCCTGTGAAATCACTTATTATTATAGAGCACAATATCCAGTGACCCCTTATTTTTGAATTTTGATGAGTGACTCTATATGTTCCCCATCCCTACTTAGTGACTATTTTTATGCCTAAGAAGCCAGGTTTAAATATCAGAAAATGTTAGTGGTGTTCTTATGAATAGAGAATGTATAGGCAAGCAAACATAATGAAATGGGCTAGAAATGACTTCTGCTCTGTTTCTAGCAACTCATGTTAGCCAAGTTATGCCAGCATCCACTCAAGAGGAAAAAAATCAATTGACTTTCCTATACCTGATAAATACTGAAATGCTGGTGTGTCTTATAAATGAATAGAGAAAATATTTTCTGATAACTCTTGTCCTTTCCCTCCCAGGTACAACAGAGAGAAAACATGAACTTAAAAAGATACCTCCTGAAAGACCAGAAACGCTGCCAAACAGAACAGAAGAAAAAGGTATGGAATTAATTCTTCATTGGCACTTCTAGAACAGCAAGAGACAAGGCTGTCTGTCATAGCACTAGTTTGTATTACCCATAGAATTTGCTTTTTCTTTGAAATATGGTAATTTTGAGTTTGTTTTGATTGCTTTTAAGTATCCCATTTCTTTTTTAAAAAATATTTTTAGTTGCAAATGGACAAAATACCTTTATTTAATTAATTTATTTTTATATGGTGCTGATGATGGAACCCAGTGCCTCACACATGCTAGGCAAGTACTCTACCACTAAGCCATAACCCCAGCCCTAACATCCCATTTCTAAGGAAACAGGAGATGGCTGTATGGCACTCCATAGGGCCAAAATTTTTCATCAAATGAAAACTAATCAGACCAGTCACTTAACATATTGGGATTCTTCTGTAATATTTTTGCCATCACCACCCTGCCCATGCCCTGAAGTCAGTGGACTATCAGAGTATATCTGACAGTATCTATTCATCGTCTTCCCTGTGCTTAGTGCCCAGAGTGCTCGTTCACCCTTTTTTTTTTAAAAAAAAAAATATTTTTTAGTTATAGGTGGACACACTGTCTTTATTTTACTTTATGTGGTGCTGAGATGAAACCCAGAGCCTCACACATGCTAGGTGAGCACTCTGCCTCTGAGCCACAACCCCAGCCTGCTCCTGCTCATTTACTCTTGATGGGTAGACTTGGCTTAATGAAATTCCCATCCAAACAAATGAAAACTTTCTTCCTTGGTCACTGCTGGGCTCTTGATTCTGGCTTAACAATGTTGCAGACATATGTCCTTGGCCCAGAATATTGGGAGTCAGATAGCGAGTGACACAGGAGTACTGGGGAAAGCAGCTTAGTGCTCACTTTTCTAAAGGTGGTCAGAAATATCATTGGCAGGGAAGTGGCTCAACACATCTTACACAGGTTTACAAATGTGTTTGATTCCCACTATGTCGAGTGTATCTCCCCAAAAAATCTGCATGCTGTGAAAGAACTCCTTTTATTAGGTGCCTAATATTTGATTGATCATACATTTTTATGGGAAAAGTGCTGTTATTATTCTGTACAGGAGGCAAGCAAATTCCATTTTAAAAAGTAGTTATTTTGAAGTCATAAGAGAAATGCTAAATTAATGAATACAATTATTTAGAGGTGCTCCTTGGCAGCCTCATGAAATTTTATTGTGAAATTTAATATTTTATATCAGCCCTCTAAGTTTTACCAACATTGCAAGCTATTAAGGATCTATACCTCTTGCTTTCACAGTGAACTGGTAGAATTTGAGTCATGGAACCTCATTGTGAAAGCCACATCTGTATCACACATCACTGAAAAAAAATAGCCATTGAATGTATACTAACAAAATCATGTGTGGTGAAATAACCAAACCATCCCCTGTCCTCATGGAGGATACATGACTTGTGTCTAGGTGATAGCCAGGCTCCATGATGAGGACATCTTCCTACAGTGGCCCACGCTGACTTACTTATGGGCTAACTTGTGAGCAACCACTTTCCTTGGCTGGCCAAATGGCTGCACACCCCTGGTCCCTTTCCTCTCATGAGTCCTTGTTCTATGCCACAGTGGGTCAAAGAGGCAGAAGTCTCCGTCAAAAGCAATAGGGAAGCCAGGAAATCAGCTCTGTCCCGAAACTAGGTATGTTCATTAGGGCAGCACACACCCTCTCTCCCATTCGTCCTGCTGGCTATTAGAGTTCCTGTCCTTATCCTAGTCCTGTTGCCCAAGAGGAGTCATACCCCTGCTTAACATGTCAGATGAGCCTTCCTCTGGCACCAGAATGCCAAAAAGTGAGTTCCTAGCATTCCTGGTTGGAGGGTGTTTCCCTAAAGAAACATTGAGGGGGTGAGCAAGATGAGAGCTACACAATATCTGATGAGGTGCCAGTCAGCCTGGGCACCCAAACATGGAGTCTAAGTCAACCCAGGGAACCTACCTATGATCTAGTGGGCAACTCTCAAGTTCTGTATTTATCAACAAGAATGTGGATATATGCTTTTTGCACATACTTGGGGCAAGGCTAGTTGGGAAAAGAAAACTTGAAGCTGTCATTGAACACTGCCCAGTCTGGCCACCAAATCGGGTTTCAACTTCATCCCAATAGCCCTGACTCCAAAGAGCTTTGGAAGCCATATATCTTGAGAAATCCCAATTTACTGTCCAAGTTCAAACTGTACACAAAGAGAATCTAGAAGAATTGTTCTCCCAAATGTTTCCCCCTTTTACTGTCTCATAGTCCTTTTTAGAAGCAGACCCGAGAGGTTTCAGGCCTTATCTCTCCCCACACCCAGAAGCAGGTCCTGTAGGTCATTTATCAAACCCATCAAACACCTACTGAGTATCAACTATATGCTAGCAGCACAGGCCTCCTAGGGAGATGAGCAGATGTGGGAGAGGCCCACAGCCTAGGGCTGTGCCAAGCATGCAAACACCCATAAAATGTCCCAGTGGAGCCTGTTTATAAAGGGCTGCCTTTAATGCTTAGGTGAGGAAGGAAGAAGTCTTCTTTGGAGTGTGGGTCCAGCTGTTGAGTTGGGAGCATGATGGTGTCACATTTCAGCTGGTTTTGATGGGTGAATAGGAGCTTGCTGAGGGTGGGCAGTAGCCAAAAGGACACTCCAGGCAGAGGGACCAGCACGAACAAAAGCCTGGAGGGAAGGGAACAGGGAGATTACATGGCTTTGTAGGGCTTTTTCTCACTTGACAAGGAATAAGTGATACTCTTTGCTACCAATTCCACCTTCAGAAATGGCATCAGTGATTTTTTTTTAAAGCAGGAAATAAGCAATCTGCATCAAAGTACTGTTACTTACACTAGATCCATCTGTTTTCTTTATTCTTTGTTAAACAATGACTTAAAGAAAGACCAGAGAGAGAGCCAAAACTGGACTTACAGAAGCCCTCCGTTCCTGCCATCCCACCAAAAAACCCTCGGCCACCTAAGACCAATTCTCTCAACAGACCTGGTGCACTGCCCCCAAGAAGGCCAGAGCGACCAGTGGGCCCACTGACTTATACCAGGTACTGCTTCTCTCTCACCAAGGGGTGGGCATGTGATGGGTACAGGACACAATGAGGTGCTACAGACCTGCAGAGGGAGAGAGAAGGAAAGAGAAAAGGGGATCAAACTTCACTTTTCTACTTTGTAGCAAAATTGCATGAAGATGCTGGCCACTTCTGTCCAGTGCTGAAAAAGTGGGTGCAAGGTTTGGGGCACAGTCTGGGATTTAGGATTAGCAGGTGAGGCTCAGGCACACAGCATCTAGGCCCTTCCTACACACAGGGATTTCCCTGGCTTTGTTAGAATAAGGCAAGCTGTCCTGCAGACTGGAGACGTGGGTAGCACACCCACCTTCATCCCCTGGGTGTCAAGGTAGCCTCGGGTATGCATAGCTCCCTTACAGCTGTGTCCACTGACCCTGTCACTGTTCTGTGGGGCCCCATTCCATACCCCAACCTCCTTCTGCTCTTCACTACATGGCCTGTTGTAGAACCCAGAAGCTGGCATGGCAGAAATCTTCCTAGTATACATGTCTCTGAGCTCTAAGACCCTCAAAGTCTTGGGAAATGCCTTTTTAAGGGACATATTTGAGATGAAAATTCCTTCACTGACTGACTGAATGCATATTTTAGTTATGTGAGATCAGAGTTTGTGTGCATTCCAGAACTGAGGTGCCTACCACAGATCAAGGAATTGTTGAATTCTCTTCATAGGTTTATTGCCAAAACTTTCTACCATTGTATATGTGTATTATACATGTTGGTATAATACACCAGAGCAAGTCAGTGACCCAGAGGTCTTCTTGTGCACTGTCAACACATTGGGGTTTTGTTCTTATAAACTAAATTTGCATGTTAAGAGTTGTATGGGGCTTCTGAGCTCTCACATTTGAGTCAGGCCTCCAGGCTGGAATCTCAGCCTTCCTCATAGGTGAAGTGTGAGTCTCAGCAAGTCATTTCCCTCTCGCCTCACTTCCCTATCTGTAGATTGAGGATGATAATGGAATGCACCTAAATAATCCCCAAATATGAAGCCTCATGCCTGTAAATCAACAATATTTTCAATGTCATTTTTATTGTTGCCTATTGAACTGGGCTAACCTTCAGTAAGACAAAAAGATCTTGTTTACTTTAAAAATGTTTTTTTTTTAATTGTGGTAAAATGCACATAACATTAAATGTACCATCTTAACCATTTTAAGTGCTCTGTTCAACAGCATTAAGTACTTTCACATTGTTGCATAACCATTTCAAGAACTCTTTTCATCTTGTAAATCCACAATTCTATACCCATTAAACAACAACTCCCCAATTTCTCTTCCACACAGCCTGGACAAGCACTGTTCTTTTTCCCATCTCTATGAATTTGACTCCTTGTAGGTACCTCATATAAGTGAAATCAGACAGTATTTTTATGTCTTTTTATGACTGGCTTCTTTCACTTTGCATCATGTCCTCAATGCTCATCTGTGTTACAACATGGCTTATTTACTTTTTTTATTAAAATTTTGTTTTGTAGTTGTAGATGGACAGCATGCCTTTATTTTATTTATTTGTTTATTTTTATGTGGTGCTGAGGATTGAACCCAGTGCCTCACATGTGCTAGGCAAGTGCTCTACCACTGAGCTACAGCCCCAGCCCTTCCTTTACTTTTAATAACAACAACAGAAATGCACCCCTCCCCCGCTGTCCAAATATGGAGGCAGATCACAATGTGGATGGTTGAAAGATGTCAAAATCAACCAACAGTGGTGGTTGCACACATGCCTATGTGCAATGGAGCCCCCTGCCCAATTGAGCACAGAGCTGTGGTCATCTCAGTGACATGTGAGCCCACTTAAGTAGCAACAGGTTTACCTGTGTCATTCTTCAGGTGTCTACCAAGGTCCAATGCAACAACTATTCCTGGCAATGGCCTTTGGGGAAAGGAATGAGTCTTGGCTCCTTTTGAGCTGGTCACAGCCCTATAGTCATGCTCTCTTCTACTGGCTGATAGTAGAAGGCTCTTTGCACATGTGCATGATGAGGCCACTTCACAGTCCCAGTGACTAGAGCAAGAGTCATATTAGTAGTGTGGTTGGCCCAGAAGCTAGCACAGCAGACGGGAAAGGTTTAATAAACCTAAGTGCTTCCGAGAAGAATATGAGCTATTCAATCAGGGAAAAGATGTGGAACAAGAAAGGTCAAATTCACTACAGCTGGTGCAAGGAGAGCTGAAGCTCTATGCTGCCAAATTGGGTTAGCCTTTGGGGGCTGCACACATTTCAATGAACTTAATAACAATTTCCAAAATATTCCTGCTGCACCTTCTAAAGATTTGAATGAAAGATCATTTGCATTCTAGAGTTTCCCTTGGCCCTCAGGTTATGGGATAGGTATAGCTTTGTAAGCTAGGGGAAATGTGTCATCCTGACCGAACTTGTGAGCTCTCAGAGGCCCCATTTACTTCCTGCCTCTACCTAGCTCTCCTCTTATCTTGTTTTCCTAACTCCAGTTGTCAGGAGTATGGACCACCAAGGAAGATATACAAGAGGGCTTTGTACAGAAGTCAGTGGGAAATGCAACTTCTTAATGTTGTATATGTCATCTGAGCAGTGTGGGAGAGGGAAGCCAGCTCCCAGCCCCACCACTCATCTTCTGGCTGCCAGCTGCCAGTGCACTAGTTTGCAAAAAGGCCTGGAGAGGGAGAAAAGACCTGGGATTCCTGCACAGCTGGCTGAAGGAAAGGCAGTGCCTTCTCTAACTCAGTGGTTCTCAGTCTAGGGCAGGCCTCAGAACCAACTGGCGACCTGTTCAAAGCAGATCGCTGGACCCCACAATGCAGTTGCTGACTCAGTAGGTTCAGGGTGGGCCTGGGAATTTGTGTTTCTTATAAGCTCACGGCTGCTATTGCTGCTAATGAAGTCAAGACTATGAGAACCACTGTTCTGGTTTCTCCCAAGTTGGTGATGGTGCTTTCCCTTTCTTCCCTGGCCACCTCTCACACACCTGCTAATGCTCCATGACTTCTGTGCCCAATCAGCACGCCCCCCTGTGGAAGCCTTCTCTTTTCTCTCATGATTCCTCTCTCCTTCAAATGCCTGACACCATGTTTAGCCTAGTGCTGGGCACCATGCTGTGCCACTTGGGATGTGCACACCCCCGGACTCCTTTACCAGATTTAAAGCAGATCAAGAGTGTGTTTTGTCATCTCCACATGCCTTACAGTGTCGAGCATATGGTAGTGGCTCATTTAACAAACACTTGTTGGATGCCATGGTTCCTTAAAGGGGAGGAGGTGCCAGTGCTTATATTTTGTTCTATTTTGCCTCTCTTCTGTCTTCCTTCCCAGCCTCTGTACAGGCTCCTTAGCATGTGTGTCTTACATTCTAAGAAATCTAGTGTGATCGATTTCAACAGGCAAAAAAAAAAAAAAATTAAATCAAAGAAATGCTTATTATTTCTTAGTACTTAATGCACTTTAATTTTTTTTTGCTACATTGGACAACTGATATATACACTTACCTGTTAATGAACTTGTTTTCTTCTGCTAAATTAGTTGATGTAGGAACATAAACTGAATTCAGATTTATGTAACAGATCCTCTGAAGAAAGGGTATTGTGTGCTATTTGAACCCAAATCTTTTCCAGAATTTGCTGGGCTGGATGGATGGATGCACAGACAGAAAGATGCTTGAACAGAAGGACACACAGTCAAATTGGCAGCTCTTGCTGGGAACTAGGCATCAGCTCCAGCTGCCGTGTCTGGGCCTGAGCACCTCCTCACCAGCCAGCAAGCTTGCTACCACGTGGTATTTTAGAAGAGACTGTCACTTTCTCTTTAAACAGGAACAAGCATCCCTGAGGGAAAAAAGGAATATGTAAGTTTAGGAAGACTATAGTCTTTTTAAGATAGATTCACTTAACACAAATGTATTGAGGGGCTACCGTGTGCCAGCCCCTGCTCAGATGGCCCAGTTCACTTTTTAGGAATTCCATCTAGGAAGATCAGAAGGACACCAGCCAGCAGTTTATGTCCAGTTTGAGCAAGTGGAAGCACACATTAAGGACCCTCAGATGTTTACATCCTTGACCACTAGTAAGAATGTTCCTTCAATTTCTAGAAAAGTAAGTTAGTATGGAATTTAAACAGGGATAAGATACTTCAAAAATTATTATAAGAATTGATTTAAAAATTCAATAATAATAAAATGGATATTCCCCTAGGCCATAATTATAGTCTGGGCCTTGGGGATGTCTTAGTTATTATTTCATAGTATATAAAAGTAGGCTGTACTTATCTAGCCCACCACATAACTAAGGTGTTTGGGGTGCAAAGAGCATTCTTTCTACCCCTTGAGAAGATGGGGGCTCAGAAATATAAAACTTACTCATTTTGCTATTTGAACATGAATATATTACAAATAACTGTCCATACCTAAATCTGTGTGCCTATTCACAGATGAATTTATGAGGTTATGTGTTTAATAATGTATATAAAACTTTTGGGGGGCTGAGGTTGTGGCTCAGAGATAGAGCGCTCACCTGGCATGTGTGAGGCACTGGGTTCTCTCCTCAGCACCACATTAAAATAAAATAAAGACAGTTGGAGCTATAGCTGAGTGGTAGAGCACCTGCCTTGCATGTGTGAGGCACTGGGTTCAATCCCTCAGCACCATATAAAAATAAATAAATAAAGATATTGTGTCCATCTACAACTAAAAAATGTTTTTTTTAAATTAAAAAAATAAAGATTGTGTCCACCTATAACTAAAAAATACATATTAAAAAAACTTTTTAAGGGTGTTTTTTTTTAGAATGCCTTTATTTAATGTGTTTATTTTTTATGCAGTGCTAAGGATTGAACCCACCACTCACACGTGCTAGGCAAGTGCTCTGCCACAGCCATAATGTGTATAAAACTTAATGAAAAATAAGTTCAGACACCTTTGTGAAAAGAGCTCTTGAGATTTGGGAGAAGGGTACTTTAGAAAAAAAAAAGAAAAACTAATGAAATGGTGGAGAGAAGCAGGTTGCCCTCAGCTCTAGTTAGTGCCTACAGTGGGACGTGGCAAGCCAGAAACCTGAGGGCAGAGCAGGTGTGTGGCCTCAAAGGAAAAGAAACAGATTTGTTAATCTTCCCCAACTCAGACATCCCAAGTTATAATTATATTTCTTTTTCTTCCCAAAGAACAGGGAAGTTGGAGCAGGACGTTGGCCCTGAATTGGGGTGGGGGAGCTTTGCCTGTTGCCTGCTGCAAGCTCATGTGTTCTGAGGGGCAGGCAACTGATAGGATTTGGTATCCAGGGTTGTAACTGTTAGACAGAGAGTGTGGGATGAAGGGGAAGGAAGTGCAAACAGGAATGTGAGGAGGAAGCCAAGCAGGCACGGCTGGAGTGGGAGAAGTTGCTGATCAGAAGGAAGTACAGGAGCTGGTGATCAGAAGGGGAGGTTGTTGCTTATAACTTTATAGATGCGGCTGTTCCAAAGATGGGCCTATCCCCAGCAGGGTAGGGCATGAATGTGGGCAGCTGAAGGTGAATGAATGAAGGTCATAAGGGCTGAAGGGATGGGGAGCGATTTCCATGTGATCATCATAGATATGCTCAGGAAGATGGCAAGAGCTGGAGGAGAAAGCCAATGTTTTTCAATGCAGTGTCCTCCCATTGTGATCAGGGAGTTGATGACACTTCGTAATAAGAAGATTCAACCATGTGTAGCAGGTGGTATGAGCCTCAAAAGAGAGTGTTCTTGAAGTGGATGGGGGATGTGACCTTGATGTTGTAGTAGCAGAATTGTTCCACCCTGTGTTAGGCAGAGCCAAGTTAGTAAGTATTCCTCATATTGGCTGGTGGCTGAGAGCATCAAGATGGAAGTGGGCCGTTTGTTGAGGAGAGTTGGTTACCAGGGCTCAAACCTCCCAGAGGGCATTGTCCATTGATTTTGGATATGGAAGCTGGCATCAGAAAAGGTAATTCTAAAAGACAGTGGAATGAACTGGACATAATTTTCCTATGTTCACATATGAGTACAGCACAGTGAAACTCCATATCATGTACAACCACACAAGAATGGGATCCTAATTCCATGTATGTATAATATGTCAAAATACATTCCACTGTCATATATATCTAAAAAGAACAAATACAATAACTTAAAAAAGAAGAGGTAATTCTAGAAGAGGGATAGTTGGATGGTAGGAAAGCCTGAGGATATGGGAAAGAGGCCCAGTGACCTCTTCCTATGCCCCTTGGAGATGACCTGTTGCTTTAAATGTTAATCACATCACATGTACTTTTCCTGTGAAGAGCTAGAGGCCATGGCAAGAAGGTACAGTGCATGGGAAGGTGCAGTGCAATGGAGTTGCATTTTTTTCCACACCAAGTGATGCTGGAGCCCTGTCTTCATCCTGTTTTGTAGAAAGGAAGGGAAGTACTTTTAAAAAAATTTAAAAATCACACAAGGCATCACTAGGAATCTTTGAAAAGAAATTTAGAGCAATCGCATAATTCGAACTCAAAATGAAGGCCTGAGCATCCAAGAGCACGTTTCACCTGCCAACTCAGGGAACATTTGCATGTACTTCCACACTAGCTTTCTCTGATTTCAGAGAAACACAGGGAGGTAAGTGACTAATGAGCTCAGAGGCATTTTAGCTTGAGACAAAGATTAAGTAGATACTTATATGCCAAGCATCAATGAAGTGCTTAGGGAAGGGCAGAACTTCCTGGTTCCTAGCCATACACACACACACGCTCACACATTTTTTTAATAGATGTCTCTCTTGAGACCATCTTACCAGTATGGGAGTTAAGTTTTTCTTTAGATTGACCAAGGCAACCTGACTACTTATTCACCAAAGGTTACAACTCAGCAGGAAATATATGTCCAGGTTATGATGTCCCTGAGGTGAATAGCTCCCGCATCCACAAAAGAAAGCATTAATAAAATAGACCTTTGCTCTTCTTAGGTATAAAATAATCAATTGATGAATTTTAAAAGGGAAGGAAAAACTGGTGAGTGAGCCTTGCAAATGTTCCCTGAATTGGCAGGTAAGATGTGTGCTTGGCCGCTTTAGGCCGTCATTTGAATTTGGATTACTAGAGTGCTCCAAATTTTTTTTCAAAGATTCCTAGTAATGCCTTGTATGGTTTTTTTTTTTTGGAGTGTTCCCTTTTCTACATGTCAGGAATGAAGACATGTCTTTGGAGAATTCGGGAGGGAGGTCTAGGCTAGAAATTATGGAGGGTGGGTATCTTTGATTCATAGATGGCAGTAAAAGCATGGAATGGATGCAATCACTCTAGGAAATTATGGAGAGGAAGAGATGGGGAGAGTAGAGGTGACTATTTATAGGGTAGAGAAAGAATTAGAAGCTGTCAGAAGGGTAGGGAAAGCAGGTTGTCATGGAAGTTAGAAGAAGAGAGTGTGTAGCAACAACTGATCAGTGGTTCTCATGCCTGGGCATGCATCGAATCATGTGGGGTGAGTTGAAAAGTTGGCATGAAGCCAAGCATCTGCGAACTTACCTTGTAAGAAATTAACTGGACAAAAGAACAGAAAATAGATGCTTGATGTGAATTCAGTGATAAGAAAAGCTTTCTCTGTGTGTTTTTATGTTTTTAGTTCATTTATTTCAGATATTCGTCAAATGCCTACATTTGGCCAAGTCCCCTTCTAAGAGATGGAAAAGTCACTTGGCCAGGCCAGACATAGCTCCTGCCCACCCACTGCTTGCTTGGGCTTTGGAGCCTGGCACAACAGGATAGAAACCCTACACTTCTTCTTACATAGCCTTTGACCTTGGGCAAGGTGCTCACTTCCTTGAGTCTGTTTCCCCCTCTGCAAAATGACACTGGAGGGGCTGGGGTTGTGGCTCAGTGGCAGAGCACTTGCCTAGCATGTGCAAGGCACTGGGTTCAATTCTCAGCACCACATATAAATAAATAAAGGTCCATGAACAACTAATAAAAAAATTTTTTTAATGACACTGGAAGGCTACCTTGCTCCTTTTTATCTCCTTTGAAAGAGCTCAGCGGATAACTTTGATGGAAGAGGGGTTCCAACACAATGGCAAGCGGGTCATGCTCTGGAGCCCCAAGAGAGTAGAGATATAGATACCAGACAGCATATCAGGAGCAGCCACCCCTAGAAGCAGCAACAGGTTTGGCACTCTGGGGAGGCTGGGACCTGAGGGAGGGGAGTTGAATTATGGAGCACAGAAATCCCAAAAGGTTGGGGGAAGCACCTTTTAATATTTTAGGGTTTTCTATATTACTTACTGACATGATTTTATTTGTATGTATAATCTTCTTTCTTTCTACCCACATGTAGACTGAATCCTATTTGTTGCAAAAAGAACCGACAGTATTGACAGGATTTAGCCATGAGTGACATTGATTTTCCTGCTACTGATGACCATAATGAGGCAGTGAAACACTAGGAAGTATTAACACCTTGACACCCACACAGCACAGTACCATTTGATTTCTGTCACACTTCTTTCATGGACTATTTCTCTAAATACTCTTTCTCCAAGCTGCAACCCACAAACTGTTTTCAGAGTTGTAAAATGATAGGTTCTTCTTTGTCCAGACACAGGTCAGGAGTTGGGCTCAGCCTCTTTAAAGCCCTTTGAACCTCTTCGAGCTTCCAAGCTGAGGCATTGCAGATGAGGTCTACAGACAGCATCCTCTTTTTGCCTTAGAGGGTTAATGGGGCTTGTTGTGCCCTGCATGGGCTCTGGAGGGAAGCCTTCTTCCATGTATACTTAAAGAGTGTACATAAAGAACAGAAATTTGGAGAGGAATTGAGTGAGCAATGCCCATCACCTTCCAACATGTCTTCACCATCTATAAATAGAGAGCTTGTTTGTGCTCCTCTGGACAAGGACATGCAATGCAAAGGGACAGCTGCCAGGAAAACCACTGATTCCTGTTTCTTGTGCCTCTGGCCTCACTCAGGTTGTCCCAACTTAAGTGGGACCGCTTTTGCAATCCCAAAGTGCTTTTGATGCCTGGAGACATTTTTGGCCACCAGATGGGCACATAGGGACTCCACAGATCTCAGCAGGGGCTTTGGATCTATATTTCTGGGAAAGGGGAGGGAGGCCCTCCATCTGATGAGTAAAGAAAACTGGAGTTCCTGCTGCTCCTATTTTGTTCTTTCCTGATGGAAAGATCCAACCTCCACAAAAGTCACATGCATCCCGGGGCAGAACGCTTCTGAAAGACTGACTTCACATCTGCTGTCTTCACAGATGGTCCAAAGCCTCTTGTAGTTGTTATTTTGAGAGGAAAAAAAATCTCTTGGAGCACAGAACATGTGCATGTGGATGCTTGTCTTTATTATTGCCATCCCAAGTATAGTGGGGAAAGATTGGCTTGGGCATCAGAAACCTTCCATCTGGTTTCAGCTCTGCCACCAATCAGCTCATAGCCCTGGGCACATCCCTTCCCTCCACCGAGCATAGGACCCTTGCCTGTAACAGAGTGGGGCTTGATCTGGGTAGGGCTCTGCCCAGCTTCATGGAGCCGAGGTCTGATATTCCAGAGAGGGCAGCAAAGAGGAGTGCTCACTTGCATTGACTGTAAATCTTCAGGTTCATTATTGGACTGAGACCTTGGAGGTGAGCAGTGATTCCTCCTGACTTTACATTAGAATAGGGTGATAAGTAAGTTTGCTGAGTGGAAGAGAGAAAGAAGACAGGGTGATTCAGGTGGTTTCTCTGTGGTCTGACATTTGATCTCTGCCATTGTCTATATGAGTGAACAGCTCCTGGGGAGGATGAGAAGTGGTAAAAAGTTAGTGGATGCATAGCATGTGCGACAGTGGTTGCCTGCAGATAGACAATGGGGCTTTTCTATTTCTTTTCCTTTTTTTCCAACTTCTTCCCCTCCTCCATAAAATGTTTTAGGCAGTTAAAGCCTAAACATTTGCATTATGGTAGTACATCCTTTTCAGGGAAAGAGGAACTGCAGAAAAGAGTTACCATATGGACTTGGAATCTTATTCAGTGAGAAGGGTGGAGCCATTCTTTCTGCCATCTCCTCTACTCACCTTCAGAAGGTTTGTGGATCCTTTGTAGGATTTGTTGTTGCTGCTGCTGTTTGTGCTGCAGCAAATTTGTTTGCTTGCTTGCCTTGGCTTCTTGCATACTTCAACACCTTTTCCATGCCACATGTCTTGGCTTAACTGTCCCAACTTGGGCTAAATTGGGCCATGCCACTGGCTGAGTTCACATTCTCAAGGGATACACACTGCATCTTCCACATTCCCATCAGTATGCAAGCCCCATCTTGGGTCTCAGATCTAAGTGGGAAGAACAGGCCCCTCTGGATGCATGATTTTTGTTTATTATTAGGACTTCTTAACTCGGGGAGCAAAGATAATTTACCCAGCTGGCAGTGAACTGAGGTGACACAGGCTGCCTGGCATCATTGTTGACTCACTGTCCCCATGGCCATATCCTTAGCCTGGAAGACCAGGAGGCTGATTAATACAGCAGCTTCAAGAAGTGGTCAGCAGCCTTGGCTGTGCAATTAGACTTAGGCTCAACCCTTATTGCCAAGTGACTTAACCTTCCTGACAGTTGTCTTTCCTATAAAATGAAAATCTGGATGTCACAGGTACAGTTCCCCAGGAAGCAGACCCAGAGCCAGCAGAATATGAAGATTTGTTTTAGGATTCCATACCCATGTAAGGGAGAAGGAAACATGATTGGGCAGAGGGAGAAGTCAAATTGTGATACTTGCTCAAAAAGCATCTGCCAAATCCAAAAGGAGCTTTGGAACTAAAATGGTCCATCTGAATTGTCCCACATTGTGCTGAAATTGCTGAGACTTTTATACGGTAGGGTGTGAGCTGCCCTACAAGGAGGCTCTCTATAGTTGAGAGAGTCCCTGGAGGGGCCAGTAGCTGGAAGCCACCCAGTGACAGCATTCCAGTGAGGAACCCACCCCTGAAGGGGTTCGGGATATAGTGGATACTTCCAGGGGTGGTAGTGAGGATGGAATACTTAATACCTGAAGGATGCTCTTCTAGTGCCTGACATATGGTAAACATTCAGCAAGCAGTAGCTGCTGTTGTTATATCCATGGGTTGTACTTTTCCTTCCTCAGTTCCCTCAACTGTTCAGTCCCTTCTCTGCAATTTAGCCTCCCTGTACAGAAAAGTAAGGAGACTCTTAGCTGCGAGTTGTCTATTCAAGCCACGTGTTTTAAGTGTCTGTAACTAAAGCTGCTAAGAAAAATATACAAAATAGCTTTATTTTAATTTCAAAATCAGAAATGAGCCAGGATAACTTTGTTCTGAAGCCTTTGGATAGATGGTGCTAGGTATTGCCAGCCTTCTACTATGTTCTTTTATTTAACAGCTGTGACCATAAAACCCATCAAACAAAAACACTTATAGGAACTGGTAAATGATAGAAGGATGGGCTTTTTCCTCTTTCTTGGAGTTCAACAACACCCTGTTTTGCCAAAAAGAACCCTTGTGTTGGGCAGACTGGGGGAGAATGGGCACTATGGGGGGGCTGTATCCTCATTGGATGGCAGCCACTCCAGACATGTGCTTCTGTGAATTTCAGAAATTCTGGTATTTTTTAGAACTGAAGTTCATTAGCATTGTTGTAAAGAGGCTATAAATACAGTGAAAGGCATTTACAAATAGACATTGTAAAATGCTTACACACCCACAGTCTGAGCACTGTCAAAACACCAGCTGCAGCTCCCCTACTTGGAAGGATCAGAACCTTTTTTAAACTACACCTACTGTGTTTTCAAAATAGGCTAGCTTCTGGCCCTACATAGATCATTTCCACTGAAGCTTGTGTCTGGCTCTTGGCATGACGGATAAGGGCTCAGTTATATATGAGCAAGATCTCAATCTCTTTCCTGTCAGAATGTGGCTGGTGCTTTAGAATCTGGGGAGGAGTCACTAGGGGATGATTAGTTCTTTTTTCTTCAGGGTGGTCCTTCATGGTTCAGGATATCAGACCATCTGTACAGAGCCTGCAGGCTAATCCCAGAGATATGAAACTCTTCCCTGGCTCACCCAGGACACACCAAATGCCAATTGAAGAGCAGCCACTTTGGCCAACTTCTAGTACAATGACTTTTCCTTTTTATTCAGTACCACCAGAACAGCACTCCCCAAATTTGGGATCGAGCCTCTAGTAGCTATAATCAGTTTACAGTTTAGTTTTACATTTACACTATGTTCTTTATAATTCTAATAGTTGTAAAGACAAAATGCCCGTATAGCAATAGTTGTCCATTGACAGCCACAATCCAGATTTTTTTTTTTTTTACTTTCTTTGGAGTTCTCAGAGTTGTTATTTGCTTAGGCTACCATAACAAAATACCACAGACTGGGTGGCTTACACAGCAGAAATTTATTTTCTCATGGTTGTAAGCACAAGATCACACTAAGATCAAGGTGTCAGCAGGATTGGTTTCTTTTGAGGCCTCTCTTCTTGGCTTACAGGTGGCTGCCTTCCCTCTGGGTCCTCACAGGGTCTTTTCTCTGTGTATCCAAACTCCTCCTCTTATAAAAACACTAATTAGTTTATGGCTCACCCTAAGGACCACATTTTAACTTAAAGGCCCTGTCTCCAAATGCAGTCACATTCTGAGGTATTGGGGGGGTTAGGGCTTCAACATTTGATTTTGGAGAGGACACAATTCAACCAATAACAGACATAATCTAGGGGATCTCCAAGAATTTGTTTTTCATTTAAAAAGTGTTGATACGTTACTCAAGTGTGAGAAGTGATTTGAGAATGAAGGTGCTGTGGTCTGAATGCCTGTCATCCTCCAATTCACCTATTGAGATCCTAACCCCCAGGGTGTTGCATTAGGAGGTGGGACCTTTAGAAGGTGATTAGGTCACAAAGGTAGAGCCCTTACAAATGGCATTAGTGCCCTTATAAGAAACCTTTCAGCTTTTACCACTTGAGGATGGGGTGAAAAGATACCATCTATGAATCAGGGAGCAGCCCTCACCAAACCCTGAATCTGCCAACACCTTCATGTTGGTCTTCTAGGCTCAGAACTGAGAGCAATAAATGTTTGTTTATAAGCCAAGCTACCAGTTTACAGTGGTTTGTTGTTTTTGGTGGTGCTGGGGATTGACCCCAGAGCTTTGTGCATACTAGGTAAATACTCTACCAACTGAGTTGTATTCCCAGCCCAGTTTACAGTGTTTTGTCAGCCTAGAAGAACTAAGATAGGTTAGGAAATCAAGAATGCACCTGGACCTGATGGCACATGCCTATAATCCCAATGGCTTGGGAGGCTGAAGCAGAAGAATCACAAGTTGAAGTTCAAAGCCAGCCTCAGCAATTTAGTAAGGCTCTAAGCAACTCAGTGAGACCTTGTCTCTAAATAAAATATAAAAAAGGGCTGGGGATGTGGCTCGGTGGTCAAGTACCCCTGGGTTCAATCCCTGATAACAAAAAAAAAAAAAAAACCCAGAATGCAACTTATCCACAGGTTATTGTCTAAGGTATACAAGGTCCAGACAGATCATAATGTCTGCCTATTCATTTACAGGAACGTTTTTGGCATACCTACATGTACAAAGCATTGAACTGGTAGGGGATAAATGACAAAGCCCACTTCTGAAGATTAAGTGAAGAAGATCACTAGGTACATAGATCTCATATATGGAATCTAAAAAAGTCAAACTCAGAAATAGAGAGTAGAATGACAGTTACCAGTGGCTGGTAGAGAGGGCAGGTAGACAGGGAAAGAGGAGACATTGGTCAATAGGCACAAGTTTCAGTCAGGGAGGAAGAATAAATTCTAGTAATCAATTACACAGCATGGTGACTAAAATTAATAATAATGTGTTGCAATATCAGAACAGCTAAAGAAAGGATTATAAATGTTCTCACCACAAAAAGATGATAAACAGTTGAGGTGATGGATATGCTAATTAGTGTGATTGATCATTCTACAACATGTGTGTATTGAAACGTCACATTGTATACCATAAATATGTATGATTGTTGTCAGTTAAATAAAATAATATTTGAAAATAAATTAAAAGCCAGATCCCAAAGAAAAACAAATACATATAAAAGAACAAAATAGTTGAGAGTGACAGTAAAAGGGAAATAAGGGCAGAAAAGTAATAAAATCCAAGATATGATGAGCACAGTAATACATAACAGAGTCTTCCAACAACCCCTCAAGACAGGCTCATGTTGGACTGGAAGGTTTCAGCTGTCAAATCAAAGAGAAACACAGCTTTTTCAAGATCCATGGTTACCAGAATACACAACTAAACCACACGTTCAGAAGCAGCTGCGTTGTTCTGAGATGTATGTGATTAACGTAGGAGCAAAATTCCTTCTCTCCGATAGTCCCTCTTATTTACTGCTGAGCCTCCCACCAGGATGTCACCTCAAACCATTTTTCCTCTTGACCAGATAAAGCAAGCAAAAAACAAACACAAACAAGGAAAACAACAACAACAACAACAAACCCAGCCTAGTGGAATTAACTAGTCCCACTGCCTGAATGACCTTTCTCTCCAGGCAGGATATGTGTAAGTTCTGGTTCTTGGTGTGTTCCAAAATGGTTAGGACTGTCTAGCTGTGAGTATAACTTGAGTTGAGTCTGTGAGTTGGGAGGATGAAACCACCAAATCCATCAAGCCCTGTGGCTAACAGATAATAATATTTAAGGACTCTCAAGAAATTATTCTATTCTATTTGGGGAAAGAAAGACATTTTAAAATGATAATGATCCTTTCCTACTAATAATTCTGCATTTTAAAAATATTTTATCCCTGAGTACCTGTGGGGGGATCATTTCTAAGAACCCCCTCCAAGGATACCAAAATTCTTGGATGCTTAAGTCACTTATATAAAATGGTATTCTATTTCCATTTAACCTATGTATATCCTCTTTTGTACTTTAAATCATATCTAGATTATTTATAATAACTGATATAATGTAAATTCCATGAAAATAGGTGTTAAATTGTGTTGTTTAAGGAATAATGAATAAGACAAAAAAGTTTGTGTTCAATACAGATGCAATTTTATACTGAATATTTTTTCTTTTTTCAATATTTTTGTTTTTAATTGACAAGTCATAATTTTATATATTTATGGGGTGCAGTGCAATATTTCAATACACATATAAAAGGTGTAATGATCAGATCACAGTAATTGGCATATCTACCACCTCAGGCATTTATCAATTTTTTGTGTTGAAAGCATTAAAAATCTATTAGCTATTTTGAAACATTCAATTAATTTCTGTCAACTTTAGTTATCCTACTATGCTATAGAACATTAGAAGTTCTGGGTGCAGTGGTGCATGCCTATAATCTCAGAGGCTTGGGAGGCTAAGGCAAGAAGATTGCGAGTTCAAAGCCAGCTTCAGCAACTTAGCAAGGCCCTAAGCAACTCAGTGAGATCCTCTAAATAGAATATAAAAATGAACTGGGAGCCAAGAATGGTAGCACACGCCTATAATCTCAGCTGCTCAGGAGGTCGAGGCAGGAGGATCTCAAGTTCAAAGCCAGTCTCAGCAATGGTGAGGCTCTAAGTAACTCAGTGAGACCCTGTCTCTAAATGAAATCCAAAATAGGGCTAGGGAATGTGGTTCGGTGGTTGAGTGCCCCTGAGTTCAAACTCCAGTATCTTAAAAAAAAAAGGGGGGGTGGTGCTGGGGATGTGGCTCAGTGGTTGAGTGCCCCTGGGTTCAATCCCCAACACACACAAAAAAAGACATTAGAAGTAATTCCTCTTATCTAACTGCACTCCTGTACTCTGTTAATCCTCCTCTTCCCACCTCTGACCCCACCACACCCTTTGCAGGCTGGAAAACAGAATTTCATTCCTCTTATGATTGAATAATACTCCATTGTGTACAAGTGTGTGTGTGTGTGTGTGTGTGTGTGTTTACCACATATACTTTATATATTCATCCATCAATGGGCACAAAGGTTGATTACATATCTTGATTATGAATAGTGTTTCAATAGACATGCAAATACAGATGTCTCTTTGACATACCAGTTTCATTACACTTGGCTGTATATATGATAGTTCTACTTCTAGTTTTTTGAGAAACCTCCGTACTGTTTTCCATGGTGACTGCACTAATTTACATTCCCATCAATAGTATATGACAGTTCCTCTTTCTCCATGTTTATGCCAGCATTTCTTATTTTTTGTCTTTTTGATAATAGCCATTCTAACTGAGATAGGATGAGATATTATGGTTTTGATTTGCATTTCCCTAACAATTAATGATGCTGAATATCTTTCTCATAAGCCTGTTGGTCATTTTTCCTCTTTTGAGAAATCTCTATTCAGGTCGTTCATTCATTCATTTAAAAAATCAGATTATTTGTTTTATTGCTGTTGAGTTATACAGTCTTAGATTGGTTGAATCCATAGATGCAGAACACACTCATATAGGGGATTGACTGGACCTTCAAATTACTGGATGCCAGAGCCCTGACAATAAAATGCATTGAAATGTATTTCTCCTTCCTACCCCTTCAGTTGGCTCAGGATCTCTTTGATTCAGTGGCCCTGAGCTGTAGTGGCCAGGGGAATGAAGAAAGAGCCTGCAACAGAACCATTTTGGGGGGGCTCCACAGTCAAAGGAAATTGGGTGAGGCAAGAAACAAAGGTCCTTTTATGAAGCTCAGGTTATTTCTCCTTTTCAAGTTCAGTAGATCATTCTCTGCCTAAACTTGTATTTCAACCTAGCTCTGAAAGGCCCAGTAAGTCCCATAGTGCACACTCATTGAATAGTATTCCGGTGATATTGCTCTTAATAGAGACCATGCCCTTGGGCCCAGCCCTGCTCCCACCACCCTCCTTGCCCTCCAGATTTACAGGTCTTCTGCTGCAGCCTTCCCTCCACCACCCACTACTTCCAGGACTCACCAGATACACCAGGACATACCAGACACACCAGACTCTATCACACCCACCCAGCACAGCCTGGCCCTCTCCAACCTTGCCAGCTTTTTTCCTCTTGCTTCTAAGGACCCCTGGGCACAAGTGTACCCTCATCTACCTTTGAGTCCCTGCTCAGTTATGCCTTTTACAAATATGTCCTCTTTCCCTTTTTCTCCAAGGCCCAGCTATAATGCTGTCTCTTTTGTATGCCCTCTATCTGGGGCCATACAGATCCTCTGAACAAACCCAGGACTGTGGCATATCTGTATTGTGCATGCCTATACCATATGGGCTTGTGGTTGTTTGTCTGTCTCTCCCATTTAGACCATGCTCCTTTCCAGAGTAGGTACCACCTGACTTGGCCCTCTCCAAACCCCCAGCACAGTAGGTATTTGTCAAGTGCTTGTTGAGTGATTGTTCCTCCTTGTGTAGTTGAGCTTCAGGCGTGACCTTCAGGAGCTATGAGATGGACTATTTCTGTTGCTTTCTTGGGAACAACTGCTCGGCTTCTCCTTCTCATTTTATGGGCAAGAATCTTTTCCTGTTTCACTGCCATCACAGCCCTTGGATAATCTTTTTCAGGGCTCATCTCCCTGAGAGGGCCAAAGAACTGCCCTTTTAGAGGAATTTGGAAGAACCTTGTGCTAGTGTATGAGGAAGCTGGGTTTCTTTCTCATTGTCTTGAAAGCCTGTTCCCATCCCAAACATGTGCTGCTTCCAGCCCAGATACAGGAAATCACTCGTGTCCTGATGGGCACAGGAGCACCCACCCAGGAGCCATCTAATTTTACAGACTTATGCCCTGATGCCAGCTTTCAGGCTGCCAGATCTCAACTCGACACCTTGTGCCTGTCAACAGCCTGGCTGGTGCCTCAGCCTCAGGCCAGAGAACCTTTTCTTCAAGGTTAAAAGTAGCTGACCTTTGACAAGCAGCATTGGCTAAATTCCATGTTCCTTAAAAGGGAAGCTCCCAGTTTGCCAGTGCTTATTTGGCCATGGGGCGGGAGCGGGCCTCTGTTGTACCCTGTGTATCCAGAGGGAGGGTTTGTGGCTGAAGGTGCGTTGGGGAGCAGTCATTAAAACAGCCATCTTCAAGTCTATGTGCAGGAGAGGGGGTTATCCAGTCCATTCCCAGATTGTACCACGGCCCATGTGGCTGGACAGCTCATTGGCTCCCTGTGGCTCCGTCACAGGCAACAGTGCCACTTGCCCCATGCACAGCACCCTCCTTAACATGTATCCAGCAAGAAAGCTCACAGAATGACGAGAACACATACCGATTATTAAATGTCTGGACTTGTGTTTTTAACGTAGGGGCGACGGTCCAAAGATTGAATTGACAGGCAGTACGCTAGCCAGCATCCTGGACAAGGATCTCTCGGATCGCAGCAATGACATTGGTGAGTAAAGACATTGTTCTTCTTTCATTGCAGAGTTGGAAAGGAATTACAGTTCCTTGTTTCCCCCTTCAAGCAGTGTGATGAGAACTAACATGATAATTGAAATGCCAGGCTGCCAGCCCTTGCTTGGCTTTAGATGTCACAGTTTTGTAAAGAAGGGAAGGGATGGTACCTTCTGCATGAAAACAGAGTACCTAGGATTTTTACCCTTTCTGGCCTTAGCAGAAACTCCTTGCAAAGTCTAATGAAAAGAAATGATGAATAAACCTTTTTGTGAAAGTGGGCATGAGCACATTTTTCCAGTGATATGTGTATTTAGCATAGAGTAAATGGGTGCAAATACAAAATGGCAGAGATCATTGTAGATCCAGCACTAAGTATTTGGACTCTGAGTTTAAAATGAGCTTTGGTATGGTAATTGCCAGTTGGTCTCCTATACTACTGAGTTTTCTCAAGGACAGGATACCACCATGTGATTAACAGGAAGGGGGCTAAAATCTCTCTGGGTAAACATAAGTCAGAGGTTCATTTGGGGGTATCCTTGGGTAGATATGAGGCTCTTAGTGGTCTCACCTGAATGATAGCTCTGTTAGGAAATCCAGATTCAGGGATCAAACTTTTTTAGCTTTACATCTTTTATTTGTAACTACTGTGGTCATAAGTCAGCATTCTTTCATATTCTGTATATTGTACAGGGCTACATTTTGAACTTTACCTTATTTTAATTTGACTTTATGTTGTGAGGTAATTATAGATTCAGACATGTAAGAAATGGTAGTACTCTATATTTCCTTTACCCAGTCCCAACTCTGCATTGTAATATCTTCCAGAACTATAGCATAATATTGCAACAGGTCATTGATGTTGATGCAATCTGCCAATTTTACTCACATTGCCCTGTTTTGCTAATAACTGTGTGTGTATGTTGAGTTTGCCACAGTTTTTTTCATATGTGTGGCTTAGTATATCACCGCTGGGATTCCTCACATTGCTCTTTTCTGGCCACAACCACCTCCCTCCTACACACACCCCATCCCCAGCCTCTGGCAGTCACTATCGGGGATTGATTTTTCATGGAATATACATTTCCAGCATCATCTGTGTTGGCCACTCAATATTTAGAAACAGTTCACCAGTTGGCAGGCCTTATAAGAGCACTAGAATGCTTGACGTGAATGTTCTCCTTGCCTGGTTTTCATCCCCTTTTTGGGTGCTGTTTTCTTATGAATCTGCTAATAGAATTGCATCTTTGCAAACTGCTGACCTGCAATCTCTGGCCTGACCTCTTGAAGGCTTGCGGGTAGATGTGTGGTCATGACTGTAAATACCAAAAGTATTTGCCCTGTTTCCAAAAGCTGGTTGACATCCTCAGCTAGCCTTTGAGAAGCCCAGTCAGACAGCATAACCTTACAGCTTGGGCTGATGCAATAACAGCAGGAACTCTGGCCTGCTATAGCATTTGATCTGGTGAAAAGACAGGGAGAAGCAGAGCAGTGATCATCTGTGAATGAAAGAGAATCATCAAAGTGAGCCAAATTAAGTTCCAGTTCTACCACTGGGGTCAGTGTTTGGGCTTCAGAGTGACTGGTGGGCAAAGTTCAGCCAACTGCTGAACTGTTTCTAAATGTTGAGTG
Organism: Ictidomys tridecemlineatus; assembly: GCF_052094955.1. Lineage (NCBI taxonomy): Eukaryota > Metazoa > Chordata > Mammalia > Rodentia > Sciuridae > Ictidomys > Ictidomys tridecemlineatus. Next base: position 64,787,729 of record NC_135478.1, on the reverse strand, counting down.
GCCAACACAGATGATGCTGGAAGGTCAGGTGGGGCATTGGTGAAGGTCAGGTGGGGCGTAACACAGGAAGGGAGGTATTCTACCTCTAGAGTATACGGAGCCATATGTCTTTCTTGTGAGGAGCATTGACCCTTTTTTTCCTTTGGGTTTGGAGATACCTAACAAGGCTAGCGTCAAACATGAATAGTATATTTTCCAGTCTAACCAGCTAGTTTGGAAATGTTGGATGCATTGATGTGGGAAGGGTAAATCTATAGAAGCTTTTCATACTGTGAAAACTAAGCACCAGATGTATGTATTTGGGAATTCAGAAAAATGATGCTGAGGTTTGGTTCTTTCATTTTTGCCAAGAAAACATTAGTTCCCAAAGACTATAATACCTCAAATTAACCACTTAATTTATGTATGTGTGTGTGTGTGTGTGTGTGTGTGTGTATTATTTGCATCACACAAAATGATAATTGGAAACTATATAATCAACCAATAAATACTTGAGTACCTCCTACTTAAATGCAAGGCTGCCTGGGTACTGAGGCCCTCATATAGACCCTGCCTTCTATTGGCATTAGATCTACTTGAGCCCTTAAAGTAGCAAATGATGACTGGGTGGTAGAAAGTAAGCTGATCAACAGAAAGCATGTTCCCCAGTACTGGTGTGCTTGGATAGGCTCCATAAAAGAGGATGGACTTATCCATTCCTTGAAATTGGATTTTTATTAGGCAGGGGAGAAGGTGGGCAGGGAAGTCACATGGGAAATGTTGACAGTTATGTGTAAACCAGCCTGGCTGCAGTAGTGTTTGTCCTGGGAAGGAGGAGAGTTGACCTGGAAATATAAGTGGGAGCCAGATAGTGTTTATAGGGGATAGATTTGTGGTTTATTTTGTAGTGGGCGCCATTGATGGCTGACACTGAAGTGTGACATGATCACATCTAAAAATTAGGATAGAGAGCTTTGCGGGACCAATTAGAGGAAAGAAAGGTAGGTGTCAGGGAGTCAGGTTTTTTGATAGTTGAGGTGAGAGATAGAGCCAAGATTAAACTGCTCACAAAAGGATTGGGGACAAAAGAAAGGATGTAAAAGCAGAAATACAGGAGAATTATTGCTAGACCTTAATAACAACTTGGAAGTGGGAGCAGGGAGGAAGAGAGAATGATAGGTTAGCTGTGAGGTTTTTAGGGTTGAATGACTGGGGTAACAATGACCTGAGTGGAAATGAGCATGTCAGCAAAAGATGCTGGTTTGGGAGGGGGGCATTTGATGGATTTAGTTAAGCATGTTTACTTTGAGATTTGGACAGACATCCCCATATCAGTGCTGGATGGAGTCTGAAAATAGAGGTCTGGGGCTCCAGAGACTGGCAGGGATTGCAGATAGAGATTAGGAGTTCCCTGGAAGCTGTGGCAAGAGCAAACATTGCAGAATTGGCATCTGCAGACCTGGGTTTGAGTATTGAATCTTCAATTTCCAGGCTAGATGGCCTTCTCTAATTTACAGATTCTCTGAGCTTCTACTTCCTTACCTGTATTTGTCTTGTCTTCCAGAATTCTGCAAATCACTTGTTGGGCTGCCAAAAAAAAAAAAAAAAAACCACACATAGTAGAAATGCTTATCATTAACTTTGTTTGCTTAGAAGTGGCTGCTGGGTCAGGAAGAAGATAATCTTTACCATAGGAAAGGTGAAGATGAAGCCAGGCGCAGTGGCGCATGCCTGTAATCCTAGCGGCTGGGGAGACTGAGGCAGGAGGAGTTCAAAGCCAGCCTCAGCAATAGCGAGGCACTAAGCAACTCAGTGAGACCCTGTCTCTAAATAAAATACAAAATAGGGCTGGGGATGTGGCTCAGTGGTCGAGTGTCCCTGGGTTTAATCCCCGGTACCAAAAAAAAAGGGGGGAGGTGATGAAGCTGCGCATAGCAGTGCACACCTGTAATCCCAGTAGTTTGGGAGGCTGAGGCAGGAGGATTGTGAGTTCAAAGCTAACCTCAGCAATTTAGTGAGGCCCTAAGAAACTTAACGAGACCCTGTCTCAAAACAAAATATAAAAAGGGCTAGGGATGTAGCTCAGTGTTTAAGCACCCCTGGGTTCAATCCCTGGTACAAAAAAAAAATAAAAGGAAAGAAAGAATAAAAAGGGAAGATGAATTTAGGGCTCAAGATCAAACCCTAGCGAAGTCCATTTTTAAGGGAAAAAAGTGAGATTTTGCAACATCTCAGAGACCAGAGGCGGAGCAAATTTTAAGCAGAATGTCTTTAGGCTCAGCAGCAGAAATGTTCTTTGTAGGTAGATCCACCAAGGAAAAAAGGGCACTGTAGAGCGGGTGGCTCTCTTGGGCTGCTTTTGTAGCATTTGTTCATTGCTTTGAATCAAGGAGGAAGTTATTTGTACCCGAATGTTTTGTTAGTGCTTTAGACAATTGAAGCTGTCCAAATGTGGGTTGCAGTGAATAGCATAATATAGTCCTGAAAGTCATTGGAAACCGTCAGTGTTAGCTATAAATAAATCTGTGTTTCCTCTTAATAAAGCTGTAATTTAAAATTATTGTAATATTAAATTAGAGAACATGGCTTTTTCAGATCTCATGTGGGCAGCTATCAGCATCTGTCAGCCAGCAATAATTTAGAATGAAATCAATTGGTCCAAAACTAAGTTGTTGATGTCAGTTTGAGATATTGTTTGTATCAAACTACACGGCCATATTTCAAGTAACATAATAGAAAACATAGAAGAGCTCCAACATAGGCCTGTGCATGAATAGAAAAGAAAATTAAATTGTCCAATTTTCTCTTGCTGATAGAAGAATCTCTGTTCTGATTGAATGAGAGATTATAGGCCACAGAGTCAAGTGCCATAACATTTACTTTTATTATGCCGTATATTGTAGTTCCCACCACATGGCAGGATTTATTGTTATACTTCAATACTACAGAGAGATTTTCAATTCCTTTCCTTCTAGAACACATAGCAACAGGCCTCCAGATGGGAAGCAGCCTGTGAAGTAAGCCACCTAGTTTCAACTAACTGACTTGGAGAAAGTTCTTCTCATTCCTCCTTATTTAGAGACAGGGTCTCACTGAATTACTTAGGGCCTTAGTAAATTGCTGAGGCTGGCTTTGAACTCACAATCCTCCTGCCTCTGAGGGATGTAGCTATGTGTCTGATAGCCTGGCACTGGAATCATTGCTCCAGCCACATAAGCCACCATGCCTGGCCCCATTTCTATCTCTTTATGTCGACACTACCCCCTCTGTGAGGAAGGTGAAGATTTCCCCTTTGCCTTCAACTTGACCCACAGAGCACAGTTTACACTGTAGTCAATTTAGGGGCCAAGAGTTGCTACCTTTAAAGTTAGACTTGGGCCATGAATGTGGTTCAGAAGATATGAAGGCTAACTGCAACTTGTCCTCAGATCTCTTATGGATGACTAGGGACTGTGATTCATTTGGACCAGGAAGAGTAAAAGTATTTATGCCCTAGGAATTATTATTTTTTAAATATTTATTTTTTAGTTTTTTAGGTGGATTCAATAGCTTTTATTTTTATGAGGTGCTGAGGATCGAATCCAGTGGCTCACACGTGCTAGGCGAGCGCTCTACCACTTGAGCCACAACCCCAGCCCGGAATTCTTTTAATAGCCACTTGATTTGGGAATCAATTGTAAAAGTTCTAAAATCAGATTGTGGTGATGATTGCACAACTATAAATTTACTAAAAAATATTAAGATGAGGGAATTTTACGGTATGTAAATTATACCTCAGTAAAACTGTTAAAAAGAAAAAAGGGAACACTAAAATTTTCCTAACACATTAAGGTCCCAATGTTAATAAATAAATAAATAAATAAATAAATAGACAGCATTCATCTGTATGTATGGGGTTAAAAGGGTGTTTCTGGGCTGCTTCTGCCCTTGATCTTTGGTGTCATTTGTTAGCGCCAGGGCCGCAGCAGTCATGGTGAACTTACTTCAGATTGTGTGTGACCACTAGGTTCATGTACTCGTCCCTATGGGATTTGTTGTTGGATGTTATCTAGACAGAAAGAATGATGAAAAACAGTCTACCTTCTGCAACAAGACTATGTTGTGTAGAAGGGAATTGAGGCCCAATGAAGAAGTTACCTGGAAGTAAAGACTGTGGCTGAATCACAGAATATTCACATTTTAAAAGTTATGATACAAATAAAACCATGTTTATTATTTATAAAAGGGTGCTTCTGCCCCACTGCACAAAAATATTTGTGACTAATAACTGCTATATTGGTGTTTCTGAGTTGTGTGTAAACCAGTTCTTTATACATAGAATTATATTTTACATATGTTAAGAAAGCTCTTCAAAAACTTGTAGAGGAATCATTTGAGGATGAAAATAAGTCCCTAGAGCTTTGCGTATTATTTTACATGGTTTTCTTAAATGGAAGCCCACCTGGATGTTGATATGTAGCTGATTACAGCTCTGGTGACAGAACAATCCCAGTGTTCAGAAGGTTTTCCTAAAACCTTCTGGGTGTTTTCTAAACATATTAGGGGGAAGAGCATGCCTTTAAAATCTTTGATTCCCCTTTGAGGTGCAGCTATAGATGGTTGCCTCTGAGGGATGTAGCTATGTGTCTGATAGCATGGCACTGGAATCATTGCTCCAGTGCAATGGAGAGAAGATCCTCTGTTTTTCTCTCCCCTCTCCCAGCATTCATATTTTCTAGTGTTGAAATAATGCAGTGGAACAAGCAAGAGGAAGGAAAGATGTTTAGCACTTTTCTCTCATTCACCACTGCCCTGTGAGGGAATAGTATAATGACTTGTGTTTTCAGAGTAAATATGCAGGAATAAAGAAAGCCAGGTAACTTGGGCAAGGTTAACCAGCTAGTAAAAAGCAGAGTTGGGGGGTTGAATCTAGGTCCAAACTTCAGTGCAAGAGGTTGATCTATATCAGCAGTCCTCAACTGCTCCCTTAAAAGGGATATTTTGCAACATTTTTGGTTATTATATCATGGGGGTAGGGATGACTACTGGTTTGTAGTAGGTAGAGGACAGGAACACTACTAAACATCTTACAGTGCACAGGGCAACCCCATAAGCAACAAAGAATGACCCTGCCCCAAATATGGATAGCACAGAGATCAAGAAATCCTGGTCTGTGTCAAGAAGCTGATGGTAAATTGGGACTATCTGAACTGTCCCTCCACCCCGCCCCACACACACTCCAAGTACAGCCTTGTGTTCCCTGTTGTTGATTGTACGATTTCCTGAGAATCTATATAAAACCTACTTTGAAAATAATTTCAGAGCTTTTGGAAACTAGTGATTTAATGTACAAAAGAGTAAATATATTTGAAATAATTCACTTAAACAAGTAATTCACTCAACCAAGGACAAAGCCATGACCTTGGAGAGAGAGCTCTTCCGCAAGCTTGTGGCAAGTTACTTGCCCTAGAAACAGCAATATGATTTTTTTGGAGGGATACCAGGGATTGAACTCGGGGACACTCAACCACTGAGTCATATCCCCAGCCCTAATTTGTATTTTATTTAGAGACAAGGTCTCACTGAGTTGCTTAGCACCTCACTTTTACTACTGAGGCTAGCTTTGAACTCAAGATCATGCATCAGCCTCCCAAGTCGCTGGGGACGTGTGCCATGCACCAAGCCAGTGATAGGATTTGAACTTGGTTTCCATACAGAGCATTGTATTTGAGGTTACATATTCTCCAATGGTTCAATAGCTGGTGTTTAAATGGATGTAAAAGAACAACAAATAAAATGTCATCAATGCTAAATTCTAAGTCTATATTCTCTATAGTAAAGCTCTAAAGGACATATATAAAGCAATTTAATTGTGACTATTAACAGAAAATTTTTGTTACCATGATACCAAATCTGCAAAAATAGGGGGGTTAAATTCTTATTGTGCAATTTCTACCTTTTACTATAAGAAATCATCTCTAGGGGTTTCTTGGGCATATTTTGAGTGATGTCTTAGATCCCCTGATTTGGATTATTGGTTTTTCTGCCCTGCTTATATAATAATATTACATTAGAAAAGTTTATATTAAACTTCTCCTTTTGGAGCTAGACAGCCAGTTATTGATCTTTGCAGCATTTCAGGTTGTTGAGCAATTTCTCAGATTTTGTAGAACATAATGTAACCTAATGTAAAGAACCCCATGAGTGGCATGTGCAGAGTTCCAGATAGACTACTGGCTAAGCATGTGTGTGAACACCTCCCTGCTTTCTTGGGGATAATTACTCAGACAGGAGAACTTACATTTGAGATGCAGCCATGGCTTGCTTTTACAGAAACTGTCTGCTTTCCAGTGACATCCAAACATGGCCTTTGGGACCAAAGATGTGGTTAGCATTACCCAAGCCAAGAAATGGCAGATGCATTTGCTGCTGTTGTACAAGTCTGCATGTGACAGTGTGGGGTGTGCATGTGTGGATATATGCAGTTCTATCTCCTATTAAGGGACGTAAGTCACAATCAAACTTAAATTTCCATCAGCAATATTTGAGAAGCGCTCTGCATTTCTCTAATGTGGCAAAAAGAAAAGAGATCGTGTTGAGCACTAGGCACTATTTCATGGAAGCAAAACAGGCAGCACTGCTGATTGATTGCTTGTTAACCCTCACATTTTTGTTTCCTCCTGATGCCTATGGAGACTGACTTAATTCAAAAGAGCTGCTAGGCCTGACCCCCTCCCAGCCGTGCCTTGAACCTTCCTTGGTTCCCACCCCTCAGGGGTGTCATTGTAGGTATTCCCCTAAATAATTAAACAGATCAAGCTGGCCACCAACACTCATTTCAAAAGGTGTCTTTCAATCATACAGGAAATGGGCCCATGTGGAAGCCTCATCTTTCTGGGTTCTTTAAGGGGCCCGATTCAGCCCTCATGGTGGCACACACTTGTAATCCCTGCATTTTGGAAGGCTGAGGCAGGAGGATCATGTGTTCAAAGCAGCCTTGGCAATTTAGTAAGGCACTAAGCAAATCAGCGAGACCCTGTTTCTAAATAAAATATAAAAGGGGCTGGTGACATGGCTCAGTGGTTAAGCACCTCTGAGTTCAATCCCTAGTACCAAAAAGTAAATAAATAAAAATAAAGGGCATGATCCTGGATACAAACTGAGCATCTCCAATTACAGACCTTTACAGTCAGAGATGTTGGTTTTCATCAGAATCCAGGAACTCACTCCACTTGTATACCCCCAACAGGGCAGTCTTGGTCTTAGTAGTCCATCTTGGGGACTGTGCTTAGTTATGGGGGGTTCCATAAACATCTTTTATCCCATCACATCAGATGAGTATAAAAGCAATAAACATTGGTTATGCCAGTAAGAAATGTCTCATGAAGACTATAGAAACACAGGGAGAGGTCAAACAAATCATAGTGGGGAGACCATAACAAATGTTGCCTAACCTCATTAGAGTGATATATTTGGTGGTGTGAATTATTCTAAAACAAGAGAGTGTGAACAGTGCATCCTTCCCAAGCCACCTCCACCTGTTAGCCTATAATGAGGAGTATAATCATCTGGGGAGGGATGGAGGGATACATGAGGTGTGGGGAGCATCAGTTAAGATAGCTCTTTGCTGATGAACCAAACTTAGCAGGCCTCTAACCTTGTCTAAAGTTTCTAGATCATGCCTTAATATGGCTAGAAGAGGATTTTGACAATTTGCTTCATAAAGTGATAATAATAAAATAGTATACTTCATAAATTATATAGTGCCTAATAGCCATGTGGACTTGCAGCCAGCCCCAGAAAAGCTCATTTGTGTGCCAAGATGACATATATTCCCCTTGTATTTTGGTCATCTGCCTCTCTGTGAATAGGACCTTCACAATCATTACCCATCCCAATGGCTTGAGTGCTTCTACCTTTGCTATGTGCTGAGATGCTTTTCAGCCTTTTTTGGGTACAAATCTGAAGATTAGTATACAACAAAGAGACTTATATAGTAGGCTTCTCTATATCCACCATGTACTCCACAGAAGCCTGTGAGTTGCAAGTGAATGTGAAAGCAAGATGGGAACAAGTGACAGTCATTTCTCAGATTGCACATGGCATTTATTTGACTTGGGATGCTCCCCACTCTCCGCCCACTAGCTGTGGGCTCATGGATTGGCAGAGCTCAGCTCTGGCTTTGGTTTTACTTGCAGATATACAGAGAGATACACAACCTGCCAGAAAATCATGCTCACATACCTCTTTGTCAAACTAAAACCATATGGACAAACTATAATTTATTAAGCATGTTATTTTATTATTATCACTTAATGAAGTAAATTACCAAAATCCTTCTCTTGCCATGGACTCTTGTTAAGGTATGGTCTGGAAACCTTGGCCAAGCTTAGCAGGCTGCTAACTTTGATGAAATAAGAAAAGTGATTAGCAGTTGGGGAGTGAGGTTGGTGGGCGCCATTAAAAGGTAATTGGATCTGGTGGTGACAGGCTGAGTTGGAGGTTAACAGGGTGCCCTGATTTGGAACCAAAAGAAGCCTGTTACAGACCTTTGTAGTAACCTGTGGTGATATTCTCTTCATCTCCCCAGGCCTTAGTCATCTCTCCCTGACAGTTTGTGCTCTTTGGAATTTCACAGATCATTTACAAAAAGGCTGAAAATTGGAGGGGATTGCCAATTTTTATTTTATAATTTAAGCACATTTGAAAAATGTTATCTCCTATTATTAGAAAAGATATAATCTCCAAGTTTAAAAATTGAATAGATTAAGCTTAATGGGAAACTCACCATACTGACCTTTTTCTGAGTGCTTTATGGACTGGAGACAACTTTAGCATAGACACATCAGTTCTTGGCTGGTATTTGAAAACCACAGGTCCAGCTCATGTCTACAAAGGTGAAAGGTAGGGGAGAGAAGAAATGTGGGGCAATTGGAAGGAACCAGAGGGAGTCAGTTATTGAAGTATAACTCAGGTGAAAACTCATACCATTAGCAGCTCAATATATATGGGGGGGAGGGGCAGAGAGAGAGAGAGAGGATTGCTTGTAATTTTGTAAAAATCAGTCATGAAGGGGTTGGAGGTGCCTCAGTAATAGAGTGCTTGCCTAGCGTTTGTGAAGTCCTGTGTTCCATCCCCAGAACCCAACACACAAACACACACATATACACATACAAAGTTAAATCAGTCACAGAACATTATTTTTTGTTGGTGGTGGTTGTTGTAAGTTGTAGATGGACACAATACCTTTATTTAATTAATTTATTTATTTATTTGCAGTGTTGAGAATCGAACTCAGTGCCTCGCACATGCTAGGCAAGCTCTCTACTGCTGAGCCACAACCCCAGCCCACGGAACGTTCGATTTTTAAGAGCACTTGAAATACTTTTTACCCCAGTTATCTTTTTTCTCACAAGTTTTACAGATGAGGAGCAGCTCGTTTAGTTACCAAGGCTGCGGGTGGGAACCTTCCAGTCTCTCCAAGAAGTTGATGAGGCTTTGCTCCTGTACCTCCCAGTGGAGTAAGAAGAGCTCTGGGCCTCAGGACAGTAGCTCTTTCTTCCTCAAGTTTTGTATCAGCATAATTTTGGCTTCTATGTAGTTTTGAATGTTAGGATATTACTATTTTACATATGCATTAACATTTCATGTTATGAGTGTCTGTTTCTCTTTTATATAAGTAAGTGCTATTAAATAAGATGAAATGACACATACATCTTGCTGTCCAAAAAGCAAACATACTCTCGGTTGAGGCTGCTTGCCCTGCTAAAGCAGGCCATCTGGCACACCATTGCATCTCTCTGGATCTTGGGTTTGTTTCTGTCTCTTTTATTTTATGCCTTTTCTGTTTGTCTGTTTGTGATATTGGGATGGGACCCAGGGGCAAGTGCTCTACCATTGAGCTATACCCCCAGCCCTTGGGTTTTCATCTTTCAACCAAGGGCTTAAATGAAATGACTGTAAGGTGCCCTTCTCCAGCCTCACAATCCATATTTCTATGATTCCCACTTCTTTTTTTTAAAGGGATTCCTTTATTTTTTTTAAATGGGCCTTTACTTTATTTATTTATATGCAGTGCTGAGAATCGAACCCAGTGCCTCACCCATGCTAAACAAGCACTCTACCACTGAGCCTCAACCCCAGCTCCTGATTCCCATTTCTTTTAGCTGACTTTTTTGGACATTGAGGAAACTATTCTCTTAGTAGCCTCTGAATCCTCTTTAAAATTATGTAGTTTGTTCTTTCATTTGTCTCTGAGCTGCTCAGTTTCATGTTAATTTCTCCTTCCCTCCTTTCCTTTTTTCTTCTTCTTCTTCTTCTTCTTCTTTTTTTTTTTTTTTTGGTACCAGGGTTTGAACCCAGGCATGCTTACCCATTAAGCCATATCCCAAGCCCTATTTTGTATTTTACTTAGCAACAGGGTATCACTGAATTGCTTAGTACCCCACTGTTGCTGAGGCTGGTTTGAACTTGGGATCCTCCTGCCTTAGCCTCCTGAGTCGCTGGGATTACAGGCGTGTACCACTGTGCCCATCTCTGTGTTAGTTTCTTGATCTAGAATTGATAATGTGCCCCTATCTAAGGTCTAATTGAGGGTTTTCTGTGGCTTACTGATTTTTCCTTATAAGAATTTTGCTGGCCCTATTGAAGTACAGGTAACTGTTAAGGAGTATGAGCACAACTTTTTATAGATTTTTAAGTTATTCATCCTTTTAAAAAATTATTTTGATTTTTAAATTGCAAATTCTTACTGAGAAATATAAAAGGATAGGATGTTGACTATCCTAAGTTTGAGTAACTACAGCAAACCCTGATAGAGAGGGACATAGTTCTGAGACATCAAGAAGGGCATGAGATATGTCAGATAAATCAAGCAGTCTCAGACAGGTATGCTTGGATTTGAATCCTTACTCTGTAAGTTCTGTTGGTTTCTAATTCTTTACTTCCAATGAATTTGGAGGAGGTACCCACTGAATTGTTTGTTAATACATTGTTAAAAATAATTCTTGATGATGCAGGATCACTGAATTTGAGTATATAATTCATGAAATCAGAGAACTGAGTGATATTATAATAACAAAGTTCTTCCTGTCCCACCTAATTATGTTTATGTGAAAAAAAGTTTCTTGGTGCTTATATCTCTAAAATGAAGAACGCAGTCAACACAAAGCCATTTCATTCTGATATTAAGTAATAATCATCCACATATACCATGAAATATTTGGGAGAAAAAAAAACCAATAAAATTCTATTTTTCCATGCTTAAAAATTATGTATAAAGATGCATGGTACATATACATGCATATGTTTTGATTGTTTTTATGCTAATAATTTTAATAACTCAATCCAGAAGAAAAAAGTATTTTTACACTTACAGCCTGATGATTTCAGAAAAAAAAATCATAAATTTTAATTTGTATACATGTTTTTATATCAGAAAAAGATAACACTATTAACAAAAGATTTAAAAGCACATTGTATTAGAATAAAATTCAGGACCAGATGGTGGAAAATATGAATTCAAGGAGAAAAAGGAATGATGGAAAATTTCCAACTGTTAAGATCCTGTAATATTTTTAAATGGATAATAGTGGTAAATTGCTGTTATTCAAAAATATATTGAATGAATACATTTAAGCAAGCAGCATAAGTTATATTTTGAAATACCAACATTTAGAATACTGCAAAAATTACATCTTGTGTAACTAAAATTTATGTAAAATTTTAGATATCAATTTAAGATGTGTGAGGGGATATACATGGGTTTTCACAATTATTTTAGGAAGTACACAAAGCAAAATAGTCTGAAAACCACTGGCCTCAGAAATATACCATTTTATGCTTACACAAACATTTCTGTGGATTAACTTCTAGAAGTAGTATTGATGTATCTGGAGGTGTATGTATTTACATTTTGTGATAGGTATTGCTAAATGGCATTACAGAAAAGTTGTGTCCATTTACATAGCTGTGAATAATAGTGCAATAATTATTTCCAATAAAGAAGTGTATAATTTATTAAAATGTTTTGCATAGCAAATTTTGGCATGTAGTGAGCAATTTTAAAGGAATGCAAATGTGGAAACCCACTTTTTCCCACTTAACATTGCTTGTCATCAGTGGAGAAAATCACTCCCTCTCCTCAGTAAGATGTGACCCCCTTCCCTGACCCCTATTAGGTTCCTGTGCCGTCATTGCTAATTTTATCTTTCCTTCATGATAACCAGCAGAATTTGTAATTATACATATAAAAGTGTGTCTCAAAGGGTTCTAAACTATATGTGGGCAGGTACCATAGCTATTTGTTCTATCCATGAATCTCCGTATGCGTAGTCCAGTGCCTGGCTAATAGTATATGCTCAGTAAATATGCAAATAAATGAATGCACTGAGTGTAAATGAGAAGAAATAGCAAGATGCAGGGTTATAATATAGATCTTTGTTGCCACACGTGACTATTTAAATTTAATTTAAATAGTTGTACTTGCCCATCTGCTCAGTAGTTATGTGGGGCTAGTGGCTACCATATTGGATAGTACAGATAAAGAGGACTTCCATCATGACTACAAAATCTGTTGGGAAGCACTAATAGAGAGCAATTATACTTTCATTCTCAAAACTATTCACTTTGCCCAGCATGAAGTAAATACTTAATAAAAGTTTGAATTAATGAGTAAATAAACCAGATATCTCCCTCTCTTATTTTTTTTTTAAATTCTATTGGTTCTTTTTAGTTATACATAACATTAGGATTCATTTTGATATAATTATAAAAGCATGGAATATAATTTGCTCTAATTCAGTCTCCAGTACTTTCCCTTTCCCTCTCCGTGTTCCCTCCCCTGTACCCTTCCCTCTACTCTACTGATCTTTCTGCTATTTTTAGGTTTTTTTTTTTTAATTAGTGTCTTGTGGATATACATAATGGTAAAATTCACTGGGGTTTGTTCATATATGTCCATAGGAAAGTTAGGTCAGATTCATTGTGCTATCTTTCCTTATCCCATCCTTCCTCCCTTCCCTTCATTCCCCTTCATCTATTCCACTGATTCTTCTTCTGCTTTCTTTAAACAACCCCCCTTATTTAGAATTAGTTTCCACATATCAGAGAAAACATTAAACTTTGACTTCTTGAGTAATGTGTACCAAATAGCCATTCAGTTCCCCTTAACTTGCCTGCTAACTTTCATTTCTTGCCAGAAATTTCCTCAAAGAAGCCACTCCCCTTTTCTGCCCATTTCAAAACATATTTATATAAAATAGAGAAAAAGCTAAGTTTGTTATTAGAGTACAGAGTGGTTTTTTCCCACAAAAGACAATTATTGTTGTAGAAACAATTCTCAGAATTCACAGTTGAATGAATAGTGCAGAAATCCTGCCATCTGTCTAGTGTTTTGTAGTAGAAGGGATCCCATGACTTGAATCTGTATGTAGGGGCCCTGTCACTTTCTGGCAGCATCCTTAAGTGCGTTTTCTAACTTCTGACCTTCCATCTCTCCCTTCATGGAATAGAGTAGTGCCCACACAGCATGGGTTTTTGTGAGGATGAAATGGGCATGTGTATGTGTGAAGCAGGGAGTAGTGGGTGACTGGCATGTAGGTTTCAAAACTTGTTTACTCTTGGCAGCTTATGTCCTGCAGACTTCATATTTGGATCATAAATACCAATGCAACAGCTAATCTGCACTATCCCTAAACATTTTGGATGGTCTATTTTCCTGTAGACTCTAATCATTGCTAATTTTCCTGTTGGTGACTCAACTAGCATAGTTAGTCATTTAAGCCCTAGTAATGGGCCCATCTTTGTGGTCTATACAGATTTCCACATTAGTCAAATGACTGATGTACATGGTGAGATTTCTTTCTGCTATCCAGAATGCCTTATGATGCTGCTTCATTGAAGAAAAAGACCCTGCAGCCCTGTGGGTTTAGGGTTTTCTCACTTTAAATCTTAAAAAAAAGGATTTTTTTTTAAGGAGGATTCCTAGATTTGCTCTTAGATCCATGTTCTCAAATCCCACAACTCCATTAGTGGGGTCTGAAAACAAAATTCTACCTGGATGATTTGAAAGGGTTTTCACATAATCTCTCATTCATAAAGAGAATAACCTTGTGAAACTGATGGCTCAGGTAATTCTTATTGTTTTATGGTGGAAAAAATTTGAAGCCCAGAATAGCTGTTTGCTAATTTATTCAATAATCATCTATTGAACACTTGCCACAAGCTAGGAATGATATTAGGCCTGGGAAAACAGAGATGAACGTTACAGTTTATTTCCTGGCTGGTGGAGGAGTCGGATAAATCAATAAGGGCACTAAATGCTGAGATCAGACTGATGGGTAAGTTGGGAAGCACTCATTCCAGGCCTTAGGGTGCAGTTTGGCTTCTTGGAAGAGGTCTGAGTTGTACCCAGCCTCTGTGGCTCAGAAGGAGTTAGTTAGACATACTCAGGCACTTCATACATCTTTCTCTGGTGGCAGTACATGGAGTAGTGAGGGGCTTAAAGTGAGAAATGTATTACAGTGGTTCCAGGCAAGAAATTTGGGCAGCTTTAATGATCTAAGACAGGGATATGGAGAACAAAGAATGGCTTCCAGAATTATTGGGAGGTAGTGATGTTGCCAGGCTTCAAATGTAATAAACTTCCGTCCAAGGGCTCCTTTTCAAGTCCAGCGCTGTGAGCTATGATGAATCAACAGGGCCATTTAAGAGCTCCCAAACAGTTCCATTGGTGACAGCTGACTTGTCTCAGACTTTTGACTGTTCCTCCTCTGAGTTTTCAGTGGATATACTCTGGGTCACCTGTGGTCACTAGTACCATTCCTCCCATCCATGGAAAATGAGGCTACATTTTCTAATTGAAGGGCATGACTGAAGTTCCTGGAAAATGGGCAATTCTTTGTGCCATGAAGAGTCAAGGGCCTTTTCCAAGTTAATTCTATCATGTCCAACATCAATTATCTCCATATGTCTGTAGAGGGGTTTTCTTCCAACTGTCACAAGAGCCAAGAGCCTCTCATCCTTATGAAACTTTTAAAAAATGCCCCAGCACTTGCCAGTTTAATAGTTTTGGACTAGTTTATGGGCATTAAAACCATTTTCTATTAGGAGGAAAAATTCCCAGCTAGGCTGAGAAAGCTTATATCAAGTTTCAACTTGATTCATTTCAAAACCCGCCATGAAAATTGGGACATTTTCTTCGCACCACAATGAGTTAGTCATGGAAATTCTACCTTAATCACAGCTGCCATGGCTGCAGTCATGAGGAGCATGCTCTGGGCCACTGAAAAGTTATGTGACAGCATTGAAGAGTTTGTCCCCTTTACTGTCAGAAAGCAGAATTATGTTGCAGTTTGTGGTCTGTGGAAGTATAACATGAGGTTCCTTTTTCAGCAAGTGACCTCATATGTGGTGCATGATTTTTTGTCTTGTTTTATTTTGTTGTGGGGCTAGGGATCAAACCCAAAGCCTCATGCATGCCAGGCAAATTCTACCACTGAGTGACATCCACAGCCCACATCTTTGTCTTTATGGCAGTTCAGTTTGGTTCTTGTTTCAAAAAAAAAGTGCTCTTTAAAGCTAAAAATGTAGAAAGTTAAACTTGGTAGAAATGTTCATTAAGAGGCTAAGAGAGGCTCCTCCTGAGGGAGTCTGACCCTCCTCTTACTCTCAATGACAGAAATGAGGCAGTCATCTCAGCCATCTGTCTTGGAGATGCTTGCTAAGTGTGGCCAGGTGCCAACATGCATGGGTCTATTTAGTGCAGACCTTAGCCAATAAAGTGAAATGGGCAGCCAAGCTTTCCCTGGAGATGTGGCACAGAATGCTGCCTTCTGCCCTGGCACTGCTGCCTCATGTCCCACTAGGAGCCACCTCTCTAAGCTATACTCCTAGACTAAGAGC
The DNA here is from genome assembly GCF_052094955.1 of Ictidomys tridecemlineatus. Taxonomy (NCBI): domain Eukaryota; kingdom Metazoa; phylum Chordata; class Mammalia; order Rodentia; family Sciuridae; genus Ictidomys; species Ictidomys tridecemlineatus. The sequence continues at coordinate 64,771,868 of NC_135478.1, read as the reverse complement.
TATCCCTGAGATGGTTTGTTCATTTATTCTTTCATTCCTTCGCTAACAGAATATCCGGGTGTTTTTCCCCTCAGGAATGAGCTAGACTTTGAGAATGCAAAGATAAGTTCCTGTCCTCCTGGGGCTCACAGCTTAAGTGTGGGTGATAGACACCATGCCTCTGAGTCATTCTGGAAGCATAATTTATTATAGAATGCCACCTCAAACATTGTCAAACCCTAAGCTCCCAGGTGGACTTAATTATTTGAGTAGGATGAGAAGGGTGGGTGGAGAGTGAAGAGGCTGTCCTCCATAGAGTTGAAGCAAAAGTTTCCTGATGTGAACTTGGCCATCCCTATGTGCCAGTGGACATGCCAAGCCCAACCCAAGGTGGGCCTAAGACTGTCCCATCTGTTCGCCTCACTCTAATGTCCTTGTCTCATGCTATTCTGCTTGCTGGGTCTACTCCTCTCTCCAGCTGCCGTGTGCCTGACCTGTTGCCAATCACCTGAGCTTTTAGCCACCACTTTCATCCAGTGCTCCAGGAACTATGTCACCCCTCAAATCAGGCCAGCACTCCTCAGCCTGACATTGGAAGACCCATCATAATGATGAGATTACCCCCTACAATTTTTCCCAGCAGGCTCTTCACTCACTGGGAACACCCTAGAATGTTCCACCATTCACCTGGTGGCCTCCCCTCTCCATACCTCCACTTGGTCAAATCCTTCCTTATCCCTTCCTGCTCTAAACCTCCACCTCTGCTACAGCAGTGCTTTTCACACTTTGCTATGGTTCGTATCACCTGGGGAAATGTAAACCTATCAATTCCCAGGCTGTACACCAGACCAGTTGAATCAATAGAGGAATAGGATTCAAAGACAAGGAGTATGTGTGTGTGGGGGGGGGTGTTTAATTGTCCAGGTAAGTCTGCTGTGCAGTCAAGATGGAAAAACAGTTAATTAATCTTTAATTGTTCTTTAATCACTTTACCCTGCTCAGTATTTGCCTCCAAAGCTTGTTTTAGTTTCTTGGATAGGGTGATGATCTAGCTTGTCCAGCTCAGTCCCAAGAGCCCCCAGCCAAGGCCCTTGGCTATGACCTATTCATTGGAACTTTTATACAGCCTTTTCTTCTACCTCCTCTGCTGTCTGTCTGCTCAGCAACTGCTCCTCAGGCTTTCTCTTCAATCTTGTCCTCTCCCCTGCCCCAGGCTTCCTCTTTCCATTGTGCTACCTGCCGTCCCCAACCACCTTCACCCCCACCAACAAACCACCCTGTCTTGGGCCTTACTCCCTTTTCCCCAGAGTGGCCAGGGATCTTCATAGATAACCTGCTAAACTCATTGTATGTAGAGTACATGAAAGGATATTTGTGCAGCATTTTTCTGTAATAGCAAAACATAAGAGGGGGAATGATTTGGACACTAATTATCCAACGATGCAGCATTGAGTAAATAAATGATGAGTGGCACTGCTATAGATTATTACAATGATCAAAATATTTGTGAAGATTTTTTAGAGACATAGCATATAAGGGTAAGTGAAATAAGCAGAATGCAATATTACATATGATATGAGCTATGCTCTCTATTTTATAAAGTCCTAGAGGAATAGGACTTTAAAAAAACAGTAGTTTTCCCAATGTGATACGATTATAGTTGACCTTCTTTTGTTGTTAACAAATTCACTTCTTTTTTTAAAAAATCAGGTATTGAGTATTTATTACTTTTGTGATCAGAGAAAAACTAATTTCAAACAGTGAGGGAGGGGAAGAGAGGAAGGATAGGAAAGGAGAAGGAACTGTGGAATGAAATTGACCAAATTATACTATGTACTTGTATTAATATATCACAATGAATTCTACTTTTATGTATATCTAAATGCACCAATACTGTGTCTAAACGAACCCCACTATTATGTATAATTATAATGCACTAAAAGTGAAAATAAAACAAACCAATAAATAAATAGAAGGAAGCTCAATAGAGTAGAGGAAAGGGGTGGGGGAGGGGGAGTGTAGAAGTCCTAGGAGTTGAAATGGAGCAAATTATATTCCATGTATGTATAACTGTGTCAAAATAAACCCCACTATTATGTATAACTATAGTGCACTGATTAAAAAACTAACTAAATAGAAAGATTGAGGAATATTAATGTCAGTTAATGGCCTTTTGCATCAATCCACCTGTGTAATGGGAAATTTCCATTTCAGACAACAGGGAGTTGGTAGAGGTAAGGGTAGAATCTGAAGAAGAACCTGTTAAGAAAATAAGATTGTTTAAAGGGAAAGCCCCTGAAAGGGACTAGTCTAGTGAGCCAGCTCCTCCCCTGACCCAGATCTTCATGGCACCCCATGGAGCTGGCTGGAAAAGTGGGTCCCTTTATGACTGTCACCTAGGTGCTAAATACTAATGGGCTTCTGCTTGGCCTCCAGGTACCACTGATGATTTTCTTCAAACTGTCTTTGCAGGTGGTTAACCTTTGATTATTTTTATCTTGCACTGATAAGAGTAATTATTTGAGTTATTATTCATTCACCAGGTGCTAGAATAATGTCACTTAATATAATTCCAGGTATATTTTAATGGCTTCTCCGGACCATTGCCTTATGCTTAGTTTTGCATAGTCCACTAAAGGAAATAGTTTGCAGATAACACCTGCCTATTCATTAATAGAGTAAAGCTGTCACACAGCCTAACTATTATAACCATGAGCAAAAAAGTTCTCCCCCAAATATGGGGGGGCACACATAATTTTATTTTTAACTTCTCTGCCCTGAGCCAGCGTATTTGCAGTTATGGCAGTTAGGATACTTTCAGCTGCAAATACAGACTATCTGATAAAAAAAATCACCAAAATAATAGGGGTTTGTTAAAATCACATGACAAGAAGTCTAGGCACTTGGTCATTCCATGGTTGGTGGTTGGTGGGCAGGTCACTGGGATTGTCAGTTACCCAAGCTCTTTCCATTTTTCCACTCTTCCATCTTCAAGATCTCCCCTCATGGCCATGCCTCCTCTTGTGGTCCCAAGTTGGCTGCTATAACTCCAGGCATCCTCTCCTCACCCAACAGCTTCCCAAGTCAGAAGGCAGAGGGATATAACACAAAAGACCTTCTTCTCACTCATCCCTTTCTAAACAGAGAGGAAATCTCTTTCCTAGAAGCTCAGTAGACTTACCTTTATTTCCCAGTGACCCAAACTGGGCTACATAGCTGTCTCTAGACCAGTCATAGGACTGGGCACATTGTCCTAAGACAAAAGTGGGGCTGTCTTAGAAAGGAGAGTGGGGAATGGTTTGGGAAGGTCATGTATGCCATAGCATTTAAAACACAGTCTACTTGTGGCAAAGAAATGGTATTGTCCTAGTCAACAGCAGTAATGGTGCTCAGGGTCAGTCCCTTTCTGTTAGCCATTCCTCTGAGCATCCCACACACATCTGTACTTGGTTTGTAGATCCCCAGAACTCTACAGAACTGCGTAACCCATTGGTATGATCATTCATTCAAGAGGTTGGCAAAGTCTAGTCAAAGGCCTCCCTCCAGACATGTGTTAGACACATGAATGATCTGTTTCTCTGAGCATCAGTCACTGGGATGTAAGCTCTCCAAAGGCAGGGCCCATTTCTGCCATGTTCACTGGTATAGCCTCAGGATCTTTTGCTCTGGGTGACAGAGTAGTTGCTCAATGACAAGGGAATAATGGATGAACAGACTGACAACTGCAGAAGATAATAATGACTCTGAAAACAGAAAGGGGTTGGGCTCTGTGAGTTATTTGAAGAAGTAGAAGTTTGGTTTTCTCTCTAAGGAGTTTACAGACCAACATCAGGGTGACAGCTGATAATCAGACTACTGATTATAAAGCAGAGGAGGAGCCTGTCCCCTCTTGTCTTTTGGAATCAATGACCAGCATTCATTTGCCTGTGGCTATTGTACCTTGTGATAACTGCCTTTTGTGTTGAGACTGCAAGAATGTTTTTATCCACTAAAATGGACTTGGATTTGTGGAAAAAGAGAATTCCTCCTTTAATCTTCTTTTTATAGCTTTTTAAAGATTTATGGATGTAGTTATTGAAGGGAAAAAGAAAAATCATGTTTCTTTCTCCTGCTTATTGGCTTGTGAAACTAAGAAGGAAATGATTGTTTCAATCAGTTTGAATCATATTTATTGAATGGCCAAAGGATGTAAATGGCCTTTGTAAAAGATGAAGGAAAACCCAGATGGAAAGGATGATTATTAAGAAAAGAGGTACTTGTGACATAATGTAAAAGCCTTTCTCACTCCTGTTTTTCCCTGTAACAATTGATTTTATTTTTGTTTTAGACCTAGAAGGTTTTGACTCCGTGGTATCCTCTACTGAGAAACTCAGTCACCCAACCACAAGCAGACCAAAAGCTACAGGGAGGCGGCCCCCATCCCAGTCGCTCACATCTGTAAGTGTTTCCTCCTCAGGTCTCCTTGCTTCTCTACAGCTGAAAAGCAGGAAACATTAGAGATTCTTGCCAAGGACTCTTCTGCAAATGGCTGATTGGAGACACCCGAGGAAAGGGAGGCCATGGGATACACTTCCAACTAAATGTGATTTAAAAGTCTTCTTGAATCAAGCAATATTTCTATTTGTTCTTTGTGTTTCTGCCAGCAAAGTGGCACACCCTCTTCCCTCCCACCTTCCCTCTCTTTCCTTCTAGACTGATTCTTGCTTGAACCTGAAATGAAATTGGTAAGAAAAATGTCATGTTTTATGGTGGGAAAAGGAAAATGAGACTGATATGGTTCATAAACAAGACAAAAGATTTACTAAATAAAGACCTGCGGCTATACAATGCTAGGCAATAGCCTTTGTCTCCCAAAGCTCTGTCATCTTCACCCTTCCATGGAATAGCATGTGGACCTTCAGAAAATTGTTTTTAGACTTATGAGGCAGCTGGTTATGTAGAAGACACCAATCAGAATACACAGAAATTTTTTTGTTTTAGTCATTTGGAATAACTTCTCATTGCAAACCTGTTACTTAGACCAGATTTTTAATAACATGATTTATAAAGAGAGTAAACTTGTAATCCTTCCCCTAAAACAAAAAACTATTAACCTCTTACTATATATCCTTATTTTTTTAAATTTCTATTTTGTATATATAAAATTATTTCTTCAAAAATGGAGATTATGGGCTGGAGATGTAGCTCAAGCGGTAGCGCGCTCGCCTGGCATGCGTGCGGCCCGGGTTCGATCCTCAGCACCACATACCAACAAAGATGTTGTGTCCGCTGAGAACTAAAAATAAATATTAAAAAAAATTCTAAAAAAAATGGAGATTATATAGTATATATTGTTTTGGACCTTGCTTTCCCCACCTTAAATTGCACACCTTTCTCCCCAATCATTGCCCCTTCTTCCAGAACAGCACATTTAATGGCTGCCTACTCTTCTAATGTGTGAGTATATGACAGTTAAACCAGTGTACTATTACTGGATGTGTATGTTGTTTCCGGTTCTGTGGAATAATCTTGGTGCTGCTCCCAAATTATTCATTAGACACAAATTTTGTGAAATTGGGTCAAAAGGAAATGCATAGTTTGCTTTTGCCATAGTTTGTAAATTTCCCCTCCACAAAGATTTAAAATACCTTCCATAAGCAGTATGTGTGTGTGTGTGTGTGTGTGTGTGTGTTCGTTCAATCTGTCATCTGTCTATCTATCTATCTGTCTGTCTGTCTAATCTATCTCTAATTATCACATTGCCTTGTTCTTGCAGCTCTAAGGTCTTATAACCTCCACCTAGATACACCAAGGAATTAACCTTTCATAGGTTTCCCAGGACACTTTCTCTTCTTACCTCATCACTAATCCCTCATAAGCTGTCACCATTTAGAAGAAAAAGAATGCCACTTCCTTTGAGCCTCTTCTCTCATATCTACCGAGTCTGTAAGTGTGGTTTTAAATCGTCCTATTTGTCCTCTTTGTATGAAACAAACCTAACTTTGCATTGACACCTTTTTGAGAGAAAGACTTGAAAAAGCGGCTTCCTTTTTCACTGTTCTATAGAGTTCTGTGGCAATGCTGCCTTCTCCTTTCTTCCTTTCCTTCTCTCTCTTCACACCCCACCTCAACATGCACGTACACACAGTCTATTTCATTGCTTCTTATCATCTTTCCATTTCAATTTCTCAGTCTTCTCTCTTCCACCTTCTCTATAAATCCTTCATCATTTTTATTTTCTTTCCAATTTCTCTCCAACTTTTCAAGGTCTAGAGAGCCCTGTGGCTTCCAGAATTAAATAACAGATTTTAATTACCATCCTCACCTCAGTTCATGCATCCTCTGCCTGGGAGTTGTGTGTACTTTTGGGACAAAGTTAAGGCATCTCATCCCTCCCACTTTTGAACTATACAGTTGTTCATTCATGCAACAGATGTTTATAGACATCTATCCCATGTGGACCAGATACTGTGCCAGGTACCAAGGATCTAACTAGGAATGAGAACTACACAGCTACTACCTGCAGAAAGCTTATAGCACAGTGACTCAAAGCTTGACATTTTATAGGGAGTGATTCTGCTTATGGACTTATGACAACAGAATACATTTGTGCTTTAATGAATTATAGTGACCATGTTCTCTTCCCTTCATTCCCATCTGCCCCCATTTGGATGTATACATTGAATTCCTATTTACTCTTCTTACAGTTAGCCCTTGTGGGTTTTCCATATCAAAATGGAATCTGTGGATAGGGACATATTGCTAAAATGCCACTAGGGGAATTATTGAGGAAATGTGCCTGTCATGATTCCCCAGCCTGCAGCCATTCATCCTAATTAAAGCTATTTACGTTTATAGGATTCAAAGAGCAAGGTTTGATTGGCAGCTTGTGCAATACAGGTTATATAGGAAGAAACAGGCTTTTTGAATAAAAATCTCAAAATTAAAGGATCCAGGCATTGCGTGGTAGTTAAGCAGTTAAGCCTAGATTAATAAGAAAGCTTGGTTGGGGGTGTTATTTTAGGTAATTGGATTTTCAGATTAAATGAAGATTAACAAGTAAGATCTCTTAAAGCACAAACTTTGCTTAAAAATTCCCTAAAATATATTAAGTTTCTGCCTTAGTAAGTAAACAGAAGAAAACAAACAATATTTACAGGCATAATTTTTCTATAATGACTTTAAATGGTGATTCTGAAAAGGAATTTTTTTACCACAGGGATAGAAGGCAGAGGGATAAGGCTGAATATGAGCTCACCTCAAGATATCTCTGGAAGATTCTTTATTTTAAAAAAATTCCTTGCTATGGGAATTTTTATTTTCATTTGCTTTGTTCTAAAATAGACTAATTCTAGCTCAAGAATCATTTCTAACTAAGTGAATTCTGGTGAATTGGCCCCCATTCACCTGCTTTTTGATCTTCACAGTGATCCTCACAATGAGGCAGAAAGGGCAGGGGATGTCGTCTCATATTTTACCCAAAGATGCTCCATTCTATAAACATACTTTAGTAAATACAGACTTCAAAATGGATAACAACTGGTGACAGTAATGAGGGCAAAGATTTAGCTGCAGCTACCAAAGAAGAAATGGGCTTGTTGTGCTAGCAGGCAGGGCTGTGCTCAAGGCCTGCAGAAACTCTGCTCACCAGATGTGTTAGTCAGTTTTTCATCACTGTGACAAACCCAATAAGAACAACTTAGAGGAGGGAAACTTCATTTTGGCTCATGGTTTTAGAGGTTTAGTCCATGGTGGACCGGCTTCATTGTTCTAGGCCCAAGGTGAAGAAGAGCATCATGGTGGAAAAGCAGCAGAAGAAAGTTCATCTCATGGTAGAAAGGAAGTAGAGGGACTATAGGGAGATGCACCCTTGCAGAGCATGTCCCAGTAACCTGCCTCCTCCAGTCACAGCCCATCTGCCTACAGTTAACCACCCAGTCAGTATCTTCAAACTAGGATAGACTGATTAGGTCATAGCTCTCATGATCTAATCTTTTTTTTAACCTCTGAATCTTCCTGTATTAACAAAGGAGCTTTTGGGAGACACCTTCAAACCATAACTCAGGACCACAGGCCTGGCGGTCCCTTGCCTTTAGAAATGGTCTCCTCTCAGATAAGTCTTTTAGGGCACTTCAGTGTAGTACATTTAGTGAACCTGATAAAGGGTTGAGGAAAAGAATAAGAAAAGATGGAGGAGAGAAGCATGAGAGGCAGCCTTCTGTTGACTGTGGGTTCTTCCCCACCAGGCTGAGAGCCTTGTGAGGGCAGGGATTGTGTATGCCATGTCACCATTAAGTCTACAGTATCTAGCTCTGTGCTGGACACACAGTAGCAAATGTTTGGAGAAAGGAGGGAGCAGGAAAAGATGGACAATGGCTGCTTGTGTGGATGAAGTGATTGATTGGCATTGGGGTAGAGATCCTGGCTTAGGAAATCTTGTTTCTTGGTCTCAGACCTGCCAATAATCAGCTCTTATTATCTCTTGTACACAGATATTAGCACTCTCTGCCTCACAGGGTTTTAGTGGAGAGACAGAGAAAATAGAAGTGTCAAGTGCTTTGAAAAGCATACAGCATCATATTAACAAAAGCTGTCAGCTAAGGTATGATTCTGACAAAAGCATTTTCTTTTGGCTTTATCCAGTCCTCCCTTTCAAGCCCCAATATCTTTGACTCCCCAAGTCCCGAAGAAGATAAAGAGGAACACATTTCGCTTGTGCACAGAGGAGTAGACGTGTCAAAGAAGACATCAAAGACTGTTACCATATCCCAAGTGAATGACCAGCCAGGGTGAGGTGTCCCTGCCCTTTCATGCATGCACTAACAATGGGTTATAAACCAAAGCAGGATAAACAGACAGTTGCAGGTTTTGTCATTCTTTAGTAACAGTGATTACTATAGTCATCAAAGTCTCTGAGGCATGTTGCACAAAGTGTCCCAACTGGGCAGAATCAGTGAGCTCAAATTCAGCGATTTATTTACTACATTTTCTCTTGTAGCAGAACCCCTTTTCAAATTGTCATACACACACAATCACAAATGCCCTTACAACCAAAACAACTTTAAAAGCCTTCATGTTTCTAGAGAGACTACAGTAAATATTAAATGTTGTGTTCTTCTTCTTACAGATCTTATCTTTTATGTTCAGAGCTGGCCAAAAATTATAATTAGAAGTTCATATAGGGTCTCTTTTTTTTTGTAGCAGGGATTGAATTTAGGGGCACTTGACTACTGAACCACAACCCCAACCCTATTTTGTATTTTATTTAGAGACAAGGTCTCACTGAGTTGCTTAGTGCCTCACTTAGTTTCTAAGTCTGGTTTTGAACTCGTGATCCTTCTGTCTCGGCCTCTCAAGCCACTGGGATTACAGGCGTGCACCATTGTACCCAGCCATAATATGGCCTCTTAAAGCTGATTTGATTCATGTTCTAGAATACATTTATAATCTAAAATATTTTAATGCATTGCATGCCCAGGGATCCCAGGGATTAGTAAGGACACTAAATTATTTGTGAGAAATAAAGAAGATGACATAGCTAGGCACAGTGGAATGTGCCTGTAGTATTAGGATCTTGGGAAGCTATGACAGGAAGATCACTTAAGCCTCAGAGTTGGAGGCCAGCATGGGCAACATAGCAAGACCTCGACTCAAAAAAAGAGGGATAGCTGAGAGTGTAACTCAGTGGTAGAGCATCTGCCTAGAATACACAAGGCTCAGGGTTCCATCCCCAGAATCACACACACAAAAAGACATTGTTAGCTACTCCATTCAACTTTTGAAGAGTAAGCACCCTATACAATCTCTGTTCTGCCTATGAATATAAACCAAGATTTAAAAATTCCTTTTTCTGTTACTTTAAAAAAAAAACAGTCATTTGGGATTATTTTCTCAGAACATTAGCAATCTCTTACTGTCTAAAAGTAGAGAACTAGTCTTTTGAAGCAGGAAATAGCCCAAGAAGTCAAAGATTATGTGAGATTTTTCTTCTCATGGATTTTTTTTTTGGGGGGGGGAGTACAGGGATTGAACCTAGAGGCACTTAACCACTTTTTCATAGATTTAAGAATTTACATGTATTTTTTTCCTTAAAATCTGTTACAGTAAGCAAAACATGATCCTATAAGACAGATCAATTTTAACTATCCACAAAACCAAAGCATTCTTTCTTTATAAAGAATTCTATGTACTGAAATTGGATTTAGAGCCCACCACCATCACCAACCCCCCTTTTTTTTTTTTTTTCTGGTTTTCTCTGACATCCCTGGGGTGTCTTTACAGTGACATCTAGTGGTGGATAATGGCTTTTGTGTTTCTGATTTGCAATTCTATTCCATTAGCCTATTTCACTTCCCTGGAGTTGTCAGGTTGCATTTTTCAATGCTTCTAGAAATTCCACTTGAACTAATTTTATCAGGGAGTGTGGTGATCTATACTCTGTGAGAACTTTAAAAACACTTGTTAGTTGAAATGGGCCATGAGAGCCAGTCATACAGGAAATGCCAAAAGAAGCATTGATTCAAGAATATCTGAAGTCAATATTCATTGACTTCAGATATTCTTGAATATCTGGTAGGTCGGGAGAAGTACGAAAGGATGCAAGATGGGAAATGGGAGAAGGCATGAGCCCAAGAATAGGTAGTTAACAAAAAAATAATAATAGGACAGCACAAATCTTCAGACTTGAATCCTAGTTCTGCCAGTGATTAGCTGTGAGACTTGGGGAATTACCCATCCAGCTCTCTAAACCTCAGTTTCCTGCTTGGTGAAATGCTTGTGCCAGTTAATCCCTGTTTAAATTGTAGAGCTGACGTCCGGCATGTGATCAGCACTCCATAAATGTCAGTTCCTCTTCCCTCGTACTATAACTCCTACTAACAACAAAGCACGGGCTGGCGGATCACTCTGCCTGGCAGCAGAGAGCACTTTTCCTCAATGGTAACTTGGCAGAGAAAAGGCGAGCAGAGAGGCTGGGAATGATGGCCCATCTGCTTTGGCTCACTCTTTCCAGTCTCTGCCTCTAGCACAGCCTGAATCCAGACTCTACGTCCTCACTGCTATGCCAGCCAAGCCCCTTCTTGGCACATGCCCTGGGGTGGCCGGCTGGGTGCCTGCTGTTGGAGGGAGTCCCGTGGCTATGGTGCCAAGCTTCACCAGCAGCCTCAGCTTCTGCTCTATCACTTACCAACATCCTATTCCTTTACTTTGCTTCCTCCCCACCTGCCTACCAACTCACTTCCCTTTGCCAGTGTCTTCACCCTGGACCTTCCAGGTGCCTCTCTCCTCTCCTCACCTTCCCAAGACTGTACCAGGTCCTGTGCCCTCCTGGCTTTCTCAGGACACTTTTCCATCAGGCTTCCCCCACCTCTCTCCTCCATGTTCAGCCTGACCCTCCATTGACTCTTCCCCCCAGATATCACGCAGCTCATAGTCTTAGCCATATCTGAAAACAAGCAAAACCTTTCCTTTAACATGTCTCCTCCTGAGGCTTCTGAACAAGTTTATGCCCTCCTCCCTCCACCCTATCTTCCTTTTTCAAACACATTTCTGGGAAGAATCCTCAATTTGCTGGCCAGAACTTCTCGCCTCCCGTTCAGAAGCTAATCTCCTTCATTGTGCTACTGTCTCCCTTGCACTACCAAATGGGCTCTCCTGTTTTCCTCTCAGCACTCTTTAGCACTGTTCAATCATTTTTTCCCCTTCCAGAAACTTCTCCGGGGGATTTCCATCATCCAGGTCCCTCTACTGATCTTGCTTCATCCCCTCTCTTGCTACTCTTCACAGTTGTCAAGGGTTCTCTCTCCCTTCTCTCCTTGCCTGTTCACCTTGGGCATTCCCTAGGTTTCACCATTGGGCCTCTTCTCTTCTAACTCTGTCTTATCTGCCCCCATGGCTTCTACTCCCTTTACCCCAACTCAGTCTTTTAGTTGCTGGCTGTGTCTACCAGACCCATCCCCTTGTGTCCATCCCTCACTCAGGCTCCTAAAATTCGATGTGTCTAAAAGAGAAATAATTATCTGGGCTTTCTACGGGCTCTTCCTTCTATGAAAGATACAACCTTGATACCTGGTTCTTCCCTCCCCACGTGTGGCCCTTGATCCATACTTCCTCTTTTACCCTCTGGGCTGTATCTCATCTCCCTGGTCAAGGGGCATATCCTCTGTGAGGACTGGGACTCCATCAGCCTCTCCTACTACCCACCCCAACACCAGGTGCTTTGTTAGATGTGCTTGACTTTACCACATCTGTCTATTCCTTTTGGCTACTATCCAGGTCAGACCTTTACTATTCCTGGTTTCCATTGTGTGAGTCTCCCAGCAGTTTTCTCCAGCTCCTGCCATCCCTTGGGCCCTTCTGTGTCCACAGCAATCTTTAGCAGGCTCCAGTCATTTTCTCCCTTTCAGCCAGCACCTTCTCCCTCCCCAGCTTTGTTCTCTCTCCCTAGCTCTCTCCTGCACCCTGTGACCTACTAAGCATGAATGCACTTTGCTTTCTTGTGTGTAGACAAGAAAGGCTTTTTCTAGGACCTTCTCTCCTCCTACATCTTCGTTCTCCAACCATCTCTTCTTTCTTCTGCCCCCTCCAATATGGGGCTGTCAGCTGCTCCTTCCTGCTGCTTTCCTTCTGGGATGGTTGCCCCTTAAATGAATTTCTGGACCTCTCTGTGCTTCCTCTTTCTTGTGCAGTCTTCCCCCTCATCTGCAGTGTACTGATTTGTTTGTCTGTCTGCACTCCACTGGTTTCTCAGGCGAATGTCTTCCTCACTTTCAAAGTTTGTGGAACCTGGAAAGCAATTGGGTATCTCTATATTGTATATGAAACCAGTAAGAAATTATCTATCCATAAAGAAGACCATATTCCCCCACTCAGGTTGGGGACAGGCCTGCACCAAATCAGCCCTTAGTGGCTTCTGGATGAAGGAATAAACAAGTGAAGTGTGCAGAAGGAAGTGGGAACAGGGATGTTGAAGGAAGGTCTCACTCACCAGAACAAGGAGATGCAGTTCACAAATCCCTTTCTTTGAAGCCTCTTCACCTTCCCTCATCACAGGTGTCTGACAACAAGGCATCCCTGCCGCCCAAGCCAGGGACCATGGCAGCAGGCGGCGGCGGACCAGCCTCTCTGTCCTCGGTGGCATCCTCCCCACTGTCGTCCTCTTTGGGAACAGCTGGACACAGAGCCAACTCCCCATCTCTGTTCAGCACAGAAGGAAAACCAAAGATGGAGCCTGTAGCCAGCAGCGAGGCGGCTGTGGAGGAGCTAAGGACACAGGTCCGCGAGCTAAGGAGCATCATTGAGACCATGAAGGACCAGCAGAAGTGAGTGCCCAGAGACCCTTTGCACATGGCTTCTAGATGGCCCTCCACTAGGCCAGGACCTGGGTCTGAAAGTCTGGGTCCTATCCTGCCCCAAAGAGTGAGCCAGATCTCCCCCTGATGATGGCAGCAGTGGTTGGAGTGTGTGTGAACCCCAAGAGGCTTAATTTATACTTAAGTTATGCTGTGTGTTTTTATGTTCAGTCTACTGTGTGTAGGCAGGGCATAGGCTGGCCATGGGGTATACAGAATGAGTTTGTGGCAAGGACTGATACCCTTAGCAGGTTCCTAAAAAGAAAATTCTTGAAATCCCCTATAAAATACAGTATTTCTGTGTTAGTCAGCTTTCTATCACTGTGACAAAATACCTGAGAAAATCAGCCTTAACACAGGAAAGGCTTGGGGCTGAAGTGTGGCTCAGTGGTAGAGCACTTGCCTAGCATGTATGAGGCACTAGGTTCGATTCTTAGGCTGCATATAAATAAATGAGTAAAAATAAAGGTCCATCAATATCTAACAAAAATATTTTAAAAAGTAAAATTAAAAGAAAGAGGAAAGAATTATTTTAGCTCATAGTTTCAAAGGTTTCAGTTCATGGTTGTTTGGTCCCATTGCCTTCAGGCCTGTGGCAAGGAAGTACATGATGACATTATGTGATGGAAGAAACTGCTCACCTCATGGCATCCAGAAAGCAAAAGAAAAGAGTTGGCCAGGGTCCCAGTATCTCCTTCAAGGGCATACCCCCAATGACCTAACTTCCTTCCATTAGACCCCACCTCCAAAAGATTCCACCCCCTCCCAGTAGTACCACAGGCTGGTAACCAAGCCTTTAACCCATGGGCCTTTGGGAAACATTCAAGATGCAAACTATAGCAGTACATATACCACTTATTAAATAAGCCCAACAGCCAGATTTTCCTCTAGCATCAGAAAAATTGCAACTTCTTCACTTAGCTGCCAGATGAAGTAGTTTGCCTGTATGAGGAACCATGACATATGAGGATATAGGGAATATTAAACCTGAGACTTCTCACTTAGCAAGATGTTTTTACTATGAGATGGAGGGGACTTTCTCCGTGTGTGCCTACACAGACTCTCTTGCCACATCTCTCATCCTCAGGGAGAACTTGGATGGGGAGAGAGACCTGTGAGCAAAAAAAGTGTCATATATCAGTATCACCCAGGATGCTGTTTGCAATGACAAAGCTGGTAGAAGGATTAGATATAGGGGCACTTATCTGAGGCAACTGAGGCTCAGAAGAGATCAGTTTGCTCTTTCTTGAGGGAACTGGGGCAGGCATCTCAAGGAAGCATTTCCAAGTAGGATTTTAAAAAATGATCCAGGATTGCGAAGAGCATAGCACTCTAGCAGAGGGAAAAGCAGACTCGTGAGTATGCATTGCAGCCTAGTGGGTCAGCCCAATGTGTCCCCTGGTGCCTGGCTACCTTGTGACCAGGAAATGCATGGGCAAATGTGGCCAGACACCTGAAATCACACCCTTCGGAGGGAGTCTGGGGCTGGCAAAAGCCCTCACTTTGAGCAATGTGACTTTAAGTAGGTTCTGTTCCACTTAGGTTGGGTAATGTCAGTTGAAATTGGGGCCTTTTGGACTAACTTCCTGCCCAGTGGAGACTCATCCAATAAATATCAAGAACTGGCAGGTTGGTACTTAAGAGAGTCTCCTAAGACCAGCCAGGCTGTCCCTAACTCCGTAAAGTTCCCAGCTCCTATCTGGCTCTGGAGGTTACAGGTTTGGGTACCCAAAGCCCCATTCATGTCCAGACAATGTGTGTCCCTTGCCTAGCAATGACCCCATGGCCCCAAGACATCCCAGAGCATTGGTTGTCAGACTTTCCTGTATCCGAGGTTTTGGCCCATTGTACCCTATGAGAGATGCCTGGGAGCTACTATGTACATGGCTGAAATGCTTTGCAGTCTGTGAATAGCCACCTCTCCCCATCCCCAAATGTGCTCTGTGTTCAGAGGCAAGCTCACCTTCCATACTCTTCCCTGGCTTTTCTTCATCAACTCCCCATCTTCCTTTTTCCTTCTAGACCCACTTTTATTAATTTAAGGCTGAGCCATTTTCTTTGGACCAATTTCTCCAGCTAACTTCCCCTACCCAGACTTAGCTTTGCCTGACATGGTCTTCCTAAGATTAGGCCATTCATTTAGGATCTCACCTTCTACTTCTTTCCTAAGCCCTAGGTGGTTCCCACTGAGATATGGATACATAATGTGTACTTGAATAAGTACAGCAGTGAGTCACAACTGGTTAATGTCAGATAATGTGTTACAGCCGTGCTGGGGTACTGTTAAAAGTACAGTGACCATTGTGATATTTACCTGAAATGAGCAGATGCAGTATCACTGTTACTGTGCTGTTTTCAACCCAGCTCATGGAAATGTACATATAAAATTAAGTGTTTGATATCTTAAAAAGGACATAGCTCTCAGACCAGTGTTTGGATGGTTGCAGTATCCCATGTATAGAGCCATGACTTTGCAAGATGATTGGTTTTGTTCTACTTCATTGTTTAAGGTTGGAAAAGGTATAGGCCATGTATCCTACTCAGGTCTGCTTTCTTTCCAACATGCTTGCCACATTGTTTATTCAGTTATTTCACCTCCAAGTTTTTGAATCTTACTATTTGTAGGATTTTGTAAAACTTGGTGAAAACATACTTGTTACTTTTTATTCATTTAAAACTCTGTAGAAAATGAAGGAAGTAGAGATGGAGTGGTATTTTGTAATTATATTTGAAGACCAGTATTCTGTTACAAAGGAATAATTAGAGGGAAGAGGACAGAATATGAGCCTGGATACCTGGAGTCTGTTTTTTGGGCAAGTCAGGCTAGGCACTCTGGGCCTCAGTTTCCCCATCTTCTCCTTTTGGGAGAAGGTTGGACTAAGGAATCTCAAAGATCATTTCTAGACCTACCATTGGAAGGCTGTATATTTTGGTGGCCCCAAAATAATGTCAAGCCTTTCTGTCTGAAACAAATCTTAAGCAATAATAATGCAAAGAAAATCTGGTCCACATTTTCTTTGTAAAAGGAACAAATGGATTTAATGATAATAAGATGTTTCTTGTCTCTTATTGGGCTTTTGTTTAATTCCATTGCCGTCTGTCTGCTTTTCAGACGAGAGATTAAGCAGTTACTTTCAGAGTTGGATGAAGAGAAGAAAATCCGGCCTCGGTTGCAGGTGGGTCCATCAGGGCCTTATTTTTAAAATAAATGATTGTTACTTTTCTGCAGATTTAGAGGCACTTTTTGTGACAATCTTCTTAGAATTGTATAGTCTTACTACCCAACCTTCCCTGGATTCCATAGGTCTTGGGGAAGGGAAACATCAGTAAACATACCCCCAGTGAGGCTTCTCGTGTGGAATTTATCTTAAATGTCTCCTCTCTGAAAAACTCCCTCTGGTTTCCAGAAGACTTCATCATAGTACCTACCAGAGGACATGGAGCTGGGGAGGCCCCGTTGCCATCTGGCTTCCATCATACGGTCACTGGGACTTCAGAGACAGTAGCTGTCCATACTTGGCACTTCCTCTTCATCTCTTTACTTCTCTCTGGTGGTCACATCAGTCCTGCCAGGGTATCTGAGCTCTGTCCTGCTCTAGCCTCTGATTCAACTATGCCATGACCAAATGATGGAGAGTATGTGGGCATTCCAGTTGACCAAAGGTCAATGCTCAACTTTCATCTAGTTGTTGCCCTTAGTGATGAAGACACATGCTATTCAAAGAAAGGATAGGTAAACTCACCATGACTTTGGAGGTGCTTACACATACCCCCTTGGGCCAATCACAGCTGTCTTCTGACACCGTAAGATGGTCCAGTGTGTCAGGAAACTGGAATCCTTGCTGCTTTTGACAAACTTTGGATCCAAGTAACCTAAGAATTAAAACATCTACTTTGTTCCTAGTGCATTGTGCCTGTGTACCTGTTATTAAGGCTTATGTCATTTCTAGCACTGTCATTGATTCTGCATTCAGATATCATTTCACCTTTGAAATTTTCAGGTTGATTATTTTCTTTCCACTGAGCAGGTTGATTGTCTTCAACTTTTATGAAAGCAGCCAATTCATTATAATTTTGTTTGATTCTTTTTTCCTTTTATAGATGGAAGTGAATGACATAAAGAAAGCTCTTCAATCAAAATGAATACTTGATAACTGAGATGTCTCATTATTCATCCTGAGTCCAAGACTCAAATTTTCTGCCCCAGCCAAAATAATCTTGTGCCAAAAGATTAAAGGTTTGCCTCAACATGTCCCTGTTTGAAAGATTAGCACAAAAGTCTTGATAGCACAACACAAATTCCATCCAAGAGGAGAATCTTCCCCATGGTGTAGTCCTGGGTCTGGCACTGGTTGTGACTTAGAGCAAATTGTGCTACAGGCTTTTCTACCTTGAGATCTCATGCGAAACGAAAACTCAGGCAGTTTAGGCCATAGTGGTACTATTTTGATGATATTTTCCATTAATAAAATGTAACTTCAGATTATTCGTTTACAAGCTTTATAATTTTATGAGTTTTTAATCATGTTTTGTCACTGATGACCCTAGTGTTTGTACTACACCTAGTCAGAAGTGAGTGTCTTATTCTTTGGCTTCAGGTGAAAGCTGCCTCGCTTTGTGTTTCCCTTTAGGATTCTATTACATATGCAATTTTAGATCCAACCCATCCCTTCCCCTGCCAGCAGACCCCGCCACCCTAAGAGAAATTTTAGCTTATATATGATTTTATATTTACAAAAAAGAGAGAGAGAGAGAGAGAGAGAGGGAGAGAGAGAGAGAGAGAGAGAGAGAGAGAGAGAGAGAGAGAGAGAGAGAGAGAAATCTGGTATTTGCAATGATCTGTGCCTTCTTTTTACCACCCTCTTGATTGGAGCTTTTGTGATGCAGCTACCATGATTCAAAAAAAAGAAAAAAAAAAGTAAGAAAGAAAGAAAAATCTGCCACTTATCTAAGTCCACTAGAGGCCACTGTCTTCACAGCTTCTCTCACCCTAGCCAAAGGTCCTAAGAGGAGATAGCTGAGAAGTTGGGCTCTGTGGTACCAGCTGTGACTTTTTCAGTTCCTCCTACTTTTAGGTTGTTCATGAAACTAGAAATGTCATCCCTGCTTGATTTTTCATCAGCCAAGTTAAACCCCTGCTTCCTGTCCTTTGCACCTTTTGCGTGAACAGAATATGCATTATTAAAGCAAAAATAAATAAAAGTAAAATGCAAATGAAAACAAGGGGGGGAAAGTTGTATTATTTCCTGCACTGGGTTATCTGTGTGTGTTATTGTTTAAACTGTATTCACATAATGTCATTTGCCTTGCTCACTTGTAACCCCTTCCTCAAGTCCAAGAGAATGGGAGGGAGGGTCTTGTTGAAGTATAGCCATTGGATCTTTCTTGCATTTATGGAATTGCTTTTTCCTTCCTAAGGAAAGTGATGTTTGCTTATCTGCTTTATCTTTGTAGCACATGAACAGTTCAGCCTTAGAATATGTAACTGTTTTACATCCTTAGCTGAAAATAAGGGGCATACTGTATTGCACAATTGTTCAGGGGTAGAGATGGAGGATGTGGTCCCTTAATGGCCCCCAAAGATGTTTGATGTGTTTCTAAGCAGCTGCTTTGCCTAATTCCTGAGTTTTATAGTGAAACTACGAAACATTAACAGATTTTACATAGCTGTGATAAATGCAAATTGATAACAGTGAAGGAATGATGCAAAAACTCACATTATTCATCATTGGAAGTATAACACATAAATATCTCTTCCTTTCTCTTTCTCTCTCCCTTCCCTTGCCTTGCTCTTGCCTGGATACTCATCCATTCTTATTGAGGCCATTACTTTCCTCTCAGTATTTACAAAGCCCCAATGCCCTGGTCTTCCTGAGCAGGAAGGGACACAGTTAAGGAAAGGGAGTGTGTAAAGAAAGAAACCTCACACCCTTTATTCCCATGTCTGGATATATTGCCTTTTTAGCAGTCTTGGTCTCAGTGTGCTCGCAGCCAGAAGCACCAAGTTTCTCATGGCAGCGTAAAACATTCCTGTACCCCTTGACTGTTCTAAGTTTTTCTGCATTAAACTTGAAGCCTTCAGAGATTCCCCACCACCTAATATAAGAAAGAGGATTGGGTTCTTCAATGTTTGAATTTTTCATTTACTCATCAAGAAAATCCCTGATGATATAGTTTTATATAATGTGTATACAGAATAGGAATGTTAGTAATTAAATTGAGATTTTGGGGCACCCTCATGGGGCACTAGCAACTTGGAATGTAGAGAGCTGATGTATTCTCACAGAGGCCATTGGCTTCCTTTGGATAAAGAGAGGGAGAAGCGATTGTAGAAAGAGAAGTTGGCATATCCAGCTTCATTACTGCCCCTTGGGCTAACGAGCAAGAGGATTCTGCATCATGGAACTGTATGAGCCACTGCCCACACAGCCACCATCTTTACTCTTGGCAAAATGGACCCATCAAGAATATTGAAAAGCTTGAAAGTATCACTTTTGAAAAAAAAATTCTTTTGCATTCAGCATGGACTCAACCAAGCATCTATGGAGATTATTTTTTTGCTTAATTTTCTAAAGTTGTATTTAGAAAAGTCTTAAGTATTGTGCTTTGTAAAAGAAGATGATTAAAATGAAATTTTGTGAAAATATTTTTGTTCAAAGCTGTCATGGCCCAAGAGGAATGGTTTCTTGGAACATAAACCCTTTTTCTCCATCTTACACAATTTGATTACTCTTATAGAAATGTCCTTAGAAGACATGAAATAACCCATTAAAAATCTGTGCCTATGAATTCCATTTTTTAAATTGTTCAATTTTACATTCCTATCTAAGCAGAAAATGCTAGTTAGGTTTTCATTCTTTTTTAGTGTAAAAAATCATTAAATTATCATTATTCAAATAATTGTGTAAAGCCACTTTTATTCATGTAAGGCCCTCTAGGAGCACACACAAGTACATGATTCATTTTCTGCCATAAGGACATCCTGTATCTATCATCACATGTGTATCTCTGGTTAGTAATGGCAAGGTTTATTTCTTTTCATAAGCAGCTCCTTGATGGGAAAACTGCAGGGTGTATAATTTATTGTTCAGAGTTGCCATGGTCTGTATAAAAATAATCCTCAGGTGTCACAGAGGCTTTTTATTGTAACCTGGGGTCATTATGGTCCTAACCCCCACACACACACCAAGATTAAGGTTTGTTCCTCTAGTTGTTTCTTTCACAGATTAATATTAAGATGTTTCAGCACCAAGAGGGCTTGGTGAAAAGCATTTCCCTTTGATTTTGTACAAATGAGAAACAGAACAAAGAGACACATGCATGGGTGATGGATGTTTAGCATGGTTGATTTTGGCATCCAACAGAGGGAAAGCTAGGTTCTTAGGACCAGGGCTGGGAACTGAGCTGCTATTCCCAAACTTGGTTTGTTAAGGGCTAAGGCAGAGAAAACCCTCCCATCCATAAATAAATGTCAGTGGCAAAAGGACTGAAAGGGGGATCAAGTCTCTTAAAGGGATGAACCTTGCCTGTTTCCTTGTTCCGTCCTTAGGGTCACTGAGGCTTGGTTCCCAACCCATGCAGCTTAGGTGACTCCTGAAGCCAACAAGAACCCATGCAGAGCATGCAGGTTTCCCAGAGGGGGGTTTATTTCATGCCTTTTCACTCTTTTACAAAGCGAAGTGGTCACAGAGGCAGCCCCTTCATGCAAACAGCAGTATGTATTTATCATGTTCATGAATTTGGAATTCAAAGTAAAATGTGCTGTTCCTTTTTTCTTGTTAGAGCAATAGGTGATGACTTATTTCAACCAAATAATAGAACAAGGTGGTCTAGTAGGTCATAGATAGAGTTTTCTGAGGAGGAAAAAAAGAAAAGCTAAATTCCTGATGAACCAGTTTCATGGTGCCATTTCTTTAAAGGGTAGTATAATAAGTTTAATTAACTTATAGAATAACCTTCATCTATGTTCCTAGTTCTCCAGAAAATTAAATTTTATTAGCAAGCTTTGAGCTCTGTGATAGAATGGTGCCTTGAAAGTGCAAATTTTGTTTATATTTTCATAAGTTTTAAGGGGTTTGCAAACCAATTCTTTTGGTACTGAGGATGAACTCAGGGGTGCTTTACCCATTGAGCTACATCCCCAGCCTTAATACTTTTTATTTTTAAACAGGGTCTCATTAAGCTGCTCAGGGCATCACTAAGTTGCTGAGGATGGTTTTGAACTTGTGATCCTCCTGCCTCATCCTCTTGAGCCACTGGGATTACAAACAAAAACCATGAAGAAATAATAACATTTCCAGGATTATTTCCCCCAAAGAAAAACAGTTGTCTTAAGAAATGGGAATAATTCTTTTTAAGCTTCATGATTATTTCTTAGACTCAATTGGAGAACCAATAATTTAGCTGGGGCTGAAGCTCTGCCATTGAATACTGAAAGGAGACAGATGAATAGGTATTTTAGATACTTGTATGAAAGGGCCACCCATCCCCCTGCCTGAGTCCTGGGAGGGGGACTTGGAAAATGTTATTGTTTTTTCTCAATCAGGGTGATCTCCTTGGAGGAAGTGAATCTGAAATGAGAAGGACCTGGATTGAAAGAGGGAGCCATATCAAAGGGAGCTTCAGGCCTGGAGGTAGATTTTATCTACTCTCATAGCAATATATCTAGTGTTGAGAATCTGGGATAGGATGATAAGACAAAACAGAGTGACAACTTTCATGTCAATAGCAGACACCTCACATTGCTGAGGATGGGCCTATTAACAAGAGCCTTACCAATGAATCTCTCATCTTTTAAAAACATCTAGTTGACCAGAGTGATGTATACAGAAAGTTCAAATGTAGAACACAGTCACTTGTTCAATTTTTTTCTGATTGTGAAGCTACTATTATATTGTGCCCAAAGTACAAAACAGAAAATATAAAGAGAAGACAGGAATGATCCCAATCTCAGTCAGAAACTGCCTTTAACTGTTTGGGTCTCTAATAATCAAGGTCATTCGGTATATATAGTTTTATTTTTATTCGTGATATTAGCTTCTCATTGTCCTTTTTCAGTAATAAGATTTCTGATGGCTATATAGTATTCCACCTATAGATATGTCAGATGATATTAAGCCAATCTTTGATCAAGCATGTATAGAGTTCTTTTTTTTAGGTATAGAGTTCTTATGATGTGCCAAATGCATGATAGGTACTAAATGCTTCATAGCAAGGTAGGCTTGCTCTCCGAGCTCAGAGCCAAGAAGGGAGAAGTAGTTGAGTAAACAGGCAAGTCTTTGTAAATGAAAACATGATCACAGAGAAGTTTTTTAAGGCTTTGGAATCAGAGGGGGGAGGTGCCCAGTGGAGCCATGAGGGTGGAAATGTTCAGGAAGGAAGAAAGGGCATTTTTCAATAATTTTGATTTTTTTTTCTTTTATAAGTAAATCTGCCATGAACATCTTTGGGCATGAATCTTTTTGCTCACATTTCTGGTTTGTCCTTAAGATAATTCCTAGAAGTGGGTCATAAGTATGCCCAATTATAAACATGGTTTAATGCACATCAGTATACAAAAGTGAGTAACCACCCATCTTTCTTTAAAGTTTGCTTTAAGCCTCAGGGAGTGTCAGGTGTGGATCTCTTCCTTCTGGCTGGTTACTGGTGAAATGTCACCTCCTTAGAAAGGATTTTCCTAACACCTTAAATAAATGCAACTTGAGCAGCAATCCAGCACAATTCTCCCCATATCAATACTTTGTTTCATACTGAAACCAGAGTTTTGAGATGAGACTAGATTCATAGCTTTGCCAATTTTCTTCTGGGGTCTTATCTCCCAAATTTGAAGAATAAAATCCATGGACAATAACAGAAGGGAAGAGTAAAGTGAGTAGGATTTACTTAAAGAAGAGCAGGAGGGGACTGGTAGCAGAAAAACCCTTTTTGGTGTGCTGGTTTAGGGGCTATATTGTTTTGGGAAGAGCTTGGAGCAAAATCTATGTTAAACAGTCATTGAAAAAGTTTCAAGATTCAATTGTGTCCTTTAGCCTGAGGTTTACTCCTTCCTGTAATTCCCTTCTGGGTTCTTCCCCCTCCCATCTGGGACAAAGGAGTTGGCAGGAGTTTTCCCACAGGTGAGCCTCAAGATCTTTTACATTTGAAATAGGCCTTGAAGATACTCATTAACATTTCTACTGCTTAGGCTCACAGTGTGGTTTCTGCATTTGAAGAAAACCTCAATCTGGACCCAGCACTTCTTATTGCTGACCATTCACTATTCTTTTTTTTATTTATTTTAGTTTTTTAAAGATAATTTTAATATTTATTTTTTAGTTCTCAGCGAACACAACATCTTTGTTTGTATGTGGTGCTGAGGATCGAACCCCAGCCACACGCATGCCAGGCGAGCGTGCTACCGCCTGAGCCACATCCCCAGCCCCCATTTACTATTCTTATTCAATACTTAATATACATTCAATCTGTTTTCTGTCTCTCCTCTTTGAATGAAACACAATGAGGATAGTGACTTCACTGCTGTATCCCCAACACCTAAGACATTGACAGACAATAACCACTAGATAGATATTTGACTGAATAGATGAATTGATAATTATGACTGATGCCAAATGGAATTCATTCTATAAATTTGAGCAGCCCAGTTTTATTTTTACTAAAACTAGCACACAACTAGAACATTAGGGAAGATCTATGACAAAAGGAACAGACTTGAAGAGAAGCTTCAGAGGCACTGCACTTGTACTGGAGTCTCAGCCAATACCTGGACCCTAAGGAGAATGCTTTTGGCATCAACATAGTTCTAGAAAACAAGCTCCCAAGGTCTGTATATCATTGTCTTGAAGATGGTCATCTAGTATTGGGAAACTGTGGCTACCTCTGTGTTAAAACATAAAGCTTTATTTTCTTTTAGATTTATTCTGGAATAAAATTCTTTGTTGACGCTTGACCCTTCTCTTGATGTCAGATGAAAACCTAATTACTACTTCTCAGGGCTGACCATCTGTCCTCAAAGTGATGAATAAATGAAACATATCCCTGAGTCCTGTGCCTCCAAGACAAGCCACTGGGAAGTAGTTCTTGCCAGTGTGATTCCTGGAAGAACAGCATTAGTATTGAATGAGGATAGAATAGATAGTAGAATTATCAGGCTGTCAGGATAATGGGCGTCATTCAACCACTACAGAAAGCTAACTGATAAAGGGATTAATGGGCATCATTAAGGCCTTCTTCAAATATAAAAAAAAAATGATGCTCACCTGTGGAAACAACTCCTTTGTTCCAGAGCCTTGGTGCTATTTTCAATGTCTGTTCTGAATAGATTTTGACCAATGGTTTTTGTACTTTTTCAATGCCTATTTTACATCATTTTGTTGTTGTTGTTGTTTGTACCAGGGATTGAACTCAGGGGCACTCAACCACTGAGCCACATCTCCAGCCCTATTTTGTATTTTATTTAGAGATGGGGTCTTACTGAGTTGCTTAGTGCCTTGCAGTTCCTGAGGTTGGCTTTGAACTCACAATTCCCCGGTCTCAGCCTCCCAAGCCATTCGGATTATAGGTGTGCACTACTGCACCTGGCTCTGGCTCTATTTTTTATTTTGAGACAGGGTCTTGCTAAGTTGCTTAGGGGCTTGCTAAATTGCTGAGGCTGGCTTAGAACTCACGATCCTTCTGCCTCAGCCTCCCGACCCACTGGGATTACAGGCATGCACCACCATGCCCAGCTATTTTAGGTAGATTTTTACCAATGATTTTGGTATTTTTTTCAATGCCTGTTTTACATAGATTTAGATTGATGTTCATATCCAAAACCTATATAAACCCCTAAGCACACCAAAACAGTATCCTGCTTCCAGGTCCCCTCCCACATTGCCAGGGTTCTATCTTTTCTCATTAAATAAATCCTACTCTATTTGCTTTTCTGTTCTGTGATTGCCCATGGATTTCATTCTTCAAGATTGCAAGACAGGAACACAGAAGGAAATTGACACAGAGTCACTGTGTTTGCTGTGACACTAAGAGCTGTGTATCAGGAAAAATCCAACTTTACAGGCTGCAACCCTCAGGCTGCTGACCCTGGTAGGTATCTCCTGCTGTGTGTAGCTCCTAACACTAGAGCAGGCTATTTCAGCTGCAGAGATCTGAAGTTAGAACAAACTCTATCCACCAACAGAAGCAGAGAATCTGGCCTCATCTTAAAACTCTGATTTCAGTATCACCATAGAGAACTTGGTAGAAGTGAAATTTCTTGGGCCTTCCCTTAGAATTACTAAATTAGAAACTCTGAAAAGGAATCCAGCCACCTGTATTTTAACAAGTCCTCTTGGTGATTCTGATGCCCACTCAAATTTGAAGATCATTACCATGCAGGTATCAATTCCCAGTGAGTTTTGTGTGGAGTAATGCACAGCTACTTTTCCCATGTTTGGCAAGGTACGCTATCCAGGACTAGGCCAGCATCTATTAGGTTGAAATTTTGGAAACTGACATTATTTTTGTAGGTTCAATGTGGTTGAATAGGTTTCAGCTCCAAGATGTGAAGAGCTGCAAGAAATACCTTCCCTAAAACACTTCCCACTTTTTTCTTGCCTAAAACAAGAAAAAGTCTAGACAGATTGGAAATGAACAGAGAACTGAGGGGTTTTTAAAATTTTGTATTTGTTCTTTTTAGTTATACATGACAGTAAAATGTATTTTGACATACATACATGGAGTATATCATGTATTCATATATGAACATAGGAAAGTTGTATCTGATTTATTTTACTGTCTTTCCTATTCCCATCCCCCCTCTCTTCCCTTCATCCCCCTTTGTCTAATCAAATGAACCTCTATTCTTCCCCTCCTCGCTTATTGTGTGTTAGTATCCTCATATCAGAACATTTGGCCTTTGCTTTTTGGGGACTGACTTATTTCACTTGGCATGATTGTCTCCAGTTCCATGCATTTACCAGCAAATGCCACAATTTCATTCTTCTTTATGGCTGAGTAATATTCCATTGTGTATATATACCACTTTTTTTTTTCTTCATCTGTTGAAGAGCATTTAGGTTGGGTCCATAATTTACCTATTGTGAATTAAGTTGCTCTAAAAATTGATGTGGCTGTGTCGCTGTAGTATGCTGATTTTAAGACCTTTGGGTATATGCTAAGGAGTAGGATAACTGTGTCAAATGTGTTTCCATTTCAAGTTTTCTGAGGAATCTCCATACTGCTTTGCAGAGTGGTTGTACCAATTTGCATTCTCACCAGAAATGTATCAGTGTACCTTTTCCCCACCTCCTCACCAACATTTATTGTTACTGATATTTTTGATAATTGATAATTGCCATTCTGACTGGAATGAGATGAAATCTCAGTGTAGTTTTGATTTGCATTTCTCTAATTGCTAGAGATGTTGAACGTTTTTCCATATATTTGTTGCTCAATCATATCTCTTCTTCTGTGAAGTGTCTGTTCAGTCCCTTTGCCCATTTATTGATTGAGGTGTTTTTGGTTTTTGGTTTTTTGAGTTCTTTAGATATCCTGGAGATTAATGCTATATCTGAGGTAGAGATCTGAGTTTGCAGAGCAAGTGGTCATTCCAAAATCTGGAGAGAGAAAGTCACTTCCTGGGAGACATAGGACCTGAGCATTTGCTTACAGAGGCCCAAGCCACCAGATGTCATAGAAATGGGTAGGAAGACTAAGCTAGAAAATGGGACAAATTGCTAGAGGCAAAACATGGGCTGATCTGAGAGTATGATGCTCCTGGGGACAGCAATTGGGAGGGAGGAAGTTCTGTTCCTTTGCAGACTTTTTTCCTCCTGGAGCCCCAGCTGGTTCTCATAGGAAGAATTTGGGGGAAATCCTGAGAAATCCCATGGCACTGGCTCAGGAGTCACTGAGAAATCTCAGACCCTTCCCCCTTAACAAGCAAAAGGCTTATTCTGCAAGGGAAAGACAGAGTCTGAGGCACTAGTGAAATACCATTGTAGTTAAGCCCAGGGAATTCACCCTCCTTACCTTCCCCTGCGGCCCTCTTGCACAGAGAGAAAGAGAGAGAGAGAGAGAGAAAAATTGAAAGTTCAGGGAGAATAGCTTTAAGCCTAGGGGCTTGGGCTGGGGCTCAGTGGCAGAGCGCTTGACTAGCATGTGTGAGGCACTGGGTTCCATCCTCAGCACCATGTATACATAAATAAATAATAAAGGTACATCAACAACTAAAAAATATTTTTTTAAAAGAAGAGCTTTAAGCCTACAGACTGAAAACACTGGTAGATATTCACTGCACTAGAGGAAGGGGATTGGGGCATCTATCCATGGAAGACAGACAGAAACATTTGTGATGGTTATACCCCTGAGATACAAACCCACTGTGTACTCTAAAAACTGAAGCTTAGAATACCAGAGAACCTGTCCCCACCACCCATGTCCCACCAGCATGCTAACAACCCTCTAGGAACAACAGGAGGGAGAACTACAAGGTACTCCATGGGGAGCAGCACAAAGGGAAGCCCCAAAACTGAGAGGGGGCACAAAAAAGGAAAATCATTGGAAATTTATGAGGATGTCCACAGGAAAACAAGCATAAGCACAGCCCAACTGTTGGCTAGATGAACATCAAGTCCCACACTAAGGGCTTATTTATCTCAATATCTGCTGCACTATATAAAATGTCCCATTTGGGAGGCATGCCAAAATGTAAGAAAACATAAGAAAAAGCAGTTTGAAGAGACAAAGCAATTATCAGAATAAAACTTAGAAATGGCGTAACTATTAGAAGTATCAGAGGGAATTTAAAATAATTGTGATTACTATGTTAAAGGATCTGGGGGAGGAGACATCATGCAAGATCACATAGGCAATTTAGTAGAGCTGGAAATGGAAAGAATCAAATGGCTAGAAATCAAAAGCAGTAACAGACATGAAAAATATCTTTGGTGGGCTCATCAGTAGACCTGAATATTTATATTGAATAAATAGCAAAACTGATAAAGACAAAAAGAAAGCAGGCACAAATCATCAAATCAAGAATAAAATGGTATATCACTATAGATCCTACAGCCATTAAAAAGATAATAGTTTTACAAAACTATTAACAAATTACAAAAGATTAGTAGAGTGAGAGGAGTAGGGCGAGGAAGAGAGGAAGGAAGTACTGAGACTGAATTAGAGCAAATTATATTCCATGCTTTTATGGTTATGTCAAAATCTATTCTGATGTAATATATAACTAAAAAGAATCGATAAAAATTTTAAAAAGAATAAATATGAACTTTATGATAATAAATTGAATATCTTCTAAGAAATGGTTCAATTTCTTTAAAACTCCAAACTACTAAAATTGAACTGATAATCTGTGTAGTTTTCAATGTTTTTTAGAAAAAAAAAATGAGTTTGTAATTAAAAGACCTTGAAAAAGAAATCTCCAGGTCCAAATGGTCACACTGAAGAATTCCACCAAGTATTTGAAGAAGTAACACCATTTTACACAATCCCGTCTAGAAAGTTGAAGAGGACAAACTATTTCCCAAGCCATTATATGAAGTTAATACTACTTGATACCCAAACAAGGCAAAGACAATACAAAAAAAATGAAAACTTTAGATCAATATTTCTCATGAACTTAGATGCAAAAAGCCTTAATGAAATATTAGCAAATCAAACTCAGCAATATATATAAAGAATTATACAATACAACCAAGTGGGATTTATTCCAAGTATGCAAAATTGGTTCAATATTTGAAAATCAAAATAATCTACCAAGTCAATAGGCTAAACAGGAAAAGTCATATGATCCTATCAATTAATACATAAAATATTTGAAAAAAAAATCCTGTGAGAAATGAAATCCCAGTGGTCCCTTTTCAGAATATAGTATTTAGCTTTAAATGTAAAGTGACTTGGGATGTAAGAAAGGCAACTGGAGGGGAGAGCAGGATGAAAAGCTGCAAACAGCTAACACCAGAGTGTAAAAATCAAAGCTCTTTGACAAACAGGAAGTGAGAAGAAACCCCCACCCCACCTGACCAACAGAGATAAACTGTGTACCTGCCAAAAGGCATTCAATCCAAGGGCACTTCCTGCCACAAGAGACCAAAGGTATATTACTTTAAATAATCCAACTAATAACTACTTCAAATAATCCAGTAATCCAATTACTTTAATAATAAAACCTAGATGAAGTTCAGGAACATTGTGCACCCCATGTACTCAATGAGGAACCAAGGGAGGGATCTTGTACTCTAGTTGAATAAAACACTGGTTTGACTCAATCTGTTTGACCCTGACCACCAAGCACCTGATCTTGCAAGACTGTCATTAAAGTAAAGCCTTGCTTTTTGCTATCTTTGTGTCTCTTAGTCCATTCTTTCGGCTTGGACAGGTGAGTACGATTCTTACATCTGATTTTCAGGCACAATAAGAACTCCCAGAAAACTAGGAGTAGAGGGAAACTTCCTAGCCTTGATAAATAACATAGACAAAAACTTATGGCTAACATATTCAGGATGAAGGACCTGAATTTTTTCCCTCCTAAGACTGGGAACAAGACAAGGATCTTCTACTCTCACTACTCTTTTTCAACATAGTACTGCAAATTCTAGCTACAGTAAAAAGGCAAGAAAAAGAAATAAAAGGCATATAAATTGAAAAGAGGAAAATAAAACTGTCCCTATTTGCAGATTGCATGATTGTCTACATATAAAATTCCAATTAAAATAATCCTCCTGAACTAAAAGTAAGCTAAGCAAGATTGTGTAATATAAATTCAATACACAAAAAGTTGCAGTTCTACATATTAACAATGAACAAGTGGAGCCTGAAATTAAACACTATACCATTTAAAAATCACTCTAAAGAAAATTAAATACTTGGATATAAACTGGGCACGGTGGTGCATACCTGTAATCCCAGGTATGGGAAAGCTGAGGCAAGAGGATCACAGGTTCAAAGCCAACTTCAGCACCTTAGAGAGGCCCTAAAGTCTTAGTGAGACCCTGTCTCAAAATAAAATATAAAAAAAAATAAAGGGCTGGGGATGTATCTCGGTGGTTAAGCACCCCTGTGTTCAATCCCTGGTACTATAAAAAAAAAAAGAAGGAAAAAAAGAAATACTTGGATATAAATATAACAAAACACCTACCAGATCTGTATGCTGAAAATTAGAAAATTGTAATGGTAGAAATCAACTAAGACTAAATACATTAAGATGCATACTATGTTTATAGTTTGGGAGATTCAACCTAATAAAGATGTTAATTCTCTCCAAATTGAAAATATTCATGCCCTAGGGCAAGGCAATGAGTTCTTTAGTTTGGAACTCAAAGGACAATCCATGAATAGAAAAACTGATAATGGGACCACATCAAGATTAAAAACTTGCTCTGTGAAAAACACCTTTTTCACATCAGAGGATGAAAAGACAAGCTACAGTCTTAAGGAAAATATATGAAAACCACATATCCATCAAAGTGTTACCATTTAGGGGTGTTGGGTTTGTTGTCTCTTCTCAGCAAAGAATTAAGAACAAGACACAGAGATAGCAAGCAAGCAGGTTTATTGCAAAAGCAACAACAGTAACAGACTTCTCCCAAAAGAAGGAGCCCCAGAGCTGGGAGTCTGGTGGAGGAGTTTTGGCTTGTTCTTTTTTATGATCTCTGGAATTTCCTCCTTTCCTTATCTCCTCCCCTGTCCATACTCTCCTCACTATTATTTACTGGTGCCCCCTGTGTCCACGGATCTATTTTAGTTTTTCTATTGGATTCCCACACACACTTAGGGGCATGAGTTTGCAAGTGTCTGTCTGATAGGGTCCCTTTCTTGTGTCCATGAGCACTTTGATCAACCAGGAAGTTGACCTCATTAGAAGACCTTTTCCATGCTACTTTGGTGTGGCTCTGCACCCAACCTCCTCACTTGCCATCTTGCCCTGGATGTCTCCACCCTTCTACATCTCCCTCAAAAGGGCTAGTAGTATCTAGAAGAGATTAAAAAAAATCCAAGCTTTCCCACAATCTGTACATATTTGAATATCACATACTCTGGAAAGACATACCAAGTAGATTGATAGCAGTGGTTCCACTTTTGCTATAAAACACAGGTTTTATGTGTGTGTGTGTGTGTGCACGCACACACCTTTGTTTTGGTACCAGGGATTGAACCCAGGTGTGCTTTACCACTGTACCACATCCCCAGCCTATTTTTTTATTTGTATTGATTTGTTATACATGATAGCAGAATGCAATTCATTTCATATTATACATATAGAGCACAATTTTTCAAGACACTGATTGTACACAGAATATTTTCACACCATTCATGTCTTATACATGTGTTTTTTTTAAAGAAAGAGAGAGAGAATTTTTTTAATATTTATTTTTTAGTTTTCAGCAGACACAACATCTTTGTTTGTATGTGGTGCTGAGGATCGAACCTGGGCCACAAGCATGCCAGGCGAGCGCGCTACCGCTTGAGCCACATCCCCAGCCCTTATACATGTGTTTAGGGTAATGATGTCTAACTCATTCTACCATCATTCCTACCCCCTTGTCCCCTCCCTTCCCCCTCCTCCATTTGCCCTATCTAAAGTTCCTCCATTCCTCCCATGTTCCCCTCCCACAATCGCCATTATGTGTCTGCATCCTCATATCAAAGAAAATATTTGGCTTTTGCTTTTTGGAATTGGCTTGCTTCACTTAGCATTATATTCCCCAACTTCATCCATTTACCTGCAAATGCCATGATTTTATTCTCTTTTTATGCTCAGTAATATCCCATTTTGTGTATATGACACATTTTTTAATCCATTCATCCACTGAAGGGCATCTAGGTTGGCTCCACAGTTTAGCTATTGTGAATTGTGCTGCTATAAACATTGATGTGGCTGTATCCCAATAGTATGCTGTTTTTAGGTCCTTTGGGTATAAACCCAGGAGTGGGATAGCTGGGTCAAATGGTGGTTCCATTCCAAGTTTTTCAAGGAATCTCCATACTGCTTTCCAGATTGGGTGCACCAATGTGAAGTCCCACCAGGAATGTATGAGTGTGCCTTTCCCCCCACATCCTCACCAACACTTATTATTGTTTGTATTCTTAATTAGTGCCATTCTAACTGGAGTGAGATGAAATCTTAGTTTTGATTTGCACTTCTCTAATTATTAGAGATGTTGAATACTTTTTCATATATTTGTTGATTGATTATATATCCTCTTCTGAGAAGTGTCTGTTCAGTTCCTTGACTCATTTATTGATTGGGTCTTTTTTTTTTGGTGTTAAGGTTTTTGAGTACTTTATAGATATCCTAGAGATTAGTCTTTATCTGATGTGTGTGTGGTAAAGATTTGCTCTCATTCTGTAGGCTCTCTATTCATCTTACTAAGTTTTTCTTTTGCTAAGCAAAAGCTTTTTAGTTTGAATCCATCCCATTTATTGATTCTTGGTTTTAATTCTTACGCTACAGGAGTTTCATTAAGAAACTTGGGGCCTAAACTGACATGATAGAGATTTTCCCAGCCCAGGCAATGGCTTTTTTTTTTTTTTTTTTTTTTAGAGAGAGAGAGAGAGAGAGAGAGAGAGAGGAGAGAGAGAGAATTTTAATAATTATTATTTACTTATCGGCGGACACAACATCTTTGTTGGTATGTGGTGCTGAGGATCGAACCCGGGCCGCACGCATGCCAGGCGAGCACACTATCGCTTGAGCCACATCCCCAGCCCTTCCTAGCGTATTTTTATTTTTTATTTTGAGACAGGGTCTTGCTGAGAAAATTGCTTAGGGCCACACTAAGTTGCTGAGGCTGGTTTTGCATTTGGGATCCTCCTGCATCAGCCTCCCCAGCTGCTGGGATTACAGGCATGTGTATGGCAGGCTGATTATATTCTTATGACAACTCCAAAAGTTGGCTTCACAACTTCATCACCTTAGAGACTTTTTTGCCTATAGTGATTAAATATCCATTTGCATTCCTTCTCTTCTCTTCTCTTCTCTCTCTCTCTCTCTCTCTCTCTCTCTCTCTCTCTCTCTCTCTGGTACCAAGGATTGAACATAGGAGTGCTTAACCACTGAGCTACATCCCCATCCCTTTTTAATATTTTAGAGACAGGATCTTGCTGAGTTGCTTGGGGCCTTGCTAAGTTGCTGAGGCTGACTTTAAAATCAGGATCCTCCTGCCTCAACCTCCTGAGCTGCTGGGATTACAGGTGTACACCATTGCATCCAGCTCCATTTGCATTTCCAAGAAATGCCCTCCCACTATTTCACAGCTCTCCTAATAGAGCTATATCAATTCTTTTGTGTACAAATCAATGGTATTTCCATAGAATAGTTTCCATATGGATTATCCCCATGTTAACTTATTAAAACAGATATAAGAGAGGCATTTAAAAAAACATGATGAGGGCTGGGGTTGTAGTTCAGTGGTAGAGCGCTTGCCTAGCATGGGTAAGGCACTGTGTTCAATCCTCAGCACAATATAAAAATAAACAAAATAAAGGTATTGTGTCTGTGTCCATCTACAACCAAAAAAAAAATCTATTTAAAAAAAATAGATTACACTACACACTTATCAGAATGGCTTTTTTTTTTAAAAAAGGTGACAACACCAGATGCTACTGAAGATGCAGAAAAACTAGATCATGCATATATGGGTGGGAATGTAAAATAGAATAGGCTGTCTAAAAAATAACTTGGCAATTTCATAAAAATGGAACAAATATCTTATCATCCAGAATTTGCACTTCTGGATATTTATCTCAGAGAAATGAAAACTCGTTATTACACAAGAAGGTGTTCATGAATGTTGATAGCAACTTATTTCATAATAACACCAAACTGGAAACAGCCCAGATATGGATAAAGAAACGGTGGTTTATCCATTCAGTGGAATGAACTGCTGACACATGCAACAATTTGGGTAAAACCCAAGAGAATCATGCTGAGTTGAAACAGAATCCCCAAAATGTTGCATACTGTGTGATTCTATTTACATAACATTTTAAAAATGACAACATTATAGAAACAGAGAGCAAATTAGTGGTTTCCAGCAGTTAGGGATAGGAGGTAAGGAGAAAATTGGTCCTGGGGTCTCAAAAGTCAACAGGAGGGATCCTGTAGTGATAGAGCTGTTTTTATCTCTTGGTCATATCAATGTCACTATCCTGGTTGTGATAATGTACTGTATTTGGGGGTGGGGAAGGTATGAGATTGAACTGAGGGGCACTGGACCACTAAGCCACATCTACAGGCCTATTTTGTATTTTATTTACAGACAGGGTCTCACTGAGTTGCTTAGCACCTCGCTTTTGCTGAGGCTGGCTTTGAATTGGCCATCCTCCTGCTTCAGCCTCCCAAGCCATAGAGATTATAGGCATGTGCCACGGCACCCAGCCTAATGCATTGTATTTTAATAAGATGTTACCATTGGGGTTTTGAAACTGGGCCAAGGGTACTCTAGATCTCTCTATATGATTTATTTCAACCACATATGAATCTACAATCATCTGAAAAAAAAGTTTAATTTAAAAAACAGCAATAGTGACAAACAGTGAATCTTCTTTAAGAGAATTATCAGAGTGGAGAGTGGCCTGAAAGTTATCCCAGAGTGATTGTAAAGGTAAAATTTCCAAGCTGAATCTAAGCCGCAGAGCCTGAGTTAAAGTGTAAAAGACCAGGCATCCTAAAGTTTCCAAAGTGCAGGGATTGGGTTAAAAAGTAAAAGACTAGTATTGTTAGAGTCCCTCTGCTACCCCCAAAACCTGTAATCCCTGTAGTTGTTAGAACAATGAGGGAACTGCCTAGTAAATGTCTCCATTGATTCCCTGGTTGATTAATAGCTAAGGGCTCTAGGTAGCATGGCACGTACGCATCTAGGCCCCAGAACCAATCAGTTTAAATGTGTACCCCACTTAGAAATGACCAATCATCTCTGCCTAAATTGTTCCCGCCAATGTATGTACTAATCATGTTTCAGAATTGTTGTTCAATTTTCCCGTGCCTTATGATGATTTGTTCTGATGCATGCAAAGCCCCCCACCCTCTCCAAAAAGTGTACTTAAGCTCCACCTGCCCTCCGCTCTGGGCTCTGGGCTGCTCTCCCTTCTTGAGTGAGCACAGAGTCCCAGCGCGCTGGAACAGGATCCTCAATAAACTTCCCCCTGCGATTGCATGAAGTGAGTCTCTTGTGTGGTCTCTCCCCTCCGACGCTTCGCTGCACCCCAACATTTTGGTGCATTGGCCGGGAACTGCGCATCGCCGGACAGGGAGACCCTAACAACGGACTACTTCGGGGGTAAGTAAGGCGCCATTCTCTTTCCCTCTCTCTCTCTTTCTTCCCTCTTTCTTCCCCTTCTCTCCTCTTTATTTTTGTTTTTGCGATCGCTCAGGTTCTGGTCTCTGGCTCAGTGGCGGGCGTAAGTCCCCAGGGAACGTAAGTTCCCAGAGCCTCGGGTGGGGTTGGCAGTGTGTGTGTGTGGCTGTCAGTGGAGAGCGTAAGGCTCCCCCTGGCGGTGGCAGGCAGACGTGCCTAGGCGCCACAAAGCCACTCCCTCCTTAGGACGCTCTGGAGGGTAGAGGGGGAACAGGAGTGCCCCCCCATCAGGTAGAGGGGCGGACGGACCCTCGTCGGTGTATTTTGCTGCCAACCCGTCTGGATTTGCCGGCAACTCTTTTTGTCAGGTTGAGTTTACTGCCTGTCTTTAATCTTTGCTTCTGGACTTGTGTTAACCGTTTACTGTGTGTGTGTCCGTGTTTGCGTCACGTTTGTGTTGTCTCTCTGCGCTTCAGAGTGGCCCACCCTCAGAGTTGAATGGCCCCCTTCATCTCTCTCTCTAATCTGCAAAGTCAGAGATATTGTCTTTCAGCCCGGCCGCATGGCCACTTAGATCATGGCTTCTAACCTTTCAGGACATCTGCGAATCTCTTCCTGCATGGGTGGGGTCCGTGCAGTCCGCTGGGAGGATTCCACCAGGCGGTATGGCAGATCTGTCCTGTCCCTGTTCCGGTCCCTCCACCCGCCTGTCCTCTCCGCCCCCTGGCCGTCTCCCGAGAAGGGGGGGTGCTCCGGCGGTCGCGGCGGACGGGCGGACAGAATCAGGGGTGAGGTCGGCGGGGGACCGCCCCTTCTCCCGCTCCTCTGCCGGCAACCGGCTGCAACCACAGCGGGGTGGGAGGGGTCGGAGACGGAGTCGGTAAGGGACTGCCCCACCTCTGTCCGCCCGGCAAGCAAAAAAAAAAAAAAAAAAAAAAAGCGGCGCTGGGGCACCGGCCCTCTCCCTCCCTCGTGGGGGTAGAAGGGACCAGGTCCCCAAATCCCCCCGAGTGTTACAGCCCTCCTCGGCCGCAGTGATCACGGGCCAAAGAAGCGAACGGGTCTTTCTGGAGTCGGGCTGCTTAAAAATGCAGCCCAAGGCGGGTGATAAATTCCGTCTAAGGCTAAATACTGAGGCTAGGGAAACAATGTTTCCTTTCCCTCCCATAACGGGCTTGAGTGCAAATAGAGCTGCCTGCTGGGGATTTAACAACTTTGACATCTCGCTTTGACTTTTCTCAAAGCCCTGTCTTCATTATTAAATTGGTGTCAATTGGCTTTAGAGACGGGAACCAAATTTTCAGTCACAAATTTTAACACTCCCGAGGAAACTTTTAAGGAGTCTCCACTCTGCTTTCTTGGGGAAGCCTAGCACTCGAAACAACTGCAAGCAGAGGATGAGCTTTTTGGGAGCTGGTTACTAAAAAGTTAGGAAAAAAAAAATTGCCTAGTTCCTAAGGTCAAACCAAACTGGAGGAGCTGATCTGCGGGTGAGAGATAAGATTAAGGGACTCCCAGCAGCTGCCAGAACCATTTAGTTCTGGGGAGTGTCCTCAATCCTTATCTACATCTTAAAGATTAAGCCACCTCTGTTTACTTAAAAATAAGGGACACTGAATGCAGTAAAGCCAGCCACACTGAGACCCTTAATTTTACACCTATAGTTGCCCCTACGTGAAAACATCTGGTCCACTTATGGGGAAGTCTATGGTGCTACTGATGGGAGTCATAATTAAATGAAAGTTCAAAACCTGGAGAGGTATTTTCTTATCTGGTTGTCTGATTGTTTCTTAGGGATAATCTAGGTTAAATGTGTGTCTAAAAAAATTAATTTTTTATTGTAACAATCTGGTATCTAAATGGGTTTCTAAGGCATTGCACTATCTTGCAGTTAAAAGTTGGGTTTAAGCAAATTGTTTAGTTTGATTTCAGAAAGTTCATGCTAAAAAAAAAAACTTAAATACTTGGGAAAAAAAAATTAAAGGGTTTCAATTTTTGAACTGGGTAGCCTAAGGAGATTTCATTAGATATACAGTGCATTGATTTGAGCAAGAATAGTAAATTATGATATGGTATTTGTTTCTCTCAGTGTGTAAGACTTAGGAAAAAGTGTTAAATTAAAACGTTGGTCTGGCTTATTACAATAACATTAGATAATTAAATACCAACAGTCTTAGAAATTTTCAAAGCTTAATTTTAGATATACATGGTAGTGTGTGGGCAAATTTAATGTAACTTAATGCTACTTTAAAAACTTCAGAAAAAGCAAAGTGGCTTAGGGGTCCTAAAGAAATTTCTTCTGATGGTAGAGATCCTATTTCTAGTTTTATGTGAACAAGTTTTTCTAGTGTAAAAAGATATGAAATTTTAGAAATTGCTTCTTAAATTTGTAATTATAACTTAAGGTTAAAATGCGTTAGGCCTAAAGTGTCTGCTCAAAATAGCAGTTTCTCCCTGCTCCTTCCAGATCTTAGCCAGGGCTTAAGCCGATATGCAAACAGAAGCAGCTTGGAGCTCAGGCCCAAGAAAAGAAAAAAAAAAAAAAAAGAGAGTAAAAGTGTCTTTTTACCTGAACTCAAACTAGACCAAACCAAGAAGTAAATTGTATGGTATTTACTAACTACTGGCCAGTCATCTTTTTTTTTTAGGACTCTTGTTTTTCTTAGATTCTGTATTTTTTTGAGCTCGTAATTCTGATCCTGAGGACCTAAGTTAATGTTTTTCTGATCAGTGGAGTTTTTTTTAAAAAAAAAAAAACAAAAACAAAAACAAAAACATTGCAATGGAGATTTCATCTGCGAAAAGCTACGAGGCCTTTATTATTGTTATGTGTGCACACTCCTGTTATGTGTTGTATGTCGGTATGTCTGTATGTGTGTATGTCCATATATCCTGCAGTGATATAACAATTGCCAGATGAGGAGCGCTCCTGAAAAATTAAAAATAGATCCAAATATCTTTAATTAACGTGATTCAAATGGTTCAATTTAGATTGGGTAAACAGATAAAAGTAAAGATGTCCTTAAAATTAAACTTATAAGTTTCTCTAGGTGTTAAAAAAAGGCCCTAATAAAATGTTAACTCTGCTTAAATTCAAAGGTTGGCAAGTATTGTTTCAAAATGTGAACAAAAGGAGGTTAATAGATAAAAAGGAAAAACTAAAAGGTTCTAGGTATGGATCTGATAAAAAAAAATTTTTGTATCACTAGATAGGAGAGTCTATGTGACTAAGTAATCAAGAGGGTTTAAGTAAGGGATAAAGGAGGTTTATGTAAATTGGTTATGTGTATAAGTTTTTGAGTAAGTTACACAACTATGGTTAAACAACAACTGTTATTTTTCAATACTTTCTTGTGCTCTCTTGCTCTGAATAATGAAGTTCCTTCAAATCCGATTGCAGAAAGTCTCAAATTAAACTTCCAACCAGCTTCTGCTTAGGCACTTCCAGTCTCTGACGACCGATGGACCCCCAGCATCTTCAAGAGAACAATTCACTCAGTGCTGAAGCTCACTACCAGGCACGATGGAATGCAGCCGACATGGGACAGCGGGAAACAACAAGTTCAGAGAACCTCTTAATCTGCCATCCTGGATTCATGAGTCTTTATGTTCTTTTAAGCTTCCTCATGGTCCTTGGTCTCTTTTCTGTCAGTCCCCCAACATGGAACTTCTGCCAGAAATTGATCTTTGCTCTAATTTTTATCTTCATTCTGTTTTTATTTGCTCTGATCTTCTTCAGGTGCTGGTGATGATATCTGAAAAAAAACTTGCCAATAGACGGGTTGCCTGCCATTTATCCAAGCCCTGCCATCTCCCCCTTAGTCATTTCTTTGGAAGCCAAACTTGGTTGGCGTGGGATCATCAGTGTAATTGTGATGTTACTGGTGTGTTCGTGTCTTCCAGGTGTACAGGTCTGTAGGGTAGAAGCTTTACAAGCTGGTGTCCTAAAGTTGTATGGTAATTTTAGGATCAAAGAAAAAAAACATGTTGGAAATTTATTTATCATTTGTGTTCTATAACTGGACTTGTTATCAGTAAGATATGTAAATTTCTATGTTACTTTCTACACTGAGATATAATTTAAATGTATTTTTAAGACAATGAGAGCCTAATCTGGGTAAAGGTTTTATTGTAAAACACAGAAGTACTTTGCTACTTTCCTACAAGAGGTTAAAAGCTTTCAGCCTTTCCTTAATTCATGTTTTAGGTGTGATATTATGTTGTGGTAGCTAATGTCCATGTAAACTTGAGCAACAGTTTATGTAGGCTTTGTAAAATGATGTCTAAAAAGCAAAGATCAGCTTCAGAACTATAGTATTTAAGATTTATAAAGAGCCCTGCCTTACTTGAGATAAAACTCTATGTCCCATCTCACTACATGTAAAAGTGACTATGAAAGAAATAGACCAGATTTCAGTGCATTTAAGGTTGTGTTCAAAAGCTGGTTTTTGTCACGATTGCCAGGACCTCAAACAGGGGATTATAATGTATAACTCTGCCAAAATTCAAGGTAGCTATTACATAACTAAATATGTTTTTATCCTAGTTAGTTTTGTTTTGTAGTTTGCTTTTAGATGGTCTAAGGATTGCCTGTTAATGTTTTAAAGAGGTACTGCTTTAAGAGCTCACAACCTGGGTTAACTTAGGATGGGGAGTTATCACCTACAGGATAGAGAGATAGACATTGAGGTTTAGTGCCCTTAATATAAGGCTGTTGACTTATTTGCTGGATGTTTAAGATTAAGTTTTAAAATTAAAAACTTGGCTCTTGCCCTCTGAGTCAGTCTGAATCAGGGAATAGGGAACTTTTCCAAAGGGCTCTGCAACTCTAGGCCACATAACCTCCTGATCAGGGAGATTAATGAGACCAGTGGAGGACAGAAAGCCAATCAGTGCATTTGCTGTGAAGAGGAGGGTCATCAGAGAAGGGAGACATCCCTGATGCTTCTGAGGGAAGCCGTATGGTCAAGCAAGGCCTGGACCCATCCTAGCGCAAATGGCACTAGCAGAACTGAGAAGCTGCTGTGAAGTTCCCGAGGACTCCCCAGGGTAATTCAGGTGACTGTTAATAAACAGGTGGAAACAAAGTCAGTTTGACTTGCTTCATCTTAAACACTTAGCAAAGACAGTCAAAGCCAAAGCACAGCTGTTCCTGGACATTTTAAATGATAATAATAGTTAAATGTAACTTCCAAAAATAAGTAAACTGGAGGCTACAAAAAAGATTCTTAGACAGAAATGCCTGATAACTGTCAAAGGGACTGCTAGAGTAGTTTTAGTCTAAGGCCTTTATTTCTAGCCAAGGCAGGTAGGCTTGATGTTTGCTAATATGGATACCCAGCCCTAAGTAGTAAAATTAAAGATTTCTCTATTAGACACAGAGGTCATACTAGTAAAAGGATTTTGCAGA
This sequence comes from Ictidomys tridecemlineatus, assembly GCF_052094955.1. NCBI lineage: Eukaryota > Metazoa > Chordata > Mammalia > Rodentia > Sciuridae > Ictidomys > Ictidomys tridecemlineatus. Next base: position 64,730,865 of record NC_135478.1, on the reverse strand, counting down.
ATCAGATGGCATTAAATTATTAGACTATATCTTAAGGAAAAAGATATCTGTAACCCTAGATGTTGGTTGTTGTATTTACATTCCTGATATTTCTGGCAATGTGACAAATATCCTTAAAGATTTACATGCTCAGATAGAAGCCATGTCCTCAGCAACTTTGTTATGGAAACAATATCTTAGCTTCTGGTTCTTGGTACTTCCTGGTGGAAAACATTGTTAGTCTCTGTCTTTGCCATCATACTCATTGGCATATTCCTGTGCTATGGCATTTATTGCTGCATCAATATGGTTCCAGTACTAATGAATTCTTGTTTCTCTTGTAGACCAACCATCACTCAAATGGCCCTCCAGCCTATTACTCCTCAATTGGACTTTTATCATGGATCACTCGATAGACCCGATACTTTTAGGGGGGACTCCGAACTGCTTGCCCCACGCCGTCCCTTTTCAGCCTGAAGAAGCCAGAAAGATTCTCTTCGTCCCCCTTCCTCACAGCAGTAAGGAGTTCCCAAATTAGAGGGGGGAATGAAGCCAGATTTAAAGTTAGGTAGTCAGTGTAGCTAGACAAATCGGGATCTAATACCGAGTGAAATCTAAAATGGAGGCCATGCTGAAATTGATTCCAGGAAACGCAGGACAACTCATGGTAATCAGGCAGCAATATGCTCCACTGGCAGAAATGGAAAATGAGACCTTCCAATAATTTTGATTCAGTACTTTTAAGATTAAAAGTAGTCAGAAAAAGGAGTGGGGAATGTAAAGGTAAAATTTCCAAGCTGAATCTAAGCCGCAGAGCCTGAGTTAAAGTGTAAAAGACCAGGCATCCTAAAGTTTCCAAAGTGCAGGGATTGGGTTAAAAAGTAAAAGACTAGTATTGTTAGAGTCCCTCTGCTACCCCCAAAACCTGTAATCCCTGTAGTTGTTAGAACAATGAGGGAACTGCCTAGTAAATGTCTCCATTGATTCCCTGGTTGATTAATAGCTAAGGGCTCTAGGTAGCATGGCACGTACGCATCTAGGCCCCAGAACCAATCAGTTTAAATGTGTACCCCACTTAGAAATGACCAATCATCTCTGCCTAAATTGTTCCCGCCAATGTATGTACTAATCATGTTTCAGAATTGTTGTTCAATTTTCCCGTGCCTTATGATGATTTGTTCTGATGCATGCAAAGCCCCCCACCCTCTCCAAAAAGTGTACTTAAGCTCCACCTGCCCTCCGCTCTGGGCTCTGGGCTGCTCTCCCTTCTTGAGTGAGCACAGAGTCCCAGCGCGCTGGAACAGGATCCTCAATAAACTTCCCCCTGCGATTGCATGAAGTGAGTCTCTTGTGTGGTCTCTCCCCTCCGACGCTTCGCTGCACCCCAACATGATGATTGAAAAGTCTGGGAGGTGGGGTATTACCTGGAGAAGAGAACTCCTAAGGATAGTATGTATACAGCTGCTATGCAGAAGAGGATTAAATAAGAATCCATGGTAAGAAGGTACAAAGAGAAGATTTTATCCACATATCTGGAAGAACATTCTATGACACCTCTCAGCATTAGGGTAAAGAGGTTTCCAGGACATGTCCTTAGAAGGGGCAAGGTAAGAGTAAGAAAGGAATAATTGTTGGACTAAACAGAAAAGGATAATTCAGCATTTTGCAATTTTCTCCTCAGAGGAACTAGGGGAACTGGAAGGACATTCGGGAAGGTGCTAGGACCTGCTTCAGGTGTGCAAATTACTGCAGACAATGAGAAGGTGGACTGTGTGTGCCCACTTAGGGGAAGGCGCTTGTTAGCTGGGTAAATGCTGGGTTCTTTACCCAGCAGGGTTTGTATTTAGAGGAAAATATTATTCAAGGGGCTGGGGATGTGGCTCAAGCGGTAGCGCGCTCGCCTGGCATGCGTGCGGCCTGGGTTCGATCCTCAGCACCACATACCAACAAAGATGTTGTGTCCGCCGAGAACTAAAAAATAAATATTAAAAATTCTCTCTCTCTCTCTCTCTCTCTCTCTCTCTCTCTCTCTCTCTCTCTCTCCACTCTCTCACTCTCTCTTTAAAAAAAAAAGAAAATATTATTCAAGCCAGAATTCATAACTCCTGCATGTCTCACTCAATCAGCAGGACCCCAGAGAGAGCTGAGAGGAATTCAGGAAGATTGCCTTGAGGATAACAGCAAGACACTGGCAAGTGATTTTCAAATGGGCAACTTTGCCCTTTGAAAGGCTGTGCCAGTCACTGGAGTAATTTCAGATGAACAGGCACATTAGGAAAATTACTACTATTATGCACTACAAGGTTACAAAGAACGCATGTGTCCTTTTATAACATCACATGAAAAAAGTCTTAGAGGTGTTGTGAGTTTTCCCAACTTTGGTGGATGTGTTCTCACAGATTTCCTTCAAGCCTATTTCCCATAATGATGCTGCTGAAGTTCCTGATTTCTACTAGGGCTGGTTGTAAGGCAGGATTTCTTCAAGGATTTGTACAGGAACTTTCTGCTTTCTTTTAGGGGTGGCTAGTGGGCTATATTATTACTGAAATGTGAAGATAATCTGAAGTGTTGCAAGTTAAATCCCATCCTGCCTGTGTCAAAATTGCATGTGATGTGATGCAAAGAACATCAGCAACAAAGTGCAAAGAAAATCTACAGAATGGGAGAAACTGTTTGCCAATCACATATCAGATAAGGGACTCATGTCCAAAATATGTAGGGAACTCTGACCACTCCGTAATCATAAGACAAATACATAGTTAAAAAGTGGCCAAAGGTGTTGGGGTTGTGGCTCAGCGGTAGAGTGGTCACCTCACACGTATGCAGCCTTGGGTTCGATCCTCAGCACCACATAAAAATAGATAAATAAAATGAAGGTATTATGTCCAACTACAACTAAAAAATAAATATTAAAAATAAATCTTTTGGCCAAAGGATTGCTCCCAAGAAGTTAGACAAATGGCAAATAAGCATATGACAATAGGCTCCCCATGGTTAGCCATCAGGGAAATGCAGATTCAAAGCACAATGCTATACCTCTTCACACCCACTAGGATGGTTGTAATAAAAAGGATAGACAATAAGTAGCAGTGAGGATGCAGAAAGAATCCTCCTATACTGCTGGTGGGAACATCAAATGGTACAGTCACTTTGAAAAACAGTGACAGTTTCTCCAAAGGTTAAACATAGATTTATCATGTGACCCAGAAATCCCACTCTTAGGTATATACCTGAGAAAAACCTATATCCACACCCTGTACAAGTTTATTTACATGAAATGTCCAGAAGAGGCGAATCTATAGAGACAAAGTAAATTGTGGTTGCCTAGGGCTGCGTTTGTTTGGGTTGGGAGGTAGAGACTAATTTCTAATGAGTACTTTTTTTTTTGATGGGGATTAAAATGTTCTAATATTGTGGTGATGGCTGAACAGTTCTATGAATATACTAAAAAAACATTAAATCACACACTCTTCATGAATGAATTGTATGGTATGTGAATTGTATGTCAATAAATCTGTTACTAGAGAAGAAAACACTCAAAAAACCCTGTGACAATGTCTAGTGCATTCTATGATTTAAATACAATTTAACCATTGCGACTAAAATGGTGGGTTGGATGTAGTGAAGACCCTTTGGGGTTTACAGCATTCCATAGAATCTATTTTCAACAAACAAGGTTTGTTGCTGGTGCCTCCTAGTGCTTTGTCAAGGTCACAGTGAAAGTCAGGACAAACTGGACTCCAGGACCGGGCTCAGGAAGGCCATGCGTTTGGCAACTGAGGATAAAACGAAGCATCTGCTCTCACCAATGCTGAGTTCAAACTACATCTGTATTTAGTTTGGAATTGAATATTAACGTCAAATCTGTGCTTTGAAAGAGTCTTTACCCTACTTGAAAGCTTCAACTTGTTTAAGAAAAAAGTAATCGGGGCTCCTAATAGTGGTCAGACTAGAGGGATGGAAAAAAAGAAAAGAAAAAAAAAAAAGGCTTGAAATTCCTGGCTCCGCAACTCCAGGAGCTGCCCAGGGGAGGCGGCAGGGGGCGCCCTCCTTGTTCCTGCCCCGTCGCCCGTCCCAGCCGCCCCCTCCGCTTGCCCTGACGTCCCCAGCCCGCGCCTCTTTCTCGTGGGCCTTCAAAGGGCGCTCGGGGCAGCTGGGCTGGAGCTTCAGTCCGCCTCTGAGGGGCCTTTGGTGTCACCTGGCTGCCGCCAGGCCACCTGTTGCTCTCTGGGTCCCGCGTCCCAGGAGCAGGTGCCGGGACTGCACGGACGCTGCAACTTGTGGCCCCCAGCGGACTCCCAGCCGCCAGCCACTGGCTCTGAGGAGGTATCCGGGAAGGGCACGCCGGCAGTCACATGGAGAGCGGCAACGGGACGCCCCTGGCCGGGGCACTCAGGGCGGCGGCCGAATCCCCCCAGTGCGGGTTGCCGCCTGGAGGGGAGGGCGCGACGGGGCTGGCTGAGCCCGACCGAGCCGCAGAGGACGCTGCAGCTGGCAGCTGCGGCGGGAGCGGGGGCGGGCCACCGCGGGCTCTGCGGGCAATATACGTGCGCAGCGAGAGCTCCCAAGGCGGCGCCGTCGGCGGCCCTGAGGCCGGGGCGCTGCCGTGCCTGCTTCGGGCCTGCGAGGCTGAGGGCGCTCACCTCACCTCCGTGCCCTTCGGGGAGCTAGACTTCCGGGAGACTGAGGTGCTCGATGCCTTCTACGATGCAGGTGAGGGCGGGTGCCCCCTTTGTCCCCAACCCACTCCAGCTTTCCTTATCCTCCCAGAAGCCATGGCACTCCCTCCCTGGGTCGCTACGCTTAGTTCTCCTCCCCGCTCCCCATACTCCCTGAATTTTGGACCACTAAGGTAGTGTCGTGCCCTTTTAAACATAAGAAAATAGAGGCCACTGGCATTTAGACCCTTTATCCTTCAGTCTTTTAAAATATCCCATAACCCAAGAAGCAGCCAGTAACCCAGATGATGCTGAACATCCACACACACACACACACACACACACACACACACACACCAGCCACAACCCCAGTTCTCCAACTTTTCTCACTCCTGGCATGCCCCATACTGGCATGGGTCCCAGTTGCAGGATTCACATTAGAACCACCTGGGGAGCTGTTAAAACTCTCCATGCCCACCCCAGGCCAGTGACAACAGGGCACGGAAGCCTCAGGGGTGCTTAATGCTTGCTTCCCAGTGATTTCACCTCGCAGCCAAGAGCTGGAATCGGTGTCTTACAAGTGGTGTGGTTTTGCCTCTTAGAAATACTCCAGTATTCTTTTGCACATTTTAATTCCTGGCGCCAACACACACTGATGGTGGGGTGTATTCTACCACAGTGCACAAGCATTCAGGGCTTCAAGGTCTCCATTGCTGGAGTGGCATACTAGGTCTCTAGGTAAGTGTGCCCTGTCAATTCAGCCTTCAAATCAGTACATCAAGTTGGAAGAAATTTCTCCAGGTGTGCAATGAATTGTTTTTTTCTTTTAATTTTTTTAAGTTGTAAATGAACACAATATTTTTATTTTGTTTATTTTTTTATTTTTTTAATTTATTTTTTAGTTTTCCGTGGACACGGTGTCTTTATTTTATTTTTATGTGGTGCTGAGAATTGAAACCAGCGCCCCACACATGTCATGCGAGCAGCTTGAGCCACATCCCTACCCCTATTTTGTTTATTTTTATGCGGTGCTGAGGATGGAACCCAGTGCCTCACATGTGCTAGGCAAGCATTCTACCACTGAGCTACAGCCACGGACCCTGAATTGTTTTTTTTTATGGTGCAACTTTGGTGACAAGCTTTTGGCATTTGAGTGACATTTATAAGCATTAGATGTGAGATAGTAATTACCTGGGAATCCTAGTCTTCCACTGATCAAAACAGAGTAACAGTGTCTACCTTAAACCTAAAATCATATGAGAAGATCAGTGGGGGATTGCCCTTAAATTCTGGGCTTGCAGTCCTGTCATAGTATTTAATTGTATGTGTTTCTGTGTGGTATTGGGGATGGAACCCAGGGCTTCATGCATGGTAGGCAAGCACTCCACCACTGAGCTACACCCTCAGCCCAGATAATTCTCTTTTTACTGGTGGCAGCATGGATGTGGTTCTTCTGCAGAGCAAATCCTCCCCAACTGTAAGGGGTTGGGGTGTCAGGCTTGTTTAAACAAGTGGCAGCTGGACCCATTGAGAAAACACTCGTGACATTTTTGACTGTACTGAGTATACCTTTCAGCACCTCATCTTTTTGAGAAGTTGTTCAGGAGGCCATTCACCTAGAACCACTTGGTTTTCTCCACTTCTGTTCATTCTGCTCCAAGGTTAAAGCTTGAACAGACCCTTCTCTGAATGTCCCTTTTGCCATTAGGCACAACTCTGTCCTCCTGCCTGCTGGTGTCAACTTTGAAAAATTTACTTTTGTGGGACTCTGTGTGTGTGGACACATGCATGTTTACCAGGTCTTCACCTGCTAATAGTGTCCCTTCTAACAGGTTCGGTGTGAAGGCTCAGATATCAAATCTCAGGCTTTCAATTCCAGAGCTACTGAACAAGCACATCAGCTTTGCTTGCTTGTGGTCTAGAGTGCCTTGAATTTTTGATTACATCATGTATCTCTTTTTGGTTAACCTTGTCCTGGTCTTGAATAAATTACTTCTCAATACCTTGTTATAATCAAAATTATTTTAAAAAATATTTTTTTGTAGTTGTAGATGGACAGAATGCCTTTATTTATTTATTTTTATGTGGTGCTAAGGATCAAACCCAGTGCCTCACACATGCTAGGCAAGTGCTTTGCCACTGAGCTACAGCCCCAACCCCAAATTATTTTCATAGTTTTGAAAAAGGATACGTAGTAACTGTGATGAGTGCGTTTATGAATTAAATAGATGATCTCCCCACACCCATACCCACTCCTGGCTTTTTTTTTTTTTAAAGCATTCTCCTTTTTTTAACCTTTATTTTATTTATTTATTTTTTAAGAGAGAGAATTTTTTTTAAGAGAGGAGAGAGAGAATTTTTTTTAATATTTATTTTTTAGTTTTCGGTGGACACAACATCTTTATTTTATTTTTATGTGGTGCTGAGGATCGAACCCAGCACACTGCGCATGCCAGGTGAGCACTCTACTGCTTGAGCCACATCCCCAGCCCCTATTTATTTTTATGTGGTGCTGAGGATTGAGCCCTGTGTCTCGCATGTGCTAGGCAAGCGCTCTACCACTAAGCCACAGCCCCAGCCCCATTCCTGGCTTCTTGATCTCTATCCTCACAGCTTTTTTTTTTTTAAATATTTGTTTTTTAGTTGTAGTTGGGCACAATACCTTTATTTTATTTATTTATTTTTATGTGATGCAGCACATAAAATGGAGTGACAGTGTCTACCTTAAACCTAAAAGCATATGAGAAGATAAGTGGGGGCTTGCCCTCAAATTCCGGGCATGCAGTCCTGTCATAGTAGTTTAATTGTGTGTGTTTCTACATGGGGTTGGGGATGGAACAGTCGAACCCAGGACCTTGCACGTGCTAGGCAAGCACTCCACCACTGAGCCACAACCCTAGCTCCATCCTCACAGCTTTTTGATATTTCCACCAAAAAGATATAAATCTGCCACTTTGGCTGTTGTATAAAATCCTTAAACTGGGGTTTTAGCATTTGGGTTGCTTCTACCTAGAGGTCCCAGTTTGGTAACCTCTAGCCATATGTGGCTCTTTACATTTAAATTAGTTGAAATGCAATAAAATAGAATAGTTCTTTAGTTAGACTAGTCCCATTTTAAGTGTTTCATAGGCATAGGTGGTTACTGTGTGGAACAGCAAAGAGGTATGTATTCCTCGTTGCCAAGGTACCCTTAGAAAATGTTTTTCTAGAAAAAGGAGGGGAGGGCAACTATTGAGCCATCCCAGGTGTGTTTTGAAGGGTCATAGAAGTGACACTTAAGCACTTCTTATCTCCTGTTCTCATAGCAAGTCAAGGCTGAGTTTGATTGTATCTTTCCATCTCCTTGTTCTGTCATATGTGGTTCAGTCTGGGATTGATTGAATGAGCTGAAGAACGTCACAGGCACCTAAGCAAGAACAAGTGGACACTGTTGGGGAAGAAAACTACCCAGCACCTTTTAAAAATTGTGGCAGTATATGTGTGTGTGTGTGTGTGTGTGTGTGTGTGTAAATATATAACAAAATTTACCAATTTAACTGTTTTTAAAGTGTGTGTTTCAGTGGCACACTTAAAATGTTATGCAATCTTACTATTTTAAGACTTTATTTTTCAGCCAGGCTTGGTAGTGCATGCCTGTAATCCCAGCAGCTCAGAATGCTGAGGCAGGAGGATTGTGAGTTCAAAACCAGCCTTAGCAATTCAGTGAGGCCCTAAGCAACTTAGCAAGACCCTGTCTCAAATATTTGATAATATTTAGATAAATAAATAAAATAAATAAATAAATAAATAAATTAGATGAATAAATAAAAGGGCTGGGATGTGGCTCAGTGGTTAAACATCCCTGGGTTCAATCCCTGGTACCAAAAAAAAAAAAAGAAAAGAAAAGAAAAGAAAAAAGAAACAAAACAAAACAAAGAAGGAACACTCTGAGGCTCACAGTAAAATTGAGAGGAAAGTACAGAAATTTCCCATGGCCTCCTGCATTGCTCTGCTACCCACAATAAGCTCCTCTACTCTCAGCATCCTCCAACACAGTAGTACACGTACACTGACATGTCATTATCACTCCAAGTCTTTAGATTATACTCTTGGTGTTGTATGTTCTGTATGTTTGGACAAATGTGTAAACATATGTATATGCCATTATCATATCATGGAGAGTATGAGAAAATCCTCGTATGCATATTGAACAATTTGGGTTTTATCATCTCAGATTGAAACTCTGTACCCATTAAATAATAACTCCCTATTATTCAGTTTCCCCCAACCCCTAGTAACCACTATTTTACTTTGTTTTTATGAATTTTTGCCTGCTTTAGATACTGCATATAAGTGGAATCATAGAATATTTGTTATTTTGTGACTGACTTATCTCATTTAACATAATGTCTTCAGGGTTCCCCCATATTTCAGTTTGTAGAAATTTTTTTTTAAAGAGAGGGGGAGATAGAGAGAGAGAGAGAATTTTTTTTTTAATATTTATTTTTTAGTTTTCGGCGGACACAACATCTTTGTATGTGGTGCTGAGGATCGAACCCAGGCCGCACGCATGCCAGGCGAGCGTGCTACTGCTTGAGCCACATCTCCAGCCCCAGTTTGTAGAATTGTTCTTAGAATTTAGTTCCTTTTTTGAGCTGGGGTTGTAGCTCAGTTGTAGAGCGCTCGCCTAGCATGCGTGGGGCCCTGGGTTAGATCCTCAGCACCACATAAAAATAAAATAAAGGTATTGTGTCCAACTACAACTAAAACAAAATATTTTAAAAAAGAATTTAGTTCCTTTTTAAGGCTAAATAATAATGTCACTGTATATATACACATTGTTTATCCATCAATGAGCATTTGGGTTGCTTCTACCTTTGATTATTGTGGATAATGCTGCTTTGAATATGGGTTGTACATTTATCTGTTTGAATCCCTAGTTTGGTTTCTTTTGGTTATATACTCACAAGTGGAGTTGCTAGGGCATATGATAATTCTGTTTAATTTTTTTGAGGAGCATCCCATTTACTTTTAGCAGAGCTGGTGGCCATCTCTTTGTGTCCTTAGCTCCTAGAAAGATCATATTTGATTGGATTAATCTAGCATCTATCATCCATTGCAAAAAAGAGTCCTGAAAACTGTAAAACCTGTCGATTCAAGTGTCAATTGCCTGGTTATTTCCAGTATTACAGAACAAAGGATGTCCCTCTTTTCCTAAGACAAACTGCTTCAGGATATGCCTTTGGTTTGCCTATCGTCATTTTACTAGAATCCCTAGTTATGACCTCAGCTCGTGCAGTGTGTTTGGTCTGTATTTTCCAGAGCAGCCTTCAATGCTTGTGAACATAAGACTGAGACATCCTGCAGTGAGGAACCCTATGTGATTTGGTTTCATACTTTCCAGCCATTTTGACCATGGAGACTAGTTCCCCTGGATGCTATAATTGAATATATTTATTATAGTAGCACATGTTGAAATGAGCTCTGAACTGGTAGAATTCAATTTATTATCTCCTGGGAGTCCACCAAGTTATTGATGTAGCTTTACTCTCCAGTTAGTTTGGTGGTTAATGTCCAGTCTAAGTGAGGGCCTCCACCTAGATACTAATTGGAAGCCTCCTTGAGTTAGCTATTAACTGCTCAAATGACAAGAACAGCCTTGTCCATAACTGCCTGAGGCACAAGTAATCTTCCATACCTATTGGGTCTGACTTTGCCTCACTTCTTTCCTCTTGGAACCTCATTTATTTAAAAATTATTATTATTATTTTTAGTACTGGAGATGTAACCCAGGGGTGCTTTACTGCTGAGCTACATCCCCAGTCCTTTGTTTTATTTTATTATTTAAAAAAAATTTTTGAGACACGGTCTCACTAAGTTGCTTAGGGCCTTGCTGAATTTCTGAGGTTGGCCTCAAACTTGCAGTCCTCCTGCTTCATCCTCCGAGTCATTGGGATTATAGGCATGTACCACTGTGCCCAGCAGAACCTCATTATAAATGCCATTTTCTTGACCCCAGGGACTTGCTTCTGATTTTTTTCTTCAATTATGCTTACAGTGATTTTTGTTGTTATTTGTTGGTACAGGAGATTGAACCCAGGGGCACTTAACCACTGAACCACATCCTCAGCCCTTTTTATTCTTCATTTTGAGACAGGGTCTCACTAACTTGCTTAGGACCTTGCTAAGTTGCTGAGGCTGGCTTTGAACTTGTGATCCTCCTGCCTCAGCCTCCCAGGCCACTAGGATTACAGGTGTGTACCACAGTGCCTGACTTTACAGTGATTTTTTAAAAAAGTTGTGAAGTATTACTGTTTATAATGTAATGCTTGCATTTTTTAAACATAGATAAAAACCAAGACTAGGACTTTAATCTGCACATTAATCATTTGACTTTCCTCTATGCTGATACCCCCCCTTTTTTTAATTCTGGCTGGCTTGTATAGAATCAGGGGATAAAAATTGTGGTGGACACATTCTATGGTCATGTATATCTATCTAAAAAGAATAAATTAAAAAAAGAAATTGTGGAGAGAGCTGGGTGGCTGCCACATATTTGTGCTGCTAAAGTGACCATTACATTTCCTACCTAGGGAGATGTACCACTACTTATGACCAATGGAATGTAAGTAGAAGTGGTGTTTGTCACTTTTTGGCCAAAGTGTTGCTGCATGTAGTAGGCCTCCCCAAATTCTCCCATCCTTTTTCATGGTCTACATGGTGACCTTGGAGGCTTCATGTAGAAGACAGTGGTGGCACAAGATGGAAGGTGCTTAAATCCTTGGGTCACCTTTTGAAGGACAGCAGTTGCAACAGGAACATCCATTTTGGATTTTACATAAACAAGAGAGAAACTTTTTGTCTGTCAGTGTACTAAAACATAGATTATTTGTTATAGTGATAAGGTTGTGAAAATCCAGCCTAACTGCTAGAAAATTGTCTGCCAAGACATACTTTGTCAAGAGAGAGCCATGGATCATCTCCTGTCACGGATCCTTACTGTTGTAGTAGCGCCTCCATATGGGCTAAGAAAATACAAATGATATGCTTGAGGCATTAGGTTAATAACAGCCATGTGAGGGGAGGCATTTTATTTCCTTTCACAGTTTCATCAGTTTTGGAGGCTGGGTAAAAATTTCTTTTTTTATATTAAATGATTCTGTAGTGACTGTTGGTTTTTAATCCAATAGTGATATTGGCTTTCTATAAAAATAGACATGTTGCCAGGCACGGTGGTGCACACCAGCTCAGGAAGCTGAGGCAGGAGGATGATAAGCTCAAAGCCAACTTCAGCAATTTAGTAAGGTCCTAAGCAACTTAGTGAGACCCTGTCTCAAAATAAGAAGAACAAAAAGGTCTGGGGATGTGGCTCAGTGGTTGAGTGTCCCTGGGTTCAATGCTTAGGACCAAAAAGAAAAAAAAAAGAAAGAAAAAGAAAACCCAGGAGTTAGTCTTGACTCTATCATTGCTCATTGCTAAATCTGGTTTATTATTTCCAAACTGATTCTCAAATCTGCCCATTTCCCTTTGTGCCCTACTACCATCATCTGTCATCTAGGTTACTACCAACAGCTTTTTAACTGGTCTCTCAAAGCTGGGCTAGTCTTTTTGGGGATGGGAGGTGGGATGCCAGGGATTGAACTCAGGGGGACTTAACCACTTTTTAACCACTGAGCAACATCCCCAGCCCTTTTTATACTTGGAGACAGGGTCTCACTGAGTTGCTTAGGGCCTCGCTAAATTGTTGAAGCTGGCTTTGAACTCACGATCTTCCTGCCTCAGACTCTGAGCAGCTGGGATTACAGGTGTGCACCACCACACCTGGATCCTAGCCCTTTTAAAAAAATTTGAGATAGGGTCTCGCTAAGTTCCTTAGGCTGGTTTTGAACTTGCAATCTTCCTGCCTCAGTTTCCTAAGTGGCTGGGATTACAGGCATGTGCCACAGCACCCAGCCCTGGGCCAGTCTTGGTATATTCAAATCCATGTTGTCTGCCTAGAAGCCACTGTAGCTAAGCCCCCCTCCTTTACCCTGCAGTCTTCCTCTGGCCAGTAGCTATTCAGCATTCACAGTTGAGTTCTTCAGGAAACCTTCTCAGACTCCTCTACTCCTCCCTGCTAGCTTTTGCATGCTGAGGGGTTCTTTCCTAGCAGATAAGACAATTGCAATTAAATGATTACTGATTTAATGATTGATCTTCTGCCAGAGAGCAAACTCTTCAATAGAACAGATGCAGTTTTCTTGATCCTGGGACTTTCTATCCTTTTTTTTTTTAAGAGAGAGTGAGAGAGAGAGAGAGAGAGAGAGGAGAGAATTTTAATATTTATTTATTTTCTTAGTTCTCGGCGGACACAACATCTCTTTTTGTTGGTATGTGGTGCTGCTGAGGATCGAACCCGGGCCGCACGCATGCTAGGTGAGCGCGCTACGGCTTGAGCCACATCCCCAGCCCCCCCCTTTTTTTTTTGTACCAGGGATTGAACCCTGAGGTGCTTAACCACTGAACCACATTCCCACATTCCCAGCCCTTTTTATATTTTATTTTTGAAACAGGGTCTTACTTAGTTGCTTAGGGCCTTACTAAGTTGATGAGGCTGGTGTTGAACTTGGGATCCTCCACTCTTAACCTCCAGGGTGGCTAGGATTATAGGCATGTCACCATACTTTGCTTATCCTTCGGCTTTTAGTGGATTCAGATGACACTTGATTTCTCCTTTTGAGATGAAGCCAAACTTATTGGATGCCCTTAAAAGAAATTCAGAATAGAGTTTCTGTTGGTAACCTTGTTGAAAATGGTGGCCAGGACATAGGCATTCTGCACTTATGCCTTTATTAAGAAATAAAGTATGTCGTAATGCCGTTTCCGATTCTGAACCTTCCTCAGTAGTACATGTCTGATAGAAGAGACTAACAGAATTTACTGGACACACCGGAATGAAACACTGGCTTCATGTGTATGCTGCACATGCTGGTTCTTTATCTTTTTGTCCACATTTTTTATACTATGTTATTTTCTATGATATGATTATGGTTTTACTTTAAACAAATATAATGGGAATTATAACTCAGAAGCTTTCTTGCTCTCTTCCTCCCTGCTTCAAAAAGTGACCTGGTACACAGCAATAATTTCACTCCCAGGGCCAGGCTGCAAGATCCCCTATCCAGACCTCAGAGCTATGTTATGCCAGACCTGAATACTGGCTGGACCACAGAGGTCGGGAGGGGTGGGGGGGTGCTTCCTTTCCATGCCACTGCTACTCCCACATTAAGCTGGGAACTTTCCTCAACTTTTAGTCACGTGGGCCAACTTTGATGAAAGAAGCATTTTACTTGCAGCATTTAGTTGATTCATTGCCGATCACCTTGAGCACATTTTAGAACTGACATTTGTGGGCTGGCCCACTACTTTATTAGCTATTATTTACTAGGGCAAAAAATGTTTTCTTTTCAGTGGTCAGCTGGCATAGTTTTGGAATATAAGCCATAAGGTTTTTAAATTATTATTTAAAAGCCTTCTACATATCAGGTTTGGAGATGGGTGGTATTCAACTCTTAGTCAAATAATAGCTGGCATAGGACTGAACTTCTACAGAGTAGCCTGGAAAAATTCATGTTTCTCAATACTTTGTGCAGATTTTGAGCTATTGGGTGTGGCAGAACTTGGCAGGAATGCCTGATTGTTGTTGGGGTTTGGTTGTTGATGGTTGTGAGTTGGGGGGTGGTTGCACAGCAGAATGGAGTGGTGGGTCTTGGCAGGAAGCAGCGCTCATTTGGAAATCAGGGTCTGCAGGAGGGCAGCCCAGGGGCCAGGCAGAATTGAAGGGGAGGGAAAGAGAAGGTGGTGAGAAGTAGGAGCATTTGATGTAGATAAGTTTTTCCCTCTTAAATGTTTTATTTATTATGGAAAATTTCAAGCATGTATATTACCCAGCTTCAGCAATTATTAACATTCTGTTATTCTTTTCTCTTCCTCTACCCATTCACCACCCCTACTTGACTATTATACTTAAGTGTTTTAATGCAAAATGTATATACATTGAAATACACATCTCATCTGACTTTGAAAAATGATTAACCATTTGTAACCCAAACCCCATAACAATACAGAACATTTCTATCTTCCCAGAAAGTTCCCTCATGTCCCCTCTGATGCATTCCTTCCTTTACCCCCATTGTTGTTGACCTCAAGAAATGATTCATCTATCACTATAGATTAGATCAGCCTTTTCTAGAGTTTATATAACTAGATTCACACAGTGTGTATTCACAAAGTGTGCCTGGCTTTATTTGCTCAGTATGATGTTTTTGAGATTCATCCATATTACCGCAGGTATCATAGTTTGAGTTTTTTAAAATGTGAAGTACTATTCCATTGTAATAATATACCACAATTGGTTTCAGCATTCTCCTATTTGATGGACATTGGGGTTGCTTCTAGTTTGGAGCTAATACAAATAAAACCGCTAGGAACATTTATGTGTAGGTCTTTTTGTGGACTAATATTTTTTATTTCTCTTGAGTAAATACCTAGGAGTAGAATGGCTAGATCAAAGTATAGGTATATATAGGAAACTCTGTCCCTTTGTCTAAAGTGGTTGTACCATTTTATATTCCTAGCACCCATGTGTGACAGTTCCAGTGGCTTTACATCCTCACCAACATTTTGTATTATTGATCTGTTCAATTTTGGCCTTTCCAGTAAAGGAGGTAGAGATTTCTCATTATGGTTTTAATTGCCTTTCCCTGATGATTAATGATGTTGAGCACCTTTCCATGCACTTTTTTTGACATGCAGATGTCTTCCTTTGTGAGGTGTCCGCTTGAGTCACCTACCCATCTAATTGGGTTTTCATCTTATTATTGAATTATGAATTCTTTATATTTCTAGATTTAAATGCTTTGTCAAAAGTATATTTTGTGAGCATTTGCTCCCAGACTGTGGCTTGCTTATTTATATACTCACTGGTGACTTTTGATGAGCAGAAGTTTTTATTTTTGATGTAGTCTAATTTAGCATATTAATCTTTCATGATTGCATACTCTATCTGTCTTATGAAACCTCCCAGGTCATGGCTGTGCAAATAGTCTTCTGTGTACTTCTGAAAGCTTTATAGTTTTATCTTTTACATTTACATCTGTGATTCCTCTCAAATGAAGTTTGACACTGGAGACTTTGATAAACCAAGCCTGAAACCTTGCTTCAAACATATTGGGAGACAAGGCTTGGCCAGGATGAGCTTTCAAGGCACTTGGATTCCAGATCGTAGGACCACAGCTACCTCCTTTTCATCTCATCATCCCAAAAAGTTCTGGAGGCTCAGGTTGCCCTTTAGGCCAATGGCCCATCTGCCTTTTGGAGAAAAAACTTCCAAAACAAAACAACACATGTACTATCATTGTGTCCCACTGGCTCTGATAATACAAGTGGTACACGTCAAAGGACATTGGTATTAGGCACCAGAGTTTGAATTTCTACCCTATCCTTTATCATTTATTGACTGGATGACCTGGATAACTTAATCTGAGTCTCATTTTTAAAATCTCCTATGTAGTGAATTAAGCTTAGTATCTTGAACTTGGTAAGTGCTCCATAAATGCTGGTTATCCTTACACCCTTACCTTCTGCCCCCATCAATAAGTGTACCAGAGCTTCAGTTTATAGAATGAAAGAGGCTTTGGGCAATAAAGATTAAAGGCTCAGCGGGCATGGTTGCACATACCTGTAATCTCAGCTCCGGAGGCTAAAGCAGGAGGATTCAAGTTCAAAGCAGCCTCAACAACATAGTGAAACCCTGTCTCAAAAAAAAAAAAAAAAGATTCAGGGCTTGAATCCCTTGGACAGATGGCCCGTCATCAGGAAGTTGTGTCATATTATATTCCTGCAGTTTGTAAGAAAAGTTTAGAGGTTGGAGATTACATCCTAACTCCATTCTTTGTCCTGTGCTAAAGAATGGAGGTGAGGAAAAAGCATAAAACCCTACTTTGAATACGCCTCTTAATTTATCTTTCTATCGAGGTATATATATATATATATATATGTGTGTGTGTGTGTATGTATGTATGTATATATATATATATATATATATATATATATATATACATACACACACACACATATATATGTGTGTATATATACATACACACACATATATATATATACATACACACACACACACATATATATGTATATAGTCTTGAGTGTACTTCTGAGTTTTCACTTACTGAACACATTGCATACCTAGCACCCAGATCAAGAAAGTGGATGCCAACAACATCCCAGCATGTGATTGTTGCCCTTTTCCTGCCTTACCCCTGGCTAAGAGCAACCACTATACTGATTTTACAGCAGCATGGGTTAGTTTTGCCTGTTTCTATACTTTCTATTAATGAAATAATAGAGTTTGTACCATTTTAGTGTTTGGATCCTTTCATTCACTTATGTTTGTGGGATATCTCTATAATATCAATATAACAATAATTTGTTCAGTGTCATTCTGTATAGCATTGTGTAAGAGGATGCCACAATTTGTTTCTTTTGTAAATGAACATTAGAGTTGGTCCCAGTTTGAGACTTATAAATGGTGCTTCTATGAATATTCTAGTACTTGGTTCTTATTGGTTTTGACAGCTTTATTGAGATGTAGTCCAGTCATCTAAAGTATATAGTTCCATGGGTTTTAATATATTCAGAGTTCTGTAATCATTACCACTCTCTAACTTATTATTATCCCCAAACAATAACCCATTCATGCAGGAACTACCTGGAGTCTCACAGAACTGTATTAATCCCTTTCAAGGGCAGCAGCTACAATGACCTAACCACCTTATACTAAGGTGCCCCCCTTAAAGGTTTCACTACCTCATCACCACTGCACTGGAGAGCAGTCCTCCAGCATATGAACTTTTTGGGGGCCACATGCCAACTGTATCTAAACCATAGCAGATGCTTAATTGGCCTCCAATGTATCCCATCAAATATTTTGTTATGAGCTTGCAGCAAAGACAAATTTTGATGTTTAGAATGATTCTTAGATTGGCATTCGATTTCACAAGGCTAAAGCTTCAAAACTTGTTGGATGAGTTTGTTAAAATGTGTTTTATGTCTTAAGAATCCAAAAGTGCTTCTGCTTTCTCAGAAGTAAATAATTACTGCAAAGTCTCTGGTTATTGAGGCATGCTTGATGCAAATCATAAATTTTGCACATTCACTGTCAAATGACCACCTAAGAAAAAGGAAATTGGTATGTGAAAAAAAAATTAAGAAAACTTGAAGGGGTAAGGACAACAACTGATGGCCCCATATCCCATATCATGAGTCACCACCACTACCTGAACTCAGTTCCCCCCACAGTTGGTGGGGACAGACATCAATGAGGAAACACAGGACACAGAATAGGTGAAATAAGCATTCATGCAAATGTCTTGATTGGTTTATGATGATCTTTAAGGAGCAGTTGGTTTTATTAAGAATAAAAGGGTATTGTTGGAGAAGTAAATGTAAAAGCAAGCCATGAGACTTCTGGTGTTGACTGATGTTCGTTTTAATGAGTCAGAGAACAACTTAAAGCAAAGTCCCTTTTCTTTTTTTTTTTTCAAGGACTCTTTTCTACAATTTTGTCACTATGAAAGAAAAACTCAGTGGTACATTTTTCATGGTTTGTAGTGTGTGGTAGCACTACATCAAACTCTGCTGGGCTCTAAAATTGCATGTAGCTCAAAGGTGAGATAAAGAAGAGGTGGAAAGAAGAGCTTGTTATCTGCTGGTCAGAAAAGGTTTATAAGAAACTTGTCTCAAAAATTTGCCAAAGACATTTTTTGCTTTTGCACAGAAAATAAAACAATTAAAAGCATGAGGAGAGATCCTACTGAATGGTATCTACAGATCTTTGCCATCTACTCCTCAGATAGGAGATTAATAACTAGAATATTTAAAGAACTCAAAAAACTTAACACCCCCCCCAAATAATTTGATTAATAAATGGGCAATATAACTACAGAGAGACTTTCTCTCCTCAAAAGAAGAAATAAATATACATGGCCAATAAATATATTAAAAATGTTCAACATCTCTAGCAATCAGGGAAATGCAAATCAAAACTATACTGAGATTTCATCTCACTCCAATCAGAATGGCAGTGATCAAGATAGTGTTGGTGAGAATGTGGAGAAAAAGGTACATTTAATATGTTGTTGATGAGACTGCAAATCAGTACAACCACTCTGGAAAGCAGTAAGGAGATTCCTCAAAAATCTAAGAATGGAACTACCATATGACTCCGCTATCCCACTTTTCAGTATATATTCAAAAGATCTAATATTGGCATACTGCCACATCAATGTTTATAGCAGTGCAGTTCACAATAACCAAGCTATGTAACCAGCCAGGTGCCCATCAACAAGCAAATGGATAAAGAAATTGTGGTATATATACACAATGGAGTTTTTATTATTTATTATTTTTATGAATTATGCATAACCAATATTTTGTATAACCATAATTCATTAAAAATTTGCCTAAGAAATGCATGGCAAAGTGATCCTGTTATAAAATGGTTGAAGAAACCTGAGAACAAGTCTTTGGGTGATGAAGATGAAAATTTGAGGTGGTGTGTTCAAAGGCTGCTGGGGAACCAAAGTTGGATCTGGGAGGTGTGAAAACATGGATAATATTGCTGTCATTTAAAGCAGTGAACGCAACCCAGCCTGCAGTATAATGCAGCTCATTTTTTTCTGCATTGTTGGGTGAAAGACAAACGTGTTTGTGTGAAAGATAAAGCACCTGAAATCATACAATACTGTGTTTTACAATTATTTCACTGGGAGTGGTTTGAAATTAAGAGCCCACTAAGTCCATTTACCTCAATGAGTAAATATAGTTTGCTTATATATGCCATGTCTCTTTTGAAAAACCTAGTGGTGGATACATGTTGATCACACCTATATAGCTACAAAAATGATTTATATTGGTCATTCTTATAAGAAAAAATAGATACTTGGAAGCAAAAGATGGACCAGATATAGTTTTCTGGTGTCCCCACTCTTCCCCTCCCTCCTCCTAGTTAAACATCAATAGTTAAAGCAACTATTACCCATCTATTGTGGCACTAGGTAAGGATTTGCTGACCTCTTAACACTGAATTGGTAGGTTGACACATTTTCACAAGATTAGAAGATGAGATTTAAATGATAAAAAAATTCCAGACCACTGTTAAGTTAGTGTCTTAGAAATTCTAAACCATGATAGAGCATTCTTTCAATTGGCCTAACTTGAAAGAGTGTTAGCAATGAACAGAAATGGATAATGTCAGATCTTTTTTGGTACTGGGGATTGAACCCAGGGGTGCTTAACCCACTGAGCCATATCCCCAACTCTTTTTCTATTTTATTTTATTTCATTGTTATTATAATTTTGGTTTGTTTCTGGGGATTAAACTCAGGGCCACTTGACCACTGAGCCACATCCTCAGTCCTATTTTGTATTTTATTTAGAGACGGGGTCTCACTGAGTAGCTTAGCACCTCACTTTTTGCTGAGGCTGGCGTTGAATTTGTGATCATCCTGCTTCAGCCACCCAAGCCACTGGGATTATAGGCATTTGCCACCATGCCTGAATCTATTTTATTTTGACATGGGGTCTTGTTGAGTTGTTGAGGGCCTTGCTGAGTTGCTGAGACAGGCCTCAAACTTGTGGTCCTCCTCCCAAGTCATGATAAAGTCAGATCTAAATTATGGTAGGAGTTAGTCAATATATCTTCTGTCCAGTAAATTTGAGCTTTTTTAAAAGGGAGTTTTCAGATGTCCAATGTTGCAATTAAATCCAATCAGATTTTTTAGAAGTGTCTTTGGTAGGAAACTTATTCTAAACCCCAGCTATTTACATTTAGACAAAACCAGTCTTATTTATATTCTTTATTTATTTTAGTCTGCTGGGAGGAAGATCGTCTTATGGGTAAGCTGGAGTATATTTAAAGATTGGCATGAACCAGTATGATTACAGAACTTCTCTGGTAAATCATTCACTAGTGACTATTGTATCATTTTGTTGACTAATGCTTTACTACAGAAATCCAATACTTATAAACCACACTAAAAATTAGTCTTATAAAATATGTAACAAAAATTATGTTCAAGATGGTGTTCAAAATATTTTTTGTTGATTTTTTTGTTTTTTTTGTTTTTGCATGGTGCTGGGGTTTGAATCCAGAGACTCATGCATGCTAGGCAAGTGAGTTGAGCTAACCCCAAGCCCCCCAAATTTGAATGAACTAAAAGCCCATATATATTTGATCTTATTTTATATTAGCATGTTTTGACATGATTATAATTGATAAATTGAGGGGTGCTTCAATGTAAAATTTAAATGCTTTCCAGCTAAAGTGTACTTTTTACTGGACTTGGCTTTTTGTAGTCCCCCATGGTATATCACTTTTTAAAGTGTGTTAAACCTTGGTAGATAGGGATGTGTTCATGCCTGCCTCATGATCAAGGAAGCTGGGTTATACTATGCAGGCTTCTTTGCCAAGGCTGGCCTATATCACTGGGAACTAACTGGAAAGTAATGACTACTAGGAACATAGGGTATATTTGGGAATGAATATCTGAATTTTATCTCTTCCTTTTAATCTATGATCTTTTGCCTAGTATTTAGCCTGATATATCCATTGTCTTCCTCCTCAGTGGCTTGATTTTAGAAAGTGAGTCAGGACAGCAGTAAGTCTTATCCATGCACTGGGGAGAATAGGACTTGGGGTCAGGAAAGTGAATTTGAGTCCTGTCCTAGCTGAGTGAACTTGAGCAAGTCTGTTAACCAGTTTGCATTTAATTTGCCCACCTGCAAAATGAAGCCAGTATTTGCCCTGCCTGCCTCTCAGTGAGGTGCTTTTGAAATTCACCTGAGGTGTTTGGAAGGATTTAGTAAATGACAGACCATGTGACCATTGTGATCATTAAAGCTTTGAATGAATTGGTAGTCTCTTTAGGAAAACAAACCTAGAGGCTTTATATATGATTAAAAAAATTCAGACCACTGTTAAATTAGTGTCTTAGAAATTCTAAAAGCAAGCCAGTTGAATATTGTCTGGATATAAATTGCTTAAAATAGGGCTTGGTTTATGGCTCAGCGGTAGAGCGCTTGCCTAGCACAGGTGAGGCCCTGGGTTCGATCCCCAACACCACATAAAAATAAATACATTGTGTCCAACTACAACTAAAAAAATTAAATAAAAATAAGTAAGTAAGTAAATAAATAAATTGCTTAAAATCAATTCATGCTAGTAGCCTGTGTGACAAATGTCAAGCAAAAAAATTGTGTTAAATTTGAGACAGTTTTCCTACTGAACATGAATTGTTCTGACTTTTTATTTTAAGTAGCAGCATTGACCTATTTTAATTGGCACTGGTAAGTCACTACCTCTGGAGTGGAGACATAGAAGAACTTCTGGAGGTAGTAAGGTCCTAGAAGTACAGGTCTGGAGGTACTACAGGTCCCAGTATAGAATGTTGAGAAGGCATAAAGAGGAAGGTTTTTTGTGTTGCCAGATAAAAACTTAATTTACTTGGCCAAAAGCTCCTCCACCAAGCTCCAGACTGCCTATAAGTCTATGGGAGTTGGAGGCTGCTGTCCTGCCACCCTGCACTCTGCCCTTCCCTACCACTTTCCTTTGTTTCCTCTCCTTTATTAACTAAAGATAGCAATCATTGTGGCCTTGGAATTGGTATCTTATGTTGCCACTTTTAAAATAGCATCAGTATGAAATTCTTCATTTTTAATTTTGAGTAGGTAATGGAGTCCAGGGAACAATCATATAGGCAGAATGTCTAATTTACTCAGCTGCAGTGTTATTTTTGACTCTGAGCAAACCTCTGTGGGGAGCAGAATTATCCATTTGAGATAAATTAGCCGAGCTGTCTTGTCAAGTGTTTCCTCAGCATATGCATTTGTCCTATCATTAGCAACAACCTCTAAAGGGTGAATTTGAATGTGATTGTCTCCTGTTTAAAACTTCTCTTGATTATTTAAAAAATAGTTTTGTGTGAGGCATGGATACTATGACTATTTTATTCTCTGAGTTCTCATATTGTAGCAATGCATCCTAAAATATTTGGGAATAAAAGGATATGGTAACTGGTATTTGCTTCAAAATAATATGGAAGGGGGTGATATGGATAGCACTGGAGTTATAACAGTGCTTATCATGAGATGATAATTGTTGAGGGTGAGGGACTCTTATGTGGGTTTCCTAATCTTCTGTCAACTTTTATATATATTTGTAGTTCTCCATTAAAAAAAAAAAAACAAAAAACAACCTACCATTGTTTTCCACTGCCTCAAGGTAGAGTCCTGCCCTCTTAACATGCTTGGAAGGCCCCTTTGCCAGTTGGTACTTGCTAGTCCAGATTCATCTCCTAAGGTGTTCTGGCCAGGAAATTAACATTCACAACCTAACTTGTCTCTGACCTTTTGCACTTACTGGTCTTCCTACAGCATTCTTTCCTTCCCTTTCCATTCCTCCATTCTGCCCTCATTTACCTTCCTAACTCTTATAGATCCTCTGGCCACAGACAACATCACTTCCTCCAGACTTTCTCTGACTGCTCTCCGTGCTTGAGTGGTTAGGCACCCTCCTGGGAGTTCCTCTCTCCCAGTTTCCTTCACTTTAGCCCCCTTCACAGTAGCTCTGTGTGCACTTCCTTCTAGTTCCCTGCGTAGTACTGTACTTTTTTTTTTTTAAGAAAAGGATTATGCCCCATTCACACTTCTATCCTTGATACCCAGCACAATGCCTGGTATATAGTAGGCAATCCATATATAATAAAGAATAAAAGTGTCAATTGGTGACACTTGGCCTCAAGTCTCCCAGTGTCTCTGCAGAACCTGTGGAGCCTGGTGCTGATGTGGTTTCTACCTACCTTCTTTTTTTTAATATTTTTTTTCAGTTGTAGTTGGACACAATACCTTTATTTTATTTATTCATTTCTTTTCTTTTAAAGAGAGAAAGAGAGAGAGAGAATTTTTTTAATATTTATTTTTTTTTAGTTTTCGGCGGACACAACATCTTTGTTTGTATGTGGTGCTGAGGATTGAACCTGGGCTGCACGCATGCCAGGCAAGCATGCTACCGCTTGAGCCACATATCCAGCCCTTATTTATTCATTTCTATGTGGTGCTGAGGATCAAACCCTGGGCCTTGCATGTGCTAGGCGAGCGCTCCACCACTGAGCCACAACCCCAGCCCTCTCCCTATCTTCTTGTTTCCTCACACTCATACACTTGACACCCACAACTCATCTCTATTCCATTTCATCAGAATTTTCATTGACTTGCTGTAAGTCACAGTAATGTGAGCAGAAGTTTGGACATTATATTTCTGTATCTCTAGTGCACATAGTGGGGAACCTCCCATGAAATTTGGAGCTCTTGCATCATCTCAAAAAATTACAAATTTTGAAATGGTGTCTAATACTACTAAGCAAATTTAAATGTTTGTGATTGGTACAATAATTTGCTCCTTTTTGAATAAGTTTTCATGACAGGACACAACTTTAGGAGACATTTTATATTGTCAAGTTGATGATGGATATGTGAATGAGGAGCTACGGCACAGAAATGTTTATTGTAGCATCTGGACATAGAAAAATAAAAATGAATAAAATCTCTAGATAGGATGGATAAAAAATTGTGATCTAATTGTGATTCAATGGAAAGCTGTATAGAAGTGAAACTGAAGGAACTGGAGCTAGATGAACAAGTTGGTTGAATCACATCAAAAAGTAGCAAGTCAGGGCTGGGAGTGTAGCTCAGTGGATACAGTACTCACCTACCACACATGAGGCCCTGGGTTCAATCCTCAGCACCCCACACACACAGAAAATACACCTATCCTGAAACACATTAAACCTTTAAAAAGATTGCTTTAAAAAAATAGCAAGTCAAGAGGTTGAGGTTGTGGCTCAGAGGTAAAGCACTCACCTCACATGTGCAAGGCCCTGGGTTTGATCCTCAGCACCACAAAAAGTAAATTTAAAAAAAAAAAAGTATTGTGTCCAACTACAAATAAAAAATAAATAAATAAATAGCAAGTGAAAGAAAATACAAAAGGTACTATTTATATAAAATTCAAAGACATATAAAGATGAACAACATATTATTTAGGAGTTCATAAATAGAATATGCCTATACATGTCTTTACATACTGTCTTAGCCTGTTCAGACTGCTATAACTGAATACCATAGCCTGAATGGCCTATAAACAACAGAATTTTACTTCTCATAATTCTGGAGGCTGGGAAGTCTAAGATCAAGGTACCATCAAATCCACTGTCTGATGAGAGCCCACTTGCTGGTTCATAGCCTGGATCTTCTCACTGTGTTCTCACATGGCAGAAGGGACAAGTCAACTCTCTGGGGCCTCTTATAAGAACATTAAACCTATTCATGAGAGTTCTTCCCAAAGGCACCATCTCCAAATATTATCACATTGGGGATTAGATTACCACACACAAATTTAGAGGGGGACACAAACACATGTGCAGGGAAATGATAAATCCAGAAATGAGGATAGAGATCTCCTCTGGGCAAGAGGGAGGAGATTTGATCAGGGAAGTGTATATGTAATGACTTGGGCTTACCTGGGTTTTCATTTCATTATACAATATGCTTCATAAATAGGCAAACTATATTTGATATATATTTTATAAAAATGACATTAAAGATAAATTCATTAGCTGATTTTGAGACTATATTCCTATCACTTTAAAAAAGGAAGAGGGTTTTTGTTGTTTTTTTAAAAATTCTTACTTCTTTTCTTCCACAGTTCATGGGTTAAGTGAAATCAAATCATTCCCCAACTCTACCTAAAAGGTTAATGGTAGAAATACAAATTGCCATGGCTCCCTGTTAGTTATCAGTAACAAGTAGATTAAGTAGACAGATCATCTGTCCTCTCACTCCCATCCCTCTCTTGTTCATTTCAGATGTTGCTTTTGTAGACATGAGTGACTTCTCCAGACAGCCTTCCCTCTTCTACCATCTTGGAGTCCGTGAAAGCTTTGACATGACCAATAATGTGATCCTGTACCATGATACTGATGCAGACACAGCACTGTCACTGAAGGTAAAGAACATCGTTCACCTTCCTCTGAGTGCATCATTTTGGAAAAGCAGAATTTTATGTCAAGCTGAAATGTAACATAGCACAGGAATTATATGTGAGAAAAGTAATAAAAATTGCTTTTGCAATACCTTTTTTCCTACCACTGGTTCTACCTCACACTTATAAATTTCTGGCTGCTCTGTGAGCATCATTGCTACATTATGCTTTTGCAGGCAACCTGAGCACTTCCAGACTCATTAGAGAAAAAGCAAAAAATATTCACTTCCATTGACACAAACATACTACTCTGAATCCCTTTGTGGACAATTTGATCCAAACTTACATGTTATAAAAATTAGTTCTTGACTTGGATAATGACAGGGATATATTTAACAGTTACCAAAATAAGCAGAAAATTTTACCATAGATATAATCGACATTTAATTTGTTATTATACTCTAATCTGAAAACATAGTAAAACTGAAAACAAGTGTATTCCTATATAAAACAAGTGTATACCTATATTTTCAGTAATATTGAGAATTTCTGAAATGTATTTTGGCAAGATTGAAACAAACATTTTTTGATAATATAGAACATTTAAAAAATATCTTTATTTATTATTTATGTGGTGCTGAGGATCGAACCCAGTGCCTCACACATGCAAGGCGGGTGCTTTACCACTGAGCTACAGTCCCAGCCCATATAGAACATTTTTAAATGCTTATATTTTCAAAATATAAATGTCTGATGTCCGTTATTCTAAAATTCTGCTAATATTGTTGAATATCTTAGAAAATCCTGCTTTATGTTAAATCATTTAAAAATTAATAGTTTTACAGCACTGTTTCTCAACCTTGATTGCACTTTAGAATTACCTAGAGAGCTTGTAAATATCCCAGGAGCCAGGCCACACCCCAAACAATCACGTCACAATCTCTGGGGTGTGCTGCACAGGCATGGGACTTTTTTAAACCTCCCAAATGTGCAATCAGGTATGAGAACTAGTGGGTTTAGAGATTGGTCTTTACAGACATCCTTTTTAAGTGTACAACTCCCTCAGTACTGTAACAAGACAATTTTATGCCATACTTGGGCTGTGTGTGTGTGTATGTGTATGTGTTTCTTGTTATTTAATATTAACCAAATTTTTCTGGGTTCTATATTGGTTTGAGATTATTTCCTGATAGAAACACCACCTGCTTCTGTTGTATAATCTGTATTATGTGTTAAACCTCACATGCATTTTATGTAGATAGGTGCTCTGTAGTTATAGCACATAGTGTATTTGAAGAAGTCATTTGTATGACAGTGAAAAAAAAGAAACTTATCAGTGTGCTTTATGTTGTAGAATAGTTTCTACAGTTTAGAAACATATTTAAAGTCTATAAGCCAACCTAAATAACTTTAGAGATTTAGATATTAACTGCTGCTTTTACTGATTTTTCTCTGTGCTTAGAAGTATTTAGAATACTTAGAATTTAGAAAATATGAAAGTATATAGATTATTAATCTATACTTTGATGGGAAACATGAAATTTTAACATTTTTTCCTAATTCAATACATTTTTCCTCAGCTGTGCTTTAGAAAAGCCCTCTGGAAAGTTCTATGATCTAGATAATTTTAAAATTATTTTACAGGGCTAGAGATTGAAAATTTTTGATTTTTAACGAATCAGACAAATATTTCCTACAATGGAAATGGGTAGTTAGTCATTCCAGAGGAAGCAATCTGAACTTCTTATCAAAAATAGAAATCTTGGGCTAGGAATGTGGCTCAGTGGCACAGTGCTTGCCTAGCATGTGTGAGGCCCTGGGTTTGACCCCCATCGATGAAAAGAAAGATTCTCTGATTATATAAAACTTGTTTTACAGGGAAGATATTTAATTATGTTTTCTCTTGCAGAAATGTTGGTTTCTAGCATATAAATAAATAATATATACTCAAGGTCTGCATAACCATCCTGTTGTTAAGTGGCTAAAATGGACATGAATTTGAACCTGCCTAGACAGTTCTAATAGGGTGTCAGGAATACTTCCAGTAGTACTCTTTCTGTAGGAAGGGTGACTATGGTGTTTCTGCAGCCTTTGCATTGATCTATTCAAACCCCAGGATGGCACAGTGTTTCCCAAGTGCTTTCTTACTGTCACTGTCATTCTTCTCTGGGAAGGTGGGATGCAGAGCACTCGGTGCCACAAATATGAGTCTCAAAATATCTTTTGGGGGGTTAGCGCTTTAGCTCAGTGGCAGAGCATTTGCCTAGCACATGTGAGGCACTGGGTTGGATCCTTAGCACTACACAAAAATAAACAAATAAAATAAAGACATGTCGTTCACCTACAACTACAAAAAGTAAAATAAATCTTTTGGACAAAAGTATTGTCACTGATATGGGAAAACCATCATAAGCAGAAATGCCCTCCAGTACTTCCAAAGCTAAACAATTATGGTTAGTTTTCCATAGAATGTGAATTTTTTGATTATCAGAGGTTCATTTCTATTTGAAGCTTTCAGATGGTGGGGGTTCAAATGATTAATTCTTGTTTTAAGGTGGGCACTATATGATGTGGGGAATATTGACTAATGCTTATGAAAATTAACTGTTTAGAAAAACTATGTTCATCTTTTGTTTTTCTTTTCAGGATATGGTAACTCAAAAAAACACAGTAAGTATTACATTTTCAAATTTTTAGCCTCAAAAGTGTAAATTTTTTTAAAAATATAATTTTTTAGTTGTAGATATACACAATACCTTTATTTTATTTGTTCATTTTTATGTGGTGCTGAGGATCAAACCCATTGCATCACACATGCCAGGTGAGTGCTCTGCCACTGAGCTACAACCTCAGCCCATAAGTATAAATTTATAAAATATTTGCCTGAAAATATCACAGGTAGCAAGGTGATTTTTAATCACATGTTTGTTGTTTTTAAGGAGGACAGTTGGAAACCCTCTATCCCTCAATCCACCAGTTAGCTTAGGCCCCACTTGGCCCTTTGAAAGTGTGGGACAGGAGGCAAGGTCAGACAAGTGTATATTCTTTATTACTTCATAGGGCTTTGAGCTTGGAACCACCTAGGTATATCCTGAGCTGGACCTGCACTCCCATGGACCACCAAGAGTCTTTTTACTGGAGTCAATACCTCCCATACTTCCTTACCAAAGTCGCCCTGATGATGAAGGAACATGAACTTATACCCCAGTTAACAAGGGGATCAAGCCTGAATTTCCCTGCTACAAGCTGAAAAGAAGTGGGATGAAATTCTACTTAATTCTGCTCCTTCCTATTCCTTTATTATGTACTGAAATTTCCTGATTCAGCTTATAAGTTCTTGTGATTACCTAGTCTTATTGCCATGTTGGTTTAGATAGTATAATGAAACTAGAAACTACCATCCTAAAAAAATATTTGAATAAGATTATGTCCTCAGAAATTGTGCCAGGGTTATCCTATACCATTGTATGTACCCCAAGCTTCCTATTCCCTTAGATCTGTGGTGGTGTAATTTGAGAATCCATGACCTAGACTCTAGACAGGGCCTTGGTCCCTTTCTTTTGGATCTCAACATCCCTCTTACTAGCACTTCTATAAGGGAAGGGTCTCTCAGTACTTTTCCTATTCTAGTTGGAGTTCCTAGAGTGACCCAAGAAAAGGACACAGGAGGCGAAGCTCTCCCCAGGTTGCCCTCTGCAGGGGAGTAGGAGCTTTGCATGACTTTACCCCTCACAAAAGGCCCCTAGCAGGGGAGGGGGGGCTCCCCAGTACTCCACCTAACAAAAATACCCACCTAAGGGGGAAACTTGGACCCTCCTTCCCCACCAGAGGATGAAATTCTATAAACAAAGCAAGTGAGTTAGTTCAATTAGCATTGGAATGTGGATTTATAAGCTGGTTTGTAAAATAAGGCAAGAGGTTCTGGTTTCAAGTTCCTCTTGGAAAAGAACAGGACAATGTGTCATTTTGTTTTGTCCCATTGACGTACTGATGTTTTTCCATTTATGGGAGTCTGTCCTATTCTTTCCAGATCTTGATTTTTCATTTTACCTCCTTCATGGAGAAATGGGGGAACAATCAAAGGAGATTGGGCTTGAGGCCCAGGAGGTGTAGTTGGAGTCGCATCCAACTTAAGTCACATTGGGCAGTTGTTCTACCCTTGTCTGGGTCATATCAGTAAAATGAGAAATGTTGACCTCTGTCCTTTTGTTTGTGGATGCCTTCCAGTATTCAACATCTGTGGTTCCATATTTATTGCACAAGCAAAAAGTTGTAACTTGGATTTAATGCAAGAAATGCCTATGAAACACTATTCCTTAAAACAAAATGAGCTACATGAAGGCAAGAAGCTATCTTTTTTCATTTCTTACTGTTGGGTGTATATATACTTCTATCTATCTGGATTTTCTTTTGTACTGAGTATTGAACCCAGAAGTGCTTAAACACTGAGCCACATCCCCAGCCCTTTTTTTTAATTTTGTTTAGAGAAGGTCTTGCTGAGTTGCTAAGGGCCTTGCTAAATTGCTGATGCTGGCTTTGAACTCACAATCCTCCTGCATCAGCCTCCTGAGTCACTGGGATTGTAGGTGTCCGCCACCATGGCTGGCCTGCACTTTGAAATATTTTTGTCTTCTAAAAGACTTAGTGTTATAATAAATGTTAAGTAGTGTTATAATTCTAGTGTTACAATACTATGTAGTGAATTCAGTTATAATTCCACTATGTATTCTCCTTCTGGCAAATACTCCCTTCTGAAATACCCAGGAATTCCTTTAATATTGATAGTAATTCTAAGCACACTTTGGCACCATTCTTCCTAGGTGTTTTGATTGTTTGTTAGGAATTAATTTATTCTACAGGATTTGACAACTAACGTCTCTAAATTACATTAGAATTCAGTGCCCAATATTGGTTATCATGCTTGGAAGGTGTGAAAAATTACAGCATTCAAAAGAATTTTATTTTATTTTTATTTTTTAAAAATATTTTTAATTGGGGGGATGGGGTTGTAGCTCAGTGGTGTAGAGTATTTGCCTAGCACACGTGAGGTGCACTGGATTTGATCATCACCACCACATAAAATAAATAGATGTCTACAGCTAAAAAAATTTTAAAAAATATTTTTAATTGGCACATAGTAATTGTATGCTTTTATGGGTACAGTGTGACATTTCAATACATGTATACAATATGTATGAACAGATCAGGGTAATTGGCATGTTCATAACCTCAAGCATAATTTCTTTATGTTGGGAGCATTCAAAATCCTCTGTACTACCTATTTTGAAATATTCAATTTTGAAATATTCAATTAATAATTGTCAACTATAGTTACCTACTATGCTATAGAACATTGGAAGTTATTCTTTCTATCCTGCTGCATCTCTATACTTTCTACTCTTCCTCTAAAGCTCCATTCCTCCTTTTTCACACCCTTCCTGAGTGCTGGTAACCACTCTTCAGAAGAATTTTGAAAGGGACCTGAGATAACTTGAAGGCTAGAAAATAGTACCGAAGAGTAAATGCTGAAGGGATGTAAACCTTGGAAGATACCATTGATGGTTATCCTTAAATGTTATCCTCTTTCTGAAAGTAAGGAGACAGTTATTTTTTCCGCTCCAGATGGAGTGGAAATAGGGCAAATAGAAAAATGGTTTGGATCAGCAGAATGAACAGCTTGCAGTTAATGGCGATTAAACATTAAAACAGAATGTCAAAGTAAATTGGGTGATTTTTAAGGAGAGTTTGCTTAGTTGTCTCTTGCATGTGGATTGGGATAACACTGGAATCGGGGAGCCTGGGTTTTATGACTCCAGACGTTTCTGGAGACAATCTGATAAAATCATTGGTGATCATTTTGGAAAGATTTTGGTAAAACACACATAGATATAATGTAGCCAGAGTGAACTTTAAAGTTCTTTCAGTCAGGGGTACAGCTTACATGCTACTGCCTGAACATGTAGCCAGATATTTGTGTGATTGTGAATATATGAAAACCAAGGTGCTTTGAGATCTGTCTTTAGGGAGTTATGTGCCTGATGCCACATTGAATACACCTTTATTTGGCAGAAGGTTGGGCACATTCATTTCCATTTCTAGAAGTAGTTGCTTAGCAGAGATGGAAAGGCTGGGAAGCTGATCTCAGGGCTTCAGGCTGGGCTGCCCATAGCCATTCTGTGTGCCTTTGCTCTTTGGAAACATGACATCACCTTTTGTGCTCACCTCTTTTTCAAATGATGCTCATGTTCTTATGTACCAGGTTTTGTTTTTTTAAAAAAATTGCTTGGGGCTGAGGCTGTAGCTCAGTGGTAAAGTGCTTGCCTCCCATGTGTGAGGCACTGGGTTCAATCCTCAGAACCACATAAAAATAAATAAAGATACTTTGTGCTCATCTTCAACTAAATAAATATTTTTTTAAAAAACTGCTTTACAGCCAGGCATGGTGGCGCATGCCTGTAATCCCAGCAGCTCATGTGGCTGAGGCAGTTCAAAGCCAGTCTCAGCAAAAGCAGGCCACTAAGCAACTTAGTGAGACCCTGTCTCTTAATAAAACACAAGGACTGGGATGTGACTCAGTGGTAGAGCACTTGCCTAACATGCATGAGGCACTGGGTTCGTTCCCCAGCACCACATTAAAAAAAAATACAACAACAACTTTACAAAATAAGGCTGGGAATGTGGCTCAGTGGCTGAGTGCCCTTGAGTTCAATCCCTGGTACCAAAAAACTGCTTTACTTAGGTATAACTTGCATACCTACAAATTCACCTGTTTTAAACACACATAATTCAATGACTTTAAAAAAAATATTTTTAAAGAAAGAGTGAGAGAGAGAATGAGAGAGTGAGAATTTTTTAATATATATATTTTAGTTTTCGGCGGACACAACATCTTTGTTTGTATGTGGTGCTGAGGATCGAACCCCGGGCCGCATGCATGCCAGGCGAGCGCGCTACCACTTGAGCCACATCCCCAGCTGAACTTTTTAAATTTTTACATAAATTTTTTTTTTTAGTTGTAGATGGACAACATGTCTTTATTTTATGTGTTTATTTTTATATAGTGCTAAGAATTAAACCCAGGGCCTTACAAGTGCTAGGCAAGTGCTCTGCCACTGAACTAAAGCCCCAGCCCTAATTCAATGACATTTATTTATTGATTGATTAATTTATTAAAGTTTTTCATGCCTCTTTTTTTTGAGAGAGAGAGAATTTTAATATTTATTTTTTAGTTTTCGGCGGACACAACATCTTTGTTTGTATGTGGTGCTGAGGATCGAACCCAGGCCGTACACATGCCAGGCGAGCGCGCTACCGCTTGAGCCACATCCCCAGCCCCAATGACTTTTAATAATCTGGTTTTGGAGCGTTTCTATTACCTCCTCAAATACCTTTTTACAGACCATTCCTGTTCCTACCTCCAAACCCAAACAACTTCTAATCTGTTTTATGTCTTATAGATTTACCTTTTTGGGCTTTTCAGGTGAATGGAACCATACCATATGAGGTCTTTTGCACCTGGTTTCTTTCAATTAGCATGTTTTTGAGGTTTTTCTATGATGTAGTGTATATCAGTAGTTTTATCCTTTTTATTGCTAAATGACATTCTACTGTATGGATAGTCCACATTTTACTGGTCCTCTCCCCATTGATGGGCTTTTGGGTTGTTTCCACTTTGGGGATACTATGAATAATGCTGCTCTGAACATATGTGTACATAAAGACGTACACATATTCATTCTTCTTGGGTAGATACTTAAGAATGGAATTGTTGGATCATATGGTCTATACATGTTTACTTCTTAAGAAACTGCCAAAATGATTCCAAAGGAACTGTTCCATTCTAAATTTCCACCAGCACTGAGAGGTCCAGTTTCTTTACATCCTCATCAATACTTGGTTGAGTCCATCAGCCATTCTAGTGAGTATGAAGTGATATCTTAGTGTAGTTTTAATTTGCATTTCCCTAGTGACTAGTGATGTTGAGCATCTTTTAATATTCTTATTAGTCATTCATGATCATCTTTGGTGAAATGTCTACTCATATATTTTCCCCATTTTAATTGGTTGTGTACTCACTGTAGAGTTGAAAAAGAGTTCTGGAAGCAAGATTTTTTATCAGAGGCTTCAGTTACTCAATTCAGTTATCAGTTATTACTTTTATGGATCAGGCCCTTTTTGTATCTAAGAACTTTTAGCCCAACTCAAGGTCAAGAAATATTACTCCTATATTTTTTAAAAAACTGTTAAACCTCCATTTAGGTCTCAGATCCATTTTGAATTCATTTTTATATCTGGTATGAGATAGGTATCCAAGTTCATTCTTTTGCGTGTGGATATTCAGTTGTCCCAGCACCATTTTTTTTTTTTTGGGAGGGCTATCTTTTTCCCTATTGAATTGTCTTGGCACCCTTGCTGAAATCAACTAAACCTATATGTAAGGTTTATTTCTGGATTTTTAGTCCTGTTCCATTGATATGTATGTCTAACCTTATACACAAGGCACACGGTTTTGATTACTGTTGCTTTGAAGTAATTTTTTAAATTGGGAGGTCTGAGTCCTCCAACTTTTTTTTTTCATCCTTTCTTGGGACATTTTGGCTCCCTGCAATTCCATATGAATTTAAGAATTGGCTTTTCCATTTCTGCAACAGCAATAATAAAAACCCTCACCATTGACAGGGATCGCATTGTATCTGGAGATTGCTTATTGATAACAATATTAAGTCTTACAGTTTATGAATATGGACTGTATTTCCATTTATTTAGATCTTCCATAATTTCTGTCAACAATTTTTATAATTTTCAGCAAACAAGTCTTCACCTCCTTGACTTAAACTTATTCCTGGATATTTTTTCCTTTTGGATGCTCTTGTAAATGGAACTGTTTTTTAAATTTTCTTTTCAGGATTAAAAAGTGTTACAAAAATCTTGTGAATACTCATCACATTTTAATTCATAATTAAATATTTGATTAAGTTGAAATGTAATTCAGTTTTCAGCCAGAGCTTTACAAAAATGACTTTTTGCTTTTCCTGTATTTTTATCCATTTCTATTTTTATGATGTTGCTTCAGACATAACAAAGGTAGTCAATCTTAGCATTTCAACAATTCAGAAAACTTGTTTATATAATTACAGATCAAGGTTGCACCTTCATGAAAGCAAAAGAATGAAAATGCAGCCAACCACGAGGCTACTTTATTGGTTAAACCTTGGAACTTCCTGATGGTTTGCCTCTAGTGTACATAGTCCATAGGTATTCTGTAACTTCCTTTGTTTTCACTTTCCTTTGCAAGAATAACCAGTTTTGAATTTGTAGCATATTTCACAGATTGATTTCCCCTGAAGCAGAGTCTGAGATTGAATTTAAGGTCCAAGAGGTTCATTAAGGAGTGCCTTTGGGATTGACACTGGGCAAGGGGAGGGAATGAAACAGCACTGGGCAGAGGGAGAAATGGAGCTGTGATGCAAGACCAATGACAGCCTTGGCAAACCCCTAAAGGAAGTCAAGCTTGACTGGCCTTTCTGAGCTGTCCTGTGTGAGGATGAGATGGCCAGGGTTTTATACCCCTGCATCCATCCATCATCAAAAAGAGTGTAACCTTGGATAAGGTGCTTTCTGCAACTAAGGCAGTTCCAGAAGGGGCTGACAGTAGGGACTTCAGGTTAAAGAACTTCCAGTAGCTAGGGCAATATATCCTTCCCTGAAAGGGGGTCTTGGTAGCACACCTGAGTATCTATCACACATAATAATTTCATATGGAGAATATATAAATTATATATACCCCAGGACTAAAAAAAATAGATCTTCAAGGCTGATAGGCACAGGAATAATATTTTCCTGTTGAATTGGTTGGTAATTACCTGAAAACTGCCTAGTCTTGCCAGAGAGAAAACATGGGGACACGCGCATTCCCTGTCCCCAGTAGACTTACTGAGAGAAAATGAGGTGTTCCACCCAATACTTACAGTTGGAATTGTTAGAAGTATACTAGATCACATTTTCATTTGTCATGTCCTGAAGCCAGAGTTCACAGTTTTTTTTTTTTTTTAAAGCAATGTTTCCAAGCTTGGATCACATTATTAAAAAGTACTTTATTAAAAATCATGTTATTAAAAAACTAATCTGGTTCCTGACCTCTGGACTAGGTGATTTTCTTTTTCTGAAAAATCGGTGAGATTTAAGAGAAACTTGTTCCCATTAAAATGGTTATCTTTATAATCCCAATAAATTGGAAATTCTTTGAGAAACACACATTGGCAATACTGAGGGCATTGTGTTCAATACTGAAGTCTTCCTCCTGGCTTGTGAACATGGTTAGAGGGTAACAGAATTTCTCCTGTTCTTTCTTTCTTGCTTTCCACAAGTCTAAAGTTTTCTATGAACTGGGCTCCAAAATTATTAAACATATAGAGTGTTTAGGGACAGTTTGGTAAAAAGTCAATTAAATTTCTTCTTTCCATGTCTTTTGGGTTTTCTGAGTTGAAAATTAAGTTTTCTACCACTTTTATTATTAAAGACTCCATTTCAAATGGGAAGGCTTCATCCCACAGAGATGGAAAGGAAGAATTTTATTTTATCCACAGAATATGAATCATGTAAAAATCTCTGCTCTTTGAGTATTTATTTAGCTTGTGTGGCTATTTTCTATCATTTCTACCTCATCTTAAATTCCCTATTACAGTCTTTTTGTTTTTTCCTGCGTGGCTATGTTTTCGCTTCTGTTTGTTCTCTTAAATTGAAGTGCTCTAGAGGTGTGAAATATAAAACTTTGCACTGTACGTCTTGAATATCACAGGGGTAACATCAGATGTCACAGGACCAATGTCAGAACCACATTATTGATATTAAATTCTGCCTACCAACTGAACAAGTCCTTGGAATTCAGGACACCCATTTGTTTTCTTTAAATTAAGATATAATTCACATATCTTAAAATTCACTATTCCCTCATATGTTTGTGTTGCAAATTTTGTGTAGCTTAATTTATTTAAGGGCATTTCAGAATTAAGTTGAAGTGACAAAAGTCCTAGGAAGGGAGAGGAAAGGCCTGAGATTTGTCGAGCTCTGTAAGTCATCTGTGTGCCAGTTGCTTAACATTCTTGGGTCTCAGATTCCTCCTCTATAAAATGAGACAATGGGGCTGGAGTTGTGGCTCAGTGGTAGAGTGTTTGCCTAGCATGTGTGAGGCACTGGGTTTGATTCTCAGTACCTCATATAAATAAATTAATTAAATAAACATCCAACAACTAAAAACTAAAAAAAAATGAGACAATAGGGTGCTTTCTGAGATTTGTGCCAGCTTTGAAAAAATTGTCATGTTATGAGAATCATTCAGTTGTTTGAACAAAGTGGATCAACTATTGCAATAGGTCAGTTAGCACTCCATGGTTTCCAGCAGGGATATTTTCATTTACTTTTAAGTGGTACAGTAGCCTGATTTTGCTATTGAAATCATTATACAGCTTCTGTATATTTATTCCTCCTATGACCAGATAAATATGGAAAGGTAACAATGTGGAATGTTCTTTGCATTGATCATGAAAAACAAAAACCAACCTACATTTTTCTGGACATGCATATGTGCTGATTTTTTTTGGAGGGGGTACTGGGGGTACTGGGGATCGGAACTCAGGGGCACTCAACCAGTAAGCCACAACCCAGCCCTATTTTGTGTTTTATTTAGAGACAGGGTTTCATTGAGTTGCTTAGCATCTCGTTGTTGCTGAGGCTGGCTTTGAACTCTCAATCCTCCTGCCTCAGCCTCCCAAGCTGCTGAGATTACAAGCATGCCCCACTATGCCTGGCCATATGTGCTGATTTTTAAACTTCTCTCCTAACTGGCTAGACAAAGATATGTTTATGAAACTTAATTTTTTTGTGTGTGAAAAGTATTGCCCCGTATTTGTTCCTTAGCTTGCTAAATTTTCTTAGACAGAATCTTCTGGGCTTTTTCAGTTTTGGTCTTCATTAAAGATTTGTGACTTATTTGCATTACAAGATCCAAAGAACCACATCCTGCCAGCAGACAAGATGTGCATTCTTCTGCAAGTGCTCAGAACTTAGTTCATCTTGGCTGATATTAAACCACTGTCCATCTGCCATTAATGCTTTCCCCTCTCTTCTGATGAGGCCATGTGTTGACTGATTAAATGTTTGTATCAGTATAAAAAAATGTTCTCTGAAAGGTCAACCTGAAAGTCTCATTATGAAGTTCATCAGGAATAAACTCTAACATATCATATTTTCTCCAAAGAATTAATTTATAAACCCTGTGCTGCTATTAACCACCAGCAACTAGCCATAAATAAAAATAAGTGCTGCTCTAACTAGGTCCCTTGGTTTGTGTTTCCATCTTGGCTTCCTTGGTTAGTGGCCATGATAGAACCTGATGGACAAGAGGAGGTTCCAACATACTCTGGTCTCCTGAGCTGTCCTGGATAATCCAGGCAGCTATTTGTGGATGAGAAATATGCTGAATTACTAGAAAGCTTTATTTGTGTATCCAATGAAGGAACATTGACATTTTTTGGCTACAGCTGGGATGTTACATATGATGCCTCTGCAAAGAGTCCTGAGAGGCAGTGCTTAGCCTTTTGGGGATGTGGGATCCCTTTTTCATTCTGGAGGAGCCTATGCATTACTTTTGAGAATATGTTTAAATATGCTTAAATACAAAGGATTACAGGAAGACTATGTTGAAATGTAGTTATCAAAACTACATTTAGATAGATAAGTACATCTAGGTTGGACTGGTACTAGGATTTAATCCTTGGCCCCCTGAATCCTTTGAGTTGGGATGAGACTGACTTCTTATTTCAATGCTAATAGGGTCTTTCTTGTTCACCTAATCTAACATATGTGAAAAAACAAAACACTGCTCAGTTCTGTTTAGAGGGTGATGAAATTGGCATGTCTTCATACTCTGCTGGTGGGAGTGTAAATAAATTGCTTCATCTTTTATGACACCTAAGCCACACACATCAAGAACTTTATACTTGTTTTAGTAATTTCACTCCTGGGAAGCTATCTTTAGGGAAACACCATGGTACAAAGATGCTATATGCAAAGATGTTCATCTTAGTGGTACTTAGAAGGAAAATTTCAAATCAAACTGAAAGTAAAGCAATAGGAGAATGGTTAAGTGTATATAGTTAATATCATAACGTTTAAGACTATGTAATTAAGCTTTTTTTTTTAGTGATGATATAGGATGGTTTGGTTATGGTAGTGATATTTATAGATGGTATTAGTTCTGTAAAATTGCAATTGCTAGATTAGGAACTCAAAACTTTACAGTATCTTCCACTTTCTACCCCCACAGTGTCGGAGATCAGTGGTTTTTACTCTGCTCTCTGACCTCACTTACTATATGAGAATCATCCTTTTAGAAATATTTGGAGGGTGTTTAGAATAAGAGTTTACATATTAATGTGGCTAGAACACTGATTCTAATGCTTCTTTATGTAGGAAACTAAGCTGCCTTTGTTAAATTTGTTTTAATGAGCTGGATTCTTGAGATGTTTTCATTTAAAAATGTAACAATTAAAAATAGCTGATCCTCGTTCACTATTGAACATGTATTATGTTAATCATTGTTTTTCTTTTAAGTTTCTGGTCTCTCCACCAACAAAAGTTTGAATGTGGTCCATCATTTGGAGATGTTTGGGCCCATTCTTCCTCTTTTTAAGAATAAAAGTACTTGCACTCAAAAGCCTGTGCTTTCATTTGGAAGTTTATGAATTGCTTTTTAAAATGTAGTCATTAGTTCCAATTTCTTTCTGTCAGATTTCTTAAACTTTAATACAGTTTCTGAAAGATTTTTTCAAAGGAAGTATTTTTACCTTCCCAAGTCTCTAGATTCCTGCTGTGTCTCCTCAGTCCTGTTTATTAAACTCTCAGCTGGTTTCAGAGTTCATGCATTTCCTCTCTTTCTTCTCATTTTTCTCTAACTATGGCTAAAAATTTGCTCCAAAGATCACCTCCTATCCTAACTGCAGGGTCTCTGCTGCTGTTGCTCTGCCTCCTTGAACAACAACTTGTCACAGCACATATCTTATAGCTGTCAAAATCCTATTTTTCACACCTCATTATTTAGGGTTTGAGCAGGACTGGGGCAAAGTTTATTCTTGTGCTGTTTGGGAAGACTAGGTTTGCTAAAGAAATAATGTAAACAAAATTTCAGTAGAAACATTTGTTTTGGAAACAGTTGAAGATATAATAATTCTTTACAAATAGATTTGATCGTTCACCTTCAATTTACCTATCTACCATACAGAAGCATATGATTATTTATTTGTAATGTTTATGAATACTTTGTTATAATTCTTTTGTGTGTGTGTGGTGCTGGGGATTGAACCCAGAGCCTTGTGCTTGTGAGGCAAACACTCTTGTCAACTGAGCTATATCCCCAGCCCACAATTATGTCTTTTAAAAAAATATATCTTTAAAAAAAATACATATATATTTTTATTTGTAGTTGGACACAACACCTCCATTCCATTCATTTATTTTTATGTGGTGCTGAGGATCGAACCCAGGGCCCTGCGCATGCTAGGCGAGCTCTACCACTGAGCCACAACCCCAGGCCCCCCACCACCACAAAAATCTTTATTTTATTTATTTATTTTATGTGGTGCTGAGAATCGAACCTAGGGCCTCACATGTGCTATGCGAGCGCTCTACCATTGAGCTACAACTCCAGCCCCACAATTATGTATTTTAATGAAACTAAGAAAAGGAAAGAGAATTAGGAGAGGGAGAGAGAAGGAGAGTAAGAGTATATGTGTGGTATCTATTTTTTATTTACCATTTTTTGTTTTTTCATTTGTTCTTGTGGATTTGAATTACCATTTGGTGTCACTTCCTTATTCCAAAGCAATTTTATTCCCACTTGTGTGCTATGCTTTTTATTGTTATTGTCAAATAGCTTACATCTCTCTATATGTTATAAACTCCAAAATATGGATTATATACATCCTTTTCTACATTTAATTTTTAAGTTGGTTAAGAGAAGAAAGGAAAAGAAATTTATGATCATACTGCATTTTATAATTGCCTACGTAACTACTTTTATTAGAATTTTTTGACTACTCTCAATTTCTTCCATTCTAAAGAACTTCCTTTAGTATTTTTGTAAGATAGGTCTACTAGCATAAATTTATCTCAGATTTTGTTTATCTGGAAATGTCTTTTTTTGATCTTCACTTTTTCAGCCTTAATCTTTTGGAGGGGGTACCAGGGATTAAGCTCAATCACTGAGCCACATCCCCAGCCCTATTTTGTATTTTATTTAGAAACAGGGTCTCACTGAGTTGCTTAGGGCCTCCGTTTTTGCTGAGACTGTCTTTGAACTTGCCATCCTCCTGCCTCAGCCTCCCGAGCTGTGTGTCACTGCACCCAGCTGAGACTTTACATTTTTAAATGTCTTTATTAAAAAGAATTTTTACTAGTTATGGGTTTTTTTTGGGGGGATAGAATTTGAGAAGCTTTTCACACCTCCAGCCCAGCTTAATTAGGATTGTTTCTTCAAAGGTATTTTACCTTCTGTACCTCACTGATCCACACAGCCCTTTCTTTCCTCCCTCTCAATCTGAAATAGGAGGGCTTTTACCATGGACTTAACCAATTTCAGATAGAAGAAAAATATTTTCACTTCTGAATTTATAAATGGCATTTAATTTAGCAACATGGTTTTCCTGGCATGGATGAGGGAGAAACTTCTCTAACCTACCAAAACCTACTAGTTTGCTGGCTAGTTTGAGTCTCTTTGAGAATTCAAAAGTGTTGCAGGGAGGGGAAGAGTCTTTGTTCTTTTGGTACAGGCAGTTCCTGCTGATGAAGAAGTAGATCTGAGC
The DNA here is from genome assembly GCF_052094955.1 of Ictidomys tridecemlineatus. Taxonomy (NCBI): domain Eukaryota; kingdom Metazoa; phylum Chordata; class Mammalia; order Rodentia; family Sciuridae; genus Ictidomys; species Ictidomys tridecemlineatus. The sequence continues at coordinate 64,689,304 of NC_135478.1, read as the reverse complement.
CACCTTCCTCAGCAATCACCCCCACACACCTTAATTCTTGAGCCTTCTATTTATAACACTGGCATTTGTATTTTGAGGGGGTTAATGCCAATAGCTGGTACCCACAGGGATGGTCACCCAGCTGCTGCTTTGCAGCAGGTTCAATATTCGCAGAAAACCCTCTTTTCAGGGATAATGCAATACAAGAAAGTGTAGTCTAAAATGTTGACCCATCACCTGTTTTTGTATGGGTTGGGAGCTAAGAATAGATTTTTACTTTTTCATTTTTATTTTTTTTACCCTTTTAAATGGTTGGGAAATATGAAAAAAGATGATTATTTCAGGACATGTAGATTATTTCAGGACATGTAAAGACGTGAAGTTTGAATTTGTGTCCATATATAAAGTTTTGTGGACACATGGCCTCGCTTGTGTATTTGTGTATGGTCTGAGTCTGCTTTTGTGCTACAACAGCAGAGTGAAAGAGTTGCAAAAGACACTGAGATATGAAAGGCCAAAATATTATCATCTGGCCCTTACAGGAAGTTAGCTGATCTGGTCTAAAAATGTGTTTTAGTGGAATAATACCAGTAATTTCTTTTAACAAAATATTTTAGGATTCAAAATGTGTAATAACAGGGCTCTAGAAGCCCACTAACATCCAAAAGAGAGAGGTTTCAATACAATTATTTATGTCTTAAATTAGGATAGAAATGTCTTCCTCTAAGCAGATCTTATTCAAAAGTAAAATTTCTTAAATATATATTTCATGTCATTGAAACTAATTCCTCCATATTGTAAGTTTTCTAAAATGGGCTGTTTGATCTGAGATCATGATATTCAGACAGTTTTCTGTGTAGCTAATGAATTGGTTTTTAATTTAGAAGAAAATTTAGTTCTTATTCTATGTCCCATTCTTGGAAAAGGAAAAAATATATCTGTCTATATTATGTCAAAACTACCTAGATACCTCCGTTAATTCATCTGACTTCTTACATTTTTTAAACTGAACTATTTCTGGCATCATATAAATTCTTTATGTAGAAATACAGGGATTTAAAAGTCTGAAATTTTAACTTAGTTGCATTTTATGATAGTGTAGGCAAAAGATTGATGATGATATAAGAGTGTTGTTAGAGAATTATATTTCAACCTTCAAATGTGCTAAAAAATTGAGCATAGATATAATGCTATTTAAAGATGTTTATGCTTTATAAAGAATTATAATTTTTAGTCAAACTATAATTATTCCATAGAAAAAGTCTACTGTTTTACCTACTATTAAAGGTAATTTGAATTTTTTATAAAAAAAATTTTAGTGGATCTTTTCAAAAGATCTCTAAGACTAATCATAGTTATTAATATATGCTTCCCCAGGGCTGGGGTTGTGGTCTCAGTGGTAGAGCACTTGGCTGGCATATGTGAGGCATTGGGTTTGATTCTCAGCACCACATATAAAGCAACAATTTTAAAAAAATATATGCTTCACCTAAATTTTTTTTAAACAAAGTTTATATTTCACCTGTATCAAATTATCAAATAATACATTTTCATATATGTTGAAAGAAAAATGATATGCCATATTGTAATCCTTGGTTCTCACTGGGTTCAAGTCCTTCTGGTTTGAGGGCCATAAAATGAATCGATTGTTTTTTTTTTTTTTTTACACTTTTAAAAAATTGATTTTATTTTTTAAATAGATGACAGTGGAATGCATTACAATTCTTATTACACATATAGAGCACAACTTTTCATACCTCTGTATATAAAGTATGTTCACACCAATTCATGTCTTCATACATGTACTTTGTATAATGATGTCCATCACATTCCACCATCCTTGCTAATCTCCTACCCCCCTCTTCTCCTCCCAAACCTCTGCCCTATCTAGAGTTCATCTATTCCTCCCATGCTCCCCTTTCCTAACCCCACTATGAGTCAGTCACCTTATATCAGAGAAAACATTCAGCATTAGTTTTTTGGGATTGGCTAACTTCACTTAGCATTATCTTCTCCTACTCCATCCATTTATCTGCAAATGTCATGCTTTTATTCTCTTTTATTTTTTTATTTTTTTTAGTGTATTTTTTTTTTTTTAGACTTCCGACTCTAACATTTCTGCCAGTGAAATTCATAGACATTTACAGGTCAGCTCAGCATTTGAAACCAAATTTCTGTCCTATTATTTAAATGATAAGAGCTTTTGAAATTGAGAGGTTTCCTTTTTTATGCCTAATAGACTCGTAGTGATATTGCATAATTTGTTGTTCATATTGAAATATCTTTTTCTTCATATCCCACCAGGTCCTACCTACTCAAAGTCGCAGCTGTGCTTCTGCAACAAGTACTTTCTGGATCATTTTTGTTTCTTTTTTTTTTCCAGGCATCTAGTGGAAATTATTATTTCATCCCCTACATTGTGACACCATGTGCTGATTATTTTTGCTGTGAGAGTGACGCCCAGAGGCGAGCCTCGGAGTACATGCAGCCCAACTGGGATACCATTCTGGGCCCGCTGTGCATGCCCCTGGTGGACAGGTTCATTAGCCTCCTCAAGGACATCCATGTGACCTCATGGTAATTCTTACTATCCACCAACAGCCCTGGGAGCCTTGTAAAAATTTCCCTTTCCTTTCAGAGAGGTGGTACACCTTGAAATTACCAGTATGCCCAGAGAATAAGGAGCATTGGTCAATCATTTAAAAATCATCCTGGAATCCAGCCTCACTAATCTGAGTCACTGAGGTAAAGCCAAAAGAGAATAGAACTGGAATTAGGAGGTCAGAATTGGGCCTGTGTCTGCTCCTGACTCCCTGTGTGACCTTGACATATACCTTCTCTTCTCTGTGGCTGTTTTCTCCTCTAGGAAACAGGGAAGTTAAATCAGTAATTTTTTTTTTTAACTATCTATTTCAACTTGGAGATTCTGTTTCATGATCACTTCTGAGCACGATTTTACATTCCCTTAGTTATGGGGGTTCTTAAAATGCCCCAGCAAGGTCATTCTGACCTTGAGTTCTCATATTCTTGAGAACCTACATATTTTCCTGACTTCAGGAGATGTACTGTGACATGTTCTCTTTGAGATTTATATCAGAGGTAGTATGCACTACTCACTCAGGTAGAAAGGTTTGAATGTAAGTCCTGGTAAGATGATTCCTAGCTGTGTAGCCTGGGAAAGGTCACTTCCCTTCTTTGAGTCTCAGTGCTCAAGAAACTGTACCTTCAGTGTTCTTACTCTAAAAATTAAAGGCAGAAAAATTATTCTTAAACAAGCAATCCAGTTGTTTTGCTTGAAGCCAATTTAAAGGATTTATTCCTGTAAGTTGTGTCACAAGGAGGAGGATTTGTACTTCCAAAACAAATGAAAATCCAAAGGACTGGCAGAACTGGCTTATAATGAAATGTCAAGGACCTCATGTCATGTTTTGGCCCAAATCATGGCACCTTGAACCATGGAGGGTTACTACTGAAATATTGGCATGAAGTTCATACTTTGTTCTCCTTTTCTATGCCATTGCCTCTTTTCTGGATACAGACTTTCTTTTAGAGACCTTAGTGGGGAAGACGACTGGAAACCTAGACATATGTGACCATATGCCAACACAAAAAGCAAATGGCAAACTTTTTGTGACACAGTCCTAGCAAACCTCATTCAGTTTTACTTTGCTAACTTTTGTCTAATTTCAAAACAAACATTTTAGTGATGTTTAGGGAGAAAGTTCTTCCAATATCATATTTTCAGGTCTGACAAGGAGGTCGGCTAACTTGAATCTTCCAGATAAGTCATATCTGCAAGAAATGGGTTCAAGTTTGTTTCTCATTCGGTGTATGTATGTATTGGGAGGAAAAGAACTTTTTTGATTTGTTTTAATTTCCAAGGGCTTGAAATGTGTATTAGTGGATTCCACCCCACAGTTGGCTGGGGTCTTGACAATAATGAGACAGTAAATGGTACTTGTGATTGCAAACATCTGTAATCAGGATGGCAGGTAAGTTTTAAGCTCATGAGCCAATTCTGATAGATTTATAAAGTATCTTGAGTCCTGTGCTATAAAGGGCTTTGAAGCCATTTCCAAGTTCATATTGATTAGCAACATCTTCCTGGTTGCCAGAGGCAGAAATGGCTGCATGATTATTACATATCTGGAGTCCCCAAACCATAATCAAGTCAGTGTTTTATTTACCTAAAAAGTTACTGTTCTTATTAGATTTCTTCATTTATTAAAACTATTTTTCAGAATTACCCTTGAAAACAAGACTGAAGTATAACTTTTTACCATCAGGCCAAACTAATAACACTTTAATAGCTTTCATGCCTTTATAGTCTACCAAATGGGCAATGGCTGTCACCCAGTTTAATGACTCATTCAATTAATGACAGAATTTTAAACACTGGCAGAGTTTGCTGATTTGCTCATCATTGGGGTAATGGCAGTTGACAAATAAGGAAATAAAAATGAAAGCATTGCACTAATATTTTTACATCAAAACCCTTTCTGTGGGATATCACTTCATTCTTTAAATGTTAATTGAGGTCTTATTATAAGCATTGGACCAGGCTGTGTAATGTATGCACATTTTTATGGCATAGTTTTATAATTATTCAAAATAAGTATGATTTGTTCTTATTCTCTCTTGTGTTGTTTCTCTAGGAAAGATGATTTATCCTACTGTCTTTTTAAAGAAACAGCTTAATTTTTCTCTCTACAATTAAATCATTTCAGCTTCTTAATGGGTTGGCGGCATTACTGCTTGGCAGTGCTCATTCTCTGTTTAAAAATTAATTGGAAAATAGGCAAAATATTTAAATCAATCTGTGGTCATTGTAAGTTGGCCTCTGTACACCAAATTAGGTTGTTTTTCAAGGTTTTATTCCAAGGTATCAGATACTAGCATTGACTTGTAAGAGGCTATGGGCACATTAAGTGTGGATTTAAACTGTTTTAAATGTTCTTACATATCCACATTATTATCTAGACACCCTCATAAAGGAGATTTTTATATTTTACATTAGGTTTTTATATTTTACATTATGGCAGTCAAATAAGACAAGGGAAGTGTGTGTGTGTGGGGGGGTGAAAGGCAACGTTTTCTGTAAGCTTCCTAGCATGGCTTCTGTGTACCCCCTTTAGATTGCTTGGGGACATGATACCAGTTTCCAGCTCTCCTTCAACTGGTGAAACCTTCATGACTACTAGGGACACTTAATAAATGAGAATATTTTTAAAATGAATTTCTGTGTATTTCATAGCTCTGGGAGTTTTGTTTGGCTTTGTGATTATCTGTTGCTGGTAGGGAAAAATAAATATTCAAGTAAGGTACCATCTTGCCTTCTATGTGGTTCAAAATACCAGAGGAAATAGATTGAGCTGTATAGAAAGTTCTGTATATTGTTTGAATATTTCAGCTTTGAAAATATTTTTAAGGTTGTAATGAGCTGGTTTTTATTTGTTAACATTATTGGCTCATTTTAGCAAAATATGAATAACAAGTTGAAGTGTCTTTAGTTTGCTGCATGAGGAGGCTCGGGTCTGGGCCAAGGTCTCCATGTGTTAGCCTCAGTCACATAAATAAGAACCATATTTGTTTGAGTGCCAAGGAGGAGGGTCCTGGATGCACATAGTCATATCTATATGACTGGAGGTTTTCCTGTTCCCCTGTCTAGTGTTTATTACAAAGAAACCTTGTTGAATGACATCCAGAAAGCCAGAGAGAAATACCAGGGTGATGAACTGGCAAAGGAGCTGGCTCGGATCAAACTCCGCATGGATAATATTGAAGTTCTGACATCAGACATCATCATTAATTTACTCCTGTCCTACCGTGATATCCAGGTATGAAATGTGCCTAATTGAGGCTAGCATATAGCAAAATTTCTCTTGGCATGAGGAACTCCTCAGGTGAGTGTATTCTCACTAGGTGTATGGTGTATTCTCACTAGGTGTGTTATTTTACTAGGTGTATGGTGAAGTAGCTATTTTATATAAATGGATCTGTGACCAGGTCAGAGGTCATCCAGCTTATCCATCAGGGTGAGAGTTTTAGAGAAGAGTTTTTCATATTAGGGCTGGTGTGAATGCTCCAACAAGAGACCACATATATGGCACTGCTTAGTATAAGTAATTAATAATTTAACACTTTATGCTATGCATAGTTCCAAGCCTTTTGCTAATCCTAAATTAATTCACTATTCTTAACAAACCTATGGTGTAGGTTTATTTTGTTGATCCCCATTTTTTGGAGGGGGGATACTGGGGATTAAACTCAGGGGCACTCAACCACTGAGCCACATCCCTAGCCCATGGTACCACATCCCACAAGTCCTGTCTCTAGAACTCTTCAGTAGCTTCTAAGGTCTGTTTTAGACTAAATATCTATATTCTCTGAAATATAGATTCTCTGAAAACACAGTAGCCATTTCCTGGTTGCTAGGCTTAATTTTTTCTGCCTTTGGATGAGTGGTGGTAAATAAGAAAAGTAACAAAGGCCTAAAGGACATAGCAGAGCAGAGAAGATAAGAAGGACAATGGAGTCAGTCAGCCTCAGTCTAAATCCTGACTTCACTAACTGCTGTGTGACTTTGGGCAAGTTATTTAATTTCTCTGTGCCTCATTTTCCTCATTTTTAAAATATTTAGTCTAAAACAGGCCTCAGAAGCTATTGGAGAGTCCTCAAGATGGGGCTTGTGGGATGTGGTACCATGGAGGAAAATCAGCATTTCCTCTTCTGAATTTAATGCCTTTGAGACATTCCTAAGGGAGTCTGCCTCCCTTTCCTTTGGCACACGGGGTAATGTACAATACTTATAGACTCCTATAAAGCTACATTGGAAGTTGTTGGCCATGTTTCTTTAAATCTAAATAATGGAGATATCCGTTTATGCCTTGGACCAAGAAGAGTCAACTGCTAAGGAACTCATACCCCTAGTGATGAACAAATGAAACTAACTGATTTTAGTAGCAGGTGCCATTAGGGATTGTGATAATGATTAAAGCATGCACCATGACCAAGGATTAACCTTTCTTGAAGGTTTTCTTCCCTTGAGTTCCTGACTTCTGGTTTCCTTCTGCCCTTGCCTTCATGTATTATCGCTTTCTTTCTTTCTTTTTTTTTTGTATCCTTTCATTTCTTAACCTTTCATTGATGGGCCTCTTGGGCTCAAATGTGAGCCAAGAGATCTGTGGAATCCACTACTGTCTTCTCTTTCCTAGGCCAGTAGTTTCAAATGCAGAGCCATAAGACAGGTTTGGGATTTTAGTAGGAAACCCTCCTCTTCAACCATAGCTGGCAGCAAGTTGGCTAATACCAATGATTGTAAGCCTGGCTAAAATGTTAACTGGTAGCGCTACTAAGAGGGGACCCAACTGAGACACACATGGTAGCAATTTTTCCCTAGATGATTATGTAGCATTTAGACCAGTGGTTCTCAACCAGGAAGCATCTGATAGCATCTAAACACATTTTAGTTGTCAAAACTCTGTGTTTGTGTGTGTGTGTGTGTGTGTGTGTGTGTGTGTATGTATGTATGTTTTGCTAGCTTCTAATGAGTAGAGGCCAGAAATGCTACTGCCTTTCCTATAGTGCACAAGTCAGCATCCCACAATTAAGAATATTCTGGTTTAGATTAATTTTACTGATTATGATAAACCAAGAAGGGCTAAGATATTTTTTCCCTTTACATGGGAAGTTAACTGTAGATTTTCTTATGTGTATGTCTAGCTCATTTTAAAATAGCTTTTCTGGGTGGTTTTAATCCTTTTCCACTGAAAACATAGTAGCCATTTCCTGGTTGCTAGGCTCACTTTTTTTTCTGCCTTTGGATTTAACAGTTTTTCTTCAATCCCTTTGTCCTCTTTGGTAACAGGAATTTCTTTTCTGCCCTCTCTCTCATTTATCTTATTTTCTGTTTTTTTTTTTTTTTTTTTTGTTCTAGTGAAGGTTACAAGTAACTTCACTAAACACTCTATGCAAGGAAAGGTTTGTCTTAAAATCTGGAGACTGGCTTATGTTTATAACTATTCAGAAAAATCTACAAAGACCTGTATTTCTTCTCTTTTTCACCTTGAGATCTCTCGCCAACAGGACTATGATGCGATGGTCAAGCTGGTAGAAACTCTGGAGATGCTGCCTACATGTGATTTGGCTGATCAGCATAACATTAAATTCCACTATGCATTTGCAATGAATTGGTAAGAATGATAATGTATGTGTAGGGTCTTGTGTCGCCCCCCCCCCACATACCAGTGATTGAACCCAGGGCACTTAACTACTGAGCCACATCCCAGCCCTTTTTTGTATTTTATTTACAGACAGGGTCTCACTGAATTGCTTAGGGCCTATGCTAAGTTGCTGAGGCTGACTTTGAACTTGCAATTCTCCTGCCTCAGCCTCTTGAGCCACTGGGATTATAGGAGTATGCTACCATGCCTGGCTGTGTAGGGTTTTGAAACATGCTACCTATTGAATTCTGCTTCCTTCTTTTGTTTAACATTCAAGTATAAGCCAGGTCATGTGCTAAATGCCAAGGTCACGGAGATAGACAAGGCACAATCTTCCTTCAGGGACTTAGTCTTTGGAACATGTATTCGAGCTGTGAGATCAGACATGTAAAAAAATCCTAATAGCTCAAGGTGGTACATTGTTTAATGAAAGTTTGCCCAAAGTGATAAGGAAGTATAGTAGAGGGAGGGAACCATTCTACTTGGAGGTTTTAGAGAAGCTTATTCATGGGGATGGTGAAAACATTATTCCATTTGGCCAGACCAGAATATGAGCATAGAGTTCTTCATACACAAAGTGCTTTCAAGGAACATCCATTGAAACTAGAACACAAGATGCAGTGTGGCAAATGCAGGTGATGAAGCTGAGACCATGGATGGAGGATGGGACCACGTCTTGAGAGGACTTTGCATGCGTGAATAAGAAGTTGATATTATCTTGTAGACTGTGGATGACTAGATTAAGTGACCGGATTGATGTTGTATGTAAGGAGAAAGAACTTGGGAATTCAAACTTCTGGGCTAAGCAGAGTGTGAAACTTGGAAATTCATGCTTGGAGATCATAAGCCTCAGAAACTTCACTGGTAAGGTATTAGCTAAGATTATATAACAAAAAAGCCACAAATGCAGTAATTTAAATTAGATTAAAATTTCCCTTTCACATGGCAGGCTAGAGTGAACCAGCCTAGCACCCAGCCTTGCTTCAGGAGTTGTTGAAGCACTTAGCATCCAACTACTGTAGCTCTTTTCATCCCCTGGAATGTTGGTCTTTTCTGCGTAGTTGAAGCTAAGTTACCGCCACTCAGTGTTCCACCCCGACTCCATTCCATAGGTAGGAGAGGAAACCCAGGGCAAGTCATTTCCTTTAAAGCAAGTAGAATTTACACATGCCACTTCTATCACATTCCATTGGTGAGCACTCAGTCATATGACTCCATTTAATTAAAGGGGAAGCTGGTAAGTGTAGTTTGTAGCAAGGTAGTCATATACCCAGCCAAACTTGGCTACTATGGATTTGCAGGATAACTAGAAGTTTGCCACATTCAACCTCACAAGGCTCTAGATGCACTTAAATGTCTTAGTTCTGCCTTCTCCCTTTCTCTGTTGATAGTCTATAGGAAGAGAAGCAGCATTAGGTGAATATAATGAGAACCATTCCCTGATACACTCCTTACTGGGCCTGAGCTGGGAATTAATTATGTCAAATCATACAGCAGAGTACTCTGGGAGGTTTTCAAACTTATCTTGAGAGCCAGAGAGTTCTGGCACCTCCTTATCAACCTTCTATAACTGATATCTTCAATAGGGAGTGAAAGAGATGAGGGTTGAGGATGAACTAAGTTAGAGGACTGCTGTATTGGATTTCCCAGTTTCAGAGGCTCTGCTTTGCCTCAGCAGTTAGATTGGGCTATAGGTTGTTGATCTGCCATTGGCTGTTTCTGCAGGACATTAGCAAAATTAGAGCTTATGGCTTTTTGAACCTTGTAATAACATGTGAGGTCACACTTCTCTCTCTTAAATCAAGGCAAAATTTACAATCAGTGAAATGCATACATCTGAAGTGTATAATTTGATGAGTCTGACAAATGAATACACACATGTAAACAACACCCCAATCAAAATAGAAAATATTTCCATCACTCCAGAAAGAAGTTCCTAGTGTTCTTTGCCAGCAGCCCTCACACTTTTATAGGTCAACCACTGTTGTACCTTCTATCTTCATAGGTGAGTTTTGCTTGTCCTTGAACTGTTATCACTTATGAGGTCTTTGGAAGAAAGCTTAGCACACTGTAAGTGCTATAAAAATTGTCTTATTAAATAAAAACTGAGAGCCGTGTAAGTTATTCATTGCCATGTATTTTCCCCAGACAGAGTAGAGGTTAACTGTTGTCAGAGAATGAAACAATTGATTACCATCCTATCAAGGGAATAAAAGAGTAAAACAGATATGTTAGTCAGCTTTCTGTCACTGTGACAAAACACCTGAGAAAAACAACTTAAAAGAGGGAGAATTTATTTTGGCTGTTTCAGTCCACTTGTCTTCATCACAGGTGGGCTTGTGGTGAGTCAGAATATCACGGTGAGGAGCACATGGTGGAGCAAAACTGCTCACTTCATGGTATCCAGGAAGCAGAGAGCTAAGAGACAAAATATCTCCTTCAAGGACATCCTCCCAGTAACCTGCTTCCTCCAACTAGGCTCTGCTTTCTATAGGTCATATCACCTCCTAATAGCACCACAGGTTGACAACCAAGTTTTTAGCACATGGCCTTTGGGGAAAATTTCACATGCAAACCATAACAACAGGGCTTGAAATGGAAAAATGGGTATCTAAGAGAAGTGGGTGTAACAGGATGAGGTGATCCTGAGATGAATGTGCATCCAATTTAGAAGCTGAATGGCCAGGACTGCATGCCAAAAAGCTATCTTTCTCTTGACCTTCTAGCCTTCTTTGCCTTCTGTTAGACAGAAGCTCTGTATTGTAAGCCAGGCAGGATACTTGATGCTGAGAACCCCCTGCACCAGACTAAGAATTTTCTATAGAATTGCAACATTTGCTTTATTGATATAGGCAATCCAGTTCTGATTTTTTCACTTTTTTTCTTTAGATTCAACTTGGATATCTGTCAGGATAGTTTCAGTAGGGTTTAGCATTGTGTACAGTTTGGGGGAATTTTATGGCGTTTCCCATAGGGGGAAAATAGTCATGGGTTAAAAAAAAATGAGTCTTCCTGCATTACTGTTGACCTTTAACTCTTAGGAAGTGGAACAAATCATTGTCATGAATTAGTTACTAGAGGTTGGGAGGAATGAATGACGTTTGACACTCAGATGACAAGGTAAGGTCTCCCTGTCAGTGGGAAAGCTGGTTTGAGCCAGCCAGCTTTTCCTGGTATCTTCCACTTCACTGCATTCAGAAGCTCATTCAAAGCTACTTCAGGTTTCCACTGAACAGTTAAACTACTGCCTCTCAATGGCATGGAATCCTTTGTGAGCAATTGTTGTTTGCTGTTGCTTTTACAGGTAGGACTTTATTACTTACACTAATGCATGCAGAATATTCTGACCAGAGATCCCGTCAGTAGGCACAATGGTCCAAAAGAGAATATCAGAATCAGGCTTAGATTTAAAACAAAATAAAGTTTGCCTGTTGCAAAATAGAAGGCATGTACTCATATTTTCCGTCCTACATCTTTTGATCAAGACCACCAATTCCAGCAAAAGTTACCTCTGAATTACTTAGCACCTGGAGGGGAAACTGAATGTATATTGCATTTATTGGAATAAGTAAGTTAAACTGAGTGGTAGAGGAAAATGCTCTTTGGGCCCTAGAAATAAATGTGGGGGAGAATAGATGAAAGTGACTGAATCCACCCCACATCAGAGGGTCTCTGTGCTTGCTCCAGAACCTATGGCTGGCATCTGTTTCTCCTCCTCTGAGCTTGCCAAAACATTGCTTGGGTGAAGGGACAGTTTCCCTAAGAGGCAGTGTAGGTTCATCACCTCTTCAATAGCCATCAGTCTCCTTTTGTCTCATTGTTTATTTTCACTGTTCAATATCACCATCTTCATTACTAGATTTGTATAAAATTCTTTATTCTATGTTTATCCAAAGTAGAAAAATGAGATCTACCCCCTGTTACATAGTGCATTGTTTCCAGGCACTTGAAAACATTACAAAAGGAGATAAATTTGTTGTTGCTTTCTCAGTAGCAAAGATAACCAAAAAATCTGTTGACTTAGAATTATGTACTCCTAACTCTGTTTAAAAGTAGGCTTCTGGGTCACGTGGTAATCCTGTGCTAGATTTCCTGGGGAGCCCACCACACAGTGGCTGTCCCATTTTATATCCCCACCAGGAAAGGCAAGCACCCATGTCACCATCCTCATCACACTGGTCACGTTTTGTCCCTTTGCCTGCTTCTCTTGGGACAATTATTTCAGATCTGTCCCCTCCACTGGATCATGGACTCAGGGAGGTCAGGATATTCCCAGGCTTCAGTGCCCCCAGCACCAACATGAAGCCCATGCCCAGAGGGCATGCACACATGTTTTCAAAGAAGGAAAGAATCAGTCAAGCAGGCACATCAGCACAGAAGAGCAAAAGTAAATTGACCTTCTCCTTCTAAATTCTTCAGTCTTGACCATTTCTCTGCCCAAAATCCTCCAGTAGCTTCCACTTTCATCAGAGGAGGAGCCAAAGTCCCTACCATGGCCTGAAAAGTTGCACAGTGCACCCCCTCTGCACCCCTGCGGCAGCTTGAAGACCATCCCCTGCTTTTCTCCCCTGCTTTCTCAACTCTGGCTACACTGCTCAATCCTTCCAAGCACCAGACCCTTCACACCCCTTCCCGGTCCCAGGAGCCCTTCCACCAACTGTCCACACAGCTTTCTCTGCCCTTAGAGAGGCTGTCCTTGACCGTACTCATCAAAATCTCTCCCACACACACAGGCACTGGAGCAGCACAACCTGCCCCTCCCCCTTCCCTGCTGCTTTGTCCCCTCAGACCAATGTTTCCTGTGTTCATTGTTCACATCACCCCACCTGAGCAGCAGCTCCTGAGGCCAGGGATTTTCATCTGCTTGATCACGTCTGTATCCCTAGGCATGCACATAGTAGGACCTCAGTCCACACCTGTGTGAAGGAAGCAGCAGGTGCATGGAGTCCCTCCCCTCAGGACTCCAGGTCCTGACTCTGCCTCTGAGGGCAGGTGTCCCTGTTTCCACCGCCCTGGGCATTAGACCGATGGGCAGTCTGTCACCTAACAGGAAGCCCAGTTTCCAAGGTGCCCAAGTTACCCCTGGAGCTCAAGGGGCACTCTGGCTAGTCCTGCTCTGGCCCATGCAGCCTTAGTCACAGTCAGGGAGTAAGTTCCAAAATGCCCCTGGGCAGTATTACAGGCAGGCCAGGGAGGGCCTGCAGGAAGCCAGGAAGCAGTCCTGGCTGGGGTACGCTGTGCACACAGTGTGCCCACGCACATGCGCGCACATATGCTCCAGGCATATAGGCAACATCATCATCATAGATGTGTGGATAAAGTCTTTCTGCCTCTGAGCTCTCAGGGTTTTGATGGTGACTGTAGCCATGAGACTGTAGCTCACTGTCCTTCGAACTCTGGAATCAGAAGCACACAGTCTGCCACTTTGCAGCTGGGTAGCTACGAATGCATCCCTAGCCTCAATCAGTCTCACTTTCTGCATCTACACAATGGGGACAGTGCGGTACCCACTGCAACTCGATGAAACATAATTGAAATGAGGAGACGTGTGTGAGACACATCCGCACCACTCACAAGGTGTTCCCACCCTGCACATGTGCTTATGTGGCATCAGGCCTGTACCAGGCCCTGTGCCATCATCTTCCCTTACTGTTATGCTTGATAAAGACCCAACCCCACCAGGGCTCGCCCTTGGAGCGGGGGCGGAGGAGGGGGGACAACTGTGAATTTTAAATGCATTTATGTGCCCATGAAATTAAAATGTCAAATGGTTGTTCTGAAGGAAAGCAATAGTTTTCTTGCAAAGCACACAGTCTAATCCGGTGCTAGCAGAAAGGAAATCTTGATGGTGGAAGGGACATTTGAGCAGAAGGTAAGGCAGAGCACTAGTTAGTGGAAAGAAGAGGGCTGGGAAAGCTCTTCCCTCAGCTGCCAGGGGCCTCGGGTCCTGCTGTGACCAAGATATTCCTGGTTTTAGCACTGAAATCCCCACAGGCTCAGGGGACCCCCCCCCACAACTCCAGGCAAACTGGATGGCTGGCCACTCTAAGTCAGGAGAATTCTATGTGCAAAGATCCTGAGTTGGGGGAAATACGTCCCATCACAGGAACTAAGAGAGGCACATGTGGCTACAGCTTAAAGATGTGTATAAAGAGGCAGGAGAGGTGTCTTTAGAAGGCTTCATGTACTGAAGGAACTGGTTCTTGCTCTGAGGAGCCATGGGAAGCCACAACAGAGCTGCAGGGGAGAGACGATGTGAGCAAGGTGGGTTATTATGATGTTTCCTGCCGCTGCTGCATGGCGAATGGGCCAGAAGGCACCAAAGCAAAGGAGAAGTCCCAGGCTCCGTGCAGGCGGATGTCTGCACGTCATTTCAAAGTGGGGAGAGCCACTGTTTAGGCCTGGGGTATTTGGGCTGGCGAGCACAGCCGTGGGACCTCTGCCAAAGAGAATCGGGTTCTCACTTTCCATCACTGGGACTTCCAGAGAGCAAGGGGCCAAAGAGTGCATGACGCTTTGACAGGGTCAGCAATACCCAGCTCCCCACTGTGAAGGACTGGATCCAGTCAAAACTTTAATTTTTTAAATAAATAGAACAGAAAGGTCAAAATTTCTGCTGGCAGAAGCAGGGATTGGAAATGGGAAAAGGCTCCGAAATGTCTTTTACCTCCTCTCTGTTCCATTAATGACTTTTCAAACCCACTCCCAAAGGAACTTCTCTTAGATATGCTAATGTTACTCCATTGCTCTAAAATCCTGTGTCAAACACTGCTACGGAAAACACCCTAATAGAAGACACACTTGGGGGGCTGGGGATGTGGCTCAAGAGGTAGCGCGCTCGCCTGGCATGCGTGCGGCCCGGGTTCGAAACTCAGCACCACATACCAACAAAGATGTTGTGTCCACCGAGAACTAAAAAATAATAAATATTAAAAATTCTCTCTCTCTCTCTCCTCTCTCACTCTCTCTTTAAAAAAAAAAAAAAAAAGAAGACACACTTGGAAATCGCCTGTGATTAGTGGCTTTATTTAAAAGAAAGATCCCTACAGATTCAAGTTGCAAAATCCAACAAGGAATGTTCCCTAGATCCCCATCACTGGAGGGCAACAGGGACACTCCCCCAGTCTCCTGCCTCTGCTGGGACCTTCTTATTTCTGCCCAGCCCCCCAGTCTCCACCCCTAGAGATGGGGCTCCAAGGTCCAGTTTTCTCCAGTCCACCGTACCCTGTTAATGACCTTCCATCACTAACTCAGGCCAACAGGGCACTTCCGCTTATCATCCTGCTGTTTTGTTACAGTGAGGAATATTTCTCTGTAGCCACGCCTCTAGCGGGAGTGGGACCATGAAGGAGGCTTAGAGAGCCCTGTTTGTCCTTGATCTCGCCTTTTCCTGCCGGGTGTGTTGTGTCCTCACCGATGCTTGTCTTCTCTGCTCTGGTGGGACTGGGGTCTGTGGGACACACTTTAGAAAGGGCACATTGCTCAGCGCTATACCACGGGGGGCACACATGTGACCCCCACATCTACACATGCCCCTAGGATCAAGGGGTCTCTGCCCTCACGCCTTCTGTTGCAGACTAAATTGTGTCCCCACAGAATTCCAATGTCGAAGTCCTTCATCGGACTCATGTGGGACTAGGGCCTTCAAAAGGGTGATGAAGTCAGAATGTGGTCGAAGGGTGGAGCCCGGATCCAATAGGACCAGTGTCCCCAGAAGAAGAGAAAGAGACGCCGGCATGTGTGTGCGGGCTCAGGGAGAAGGCCCTGTGAGATAGGGCAGGTAGTCATCTGCAGGCCAGGGAGAGCCTCAGGAGAAACCAACCGTGCTGGCATCTGGATCTTGGACCCCTGTCTCCAGACCTATGAGAAGCAAGCATCTGGCATTCTGTTGTGGTGGCCTCGGGGAAACAAAATGCCACCCTTCCTCCAGGGCACACTGACACTATGTCGTGAGGAAATGCACGATATTCTCGGGGCTCTGGGGTAACCTTTGCCTCTTCATGCTTCCAGGATACAACCCCTGGCCCCCCTCATTGCCAGAAGTCGTTCTGGGGTTCTCTGGTCCACTGCGGCCCTGCAGGCCCAGGGGGAGCCCAGTCAGAGACGCTGCCGAGCGCCTGCTCCGAGGCAGTGCTGGGGAGGGCAGCTCCCTGAAGACGGAGAGAGTCCCCATGACCTCTGAGGAAGGGCCTCTCGTGGTGTGGACTTACCCTGCAGGACTGTCCTTCTTTTCCTGGGGCTGCTGTCTTGCTCCAGGGCAGGGCTGGCCTTCTGTCTCCTCTTCTCCTTGCCCTTGCTCCCCCCTGCCCCATCACCAGGACCCTTCAGGGACCAGGTCAGTACTCACCAGAACCAGTGAGAGTGGTGAAGGCCGAGCCTGTCTTCCTCACTGTTTCCCTGCCCACAACACATGCTGACACACAGCGCAGCGCTGTTGCGTGTGTGTTGAATTAATAACGTTTGCTCACTCAACCAAAATCACTGATGCAGAAAGAGAATGAGAATTACCTGTAAAATAGTGTAGGGTGGTGGTCAGATCTAACTGGAACTCAGCCCCACCGCCTACTAGCTGGATCAGGTTGGCCGAGTTCCTTGGGTTCTGTGACCTTCCACCCCTTCATCCGAGGAATGAGCTTCATAACAGAGCGCACCTGGGGCCCTGTGATAATGACAGTGATACAGTGTTCTGCACAGGCCAGAGACACACACAGCAAGCCCTGAAGGCTGCTCACAGGGGGTCAGAGGGGCATGGCTTTTTTAGGGTGTGGGGAGCAAGAGCTGGGCCATTCCCCCCACCCCCACCCCCATACCTGGTGCTGGGTTGTCCCAGAGGTGTGACCATAGACTGTGGTTATAGTGGGAGTGTATTAGCTTATCAAATAACTGAGGGAGGGGAAATGTCCAGCTCTGAATGGAAGATCAGATGGAGGAGCATAGATTGAGTGGGAAGAAGACAGATGAAATGACGTCCCCAGGGCTTCTTTCAGCCCCTGGAGTGATCTCCATGTTACCATCACCCTTTTCAGGTCCTCACACCCCGTTTTCCTTGGGGAGCCACCCCTCCCTCCCCCTCAACCAAGGAAGTTGGGGTGGGGCACACTATCTGGAGCTGGAGGAGGGATCTGGAGCTGTCAGCATAATCCCACCCACCGGCCATGATGACATGCAGGCTGTCCACTCTAAGTCCACCCAACCACAGTGAGTCCACAGACCTCACAGGCCCACCTTAAGATTGTTCTCTCTTGCTGGAGATGAACCAGAGAAAGCGCAAACCCAGAGGATGGAACCTGGGATTGTTTGGGGCCATGACAAGAGGAAGCCTGACTGAGCAGAACAAGGCTATGACCATGCTATTAGAGCTAGGAGGTGGAACGAGAATCCTGTTGCCACCACTGGAGCACTAACTGGATCCAGCCACACCTGAGCCCCGGAGCCCTGTGAACTTGGCAGTGTCTTTGTAACTAAACCAGTGTGACACAGATTTCTATCACTTGCAACTGAAATGACCCTGAATAATGAGGACAATTTTAAATTATCTTCATTTCAAGGTAGATTCATTTCCAAGTGAGGAAAGTCAGAATGGTGGATTACAGATCCTTTATCACTCAACAGCTACCTTTTTCAAATACCTACTATGAGACAGGAACCAGGCTAGGACCCTCGCTCCTTCAAACAGCTCTGCCATAAAAACTTGGGCCTACCCAATCATCTCTTGAGTCCTCTATTTTTTAAGTAACATAAATAAAACACCCAAATTTCCAATACCCAGCGCTCTCTCTCTCTTTCTCTCTCTCTCTCTCTCTCTCTCTTTTAAAATGAATTCTGTGTCTTGGTTACCATTCTCTATGTCAGAAGGAAGAAAAACACGTACAAGAGAGAATCTCCCCACAAATCAATCTTTATTCCATTTCAAAGCCTGCAAGATTTTCCAGATCTTCCAAAGGCCTCCTTTCTTGGGTGAAATACTACATTTATTTAATAAAGCAGGTAGGATTTACTATCTGGGCATGGGTAAGCACTTTTTATTTTTCACAAGATGGATGACAGCATTGAAGGCTTTTTCTCTCTCCTCTCTGTTTTTTTTTCTTCTCCATGCTCTTTTGCTACAACTGCACAACTTTACCCGTCACAATTGAATTACCAAACAGAGCCAAGGAAAGATTGTCCCGGTGGGGGTGCCATGTAGGTTGCAGCCTTAATCTTCTTTTAAAGAAAACTTTCAAGAATTAGAAATGAATGTCATCAACTGTGGTTTTAAATGGTGCTGACACATTGCTTTGGGGAGCCCTAATGCCCCCCCCACAGTGTGTGTGACTGTGTGACTGTGTGACTGCGTGTGTGTGTGTGTATGTGTGTGTGTGTGTGTGTGTACTTGTGTGTGCATGCACACTCCAGGCTCTCCCAGCTGAACTTGCCAGAAGCAGAAGCCAGGTGAGGGTTCTGGGGGAACAGCGCTCTGCAACATCTGGATGAGGTTCACCAGAGGAAGACAAAGACAGCCGCAGATGAAGGTCACTTGGCTTCAAACGAGTTAAGGAGCCAATAATGCTTTTAAATTTCTCTCCTCCAGCGGAGGAGAGAAAGCAGCTGGAAGAGGAAGAAAAGCGGTTTGTTTTCATTTGCTGCCAGCAGGACAGAAGGTGAGGCTTTCTCTCTGGACATCTTCACCCACGAGTTGGGCAGCGCGCCAATTTGCTATTTGGCTGAAAAACTCCAATTAAAAATGTATGACTTCGGCCTTCCAGAGAGGAGGGGCAGGAAGTCAACACCAGGCTGTGCAGACCCTGGGGGCAGCAGCAGAAGTCCACTCCCCCGAGCCCAATCCCCTGCTCAAGCGAACCGGCACCTGCCGATGGGATAGAGTGGGCAAGATCCGGGCACACTCAGCCTCACCAGTGCACAAGTGGGCGGTGAGCGCACACACACACACACACACACACACACACACACACACACACACACCTTGCTAAGTCTGTCTTGCTGTGGTACTCTCCTCCCAGTCTCCCTCCCCAGCGATCTGAGGTGCTGGGGCCATCTCCTCTGGTCTCTTCACACCTTGGTTAACTCTGGGTGCCACTGCACTGGTCTTGCGTCTCTCCTTACCCTCAGCACTCAGTGGCAGGTAACTGCTAGTCCACCTGTTGAATGGACAAAAAGGTGAATAAGTGGACGATGGGCCGTTTCCCACTGTCCCTCCTACGGGTGCCTGACATCACCCCTCTTCTCCCTCTGTCCTTCTGGCCTCTCCTGCAAGATTCCCTTTCCACAGGTGCTAGGGATCCGTGTGGAAGTCCCCTGGTGATTTTGCCAGGGGGACATATATGTGAAGAGGATCCTCTCCCTTTATCAAAGCACAACCCCTCTTCAGGTATCTGTCTGATATGGCTCTGCCTCTCCACTCCCTGAGCAGTTCAGATCTGCACCTGAATCCCACTGTACAGCTTTCCTCAGAGAAGAATCTGCATTTCTGTCTCGGGCAGTTTGTGGACCACTTACTAAGAGAAGTCTCTCTCTATTTCTGATGCTGTCAGCATCTGTCTTCAAAATTTCCAAGTTCTGTCCCTGACTGAGGTTCTGGTACATCAAATTTTATTGGTTGGTAACCTTTCAGTTTCAATCTTAGCAATTAGCACCCCTATAGCCCAAGGGTGTCCTTGAATACCCTTGTTGACTGGAGCCTTAGAACTGGTTAACCCTGAGGGCCAATTGTTTTATGCCAGATACCATTGTCCTCGGATCCTTTAGAGTGTTCTTTTGATGGTTTGCTTTAACTGCAGAAGGCTTCAAAAATGTTTGCCATTAGCTGGGGTGGTGGTGCATGCCTGTCATCCCAGCAGCTGGGGAGGCTGAGACAGGAGGCTCACAAATTCAAAGCCAGGCTCAGCAATTTGGTGAAGCCCTTTAGCAAGACTCTGTCTCAAAATAAAAAATAAAAAGGGCTGGGGACTTGGCTCAGTGGTTAAATGCCTCTGGGTTCAGTCCCTGGTACTCCCCCCCCCCAAAAAAAGCTTGCACTTATTATTTTATCACTCTATGAGGATTACCCTTCCTAGCATTCTCTTCTGTAATGTCATCTTTCCAGTGATGGCTGATGTGACTAACGAATAGAACAGACAGAAGCCATTGGACAACACTTCTCAGATCAGGTGGCAAGGGCATGGCTCCACCTGGCTGGACCTCTGTCAACATTCTGGTCAGCACATCTTGATGAAGCAGCTTCTAAGTGACCAAAACCTTAGGCCAACTTTCACTCAACCACCAGCGAAGAGCTAAGGATTCTAGTTTGTATTTGTTGAGAAAATGAATCCCATGAATCCCTTTGCAGTGCTCAGAAGATAGCACCTCCCCTGTGAGGCCTCAAAAGAGACCACGGCCTTCGCCAGCAGTTTGACTGCGGCCTCTGAGAGCCCTTGAGCTGGAGCACATGCTACCTTACACTCCATTACTGACTCAGAGAACCAGCAAATCAAAGAGTGGGCGTGGATTTAAGCCACTAATGGTGGCGATTTGTTTCATGGGGATGGGAAACTAGTTGCCTGGAGAAGGAGATCTAAAGTGTAGACCACTTCTTTTTATGCTAAAGGTGAAAAATACATTTTTAAACCAATATTTCTCCTTAGATATAAAAAAAAAACACAGAGAAACTGTCTTGAGGGCAGGGAGATTTAACCAGAAAATATATGGTGTGTGATTGTGTGTGTGTGTGTGTGTGTGTGTGTGTGTGTGTTTGTGTGTGTGTGTGTATTTGTTTTTTCCCCAGGTCCAAAGATTTGAGTCTATTATTTAAATCTATTAACAGTATATTCCTTATTTTATGACATGTCCTTAGACCCAATGGCCTGTATATAACATTTTCTTTTAATTTCTAGGATGAAAGCCCCTTAAGAAAGTGGACTTGAAATCAAGATGAATTGTGTTGGTATGCATGATGTCATACACCTATAATTCCAGGTAGGGGATTTGAAATTTTGCTTCTTTAGGAAGACTAATAAAGAACAAGAAATAGAAACAAGTGTCACTAAATGGGATGAATTCAAACTTAAGAGATTCTTCTCAGCAAAAATCAGTGAGGTGGAAAGTGATACCAGACAATGGGAGCAAAGATGGAAATATCTACCTTACTCATAAATAGGCAGAATTAATATTATCAAAATGACAATGCTACCAAAAGCACTATACAGATTTACTGCAATTCTGATCAAAATTCCAGTGGCATTCTTCATAGAAATAGAAAAAGCAACCATGAAACTTATCTGGAAAAATAAGAAACCAAGAATAGCGAAAGCAATCCTTACCAGGAAGAGTGAAGCAGGTGGCATCACTGTACCAGACCTTAAACTAGACTAAAGAGCAATGGTAACAAAACAGCATGGCATTGGCAAAAAAAAAAAAAAAAAAGACTGGAAGACTAATGTTACAGAATAGAAGACACAGAGACTAACCCACAAAATTATGATTATAATATATTAGACAGAGGTACCAAAAACATGCATTGGAGAAAAGATAGCCTGTTCAACAAACCACTATCTCTCACCATGCACAAAACTCAACTCAAAGTGTATTAAGAACCTAGGAATTAAACCAGAGACTCTGCATCTAATAGAATAAAACACAGGCTCTAATCTTAATCATGTGGGATTAGGCCCCAATTTCTGTAATAAGACACCTATACCACAAGAATTAAAACACATAATCAATAAATGGGATGGAATCAAACTAAATAGTTTATTCTCAGCAAAAGAAACAATCTGAGGTGAAAAGGCAGCCTACATCCTAGAAGAAATTTTTTACCTCTTAAACTTCAGATAGAGCACTGATATGTGAGGAGTACATAATGAAATCTAGGGTACATAAAAAACTCAAAAAACTAAGAAAATCATCATCATCATCATCATCATCATCATCATCATCATCATCATCCAATCAAGAAATGGGCCAAGGATCTGAACAGAGAATTCTTAGAAAAGAATATACAATCAATCAACATTTTAATTATATATCTGATTGGTTATGGTGCTCCCTTTACAGGGCCAAGCATAGTTCACGTTCAGTTACTAAGGAAGGGAAACATGAGCAAGAAGGATTCTCAACTCTCCTTTATAACTTATCAATGCAATTTTCTATGTCAAATTTCTAAACATAGTTGGACATTGAAAATATAGGCTTTAGGAAGAGAATATTTTTATTAGAAACACAGTGTAAAAGAAAGACAAAAATAAACATAATTATTTTCACCACATTGAACCATAAGAGAAATGGAACCTGGAATTTAGAAAAGAAAGATTCAAACTTTTATATGTGAGAACGGGGATGACATGGATGCCTAAAGTGAAAAGGTTATTACAAGCTTTGGAAAGAAAATTTATGTGAGTTGCAGATAATGGTTAACCAAATAGAATCTGCACAGTGTTTTCTAGGGTTTTTGTTAGCTGTGCACTACAGAAAATACAGGTATTCATAGCCTCCATGAAGAGCATTATTCATCTATGCCCTACAAAATTATTCCCATCATAGAGATGAAAAAACATGGGTATCTGGATACTAAATGAAAATTCAGCAGCCCACAGAAAATTACCCAGAGACAGAATCATATGAAATTTCTTCAAAGACCATCAATGTATTGTTAGCTCCTGACACAGGGATGTCAGTCTGGGGAAATATTATTTTCTCTCATTTTGAAGAGAGTGCATTGAGAATACATTTCAGGAGCAACAGATAGACTTTTTTTTTTTCTTTCATGTTAAGAAACTATTCATAAACTGAGCTCACAATGCAGATTTCTTAGAAGGGTAAATGCCTGGAGATGAAAAAAAAAAAAAAACATTAGTTGCCCTGTGTGACTCAGTAAGGAAATAAATCTAAAAGGCTTATTAGAAACTGAAAAAAAAAGTAACTATTTCTAAAAATAAATATGTTAATTTGTTGCTATCTCCACAAGTCATTAAGTAAACAACAAATTATGTATGAATATTTCTAGGATTGTAATTTTATTCCATATGATTTTATATTAAACCTCAAAATCCAGATAATAGAATTTATGCTTCACTGCCAAACATATTACAGAAAAAATTTTTAAGGAGTGGATATTTAGTAAAATGTCATTTAACAATTTTATTACCATATGATTTTGAAGAAATTTATTCCTGCAGCCATAGTGTAGAGAAATTTCTTATTCATTTTTCCTGTAGTAATAACAAAGATAAGCCCTAGAATCCACTTTAAATAACCTACCCTTACAATCACACAAGAAACCCATAATAAATGATGAGGAAAGAAAAAAGTCAATTTGAAAAAATAATTAAACCTTTTTTTTTTCTTGAAATCAATCCCTAGCTGCATTTTTTGATATATTTTCTCATCTTTTGAGCCAAAAAGATATAAAGAACAGACGTTTGAACTGCGAATTTATACATGAGATATGTTTATTAACTATAAAAATTCAAAATGTTTAGAAATTTAAGAAATACAAAATAAAAACCCATCATGGGAAAAATTAAGTAATATTGATGAACATTTAAAACAAATTAATAATCATTAACTCAAAAGTAGTTTAAATTAGTATCTATTTGTGGAAACTATTTTGCTATTTAAAATACATGACACTACTTATCACAGAGACTTACTGAAATTAGAGCATATGTGATCATGATAACATATAAGTGATGCTACTCATTCAAACACTTGAAGCCCGAGGGCATGGCTCAATACAGTATACATCTTGTAAGACATAAATAATAATCTGTACAAAAAATGGTCACTAAGGTCCGTCACATTTCATAATATATCCAGTTTAAAAAAGAGCATAAAACACTGTGCATAAATTTTACATAGGTGCCTTATGCAAGTGGTATTTCATATGTGTACATTTTTAGAAACAAAATATGCAAAATTATGAGAAAATAAAAGTCACAAAAAGCACATAATAGACTGAATTGTACATCTCATGTACAGAGGATAAAACTCATCATTATAAAGGTGATAATTTTCCTTCAAATTAAACAATATATATCACCAAAATTGCTATGTACAAATATGAATATATCATATGAAGTCTACTTTTATGTGTATTCTATAAAGCAATAATAAAAAATGAATAAATAAATATACAATAAAGAAAGTAGGAGAATAGGGAAGGTGAAACTACTGGATACTGAAGGGGAGGAAATTATATTCCATGTTTTATGGTTATGTCAAAATAAACCTGACTATTAAATACAAGAATAATGCAATAATAAAAAAAATCAACATGCTTTACTTTAAATGAAGAAACCAAAGCATAAATTTTTAAAATTCATCTTCAAAGTTATATGTAATTTTAGCCAAAAACCTTTTCAATTATAAGAGCAAAAAAAGAACTGATCATGACCTATTATTATATACATTGTGAAATTATAATATTACAATAATCATCAAAAAATCAAAATATAAATAAGATCCCTATATGAATATATATGTATGTAAAAACTGTATGCTTTATTGCAATAGCAAAGTCTAGATAAATCAAACCATAACAAAAATAATCTAAATTTTAAGGGTCTGGCGAAACGTCAGAGGGAGAGACCACCCAAGAGACTGACTCCATGCAATTGGCAAAAGGGGATATTTATTGGGGATCCATTCCAGAGCGCTGGGACTCTGTGCTCGCTCAAGGAGGGAGAGCAGCCCAGAGCCCCGAGCAAAGGTCAAGCAGAGCTTAAGTACACTTTTTGGAGGGGGCGGTGGGCTTTGCATACATCAGAACAAATCATCATGAGGTGCGGGGAAATTGAACAATAACTCTGAGACATGATTGGCACATTCGGGCGGGGTGATTGGTCATTCATAAGTGGGTTACACATTCAAACTGATTGGTTCGGGCCCTGTGAGGAACTGCCCTAGGCTAAATGGCCAGTAGGGTGTTGTTTTAACTATCTCAGGAATCTGGGTGTAACAGAGGAACTTAATAATACCTGATCTTTTACATTCAAGCTTTCCAGCTTAGAAACTTTACCCTTTCACAATAGCTTAGATAGGACCTTTCTCAAAATAAATTTAAACCTGTCAGGGCTGTTATCTGGTGAATAGTCCTTGCTTCCCCAATGCTGAGGTATAACACCAGAGAAGTACACCAAGGCAAGTTTACAGTGGAAAGTAAAAGCTTTATTAAAGACAGCAGAAAATACTTTTCCCAGAGGAAAAAGGGCACTCAAGAGGTAGAATCATGGAAGGATTTTTTTTTTTTGTTTGGTTGGTTTTTGGGGTTTTTTTTAGCTTTTTTATAGCTAAAGTCTTCATTCAGCTATCCCGCATTCCTGTCACATTGCTGTTCTTTGTTCTATTATCTTGCAGTGATGCAATATAGGTGGGAAGACCCAAATTGTTCAGAACAGGTGGGCTGAAGGAGTAATATGGGCAGGAAGGGCTTTTTGATTAGCATCACTATGTTTGCTGGGAGCTGCTTCATTAAAATTTCTTTGGGATGGGCTCAGGGCCTTGGGGACATTTTCAATTTTCCTTTTCCTGGACTCCATTCTCAATATGATGTTCATTCTCTATTTTACTGAATATTAGACCCAATTTACCTAACTACATTAACTACCTATCTGTAAATCTGGCTTCACTACCAAGGATATGGCTAAGGAGTACAGTATCCCTCAGCTCACCTAACTTTTACAAAATAATAATAATGAAGAAAGCAAAAAATAAAAGAATTTCAAAATGAAAATTACTAGCTCAAGCGGAAATTTAGGTACCCAAAATGACAGCTCTTCTCCTGCAGGAAAATGGCCTTTGGAGATTTGATTTTGATAATTATTTCACCTGTCAATCTACAACATTTGAGCTGCAGGAACACACCTGCCACAATGTATTTTATGCAGATGCTGAGGATGCCCTTTGAGCATAAGAAAGGCAGCAAAGAGTCTCTGCCATTGACATGTTTCCCACCTGGTTGACCAGTAGGACTTAGAACATAGTGGCCCAGTGGAGAACTTAAGCCTGTAGAATCCACAGACTGCCCAGAGGATCAATCTGCTAGCTCCTGTTTTCAACACAGCCAGTCTTGTGGTTCCAATAGTCTTCCTCCCCCAGCCTCCCTCGCTAGGCCAATGCACACTCACCATTGCCTGGTTCACAGGAGTAGGGCTACTTGGGATCCTCAGTTCCTGCACAGCCGAACAACCTGTGACTCTGAAGTATGAGACGAGAAATGGCAAAAATGGAGGACTCAGGAGATAAAAAGTGAAAGCCCACCCTCTTCCTCCCTGATGACACTCAGGATTGGACAGATCCCACAAAATGCTCTTGATTGGAAGGGGCTTCAGATCATGAACATTGAATCTGAAAGAAGTGAGCCCTTTTTTGAGTGACAGGGAATATTATCCAATCCAGGCAGAATAAGGGTTGAAATCTCAGGTCGTTGAATGGTGTTTTTTTTATATGTTTGAATATTATTAAGGAGTTACTATAAAATAATTACAATAACTATCAAATTTTATTTAAAATTTTTTGATCTCTGTTCTTTTTAGGTGACAGATTGAACTTTGAACTGGAAAGAAACCCCCTAAAGTAAAAATGCCAAATAAAAACAACACATAAGAGGCTGGAATTTTGGCTAGGAAGTAGAGTGCTCACCTCACTTGTACAAGACCCTGGGTTCAATCCTCAGTACCACATAAAAATAAATAAGTAAAACAAAGGTATTGTATTCAGCTACAGCTAAAAAATGCATTTAAAAAACATAAGGTAGAAGGTGAGAAACCAGCCTCTACCTCAGAGCAAAGACTGTCCAAGGAATGGGGCATGACCCTTGTCCTTGGAAAGACCCACAGAGCACTCCCAGGCACATACCCACCCTGCTAAGTTGTTTTCCTACAAATAACAGGAGAGATCTGCTGTGCCTGGTGTCCCTTACTCAGTCAGGATAGGTGGAGACCATAGCAACCCCCTAGCAGCCACCAATCAGCATGTGACTGGGAAAATACCTGGGATGCCAGATGACCCTCCCAGTAGTTTATGGTGGTTGATAACATTTGGGGAAACCATATAATTCACAGATACTACCCTCATGGCCTAAGCCAATCAGTTCAAAGTAATCCCCATCTTGTTCAAACCAGTCACCCTTACCCAACTTGTTCCCACCAGTGAATGTGCTAATCATGTTTTAGAGTTGTTTATGATTTTCCCAAGGTGTGTGATGATTTGCTAAGAGATGTTATGATGTATGTGTGGTACCTGCTTTCCCCAAAGAGTGTACAAAACTGCTGCAAACCCTGGAATCAGGGCCTCTAAGCAACAAATTGCTTTGTGTGTGGAGGACTGAACTAGCTCGCAATAAACACTCTTTGCTGCTTACATTGGTCTTTGTCTCTGGTGCTCTTTTGGGGGTCCCGCATTTGAGCATAACAGTCTCTCCTGAAACCCATGGGAAAAGTCAACAGCACTCCAGTTCTCTAGGACTGTAGTTTTATAGCACAAAAAGTTGCAAAAGGGGGGTGTCTTGAAAACTTACATGGATAACAGGATTTTGGAAAGGTAATACAAAGGCAGGTAGTAGGTTAATGGTCGAAATGTTTCAGCATTTAGGGAGTAAGTTTAGATCACAAAATCGGAATTTATGATGCACCACTAAAATTTCAGAGTGTTATTTGGTCAGAGAAAGCCATAATTTATGAGTCATCATTAAAATTTAAGGGAGGGTTTTTATCTAATCAGGGAAAAACAGACTTGGGTAAGTTCAAGGCACTGGCAGGCATTTCAAGCAAGTTTACAAATCACAGTAATTTATAATGAAGCAGAAATTAACTTTTCATGCCTTTGTTATGGGATGGTTCCCAATCTTAAAAGAAAATTAGGCTAGATTTTTCACTTGCTACAGCCATAGCTTTTAAAGTATATGTTTCATACTTTAACAAGTATGAGAATTAAGTTATTAATATTAATTACTACTAATTTTTTAAAAGACTGAGTAAAATAGGAACTAAGATATTTGTTATTAAATGCATAAAATTTTGAATAATATATTGATAATATAAACATGGAAAATTTTGACAATGATAAAAAACATTTAACATAAGGGCTTCAATATTATAAGTCTTCATGTTCAGTGGGTCATCTTTCAATGATTTTTTCATTTTTTTAGGTCATTTTGAATTACACTTCTGCAAATGTTTGTTAAGTATACAAATTTAAGATTTTGTATTTTGTAAAGTAGAAAAATGGCAGATTTGAGCTCCTGTCTGGATTTTAAAACTTATAAGCCATGTGGGGCATCTTAGCACTTTTTTTTCATATTTGCACACAGTCCAATTCTAGAGAGGAATGAGTTGGAGATATAGTCTACTGTCCTGAGAAAAGAGAAATTTTCTTAAGCTATTTCTAAAGATTTTAACTTTTCTAACTTTGCAGAATTTTTAGTAGTTTGAAAAAAATTATTTTAAGAAATGAATTGTTTGAAAATAATTATTTATCTTTAATGCATTCTTTTTCACTTTCATGGATTTTTTTTAAAAGAACAGAACAGAATTCCAAAAGGGTTCCATGTAAATTTAAAGGTATGTTTTTAAAAATCAAGTTAGAAAGCAGAAGCAAAACATCATCTAGTTTGATGGTTCTGCCTCAAATTAGAGAGTTACCTATTTATTTCTGCTATTATTCACTAGGTACCTGAGGTTGCAGAAATCACAAACAAACAAAGAGAAAAGTCTTTTTAGTTTGTTTCTCACAACCAATTCAAGTTAAAACACACTAGTATCACTGTAGGTTCAGACCAACGTATGTTTCTATATAATAAAAATATGTATACATAAATATATAAATAAATATAAAATAAAATATAATATTAAATAGATTTTTTTTCCTGGATAATCATCTTGTACATATTTCTCTTTAGACACAGTTCTAGGAACAAAGTGTCAAAAATAAGACATGGATCCTACATTGCTACACAGAGTAATTAAGGCACATAATGAGAGCTTGGTATAAAACTTGGCATAGAGTCATAAATAACTAGAGAATACCATAGAAAGTTATACCTAAATGCTAAGCAGCAAATTCATAGTCCTTAAGTACATGAAGAGATAAGTTATCATAGCAAATTTTATAACTCAGTTGCTGCTAATATACAGAGATAGAGATATTTATTAAGAGATGGTTTTATGCAGATTTTTGGTTTAAAAAGGGAAAGATCAAATAATGTAGGTGACTTAAACATGAGTGATAATATTTTTCTGCATTCAGTACCTTTTTCGCAGATATATGAATTATAATGAATTCCAACCAGTAAAATGAAGAAATAGTTTAAAGATTATTCACTATTAGTAAAACTACTTAAAAAGATAACCAAATCTTACATTCCTGTCCAAATGTTTATTCTGGACAAAAAATGCTTCTTTTGAACCATTTCTGTAGATATGATTTTTTTGTAATAAATATTTTGGTGACTTTTTTTGCATATTACTTAAAATATTTATGCTTCACATTTTCTCATTCATCCTATTTTACTACCTATATTCTGAAAGAAAAAAATTTGTAACTCCTAAACTCCCTTGATATTTGAGATATCTTTTAATTTTTAATCTTATATCATTTCTATGATAAATACTCTGCTTTCAGTAAAGAATCACTATTATTATGCACCTGGCTCATTTACAGGAGTTTTATTGTGTTATTTGGTTTTATTAACAGTGAAGTTAAAAAAGAAAAAGGTTAATGTTGAACCAAAACACAAAGAAAAGACCACCAACTCAAATTTTAAATCAAATTAAATCAAGATTGTATTGTGTACACAAAAGCTGGCCAGGACTGTCTCTTACAAGATACCATGCTAGAAATCATCCCCCTGATCTTCAGGAAAAAGTTTTTACAGCACAAAAAGTTACAAAGGAAGTGGGTGTCTAAGGCACTTACAGCTAACAAGATTTTGACAATCATAATACAAAGGCAGATAGCAGGTTAAGGATCTACATGGCTAACATTTCAAGGTATAAAATAAATTCAGATCCAGACATTATAATTTATGAGCTGCCACTGAGATTTAGAGAGAATTGTTATTTGGTCAGTGGGAGCCAGAATTTATGAGGCACCAGTAAGGTTTTAGACAGGGTTGCTATCTGGTAAAGGATAGCCAGGCATAGGTGAATTCAAAACACAGGTAGAAATTCCAAGCAAGTTTAAAACATCAAAATATTGTCAGGTAAAAGAGAAATTTTAGTTTTCTTACAAAAAACAGAAATAAACCTTTTACCTCTAAAAGCTCCAAGAGAATATTTTATTTTTTTTGTATTTTCTCACATATAATGGCTTCTGGCATTCCTTTGTTTGTGACCATAAATGCTTCTCTTCTGTGTTCATGGGGCTTCCAAAACAAAAAAATATATATATATAGATAAACCCTTCTCATAGGGAAGATGTTTCTAACACAGCAAGTAGAAACCTTTAACCTCACAGGGTCTGACAACCATATTATAGAATATGAAAGACCCTCCAATATGCTTGTTCTTCCAACCATTGTTTGCAGGGATTAACAAAAGTCAATTCATTGCACAGAATGAGTGAGGTGGGTCTCTGCTCTGCAGTCCAGAGCAGATGGTAAAAGAGCCCCCAAAGTGAGTTTAGGATAGGGCTTTACATGACATAGCTGACAAAATCCTAAAAACAAAAGAAAACATAAATTCAGAGAGAATCATACCCACATAATTTCATTTGACAGAATCAAATTCATAAGAACAGAGGACAGAGGCAAATCTAAAAGGATTTAAGTATATTTTCTTTTTCTAAATTGCTATTAATGTCTCCCACAAATTACAGAGTTCTGGATCTCCTCAGTTAATATTTTATCATTACCTTCAACCTACAATGCATGAGGCACACTGAATTTACCCTCATATTCATGTACTTATCACTTATTTTTTTCTATTGAAATGCATATAAATATGAATATATTTTTCCCACATTTCCAAGATTCTACCCTGAAAAATTCTGTGACATCACTTCCCTGAAATGCATTTTCATTATTTCATGTCAGTTCATCTAAGTATTCCCTATCATGTGTTGGAAAAAAATGAGACTACTCTAAGGCCCTTCTTGTTTGACTATTTATAAACTATAATTAAAGGTCAACTTCAGTACCTTCACAGAACTTAAGTCTCATTCACCTTTCTCATTCATAGTTCTTTATTTTTTAAGTAGGTAGCAGTAATTTTATTTTGAAGAAGAGTAAATGACTTAAAGCCATTCAGGGTACTTTAGAGGATCACAAAAACCTATGGTTGTGGTTTTTAAACAACTTTATCACTGAAAGATCTGGATTACACTCCAAGTTGGACACTGATACTATGCTTCCATGGGAAATGGTTTCTTGGTTGTGAATATTGTCCTTTCCCTTTTTCCTATAGTCTTGGAAATGTGTGGATTGTGTGAACTTTTAGAATCATTATTTTTAACACACTTAGCATGGACATATTTGATAATAGGAGACATCCATATTCTGAAAGAAAAAAAAAAAGAAGACCCTTCACCAAGTCCTAAAGAAGTGATAAAATAATCTCTGGAAAAAAACTAACAATCATCCATTAGATTATTTTTCTAAAAATACTAAGAATAAGTTTAGTAAGTAATACATTACTGTACTAGGAATAGTGATACAAATGCAATTTTAATTTTTAAACTTCTTTCTGGTTACTACAAAGAGAGCATAAAAAGCTGGGTACATGGGCTGGAGTTGTGTCTCAGTGGTAAACAACTTTGCTAGCATGTGCAAAATACTGAGTTTTATTCTCAGCAAAACATATAAAGAAATTTTTTTGGTTTTACTTTTTAAATACATGAAGCATATTGCATCATAATTCTTATTACAAATATAGAACAATTTTTCATACCTCCGTTTGTATTTAAAGTATGTTCACATCAATTCCTGTCTTCATATATGTACTTTAGATAATAATGTCTATCACTTTCCACAATCCTTGCTAATCTAATCTTTACACAACACTCCTACACTGGCTACTTCATATAAAATTGCCTCAGGGATTTAATACATTAATCAAATAGATTTTCTGCAGCCTATGCAGTGCTGTTGGAATGACTATTATAAAAATCTAAAATTGTCATGTATGGTGGCATATGCCTGAAATTCTAGAAGCTATTAAAAATGATGCAGGAGAATTGTTAGTTCAAAGACAGCCTCATTAACATAACAAGGCTACAATCAATTTAGTGATAGCCTGTCTCAAAATATAACAAAAAAGAATGTGGATGTGTCTCAGTGGTATGAACCCCTGGATTCAATACTCAGCACCAAACTAAAAAAAAAAAAAAAAAAAAAAAAAAAAAAAAACAAGCAAATATCTCATAATTAATAGGGATTCCAGGGCACACAAATATGTAAAAATATTGGTGACAATATAAATTTAATAAATATATTTTTATAAAAGTGTTAAGAATCTTTAAAAGCCCCAAATAAAAATGCCACATAATCCACTAGTATTAATTTGGGGTAGCAGTGCAAGGTTGTAGCCGCCTGTACTCCCAGCAGCTTAGGAGGATAAGAGATAAAAAACTAGGGATTTATTCTCAAGGTAAAGACAAGCCTCAAGAACTTGGCAAAGTTATAAGAAACTCAGTAAAACCCACTCTCAAAAATAAATAAATAAATGAAAGTGTTGGAGACTGGGTATGTCGCACACTGGTAAAGTGCCCTGGTGGTAAATCTTCAGTATTTAAATAAAGGAAAAGATATAAATAATAATTCTTGGTAAAAAAAAAACAAAAACAGTTATACAATTCACTAATAATAACTCTTGGTATATATGTAAAGAAAATGGAATCCTTTTGCTAAATATATTGCCACATATCTATTTTTATTGTATAATCACAGTATCTGATAAAATGAAACAAATGAAGTACCTTTTAGATAGAAAGTATATCAGAAAATACCTTCCAGTTGCAAAGCATCCAATTAGTCTATCCCTTCAGAAGCTACACACTTAAAATTCAAACTGGTCCCTAGAAGTCAAGACTCAGATAGTGGTGTTTTCTAAATACTCCAAATAATTTGGAATCTTTGGGAACCTTGTTTCAGATATTCTAAAACTTAGGACTAAGTTCACATTACAGTTTTTAAAATTTCTTATTTGGGACACATAAACCTCATTTAGGAGAGATTTATTCTTTTCATGTCACCTAATTTTATTCTACTTTCTTCTCATGTGAAAATCTCAGAATGATAAATTAAAATCTTTTAAAAATGCCCTTCAGTTCTTTTAGAAAAACATAAATGATGCATCTACTTGAAATAAAACATGGGAAAATAATAATGGATAATACTGAAAGTGAAGTTTTGATATAAGCCAAAATTTCTTAGTTTGCCAATTGAATCTAGGTGCTTGTCAGATAAATTTTAAAGAAAAAAAATCTAAAAAATAGAACTCCCACCATGTGGTATGAGGAATGACATCAGAAAAAAAAACTCATTTTGGTGTGCCATCTCAGAAGTTTACTAATGGTTTAGACAGGACACAGAGCAAAATGCATTCAGAATAGGCTTTGAAAAAGGCATCCAGACTACCATATGTGTTCACTTTCATTCTTTGAGTGACCCATCCTTTTTTCTTCAAATTCAATCAGGAATCACCCCTGAGACAAAGGACTTTGTTGAATGTGTTCTCACAAGTGGTCTTCAAGGTCTTTTACATTTGAAATAGGCATTAATGGTGCTCATTAATATACCTTCCAGTTAGCCTCCATGTGTGGTTGAGTGAGGCCCATTATCCACATTACAAGGTCATTCTACTATCTATTTTATTTTATATAGTTATTCTCTGTGAACAGAGAACCCTAGTTTTGGAAATGTGAACAGAGAGCTAGAAAACTAGAGATTTATTCTTAGACCTATGGAGGGCTAAGCTGAAGTTCTGGATTTCAGATTTTTGTTCTGATTTGAGATACTGCTTCCCCTACATTTAAAAATCTCAGGACTCATGAGGAGAATGAATTAAAAGCCAGCATCATCAAATTTGTGAGGCCCTAAGAAACTCAAAGGGACCCTGTCTCTAAATAAAAATATAAAAAATGGGTGGGTATGTGAATCAGTGGATGAATGCCTCTGGGTTCAATTTCTGGTACCAAAAAGAAAACAACACACAAAACCATACACAAAAAAATTAAACAAACAAACAAATCCTCATGAGTAACAAGCCCTAAAATCAACAGACTATCTCATGCATGAGTACAACAAATGGATTTGGGGTTCTCTCCTGATAATTATCTCAGTCTTCATTGTGCTATCTGGAGATATGCTGGACTCATGGGACATGGAAGCCTACAAAGGACTTTAGAAAGAAGCTGAAAACACCATACAATTATGTAACAAAATGCCCAGGTTTTCAACTGCTGATCTAAGCCTTACTAAATTAGTCAGAGGCAGAGGCAGGTGAAGGATAAGCTGCCCCTCAGAGACCCTCTGACCACAAGATTCTGGAGAGGACAACAAAGAGTCCCTAGCTATGACTGCCAGTTTCCACCATTGCCACTCCTGTCAGCTTTAAGTTACTTTCCTACCCAGTCTCAAGATAACAAGGCACTCTTACCATTTCCTGGCTTTCAGGATTTTCAGCGTTCTCCCTGTGATTTGTTTTTAGATTCTGCATAGCACAGACACCTGGGCTCCGGATCCAGGACAGAGGCCTACAAAAAGATTGAAAAAATGGTGGGCTCCAGATGCCAAGGGAACAGAAGATTGTGGAAGCCCACCCCCTCATCACCAGCTGCGTGAGGATTGGACAGTTCTCAGCTAAGAGACTGATTGGTCAAGGCTTTAGGCACTGTCTCAGCCTGAGCCAATTGGGTGTAGAATACATCTGAATGACAGGCTGCTCCATTGTCATTGTTAAAAGACTACAGATCAGGGCTGAGATTATAGCTTAGTCAGTACAGTGCTTGTTTTGCTTATATAAGGCATGGATTCAATCCCCTGCACTACACGCATACACTCCCACAAAAAAAAATAAATAAATTAAGTAAAGAACTTTGGGGACTAGGGTTATGGATCAGTGGTAGAGTGCTTCCCAAGCATGTGTGAGGTACTGGGTTGAACACCCAGCACCACATTAAAAAAGCCAACCAACAAACAAACTACTACTAATGGTATTGTGTTCATCTACAATAAAAAATATTCAAGAAAAAACAAATACTGTGTATTCTACTTGTGCACACTCACTACACAAGTTGAATAAACATAAACACTTTTTATATATAATTTATACATATATGTATTCAGACAGTGTATAAAATTCTCCCATGATGATTTTTCAAGTAACTTATATTACAGGTATGCTTCAAAACCCTGAAATCCTCCCCACTTCACTTACTATAATTATTATTAGTAGTATTGGTGGTATTATTATTATTATTATTATTTGAGGGTCTGTGAATGTGGTTATTTTAAGGCAAAGTTTTCTTCCAATACTAGGATCTATCCCAGAGGGAAGTGCATTGACATTTAAAACTGTTTATAAGGTTAAAGCAATTTGTGAATAAATATGTCTATATTTTTATTTATGAAAATGATATCACAATTTCTTTATTTTTTTTAACTTTTCTGTTCTTTGTCTCATTAAAAAACAGTTTGAGCTTTAAAGTCATTAGCAATGTCCCCATATCCCATTCTCCCAAAAAATTGACTCACATGTATAATTCAGATTATTAAGACTCATAAATTTTGGATCCTTTATTTTAACTAGTGAAGTCTATAGATTTTCTTTTTATTTTCACCCTTAAATGAAGCCCAATTTTTATAGCTTTCTTGTTGTGTAACTGACCTCTAATATTCTGCATATTTTACCCAAAAATCTGATCACTTTGGACTATTGATGTCTTGATGGAGGGGATCTCAAAGTGGTCATGCACAAGGCATGAAATGGATATAGTAAGATGTAAGACTGGAGATTGCTGAGTATGTAGACTTTGCATTACAAAATAAATATTGGTGGACTATATGGGAGTATAGAGAAAAATGGAATGAAAAAAATAGAAAAACTTGAACAGTAGAGGGGTTCATATGCTACAAGTCTACAATGATGGTATGAATGTAGAGGGCTAATGTTCTTGGAAGCAGCAATAAAATTTGGGGGGAAAGAAAAAGGTAATTTTTGCACAGTTCCCAAGTAAGAGAGCCAGGTTAATGGGTTCTGTGTTCAACTCTTCTCACCTAGGAGTGGAATTTATAGTTCATATGGTATGTTTCAGTAAGTAGTAAAACACCATATCCATGTACCTTTACACTTTGTCATGCCTACAAGCTGACTTTGACAATTTCAGTCACATTACATCTTGCACTCGTTATTAATTAATTAATTAATTAATTCCATTATTTATTTGTTTGTTTATTAATTCACTTTAGTTTTCATGGTTTTTACATTACTGGTGATTATATAATTGCATAAATATTCTGAATGTTAACTTTTTCTTAAATATTGTTTTATGTGTTTATTCATACCTTTACTTTTCATTTAAATGTTTTTTCCTTGGCCAAGCCTGATTTATATTAGACCTTAATCTTTGTTTTTGAAGACTAGATAAAATCACATTATTCCAAATAACTCAAGGCTCTATCATCTTGGCAGAACCCTAATCACCCACTAAAGTTGACCCAGTCTGGGTCAACTAAAAGCTGAGTCAAAACTCCTTTTTTTTTCTTATAAAAAGCTTAATAAGGAATTCCTCTCTAACTTTTATATGTTGGAGAACAGACTAACTTTCCAAAGCAGCAGTTAATAATTTAGATGTGTTTTCCAACTAGCTCACTATTACTTTTAAATTATTTACATCCTTGACACTAAGAGTGTCACTGATTACTTTTTTTATTTGTGCAAGATCTCAATCTCTCTCTCTCTCTCTCTCTCTTTCATATTACAAATTGAAACCAGATATGCTGTTTTTGCTAAGAAACACTCTCAGCCTTTAATAAAATATTCTATAAACAAAAAGGGTTTTACTGATATTCTTACAGCCTCACTAAGTTGCTGAGGCTGACTGACTTTAATGTTTTAGAATATAATGTTATACAAATAAGCATTTATATATATACCATTGTGTGTGTGTGTTTGTATCATTGCATACTCACCAGGAGTATATACACAATAACAGTAAAGCAAAAGTGAATGAAAAGAAATTAAATGAATAAATGAATAAATAAATAAATAAATAAATACATACATAAAAAAGTACAAAGATTTTATGTGACTGGAATTGTCAAATGTTGACTGCAGCCACACAAATTTGTAAAGCTACTTGAAAATTGTTTTATACTACCTACTTAAATATACTCTGAATTATCAATTCCACTCCAAGATGGGAAGAAATAAACACATAATCCATTCATCTGACTCTTTCTTTTGGGGACTGTGACAGAGTTACCTTCTTCTTTTGCTTCTACCTTATATCTGCCTTCAAAGAAACTACCCCTTACCCTCATGCGACTACTGATCCACCACTAGACTTTTTAAATCTGAACTCTTGAGCTGGTCATTCTTTCCCTCTTTCCTTCACAGCACTTTTTTCTCTACCTTTAGCTATTCCACCAATACTTTTTCATGAATACTCACTACTACATACTCAGCATCCACAAATCTCACATCCTGACCCATCCCAATCCTGCCTTTTCCATGGATCACTTTGAGATCCCCTCCACTCAGATATCAATAGTCCAGAGGAAGGTCAGGTTAGGGTGTTATATATACAGGTTTTTAGAAGTCATTTACATAACAATAAGCCTATAAAAAGTGGGATGTATTTTATCTGAGATTAAAAATAAAATTTACAGACTGCAGTGTTTAACTGAAGTGTCTAAAATTCACTAATCTCAATAATTTGAAAAAAGAAATTATGTAAAAAGGAGTGTAAAAAAAGAACATAATACATAAAGTAACAAATTTGAAGACACACCAAGTACATATATCCAAAGAGTGTCACATATTGGTGCTTTCAAAAGACAAATTAATTTGAAATATATGTGGTTAATGTGAGATGTAGTAATCAGTTATCAATTATATATAATGGTAGTATATATGTATATGTATAAAGTGCATCTCATATAATTATGAGTATATGTTGCAAGAAATGAACTCTACAGTAATTTTTTAAATTTTACTGAAACACTATACATACCTAAATCTGGGTTTATGTATTACCAAATATTCAGGATACATTTTATACTTTATAAAGTTTATCACTGACCAATAGACTTTTTTTTTCAATTTTTCAAAGGAGTAGTATTTATTTTCAATTAGAACATAAAGCCATCATTTATTTTTCAATTTTAATTACTTTTTAATTATATATGACAGTAGAATTCATTACAATTCTTATTACACATATAGAGCACAATTTTTAATTTATCTGGTTTTATACAAA
This sequence comes from Ictidomys tridecemlineatus, assembly GCF_052094955.1. Classification (NCBI taxonomy): domain Eukaryota; kingdom Metazoa; phylum Chordata; class Mammalia; order Rodentia; family Sciuridae; genus Ictidomys; species Ictidomys tridecemlineatus. The sequence continues at coordinate 64,650,716 of NC_135478.1, read as the reverse complement.
GTATATTTACACCAATTCACTTTTTTATACATGCAATTTATATAATAATATACATCATATTCCACCATCATTTATTTTTTTAATAAAGTTTTTTTGAGAGAGAGATAATCTTTTTTTTTGTAGATGGACACAACACAATGCCTTTATTTTTATGTGGTGCTGAGAATTGAACCCAAGGCTACCCATGCTAAGTGAGCACTCTACCACTAAGCCACAATCCCAGCCCTCCACCATCATTTCTAACCCCATGAACCCTCCCCTCCCAATCCCCAACAGGTCATTTTTTTTTAAGAGAGAGAGGAGAGAGAGAGAGAGAGAGAGAGAGAGAGAATTTTTAATATTTATTTTTTAGTTCTCGGCGGACACAACACCTTTGTTGGTATGTGGTGCTGAGAATCTAACCCGGGCGGCCCGCATGCCAGACAAGCGCGCTACCGCCTGAGCCACATTCCCAGCCCCCCAACAGGTCATTTTAATACACACTGAAGTATGCTATGAAGTTATAGAAAAGAGTATATACTTTATAATAATATGAACAGATAAACTTTTTAAAATAATACATAGCTAAATAATAATAATAATAATAGTAATAATAATAATAATAATAAACTTTCCATTTAGAAAATAATAAAGTATACACCTGGTACTACTGACATCTTTTCCAGAGGAAAAAAAAATGACATCTTCTCCAAAGAAAAGTGGTTATTTGTGGGGAAAAAATGATATTCTATGCTTTCTTAATATCAAGAATGAATTATTTTCAGAAGTAATATATATTTTAATATAAAAATAAAATAGAACAAAGTTCCATGGCACACACCTCTAATCCCATTGGTTTGGGATGAAAACTGTTTATGTATATATGAAGTACTCCTCACCAAGCAGCATAGACCTATAGAAATTATAGTATGTGTGTACTGTGACAGTTTACAGTTACATGATAGCATAAGGCTAGAGCTATACTTGTCAACACAGGGGAAATCTGGGGCCTCAGAGGAAAGAGGAGGTACATTGAAAAAATAAAATAATGAAGTTTGAGAAAAATTGGTTTCTAGAGCCCCAAAAGATTTTTGATTTAATTAGAGTACAAAATACCAAATAAAAGTATTATACTGAAGTTATATCTGTTAAATACATTACATGTAACTGCTTTCAAGAAAAATATGTAGAATTTATCACAAACTAAATAAAAATTTACAAAAATACATAAAATACCATGTGTGTAAGTAAAACTAATCATTAAAAAGATAATTATTTTAACTCAATTCAATATATAATATTTTCCCATCGAAATTTTAGCATTTTTTTTTAAATACAAGAAGAGAGCTGGATGTGGTGGTGCACAATTGTAATCCCAGCATGGTGGGAGGCTGAGACAGGTGTATTATGAGCCCAAAGCCAGCATCAGTAAAAGTGAGGTCCTAAGCAACTCAGTGAGACACCATCTCTAAATGTCATACAAAATAGGTCTGGGGATGTGGCTCAATGGCTAAGTTAACCTGAGTTTAATTCCCAGTACCAAATAAAAGAAAGGAAAAGAAGGGACCAAATAATTTCCATCTTGGAAATAAAATATGTAAAATACTTCAAAACCTTTAATTAAAAAAATACAAATATTATAGTTATTTTTATGTGACACGTTTAATTATATTGCAATAATAAGGAAGAATAAATCATAACATGAATCAAATCTGAAACCATATGAATATCAATAATATTGTTAAGAGCAATAGAAAGGCATATGGAAAACCAACCATATGAAAAATAACATTAGATTGAATGAACGAATCTATCCAACCTAAAGTTAGAATTGGGACCTAGTGGCAAAGTTCACGGTAAGAGTGTGTGTGCAGAATGTGCAAGATAGTAAGTTCTAACCTTAGCAACACTGTAAAAGGCAAATGTTAAGAGGGAATAATGTTGAAAATAAAGCAGAATATTAAAATGAGACACTCTCTCTCCATCTATAGATACATTTAAGAAAAAACTACTTGGAGTGTCTCTTTGACATAATTATAATGAGTAGAGAGAGATTTAGATACACTGGATATTAGTCCTGTCTTGAGCAATGTACCACATTTGAGACAAAATCTCCAATTACCATCATCACCTTTAGTAAACAGAAATATGAGAGAGGGGCTGAGGATGTAGCTCAGTTTTTAGAGTGCTTGCCTTGTATGCAAAAGGCCCTAGATTCAATCTCTAGCACCACAAAAAAAAAAAGAAAGAAAGAATGAAAGAAAGAAAGAAAGAGAGAAAGAAAAAAAAAGGAATATGGGAGAAGTGATAAAGTGATACAAAAAAAATTGTGGTGATATCTAGGAGCCATAAAAACCTTTTCAAGTGTTTCATTAGCTGTGATCAAGACACAGAAATACCCAAATATCAAAGCTGTCAATTTATCTAAAAAAAAAAAAAACAAAAAACAACATCTGCAAGCATATTTTCCCAACTGCTGTTGCTGACAGATGAAGTTCACTGTAGCTTGTATTTTAGGGGAAATAGGGAGGAATCCAGTAATCTACTCTTAGCTTGAGTGAGTTTCTAGCACTTCCTGAATCCTTCCCCAACCCTGACACACAAGTAATAATGCCTGAAGTACCAATTTGATCCTAGAAAAAGTTGTGTGTGTTGTGTGTGTGTGTGTGTGTGTGTGTGTGTGTGTGTGTACTGAATGTCTCAACTTTAACATATTTTGTTTATGTTACTATGTCCTGAAGATCTACACTCTGGAACAAAAGTTGACTGAGCTTTTGTAAATCTCTATAGATTTCAAACAAATGAATTTACATCCTTTCCCAGCACTTTTATGAACTATGATACCAAACAGTAATTCAGAAAGGAATTTAAAAACCAATGATCCCTGTTTATTCCAACAAATCTTTACAAAATATTCCTACATTGGCTACTTCATATAAACTTTCCGCAGGGATACATTGCATCAGTAAAAGAGATTTTCTGTAGCCTGAGCAGTGTTGTTGAAAATGTTATTATAATAATTTGAAATAGCTAGGTGTGGTGGCAAATATAATAGTGGCTGGAGAGGCGAGTAAGGAGGATTGTAATTTGAAAGACAGCCTTAACAACATAGCAAGAATATAAGCAATTTAGTGAGATATTAGCGGTATATCACCTGTCTCAAAAAAAAAAAAAAAAAAACAAGGACTAGGGACATAACTCAGTGGTTAGCACCCCCGGAGTTTAATTCCAAAACCACACCAAACCAAACAAATATTTGAAAGATAGTAGGGGCTTCAGAGTATATGTGTATAGATAGATAGATAGATAAAATTTTGGTTAAAATATAAAGTTAATAAAGATACTTTTGAAAAAACTATCATGGTCTTTAAAAGCTCAGAATACAAATGACATATAATCCACTAATAGTAATAGTTTGAAGCAAAGTATTATTGTGAATGTCTGTACTCCCAGTGGCTTTGGAGGATGAAACAGGAGGAAATTAAGTACAAGACCAGCCTCAGAAACTTGGCAATTGTTTAAGTGACTCAATGATACATTGTCTCATTAAAAAAAAGGGGTGTAACACAGTGGCAAAATGCCTAAATAAATAGAAATAAATAACAATTCTTGGTTAAAAATGTCCTATAACCCAGTAATTATTAATCTGGATATATATCTAAAGAAATTGGAAATTTTTGTTAAAAAATTACTTTATTTCCATTTTCATTGTAGGTTTATTCACAGAATCTAATAAAAGGAATCAAATGAAGTGCATTTTAGATACAAGGTATTGATGAAAAGTTTCCTTTTATCTACTTGCCTTAAAGGCTTCATACTTATAATTCAAACTGTTCCCTAAAAGGCAAGACTCAGATACTGATTTTTTCTGAATACTCCAAGAGACTTTGGTACCTCTGGGAAAATTGTATAAGACTTTTCTAAAACTAAGGACTAGGTAAATATTGGGTTTGGAATATGGACAACACAGAGTAAATTCCTCAAGGGGGAATCTTAACTCAGACACTGTGATAAGGTGCCTGAGTCTGGGGAAGAAAGAGGAAGTAAAATCAGAGTTTGAGATAAAACTAGGCTCTCAGCTTCACTGATTTCTAGGTTATTGATTTAATACAAATAGATATTGGAAAAGGGTTAAGGCTACTACTTAAAATTTATCTAAAACAGGTATTTAAAAAGTACCAGGAAAGAGCTGAAGGTATGCCTCAGTGGGACAGTTCTCCCCTAGCACATATGAGGCCTTTAGTTTAATTCTCAGCACCACAGGTAAATAAAAAAATTCAGATGGGCAAACTGCTCAAAGCCATCCATAACAGGGAGCATTGGGGAATGCAGTCTTTTTAAGATAATGTATTGTTTTATATAGTATGTCATTTAAAAGGTCCATCACTAAAATAATATATAAAATATTACCCTAAAAAGTTTACATATTCAAATTAATGCTTTTCTTTTTTTAAAAGCCCTCCTTATTAGGAGAACACTCAGGTGCATACTGTATACATTGAATGACGCCCATGTGTCTGGCACCAGGCTGCATCCTGGTGCGGCGATCATGGCCATCAGAACAGTGTGGTTCTGTTGTCCACTGGGCTTTCAGCCTAGAATTAAAGAGGAGCCCAAGTTTATGGCCATGGGTATGAATGACCTGTAATGCTGATAACATCTTATAAGAGGCCTTCCTAATCTTTATGGGTCACATGCTCCTTGGAGAGTCAGATGAAAGCTATGAACTTTTGCATTTGCCTAGAGGTAAAAAGTATTTACTTTCTACAGTGTCCCAACAATATATACAAACCCCCAATGATGGTATACCCCCAATAAAATATACAATCTCTTAACAATGCATACAGCACACCAAACATTACATACAACCTTCCAATGATGTACACTACTCCTAACAATGTATATAACCCCACTTCAACATTTATAGTCCCCCCATAATGAATGGAACCCCTAACAATATATACACCCCCCCTCAATATAGACCTCATAAGATGACCCCAGGGGCCACTATGGAGAGGAGCTGGGGCATCTCCCCTCCCCACTTCAGCTCTGGATGGGTCTATACTCACCTGGTTTATATACTGGGATTCCACCTACCATCTACTTTGAAGAAAGCTTTCCTCTTTTTAAAAAGTCTCCAACCCCCTTATCATGTACACAAATGAGAATCCTAAGGCTCACTCAGGCTTTCTCAGGTGACCCATCCAGAAGCTTGTGGTAGGATTGCCAGGAAGCAGCCATTTACCCAGAGATCTCTGACCCATGTCCCCAGGGGTCCTGGGTGAGAACCCAGTGGGGGGTGGGGATTGAGTGTTCAGCACATGGGCGAAGGAGAGTCAGGTTAAGATGGAGGCAGAGGGCTCAGTGGTCACACTGGGGACAATGGAAGCCTCCTCTATAGATAAGGAAGTTAATGTACATGGAGTGTTTTCACCTCTTGGGAATGAAGGAGCTGAGGGCTCAGAGTCCAGTGACCATGGCAAGTCTGTGCACACTGCTAGGTCAAAGTCCAGGTCACTAAAACCTTGTTTCCCTACCTCCAGGAGTTTCTCTCCTGTTTTCCCACTGAAATTTCACCCTCAGTTGGGGTGAATTTCACTCCCACCCGCTTCCTGTCTCCTGTCATTCACCAGGGCCCAGAAGGGCTCAAAGCCAGAGGACAAAAGAGGAGAGCAGGACCTCACAGACGGGAGACTTGGGGGCAGATCCATGACTCCTTTCTGGGCTACCGGAAGTCTCCACCTTCAGGAGGGTTTAGGAGGGAATTCTGTCTCTGGGGCGAGAACTCAGAGCCTTCGGATATGGTCCTTGCCGTGTGGATGTCGCAACTGGCTGTTGTGATGCCCAGTGCAGGGAATGAGGAAGAGGCTGCGGGTGTCTGTGCAAGTGAGCAGGCGTGAGTGTGCAGCAGGGGTGGGGTCCTACTTTTCAGCCCATAGAAATGGAATCACCTAGCCAGGCAATATGAGGACAGAAGGAAGGAGAATAACATGAAAAGTGTTTCCCTGTCTTGGGGGAATTTAGCAGCAGGCTGAGTTGATATATGTTGGGAATTCATGGGACACAGAGAAGCCTGGAGGCTGCAGTGGAGCTCGAGTTTGAATGGGTGGGCCTGGAACCGAGTCCTGAGGGATGAGTATGCAGGACTGGGGACTGAGGTACACAGACAGGGCTGGTGCTCCAGGCAGGACCCAGGAATCTGCAAAGCTTTGATGGTCACCAGTAAGCACAGTAGGCTGGCTGGGGTGAAGGGCTTCCTTTGTAAAGTAGAGGAACATTTGGATAGAAGGGGATATTAAAGTCAGGGTAAATTTAAGGGAATCTAGATCTGACTAGAGACACTGGGTAACTTTCCAGGGATCTGAAGAGAAGCCCTTAGGAATTTTTTATTTAGTAACATGAGGTAATAAGGCCTGGGCTTAAGAAAGGAAGGAAGGAATGAGAGAGATGAAGAAAGAATCTGTGGGACTTAGTGATGGGAAAGATATGTGCAGAGAAGAGCAAAGGCAGAGAGGTAGGGGAGAGACAATCATAGTTTCCAACCCAGCCTGTGGGAAAACAAGCACTGCAGAGGGAAAGGAAGATTGCAGGAAGAGGACATGCTTTGGGGAGAGAGAAAGAAAGGTCTCATTTCCAAGCTGCAGCATTTAAAATAAGCTTCTCAAGTGAGGCCATGGAGGGACTGGGCGAGGTGGAACCTGGGAGTCATCAGCACCCAGCAGCTCTAAGGTGAGGCCCCTGGAAAGGGACTTAGGTGTGAATCGAGATCATGGAAGAAAGAAAATTCAGAACTGGGAGATTACCTACACTGCTTGATGTTCCCACAAGCCTATAGTTTTGTAAGTCATCAAAGAACCAATTTCAGCTCTGAGAAAGTAGAAGCTTCCAGTTGATGCACAGAAACCATCCAGACCCCACATTCAATGCAAACCACACAATGTATTCACTTTCAGGACCTGAGCCACTGCAAAGTACCTTATCCAGCAAGTACAAGCTCCAATCCACTCTCCAATCCACTTCGCACCACTTCCTGAATCTGACCAAGGCCCTTCCACCCAAGGCAAAAGCTCCAACAGCTCTCCATGGCTGCTTTCCCAATAAAATCCCATGGTGCCCCACACTCCTCCGTCTCCAGATCCAGGCCACCTCACTTCCACCCTTATTTTCTGTTGTCATTTGCCACCCTGGGCTCTGCCCCAAATGAGTCACTGAGACCAGGTCTTTCCACCTCTCTGCTTTTATTTACATTCTTCTTTGACTACATCACCCTCCCAAGTTCCCACAGCTGAATCCTACTAGTCCTTTCAGAGCTTTTCCAAATGCCACTCCTCATGAGGCTCTGTCACATTTCTTAACCAGTCTTCCTGTCGTCTAATCTCATAGCACCCTGTGCCCCTGTAATGGATTGCAAATTCACATATTGCCAGTTATTCACCTCCACATGTTGCTTCCCATGCCAGACTGTAAACATGCAAGAACAGACAGACTCCTTCAAATTTGGATGAAAAGATGAAACTCTGAGAGTGCAGGGGAAGGACACTCAAAGAAGGCCTAGAATGAGTTTCCAGGAGGAAAGGACAGTTCAGAGCAGTTCCATTACCTGGCAAAATCAGTCAAGACTTGGGCCCACATCATTTTGTCCCCAAATTCTTTCAATTCCCTGAGCCAACTCCCATGAGTTTTTTTGGAACATCCTCACAAAAGTAGTGTATTTCTCTCAAAGACCCCATAAAAGAGTCCTTGAGAGAAATACAATACTTGTGTCTTCATTTTCAAACATGAAAGGGAGGCTTAGAAGAGTAGAGACACTCAAGGTCACACAGCTAGCAGGCAGAAGAAGCCAGTTCCCAGGCTGTGAGCAGGACCCTCTTTCCACTTCCCAAGAAAGCCCCACCTGTGGCTGCAGTGGAATCTGGGGCTCGGGAATGGGAATTGTGGTGAGTCCCTTGCAAAGGTCTCAACTGACAGCTCTGTACATCAGCACCAACCACCTGTGCCACAGCAAGGGGACAGACCGGATGCTGCCAAGAGTGTCTGCACAGGTGCAGCAGAATCAGCTCTCTTGGAACCTGTAAGAAGCAGGTACTTGGGCTGGTGGGTGGTGAGGCCCCCATTGAAATATTCTAGAGTAACACACTCCTGCAGAACAAAGAGGAGCTTTGGGTGCCGGAGGAAGTGGTCAGGAAAACAAAGCACACTAACTAGAAACCAGGACCAAGTGTGCTACCTAATCAAGGGGCAAGGACTGTAGTCTGGCCTTTCTCACACAGCTGGGACAGAAACCCCTGAAGATCAAAACCACCCTGGGTGCAATTCCCAGAGGGGCTGAGAGGAGCCTCCTGGACCCTGTGGGCACCAGAGGGACTACCCTAGCTGGGAAAGTCTCAGAGAGTAAGGTGGAAGAGCCTCCGCAAGAGAAAGAGCATGGAAAATGGGGAGCCCTAAGCCTGGGTGGGAGAGCTGGCCCACTGTGGAGGGAGATCTGTCCTGTTGTTAGTGAGTGATCTTCTTGTTGCCAGATTCTAAGGGTGAGGGCTCAGAACATTAAAGGAAGAGACAACTGGAGAGGGGGGGGAAATGTTAGCGACCCTAGCCAAGATGCAAAAATGGAACCCTCTTCCTTCCATGGATGTTACAAAGCTTATCTAGAAAGTGTTTTTTTGCATGAATTATAAGGGCACCCGACAGAGGTGTCAGGCCAGCGCTTACAGGATTCTTCAGTTTGGTCTGCTATGAAGCACAGCATTTCTGAACATAAGTGGGACGAGGTGGCCTGGTTGAATCCAGTAACATTAAGGGTGATGGCCCAATTACAGCTACTGAAAGGGCAATCGCCTTGTCCAATAAACTGAGAACAGCTGGTGCCATCCTGTTGCCATGTCACTTGGATGTAGAAGCTCCATCTGTGGGTTGCGATTGAAGCTTGAGAGAAATTAATGATTTGTAACAAAAGGAGAGGGTTTGCAAGAAATCTTGAGTTTGGTGGGCCCTAGCATGGAAGTATGATTGTACGGGGTTGGTGGGGGATATGGAGTCTCCAAGTGATGTTGAGGCCTTTGGACACTAGTTGAGCAACCTGAGAAGTGAAGGCCAGACCATTGTCTTACTGGATGGAAGTGGGAAGTCCGAACCTAGGAATGATATGCTCAATGAGGATGAAGGCGACAGTGTCAGCAGTTTCCCTGGAGGTAGGGAAGGCTTCTATCCAACTGTAAGAGAGTGGTATACCCAAGTTACAAGCAGTTAAATCCTGTGTCAAGACCTGACCAAAGAGGTAGGGACTGTCCATGAAGCCTTGGGGTAGGACTTTCCATGTCAGCTGTTGAGACCTAAAGGATGTAGGGTCTTCCCATGTGAAGGCAAAGAGGCAATAAGAGTCAGGATGGAGGGGCACTGTAAAGAAGGTAGCTTTAAGATCCAGGAAAGTAAAATGAGTGGTCAAAGGTGGGATATGAGAAAGAAAAGTGTGAGGGTTGGGAAACACCATGTGGATGGGAATAATGGCGTCGTTAATTAGGCGCAGGTCCTGGGCTAAGTGATAGGCTCCTGAGGGTTTGTGTACCAGAAATATGGGAGTGTTGCAGGGGAAGTCTTAGGGACTCAAAGTAAATTTAGTTTGGGGTTTCAGCTGGATTCAGACTGGCTTGTGGTGGGAGGCTATGACCAGCATGGAGATATCCCAGACCTGGGGGGCAATGGCACAATAGGTACTGTCAAGTCATTAGAGAGGGTAACAATTAGAGGCAGAAGGAGATGAGTGGTGGTATTCTTGGGGTGTAGTTGGAGAGTGGTTTCTAGTAATTAGAGAACATTTCTGCCTCAGAGAGGAACTGGACAAGATGGAATGGCCAGAAAAGAGTGAGTGAATGAGTGTCCCTCGAGGGCATGAGTCAGCTTAGCAGTTCAGTTTGGGGAGGAGGGTTTGCCATCAATTCCCATAACCAAGACCAAGGAAGGAAACAGAGGCCCAGAGTGGACAGGCAAGACAGAATAGATAGTCCCCATGTCCACAAGATGGTTATGGACTTACCAGCTACCTGGAGCATTATCCTGGGCTCGGCGAGGGTGATAGGTGTCCTCAGGTCTGGACTTCATCAGTCTTCTGTGAACCCCAATAGTTCAGGAGAAGGGACTGCCTGATTGGTCATACCCCTGTGTAGAGGCAACAAGGAAGGGCCAGCCATGGGGCAGTCATTCTCCCAATGTTCTTATTGCTTACAGGTGGGACATGGCCTGGGAGGAGGCCACGGGTTTTGGCATTGGCGATCCCAGTGATCTTTGCATCCACATTTGAAGCAAGCCTCTGTTGGAGAGGAATGCTGGTTCCCTTATGAAGCTCTTGCTGGAGATGTAGGCCTCAGGGATGCTGCCAAGGCCTGGGTGTTAGGTCAGTGGTGGCAACTTGGTGGTGACAGGAGAAGGGTCTGAAGAGAAACCATGTGGAAGCTCAACCAGACTGGACTTTTAGGGGCTTACAGTAGGAAGGGAAGGGTTTAGGACAGGAAAAAGTGTTTTTAGGATCCCTTGCCCCATTGGAATTGGTCAGGGGAGTTGGCTGAACTCCAGGATTGGCCAGGGGGTCCTGTTGATTGACAGGCATTAGACAGGAGATCTGGCTGATTGACAGTTATTTCTGCCAGCATCTGATTGATCTTCTTTTCCTGCTGCTTTGTTCTAAGTAGCAACTAAGTTACCCATTTTCCTGTCTGATGACAGAAATTGTCCAATTCAGTGAGAGTTTAAAATCAAAACTTTCTTCTGGGGGCCATTGTAACCCATTGTATAGCTGCAGTAAAAGACCAGGGGGTTCTTCAATGTGCCCTAACTTGGCAAAATTTGAGTATAGACACCCAAAGGACTTTGGGGTAGATCTAAGGAGAGGATTCCATGTTTCCCATGACCTTCAGCACCCTCACGGGTGAGTGGGAGCAGAAGAAGGTGCCCCAAATTCTGTCTGCACTCATCTATGGAACAGATAAGGGCCAGAGGGAAGTTGAGGCATCCCTGCAGCCTCCTCAGGCCCCAAACAGTGAGCCAATCCGGTGGGGGGGTTGAGGGTGGCTTTCAGGAGGACTGGGACATCTCCACATTCCCAGAGCCTTGAACAGAATGGGTCAGGGCCGATGGCATGTGTGTGACTTACAGATAGACCCCTCGGACAGATGGAAAAAGTCTGGAAATTCAGGGGAAAAGAGGAACTTACCCCACTCCTGTTGGCCTGGATGAAAGGAGAGAGAAAGAGCAGCTTAGAATCCTGGCTCGTTTTAAGGGGGAAGGAATGAGCTTCAACCCCCTGAGGGAGAAGTCCAATGATCCTTTCCCGGGTTTCAGCACCAGGATGTCAGATCAGGTGAGGCAGACAGCCACCAAAGGAGGCTAAATGATGCTTTATAGAGATGTTACTCCTGGGCAGAACTCGATCAGACCCACACAGTGGACAGGAGAAGGGTCTGAGGAGAAACCACGTGGAAGCTCGACCAGATTGCACTTTTATGGAGCTTACAGCAGCAAGGGAAGGGATTGGGACAGGAAAAGGTGTTTTTCGGGTACCTTGGCCCTTGGAGTTGGTCAGGGGAGTTGGCAGATTGACAGGCATTAGTCAGGAGATCTGGCTGATTGACAAGCGTTTTGGCCAGCATCTGATTGATGTTCTTTTCCCGCGTGGGCTGCTTTGTTCTGAGTCACCACCAAGTCACCACTACTGATCTAACAAGGGACACATTGACTATAATATTTTATTTACTGAGAGTCATTATTTCTAATGTCATCTAATTTTTTCCTGCTTTCTTCTTATGTGAAAGACTCACAAAGATAAAGAAAAAATATTTTAATACTATACTTCAGATCTTAGAGAAGAAAAAATTTACAAATAATGCATCATTTCAAAATAAAATATGCAAAATATAATTGATCATGATGAAACTGGGAGTTTTGAGATAAAAATAAATTTTTCATTTAACCAATTTTCTCTGGGTTCTTGTCTCACAAATTTTGAAGAATAAAATCTATGGACACTCAGCAAAGGTAAGAGTAAAAACAATAGGATTTATTTTAGCAAGAAAAAATAGAACTCCAATGATGTGGGAGAGGCTGTGATAGCAGAAAAACCCATTTTGTTGTGCCTCCTTCACAGTATATATATATTTTTTGGCAGAGCATGGGGAAAATTTCTTTAAAATAGATATTTAAAAAGGCATCCTGACTACCAACTGGGTTGAAGTTTTTCCTATCTGTATCCCATCCTCCTTCCAGTGACTTCCATCTGGGTTAACCCCAAGGACAAAGTATTTGGTAAAAGATATTCCCACAAGTGAGCCTCAAGTTTTTGTTTTTGTTTTTTTACATTTGAAATAGGCTTTAATGGTGCTCATTAACATATCCACTAGCCTCCAGGTGTGGTTGAAAGTCCTACATTATTCAGCTGCAAGTCATTTAACTATCTATTTTATTTAACCTCAATGAAGGTTAGTAAGAAAGCCTGGCTTTGAGAATGTAAAGTGTGAACTGGAAATCTAGGGATTTAATCTCACATGTATGGTTAGCTAAACATGAGTTTTTTTGGATATCAGATAGCCATTCTGGATTTCAGATACTTTTTACCCTACATTTAGAAAGGTCAGGAGGCATTAGGATGGTGTGTTAAAAGCCAGCCTCAGCAAATTGAGGTTCTAAGAAACTCAGTGAGACCCTGTCTCTACATAAAAATATAAAAAAGGGTTGAGGATTTGAATCAGTAGATAAACACTCTTGGGAATAATTCCTGGTCTAAAACAAACAAACATATAAACAACAACAAGAAAACCAAAGAAAAAATTCAGGAGAAGCAAAAACAAGGGTCCCTAAAAACAACAACTTCTTTCATGCAGGAACACAGCAAATGGAGCTGGGTCCTCTCCTGATGATTATCTCAGTCTTCACCACACAATCTGGGGAAATTATTTGCTAGTGGCACACAGATTCCCATTGTTTGTTGATGAAACAAAATGCCAGTGGTCTCAAATGCTGATCTAAGCTCCACTAGACTAGTCAGAGCAAACTGAATGCTGAACTGCCAAGGAGAGATCCTCTGGCCACCAGACACTGAAAACAATTATGAGGAGTTCCTGGCCACAAATTTTAGTTCCTGACTTTGCCAGTCCCAGTGACTTTAAACAGTCTCCCTACCCAGTCTCAAAATAAGAACACACATGGGCTCCAACATGGCTCAGGTTTAACTGGCCTGTTCCCAGTTCCTCTACTTAACAATCCTTATATTAGTATGTTTTTTCATAATGTATGTGTTGTACACTCTACATCTATGTGGGGATTTCTCTCTGAAAACATCGCTGAATTTTTAAAAAATTATCACATCTCCATATGGCTTCTGCCCTCAATGATAAACAGTTTTGTAAAAGATTATTTTCTGAAATATTTTGTGAAAAAGTAAAGAACAACCCACTTGGGAACAGTCCAAAATGTGAGCACATTTTTGATAAATTATTAACATAAAATTCTAATGAAGCTGTGGCAAAGACCCTTCAAAGACTTTAAGAAGAGACAAAAGATTTCCTCCTGCTGACATGTTCTCAAGTCAGAGATGCACCCACCTTGGATCCTCCTGAGGCAAAGAAGGCCCAAAAGGTCATTGAACTAGCTGTTCTGTCACAGGGAAAATATATATAATAAATTACCAAATAATACATCTAATAAAACTAATAATTACAAAATGCTAACTTGAACATAGTTTGATTAAATTTAATTTTGAGTGAAAATGTTTAATCTTTAATACACCATATTTATCTTAATGCTGATAGATGAGAATTTACAGCCAGAAAGTGATAACTTAATGCTCTCTGATAAAGAATGCAAGTCCAAGGAGAATTCAAGCATCAATTATTTTTAAGCAAACTTGCTGCCGTGTCCCCATGTGAAGGTAACAAAACTCCTGTCATGAAGTTGATACACCCCTGCATCACCTGACCACAATGATCTCATCTGAAGTAGACCAGAAGTATGGCATAACCTGGAACCTCAAGAAATCTTAGTAGAGGTGAGGCCACAATGATATCTTCAAGAACATCTGTGAGGACAAGTTCAAGGAATACTGCATTCATGCCATACATTAAGCTTGTCTGAGTGGCAAACCACTCTCCCATGCTAGGTTGTGTGAGCAGCAAACCACTTACCCCTTATGCACAGCCCTAAGCATGAGGCTATGGTTTCAGTCCCTGATCTTGACCCATTGCCCACTCCTTAATTGGTCCCTCCAGGGATAGTTGGCCAGAAATTGCATTGGTGGCTGCCTATAATCTGCTAAGCTACTGCCTGAGTATATATATATGGTAACTGCACAATAAAATGAGACCCCCTTCCTGCTTGGTCTCCAGAGGTCTTGATTAGAGACTTCACAGTCACAGTCTCTTTTGCACTTTTCCATGGAACCCCTCACTGGACAAGAAAGAGCCCACACAAACATCAGTATATAGCACTTGTCTTTTTTGAAGGTTTGGAAAAAAAACTCTTTGTAATGTGACTTTCCTGACCTCTAATGAATGTCAGTATATTTAGCATTTCCATCACCATGTCTTTGATATTTGGATATTTACTCACTTAGTCTTTGTACCAGAGAAGGTTATTCCTCCATTAGAATTGACTGGGTGATCTTTGCTTTACTTTAAGCATTTATTAGGCTGGAGATAATGAAAATAACTTTCTGCATCCTGCCATTCTCTAAGAATAACAGTTCCTTCATACTCTTTAAAAAAGAATTCAACTTGTCCATGAGTTCCCTTTTTTTTTCTTTTAATCTATGCAGAAGGTTTTACTTTTCTTCAGGCTGCTTTTCACATCATACATAAAAGTCAACTGATGGAGTAATTTTGTATAAGGATAAAAATACTAACCAATAAAGTGATTATAAGTAGGCCTAGCTACATCTTCTATGGAGGTTGTAATAACTGACTTGTGGCCTCAGGTTATTGGGAGAAAATAACTTCAGTTTCAACTCACTAAGCTTGTCATATTTTAGCCTAAATTCAATCTCCACAGAGAATTTTAGGTCCTCCAAAGCATCTATTCACCACAAGACTCTGCAAAGTAACCATGGATCCACTAGCTACAACATAAACCAGGGGATCATCCTCAAATTTACCTAGGACCAAATCAAACCAGTAACTGTTCCTCTTCTGCAGGATTCAACACCCTGATCATGAGAGTCATATTCACTAATGAAAAAAAAAAATCTTGAACAATTTTCAACTATGTTGACCATATGCAACTTTGCTCTGATTTTGATCAACGTATTAATTTAATCAATAATGAAGCATTTTAGACTGAATATAATCATAATATACAGTTTTTAAAATATTTCTTTTCTAAATATTTATTTTCTAGTTGTAGGTGGACACAATATTTTTATTTCATTTATATGTGACACTGAGGTTTTAACCCAGTGCTTCACATGTGCTAGATGATCACTCTACCACTTAGGCAAAATCCCAGTCTCTCATAATATACACATTGATGTCTATGTTTTTGTTCAAAATAGTGTTTTGATTCATCCATGTTTTTCTGTGAATAAACAGTTTACTTGCCGCAGCCCGACTGGCTGGGCAAAATAACGGGGGTGGGGGGGTGGGGGGTGGCGAACAACTTGTGTACATTGATACAGCAGGAGTGGGAGGGGTATATATACATTCCACATAGCTTACCTTAATTAACATAAACTAGATACAGCAGTCAACCAATAAGTAATCTCCACACTTAATAGCTCGCTGGCACCACCTCACAGACCACTCCCTCTGGCAAAATGACAGGCACCATCCTGGCTTGTTTATAGACCTTAACATTACTTATTTTATTTAATCTATTTATTTATTTTCTTTGCACCAGGGATGAAACCCAGGGCACTTTATCACTGAGTCACATCCCTAGCCCTTTTATCTCTTTAATTTTGGGACAAAGTCTCTCTAATTTTCTTAGGATGTTTCTAAGTGGCTGAGGCTGGATTTAAATTATGATCCTCCTGTCTCAGCCTCCCAAGCTGCTGGGATCACAGGCATCACTTTCATTATGATAATTTGACATTTTATGAATATGTAAAAAAAAGTGCTAAACATTTGGAAACTTTAATTGTAGGGAAATTTTTAAATGGAAACAAACACAGGTAGGATTGACTAGTTCTTTTGTTCTATTGTATATCTACAATAATATATGATATGATTCAAAATTACTAGAAGAAAGTAAATGTGATAAACAATGAGAAATAATAAGTATTTGAGGAGGCAAAATGCTAATTGCACCATTCTTATCAATATATGTGTCAAATTACTATATTGTACTACAATGATATACTTGTGTCAGACTGGAGTGGTAGCTCAGTGGTGGAGCACTTACCTTGTATGTGTGAGGCACTGTGTGCGATCCTCAGCACCACATAAAATAAATAAAGATATAGCAATTATCTACAACTAAACAAAGAAATTAAAAAAGATATATTTATAAACTAAATTTTAAAGTTATGAATAGTTGCACATATATACGTGGAAACATACTTTTATTTCCACTGAAAGTAGAAATGCTGAGTATTTTATTTTAAATATTTTAAAAACAGTTTTTTTGGTTAAAGTTTACACATCCAAATATTATACAATCTGAAAAGTTATTTATTTTAATGTAAATATTGAAAATCATGTAACCATCACAATTCAATCTATTACCTGAGGATATAACCTTAACTTTACTGTATTGATTGTAATTTTTCATCATGATAAAAAATATTTTAGTGAGATCTCTCCTCTTACAAATATATATGACATATATATGTAAATAACTGCCTGACCAAAACTAAAAATCCAGTAAAGAAGTGTCCAAACTTCCCCAAACCCTGGACCACACATTTTTTAATGATAGCCTTCTTACTAGGTTTTATTTACTATAATTATGATTTTGATAGTAATTATCATGATGATTCTTAATGTGTTACACTTTTTACACAATTTTTTTCATTTCTATGCATTTTGGAGTAAACATATTTTCTGATTTTTTTGACCATTTTCAATTGGGTTTTCATTTATTACTTGTTCTTGTGTTAGAACTCTACTTTGGATATTAACTCCTTATTTGAGAATATCTGGTTTGGGAAAATGCTAATATATCTGGTTTGAGAATCTATTCTACCACTCTGCTCCCTTTTCACTCTTGTATTCTTTGCTAAGCATGATCTTTGAGATTTGACAGAGTCTTGCTTCTCTATTTCTGTATTGTGGCTCATGCTTCTGCTATCATGTTTAAAAAAAAACAAATATGTATTAAATGTCTGGTCTCCCAGTGGTGCAACTGGTTGTTGGTGAGATCATTGGAAGGGTGAAGGTGTAGGTCCTTAGGTCATTGGGCCTGCCCATTAATTAGATTGTGTAACCCAACTGTGATCTCTATTTTTTTCTGGTTTGAGGTGTGAGCATTTTCTTGCACACATGGTCTCGCCAAAGTGTGCCACAATGCAGGGCCTTCTCCAGAACTGAGCAAGGAAGGCACCATGCTATTCAACACCAAAAACTAAGGTACATCAGTTATGTTTCTTTCTAAATTGGTTTCTTCAGGTATTTTGTGGTAGAATGGGCAACTGACTAATGTATGTCATTTCCCAGAAATCATTGTCAATATCATTGCTATTAAAATATTCAAGTATTGTTGTTTGTACCAGTTTTGGTTTCAGAACTTGCACAGAGTATTTTCCTTAAAGTTACTGAACTTGCATTTTATTTATATTTGTATATTAATGATTCAATTACATCAAATCTAGAATTAATGAGTTTGACTATTCTATTTGCATACTTGCATATATCAGGTTTTGATTGAATACACCTCTTTTGATGCCCTCTCTCTCTCTCTCTCTCTCATCCCATTATATTTTACAAATAATCTGTCTTTTTCTTCTTCTCATTGCCCTTCCTATAGTTTCCACAAGTGAGTGAATTTGTATGGTACAAATATTTTCATAACTAATTTTATGTGACACAGTAATATCTAATTCCAGCAATTGTTCTGCAAATGAGATGTTTCATTCTTCCTTATCACAAAATATAGGTCCATTGTGTGTATATAACAATTTTTTTCCTACATTTATCTTTTGAAATGCAACTATGTTGATTCCATATTTTATTGTGAATAGTACCACAATAAACATGGTTATGGAGGTATCTCATATGTATATCCCAAAGATACATACCAGGAGTATATATCCATATCTATATCTATATCTATATCTATATCTATCTACCTATATATATATATATATCTATATATATATCTATATCTATCTATCTATCTATCTATATATATATCTCCTAATGAAAGTTTAAAGTGCATTTACATAATTGAAGATCATGTTAAGCCCTCCTACCACACATACATTTTTTGGGCACCATAGCATCCATTTTTACTGCCCCTACCCCACCCCATCCTGTAGCCTAAAAAGTGGTCATGACCCTGGCCTTCTCAGGTAACCCACAGCCCCTCTACTGCCATCTAATGGAGAGCTACCCTTATGTGAATAACCCTGTCCTGAGCTCCCAGGATCCCTGGGTTTATTAAGGCCTTGGGCTCATACCCTGGTGCCTATCTTCCACCACTTTTAGCATTAGAAAGAGGTCTGGCTCACTTCAGGGAAGCTAAAACACACATTGGCACCCACCTGAGCCCAGCCTGGCCCAGAGCACAACCTGCCTTTCCCCATCTCCTTCTGACAGCATGAAGGTGGTACACTCTCTATTGCCCAGGGGACAAGGGCCACTAGTTTTATGCCACCACCAATTTTTGCCACCCTTAGCACACAGTATGGCCATTCAAAAATTTCTGTTGGCATTCATATCGCTCCTTTTGTGTGAAGACATATGGAGAGGGGCATCAAGGAGGAAAACTTCTGCCCCCACATTAGGCCAAGAAAAAGACCGAACAGACCCTGACACCAAACCAGCTTCTCTTCTAGTAATTCTTGGGCCTGGAACCCTGGAACCTGGAGAAAATTTCAGGACTGAGTGGGGAAGATAGCATAAGCATGGGAATGGCTTGGGCAGGTGAGGGAGAAAGAGTCAATGTTCACTGTATTCAAATGATGGACATTGTAGCTAAGATAAAGATTAGTTTCCAACTATAGGTAGATGCAAACTATTATTGAATTAAATAGTTTTTATTTAAGTGTCTTTACAAAAGTCTTTTTTTTATTTTCTTAAGTCACTTTGTTCTCAGGTTAGAGTATTAACAGCAGATGCTTCCAGTTCATGGGAAATATAATTTTTAAATAACAAAAAAAGAATTCTTTGAATGAATACTAATGCTGTTAATGGAGGAAAAAAAAAGATTTGTTGAGACACATAAGGAAAATTGACAATATTAAAATCATGTTTAGGATAGACTAGAAAGAAATCATAATTAATAAAAGAATAAGTGCAGGGCTGGGGATGTGGCTCAAGTGGTAGCGCGCTCGCCTGATGTGCGTGCGGCCCGGGTTCGATCCTCAGCACATACAAACAAAGATGTTGTGTCCGCCGAGAACTAAGAAAAAATAAATAAATGTTAAAATTCTCTCTCTCTCTCTATCCCCCTCTCTCTCACTCTCTCTTTAAAAAAAAAAAAAGAATAAGTGCAAATCATCCAGAAAGATTTTTAAAAATTTGAAAATGCCTTTCCCCCACAAGCCTGCAGAACTCTCATTGGATTTGGTAGAGAATAGCAGCATAAAATCTTTTAGGTTCTAAGGTGGAGACTAAAGAAAAAGAAAAATGTTGATAGCTTCAGAAGTTCTTTTCCTCCTTATGAGTTTTTTTTAATTAATATTATTTTTAATATTATTATTTCTAATTTGGTGGAGAGATACTGAAATACTTCGATGGCCCAGGGAGAATTACCCCACCTCTCCACCTCCTATGCCCTCCACCTATATTTCTTTTTTTTTTTTCTCAGTCCACCTTTGCCCCCTCCTCCTCCCAGTCCTTTCCCCAGTTGCAGGACTTGGCAGCAGTCACTGCCAGGGAGGAGGAGGGAGGGAGGGAGGGCCTGGCTCCTAGCCCCCTCCTCTGCTCCCAGCTCTCCCGTGGTCCATCTCTCTTAGCAAATGCTGAGATGCGAGGAGGAATGGAGCAGGAAGAGGAGGAAGAGGAGGAGTAGTGGAGGAGGAGTAGTGGAGGAGAAGGAGGACAGGAAGGAGTGGAGCAGGAGGAGGAGGAGGAGGGAGGATCTCCATTGAAATAAACAGCCAGGCACCAGTTATTAACAGGAGAACTTGGCGGCTGCAGCCTCAGCTACAGCTTCAGAAGAGAAGGTCAGCGCCCAGGGCAGCTGGCACCAGAACCGGTCACTGTGCCTTCCCCAGGGGCTGCGAGGGTGGATGGGAGGCAGGCGGCAGGCGGGGGCGCCGTGTCCCACCCCCGCTGTGACTGCCCGCCCGGAGCCCAGAGGAGCCCTGCATCCCTAGGGGGTTTTATTGGGTGCTAGCACCGCTGCGGGCTCCAGCATCTCAGGAGAGCTCCGGAGACAGTCTGTGAGCGCGAGGCAGGCCGAGGCTGCAGCCCGCAGCGCAGGCCAGAGGTGAGCCCGGAGGCCAGGCGGGGAGGCCCGGGCATAGGCGAGGGCCCCACTGGAGAAACGAGTGGCTGCCGCCCAGACCAGTGAGGGGGTCGGAGACAGCCTAGGCTCAGGCTCTCCCGAGGGCAGCCCGCTGAGCTGGGCAGGTGACTCCCTAGAACGTGCATTCTTTGAGGGAAACCTTTTGCGGCTTCAGCTTAGGTGGGAGATGGGTGAGGGGAGGCAGGACTCCAGAAGTGCTGGGGGTGTGTAAAGGTGAAGGGGAGTATCAGAGGCAGCCAGCGGGCTGAGTCTCTAGAAGGAGGAAGTGGAGAAGGAGGAGGAGGGGAGCCCCGGCTAGCAGGCGGTGGCGCTTGTCAGCACCAGGGTTGGGGACTAGTGAGGGGCGCCTCACATGGGGGCTGAAGGGAAGGAGCTGCAGTGGGCAGGGCAGCGGGGGCTCCAGCAGAGCTGGACAGGCCTCGGATTGGAGCGAGGGCGGGCAGAAGTGGGGGCGGGGAGCAGGGGGCTGGGCCGCGGAGGGGGTGGAGATCCAGGGGCGGGGCCGCAGTGGGGCCGGGGAGCCCGGGGGTCCAGCCTCAGAGGCGCTGAACTAACTTCCCGCTGATGTAACTTTCTGGGTGCTGGAGTCGCGCTGGGGCCAGCCAGGGCAGGAGGGGTCCACCCATATTTCAGCTCAAAATTGTATTTATGGAGTTCTTGATGTCTAAAAAAATTTTTTTATGAAAAGTACCAATTACTCTCAACATATCTTTTACTCATTGTAATTAAATTATTCCTTTGTACATGGAATAAAAAAATTATTAAATTTATTTGAAGACATCCGAATAACATTTGGTTATATAGTCTGCCTATTTTAATATGACTTGCAAAATTGAAAACTGCAGAGGAATTCTAAGTGAATAGAAAATTCTCTAAACTTTTTTAAGGACATTTATCTCAAAATGTGGTTTTAAAATTAGGCACTTCACCATCTGACACAATAAGACAAAGATAAGAAACCAAATAAAATACTAGCAAACTCTGACAGATACTCTCTTTCCAAATTTAGACTTATTAATCTTCACATGAGAGACTCAATTTTCTATAGAGGGCTTATTCTTTAATATACAAGACTCCCTCTCCTCCCCACTAAACTTACTTTGAAAATTACACTGGTTTATTATGGCTTCTGCCCAAGTTTCTTCCTTATGAACCATTGACATTTCTGCAAACCTCCTCTAAATATTCTTATCATCATTCTCTTATGCTTGCATTTCTGGAGACAGAATTGCTGTACTCTTTCATATGTATTTCTTAAAGGTAAAATCTTCAGAGTATTTGTTCGGGTATCAAAACTATTTTAATTTAAACTCATGGTAAAACAACTCTAAATACTCCTTTCTATGTTATTACATTTTCAAATTGAGGTTTTCTTCAGAGCATATTTTACTATTTGTGTTTCACAAAACAGACTCAGAAATTTCAGTCACTAAAAGCCATTTATTTACTGAGATATGTACAATTTTGATTTTTAATTTTGTGCAGCTACAATAATATTTATGATGCTTTCATGAACAAAAGTATATTACAAAAATAGATATATTTCACTATACCTTAATAAAAATGGACATGTGCATGTATTATTATTTAAATGTTTATTTTCACCTCTGAGTATATTTTACCTATACTATTATAAAATAAATCATATAAGATTTATTAATTTATGTTTATTTGTTTATACCATATTTGGTTATTATGTTATTATTATACACATATTGTTGGTTAACACATTCTTAAAAAGAAAATGCTATGTAATAACCATAGCAATGGTACATTAATTTTAAAGAGCTTTTTTTACCTACTCTTTTAATACATATTTTCTTTTATCTTCCTAAAACCTTCTAGAATGTGTAAATTTATAAATATATACATTGAAGAACAAGAGATTCTATGGCAATAAGTAATATATCAAAGTGACAAAACCTGATAAATTAACACTGTTTTCCTGAATGTCTCTAGTGCAGATAGTAAACAAAACATTAAAATAACTAAATAACTGTAATTGAAATGATTCAGCAAATGATTTGGCATGCCCATTTATGTCCTCAATTTTAATCAATCATATATTATATTTATTTCATAATATCTAGATTAATTTATTCCCTCATGATCATTATCTCTTCTTTGAGAAATAACCTCTAATAAAGATCCTCATTTGGCCTCAGAATGTGTGTACAATAAGGGGAAAAAAACCTCAGTGTTCTCCCCATTATATTCATAATATATTTTTCACATATACCCAAGGCTTTTCACATACTGGTCAGTCACACACAGCAAGCAATATGAAAGTTCATGAAGTTCTGCAGTATAACATTGTTATCTTTACAAGCTATTTCTTTTTTTTAAAGAGAGAGAGAATTTTTTAATATTTATTTTTTTTAGTTTTCAGTGGACACAACATCTTTATTTTATTTTTATGTGGTGCTGAGGATCGAACCCAGCACCCCATGCATGCCAGGCAAGTACTCTACTGCTTGAGCCACATCCCTAGCCCTCTTGCAAGCTATTTCTAAGACTTCCTTGTGCTTTTTGAAAATGTCAAGGAAAATAAATATGTCTTTTTAGACCCAGAACTTGAAATGACACTGGAATCAACAGATCAAGCTTATAAAGAGAGGAGTTATGTTGTCAAGGTGAAAGGGGTTGTGTGAGAATGGCCTTAGGCCTGAGCCTAAGCAACTCCTGTATTGCCAGATTCATGGGATCCCAATAGACTTCCAGGAGCTGAATCTGATGCAGTCACACAAGAGTGTTTATTATAAGCTTGAGCCTGGACTAACAACCATTTCAGATGCAGAGGTCCCAAGAGTAAGTCCTGACCCTTAGTTCAGTGAGGATTAATAAGATTTTTGGGGACACAGTATGCATCACAACATCACAAAGCCAATCATTTCACATTGCAGGAAAGTCAAACAACAACTCTTAACATTGATTAGCATATTCATTGGCAGGAACAACTTGGGTAAGTGTGATTGGTTAGTTCAAGTGGTGGATACATTTGAACCGATTGGTTTAGGCCATGACAGGTTGTAAGAGTGTACATGATAAACTTGCAGGGTTGTCTACTCATGTTACCAATCACCAAAACTACTGGGAAGTTCACCTGGCATTTCAGGTATTTTCCCTGACTCACACTGATTGTGGTTGCTAGGGGGTTGCTATGGGTCCTAACCTAGTGTAACTGAGTCAGGGTCACCTGGCATGGAAGATCTCTCCAGTTATTTACAGGTAACTCAGCAGGGTGGGTATGTGCCTAGGAGCACATACCAAGGACAAGGATAACTCACCCCTTTGGACTATCTTTGGTTTGAGGTAGAAGCTGGTTTCTCAAAAATGGAGTCACATCAGTTTCTCACTCCATTTAAAAAACTCCAGTTTGAAACCTGAGGTCATTATTAGAGGTCATTTAACACCAGGCACACCCACAGAGCCTCTAATATGGCCTCAGACAAATTACTTCTCTTTAACCTGATAAACTGAGTGAAGCCTCTGCAGGCTTTCCTCTCCTGATAAGAGTGAAAGGTGAGAATATCAGGATGGAGACCAACAGACCAGATGTTTCTGATCCCATGGTAAATGATGTCATGGAGAAATCTGGTGGCACCTAGTAAGAATTACAAGGGGTGGTCAAAAAAACCCCAAAATTTAGTATAAAAACATAGCTAATAAACAGGGATTCAGCCAGCCTAAACAAGGATGCATTTGAGCTGCAGAGCCTGATGAGGACCTGCACTGTCATCCCAGCACTTGCCATCATTCTCCTGATTCTCTGTGTGATCCTCACTGCTCTCAAACTCCCTGCCTTGTCTGGACCTTTGTGAGGGCTGCAACTTCTCCCTATGACCCTCTCCTCAACTGCTCATCCACTCCACACCAGAGAAAGCCTGTTTTGGTTTGGGACCTGATCACTGCCATCTGAGTGAGTGTGCATCTGCAGGACATAAAGCCTAAGGCTTGAGAGTTTTGAACTTAGCATTCAGAGGACATTGCTATCACTAGCCTGTCATGATTAAATGTGTTTTGCAATGCTCAGAATTAATCTAAAATTGTTTTCTGTGAATTAAACTAGAATTGCTTGCTGTTACTTGATTATCTCCATTGTAGTGCCTATCATTAAGGATTTTTGTTTTCTTCATTAAGAACCTATAGAGTAAAATTGTATTAATTTGAGTGAATAAAGAATTGAAAGGGGCAGAAGCATGTGGACATTCTTTATTTCTCCCCTTTACTGCATATGTAAAAAATTTTCCCCCTGGAGACAGTTGTTATTATTTTTAAGTATCAAATTAAGGAATTTTTATCACTAAAGATTATTTTTATCTTCAATTCTAAATGTTGATTTTATTTTTGACATTATATCTGTACTTTGACTGTTATTGTTACCGCTGTTTACTGGTAATGAGGCCTTGCTTCCCCAATGTTGAAGTATAACACTAGAGAAGTTCGCCAAGGCAAGTTTAGAGTGGAAAGTTGAAGCTTTATTAAAGGACACCAGAAAAGACATCTTCCTGGAGAAAGAAGGGGTCCCAATGGAATGGCACCCCCTTTCTCCACAGATTCCCTCTTCTCCATGGCTGATTTGGGGACCCTCAGCCAAAGAGTCTCTGCAAAAGGGATCAATGTAGATAAACGTCCCATTTTCATCTTGCTCTGTTTACTTGGCCACTGGCTGGGAAGATACCAGCTGGACACCTCTTTACTAGTTTTCACAAATGTATACAGTATAGTACTTTGAAGAAATGTGCAAACAAGGCCTCTGGCTTTGAGATGGGCTTCACAGAGATGTCTACATTTTTGAGATAAGTTACAAATGGGCTCCATGGTAACAGCTGCAGGGGGAGAAAAGCAAAGGGAGAAGAAGCTCTTCTATTCTCAGGTGTTGTCCTTGAAGGGTTAACTTGCCCAGAACAGTGAAAGAAAAAGCTGCTTTTATGTGAACTTCTGCAGACTGTGAACTTCTAAGCCCCTCTCCTTACATGCTGGGTATAAAACTCTGAAACTCCCTAAACCCAGGGTTCAGGAAATTGATTGATTACAAACAAATGCTGTGCCCTCTGAACCTGGCTGCAGTCAAATAAAACTGTTTCTTGCTATGTTAAGTGCCTTGCCTCCTTTGTCCCTAGAACAATCTGGGACATAATGCTGGAAGGAGTTCTGTCACGTGTGGTGAGTCAGGGTCTGAAGGAGAAAACACAAACTGGGCTGCTATTCCATACATCTTTCCCACTTGAGCATACCAACCTGATTCTGAGCATCACCCAAAAAACTCTCCCCACAACAAGATACCTTTACATATAAGGGTCTGATGGCTGCCCCATGTCAGTCACATGTCATTTTGAAGCCAATGGCAAATCCACATGGCCCCATCACAGACGTTTTATCACATACCTGCACTCCACTGCTCCAGGCCTAGTTTCCAGCAGAATTCAACTCAATGACATCTTTATTATACACCATTTTCATTAATTCCAGTCAATAAAGGCACTATCTGGTTCAGTCATGATGAGCAACAGGAGATCGGAAGGTTCTCCAGTGCTTTCTGGTCAAGGATGAAGTAGGTGGCACTGTGGGTTTCGATTCTTTCAGTAACCATTAAGTGGTGAGGATTATCCTTTCAATGAAAGCTCTGGACAACTCACTCAGGCAAGGCTTCTGAAAGAGTGGCCAAAAGGTCACAAAAAGCCAGGCCCATTGGGGTGTAAAATGTGAGGTCCATGTGTGTTTCCCTCTCAACTATGGCTGACAAGGCTTTCAAAGAAACTCATGTGACATCATGGCTGAGATTCCCAGTGCTGTGAAGAAAGCCACCCTGGGCTCAGATCTCAGTTTCCAAGGGTGCCTCTCATGCTTGGCCTCCTCAAATACCAACAGTCATCATGGCAATACTTCCTGAGGTCAGTTCCAGAACTCAGTCTCTAATGGGAATCACACTAGAGTTCATGCTGAGATTGACCCAGATATCTCTTCCAACCACTTCACAAATGACCACAATTCCAACAGAAACACTCCTACATGGCCCTCATCTTTTTCCATATAGACACTCATCATAACCGTCTCTCTGGAAGTTCCCATATGGGAGCAGTCCTAGATGGTGTCCAAAGTAAGCTCCCATGCCCCTCATTTGCCTAATATCATGGTGGCCTGGACACCCTTCCTGAGAACCAGGATAGATAAAATGGGCCTGAAGTTAATACTGCTCTGCTTCTCAAATTAGAGACCTACTGACTGTCGGGGATAGATTTTTTATGTGTCCCAGAGTCATGAAAAAAACCAACCACCCCTGTGCTAGCTACTGCAGGGCTTGGAACAACTCAGTTAACCCAAAGGATCCCTTTTCTCACTTCATGGAAGTCAGGAGCCTTACCAGAGGAAAGTGAAAGACTTCATCCAAAATTACTGTTCTTTTGGTCTTTTTAGTTTTGGATAGACTCATGGGATTTTTATATAGTTTCATGGGGTGCTGAGAGTCTAAGGCACAGCCTCACACAGGGCCAAAAGTTTGATTCAGACACATCCTTTTACAAAGCACTTTACCAAAGAGCCACAGGGAGGCCCCTTTATTTTCAATTTGAAACTGTTTTCTTGAGGCTTCACAAAGGGGTGGCCTCAGGCAAAGACTTTTCTGACATTCAGGGGAACAGAACAATAGGTAAGATAAAAGCCCTGGAGCAGACTTTTCCACAAGGTTAACTATAGGGCACTGACAGCTCTTGATCATGCTACTTGGGTCGCTATCTAGCCAAGCAGGGTTTTTCCACTCAGAGCCTTACTGTTCACACTGATTTCTGAGTTTTCTGAGATGCTTGGCATTCCCTTCAGCAATCAAGTCCATTGCCATGTCACAGAGCTTGAAGGTGGTACATATCTTGGACACAAAACCACAAGCCCCTTCTGGAGAGAGGCCAAAATTCAGGAAGAATACAGAAACTAAGGACCATAGTAGGTGTTGCCTATCTGCAAGGCAAGCAGCAGTCCATTCCTAAATTGGCCAGGATGAGTGCTGGAAAGCTTTCCATTACCCAGGAAACATTCACTGATACATTCTTTTTTCTACTTTCTATGACCACAGACACACTGGGATTCATCAACCTAGAAACACTCGCCTTGAGCAAAAGGACTCGCTAATAAACAGTCCACTCGAAACCAAACAATTTATATTTCCTCCATATTCTTAGAACATGAGACAAAACCACAAGAACACACACACACACACACACACACACACACACACACACACACACAAACACCGCCCTCCATCTTGAGTTGGTCTGTGTCTATCCAAAGTGTCTTCTGACTGGTGGGTGACACTGTGTTCCCCAGGGGTGGCCTGTCCTGTCTAGTTCTGGTCTCCTTGGACAACACTGTGAAGTTGTCAGGAACCAACAATGAGCCAGTACCTTATTTCTCAGGAAAGACCCCTCTTCAGAGCTTTCCTGGCATTTGGCCATCCCCACATCAGTAGGTGCCAAGGAAGAATGACTCTGTCCTTGGTAAATCCAAAAAAGTGAGCCCACTGGGAGTGGGGCTGGCTCTGGGTGCCTGGATACCTGGATTCAAAGTTAGAGAGTTACATCACCAAGGAAGTGAGGTGAGGTCACTTCCTTCAAGGAAGTGAATGAAGTCACTCCCTTAGCAACAACTTTGTCCTAACAGAGGTTTCCAAGGGTTCCATGAGATGGTGGCTGCCCCATCTTCATGTGATCTTTTTACAAGTTAGAAAGGTATACATACCATAGGCACCCATGATCAGCTATCCACAAAGGCCTGGTTTGGTCCATCTTGCCTTCATAGAGAAGAGAGAGGCTGATTCAGACAGATCCCTTCATGCTGACAGGTTGTTTGCATTGGAAGATGACTTTAGGCCTCTCAGATTCTACATAGGTGCCTACATCTTCTCCAGGGATCATTTCTGTATCTACCTTTGAGGTTCTCAGCAGGTGTAGGATATTCTACATACCTGAATTTCAAGATAAACTCTGTACCTGGTTATACATGAAATGAGATACAGAGAACAGAGTATGGTTAGGTTAATATCATGTTCAATTTGGGTTAGGAGTCATTCTGCTGGATGAATACTGGTATTGAGAAACTTTGATATTTATAAGAATGTAAGGTGAAATATAAGTATAAAAACAGAAATCTAGGTAAGATTTGAAGCACAGAGGACATTGGGCCCTTGACCTGGATACATAGTTTTGAATTATGTTCTGCACAGATGT
The DNA here is from genome assembly GCF_052094955.1 of Ictidomys tridecemlineatus. NCBI lineage: Eukaryota > Metazoa > Chordata > Mammalia > Rodentia > Sciuridae > Ictidomys > Ictidomys tridecemlineatus. The sequence continues at coordinate 64,621,914 of NC_135478.1, read as the reverse complement.
ATCATATTAATCAATATACAATGGCATAGAATCTGGTACGGATTATTGAATGTAGAACAGAAATCCTGAGAAATACAGTTAGTAGGTAGGATTTCAGTGTAGGTTTAGGAGGATGAGTGAGTTTAGTATTTGGACAAAAATTCCTTTTGCAATAGGGTTTCTGTTAGAGAGTGTATGTGAATGTCAGCACACTTGAAGAGTCAATCACAAGAATGGACTTCGGAAAATATGTAGAAAAATAGATATCAATATAGAAGTTAGGAAATAAGGCAAAGTGTAAAGTAAGTGATAGGATTAGAAATATTTTCAAATGCGGGCAGTTGAATATCTAATCTTAGAAGGAATCCAATATATAGTCACAAATAGGATTAAAATTGAAACACATTAGGCAATTTAGACATGGATGTTTTAGTTATCCAGGCTCTCATTAAAATTAGGCTTTGGTAGAATCATAACATAAGTGTGAGCTTTGCATTTTGTGTTCAGAAGATTACTTTGATGAAAGAGATAAGTAGATGAGGTGACATGAGTATTTCTTCCACAATGTCTGGGAGTATGTTTGGAACTCTTAAATTAGTATTTGGGGATACAAATAGGTATACTCTGTATCTATGAATATAGTAGACATGATACATGAATAGACCATATGGGGAATAAATAATATAACTGGTTCCAATATTAAATAATGGATCGAATTGATATTTTTAAATATACATGAAATCTGGTATTCACATACATACATTCATTCCCACTAGTTATACATCTTGTGCTAGTATTAGGGTTACTATTTATACTGACGTGTGTGTGAGTTTTTCTTTGAAAGAGATTATGGAAATAGAAAACTATGTGTTATGAAAGAAGTCTCATGAAAAAGCAAGTAAAGAAACATGGAGGAATACATGTGTTCTATCGCAGGAAGCAATTGAATGTGAATCATATGCATAAAAATATATGAACTCGTGGATGAAAGGATATATCCTATGAAGTATATATACTGAAGAGATCCTAAGATACCAATGTTGAATGAAAATTAATGTCAAAATAAACATCATGTCCCATATAAATATGCTTGCATTGATGTTAAACGGGGGTCAGTTACAGTAGAAATATTAGGATTAATACTCAATATTCACTGAAGTTAGTTTTGAGTACTAGGAAATGAATATCTATGTTAGGAAAATGAATATTTCTGAGAATGATCTTGTGAAAACTTGATTATAAATCCACATACATGAACATGAAAGAATCAAGGTAGTGTATCATATGACATATATATTTCATTTTGGGAAAAACAAGAAGAGTAATATATATATATATGGTCTGACCCAGGCTACAGAGAAAGGGAGTTAGGAAGTTACACAGTGTTAGCTTTGAAAATTCATGGAAAAGTATTAGAATGAAAAAATGACTAGTTTTATAACACATACCCTTGATAAAGCAAAAGGCAAGTCCAAGTATAAAACATGCCTCCTATAAACTGCCTGTACTTCTTTTCATTTAGGTTATTTTTCTCCATAATGTTAGGATTAGTAGTCAGAGTCTAGTAGGGTAAGGGTTAATGTCAGAGATTCAATATGTTGAATGGAAAATAGAAAAATGTATCCAATGTATGCAAATATGTGCTACACAAAAAACTTCCAACTGTCATCCAGAACAATGCCTTGATATTGACATTACCATCACCCCATGTAAGACACAATTAGAGCAGAAGAGGAAGAAAATCTGTGAATACATATCTGGAATGAAAAATCCTCAGGAGCTCACAACTGAAGGTGGCAGAGGAGATTACAAAAGTAGGAGAAAGTGTAGACATTCCACAAACATGGCGCTGTGCTATCCTAGTGACTTCTTGACAACCTGCCCCTGAGTTTTGGGCTCTTGAAATATATGTTCGTGTTAGAAGCATTAGCTTCCTTTATAGTGAGACCATCAAAGCTGGTCTGCATCTATGTGAACTGAAGGACATTGTTTAATATTTTCCAGTGAAATTGAGGCAGCAGAGCCAAATCTTTTCTTTGTAGATAAATGATGTCCACTGTGGGTTGAATGTTTCTCTGTGTGAATTGTGAAGCCATTGGGTCATCCTCCAATGGCTTTTCTTTCAGTTTCACTGGGAATTTGGTAGTTGCTTCATGAAATACAAGACTGTCAACTGGGAAACAGCACTGGAGGAAGTTCTGTCACATGTGGTGAGTCATGGTCTGAGGGAGAAAACACCAACTGGGTTGTTATCCCACACATCTTTTCCACTTGAGCATAGCAATCTGATTCTGAGCATCACCCCAAAACCACTTGCCACAACAAGATGCCTTTACATATAAGGGTCTGATGGCTGCCCCATGTCAGTCACATGTCATTTGGAAGCCAATGGCAGATCCACATGGCCCCACCACAAATGTTTTATCACATACCTGCACTCCACTGCTCCAGACCCAGTTCCCAGCAGAATCCAACTCAATGGAATCTCTGTTCTAAACCTTTTTTCATAAATTCCAGTCAATAAAGGCACTATCTGGTTTAGTCATGATGAGCAGCAAGAGATTCAAAGGTTCTCCAGTGCTTTCTGGTCATGGGAATTTCAAATATTTCATGCTATTGGTCTATCCATCATTCAAGGATGAAGTAGGTGGCACTATGGGTTTGATTCTTTCAGTAACCATTAAGTGGTGAGGATTATTCTTTCCAAGAAAGCTCTGGACAACACTCACAGGGAAGTCTTTTGAAAGAGTAGCCAAAAGGTCACAGGAATCCAGGCCCTTTGGGGTGCAAAATGTGAGGTCCATGTGTGTTTTGGCTCTCAACTATGGCTGACAAGGCTTTCACAAGAAAACCATGTGACATCATGGCTGAGATTCCCAGTGCAGTGGAGAAAGCCAACCTGGGCCTAGAACTCAGTTTCCAAGGGCACCTCTCATGCTTGGCCTCCTCAAATTCCAACACTATTCATGGAAATACTTCTCTGAGGTGAGCTCCAGAACTCAGTCTCTAATGGGAATCACAACAGAGTTCAAGCTGAGGTTAATCCAGTCATCTTTTCTAACCATCACAAAATGACCAAAATTCCAACAAAAACACTCCCACAAGGCCTTCAATTTTTTCCATATAGACATTCATCCTAACTTTCTGGCTGGAGGTTCCCGTACAGAGAGCAGTCCAAGATGGTGTCCAAAGTATGCTGCCATGAACTTCATTTGCCTAATGTCATGGTGGCCTGTATACCCTTCCTGAGAACCAGGATAGATAAAATGTGTCTGCAGTTAATACTGCCCTGCTTCTCAAATTAGAGGCCTACTGACTGTGGAGGGTAGAGTATGTGTTCTGGAGTCATGAACAAACCCAACCACCTCTGTAATAGCTACTGCAGGGCTTGGAAGAACTCATTTAACCCATAGGATCCATGTTCTCACTTCATGGAGTTCAGGAGTCTTTTTAAAATTTTTTTTGATATAAAGGTTTGTATTTTTCCTAATGATTACTTTTTGGATAATATTTACTTATGTTGTCCTTATTCTTTTTTTTTCTTTACTTAAAATTCTCCTATTTGTTTTCTCAGCTTGAAATAGTAATTTAGTGAGTTTTTACTCCAAAATGCTAATGACAAACTATTTCATTAGCTTTTACTACTATAACACTTTCTCCCTTCTCCTCTCATTTCCTTTTTAGTTGTACTATTTCTTTGTCAAGTACTGTTCCAAAGTACATGCTCCTCTTCCATCCGAACATTTTTAACTTTCACTACCCATTGTATTTGTCACAAATTCCTTTAGCAAAATGAGTAAACAGCTCCAAAGTATATTCTTCTTTAGGAATATATTGTGATATTATATATATATATATATGTGTGTGTGTGTGTGTGTGTGTGTGTGTGTGTGTGTGTGTGTGTGTATAGTATAGTCCTGGAGATTAAACCCAGGACACGTTACACTGAGCTATATCCCCAGTGCCTTTTTATTTTTCATTTTGGGATCAGGTTTTGCTAAATTGCTTAATATCTCACTAAGATGCTAAGGCTGCCCTGTAACTTATGATCTTTCTTCCTTAGCTTCCCAAAGTCCTTGGGATTCCTACTGTGTGCCAGTAATCTCCATATCCAGTTCTTAAGCATAACTTTTGTTCTCTTTCCAGAGTTTTTATTGGTGCATTGTGAATAATGATGGAAATTTGTTGTTATGCATTAATACCTGCACACAATATAACAATTTAATTTGGCCAATATCACCGTAAGCATAACTTTTTGAAGAAAATTTGACTAGATATGAAATCTTAGTCATTCTACCCTAGCATTTCTTGAAAACATTTATCCATTTCTTCAATTATCTTGATTTGTATATTGCTATCAAGAATTCCAGAGGTGAGCTGGTATTCTTTTCTTTTTAAGTGGCCTTTTAAGTCTGAAAAACCTGAAGAAAAAAAAATCAATCCTTGTAGTACACTAATTTTACTAGAATTTCAAAAAAAATTATTCAGTGTATGGAAGACATTTGTCAGTGTGTATAATCATGTCTTCTTTTATTTCTGGGATATTTTCTTAGATCCTCATTTTAAATTGTAGTTTACTTCCATCATCACATTTATTGTTGTTCTTGTTTTTGGACTCCAATTACAACAGTCCCTTTCTCCATGATTGTCTGCATTGCTCTTGATCATTCTATTCTTTCAGCTTTTTTGTTCTCATTACTATTTTTTTTGCTTTTATCAAATGTACCTACTTTTCTGTGGGCACATTGTAATGAATCTGAATTATTGATATGGTTATTCTTTTCTTAAATTACTTCCTTAGTTTGGTCAGCTCTTACTTTTAATTTTTCAAATAATTTGATCCAATTAGTTATACATGACAGCCGAATGCATTATGACTCATTATATACAAATGAAGCACAACTTTCTATTTCTTTGGCTATACAGGATGCAGTGTCACACCATTCATGCAATCATACATGTACACAGGATAATAATGTCCATTTCACTCACCATCTTTCCACCCTAATACCCACTCCGATACCCTCACACCAATCTGCTCAATCCAAAGTTCTTCCAATCTTCCCTTGCCTCCCCATCCCATTAGGGAGCAGCATCAACATATCAGAGAGATAATTTGGCATTTGATTTTTGGGGACTGGCTTATTTCACTTAGCATAATATTTTCCAACTCCATTCATTTATCTGAAAATGCCATAATTCACTCTCCTTTAAGGCTGAATAATATTCCATCATGTGTGTGTATGTGTGTGTGTGTGTGTGTGTGTGTGTGTGTGTGTATTCATATATTCATTCTACACTTTTTTTATTGATTCATTTATTGAAGGGCATCTCTGTTGGTTCCATCTCTGTTGGTTCCATAGTTTAGCTATTGTTATTGAGCTGATACAAATGTTGATGTGGTTGTGTCACTGCAGTATGTTGATTTTAAGTCCTTTGGGTACAGACTGAGGAGTGGGATAGCTGGATAAATGGTGCTTCTATTCCAAGTTTTCTAGGGAATCTCCATACTGCTTTCCAGAATGGTTGCACTAATTTGCAATCACACCAGCAATCCCCACTTCCTTTCCAACACTTATTGTTGCTATTATTCTTGATAATTGTCATTCTTACTAGAGAGATGAAATATTAGAGAAATACAAATCAAAATTGCTCTAATTGCTAGAGATGTTGAACATTTTTTCATATATTTGTTATAGATTATATATATTCTTCCTTAATTATCTGTTCAGTTCCTTAGTCCATTTACTGATTCAGTTATTTGGTTTTCTATAAGAGTCTGTTTTGAATCTTATGGTTTGTGTGTATATTCACAGCTTGTCTAATTAATAACTGAGCATTTTCCTGTTTCATTGGCTCTTTATCATCAAATTCTTTCTCTTTTTTTCTTGCATACAAAACCTCTGGTTAGTACCTCCTATTTCTATGCTGCAACTTGATCTCATAGAGGTACTATTCTCCTCAAAAGTGACACATTCTCTGGTCCAAAGCACATTAATTTAATTGCACTCTTTATCACTCTGATAAAGAGTGCAATTAAATTAATTTTAATTTAATTGCACTCTTTATCAGATTTCTTCATAATCAGCCTCACACAGCACTGACTGACACTCAAATTGCATCCACAGTGGTATTCCCCTCTCATCCTCCTTTCCTCTGTTCAATCTTTGATAATTCTCTGCTTTCTTGAAAGGTTCAGAACATTGTTCTTATTTTGAATGTTGATTTACTCAATTTGTATGAGTTGAAACTTGCAGTAATCTCCCCCTAGTTATGTCTAAACATAAGCTATGGCTAATGCTATTTCCTTTTCTCTTTCTCCGTGGTTTCTTGGAGGCTTTGTGAAAAGACATGACTTTGGGATTCAGCCATTATCTTAGAAGAATCATGAAATTCCAAGTAATACAGCATTAGTACTCAATTAAAATGAAGGCAATTAAAAATATTTTATTAGAAGAATTATTAGAGAGTCAGAATGTTAGTTGATTTACATTTCAAACTATAAGAAGAAGTGAAAGATCTAACATTTTGTGTTACTTCGAAAGAAGTTTGAATACAAAATTAGCTTAAAATAATCACTTTTTCCACAACTCAACAGATGAATGCATAAATAAACATATGTGATTTTGGAAATTGTGCCAATATCTTAATATCATAACAACCAATAGATCAAAAAGGTACAAAATGTTGTCCCTATTCAGTGGATTATCAAATAGTATCTATTAAAACATTTGCTCTCAGTGTATGATAGTAGACATATATCACAAAACTTCCCATCACCACATAGAAAATATGGTAATTTATAAATGTACTTACAATATAAAAATATACATTATATTTTAAATATTTTTTAAAATATTAAATATAAACTACAAGTAAAACATTATATTTAAGCCAAGGAACATTATTTCTTTTCATCTTTTCTAAAATATTAGATTAATAGTGATGAATTGTTGATATTTCCTAGTTACTGTTGCTAAAGTCTTGATACATAATTTCCACCTCATAATCTGTCCCTTTCCCCTATTCCAACTTTGAAAAATAACATACTCTGACCATACTTTGTTTTCTCATTTCCAAGACTCTACTAATGGAATTCCTCCTTTCCAGAAAATTAGTTTGGGACTGGCTTATTTCACTTAGCATGATATTTTCCAACTCCATTCATTTATTGTTTCTCATTTCCTTGTAAAGTCTCATTTATCCACATTATTTTTATTTATTTTTTTTCCATAGAAATATCTTTTATATCTAATCTCTAGAGCTCTAAAGTTTTATTTCTCTACAAGAATCTTAAGGCTAACTGTAGGATATATAATCAGCTTTGCATTACTATAATTAAATGCCTGAGACAATCCTATACCACCAGAAGACTGCTAGAGTTGATAAACTAATTTGGCAAAGTAGCAGATTACAAAAATCACAAACAAAGATCAACAGCTTTCCTATATATCAACAATGAATTTGCTGAGAAATAAATCAGGAAAACAATTCTATTAACAATAGCCTTTAAAAAATCATAGGAATAAATCTAACCAAGGAGGTGAAAGAACTTGACAATGAAAACTATCGAATATTGTACAAAGAATTTTAAGAAGAACTCAGACAATGGAAAGACTTCTCAAGTTCATGGATTGGCAGAAATAATAACATCAACATGGTCATACTATCAAAACATGTAACAACAAATATGTAAAATATATATGTAACAACAAATATCAACATTATGTACCATTTTAATGTGTGTATATGTATGTATGTATATATATATATATATATATATATATATATATATATATATATATATATATATATATATTCCAAAGCAATCCCTCATCAAAATAACAATGATATTTTCATAGAACTATTAAAAAGTCCTAAAATTCATTTTAAAGGAAAGAAGACACCCAGGATAGTCAAATCAATTTTAAGCCCCCCCCAAAAAAAAAGCAATAATAGAGGCATCACAAAACCTTCAAATTATACTATAGAGCTATAGTAACAAAAATAGCATGGAACTTGCATAAATACAGACATATATACTAATGGTACAGAATAGAAGACAAAGAGACAAACCCATGCATCTTGTTATCTAACCCTTGACAGAGATGCCAAAAAACATACACTGGAGAAAATACAGCCTATTAAACAAATAGTGCTAGAAAACCTGGTTATCCATATGTAGAAGAATGAGAACTAGGAATCAAATCAGAAATGATACAACCCATAGAGGAAAACATTGGTTCAAAACTCCAGCGTGTAGAAACAGGCAATGACTTTCTCAATAGGACCCTTAAAGCTCAGGAAATACTTTTAAGAGTTAATAAATGAGATGGCATCAAATTAAAAAGCTCTGCATAGTAAAGGAATCAGTTCAGAATTTGAAGAAGTAACCTATAGAAAGGAAGAAAAGTCTTTGCTAGCTACTCTTCTGAAAGAAGTTGAATATCTAGAATATATGAAGAACTCAAAAAACTTTACACCAAAAACTGAAGTAATCCGATTAATAAATGGGAATGAATTAAACAGATACTTCTCAAAAGAAAAAATACAAATGATCAAGGAATATAGAAAAAAGTGTTCAGCATCATTAGCAATCAGAGAAAATGAAAATCATAACTGCACTGAGATTTCATCTCATGCCAGTCATAATGGAAGTCATCAAAAATACAAATAACAATAGATGATGAAGAGAATATGGAGAAAGGGAACATGTTTACACTGTTGGTTGGATTATAAATTAGTACAACTAGTATGGAATCAATATAGAGGTTCCTCAAAAGAATAGGCATAGAACCACCATATGACCCAGCTATACATCTTCTTCATATTTATCCTGAAGTATTAAAGTGATTATACTATAGTGATACATGCATACCCAGCTTATAGCAGCACATTACACAATACCCAAACTATGGAACTAGCCTAGATTTTCATCAATGGATAAATGGATCAAGAAAATGTTTTATATAATCACCATGGAGTTTTATTCAGTCATACAGAAAAATGAAATTACATCATTTGCAGCAAAATGGATGAATGTAAAGGCAATCATGTTAAATGAAATAAGTCAAAATCAGAAGGTTATGGGTGGTATGTTCTCTCTCATTTCTCTAGAGGGAGCTAGAAAGGAAAAAGGAAAAGAAAGATGGGGGTGGATCTCAAAAAAATTGAAGGTACATCAGCAGAGGAAATTGACCAACAGGTGGGATGTGAAAAGTACGTGAGTTGGAGGGGGAAAGTACTAGGGTGTGATATTGGCCAAATTATATTATTATATTGTGTGCATTTATGAATATGTAACAACAAATGCCACCATTATGTACCACTATAATGCACCAATATAAATGTGGGGAAAATCTATTTTTCACATCTAATTTCTACAACTCTAAATTTTTGTTTCTCCACAAGACACTTGAGACTAACTGAAGACTACAACGTCAGACTACAGCTTTTCATTGCTGTAATGAAATGCCTGAGGCAACTTATAAAAAAGAAAAGGTTTATTTACCTCAAAATCCTGGAGTTTCCAGTCCAAGAAAGTTTGGCTCTGTCACTTTGGGCCATTAGTGGGGATACCAGATGGTAATGGTGCAAGTCACATGACAGAGTAAACTTCTCACATCAGGAGCCCCAAAACAGAGAAAAATGAATTTGGGATCCCACAGTCCCCTTTGAGGGCATACTCCCAGTGATCTAAAGACCTCCTAAAAGTGTACAGACCTCCAAAAAGTCCACAGAACCACCTAAACGAACATCTCTGAGACCAAGACTTTAACACGTGGATCTTTGGGAGATAGGTTTAGACTGTAATAAGTTAATATAAAATCTTCTTAAAGATAATCTCAGTATCAGGTTTTATGTTAGTTTATTAATCAATATTGCAAAAAAAAATCTAATAAAGAAAAATCGATCATTTAATGGTTACCATAAATCATGAAACTCCCTTAAAAATTTCACAAACTTAAAGTAAGACTTGTGGGAAGTCACAGAGATGTCAATAGTGGCTCACTACAAACCTTGAAGTTATAGCACCATATTTCATAGTAGTGGTCAGCATCAATAATTAATTTATTAGCTATTTTAAAATATTATCTGTACTGTGAAATTGAAGATATTCTTTAATGTTCTGACAAAAGCCACATCCATCCCTTGAGCTGTGTTACTACCTTTTATTTTAAAAAAATTTTAAGTTGTAGATGAACACAATATCCTTATTTATTTATTTTTATGTGGTGCTGAGGATCAAACCCAATGCCTCATGTGTGCAAGGCAAGTGTTCTACTACTGAGCCACAACCACAGCAAGAGTTACTACCTCTTTCCATCTCCTCCTTTCCCCACTCTTACCCTATCCTCACCAAATAACTCAAAGGCCAGTATAGATATTGAGATAGTTGTTTCCATCCTTCTTCTGACAGTGTCATAGAGCTAGCACACTTTCATTCTCTTCTCTTCTATGCATGACATACACTTCTTTTTATATTGCTTTCACCAACTTTTCACACTCAGTTTCCTTACTGGAGTTCTATCAAGACACATCCCAATAATTTTACACCTGAAATTGTGTAAGCATGTAATATACATAATGTGAGATGGGAAAGAGTAAGAACATTGTCTAAACTTTTCTAAATGGAAGTTAAAAACTAAGGGTTATAGAAAAAATTCTGTTTATATCAACAAACATCAAAAATTCAAATGCTTCACACCAAGAAGGAAATCAAAGATCAGGGAATCTGGGATCATAGAATGAGAATAAAACTTAAGAGACTTTCCCGCTTTCCAATAGTTTAATTCTGATTTACCTATTTTACAAATGTAACCACCATATTTCCCAAGTACTAAATAAAAAATATCTGAGAGGTGGTATCAGGTGAGGAAAAAAAATCCTTGCTCTCCTGTGTGGTTTTGCAATGCTGTGTCCACTCTATCATAATGGCCATGTTAGTTTAAGAATTAATTAGGTACAAATAATATTTTAATAAATTTTAACCTACTAGTATTAGCTGAACTGTGAGTAATTTGATAGGAAAAATAAAATGGTAAAATAAGAACTATTCCATCAAATATACTAAAAATATAAAGATCATATTAATAAAAAATCAATTTAAAAACTATTTAAAAAACAGGCTAGAAGCATGACTCATTGATAAAGCACTTGCCTAGCATATTTGAGGTCTTGGGTTTGATTCCAAGAACTGCAAAAAGAAAAAAAAATGAAATATAATATGATCAAGGGACTATGATGTTCATTAAGAAAAAGGTAAAATAGATAATACAACAACATGGGCAAAAAGCAAATATCTGAACAAAAATGTTTCGGTGGTTATAATTAGTAACATTATCTAAACTAAATATAATCAAAACTCAACATCTGAGATATAAAGTACTTTAACCCTTGATATAAATACATAAAAATTAGGACTTCCTCATTTTGAAACATTTTAAGAAATTATGGGGCCTTTGTGTGACTTAATGATAAGACATTTGTCTAGTATGTTTTGGAGTCAATCACCAGTACCATACACATACACAAAATCTTCACAGAAAGATGTAACAGGGTTAATATGAACTTTGGATATGAGTATAATGAAGACAAATATAATTAGAAAATTGTTGATTTTTATATTTAATATTAAAAATGAAAGACTTACAAAAAGCACAAAGACTTACGTTACTAGCAATAATTCAATCATAGTGTATATTTTCATTGAGAGAAGGATTGTTAAAGCAAATAACATTAGCTTTATCATCTCAGAACTAAATGCTAAATAGCATTATATTTAATGAATATAATATATATTTAGTTCACAGTTTAATCATATCAACTCAAAGAACACTATTGTTTTGGATATTTTCCTAATGTCAAAGATTACTAGCTAGAATTTTAAAGTCTTATTTGTTAAAAACCTTTGAAGCATTTGAACATTCATTTTATCAACTTAGAATATCTTATATTTTAAAAAGTGGTTATATAAAATTTGTTGCAGATATAAAGAAATGTAAGGACAAGGAAATCAAAAAAAGAAAAGTCTCTTTCATCCCATGTAATGCAACTTCTGCAAAATGAAAACAATAGAACTGTTTTCTGTGAATATTACAGTTACTTTTAAGTAAGTGATTCTTATAAATAAAACTACTGGTGAAATAAATTATCAAAACAAGTAACCTTCTACCAAATATTGCCATGACACCATGCACTGTGGAGTGTTTCTTTAATTATTATTCTTTGGGCAGAAGAATGAAATGCCATACTTTAAAAGGGGAAAAGAGTGCTGTAGTTTTTTTCTTAATACTACAGTGGGAACTCATGAATCACACTATGCTTAAGTCTGTTATTGACAATATGTGCAAAGCTGATACTTTCTCTCAGATTGAGGCCACTTAAGCAGGGACTATTGATACTTTTTATTAATCTACAAGAAAGTATTTGTTGTCTAACATTAGAAAAAGCCTAGAATAGAAGGAAAATATACACTAAAATAACATTTCTAAGCAAAGTCTATTAAATACTGCAAAATCTATGAGAAATTAAACAAATACAACATTAAATTACAAATGACATGAGTGTATCAAATCTTGGATAAATTGGGTTATGGTAGTGGTTTTTAAAACTTCACTTTGAAGCAGTTTTCTAGTGTTGTGTATGTGTACATGATAGCACTTCCTGAGCTTCCTTTCATAACACCTTGGTGACACTCCCCAATCTGAAACCAAACATGAACTAAGCACTCTAATAGATGAATATTCCCTGTTAGAAGAAGTTCCCTGGAACTTTTCAAGCCTCCAAACTCACCTTTCTCTTCCATGTTCTTGTTAAATTTTGTAAGCACTCATTTTTATTATTGTACATTTAGCAATGTTAATAAAATCTCACATATATTACATAGATTCTAAACACAGAGATCACAATTATTTTTTGTTTGTTTGTTTGTTTGTTTGTTTGTAAGATAAAACTCTCTTCAAATAAAAACCCAAGGTCCAATACTGGAATGATGTGAGACCATGGATTAATCATTACTCCTTGGACAGATAATTGGGTCAAATTTGTTTCTAGGCATGATCTGACCTTGTTCTCTCAGTTCCCTCACACCTGAGTTCCAGCCAGTCACTGATTACCTCCATTTCCTAAAAAGAATAAATTTTCTGTCTTTGAAGAGCACTTTTATATTTGAGAGCAGTTGGCTTCAAGTTTTCGTTTACAGTCATTCTTCCATGTCTTTATTACCCCAGGATTACCAAGAATACAGCTCCCCATATGCTGATCCTACTGTATCAAAATCAAACAATGCAGGAGTGAGGAGAGAATTCACAAAATATAATGCCAGAGTGGAGCCTTATATTCTGGACCTGGAAAATCAGAATGAATATTGACTATTGTCTATAATAAACTATTTTAAATTAGAATGTTTTAATATGGTTTCAATTTGCAAGTGCTAAGCTAAAGATTTTCATTTGTAGTTAAGTAAAAGGACAGCTTTATTTAATGAGTGATGAGTTTGAAAATTGTCATGAGATTTGTAATTTAAAACCACTGAGGAGCCACTTTAAGGAATTTCAAACTATATTAATAAGAAGAAACATGGGACATAAAGGACCCAATATTACTTAATCTGACAATTGTTCAACTAAAAAGACATGAGTTGCTGTAAAAGATCAGGAAAGACTACCATGCCTAAGTTGATGGTGATCAAAGGAATTACCTTTAAATATATTATGACAATTTTTCAATTAAAGATCAGCAGTAGACATTTATTATTGTGAAAATAATTTGAACAGATTTAGAAATACTAAATAAATGATAAGAATATTCCCTGAAAGTTTTGGATATGTATCATTACCTTACTGATTTTTTGTTTGATATTTTCAAATATTCATTGATATATTTGATTCTTTTGGTCAGCCTTTTCAACACTGTAACCAAAAAGACATGAGAAGAACAATTTTAGACAAGGAAAAGTTTATTTGGGGGTTCCGAGGTCTCAGTCCAGAGATGGCTGGCTCCATTTCACAGGACCTGAGTTAAGTCAGGACATCATGGAGGAAAGACATAGCAGAGAAAAGCAGACTAGGACAATCAGGCATGGCATCAGAAAACAGACAGAGAAGGACTCCCCTTACCACAGACAAAATATATACCCCAAAGGCAAACCTCTAGTGACCCACCTCTGGGTACACCCTACCTGCCTAGAGTTACTACCTAATTGATCCCTATCAGGGGATTAATGCGCTAATTTAATTAAGGCTTTCATAGCCCAGTCATCTCACCTCTAAACTTTCTCACATTGTCTCACACATAAGCTTCGGGGGATATTTTACATTTAAATCATAACATTGACCATCAAAAAAGTCTTGAGAAATAGAAAGAAACCTGAAATTTGACTGCGATATCTCGAGTTTAGACTACTAAAAATGAAACATGCCCATTTTATTTTTAGTATTTCCCAACATGCTGCAATTTAGACTAAATTATATGAATGCTATGGATATAAATTCCTACTTTATATAAGAGGAAAACAAAGTTCTTATAAGAGTAATAGATAATAGAACTGGCATTGGGTTGGGGATGTGGCTCAAGCGGTAGCGCGATCGCCTGGCATGCGTGCAGTCCAGGTTCGATCCTCAGCACCACATACCAACAAAGATGTTGTGTCTGCCGAGAACTAAAAAATAAATATTAAAAATTCTCTCTCTCTCTCTCCTCTCTCTCTCTCTCTCTCTCTCTCTCTCTCTCTCTCTAAAAAAGAAAAAAAGAAAAAAAAAAAGAACTGGCATTGACCAGGAAGCTTCTGATCCTCCATTTTCAAGGGTATGTTCTTCCAAAAAACAGGGCTAGATAATGTCTAACATGTATTTTTATTTTTAAATAGATTTTTTTCCTAACAGAATGACTACTAACTGGTAACCAAGTTTCAAGACTTGTAAAAGTATATAAACAGTTACTACGACAAAAAAGAAATTCATATTTCAAGATTCAATTTGTTACAGTTGATTAAAAATAGAAAATAGAAGGTATGATAAATTAGAAATGACCAAAAAGAGTCCTTGAGACTCTTCCCCAAAAGAAGTGGCTCTATGTTCACTCAACTTGAATCTGTCTGGGTTTTGTGAGTGTTCTCATTAATAGAATATACTGGATGTATACTCAAGTCAGTTTCCAGCCCAAGGCCTTAGAAGTTTCTCTTGAATTCTTTGTCTCTTGAAATACTTTGGGAACTTTGAATTGCAATGTTAATCCATCTACTAGAAGAACTCAGTGCTAAGATAAATGTGTTATCTTCAAAAGTCTCAGAGAACTCAGACGAGACCAGGAGTCAAATCAAAGACTTAGGGACCAGGCATGTTTTTAAAGTAATATTGACTTTGCGGACTATCCCATCTACCAGATGGATCTCAGAAAATGGCACTGTTCAACATCATAAAGAGAAGTATGAGCTATATAAGCCCTATCAAATTAGTGAGTCAGAAAATCATGAAATATAATAAATCATATCTTGTTATAAGCATCTAAGTCCTAGGGTAATTTTTTTTATTTAGAAATAGATAACTAGGACAAAATTTGATACTGTAAATGTGTTGCTATTATAAAAAAAGTTTTTAAAACAGAATATTTGAAACTCAAGTTGTATGGTGGACAGGAACTGGATGGAACTATTAATGAACCTTTGAATGGCCTTAGGGAGACTACTGGAACATTATGGATGATGAGGAAAACTTTATGAAAGGCCAATATAAAGTACAGTTGAGTTATATACAGAGAGATCAGCTAGCAAAACTATTGTTTACAATAGTATGGAAAACATAAAAGAACTTTGTGATCGATCTCAGAAACTTTGCTAAGATTTGCAGGCTCAAATTTTTCTAACATCCTATGACAAACTGAAAGATTAAAGAGCCAAACTGCTGAAAAACTCCTGGAAAAAAATACAAAGATCTCAGGACATATTTTCCAAACTAAAAAGTAAGAAATAGTCTAAGAGAACATGTCACATGCAGGTCCCTCTCAGTAATGCATGGTCTGAGGGTGAAAATGAAGCCAAGAGTGAACGTGTAAAACCCTTTTTAAGGCCTCAGCAAGACTAAAGGTGTTTTTTCATGTTTTCTTTCATTTGGACCAAATGTCTACTAAGGACAAAAAGAAAAAAAAATCTTCTTAGGAAAAACTTGTAGAATATATTTGTTAAAATAGTAGGCTTACAAAAATTTTGAGGTCATTTTTTTAACTTCACAGAGTGCTCTAAGTATAGAAAAATCTATTTTGAAAATATTTGTGGGTGTAGTGTTGTTTGTTGGAATGAATTGTAAATTAATACACAAAAAGTTTACAAAGCTTTTTAAAGATTTGTACCAGTTGGACTGGAAAAATATAGTTACATTACAGAATGAAAAAGGCAGTTGGGTATCTAATTTTCTGTAGATAAAAATAAAGCTGAGAAAACTACTCAGCTACAAACATAAACCGTGTTTTATAGAATGGAAAGATTAATCCAATGTCCCAGATGAGAATCATATCCTTCAACAGCACTGGACTCCAATAATTAAAATGGCCACATGTACCTGACTAGATTTCACAATTGCTATGGGCCATACATCACCATATGCTTTGCGTTTTTCCCCCTCCTTTTGTAACAAACATGTCTATTGCTGTTTTTAATGACTATATCATCATTGTATATTGTGTGTGAGGAAGAAAAAAGATAATTTAGCTCTTAATCACATGTTAAGCTCCAGAGAAGCCATAAATAAAGCTGTTTAATACATACCAGTCCTCATTTCAGGTGGAATAAAATTTTGAAACTCATAATAATACTGAAAGAGGATGAGACAGTGAGATTTAGAAGTGAGTATATTTTCCATGCAGAACAAATATAAATTGTTTACAATTCAAGGCAAACCATCATGGGTAAAGATGGCTGAATATTTGAAATATCTCTCATGATAAGTGTGGACCTATCATCCTTCTCTTTGAATTAAGAGGACTGTATTATTGCTTTAACCAATATAATTCAAAAGAAATGACACTAGGCCTATTTAAACTCAGAAAACTCCTTCAACTCAATAAAATTAAAAAATGTGCACAAATAGTCTACAGCAAGTATATTGTATCTAGTAGTGAACAGATTAGACATTTTCCCTCTATGATTGGGAACAAGACAATGATGTCGTGTCTTACTATTTCTATTCAAGATCACACTGAAAATTCTAGTTAGTATAATAAGAAAACAAAAAAAACAATAATTATACATTTTACAAAGTAAGAAATAAAATAACAATTTCCACATTGAAAACTCCTAAAGAACCAGCAAAAAAATTAAAATGGAACTGATTAATAAGTAAACCAATTTCTCAGAATCCAAAGTCAATCACAGGCTAATTATTACTTTCTTATAAGCCAACAATAAATACTTAATATAAGAAATCACAAAACAATATCATATCCAATATCACCATAAAAAGCAATACATTGGTACAAACTGAAGAAAAACTACATTTACGGTTTGTATGTAAAAACTATAAAACACTGATAACTTATATCAAAGAATGTCTAAAAATTTAAAGATATTCCTGATCATGGATTAAAAGACTCGATATTATTAAATTATCAATTCTTCAAAATTTTATTTTTAAATTTATCTGAATCTTTCTCAAAACTCATGCAACTTCTTTTGGAGATATCAACAAACTGATTTTAAACCTTAAATACAGAATCAAAAGACCCAGAGTTACCAATAAATTACTGTAGAAGAAAAATAGTAATAACTAATTCATTGATTTCAAGACCTACTTTAAAGCTAAAATAAATCCATAAATACGTATGCAATATAGGTATATACAGTAAGGTAAAAGAATATACAACCTAGAAATAGACTCTCAAAAGTAGTCAACTAATTTTCTTTGAAAGAATGTGTTTCATTATGTTGTCCAGGCCACTTCTGAGCTGCTCAACTCATGTGATCTTCCTGTGTCTGCCACCTGAGTAGGTGGGAATACAGGCATTTGCCACCTGTGTCTGGCTCATCTATTTTTTTTCATAAAGTCTTAAAAACAATTCAATGAAGATATGATAGACTTTGCAACAAAATGCACTGAAAGAATTGAATATCCATTAAAAATAAAATAACACAGATGCTATACCTTCCAATAAATTTACCTAAAAATGGATTTTAGATATCAATGAAAAACTAAAAAAACACAAACAAAACTTTTAAAAAAATTACTAGAGGAGAATATTGGAGAAAATTATGACCTTTCATTTAGTGATGAGTTCATAAAATAAATATAATATAAAATCATAATCAATTAATAAATAATAAATTAGACTTCTTAAATGAAAACTAAAAGTTCTGCTCTGAAAACACACTGGTAAGAGAACAAAAATGGGGCTGGGTTTTAGTTTGGCAGCACCACATTTGACTAGTACACACAAAGCTTTGAGTTCAATTCCTAGCACTGCAAAAGGGAAAGAGGGGAAAAAAACACCCAAGACAGAAACTGAGAGAAAATATTTGCAAAACATATATCTGATACCAGATTTATATTCAAAATATTTGAGGGTCTCTTAAAGTTCAACAGTAGGAAAAAAGTAAGCCAATTAAAAATGAACAAAAATGTGAAAGGATATATAGGTAGCAAGCAAGAATATGAAAAGATGCTTAATATAATTTGTATTTAAGAAAATGAAAATTAAAACAACAATAAGAAACTACTAAACACCTAGTAAATGACTTAAATCCAACATTCTAACTCCAAGTATATATGCCAAAATATATTCTCCTATCATGAATATCTAAAAAGCACAAATAAAGTAAATTAATTAATTTATAAAAATCCAGTATTCTAAAATTATCAATTCCTGAAGACCTACAGGAA
Organism: Ictidomys tridecemlineatus; assembly: GCF_052094955.1. NCBI lineage: Eukaryota > Metazoa > Chordata > Mammalia > Rodentia > Sciuridae > Ictidomys > Ictidomys tridecemlineatus. The sequence goes on along the minus strand of NC_135478.1, from coordinate 64,603,066 downwards.
CACTTACTTGTTGCCAATGAGGATGCAAAATACTACAGTCACTTTGGAAGACAATTTGGCAGTTTTATACAAAGCTAAACACAGTTTTATTACCTGATCCAGAAATCACATGCTTAGGTGTTTACCTGATGAATCTGAAAACTCACATACACATAAGAACATGCATGTGAACATTTGTAATGGATTTATTCATAATCACATAACTGGAAGCAACCAAGAGGAGCTTCATTGGGGGTATATAAACTATTTGGATACATTCATACAATGAAATACTATTGCTATGGTCTGAGTGCCTTTCCAAAACTCATATTTTTCAATTTTAACCCTGAATTTATTGTATTAGAAAGTAAGACTCTTGGGAGACAATTAGATCATGAAGGTGGGGAGCAATGTGAATGGGACTAATGCCCTAAGAAAAGGCCTGAGAGAGCTGCTTGCCCCTTTCACCATGTGAGTTTGTGGCAAAAAGATGGTCATGTAGGAAGCAAGAACTCGCATTAAATCTGCTAGTGTCCTGTTCTGAACTTTTCAGTTTTTAGAACATGAGAAATAAATTTATGTGGTTCATAAGCCTCCCATTTTAAGGTATTTTGTTATAGCAGCCCAAACAGACCAAAACAATCATCCAGTGACTAAAAAAAAGGAATGATTCCTTCAACCATTTGAAGATATGGTGAATCTTACTAGTATGTTGTTAAGGGAAATAAAGATCGACTGAAAAACTTCTATATTGTATTGTTCCAACATATGACATCTGGTAAAGACAAAACTATGGTTATTCTACCAAGGGTTGGAGAGGGAGAGTTTACTGAGTGATGCCAGGGGATTTTGTAGGTCATGATCTTATTCTGTGTGGTAAGATTATACTGGATACATGATACAATGCATCTGTCAGAACCAAGAGAACAAGAGAGAAGCTTAACATAGTCACTTATTAAAAAAAAAAGGAAATAGAAGTCACAGGGCTCCAGGATAGAATACAAATGCAACAAAACAATGTAACTGTATTACAGGTATCTGAAGCCAATTCACTGAAGGGATTGGAGGTAGGGGGTGAGCTTACCTTAGTAACATGGGAAATGATAGAATCTGTAAGAATAATGGCAGAAGGAACCATGCACAAGTACTATATTTTAATTGACAAAACTGCTTCCCTGAAGGTATAAGCTTACAATTCTAGAATTACTTTGCATAAATACAGAAACTGAACACATAAGTAAGTGGATGGCAGACAGCATTAAGTCAGTTTTCTAATTGTTGAAATGAGAGATTATAGAGGATAAAGAAAAGAGGCTAGAATGAACCATGTGGAAATGGATTGGATTTGGTTTATGAACTCATGTTTAGCTTAATAAAGAGATAGAAGGTATAGAAATGTTTATAGATATGTAAATACATCTTCATATCTCCTTGCTTAATTGGCTAAGAGGGCCTGGAAGCAATAATATTACTAGAGTAAAAAACATGCTTAGGACTCAGATAGTACTTTCTAATAAGATTATCCTAGGATTCTTAGAGAAATTCTGGATTTTAGAACTGAGCAGTAAATATACATGACTAATTTGGAGCATGCTGTAGTAAAACTACTCTCCCCCAAAAAGCAAACTAAAGTATACTACTATGATGGAATAGTTAATGGGAATAGAAGCCAACTGAAAGTTCCCATTGGCCAAACCTGGAGCAACAAAATAAACAAATAAACATTTCATTATTAACCAATGTATAAACAACATATCCATAAATAAATGCATTTTATTTATTGATATAAAAGATTTCATAAATAGACAAATGAGAGAATATTCTGTGTAGACAAATTTCAAATAATTTATATAATACTCTGTTCTCAAGGAGGTGGTCCCAAACACAAACCAGGTAATCAAGGTAAACATCAATCATGTGGTAAATCACATTAATAGTATATACCCTTCATAAACATCAAGGTATGCATAGCACACACCCATCATATAACCTTGATGACTTGAAAAAGGCACTTTACTTCTGTGTCTTCCTCCTGAAAATACATTCTTTCAATCTGATGATGAGAAAAACATCAGACAAATCCAAACCAAGATATATTCTATAAAAGACCTAATGAGTACTCTTCAAAACTGTCAAGGTCATTGAAAAGAGGAAAATCTGAGAAACTCATTTATAGCCAAGAGGAGTCTGAGAAGACATGCCTACTAAATGTTCTGTCATTTGCTGGATAAAATCTGTACCAGGAAAAAATGGCATTAAGGGAAAACTAAGGAATATGAATGATGTATGGACAGCATTTAACGAAAATGTATTAACAGTGTAGTGCTAATTGTGACAATGTACCAGATGCTCATAATGAGGAAATCTGAATATGGATTATATGGGAACCTCTGCCATGTTCTCAATACTAGTGTAGATGTAAAACTGCATTAAAATAGAAAGTTGAATTTTAAAAGGAGGAAGTTTGGAAAATTTACAGTATGTGAATTGAAATTAACATACATTGCTAAACTATGGTAATAAAGACTAGTGTCAGCATTAAGAGACACACAGGATGATGGATAAATACATGGTCTAGAAATATATTCACATTAATATTATCAATTGATTTTCAGCAAACTTAATAAGGTAATTAATTCAATGAAGAAAGGGTTTTTTAACAAATGGAAATGGAAGAGTTGGATATCCACACACATAATACAAAAATATTTTGTTTCTGTTTATAGAAAAGTAGATAAATACACTTTAGAGACATGTATAGAGAGAAATCAAATGTCATTTTTAACTATTGAAAAAACAACGTGACATATGAGCATTCTTTTCACTATTTTTGAAACTTATCTGTATGTATGAATGTTTTGAAAACTAAATATTTGGGGGGAGAATATAATAATAGAGAATATAATAATAGAGTAAAACAGAGAATAATAAAGGCTGTACTGCTGGGTGCAGTGACACAACCTGTATTTCCAGCAACTCAGGAGGCTGAGATGGGGATCACAGGGTGTAGCCCAGAGTCACAACTACAGAGACCTGCCTCAAAAAAAAAAATGAAAAATAAATAGATTGTAGATGCTTCTCGGAGCTAAAGCACCTCAGTACCAAAACAAAACAAAACTGCTTTATAACACTTCTCCAAGTGACTTGAAATAATTAAATTTGATTGCATTAAATATTCTAGCCACAGCAATTAATGGCTTTAAAATGAAACAAAAGGGAGCGGTAAATGCTGACAAATATGCAAGAGATTAGAGTAAGATAATGACAGAATAAAACTCAATTGAATTTAGCATCATGAAGGTCATTTGTAACTTACAGGAAAGTAGTCTCCATGGGCACTGAGGGTGGAAATGAATTGTTAGTAGATGGGTGTAAATAAACAGTGAATAAATAAAAACAGCTTAGCAATAACCTCTTTGAGGAGATAGATACAAGAAATGTTTCTATTCTAGCAGGACAAAACCAGGAGTAAAGGGATGCAAAAGTACGGTTTGGGACTGTGGGGAGAGATAGCAGATTTTGCATTGGTTGGCTTCTATTTTTTAAATGGAGAATGAAGCAAAGGTCTTCACATTAAATTTAGTCTGGAGAAATCGAGAAGCCTGAAGAGTTGGAAAGTTAACTTTTTAGAAGATCATAGTAAGATTTCTGTACTATTGTGACAGTCCAGAATGAATTTGTAATAGAATATGGAATATTCATGGATGTACATAAATTATTGTTAATTAGGTAACAGTGCATGTTTTGCATTTATCTGAAACTCTGTTCACTCAGAACACTGTATAGAAATCATTACAACAAATTTAATTACTCAAACATCTCAAATGTGTTTCAACTATTAGATTAGATACATTCATACAATGGAACACTACTCCCCTGCAAAGAGGAAGAAACAAAGTTCTGAAACATGCAGCAACATGGAATCTAAAATGTCTTATGTTAAGTGTAGGAAGGCAGACTTGAAACAATGCAAAATGCAGAAATTCATCTATATGAAGTTCTAAAATATGCAAAATGATAACCTATAGAAAATAAACCAGTAATGACTTATGGCCCAGGGATGATAATGGAGTAGGCTACATGGGCATTCTTGGGCATTTCTTATAATTGATGAAATTGTTTTACCTTTTGATTGTGGTGATGCTTACATGGCTCTGTGTTCATCAAGTCTCATAAAACTGTACACTAAAAGGAAAACTCTTATTGTATGTAAGTTAAATATTTTTGCAGTTATTTTCTCATTTCAAGAATATGTATTTTTATCTTTTTAACACAACAAGAGTTTTAATACTAGTCCTAAATTCTTATTTTATTGGTTCTTCAATATTAAGATGTCATATCTTAATATTAAAAATGTAGAGTTTTAGACTTTAGATATTGCCTGAGGAAAATAAACAATTACATGAAATATGATAAAAGTGGTCTTGACAGTCTCTCAAAGTAGAAATTCCTACTGTCCTTCCAAGTGGATGTTACAGGTGTATCAGGGATGCTGATCACTTGTAGTTCCAGGGGAAGCTGAGTAGACCTTGGGCCCCAGTGCTCCTAAACTAGCCATTTCAGCAGGAAGCAACTTCAACTGTTGACTCACATTCTGACAAGGCAATGGGAAATTTATTTTTTCCTCTAAACATAATGAACCTGTAAAGGAAAGATACTGCTACCATGTGCTATGCATGCTGAAAGAAAGTCCCTAATTGTCATGGGAGTATGGCATAGTAACATACATGACAGAACCAACACTTCTCTATGGGTCTGTACAGTGATGGCAAAGTAACAGAGAAGAAGGTAAGAATCGTTTTTGTATGTGTGGTGCTGAGGATTGAATCCAGGCCCTTGTACATGTGAGGCAAGCACTCTACCAACTGAGCTATATCCTTAGCTTAAGAATCACTTTCATAACAGGAGAAAAACTAGGGGAAAAATGCAATAGCATGATGAATAGGGAAACGCTAGAATCAACTAAACACATCCTCTGTTTTTTATTTCCTATTCCCTCTACTAATTTTTTAACTGAGTAACAGTTTTCAAAATTATCTAAGACAAATTCTTTTAATTAATGGTGGACTATAGATATTTCTAAGTATTGAAGGAAATGGAGGTGAGAAGTACAGTAACATGAGTGAAGATACAATTCCAAGGAATACTTTACATCTTTACCAAATGAGTACCATGGGAGACATGTACCAAGGAATGAAATTACTCCAGGGCCTTGAGGAATTTCAGAAGATGTGCTCTATGTAAACTAAATTCCTTTTCTGGGATGGAAAAGTAGTGCCAGCAAGAAAGTTGTCATTGCATGGTTGCCCATTTCTCAGAGAGCTCTAGAGATCCTTCAAGTTGCGGATGAGGATGTGGGAAGTTATTAAGGAAAAAAGTATCTGAACTTGATCCTTGGAATCATGATAGGTAAACAGATATTTATCAAATTATTTCATATGTGCCCTGAATATACATTGCTATAAAAACTTTACAAGGAAAATATTTTAGAACAAACAGAAAACCACAGAAGGGTAGCCAGCCATTGCAGATAGGAAAAGACCATTTGAAATGGGGAATGATCATATATTTTCCAATATGGAAAATTTCTGTATGGGATTGGATCTAGACCTATTCTATTTTAGAAAGATGATAAGAAGATATAATTTTATAACTTCTGCGAGAAATCATAGAAGACAAAAATATAGCCAAATACTGCAAACAGTTTCCTGATATTAAATCAGGGGACAATATCAATTTATTCATTCACCAAATAATAATAAACACAGAATACATGTTAGTTCCTATGATAGATTGGAAACCAGAACAATGAAAAAGAAACCTTGATTTTCACATGAATTGGACTCAATAAGATAATAGACATTAAAGTTGAGGGAAAATGAGATAATTCACTAGGGTTGGAAGTTAAATACTACAATTTCTCTTTAAATTCTCACTTATAAATAATAAATATATAAAGCTATACTAATATTTAATGTACAAATTGGCATGAAATTCCTTTTTGAGCCCAAATGCAAGACCTCATATGTGCTGTATAACTTCTTGAGATAACCTGATGAAACTGTGGGAGTTCAATAAGACAGGTGACCTTGCTCCAATTTGAACTGTTGTAAGTTAAACACACTAGTTAAGTATCTCGACAGATCACATTGTCTAGTTTTAATAAAACACACACCAAAAATGAGGAAGAAATCTTAAAAGATTTTTATAAAGTAGTCCACAAACGGCAGGCAATTGTCTTAATATAAGTATAACTAAATAGTTAGAAACTGATCTTGATTCTTCTTTATTTTTTATCAGACACTTATGAGTTAAAATCAATAATACTTCCATGAGGTCTAATATAGTCATGTTCATTAATAGTATTGATATTGACTAAAGGGCGCTTTCTCTAAATAAGTCCCGAAAAGGGGCACTTTCCTGCAGCTGCGGCCAGCGGTGCCAACGTCAGGCTCTCCCCCAGCGGTGCTGACGTCGGTGGCCCGGCCCCGGTGACCTCATCGCCTGGACTGCAGCGGATGGGGGGGGGGGCCGGGAGAGGCGGGGGCGGCCTGGCGCAGGCAAAGGCTGCAGGGCCTGGGCGTGGCTGCTGTATCTCTCTCCAGAGCAGAGCCGAGCCCAGCCGATCGCCCGCTGCGTGCGCCCCCGCGCCTCCGCGCCTTGGCTGGCCTCAACTCCCTGGAGGCGGTGTAACGCAAGATCCACGCCCTGCAGCAGCAGGCGGTCGAGTCGGAGGACCGCGCTCAGAGCCTGCAGCGGGAGCTGGACGGGCGAGCGGGAGAGGCGCGAAAAAGCCAAAGATGATGTGGCAGCTCTCAACAGACGCATCCAGTTGGTGGAGGAGGAGCTGGACAGGGCCCAGGAACGGCTGGCCACCGCCCTGCAGAAGCTGGAGGAGGCAGAAAAGGCTGCGGATGAGAGCGACAGGGGAATGAAGGTGATACAAAACCGCACCATGAAGGACAAGGAGAAGATGGAGATTCAGGAGATGCAGCTCAAAGAGGCCAAGCACATAGCCGAGGAGGCCGACCGCAAGTACGAGGAGGTGGCTCGGAAGCTGGTCATCCTGGAGGGCGAGCTGGAGAGGGCAGAGGAGCGTGCGGAGGTGTCTGAACTAAAATGTGGGGACCTGGAAGAAGAACTCAAGAATGTCACTAACAATCTGAAATCGCTGGAGGCTGCATCTGAAAAGTGCTCTGAAAAGGAGGATAAATATGAAGAAGAAATTAAACTTCTGTCAGACAAGCTGAAGGAGGCCGAGACTCGCGCTGAATTTGAAGAGAGAACAGTGGCCAAACTGGAAAAGACGATCGACGACCTGGAAGAAAAACTTGCCCAGGCCAAAGAAGAGAACAATGGGCCTACATCAGACACTGGATCAGACACTAAATGAACTTAACTGTATATAACCAGAACCGGAAGAGTCTTGTTCCAACAGAAAACCTAGAGCTCCATGTTTTTCTCTTCTTTTGTAACAAGTTTCTTTTGTTATTGCATCTTGCTTTGCTGGGATTTCAAGCAAATTATGATTATGTGACCAAATATTTTGTATCAAAGAAGCTTTGGGCACCAGTTAAATCTAATTCCTCCTCCTTTTTTTTTTTTTTTAATTTCCAAATGGCACCAGCTTTCTCAGCTCTACTTTTATCCTTTATCATTTATTCCTAAGGTAGGCAGGGCGTTTCATACTGAGCACACTCCCTTCAGATGGAGGGCTTTTGGTTCCTGGGAATATAGTCAACCCCACACTTTCAAGAATAGGCTCCGATGTCTAGTCATGGGTTGATTTAAGATGCTAACGGGTGTAGATTCTGGGTCACTGTTGGCCAAGTTACAGGAGGCTAGGGACCATACAATAAAATGGGTGGGGATTTCCCATCCAGAGCAAAAAAAAAAAAAAAAAAAAAGAGCCATCGTGGGAAACCATGAACCATAGATAAACCTAGTCATCCCGCCCTTCTCCACACTCCACTGTGCAGAATACATATCCTTGGAGCAGTCAGCTTGACAGTGCTTGGGAAATAGTCATAATATTTACCCAGTTATTGCCTGGATAATCCTTGATGCTATGTTCTACATTTTTCTTTCATTCTAAAGTTGTCCTCTGATGAGCAAGTGTCTTACTTATTCTAATAATGACCCAAACTTGTCGGCTCTCGGGGTTATACCTGAGCAGGAATATTGTGCAGTACAGTCCTGTTAGGGTCAGCCATATCAAAAAGACTGCTAGCCATCCATAAATTACACAGAAGAGTTGTTTTGGTTTTTTTTCTGTCAACAAACATGTTGGGCAGAAGGGGTCTCTCTGGCAGCAAAGTAGATATAGAAAAGTAATTGGCCTGATGTCATCTCCATCCATCAGGGAATGGCAAATTATCCAAGATGTGAATTCCTTCTTTGGGACCAAGTTAATAAAATACCAAGAAACTCCTGATGAAACTGGATATGGAGAACTTTTAGGCAGGGGTTGCACATTTTGGCTTTGTTGTATTTTTGCTTTCTTGGTCAACATCTCAGAGCTGAAACATTCCACATTTCCCCAACAGTGTGGGGACCAACTTAAGTTTATAATTCTGACTAAATTCACCCTGCTTCCAGCTTATCCAAATCCCCTGCCCCTCACTCCTATTTATTAAGCATCACACTACCCAGGAGAGAGACACTAGCAAATTGTGCAGCTGAATAAAATCCACAGTTTTCTTTAGATCCTTGTGACTGTATCATATGTAATAGTATCACTTTTTCTACATTTTGGTCAAATAAATTTTTACATAAATGAAAAAAAATATTGACTAAAATATAATTATTAAAATCTAATGAGAAGTTTTCTACTAATAGGAAATTTTGAAAATTATTTTCAAAAAAGAAAATAATTAATATTACATTCACTTTTCCTCATTCTTTTTCTATTTCTATAATTGGCAAAGTTTTATAATTAGATATCATTTATTTTATTATGTTTATATTTTAATACAGGCCATAATTTACATATTGTGTTAGCTTTTCATTGCTGTGACAAAATACCTGATAAAATCAACTCAGTGAAGGAATGATTTATTTTGTCTCACAATATCAGAAATTTCAGTCCATGGTCTCTTGGTCTCTTGGTATCATTGCTCTGAGTTTGAGGTAAGGCAAAACATCAAGGCAAAAGGGTGTATCAGAGCTGCTTACCTCAGAGAAGCCTGGAAGCTCTTGCCTAGCATGTGTGAAGCACTGGGTTTAATCTTTAACATTGCATGAGAAAAACAAACAAACAAACAAATAAATGTTACCTTCAAACAACAAACAAACAAAAAAAGATGTCCTTCTAGGACATGTGTCTTCTGGCTTATTTCCTCCAACCAGGCCCCATTTCCTACAGTTTCCATTGTCAATTCCCAATAATGCCAAATTATAATTTCATCAATGGGTTAAACCTTTTGTGAGGTTAGAGGCCTCATGATCTAATAACTTTTTCAAAGGCCCTACCTCTGAACACTTCTGCATTGGGGATCAATCTTTCCATTGGGAGATATTCTAGATGAATATGATAACATATAATTAAAACATTAGTATACAAATTCATGAAAATATTTACTTTATGAGAGGTACATCAAAAACATTTTCTAAATACTAGTTCAAGGAAACTAATATCAATAACCAGGAACATGGGGGCTGGGGATGTGGCTCAAGCAGTAGCACGCTCGCCTGGTATGCGTGCGGCCCAGGTTCGATCCTCAGCACCACATACCAACAAAGATGTTGTGTCCACCGAGAACTAAAAAAAAATAAATAAATATTTAAAAAATTCTCTCTCTCTCTCTCTCTCTCTCTCTCTCTCTCTCTCTCTCTCTCTCTCTCTCTCTCCTGTCTCACTCTCTCTTAAAAAAAATAACCAGGAACATGATAAAAGAGATGTTTTAGGGACATTTGAAAAGCAATGTGAACATGATACAAAGAATGTAATAATCATTAGAAACCAACCTGACTTTTCTAAAAAAAAAAAAATCACACAACTGACTTCATTTATCTTTTCAATATCATTCTTATATTTAGAAAATAGATTAAATATTACCATATTGTTTTGAGCAAGACACTCATAAAATCAAGATGTGAAAAATAACAGACTTTAGATGACACATGCCAGGAAGAATAGCTTGTATGATAGATAACCAGAATAATCTTTCTGGTTCACTTCCTCTAGACTACAGCCCAAATTTCTTTGATTACCCTGAGAATGAGGTCTACAATCCATTGATTCTACCACCCTTCACTGACCCCCAAGTGATGCCTTCACTACCCTATTTAGCCAGTTTACATTTCACAGCTCAATCATTATGATCACTCTTACTAGGTCCTTAGCTTCTTTGGCTCTTGCCGGCTTTCTCCACTGAACTTCCACCCTCTACACCTACATCTATGATTGAATCTTAACAAGGCTACAACTTGCCAGTCTCAATCACATATCCAGTATCACTTTAAATTCATGAACACATATTCTTTAGTACCACAATGAGGAATTATTTGTCCTTAATCTTCCCCGGAGATTAAGGTAGAGCTGATCCTTGGGGCCTGGTGGCCTGCATCACCTCTCGGCCAACACTATTAAAAGTGCCTGCTCACTCAGTGGTTAGCACAGGCGTTACACAACCCCTGTCCTGAGGTCCATCCTGCAGATACAGGCAGGCAGCTCTCATTTTGCAAAATGCTATTTTTAAAACAACCAAATCATCCCACATCACCCCCACTGCAGCTCACAGGAAGGAGCTGGTTGCCTCACCAGTTTTTGGCACCAAAGTGCCTCACTGTGAATGTCTTCTTCTGCTGTCATACTGTCCTGATTAAGATTAATTGTTCTAATTCAAGGGAGTCACTCAAAAAGGATGGGAAGGGTGGAGGAAAGAGGGCAGTTGGCTTCTTTTCCCTACTTCAATGTTTGTTCTGAAAGATCCAGAAGAATACAGGAGTGGAGCAGAGGAATTTAAAGTGTGGAACATGTAATAAAGGAGATCAAATGAAAAAGCTATTATGGGCTCCATGTTTATCTTCAGCTCGGTGACTTTGAGGAGAGCATGCACTTGGCTGGTAGTCCTGGAGGAAGTGACTGCTCCTTGCCAGTTAGAGGCCCTTGAACTAAACTCTCAAATATGCGGCTGACCTCGTCCAGCCCCATCTACCTAAATCACAAGGCCAGGACATCTCCCCTTGACAGACTCAAACACACTCCAGATGTATGTATTGGAACCTCAAAAGGCCATTTTGGGTGGAGAATTCATATACAATCAAGAGAGGAAACTAAGAAAAAAATATAAAACCACCAAACTCCAGATTGTACTAAAAAGGAAATAAATATTATTTACAGAGCAAGTTTTACTTGCCAGGCATCAGTGCAAAGGTTTATTCTTTCTGAGTTTTTTCTCCAAAGCTCAGATTTGCACATCACCTCTAGACTATCTTCCTGGCCCTGAGGCTCCCTGCTCCCTGGCAAGCCCCTCAGACAGCTTTGTTGACAAAGCAGGCCTGGAGGAAGCAGCTCAGGCAATTTGGGGAGTATTTACAGAATATTTATAGAGCCAGCATCCAAAACCCGTGATACTCTCTCATTCCAAATTGAAAACATCTACATGCATGCTCTCTCCCTCATCCTATTACCTTAACAAAAGAAAGAAAGGTTTGGCAAGGAAGAAGGGGTCAAACTTTACTGATTGTGCATTCAATAGGAACCAGTGGTCATGATCCATCTTGGAAGTCAGCAGGCAGAGTGTGAGGAGCCTGAAGAAGCTCCCAGTTTGCCACCTGGTGCCTTCAGGGGCCACTGGCAAGTGAATGAGTGAATTTGGTTACAGGTTCCCATCCCCTTAGATAAACCACTTCTAGATTCTGGACAACAAAGATGATCCAACCCAACAGAGGAACTAGCCTACCTTCTAGTTTAGATATTAATCTTTCTGTCCCAGCAACCTGGAATGTCTACATGCCTGGGGACTGTCATGAGCTTCCCTATCCCCGACAATTTCATTTTGGAAAAATCCCTATTCTATATCTACATCTTGGACTGGATGGTCCCTTGAACATTCTGCTTATTGCTCTAGCCTGAACCGCACTAACTGCTTAAACAAAACTTTCTCTGAGCTCCAGTGATTTGAATCATGGGGGGCCATATCTAATTTTTGTCCTGCTCAGGTTATTGGCAGATAAGCATACAGTAAGTCATTATTCAAACAGAAACTCATCTGTACTCCCTCTTTCCTCCACCACCTCTGTGGTCTGAGTGTGTCCTCTTCAAAATGCACGTGTTAAAACTTGATGGCCAAAGTGATAGTATTAGGAGATGGGAATTTTCAGAGGTAATTAGGCCATGAGGACTCCTCATTTGTGAATGAGATGAAGGCCCTTGTAGAAAAATATTTCCATACAGTGTTCTGCCTGCTAGATTTCTGCCACTCAAGGACACAGTATAACTCTTCTCCAGAGGATACAACAGCAAGATACCATCCTGGAGCAGAGAGTAGCCCTCACCAGACACCAAACCCCTGGCTCCTTGATTTGGATTTCCCAGTCTCCAGATCTATTAGAAATAAATTTCTAATCTTTTTAAATTTCCCAATCACAGGTATTTTGTTATGGCAGCTCAAACTGGACTAAGACAGTGCCACAGATACAACATGTCACAAAGTGGTTGATGGTAAACCAAATTTATTATCCCCTTGGGAAGTTTATTGGGAATATTATGTGGCTGCATTTTTTCACCATAGACAAGACACTTTTTTAAAATCTTTGAACAGATAGTCAAGGCATATTATCATAATTCTAATAGCTCCATTATTTGATATTTTGATGTCTTCATGATATTTTTCTTATCTAATCAATGTTAATTCATTATCTATCTATCTATCTCTTTTTCTTCTTAGAATTGGATTTCCAACCATGTGAATACAAGTCAATTCAATCTTTTCTAGAGGTAGCCAATGGACAGGATGAGGTGACATGGTCACTTAGAAGCTAAGGGCTCAGAACCTAGACAGCTTCAGTTCCTCTTTCCCATAATGCACTCCCTGACAGTCTCTCTCTTGCTTCAAACTTGCTTAAGAAATAGAGAACATCAGACCAAGAAATCTCAAGATCCTCTCTAGGGCTTCTGGGGCAAGTCATGTCCTTTCAGGGTGGGAAGCTGAACCTCAGAAAGTTTACAGTAGCCTGCCAAAGTCACGAAGCCAGAATAGCCCAGCCATGTCTCCCAAATCTGCCCGGTGCTTCTTCAACCACTCCTCAGGATTTACGGAGTCACCCCAATTTCCACAGGATCTTTAGGCTTCTATCTGCAGCTGGAACAATTTTAGCAATAATTTTTGCTAGTGATGAAACCATATTTCCCTGGAATAGAAAACCAGAGGACACAGAGGTAGGCAGGTTGACCAAGGGATTCACAGAGCAGTAAAAGTTCCAGAAGAGATGTCACTGTGACCCAATTGTGCCCAAGAATCCAAAGGCATTCTGGGTACTGCATTTTGTTTTGTTACTTTTTGCTGACCTTTCACCCCTCATTGTGTTCCCACTTCGTGTTCTGTGGGAAAGAGAAGGTCACGAATTTGGAAAGGCAGGAAAGATGTTTTATTGGTCAGAAATTGGCACAACCTCATATTCCTGCTTCATCAGTATGCCTGGCCCATCGATTGGAGATGGGACTTCACCTCCTGGCTCCTCTTAGGCTCTGTAAACTCACACTTTTTAAATTTTACAGAGCAGCTTATGGACTGCGAAGAGGAGAAGCTGAGGGATCTGTTGTCATGGGCTGCATTGAGCAATGAACCATCTTTTTGGTATTCTTTTTTTTCCTTCCCCATGTGAGTCTTGTAAATGGGCATTTAGACCCCCTGGGGGAGATGGCAAAGGGCTTCTGGGGGCAAGTCATGAAAGAGCACAGGCACTGTGAGGAGACCTTTAGGAAAACTGAGACACTTGTCAATCCCTAATCAACTTGGTTTTTTGGAAGTGAGAGAAAATTCCAGCAGATCATCATCACAGTCTACTCTGAACTTCAAGTGCCTGTGAGGTTAGAGGGAATGTGTGACCTGGTGATTTAAGGGTTTGATTTTTGAGAGGAGTGATGGGGGGTGGGTTTGGTAGGAGCTAAAGAACTCGATGCCATAGAAATGTTTCTCTGATACAGGAGGCTGATTCGTAATGGATAGGGAGAGGGAGCATAGGAGGAATAGAAGAACTCTGGATAGGGCAGAGGGCTCGGAGGGAAATGGAGGGGGCAGGGGGTTTGAAATGATGGTGGAATGTGATGATCATGATTATCTAAAGTACATGTATGAACATGAATTGGTGTGAATATACTTTGTATACAATCAAAGATTTGAAAAATTGTGTTCTATATGTTTAATAAGAATGGTAATGCATTCTGCTGTCATGTGTAAATAAAAAATAAATTGATAAATTAAAAAAGAATTCCCTAACTCTCAAGCTCTCCTAGAACATTCCAACATCTCCATGGCAGCCAGACAGTTGCTTAGAAAGAGTAACTGACAGTACCCTCCACCACTACTCCACCAAATATGCAATTCTTTAAGGTTAATTTGATCAGAGTATGACTGGTAGGCTAGTTGAGCAAGAGGCAGTGTAAGTTGCTAGAATTTTCTTTTCCAATGAAGTTGGAAAAAAATACTAGACATGTTTCTAAGTGTCCTTATGTTTTTAAAGCCCGAGAACGTAACCAGAATGGAAGGTTAGAAAAACTGAGGAATTCATTATCATCATGATCATTATCTTCGCTCTTAGTGAATAGTTAGTAAAAGCTTATTGGGTGCTGGGTGTTTTTCACACATTATCTCAGCTGTCACATATTCTATCATGACATAAGACTATTATTACCTGCCTCTTGTAGGTGAGAAGCACAGGAGGAGTGTCTCCCGGGCTCTGCATAGAGGTGTAAAAAGAAGAAACCTCAACTTCTTCCAAGTTCTGATCCTGGCCTTTACAAGCTAGAAAGCAAAGCCTCAGTGGATTTTAGCTATTACTCAAGATTTCTCACTTTTTAAATGATACTTTGATGAACATTTATCAACTGTAGAGACTCATGGGGTTCATTGCCAGATTCCAACATATGCCTTCAAAGTGCACTGATCAAATCCAGCCTTCCGTAGTCCACCCTTCCCAACCTCTAGTCATCATGGTTCTCAGTCGGGTCCCAAGTTTTCTTTCCTCACAAAGAATAAATGAGTTAATGCTAATTTCTGGAAGCTTCCAAGGGAGAGACAAGAAGAAATTGGCTTTTAGAAGAGAAAATTAGGCCTCTGTTTTCACAGTGAATTGAGGAATCTCCTGACTGCAATGCTGGGAATCCCTCACTGTTCCTTTACTGCTATGTCTTTGTTTAGCTTGCAAAGACTTCTGGGAAAGCCCCAGCCTAGTCATCAAATCTTCTACCTTTACCCTACCTTCATGTAGCCCTGATCTCTTAGGAAAGTGTTCTCTTGAACTGGACTGGAGAGAACTTAAACTCTGTGCATGGTCGGACAGAAGGGAAGGTGGCATCATAGGCAAGGCCTTGGGTCAGTGTCTGAAAAACCTTGCCAAGAGCAACTGTCCACTAAGCCTTAATTTTCTGCTCTTCACTACCTTGTGAGTTGTGCCACTGAAGGCCCTTGAGATTTTGTACTTAGTATCCCATACCCGAGTGGTGGTGGTGAAATTTCATGCCCCAGGAAGATGAGAAGGCAAGAAAAAAATATCACCATAAAAGTGAACTGGAAAAATTAGGACTGGAAAAATTCTACTAGGGAAACACAAAATATGATTAGACCAATTTTGATTTTTCTGGGAAGAGGTGTGTGAGAGGGGGTGGATGGTGGTGTTAATAAACAGTGCATACTTGGAATCTCCAGAAGAGCAGGAAACCAGGCTCCTTCCAAGGGCAAGGATGATGCTTTTAGAGAAATAACACCCCTGATTGTCATGGGTGGCCCTGCTCCACAGAGAGAAGGACACAGGGCCAGGATCTGTGTATTTTCAAGTCAATACACACAACCATTGGATTATCAAGCAGTGAGGGAGGACCAGCCCTATACATCATAAACATGGCACTGGGGCTTTAAGTTCTGGGCTCTGCCTCTTATTTCCCTAGCCCTACTCCTGCCCAAACAGCCAACCTGCTGTCCACTTTCTTGAGGAGATCTCAAGTGCATTTATAATATGATCTTCAGTTGCTTATAGCTGACACTGTCTTCCTCTGTTCCTCCCTCTTTAATTCCTCTTCAGGTTTGAATATAGATCTCAGTGGTGTGAGCAGAGTTATGACTCCAGACACTCTCACAGCTTAATCTCTAGGACCTGTGACTCTGTTACCTTACACACAACATGGACTTTGTAGATGTGATGAAGGTGACATCTTGAGATGCTGGTGGGGGTGATCCTGGACAATCCAAGTGGGCATAATGTAATCATAAAGGTTCTTAAATGATTATGGAAAAGAAAACAGAAGAGACAGAGAAGGACTTGTGGCTTGAAAGCCTGCTTTGTGTTCTCTTGAAGGATCAACTCTCTTCGTCACAATCTCCCTGGTTCCACACACCTCCCTTCATAGCCATCATTGCCACCACAACGGCAGATGAGCTTGTGTGATCGTTCAGTTAGTGTCTGTGTCCTTTGTTAGCACACTCGAAGGCAGGGACTGTGCCAGGTTTTGCTTCCTTCTGAATTCTCACCACGCAGCAGGTGCTCAATAAATATTTGTTGAATAAATGAGTAAATGAAAGGGTGAACATAATCCCCACCTCCTGTGGGTCTGAGTATTTTTTAGTGTGGGTGGAAACCCAGCAGTCCACCGGGTCCCCCACTGGATGGCTCTTTGCTTCTTGTTTTCATATCTTGTTCAGACTAGAATATTTATCTTTGCATATGGTCCTAATATATTTCTGCTGAGAGAACAGCGGTATCTGTAACTCCAATCAATGGCTCCAGGAGCTTGCAGGGATGGAAAATTTCCTTTCTCTATGTTATGATTTGTATTCAGATTTTTCTGATTGTAACTCCTGACCCTTTGGCTCCACCAGTATACGATGATCTTCATTGTCAGACTGGAGTTCTCCTGTGGCCTTCCCCTTCTCTGAATGAGAAAGATCTTCCACTAAGGCCCCAAGCTCAGTTTTGCAATACCCCAGGGGAACCTGATTTTCAAATCATCAGAACTTGGACTTTAGCATGCTCCCACTTTTATTTTTAAAGGAAGTTGTGGATGAGGTTACAATAAATGACAGTCATAAACACCTAACGGGTAGATGCTCTCAGCTCAGGCAGTTACTACATATTAACTACATGTAAAAACCTCTGAAGTAAGGTGGGAAGACACCTTCTTTGATCAGCACCCTCCGATTCCTCAGTGGCTCTTAGAGATGATACACTGTTAGAAAATTCATGCGTTTGACCCTCACAACTTGCCTGGAAAGAGAACAGCGTGTTGCTAAGCTGGTCAAGCCCTTAAGTCACAAGGCAGTTGCTCACTATTTATCTTATTGTTTCCTATACCTCTCATGCTGCCCAACACGTAGTAAGCCTGGTGAAGTTTTTTGGTTTTTTTTTTTAAAGAAATAAATGAAAGCCTAGCTTCTTTCCCAAAGTGGCATTTTTAGTTGATTTGCCCAACGTTATATAGTCAGTAAGTGAAGAGCCTTGGATTTGTAACCTAATCATCCAATCCCAAGTTCAAAGCTCCTTCCTCTCCCTGCCCATGGTAGATGCCTGGAGAAGAAGGACGAGGGACAGAGGAGACACACACAGTCCTGTGGGGCTGGTGGAGGTGTAGCAAAGCATTGAAGTCTCTTCAGGCAAAGAAAAGTGGCCTTGGGAGAAAGAAAGCTTTGAGTTTGCTCAGTCAAGCGGCAGGAAGAATGCAGATAAAGGACAGGCACAAGTAAATGAGCAATGATGTAAGGCTAGACTCTTCTCCCCGTCCAGCTGTAGCCCCATAAACCAGGGAGAACCCCACAAACCAGGCCAGTCGGGCACACCCCTGCAATGGCAGCCCATCCAGTCCCAGGGATTTTATAGCCCTCAGGATGTTTAAAGAAGCAAAAGTCCTGAGGATACATATTCCTGGCCCATTAAAGAAAAATTATTTAACATTTCTTTATTAAAGGCAAACAGGCAGGATATGAGCTGTCCATAAACTTTCCAAAGAGAACATTCTGGCATTCGGAATGGAGACGTGATGGCCTTGTGTGGAAACCCAGTCTTGCCTGGTTCACGTTACAGGTGACAGCACATGACATGTTTTTCTTACAGGAACAAATGGAGATGGTGAGCTTTTGAACATCTGGATTTTCTTCTGCCTCATTACCAGTTAGGAGGAGTCTACGGTTATTTCTCAGGGCAGGATGGCTCCAAGCATACCCAGTATCACAGGCAGGACTTTGTGGGCCCCCCTCAGATAATGCTGCATGGATGCAAGCTGGGACCCTGCTGCCTTTCAGAGGTGACCTTCCTCTAAGATGTCAGGGGCTGGGGTAGGCACTAGCCCTTGAAGGTTCCTGGCCACATCTTTCTCTTCTCTCCTCTGGCTCACTTGTATGAATGTTTGGACATCCTTGGATCCAGATACCCAACTTCTATTGACACATTTGCAAATAAAGACTTTAAGCCACTCCTTTGGCTCCAAAGTATGCACTGGTGGAGTGAAATACCTTGCTGAGAAGAGACAGTGGTCAAGATGTCTATGCAGGCCACCATGCCAGCTTGGAACCATTTGAACAGGGTTTCTGGGTCCCATAAACACAGTCAGGGTACCCCTGACTCCATAAACTCCTTATCTAATGGGGATGGATTCTACTGGAAAAATCCTGAAAGGGACTCTCTGAGGAGCTAGACCCTGGGGAGGGGTCCTGCTGGCCCAGATCTGGTGTAGCGCTAATCGCATTTAGGTAAAATTTGATTCAAACCTCCCCAAAGCCCAATGCTTGTTATGCAAATCTTTATATATCTGTCATTTTCTCAGGTCCTGGGTATTCAAAGTTCTTTCCTCTGTCTCACTGTCAACTGGGTACAGTTTCAACCCCATTCCATGCTGACCCAAACTTGAAATGCTAATGCTTCATAAATTTTTAGGGAAAAAATATTCTGACCCTGGCATTTTCTTTTTACTTTACTCCAAACTGAAGGGTGCTAAACAGCTTTTTTTAAAAAATCTCTGCTTCGTCCTCCATCTGAGGAGTGAAACAAATCCTATTATTATCACAGAAAAAAAAATTTGGAGACCTGAAATTTCTCTTTTGATTCCACTGTCCAAACAAGATGATTTATCAAAGCCTAAGAGTGATCCTGTTGAGAAAAATGTTCTCCTCAGCTTTATACCTATATGACTGCAATACACATCGTGGTAACACAAACACGCCTACAAATGAACTTGCACAGAAGAGAAACATCCCCAGGTTCAGCTGAGGCAGACTAACAGAAGAACAATAGACCAAGTCCCCCTGGGCTGCCTAGTCCTCTGTCCTGAGAGCACCTCCTTGCTGAGTTTCCCTTGGACTCCAGCAGGAGTTCTATTCCCTGAATTATACCTACACCATCACCCAATCACTACTTTTATTTGGGTTAGCTAAAATTTCCATTCCTTGCAAAAATACTGAAAGTTTTTCACTGTTTTTCCAATTGGGAAACTGGTATTTAGAGAAACTGTGGCTTGCCCAAGGTCAGAATCTACTAAGCACTGGTCCACAGCTAACACCTAGCCACATGGCCACAGGGTATGTGTGCCTTCCCACTGATTCACCCGCAGCCACAAGTTCATTAGCAATTGGGCAGATTATGTTATGGTTTAGGAAATATCTACTGCCTTCCTTCCTGGAGTGTATTTCCTTGTTGCTACATTTCATCTCAAGGAGAACATGCCTCCGTGAGTGTGATGTTTTGGATACAGTTTATGTGTGTCTCCCAAAGGTTTATGTGTAGGAAGTTTGGTCCTCAGGGTGATGATGTTGGGAGATGGTGGAACCTTGAGACGTGTGACAGAGTTCAAGGCAATTAGGCCGTTGGGGTCCCACTCTGAGGAGAAACTGGTGTAGTTCTCACAGGATCCAAGTTAGTTCCTGTAAGAATGGATTGTTATAAGAGAGCAACACTGGCCCCTTCCTCTTCTGTCTTGCTGTTTCACCATGTAGTCCCTCTTGTGTATGTTGCACCATGATGCCATCTGCCATGAGGTTATTGAAGCCACCTGACTTTGGGCTTTTTAGCCTCCAAAATTGTGAGCTAAAGAATCTTCTTTATGTTCCTTACCCTCAGGTATTTTGTTATAGCAATAACAAATAGGTTAATATAATAAGCTAATAGTCCAAGAAGTTCAAGAAATACATGGGGTACATCCAACTCAGCATAGAGCTGGAACTAAGCCCAGACAAGACTACTTTAGCTCAGAGGAAGACAAGCCAACTTGTGGACACATGAGTAAGAAGTAAATGCTTACATTTGTATACTATTGAGTCTGGGGCTAATTTTTACACAGAATTTTTATATGTATAGCTTTATATATGTACATAAACTGTCTCCCAAATTATCACAAGCAAAAGTTTAACCAACTGTTTTTCCACTAAATAACATGAGTCACCAATAAGTCTCCTTGCTATCTACCACTTAATCTGAATGCCAATGCTATGCATCGTGGGTTTCCTATTGCACTCCCCTTTGGTACCAATATTTGTATTAGTCATCTTTACTCACTTAAATGCAGCAATAAACTACCCCAAAATCCTGGTGGCTTATGACAACAAAGTTTTATTCCTCACTGACATTTATGTTGGCTGCTGCTCTTTTCCATGGTTGTCTTTTGTCTGAGATACAGGCTGAAGGGAAAACCCTGTTTCTGGTTCATAATATTCTTGCAAAAGAAGGAAAAGAATGTAACCTGATGATGCCTTTGAAAGCTTATCCAACATAGCCTGTATCATTTCGGCTCACATTCCATCAGCAGATGCAAGACTCAAGGCCATAGCTGGCCCACGAGATTAACTACCTGGGAGTGATGAGGCCACCATACTCCCCAGCCAGCACCTCCTTGTCATCCTTCAGGGAGCAGCTCAAAATGTCACCTCCTCAGAACCACTCTGAGTTCTCTACCCTTTCTGTTCTGTATCATTACAACATTCAGACACAGTAAATACTTGGATGACAATGTGAGTCCTTTGAGGGCACAGATTTTCTCTTGTTTTATATTCTGGTTTCCCAGTACGTAGCACAGTCCCTGTAGCCTGGAATATTGTTCTGCAAATGCTTGATTTTTTAAAATATTTTTCTCTTTTAGGTGGACACAATATCCTTATTTTATTTCTATGTGGTGCTGAGGATCGAACCCAGTGCCTTATGCATGCCAGGCGAGCGTGCTACCACTTGAGCCACATCCCCGGCCCCAAATGCTTGCTTTTTAAAAAAAGATTATGTAATAATGTGTGAGATCCAAGGGATCAGAGGAGACAACTATACAGGAATAGAAGGAGAAAGACCAAAACTTTAAAGTTGTATGTATATATAGGTAGACTTATAATAGATATGCAGGGAGAAATACAAAGCAGGCAATTGCATTTGTAAGCCTATAGTTTTGAAGACATGTCCAGGATGGAAATAAAACTTTGGTATTCATCAGAATTAAATACCATTTGGTATTTAATAATCTGACATTTGGTGAGGCAGTGGAGAAAGAAATGTGCCTTCTATTTCTTCTATTTTTGGTTTCTTCTGTGCTTAAAGACTGCAAATCAGAACTTCAATTGTTTTCTTGGACAAACTCAGTGATAGATCTTAAATGGGCCCTCTGAGAGTCAACCTTGGGTGGTCACAGGTTTCCATTGGAATGAGAGTATGTGCTCAGCCTCAAAGCTCTGGTTTGATCTTCCTTGTTGTCTGGGGCGTACTGCTGCACAGAGCTGTGTTGTATTCTTAGGGGACCTTCAAAGGGCTCCCCTTCTACCTTTGGACTCTGGCTGAGTGTGTCATCCATAGCCCATGCCCATCACTCCCCACCTCCATTTGTCATGTTTGTAGAATGTTAAACTTACATTGAAGGAGTGATAAGAACCAGGCATGATATCATACGCTTTGTATGTGTTACTCATTCCCTCTACACCACAGCTCAGTGGGGTAGGCATGGATCCAATTTACAGATGTCATATCTGAAGCTCAAAGAAGTTAGGCAGTGTGCTGACAGTCACAGTTAGTAAGAAGCAGGATTTTTGAATGTAGATTATCTCTCAGTGAAGACTCCCTATAAGCCACAGAGTCACCTCAACATAAGGAACCTTGACAGCTCTCTTCTGGAAAGAGATGCTCACACTTTGCAGATAAAGAAACCACAGGTGCATGAGCACACATGCATACACACACTGTATATCTGTACCTTTAGACATAGATCTATTTAGAATTGAAAGAAAGCACATTGCATCATTGCTTGTATTCTTAAGTAGGAGATGAATAACAATAAAATATAATCATTCTTTATGCATTTATTTTATGTCCTCTCTGCCTAGCATTGTGTCAAGAACAGTGTTTTGAATTTACTTCAAATGAATTTTGTGCCCCTAAACTCTCACAGGTCCGTAATCTTCAGAGTTGCCAGCTCCCCAGGGATGTCATGCTGCAAAGCCAAGTTCTCTCGACGGCCACCCCCTGCCTTAGGCGCTATCCAGCCAAGCCCCATAGTGCAATAGAAAAAATGAACTCCAGGATGTATGATCTGTTAAGAAACTGTAGTCTGGAGTGACAAAGGGAGGTTATAAACAACAGGAGAGACTTGAACCTGACTTTGTAGTACTAAGGCAGCACTAAATTATCCTTCCTGAAGATGGATGACACACATATGCGTGACCTCCAAATATTTATAAGTGGAAACCCTAGTCCCCAAAGTGATGATGTTTGGAGGTGAGGCCTTTGAGAGGCTATTAAGGTCAAGAGGGTAGACATGAGAGAGTCAGTGCCCTTCCAAGAAAAGAAAGAAGACAGCCTGCTTCTTCTTGCTGCCTTCAGCCATATGAGGACATTACCAGGAAGTCAGCACTCCCCAGAACCCGACCATGCTGGCACCATGATACCAGCCTGCAGCTGCCGGAACTGTGGAAAGTAAGGCACTCTGTCTATGGCATCTCATTAGAGCAGTCTCAGCAGGCTAAAACACAAACATGTGCCTATGAAACAAGGAAATATCATAGGAAGAGGAACAAGGTAATTATTTTTAAATATTGAAGTCTTTCTAGTATGCAAGGTGTTTTTCAATGAATTATTTCCATATAGTTATTATCCCTACATCAGAGATGAAGAATCTGAGGATGGAAAATTTTCAATATTTGT
The DNA here is from genome assembly GCF_052094955.1 of Ictidomys tridecemlineatus. Classification (NCBI taxonomy): domain Eukaryota; kingdom Metazoa; phylum Chordata; class Mammalia; order Rodentia; family Sciuridae; genus Ictidomys; species Ictidomys tridecemlineatus. Next base: position 64,579,771 of record NC_135478.1, on the reverse strand, counting down.
TGAGGATTATGCAACTAGTTCATGTCAAAGGGGAAATAAAACTCAGGTTCTAATCCAATATACTCTCTTGAAATGTAATGCTGACTTGGCACAGGCTCAGAAATCTTTCCTATTCTTTAAGACCTCTGGGGAAGGAGACCCCCCTCCACCCCTCAGTTGCCCAGGACCCCAGCTCCTTAGCAGAAGTTGAGTCCTGGTGTTCCTTTTGGCTAAGCTGAGCTGTTGGGCTTGGCTGGGTGGTGCCAAAGGGAGGGGTGGCAGGCAGGAGAATGTGTCTGCTTTGTAGCTCTGGCCATCCCTGGAGAGCTGGCATTTTCTAAAAGAATGCTTGGTTCTCAGAAACACTATTGATAATGAGGTTGCTCATTTTTAAAATGCTGTAACCAGATATTCTAGGAAAACAGACCTGGTTCTAGGTGTGCAGCTGCAGTGTTTGGGTTGAAAGTTTGAGGTCATTGTTTAAGATGAGCCTCCAGCTTCTATGCCAACCTGTCACTGGATCACAGTGAGACAGCGCACACAGACCATTGCACTAGCAGAGAAATCTCAGGGCTCCTTGGCACCTACCAAAGTGGACCTTTCACCTTCTGGAACCCTAGGAAGAACTCTCTGTGAGTGTGTGTGTGTGTGAGTGTGTGTGTGTGTGTGTGTGTGTTTTAAATTTGGAGAAATCAGCCCCAGAATTCCATGAAACACCCTCTAGCCTCAGTCAAGCTTGGAGCACAGTGCAAATGTATTTGGACCAAAGAAGAAAACCTGGGCCAATGGAAAACAGGGTGGCACAGAACAGTTTTCCAATCTGGGTAAGGATGCAATTTTCCAAGAGGCAAAGGTTTGCTTTGTGTGTCTCCCAGAGGCGAGGCAGAGAGTTCAGCAGAGGAATAGCCAAAGACTCACACATCACAGAGAAACCCCTGTCTCCATTAGAGAGCAAGAGTCAGCCCAAGGTGGGCGACTGATAGGTCACCTAGGCCAAAGGCCTGTCTCCTATATCTCATTCTTTCATCATGACCCTATTTTCTAACTATTGATTGAGAAAGGGAATGAATATTTATGGTATTTAACTATGTGCCAGGTGCTTCATGTAATGCATCATAGAAACCACACAGTATCACATCTCTGAATATTAGCATACATTGTTCTCAACACTTCTGTTTGATCTGAGTTCTGCCTTTAATTGGTGTTTAATATTCTACATAATCTAATTTTATGATTTCCTTTCTTTGGGAGCCAGGACTGACAACTGGTAAAAAGTGGACCCCACTCTCAAAGAATGATGATGGACTGGAGTTAAAGAGGAAAATGTCTTTCCGAAATGTAAACCTGATCATAGTAACCTCTACCTTGTAATGTTTCTGAGCCTTTTTTAACCCTTTAAGATCTCGATTCTTTGGTGTTCTTTTTATGTTCTAGAGATTAGTGCTCTATCTGATGTGCGTGTGGTAAAAATTTGCTCCTATTCTGTAGGCTCTCTGTTCACCGTGTTGATTGTTTCTTTTGCTGAAAAGAAAAAGAACTTTATATAGCTTGAACCCATTCCATTTATTGATTCTGATTTTGTTTCTTGTGCTTTGGAGTCTTATTGAGGAAGTTGGGGCCTAATCTGCCGTGATGGAGATTTGGGCCTACTTTTTCTTCTCTTAGGTGTGGGGTCTCTGGTTTAATTCCTAGGTCCTTGATCTACTTTGAGTTGAGTTTTGTGCATGATGAGAGGTAGGGGCTTAATTTCATTTTGTTGGATATGAATTTCCAGTTTTCCCAGCACCATTTGTTGAAGAGGCTATCCTTTCTTCAATATGTTTTTGTGCCTTTGTCTAATATAATTGTATTTATATGGGTTTGTCTCTGTGTCCTCTATTCTGTACCATTGATCTACCAGTCTATTTTGGTGCCAATACTACATTGTTACTATTGCTCTGTAGTATAGTTTAAGGTCCGATAGAGGGAGGCCAAATGGGAGGGAAGGGAAGGGAATGGGTAGGGGAGTAGGAAAGGAAAGATGGTGAAATGAAATGGGCATAATTACCCCCAAGTACATATATGAAGACACAAATGGTGTGACTCTACTTTGTGTATAACAAGAGACACACAAAAAAATGTGCTTTATATGTGTACTAAGAGTTGAAATGCATTCTGCTGTCAAATATAACAAATTAGAATAAATAAATAAATTTTGAAAAAAAAGATCTTTATTCTTGATCACTATCCTGCCAGCCTACCTGATCCCTGTACCTTCATCTTGAAGATTCCAGGAATAAAATCCCAGGGGTATAAATTTCTGGACCATTTTCCAGGACCTAGCACCCCATCCTCTCTGCCTGGCTACCTCCTACTAATATTTCAAAACACCATCACCTCCTCCAGAAGAGATGCCTTTCCTGGAGACTGGCTGGAGGAGAGGTCTACCTCTGGAGGCTCCTGCCCTGTCTTGTTCCCCTCCTGTACACAGCAGCTCTGGCCTCTGCCTCTTGCCTGTGTCCTCCTGGTTCTGTGACTTCTTTGAGATTCTCCTTACACTCTGGCCTCAGAGTTGGATTCCACTCCTGGCACACAGCAGATTCTAAACACTGCTTGGTGAGAGGAGGATTTATGTCTATAAATCTACTGATTTAATAGAGACTATTTTAGGGCTTTAAAGGGGCCAAGGTACACAGACTCCCTGTGCAAAGCACCCTAGGCCAATACAATTGCCACAATGATACACAAGGAGATGATCCAGTAAACTAACTAGAATGTGGAGTTAAAAACTGTTCTTTGCTCTTTTATGTTTTTTATTATTGCATTAGGGTCATCATAATATTGGGGTTCATTTTGATATAATCATGTACGTATGAAACATAATCTGTCCCACTTCAGTTCCCAATACATAACTTTTCCGTTCTCATCTCTCCCTGTTTCCTTTCTTCCTCTACTGGCTTTCCTTCTTTTCATTTATTGTTTTAAAATTGTTTCTTACAGATATACATAAGGGTGAAATTTGCTGTAGAATATTCTTGTATGTTCACAGCATAATTTGGTCAATTTCATTCCATCATTCCTCCCTTTTCCCATCCCTCCTGCCTTCCCCTCCATCTCCTGCTTTGGTTCCACTGATCTTCTTAGTTCTTTAGGTTAGACAGATTTTTATGGTATGATGTTTTAGAGTAATGTGGCACAATGGTAGGTACCATAAAAAGCAGAATTGATTTTAAGTGTTTATAAGGCAGAAATTGGGACTGACTGTGGACCACACCAAGGTGCGTGAGTGTGGACTGTGTTGACTCTGTTGGATGCCCAGACATTTATCAGCACAAACACTGAGTCATTACAGAAATCGACCACATATAACTACATCTAGATGTGGTTAAGTGGGTAGCTAGCTAGATAAAAATAGAGATGGTTTCTTGCTACACATAATAATTCAGGAGATCTTGAACGTAAACATTTAAAACAAGGACAATAATTAGCAAGCTCATGAATCAGAGTCAAGTTTATGTAATTTCTGATAAGTATAATTATCACATGGCTATTCATATTGAGTTCTCACAGTGTATTACAATTACCAATATCCACCTCCCCCTGCAGAGTCTGAATTTAAGTTTCAAAAGATCTTTCAATTTTTGGAGCTGGCTCTGCCCTAGTTATTATTCTTATTGGACTCCATACTGCATCCTGTATGTTCTTATTTTTATTTTTACCTTTACAGGGTTTATGCATTCATGAGGAAGGGGACCGAGGGAAGAAGCCTGAATCCCAATAAGAAAGAGCCAGAAAATTGTCACATCATTCTTTATAGAAGCAGTAAATTAAAAGTAGAGTTGTGTGTGTGTGTGTGTGTGTGTGTGTGTGTGTGTGTGTGTAGAAAAGAAGAAAAACCAGGATCAGGAAATCCAGATTCCTCCTCCCTCTGCCTTTCTGGCCTTGGAAATCCTGTGTGGAATACAGCTGGCATTCACTGATGCACCAAGCCTCGCGACCTTGGCTTGTACCCACATCTAAACTGCATCTATGACATCCAAATTGCTAATTTGGTGCTGAGGTGGATGGAGGGGAGCAAGTAGGAATTAAAGGATGGGAAGGAAAAAAAATACCCCAAACTGAAAAAAGCTAAATTTCCTGCCAGGTGGCTTCCAAATCATCCAGCAGCTTTATTCAGGTCTTTGAAGTCTTGAGCCAAACAGTTCCAAATCTGTAATATTTATCCTGCAGTCTCCAAAAACAAAAGTTGACTGTGTTCCTTAAAGTCAATCTCACAAGTATTTCAGGATAACAGATGGGAGAGGCTGAAAAAGAGTTATGGAATGACCTGGAACTCCGTGGTAAGCATTTGTTATGGTTGGCATATCTCTCTCTCTCTCTCTCTCTCTCTCTCTCTCTCTCTCTCTCTCTCTCTCTCTCTCTCTCTCTCTCCACACACACACACACATGCACGCACACACACACACATATTCTTGTTGTTTTCCTTTTAAACCTTATTCTCCCTTCTACCACCAAGCCCCCCACCACCCAAATCCAATCGTCTCTTGGTTTATTCCATTAGTTATGTCCAAAACTCATCCCAGAACAGCAACAGCTAATTCAAGCCTCTGGTGCACATTCCTTTAAGCAGTTGAACTTCCTCACCAGTACTCATGGACTAAGCACAAAGGAAGAATGGTAGAGGTAAAGGAAGATGGTAGAGGTAAAATTCTGGATGTGTCTTAAGGTAGAGTCAACAAATATGAATGATCATGAATACTGCTTGTAAAAAGTAACCAAAAATGAGATGTCAAGGATGACTCCTAAGCATTTGGACTTGAACAACTGAGATGAGAGACTCAATCCTTCTTCTCTCCTTCCAAGTGCTTTATTAGTAGTGATATTGGAAAATCTCAGTCTCAATTACGTGTGTGGATATCTCTCCCACTAGAGGCACTCTCTCTCTTAAATTTCAAGGGTCTTACTTTTCTGAGACTCTAATGAATGTAGTAGGCTCTTTCGTGCCAATGAGGAGAAAAACCCCATAAAGCATTTGCATACATATTAAAGCATTTAATTTCAAAACCTTTATTCCTATCCTCAAGTTCATCAGTGGGATAGTTGAGTAGTTCATGGATCCAAGATTAAAAAGACCCAAGCACTGCATTTTTCTGTTATTTTAACACACTATTATTGAGCACCCAGGTCTCTGAAGACATTGAGGATGCAATACTGATCAAAGATACTAGACTTTCTGCTCATGGAGATTTCTGTCTCATATAGGACATATGCATGATCCTAGGAAATAGAGAAACAAAGAACTAATCATAACCTATAAAAAGGCTATGGAGAAACACAAAGTAGGAGGACATAATCTACTATAACAGTGTGCAGTATAACAGAAGCTGATCAGGGAACAAAAGCCATCTAGATCTTACAAACAGAAGGGATTGAATGCTAGGAATTTGGTGTACCTATGACAGAAAGAATACAGGGCAATGAGGCCAGTCAGAGATCAGGCACATGTTCGAGGAGACGGTGGACTTCATACCTGTCCCAAGGATCCCAGAACCAGCATGGTCTTTTAAGAAAATACAAAGGTTAAGTGGGGCCTCTTTGCCATTTGCTAAAGGCCACATACATTGCATTGCATCAAGACCAAGACAGGTGGCCGAGCAGATGGCCATGTGCTAGAAGGCAAGAAGCTTGAGTTGTATCTAAGGAAACAAAGGCGCCTGGAAAGAAAAACAAATCCTCCTCCCTCCTGTTTTAGCTCATGGAATAAGGTGTGGATTTTTTGTTTGTTTGTTTGTTTGTTTGTTTTGCCCTAAAAATAAGAAAAAGAGATTAGCAACACAGGAAGCCTGCCACCACTCCCAGTGTTGCAGAGGCAACAGCTCAGAACCTGGAACTATCTGGGAGTTAAACTCAAGGAAGAGGGCTTGTTCGCATGAGTCAGGAGTAGACGTGAGGGCTTGTCGCTGGAGATGCCAGCTGAGAGAGCATGAGGAGCCAAAGTCCCAGGGCTGCTCCCCTTCTCCCACCCTCCAGTCCTCTGTTAGTGCCCCTCATCAGCAACATCTGGCCAGAGCTGTTCCCTATGATTCAGAGCAGAGCAGGAACAGAGATGAATCAGACAGCCATCAAGCAAGAAAGTGATACATAAAGGGACCTACTTGGAAAGAGTGGCCAACCAGGGACACCCTGAGAAACTGAAATTTAAGTTGACACTAAGCTAAATCAGAAGATGGATATGAAGGGGACAAGGGGGAGAGAAAATGAGGCAAAGGCAATTGGGAGACAGTGTTCTGGAAGTATTAAAAGGCTTTGTGTCTTTGGGGGGTGACAAGGCCGCACCTAAGGCCAATCTGGCTGTTAATAATTTGGGTTCTACTCTATCACAGTCTGTAAGAGGTTAGCCATATGGTTCCTCTTTCACAATTATGTGCCAAGTGGCACGTTGCAGTGGGAGCCAGCCTCAGGTCCACATTCTACTGGATGCCCAAACATCACACAGGAAGGCAAGAATGCAACCTGCTCTGTCCTTTAGGGCCCTATAAGTACCTTGCCTGAAATGTGAACCCTGATGTCAAGGCAACAGTAAACTGACTCAAGGACTGGTCGTCAGCACTCTCCCCTGAATGGAGACACACAGTTCAGATAGTTCTCCACCAATGTGGCCACTCAGAAAATTTGGGGTTCCTGCCTGGTTCTTCTATTCTATATGTTCAAAGGCAGGGAAGGGTTGTCTAAAACTTTCCATGGTATCACATGTCTTTAATTTAATCAGTACAATCATATTGAACCTTGCTTACACTAATTAATTTACCTTCTAGTACAGATTTAGAAATTGATAGTTAAAGCACTTGCTGAGGCCCTTTCTGGAGTGTGGATTTTTAGGGAAATTTACATATCACCTAACCATCCCTCCAGTGTAGATAGAAACTAACCTGAACACACTCAGTTAACCTATGCATCATGCTGTTCGTACAGTGTGAAGTTAATTTCCAGCAGTGTAACAGAGGGGACAGCAGGTGTCCATTGTCACTAGAGCTCTGCTGGCAGAGGAGAGAGGTGGAGAAGAGGCTGAATTAGTGGGAGAGGTAACCTGGGAGGCCATGAGAGAGTTTCCATCTGATTGGAACTGCATCAAAGGGCTTTTAACAGAGGTGACGGGATCTGATTTGGATGTTAAGAGCTCATATTGATTGATTTGTGAAGAATGGATGATGGAGTGGGAGCATGGAACAGGTCATCCCAGGAGTTCAGGGAGGCGATGGCATCAACCCAGCATAAGAGCCATACAGGCAGAGGGAAATGGGGAGAAGGAAGCAGGATGCTGGTGCTCAAAACTTGAAATGATGCTCTGAAACGGTGGTAAAGGGGAAATGGTATGGAGGATGGAGGACTCCTTGCAGCTGATGTACCTGGCCATGTATATTCTGTTCAGATTGAAGCAGAATTGGATGAGGTAGAAAAAGGGAGGTTGAAAGGAAGATTCTACTTAGTTGGTTTTAATTTTGTGATACAAAAGCAAAGGGTACAAGTTGTCTTATTTAACTAGACCCACCTGTGTGGCCTTAGCTGGTGCTTACTACATGCCTAAGAAACTGAAAAGAATAGGTCTGCTATTACATTCTCAGTGTTTCACCTCTTTGAAAGAGAGAAGCATTTCAATTCCAGATGGTGACCCAAATCATCAAGATAAGCTAAACGGACAGCATAATACTTTTTGGACAAAAATAAGGGTTCTTTAAGCCCTGAGAGCTAGGGTTCAATGTGGTAGCATGATATCGATAAGAAATTAAAAGTCAAAAAACTCAAGTAGAGGAAGTGTGGAGCCCAGATTCTATGCATTCCCATGTCTCTGAGGTGCTTGAATGGACTTTCATTCCACTTGGGATTCCATGAAGGTACCTGCTCTTTGCACCTCAGATAGGGGACACCATTGCAAATATTGTCATCTCTGCACACCCAGTTAACCATCACACCGTGGGTAAATGTAGGTATGTTTTACTCATCTGCAAAATGTGGGAATCACAAAGACTTGAAAACCTCATTTTGAATGTTTCTCATCTTCTATAATCACACAGAAATGCCTTTCAGAGGGCCAACAACACATCTGTACCAGCTCTGGCAACCTCTCTGGTAGGCCCTCACGAAACAAGTGGAATAGCACCAGATCTCGGCAGATTTCATGGAAGCTGGGGGAAATGTACAAAGATCTGTATCAAAGAACCACTTAATTTATTTGTGTTCATTGTCTATCTACATTCTACAAAGGGAGGACAACTCTTCTTGCTATTATACAGAAAAAAATTATTTGTCCCTTTTTCTTCATATTACACAAAGGAAAGAGATACTAGCTGTGGTTTGCTTAATTTTGGAAGCACTGTTTAAAAATTTCAAGAAAGAAAGATCTGTGGAAAGCCTTAAAAGTAAATTTAACACTTAAAAACCATCCATGCTACATTTTCAGATTTTCCAAGGTTGTTCACATATTAAACATTATCTAGTACCTTTTGCCTGGGAAAGAAATAGATAACATGTATTCATTACCAGAAAAAGTCTATGTGACTTTAAACTCAAGGAAGAAAACTTTACTGTAAACACATGGTGTATATTTATGAAGTCCAGAACATTTCACAAAACATGACCTTATAGTCTCTCATTAAATCATGAATAAATCCATAGTTGAAATTGAGTACAATTTGGTCCTGAGCCTCCTAGTAGCCAATGCAAAACAAAACAGAATCACCTATGAAACACAAATTCCGACAAAAAAGGAGTTATAGCATTTTGAAAATACAACTATAAAATGTCTCTTAAATAGCGTGTGGCTGTGGAGATTAGAGAATGATCTGGGAACAGTCCCTGACTCACACACAGCAGGGGCTGTGACATTTCCTATGGGGTTTTCTTCATCAAAAGTCAAGGGCATCATATTAGAACACAATTCAGCAAATGGCCAGGGCAAAACAAACCTTGAGTAATGCAGCTGGATCCAAGGATAAGCAGAACATCTAGAATGCACCATTTAATATCCAGACTACAAGCCACATGTGACTTGAAATGTGCGTAGTCTGAATTGAGATGGACTATAAGCAGAAAAATACACTCAATGCTGAAGTCTTCGCACAATAACAAAAAAAGGGGGGGCAATGTTAATTTTTATGGCAGGTTTGTATTGACATAATAATGTTACATGTAATGAGCTAGATGAGATATATTATTAAAATTCATGCAACTTGATTGTTTGACTGTGTTTTTGATGTGACGACTAGGAAAGTTAAGATCATATCCATGGTTTGCAGTTGTGTCCTGTGGTATATTGCCATAGGCTAACACCAACCCCCAAGAACCATCTGGGCATTTCATCCTGGATGGGCAGCTGTCTGTCTCCTTGTCTATGAAGTGAAAGACCCTAATGCCCATCTCCAGGGGTTAAATGGTCTGGCCTGTGTAAAATGCCTAACAGCACCTTCTTTCTCTACTTCTATGACCAGAAGGCAAATTTGGAAGCTGAAAGAGGAAAAATATTCCTGTTCCTACATCAGTTCTGCTATGAGATCAGCCTCCATTCCCTGAGGTTTAGGGCTGTTTCTCTGCCTTGAGGAAGTACAGTACTCTGGGATTTCAGTTTCTCGAGACAGATTATTCTGGCCCCGGTAGAATAACTTGCAGGCTGATGGGGGCAGGGGGTTACTGTTTACAGAAGACAGAGGTCGAACACTGCTCAAGGACTTTGTTTAAAATTCCTTTTGTAACCACACAGTTCTCTGTTTGGGTTTTCTGCTCTCATTAAATAAATATCTGGAGAGTCTTCATGGATCATCCCAGATACGTGTGATCAAGGTTTTTAAGATAATGACCCACACTTGGGAGTTAAACTCAGTGCATTCTCAAGTTGGCTATTATAGGGCATTGACGGGTGATCAAAGGGCTGGTGAGGAATGCAGTAAAACTCTCCAAACAGGCCCAGGAATAGGACCATTTTAAAGTAAGGTGCAAGATTCCTGGTCCCTTGCACACTGCCTAGATTTCTTATAGACCAAGTTTAGGCCAGTGACAAAGCACGGGGAAGAAAACAAGCAAGATGTGATGATATAAAAAGACAGAGTTGAGAGGACTAAGAATGTTTGTTAACTTGAAATTTGCCTGAGACTCAACTTCATGGCCGAAGGTGATGTGACAGGGACAGGAAACCTGATTGTCAATGTTTCTTCAGGCCGACCTTTCACAGAGAGCTCATTTAGGAAGGGAGGAGAGAGGCTGAGAGGGGCGCGGGTAATGTGAAGGTGGTCACATGACCAGAGAACCCTGGGTTTAGAAGCTCCACGTGGAGATTACACTCACCCAAAATATTCTTAATGTATGTTTTAGTGGTAAATTGTTAACATTCTCTCCATATTTCCTGACCTCATCTCCTCCCACCCTCCACTGTGGTAAAGGGATCCATTATACCCAGCTTCCTCCTGGATTTGCCCTCATGGTGTGAGATCTTAGAAGTAAGTCCAAATACCTCCTTCCCACTCCAGAAGCTGGGGGGAAAGTCCTTGTCCCATGGGGTTGTCATGTACATTCACTGAGTTAATTCAGAAGCAGTGGAGCTCATGGTGGCTGCTCGGATCACCTCTTCTACTTGCTCTTATCCTTCAACCAGTCCTTGTTTGCCTTCTGGTTTCATTATTGCTCTCAGTATTCCTCTCTGTTGACAGCCAGACACAGGAACATTTGGCTTGAACTTGGCCCCTCAGACTCTTTCTTCTGGTGTATCAAATGTTGTATGTTTGGTACAAGGACAGAAGTTTCTTTTTAAAAAATTGTGAAGTATAACCACACTAAGTGTGCATAAAACTACATGAAAGATTTATAAATAATTGAAAGCACATGCCCATGTTGCACCATTGTTGAGATTATTACCGACCCCCTCCTCCTTCCCCCACATTTCCTGAGTGCCCTTCACCAGTAGAAACCCTCCCCAATCCTCAGAGACAGCATCATGGGCCTGTGACCTGTGCAGTTGCCACGGGGTTCTATCCTCAGAGACCCCGTTTTGTTTAAGAGGCTGTAATCACCTTTTGGAACTCTTATAACTTTTGAATTAGTGGGCCTGCATTTCAATTTTGCTCCGAAGCCCACAAATTCTATAGCTAGTCCAACTTTCACTTTGAAGATGACCACCATCATTACTGTTCTGATTATGAGCTTCTTGCTTCTCTTTATAATTTTGCTGCTCATGCATGAATCTGGAGCTCTTTCTTCTCAACGGTGTGCTCTGACCTACTGTTCCTGCAGTAAGCCCTCTCAGTCCCATGGTTCCTGCTTCATGAGTCCCATGCCCTGGACCCTATTGGCTTCCTTATGGTATTCTCCCAGTGTAGTCTATTTTGTTTACATTCGCCAGAATTGACTTTTGTTGCTTGCAACTAGAGAAGCATAGCTAGGATGATCTGCTACTAAAAGACTCTTGGCGGTGTTGGATAGCTCTTCTTTCTTTATTTCTTCCTGCACCTCCTCCAAAGTATGATGAACATTCCATAGATGTAAGATAGTTAGAAATCAGCCAACCTGACAAACTCTTAATTTGCAGCAGAGAAAGTTGATGTGTGAAGCTGTGAAAGTAATTAAACATATTTAAGAAAAGGTTATCTCCAAGACAGGCCATCAGGCTCAAAGTTCCTGCCAACAACCTTGTTTCTTCTTAGAAAAGTTGCTATAGGCTGCTAACAGATGGTCACTTTCTTGAAGAATTCCTCCTCATGACATGGGCTTGAGGTTGGACCCCAAGTCCCTACTTATATGTGTAACCCCATTCTCCTGACCTCAGTTATTAGTGCAGGGACAGGTAAAGTAATGCAATAGGACATTAACAATCCTCCTGCATCACTCAGGTTTTCACTTCTGTGACCAAACTCAGAAATCAGCTTACAATTGGAAAAGGTCATTTTGCCTCACAGTTTCAGAGGTTCCAGTCCATAGTCAGCTGTCTCCATTGCTTTTAGGGTTAGAGACATCATGGCCAAGTAAATCTGCTCATCTCATGGTAGCCAGAAAGAGAGAGGATGAGCCGGGGACAGGACAGAGTCCCCAAAGGTACTTTCCCAAGGACCCACTCCCTTCAACTAGGTTTTTGTCTCTTACAATTTCCATCACCTCCCAGTAGTCCTTTCAGCTATGAATCCTTTAATAGATTAATCCATTGATGAGGTCAGAACCCTTAAGATTCCAATCACTTCCCCAAATCCCCATTTCTGAATGTTGTTGGGGACCAAGCCCTTCACACATGGGTCTTTGGGGGAAACGACTTCATATTCAAACCGTAACACCTCCCTAGGAGGTGCATACTCACTCTATTAGGGAGGATGATCTCTGGGTTTGGGTATGAGGGCCTAGTGTTGCAACAGTGTAGGGAGACTCTTCCTACAACAGTGGAGACTGAAACTCTAGAGCACACACACAAGGCAATAAGCAGGAGCCAGCAGGCAGTAGGAGCAATGAGCATCTCGGGATTTTGTACTCAATGGTTGCACAAGAGCAAAGAGGAAAAGAACTGACAACTACCAGACTGCTCTTGAGCCTCTGGGGACACTGTGGTGTCTTGAGGGACATTTCAGCACTCCAAGACGCTTGGCATTACCACTGTCCAAATGGTTTACTCTGCTTCATTCCCCCCTGTGCATCCTAAAATAAACTCCCAACACCTGTCTCAGTCTTTGCCACCAGAATTGGAGCCTAAAAATGAAACATAATGTACTTACAAACCCTGGACTTATTAGTTCAATGGAAGACTCTAAACAAAACCCCTCTGTAGACGCACACTGTACCTAACAAACCATTCTTCTTACTAACAATGGAGCTTCTCTGTCCTCAGTACCTGCAACTCAAAGGTAGGTGAAACAGCTCAAGGCAAGCAACGTGAAAATGGCAACCCAATGAAGGGGACCCAGTCGAACCTGCCTGCCATGCTCCACTGCGAATCTGGAGGCTCTGGATTACGTTTTCTCCCCCTCTGCTCTCTTGATCATATTCAGGCCACCAGAATGCTTCCCTAGGATTGAGACTTTGTCCCTGCTTGTGATCTTGTTCCTCTCAATACTCCGCAAAGCAGCCAAAGCAATAATGACAAGATTGATCATAAAGTGACAGCCTATGGCTCTCGGCACATGGCCCAAGTTCTGCATACACATTTGAGATTGTTATGATGTGGCTCTTGCTTACTTTCCCAATCTTATTCTCCCTTTTCTTTCCCTATTCTCCCTTTTCTCCCCTATATGACGCCTTACATTCTCTCCTTTGTCCACTTACTTTTTGCATGAATTTTCTTCTGTCTCAAATACTCCCTCTAAGCCTCTCTTTTGTTTTATCCCACTCCTCTTTAAGGTTTTAACTGAAATGTCTCTTCCTCCTGGAATTTTCTCCTGAAGACCAGGGTTCATAATCATGTACTTTGTGGAGTTCTCTCTTTAAATTAAAATTATCCTTTTGAATATAATGATAAGGGGATGAAGGAAAAAGTCCATGCAAATGGTCTTTGAGAAAGAAGAATGGGCCCTTGAAGAGTAAGTAGTGGTTGAAACTAAAGAAGAATCAAAACTGTGTATGGTAGAGCCATACTGAGAAGTCCGAAGTCCAGGGCATCTGGGAGATGGCTGACTAGAGGCACTTCCTCTCCCAAAGAAAAACCAAAACAGTCAGAGTTTTTAAGGGAGCAAGAAAATGAATGGAGAAACTGGAAAACGAAGACTCAGGGTGGCCTTGTAATGAACAGCACAAAGCTCCCTACAGGGACCACCTCACTGATCCAGTCCAGGCCAGAGTGGACACGTGAGAGTCTTTCATTGAGAGGAAAATGGTAAACATTAGACTCACAGCAGCTTCTAGTGATGACATGAACACCTGAAAACTTTGCTGTTGGGAATTCTGCAGCCTTTTCAGACACCAAGTCCAGCTTGGGTGCTAAAGAGCGTGCATCCAGATGCTAAAGAGCATGCACCCAAGAGAGGGAGTGTGATCCAGGCCATGTCCTCCCTCACCAGGACCCTGCTGTGTAGCGTTTTGAGATCATATCCACTGAAAACCCACGAGGCCAGAAGGGCTCCCCATCCCCACAGCCTGTGCCAGGTATCTGGCCCTTACTGCACAAGTGTGTGCACTTGGGGCCCATTTAAGCTGTACACTCATGGAAGTTGATGGGTGCCGGGTTTCTGTTCTCATGACTAAAATGCTCAGGGGTTACTCCAGTTGAACTGGGCTAACTGGGCTGCATGAAACAACCACACAAGAGACACAAATACCTTTTTCATTGGGATCACTGTGACGGCTCCTCTGACCTTAAATGTCCACAGGAAGAGAGAGAGCGAGAGCACGTGTTGACCCCTTTCTACTGTTAGCAGGTTGACTAACATCTGGGTAGGCCACACCCAAAGGCACAGTAAGAGGAGGGGACACACACAAGGCACTTCCATGGAAGATTCTATCCTAATCAGGGCAGGGGGTTATATTACAAAGGAAAGGTGAGCATAGCTTCACCCATGGGGCTGTAGCAAGACACACCCATGCATGAGACACCGACCCTCAAAGCCAAGAAGGGTGGGGAAAGCTCTGCGACATTTCTGTGACTGAGCACATCAGCATTCAGCTGGGGAATGTGACTCAGTCATGTGCAAGGTTGATCTCCCACAGATGGTACCTCACTCTCACTACCAGACACATCACATTATGCCCACAGCCAGGAGACAGCTGTATCTCAGCTGGCAGAGCAACGCTGCAAACCCTGGCAAACTAGGCTACTGTTTGCCCATCATTGATATTTCTAAAGAAGCTACGTGGATACTACACAGCTGTGCCACCTGGAACCAAAGCCAAGGAAGCCTGCCCAGTCACCACCCAGGGACACATCTCCAGAAGAAAGTCTTTTACCATGAAATCCACCCTGTAAAGTTAGTAGTGGCAACTGATCCAACAGAATCAGTTGTGCAAACATCTACACAGTAACACAAGAAGTGTGAAAAATCAGAGTAACCTGATGCCCCCAGAGGAAGACAATAACTCTCCAGCAACAGACTTCAAAGAAAGAAAAACAGGGAATTTTCTGAAACAACAATATCAACAACAAAACACCAGAAAAACAACTTGAAGAAAACTCAGTAAGATACAAGAGAATACAGACATACAGTTCAACAAAATTAGGAAAACAATTTGCAGTCTGAGAAATTCAGCAAAGAAATAATATCATAAAAAAAACAACTGACAACTTAGAGCTGAAGAATGCAATAAATGAAATAAGAAATATAGGTGAGAGTCTTGTCAATGGACTAGATCAAGCAGATGAAAGAATTTATGAGCTTAAAGACAGATATTTGGAAATAACCAAGTCAAAAAATAAAACAAAACAAAGGGAAATACACTAATTAATAACCAGAAAAAAGAAAGAAGAAAGCCTACAAGACTTAAGTAACTCATTAAGCAAACAAATATTCACATCATGTGTATTTCAGAAAGAGAAGAGAGAAAAAAATCCATAGAAAATCTGTCTAACAAAATAAGAGATGAAAACTTCCCAAATCTTGGGAAAGATATGGACATCTATATCCAGGAAGCTCAAAGGGCCCAGTTAGATTTAACCAAAAAAGTCTCTCCAAGGTACAGTATTGTCAAACTGTCAAAAGATACAGACAGAGAATTCAAGAGATAGTAATAGGAAAGCATCATGTCACGTACAAGGGACTCACCATTAGACTAACAACACCTCTTTCCACAGCATCCTTGCAGGCTAACATAGAATAAGACATATTAAATGTGTATTCTGGAGGAGGGACTGCCAAAAATACTATTCCCAGCAAAGCTGTCCTTAAGAAATTAAGAAGAAATGAAGTCTGTCAAAGACAGACAACACTGAGGAAATCCATGCCCCCCAGACCGGCCTTATGAGATGTGCTTAAGGGACGAACACACCTAGAAGTCAAAGGATGACTCAAAAAAGTACAGAACTCACAAGCAGAGCAGGTAAGAACAGAACCAAGCACTACCAATGCAGAAACCGCCAAACCTCAAAGATAAGCAAGAAGAGAGGAAGAAAGAAACAAAGGATATACGAATAACTAGAAAAAAGGAAACTGATGGAAGTTCTTACCTACCAATGAAAACCTTCAATGCAAACGTATTGAACTTCTGAATTTAAAATCTTTAGACAGACTGAACAGTTTTTTTTAAGTAAACACAGCAATATGCTGACTCACTTCACTGACAAAGGCACATATAGACTAACAGTGCCCAGATGGAAGGAAGATTCCCAAGCAAACATGGACCAAAGTGAGCAGAAGCAGCTATACCTACCTCAGACACCTTGGATGTTATATCCCAGACTGTGAGGAGAGACAGAGGGTCACCACATAGTAAGAAAGGGATCAGTGTAACTGGAGGAAATAACAATTGTAAATATATATGCACCTAATGTCAGAGCACCTGATTATATAAAGAAAATATTCTTAGATTAAAAGGGAGAGCCAGGCTTTAATACAATAATATTTAGGGACTTCAGTACCCACTTTCATCAATAGACTGATCATCCAGACCAAAAAATAAAATAAAAATCCATCAAGTAACTTGGAGTTAAACTATACTATAGAACAAATGGATTTAGCAGACATTTATAGACCGCTCCATCTAACAGCTACAGAGTACATATTCTTCTCATCTGTAGATGGAACATTCTCTAGGATAGACCCTGAATTAGGTCACAAAAAAGTCTCAACAAGTGGGTTTTTTAAAAAACTAATTGAAATCATATCATGCATCTTCTCTGACCACAGTGGAATAAAACTAGAAATAAACAAGATGAACATTAGAAATTGTAAAATACTTGAAGTGAAACATCATGACTTTAATGACCAAGGAGTAAATGAGAAAATCAAAAGATTTTCTTGAATTAAAACATTTCTTGAAACAATAAAAACAGAAATATAACACACCAAAATGCATTGGATGGACACAGCAAAACAGTACTAAGAGGACAATTTATAGCAAAAGCACTTACTTAAATAAACAGAGATTACAATTAAACAACCTAAGGGTATAACTAGAAAAACTAGAAAAGTAGAGCCAATCCCAAAATTAGTAGAAGGAAAAAACAATGATCAGAGTAGAGATAAATGAAACAGTTCTTAAAAAACATACAGGTGCACATGTATACACATGCACAAACTAACAAAACAAAGAGTGTTTTTTTGGAAAGAAAAACAAAGTCAACAAGCCTTTAACTAGGTTAGCCATGAAAAAGACCCAAATAAAATAAAATCATAAGTGAAAAAGGAGACATTACAACTGATACTACAAAAATACCATGGATCACTGGGGATTATTATGAATTACTATATGCCAACAAATTGGGCAACCTAGAAGAATGGTTAAGTTTCTGGACATATATAACTGCCAAAACTGAACTTATAAAGAGAAAGAAAAACTTAACAAACCAATAATGAAAAATGAGATTGAATCAATAATAAAAAGCCCTTCAACAAAGAAAATTCCAGAACTGAATTGTTTTACTACTGAATTCTACCAAGAAATATTTACACCAATTATTCTCAAACTATGCCCCCAAAAGTTCCAAACTCATTCTGTGAGGCCTTACAGCATTACTCTAATGCCAAAACCAGAGGAGGATATAATAAAAAAAAAAAAAAGGAAACTGCAAACTAGTACCCCTGATGAATATAGACGCAAAAATTCCAATCCAAAAAACTAGCAAGTTGAATGCATTAGCATATTAAAAAGGTAAGACAGCATGATCAAGTGGTATTTATCCCAGAGACAAAAGATATTTCAACATATGCAAATCAACAAATGCAATAAGTCATATAAACAGAATGAAGGACAAAACACATATTATCATCTAAATAAATTCAGAAAAAAAACACTTAATACAATTCACTATCCCTTCAAAAGTAAAAAGTCCTCATCAAATTAGAAAATATCTATCTCAGAACAATAAAGGCTATAGATATCAAACACATAGCCAACATCATACATGTTCATGGATTCAGAGGATTAGTATTGTTAAAATGTCATATTGAGGAAAAGATGAAAGTGTTTTCCTCTAACATCTGGAATAAGAAAACCATGCCCACTTTCACTACTTTTATTCAACAGAATACTAAAAATTTTAGCCAGAGCAATTAGGAAACAGAAAAAAATAAAGACCATCTAAATAGGAAAGGAGGAAGTCAAATGTAAATGATATGATTCACATGTAGAAAACCTAAAGACACACACACACACACACACACACACACACACACACACATAACAAAAACTTGTTCAGGACTTAAAATGAATTTGGTAAAGTTCCAGGACATAAAACTCAAAATACAAAAATTAATTGCATTTTTACACATCAATAATAAACTTGCTGATTAAGAAGTCAAGAAAGCAATATCATTCACAACACACACATAAACCCTGAAATTAATTTGACAAAGGAAATGAATTATTTCCACAATGAAAAATCACAAAACACTGATGAAACAAATTAAAGAAGATGGAAAAACGTGAAAGATATTCCATATTCATGGATTGGGAGAATTAGTATTGTTAAAATGTCCAGATCACTCAAAGTGATTTATAAATTTAAGAAATTCAATATAATCTCTGTCATGATCTATTTATGGGAAGAATGCCCCCAAATAGAAAAAAATCCTAAAATTCATTTGGAATTGTAAAAGATACCAAATAACCAAAGCAATCTAAAGCAAAAGGAACAAACTGAATCTGCTAACCCTTAATGTCAAAACATACTATAAAATATTAGTAATAAGAACAGATTGGTCCTGGCATAAAAACGGACACACAGACCAATGGAGCAGAATAAAGAACCAGAAATGAATAGATGCCTCTACAGCTAATTGGTCTGTGATAAAAACACCAAAAACTTACACTGGAGAAAGGAGTGTCTTCAATAAATTTTGCTGGGAAATTTGGATATCCATGTGCAAAAGAATGAAACGAGGTTCCTACCTCTCACTATTTATAAAAATAAACTCAAAATGAGCCTAAGATCTAAGTGGAAGACCCAACGTATGAAACAATGAAGGAAAATACTTCAAGGCATTGTGGTAAGCAATGTTTTTTACCTGTGATCCCAAAGGCACAGACAACAGAAGCAAAAGTAGCCCAATGAGAGTCTATGAAACTAGGAAGCTTCTGCACAGAACATGGTCCAAGCAGCAGGGTGCAGGGGCAGCCTGCAGGAAGAGACACGAGGTTTACATACTATGAATCTGATGAGGAATTAACATCCAGAATAGTAAGGAACTCAAGAAACAACCCAACTTAAAATGGGCAAATGATGTGAAAGGCAATTTTTCCAAAGAAAACATACAAATGGTCAAAAAATATATATTAAAGTTCCACATCACTAATCATCAGGGAAATGCAAATCAAAACCACAGTGAGGAGTCAACTCACCCCAGTGGGAATGGTTATAATTAAAAAGACAAAAAAAATAACAAATGCTGACAAGAAGTCAGAGACAGGGGGACGTTTATACACTGCTGGTGGGAATGTAAATTAGGGCAGCCACCGTGGAAAACAGTATGGAGTTTCCTCAAAAAGCTGAAAACAGAACTACCATACAATCCAGCTACCCCACTACTGGGCCTCTATCCAGAGGAAATGAAATTCATATATTAAAGAGATACCTGCACTTCCATGCTTATTGCAGAACTATTCATAGACAAGATACGGAATCAACAGAGGTGTTCATCCATGCATGAAGGAATAAAGAGAACATGGTGCATGTACACCCTGGAATATTATCCAGCCACAAGATAAAATGAAATCCTCTCATTTGAGGCAGTGCAGATAAACTGGAGAACATTGTGTTAAGTGAGACAAGTCAAGCATGGAAAGGTAAGTATAGCATACTGTCACTCATCTGTGGAAGCTCAAAGGTGACTGCATAGAGATGGAGAGTAGACTGGCAGAGCCAGTCTAGGGAAGGTTGGAGAGGGAGGAGGGAAAGAAGTTGGGTGCCAGATTCCAAAACACAGGTGTACGGGTGGCATAAAATCCAGCTTCTGCAGACCAGTGGGGCAGCTACAGTTTACAACCATTATTATGTATTTACAAAGAACTAGAAGAAAGGAGTTTTGTGGTTCTCAAAAAAAATAATGTCTAAGGAAATGGAAATGCTAACAACTGGTTTGATCACCATACCTTGTGCACATATATCCAATTACCACCCTGCACCCCCAAGTAGGTACAATTATTATGTGTTGATTAAAAACTTTTAAAAAATCTGATGATCAGGGGGAAAAATACCCTCTGTCTTGTCTGTCTTTAACTTGGTTGTAAATTCCTTAGGATGCTGGGTGCAGAGTGGGTGCACAAAGGTGCTTCCCCACCTATGGCCAACATCCAGGGCTGCAGTGTTCATGAGAGAGGTCAGAAGATTGGGTGAGATTCTGGGCAAAACACGGGGCCAGATAGGCCAACCACTGCTGAAGCAAGAGCCTAGGAACTAGGGGTCCCTTAGCAAGCCGCCCTCCTAAAAGTTGAGCTCTAGGCAATCCCCCCAAGGCCCACCCCACTTCTTTCATCTATTTTAACTGAAAGCAAAAATCACTTCTTCTCCACTGGTCCATACCTAACATGCACACCAACTTGCCTGCTTCATGATTTCTCAAAATAAAAACAAAAACAACCCAGGTAGGACACCAAGTAAGTTTCAGTGAGAAGCGTAAGTGTCCGTAATTGGAACTGTTTGGACGGCAGAAGGATAAAGTGCCAATGGTTAAGCAGACTCTTTAACTTCCACTAAAACAAAAGGAGATAAGAAAACCAGAAAGGTCACCTCCATCCTGGCCAGTGGGAAATGGTGAACCACACTATGCTTTTAATCCATAAGGGAAGTTTGATTTGTTTTCTCTTTTTTTTTTGGAAGACCTTTTTGGACACAATACCCTTATTTTATTTGTTTTTATTTTCATGTGGTGCCAGGAATCGAACCCAGTGCCTCACACATGCTAAGCAAGTGCTCTAGCACTAAGCCACAATCCCAGCCCACAGAAGACTGTTTCTTTAGGAGACCTTAATGTGAGTAAGCAGAAGGTGGAACAGCCGAGTCGAGGGACTTGAAGGGCATAGAACTGACCACAGCACTCTGGGTAAGTCACTGGGCTTCTCAGAACTCCAGTTTCTCCTCTGCAAAACAGGAATCTAGATAACAACCCAGTCTCACCGGCGGGGAGGCACCAGGGAAGAGACAGTTGAGTAAGAGCTGGCCTGCAGGGGAAGCAAGGCCAGGGACTCTGGGCCAGCAAGTGTTCCACGTGAGAGACGTGTTCCTGAGCAGAAAACACGAGATCTAACTTCATGTGATACCAGTGAGCAGGAAGGAGCATGGGAGTCCCATTTGCTTTGATCAAAATAATTGTTCTGAATAAACACTCTCTCATCAATGTGCTGTCATGTTTTGGGCATCCCACACAGTCTATACTACTTCATGCTGGGTTTCACGCTTCTCTTTAAATCAGTAAGTGGGCAAAATACTTCACCAGGGCTGAGGTTCCCCTTCCTGTCAATACTGAGAGGGGATCAGGAAGGGTGTCCAGGATGGATCTGTAGGGTCTCAGGGAAAGGTGGCCACTGGCAGGACTCAGGGCTGAGGGTTATGGGACCTGCACACAGCTATATCCACCATGGCAGGCTCCAGCAACGGGTCCCTGCGGCTTGTCCCACCTTGCCGTGGAGAGGCCTCAACCTTCCCAGCAGAGTGGCCAGCCAGGGAGAAGTCCATCTATCGCTCATTTGGGCACTGATCAGAAGCCAGGACATCATAGTGACACTGTTAAACAGCTATAGGATGTGGTAATGTCCAGCCAGGAAATTAAGCCAGCAACCCCCCAGGACCGTAATTCAAACCTATCAGTTTCAGAACACTCATCAGTTGCATTTCATTAAAACAAGGAAAACAGGGTAGCAGAGAGAAACCAAAATGCCTGGATTGTAATTCCAGAGAAGTCCCTGTCTTCTCCCAGTCACATAGGCTAGCGGATCCTGAGTGCCATCCCCACTGAGCAGGAGGGGAGAAACCTGACACGCCTGGGGGGTATTTATACAGCAGGGCTTCCTCCTCAGCCTATTTGGTTAGGAGGAGCTCAAGAGCTGAGGCTGAATCTCAGGAATGTGTAAATACAGTGACATTGACACAGACCTTTAGGAGCATTCACCACCCCACTTAGGGCAGAGATTCTTACTAGTTATTGGGCCTGGATGTCTTTGGTAGCCTAGGAACATTCAGGCACCCCTCCCAGGATACTGTAAGGCAGTAAAAAATACACTGCATTATAAAGGAGACCGAGTACACTGAAATAGAATTATGCAAATATTTTTAAAATGTGATAGATCTTTCTTTTTTACAGTACTGGGGATTGAACCCCGGTTGCTCTACCACTGACCCACATCCCCATCCCTTTTTATTTTTTATTTTGAAACAGGGTCTCACTAAGTTGCTGAGGCTCACCTCCAACTTACGATTCTCTTGCCTAAGCCTTCTGAGTTACTGGGAATCTCTGTGGCGTTTGCACATAGGTTTTTTGGAATGTTCTTATTTTAGTAAACATTCAACAGTGCAGGTTAAATAGCTTCCATAATTTTGCGAGGGTGATGAGGGCAAATATTTTGAGATCTCTGGGACATCCGTAGGTTATATGAGTTATCTGGGCTTCCTATCAGTGATTAAGTCGCAGGAACCAATGACAGTGCTGCAGTCTTTGTTGCCACATTTAGAATGGAAAAGTGGTTCAATCTCAGAGAAATGTTGGTGAAATAATGATGGGTCTCTGCAGCCTTCAGCTAGATCATGAGCTCTCATGGAACTCCATCCAGTTAAAACCTTGGACTTCAACACATTTGGCCCTGGGAACAGCTGGGACTTTATGGGAACAAGCTTCCTCTAGCTCTGCATTCAGAGGACAGCCCATGAAGAAGAGGGCCTGGTGTGGACTGCTTTGCTCTGGCGAGAGGCCCTTGTTCCCTTCCTCAGACTCAGTTGACACATGTCCTCTGGCCTCTTGGGGATGTGAGGAAGCCAGGCCAAGTGACTTGATCTATTAACCGGACAGTCGATAAACCAGCCAGGGCTGGTTTCCAGGCCTGTCACTCAAGTTTCTATCTCTGACTCAAGAAGAGGCCGCGGCTCTCACTGGGTCTGACAAAGGTCCAGGAAAGAACTCTTTCCTGCCATCAGGGACTTCTCGTGGTCTCATTGGTTGGTCGGGGACACAAGTGCCCAGCTCAGGACTTTCCTGCACCATCTGTAGGGAGTTATTTGATCGACTGAAAAAAATCAGTCGTGGGAGGTGTATGCACAGGGAGGTGGGAGTAAGAGGAGATGTTCTGAAAATATTGCCACTGGGTAACTTAAATTCACTTTAGAGTTTAGCTTATATTCTTCATGACAGCATTAAGGTTGGTTGATGAATTTTAAGTTATTTATTTATTTATTTTTGATACTGGGGACTGAACCCACATCTACAACTGAGCCACATCTCCAGACCTTTTCATCTTTTATTTTGAGAAAGGGTCTTGCTGATTTGCTCAGGCTGGCCCTGAACTTGAGAGCCTCCTGCCTCAGCCTCCCAAGTCACTGGGATTACTAATAATTTACTTTAATTGCACTTTTACTTCTGTATGTGTTCATAGAAGATCATAAGAAGTCTCCCTAGAGTTACTGGATATGAAAAAAATAGCACCTGAGAGTCGATCAAATAACCCTTCCCTAGGAACATGGCACCAGAAGAGCCACCCACTGCTGCCCCTTGCTGGTGTGCTGTGGTCCCCTCATTTGGCAATATTCATGACAAGAGGTGTAGAATTGAACTCGGGGGCATCTTGTTCTCTCCTAGATTTAGGAGAGGGCCCAGAAGGCAGGAATGTGAAAGCAATGAGCAAGACAACGTCACAGGTCTCTTTTGAGGAGCTTTGCATTTCTGTCCAATTGCTTTTCCCTCCCACTTAAAAAAATCCTCATGGAATACACACTTAGGTAAAATCACAAACACAGCAGAAGCAAGCTGAATAAAAGGTGGAAATTTCTCCCTGTGCTGTGCTGCATGCCACTCCGCAACTGAGGAGTGCCATATCTCTCCAGAACTTTCCCCATGTGCTTGTACATGGAACATATGTGAACACACACACAGGAATGCAAGTACATGCACACACTTCTTTAAACCAGCGGAAACACATGTGCTAGACAGTTTTCCTGTAACTTGCTTCTTTATTTCACTATATTTCTCAGATGCCTCTCAATGTTTGTACACACAAAACTATCTTATTTTTTTTCTTTTTCTGTGCTGGGGATTGAACTCAGGGGCACTTTACCACTGAGCCACATCTCCAGCCTTTATTTTATTTTATTTTATTTTTTAAACTTTAAGACAAGCTCTTACTAAATTGAGGAGGGCTTTGCTAAGTTGCTGAGGCTGGCCTTGAACTTGTGACCCTCCTGTCACAGCCTCCAGAGTCACTGAAGTTACAGTTGCATGCCACCCCACCCCATCCTTATCTTATTCTTTTAAATGGCTACATACGATTCCACAATATATATGAATGTGTAATCTTCCTTTAACCTTTTTCATACTGATGGATATTTAGATTGCTTGCAAGTTTTTTGTATGTTTTTTTAGTATTAGAAACAGCACTCAATATTATCCCACCTACTTTAAGCTTCTAAAAGCCATGGCTGAGTGTGGTTTTCTTCCCTGCCACTGGAATAAGAGCGAAGGCAAGGAGAAGAGGAAAGGGAGGGGATGCCCTCTCTTTTCCTCCTATCCATCACCTTCTGCCCACCTCCCACCATCCTTCCTAAGATATACAAAAGGAGAGCTCCCCCTGCTGGGCATGCAGTTCCTCCCCAGCTCTCTATAGGCGAGCTTGTCTCTGTGTTCCCACTCAGTTTTCAGCCTAGGATGTGTTAAGAACACTTGTCTGTACACCTGCCCTGGAGGTGCATAGAGCGGGGTATCCCCTGCTCCCTGTGCCATGATTAACACACTACAGGGCCCTGGGACACACCTGGTGCCTGAGCTGAATGACCTGCAGGTACACCCTCTTAGTGTGCAGTGGTCCAGTTACCTCCATCTGTATTAGAATGGTGCATGGCCCAGACAACATCAGAGCCCAGGCCCAGGTGTCAGCTGAGAAGTCTTTCAGCAAGGCTGATGACACAGACTGCAGCAGCCTCTGCAGTGGCTTCCCCACCTCCCCTTGCTCCCCTGACTGCTGGGCTCCAGGAGACTGGAGAAGAGCCGTGCCCTTTGTGTCTGTCCCACAGGTTCTCCTTCTGCTTTTTGTTGACATTTTTACCTGTGCCATGCTGGGTCTCTCCCTGAGCCAGCTCTTGAGTCACGCACGTCTCCAGCTGCAGTTCTGTGCAGAGAAGGCAAAGATCACAAGGGCTGGTGAGGCCTTCTGAACTCCCAGACCCCAGGGGTGAGGCTGACCTTCACCTCCTGAATGGGCTCATGCAGTGTCATGTGGACCAGCCAGGTAGCACTGGAGCGAAGGGTAACTGCGGGATAATGGACACTCACCTTCTGGAACACACAGGGCATGCCAGTTCCTCCACCAGGTGGATGCTCCCCGGTCCACCTGGACAGTCTGCCACTCTGCTTGCACAACTGCACAGCGGCCCCATCAAGGGGAGCAAGAGGAGGGAGGAGCAGGGTGGGGGGCTGCTGTGGACTCGCCCTTCTTCACCCCTGCTCCTAGAGAGAGCATCCAGGAGGATGAAGGTCCTCCGCCACTGAGCCATGAAGGCCTCTCACAACTGAGGGATCCTCTACCGTCTCTCTGCTCTGTGCCTGGGAAGAGACACCAGCTCCCGTCACACCTCTGGGGTGCCTATGGAGGGATCCACTAAAGTCAGATGCCTCTCCGCGCCCATTTGCCCATTTTCTATATAATGAATTAGATTTATCTTTGGTTTTTATAATGCAAATACCTCTGGGAGAGTTGACGAGGCTTTAAACAACTCATTAAATTCGTCCTGTAAAGTGGGTTGAGCAAAGTGGGTTGGGGGACTCAGGAGGGCCAGGGAGAAGGGTGTGTGTGTGTGTGTGTGTGTGTGTGTGTGTGTGTGTGAGCGTGCGAGCGTACGCGCTCGTGCATGTGTGTATGTGAAGACTCCTACTTTCCCAGAGGGAATTTGGTTGTCAGAGGGAGAAATGGCTCTGGGTTTGCTTTTCACCTGGAGGCAGCTGGCTTCAGGGCCATGCCCTAAGCATGCTCGGGGTAGGACGGGATGTGGACATCGGCCTGCTGCTCCTACAACCCTAGACTCCCACAGACCAGTTTCTCTTGGCCGCCCTCAGGAGATGAGTGTGTAGATCAGCAGATTAGGTCTTCAAAGTGCAGACTGCTGGGAGAGGAGCCAGCAGCCCTCCTTAGTAGCCCAGGGGAGAGGGCAGGCTTCAGAGCAAGGTGAATCCTGGGCACAAAGCACGTTCTCGAGCTCCCACATCGCCTGCTTGTCCCCAGGCCCCCTCCTTCCTGCCTCAGGTGATTTCCCAAGCCCTTGTCCTACTTCCAGGTGGAGCTGCCTTCAACCCTGACCACCTCGCTGCATGGGGTGCCACCCAACAGCTGTCTCGTCTTGGGCTCCCTCTGCAGCTCAGGCTAGAGGAGCCTGTGCAGGGAACAGGCACAGCCTGGAAGGATTGCAGCCCCAAACACAAGGCTGAAAGCAGTCGGCCCCTCTTCCTCTTCAGGACCCCTGAAGCTGAATTAAATAAGCAAGGCTTCCAACGCTCTGAGCCCTAGGACCAGGGTCAGAGGGCCCAGGCTCAGTGGTCTAGGTGGGCTCTCACTGACACCACCAACAGCCAGGTTTCCCTCCCTGGGGTCTCCTCTGAAATAGAGTTTTAAAAAATGAACCAGAGTGGGCATCGCGGCCTCTGCAGTAATGACAGACCGCTGACAGCAGCAGGGCTCTGCTGACCCTCAGAGGGGCTGCTTTTCCCATGGGGCATGAGAAGTTCTCTCTGGAAGGTCACAGACCAGAGAGGTAATGGAGAATAGGAAATTGGGTTTGATGGTAAGATTTAATAAGGCCTGACATTTCCAGGCCTAATCCTCATATATATTCCATTATGGTGATGTCCAAGACAGACCACCAAGATGAGGCCATCTATGCACAGAGGGGGTGAAGGCGGGTGGTGGAGGGGAAAGGGAGAACTTCAGTCATAAAAATAAGGGCTATCACAAGTAATCACAATAAAACTCAAAAAAAAAGAAAAAACCAAGCCCTGATTTCTAGTTCTCAAATAGCACCCCTTAAATTATCTTCCAAACGTCAGTGAAACCCTAAACTCAGCTCTTCATATGATTAAAACAATAAAATCCAGTGCAAAATTGAGCATGTTAAAAACCACGTCATGAAATGGTGTGGTGGAAAGCCAGGGAGGAGAAGAAGAGCTAAGAGGCTTCCTCCCGACTCAGCGTGGACCTGACCCAGGGCAGTTGGAGCCAGCTGCAGGGCCTCTCTGGGGCTGGGCGGAGAGTCTTCAGAGATTACAACAAAAGAGAGCTTAAAACTTGCTTGCAAAAGCCAGCAGCTCCCATTCTTGACTGTTGGAGCCCAGAAAGCCAGGCCAGGGTCCACCCTGCCAGTGGGAGGTTACATCTTATTAAGGCACTGTGCCATCTGCCCTCCACGGAATGAGTGAGCTTGTGCAATTTTTGGATGGTGCAGTTCTTTAAAACAAAGTGATAAATTAAAGTGGCCACAGTAATGCAGCAAAAATGTTCCATGGATGGAAACCATGGCCATGGTGTTCAAGGCAGGGGAGGCTGGAAAGGTTCAGCGTCATCTCTGGGCCGAGTTAAAAGAGTATCAGGCCCATCCGTCTGCTGTTGAAGTCTGGAAGCTGTGCTGTGTCCGTAGCCTGCCTGGGCAGGAGAAGTTTCTAAAGAGAATTTGGATTGTTTCTGGATCCCCAGTTAACAGAGAATCCATTGAGGGGGAATAATTTTCTTCCCAGGAGTCCCTGCCTGGCCTTGCTAGGCCAATGTCCCAGGGTTCAGTGGCCCTGCTTTTGGTCATCTCCGGAAGCTATCCGCTCTCCCAAAACCCCAGGCCCTATTTCTCCACATGGCACTTTGCTAGGTCCCATGTCCCACGCACCCTCATGGCCCAGCTTAAAACCCTGCAGTTCCTGGGTGACCCAGTCTGTGCTGGCAGCTCCTTTCTGTCCTCTCCAACTGCACCAAGGGTTGCACCTCATGGGGCCCAGCTGGGTGTCAGGGAGGAGGGTGTCCTGGGAGCAGCACGGACGAGGCAGTGGAGCATGCCCAGTGATGCCCAGGAGTGGGAGAGAAGGAGGGAACATGCAGGAGGAGGCAGATGGTTGGGTTCAGATCCTCCCCAAGAGGTCACCTCCCCAGGAGGTCAGTAGCAGCCCACGAGCTCACATCCAGAAGCCTCTGTGATTGCCTGTAGCATCACAAAAGAAGCAGATGTATCTCTGTGCTAAAGCAGAGCACTAAGAGACGAGGAGGGTAAGAAGTCAAGGTAGCCTGGGAAAGCGTTCTGACTTTGGTTCCCCTAGCAAAGGGTCACTTTCTGTCATTGTCCCATCTCTGCTTGTGCTTTGGAAGGGTGTGTGTGTGTGTGTGTGTGTGTGTGTGTGTGTGTGTGTGTGCACGCGTGCACGCATGTGCCTTACTGGACTCCACGCTCCCTGGGGTGGTCCTAACACGGGTACTGTCCCCAAAGGTCTCCATATTAGAGGCTTGTGGTACTTTTGGAAGGTTCCGTGGGTCTGTAGAGATGGGGCCTTGCTTAGCCGTACAACACCAGCTTAGCTGCCAAGGCCCTGGGTTCAATCCTCAGCATGACTAGCAGCATGCACACATACATACACACACATACACACAGTGCAGATCACTGGGATGTTCCCTCCAAAGGAGTCCTGGAACCCTGGGTCTCTTCCCTTGCTCTGCTCCTACCTGGATATTCGATCACTTGGTTTCTCCTTGGCACACTCTCACCTTGATGGGTGTCCTCCCTGAAGGCCAAACCAGTGGGGCCCCCCAAACTGTGAGCTATGTGAACCTTTTCTCTTCAGAAAGGGAGTCCCTCTGGTGTCTCACTGTAGTACTACAAAGCCTGCTAACACCCTCTCCAGGTCAGGCCTGCCCTTTTCATCCAGCCTTGTCTCCAGGGGTGAGCCCAGGGAGTCAATAAGTGCGTGAAGGATACGCACTCTCAAAGTGCTGGTGGCGTTTACAAACCTGTTTAAAGAACAGTGTCTCCACAGTGGGGTGTTAAGGAGGGAGTGACTTGGAGTTGGCACATGACTTTGAAGCCTGAGATGGTTCTGGGGTTTGTTGGGATTTCTGTGGGAGGGCTCTATGTTTTGTCAGTGAGGATGCCTCTCCTCCATCTTGGCGCGCGTCCAGGTTTTGCGCTGCGTGCTGCCCGTCAAAGACCATCTGAGAACCCCCACACCCATCCCTGCAGCAGCACAGTTTTCTGGCGTGTTTGGCTCCACAGCTGAATCTTGACCTACGGTTAACTGAGTACCTAGAGTGTGCCAGGCACCACTCTAGGAAGTCGGCCTGTGTCTACTGGATCAGTCTTGTGGGATTGAGGTGCCAGTCCAGCCAGTCAGACTTCAGGGTCACCGCCTGTGACCAGTTCAGTCCACCACACTGCCCACCACCCCTTGTAAAGAATCCTATGATGTGATTTCTATTTTGTTTTGTTGAATATATGATTTAGAAACATTGACAATGATTTCAAACAATATGCATTTTTATGTGTTAACTTTGTGTTCCTGGTTCACCTTTGCATGACACTTCAAATAGGGCTGTGGTTTGCCTCAATTCTGTATGCACATCTAGAAATAATAACTTAAATAGCATCCCTTCACCTGGCCCTGGCCTGCCATTCAGTGACAATAACACACCATTACTGTATCGATTAATTTTACTTAATAATTATTTTGTGACTTTTTAACTTATTCCCCTTCTCCCAGTTTATTAATTATTTTCTTGGATATGAGCCCAAAACAAGCAAATCTATTACTTATTGAAGAAAATATTTACATCAAACCATCAAGGAAGTAGAACCAGGTGTCAAATGTTGAATCTGAATGATAGGAATACAGGAAACTTTCTTTTGATCACTTTTTTTTTGTTCCTTTTATATAATTACACTGTAAAAATATGTAATTTACCCTACATTATAAAAAACTCTGTACAATTACGGTATTAGTTAAAATAAAACAGACTGAAATGCTCACAGGAGGCTTTCTGCACTGTAGAACCACCAGGGCTGGTCTGAGTGCCCTCCCACCTTCTTTTCACCCCTCAGACCACAGCAGAGGCAGAACCAGGGATTCCAACATGTCCATCTGTCCTAGAGTACTGTTATCTAACGACAGTCCAGAGAATGGAATCCGGGTGTCCTGATGCCCTATCCTCTCTTTGTTCCTCAGATCCCAAACGAGCCAGCTTCCTGAAATTTTCTTTCTAAGGAGATTTTATGAAGCTGGCATGGGGGCCCACACCTAGAATTCTAGCTCCTTGGGAGGCCAAGGCAGGAGGATCCCAAGTCCATTGTCATTATGGCAACTTGGTGAGACCCTGTCTCAAAATTAAAAAAAATAAAATAAGATAGCCTGGGATGGAGCTCTGTGGTAGGGGGGGGCAGGTTTAATTCCTAGTACTTCCCAACAAACTAAAGGCTTCCCAGAAGTGTGAGCTGGGAGCCAGCTGACCATTAACTCCCACCAGGAGGATCTGAAGGACCAGCCCCGGCACACAGCTTGGTCTGTCCTGGAACTGACTCTGAACCCTCCTGGGTGGCTGACTCCTCATCCAGTGCATCTCCCCACTCTGCCCATCTGAGGCTGAGCCTTATTAGTCAGGCCGGAGTCAACGTCCCTGGATTCCCAGTGTAAGCACTGCCCCCTCCTCTTGCAATAGCAGCCTGCCAGGGCAGGAACGAGGTCAACCTTATGGGTCTTTCTGCACAGTGACCCTGGTTGGAACAGTCCCCTGGTGCAGAGGAGCGTGTGCTGTCCTTCCAAGGACAAGCCCAAGCCTGTGCTTGCTCTCCAGAGCCTGGGGGCACTGTAGGTTGGATGCCAGGCACCCCGGCAGGGCCTGAGCAGCATCACGAGAATGCCAAGCTGGGGTCTGTTCTGAACATGGTTCCCTAGGTGCTTCCTCTGGGCTCCCAGGCTTTCAGAGGTGTCCTGGGCACACTGTCCTGCTGCCCTCTTGGAACTCAGCAAGAAACACTTTTAATAAAAATGTCCAACATTCTGAAGATCTCAAGTCCCTCCCCTGGCTCCTGAGAGCCTCAGCTTGTTCAGCCTTAAAAGTCAGCGACTGACTCAGCTGGTCTCTGAGGACCCTCTGGCCCTAAAGTCCAATGACGAGACACATCTGAGGAAACCCTTGGACACAGGAAACAGGCACTAGAGTTTTCTCTCTTGAAACTTGGCTGGTTATCTATGCTCTAGTAGGTCCAGGGTCCTTGAGTGGGGCTGCCTCAGCACTGGACATGATCTCTGAGGAGGCTCCCAGTCCACTGCATGCCTCAGAAACTGGTCTCACTCAGGTCACTGGAAATTTGGGTTTTTTTGTAAAACTCAGTAAACACTTGTAATGTAAAATAAAAGCAAATTGAAAAGCACAGGGAGCATATTATGAAAAATCAACAAAGCAGAAATATATAGAAAATCATGTGCATATGTCAACAGTTACAAAAATCATTTTGGGGGTGGGGTTATTCTACTAGCTTTACTTCATTTTGTTTTTTCGGAAATGGGATCAAATGAAACACATGACTCTGCTTGCTCCACTAAATAACGTGTATTGGAGTTCTTTGCTGCGCTGACCCATGGGCTTTAACTGCTGCCCAGCAGATACACCAAGTTTTGTTTGCTTCTTTTTGTTAACCACTTTCTCTCTGATGGACATGTAGTTTGCTTCTAGGGGTTTTGCTGTTGCAAAAAAACACTGCAGAAAACTACCATTTTGCTCACCTACTGGATAATTTCTCTAAACTGGATATTTAGAAACTGAATTATTGGGAATGCATGTTTTACATTTTTTAAAAATTTTATAATTGCCTGACAATATTGGGGGAATCCTACGTGTGCACAGGAGCGGCTGGGGGAAGCCAAGTCCTGGTGCAGGAGAGCCAGCTGGTGCTGGAAGCAGAGGCCAGAAGCAGGTGGGGATGCACTGTGAGGGAGGCTGCAGTGCAGTGTCCATGAGGCAGGGCTGAGGCACGCTGGGCCCTGGTTCAGGCTGGGCCTGGGGTCGCAGAGCAACTGCGCCTTCTGGATGTATGGCGGGGTGGAGCTTCGCTGGACGCTCCCAGGCCACATGTCCAGAACAGAACCAAAGCCCCAATCTTCCTGCCACATCCCTGGCACCCTCTGCTGATGAAGCTGTACACCGTGTCTCCATCTCAGAGCAAGTACTGGAAGGTAGACCTGGGCTGAGGCAGTGCATTGCCCACTGGATAACTGGCGGGATGGTCAGTGGCGGGTCCACTCCTTCCTGGGGGCTGCAAAGGGTGATACTCTAACTCTTCCATTAGCTTCTGTAAGGAGTGGGTCCCCATGTCCCCTCCTGGACAGCAGAGCACAGTGTGTCCACTCCACTGACAAGACATGCCTCTTCTCACCAAGGTGGGCCTTCAAGTCCTGGTCCTCCATGCTCCAGGTCTGGTCTGAGCTCCGCTGCGGCCCTGCTGCGCCCTTTCTTCCTGGTCCCTGCTTGGCTCCGGTGAAGCTGTTGTCTTGTCCCTCCCGAGGCCTCTTCCACCCACGCAACCCCTCAGCCGAGGGCACAAGTGCTGCTTTCTATCCCTCTCAGCTGACCTCGAAGACACCCCTGCAATGAGTGGTGGTCAGTTCTGTGGACAGGGAAGGGAGGCCTAGAGGAGAGGTAGGCACTCCAGGCCTGCCAGCTGGTAAGGGACAGCTGGGATTAGCGCGTGAGGCTGCTTAACCCGACCCTGTGCCGGAACCAGCAGGGCTCACCCACCTCTTCGGACACCTTCAGGCCTCCTGGCTTCTCGTCACTTCTGTGTCGTCTTCTCAATTTCCAGGTCACTGACCATGTTCTTCAGGTTGTGTCCTCCTGGCCTCACCGCTGGACACTCTCTGGGATCAGCCCCACAGCTAACCCAGGCCTGCATTTCCAGGTTGGGCTTTCTCTGGATGTAACCTGGAGCCACCAGATTGCGGGTTATTGTTGCTCTCTGACAGGTGGGACACAAGCCAGGCCCCTCCAGTCTGGAAGGTTCTGTTTTTACCCCCCTACCTCATCATTCCTTCCCTCCCAGCCCTGCCCAGAGGGACTGAGGCCAGGACAGGGAGGTCTCTCAGGGGCAGGCATCCTGGCAGGGGGTGGGAAGGGAGAGACCCTCCCTGAGACCTGCTCTCCCCAGCTGCACTCCAGGAAGCCATGAGCCAGCTTCAGGTCAGCTGTGGGGACAGTGAAAATCCCACCAAAGTCCTCCTTCCCTCTCTGGCTTCTGGGCCTACCCCTCCTCCTCCAGACACACCGGATCCTGAGCCCCTCCTCCACCCCACTCCTTCCTCTGCCCCTCTCTCCCTCCTTTCCTTCCTTCTGCCCAGGCTTTACTGGCAAAAATCAAACCAAATAACAGAGGAATGAGGAGCAAGTAAACAGCCACCCACCTTCCCTCCAGGCCCTGGAAGCAGCTTTCTCACCTCCGCTGACAGCCTCGTGTATCAAAGGGCCTGGCTCTCGTTCAAGGCCAACGGCAGTGGCCCCAGAGTTATTGTGCCGAGATGAAGGCAAATCCAGGCAGTTTCTACTTTTAGGTGCAATTGTGTTTCTGGAAAAGCCTGTACATCCCATAATAGGAAATCCTGAGAGTGTGAAGACTGTTTCCTGCCAGTTGAAGCACTGTTGTCTTTGGCTGCTCTGACCCCGGCAGAAAACCTCAGTACAGGGCGGAGATGGAGGGCGGGGCAGGCAGAACCTGCCAATGGGGCTGGTGAGTGAGGAGAGGGACCAAAAGCAGTCCGGACAGCCGCAGAGGAGGTCCAAAATGCCGTGAGTGCGGGGCCTGGGGAGGTGCAGCGGGACCTACCCCCTAATCTGATCACTTTGAAAAATAGTTGTGGGAACAGGGTCAGCTGTGTGCTTGTCATAGGAAATGGTGCCTGGTGAGGTGGCTCTCTTAGTGGCCCTGCTGGAGGGCAATGGCCAGTCTTTGGTGACAGTGCTGGTAGAGATGGGGCTGGTGTTGGCTAGGTTAGAGAGTCACAGGTCCACTTATTTTAAAGTGAAACTGCTCTCAAAATGTTCTCCCAAAAGGTCCAGAAGGTCCTGAAGCCATGTATCTCACCCTTCTACGCGCACAAGTCACCTGAGACTACCATGCTCAACGAGGATTCTCATTCAGTAGGTCCA
Source organism: Ictidomys tridecemlineatus (assembly GCF_052094955.1). Classification (NCBI taxonomy): domain Eukaryota; kingdom Metazoa; phylum Chordata; class Mammalia; order Rodentia; family Sciuridae; genus Ictidomys; species Ictidomys tridecemlineatus. The sequence goes on along the minus strand of NC_135478.1, from coordinate 64,545,361 downwards.
GGACAAGGGCCTCTGCACTTTGCCAGAAAAGTGAGTTTCTCCAGCTGCTCACTGTGCCCTCCTCTGCACAGGCTCAGGGCTGTGGTGCCTTTCTGCTGCTCTGTATTCAGCGATTCCTTGTGGGTGGCGTGGGTGGCCGTGGGGAGACCCTGCACAACACAGATGCCCGCAGCTGCTCTGTGCACACCTCAGGTATCTTCTCTCCCCTTCCTCTTGTGGGGAGCTGGTCTGCCCCAGCAGACAGTGGCCCAGGGCGTGACCGCTGGACCACTATGAGACTGATTGGGACCTGATGACAAGTGGTTCTGTGTGCTCCATAATGTTGGGCTCCTGAGGGTGTATTGGCCTCACCATCACCCGTATCCACTCAGACCCTACGTCCAACAGCCTTAAGAGATCCTCTCTCCTTTCCTGAGTGTGGCATTACTGAGGGAATGGCCAGCTTCTCTGGCAGGAGTTGAGGAAGAGCTGCCACGTGTGTGTGGTGTGGTGTGTTGCAGGACCCTTCCTCAAGGGTCTCCTTCCTTTCAACCCGTGAACCCCGGACCGTGGAACGGATTCATCTAGCACTGGGCGAGGGATTGCAGGTTTCCAGTGCAGTGAGTGGTGCCTGGTTTCTGCTCGTTTGATCGTGATCTTCTTGGTTGTTTGTATAAGGTGATACCCTCACTGGTTGCCCACGATCTCACCCTGGCACACCTTAGCTATTAGCCATCACCAGGGGTCCTTGAAGGTCAGACCTCCAGCTTGTCTTTCTGCCTCATTTCCCATTATGAATCATGACAATTACTCCCGCCTTTCTTGTGCTGGTCCAGGGCCTCCATGTAGCCTTTGTTATTCCAATAGCACAATCCCCATTGTCTCTGAGCCCAATTCAAAGGCAACATCTCCTACATGCAATATTGACCTCCCTAAGACAGCCACCACAGAGCCTCCCAGAGAAGCAGGTGTCTCCCTAACTAGAGGACTCCATAGTACCCGAGTAGAGGGTGTGTCCTCCAGGACCTCACTTGAGCTGTGAGAGAGTGCCCCATGTCAATAGCTCTGCCCCCCTGCTTATCTTCCATCCCTGCCTGCCCTGCCTCTATCCTCCGAGCATCCACCCCATCCAGGAGCTCTCATTAGCCAGGCCCTGGGCTGTCGTGGTGAATGACCCCTTTCTTCCTACAGCAGGAACACTCCTTCCCTACCCAAGCCTTTCTTCAACTTGGCCATAATTATTGGTAGCAAAGAGGAGAGGCAGGATTGGCTCTTCAGGGCAGCAACATTGTCTGGGGGACCTGGCTCAGGGAGAGCTTTTCATGACTCTTGGGTGGGGAGAAGCTGCTCCTCTCTAGTGGGTGGGAAGGGGCTACTTCTGCCAGCCAAGAGATTCTTGGGAATCTGAGGGTTGAACACTCTCAGGCATATCACCCCCAGCTCCCTGCTTGGCTGCCAGGTCCCACTCCTTATCAGGGTCTTTACTGCCCCATAGAGGCCCTGCAGGGCTGTGACTTCAACCTCCTTCCTTCCTCCAACACTCAGTCAGGACCTAGATCTGACAGTCTTCATGATCTGCAGGAGATGAAAGCACTTAAATGGCGCCATGAAATCTTCTGGCCTTCACACTGTGTTCCAAGTTTATGGTCAGCTGGTTTGAGCCTGTCATCTTCTTTGGGGTCAATTTCAGTTAACTAATCAACTCTGGTCTGTTGCTGCCATATCTCTAAAGTGCCGGCGCTCTTACATTAGCAGGATGCATCTCCTTCCAGCAAATTCCTTCTCAATTCACTGCAGATGACAATTTTACAGAACTTATCTGCAAGATAAGATGAAAAGCTTTCAGAGTCTTTTGAAACTCCACTTAAACCAGCATTGGGGTCTTGTTCCCTTTGGGCATGTGAGTGATTCCATCCAGACCCCCATCCCGAGGGTCTCATCCCAGGCCCACTGCTGGTGCCCACCGTCCCAGGATGGGTACTCCCTGAATCAGACCCTTACACAAGGATCTGAGTGCAAGGCGTTTAACTGTAAAAGGATCCAGAGAGCACTAGCAAAGATGGAGGAGGGAATGAAGCCAGTATAGGACGTGGTGTCCAGCAGGAACCTCCGTGGAAGCCTGGGGCTTAACTGGGAAATGGGCAACACTGTTGAACAGCATCACTGCTGCCCAGGGATGAGGAAGCACCTCCTGTCATGGCTGAGTCCCGCTTCTGGGGGCATTCACTTGATGGCAGCTCAAAAAGCCCGGAGCAGAGAACCAGGAGTTCCAGTTGAAGAACTGGCCATCTCCCTGCAGGGGAGGTGACCCGTGGTTCCAGGGACACTTTGCTCTGGGATGCCAGGAGTGGCCCCCTGGTGGAAAAATCCCACACACCAGCTCCTGTGGATTAACACTGTCCCTCCGGGTAACAATGCTGCATCCAGGGAAGAAAACCCCTTGAAGGGTGGCCCCTTAGGTGAAAACTTCAGGCACTGCGGTAGGAAGGTGATTTTGAGATTCAGGATTTTTTGGAAGGTACTAACAGCACTGGCCTGCGTGGTCTTGGGGAATGCAGAACATGTTCCCATCTGCTGACCTCATAGCATGCAATGAAGACTGTGGCCTGGGAGCCAAGTGACATGCTCGGGTGGCAGCAGACTGGGGGCTCCATGGTGGGCCTTGTGATCCTGTGTCCCTAGGCCAACCTGTCCTGTGAGCTGCCCCACCACTCACTGTGAGAGGGCACCTGGGAGACACGTGCACACACCATCCTGATGCTGCTCAGAAAGTCTCACACACGGGAAAACCTGAGGACTCTAAGGTGTCCCGAGAGGGAATCAGAGGAGCCCGAGCACTTGCGGGAACGTCTTCAAGTTAGAAGGGTTAGGGTCCTGATCAGCATCCTCCAATCCCTGGGATTGGCCCTGCAGGAGGCCCCCAGGTCCAGCGGGCATGCAGTGACCTTCTAGGCCCACAAGAGGGAGCCAGTGGCGCGGGCAGCTGTCGGCCACACCAGCAGGAGGCTGGGCGCGGAGCCCAGGTGGGGAAGGAAGAGGTTCTGGGGAGCTGAGAGAGACCCAAGCTCCGAGTGATGCAGAGGCGCTGACGTTTGCATTAACCGCGTTTAACGTAAAAACGCGTGCGTGGGGATTCCACGGTTAACTCGCACTGCCGAGTGTGCGTGGTTTTCTGGACTCAGAGGACAAACGAGTGCAGACACTGAGCGCAGACGCGTGGAGAGCCCAGCGCTGGGAACCCTGCGTGCGCGGCTGCCGGGGAGACGCCCGAGGCTCCCGGCCAGGCTGCCCTGGCCTCCGGACCTCCCTGGCCTGTGCATCGCCTTCTCTGTGGTTTTGGCCGCCGCGTGGCTGCCTTGAGCCTGCACCCAGCAGACAGGAATCCGCAGACATTGCCCACGGGGCCGCGGTTCCCACCAGACTGTTGCGATTCCGCTCTTCACGGAGAGAAGCCCTGAACGCCTGATGCCGCAAATGAGCTACCGACTTAACTGTTGGAACTTCACTAGAAACAACAGCGAAGCAACCATTGGGGTTGCCTCTCGGAAACCTCTATTTAGAGAATGCGTTCTGTGTATCCTAGGGACACAGCTGTAAAGCAAGGAGAATAAAGTTAATCAAACACCATAGACCCCATATATCTAATTGACACTTTCTCTGTAAACCGCAAGAATCGATGTATTTATTCCAGGAATACCCAAAGAACTTGGCTTAGGAAATCACCTTGAGTCCTTTTAGGAGAAATAAAAATAAAATCAATTTATGCCATGCCTTTTTGGGACTCCAAATATCACTGAAGTGTGTTTATTCATCTGACTTAAGCTGTAGTGACGCAAAGCTTTTCTGGACATAAATCCATCCTGGAAGGATGAAGATCACCACATCCACTGGAAGACAGGGATGAGCAGGAGCCAGAATCTACCAGTCTGGTGCCTTCATGTTACAGCTGGAACTTTCTGTTGGAAGAGGCTGGCCTCTCTAGCTGCTCACTGCCTCCGGGATCTCGTGCTTCCTACACTGCTGACTGGGAGGAAAGCCTGCAGGTGGGAGCCACCTCGGCTCACTCTTAGCTTTTCCCAAGGTTGATCTCCCTGGTCTGCGACCTGGGAAGTGGGAGGCTCCACCCTCCCCGATGCTTCCCAACCGCCTGCACATCACAAGTGCAGAAAGGGCTAATAATTTTAATATTATATTATTATTTTAGTATATAAATAAATATTATATACTTATATAATATTTATTTGTATACTAAAATAATAATAAAATATTATTATTTTAGTATATAAAATTAAAACTAAAAACTAGCACTGGATTCAGAAGCCTCTCTATGAATGTTGGTGGAAAAATCCATTGTGTGTTCCTCAGGTGATGGTAAGTATGAAATTTACATGGAACTTCCAAAGCAGATCTTTAGTGTTTTCAATGAGGAGCTTGAGTTTGCTTTATTGCCCTTCATTTGTTTGCATGAGGTTTTATGCACAAGATGACCCCTTGCAACAAGTTCTTGAGACATTTTCATGATGAGGTCTTCAAAGTTTTGATAGTTACCATTATTGACTTTGCATCTGAAGATAAAAATTTTAAGCCCAACTTTATGACTATTCAAAATGTTACAACATTTGAAATTGCACCCAAAGAGAACCTAATTATCCTCCTTCTTGATTCATCAACAGAGGGAATGTGGGCCTTTTCTGTGGTGAGGGGAAAGATGTGAACTGCAGTAGAGTGCTTTCAGATTGAGTATTTCAAAGCCAGGGGCCCCACCTTGCTGAAAGCACCACTGTGGTATTTAGCTTGCAACTAGAGTGGAAGGATCTGGGGGATTCGGAGACAGAGATTAGGGTGCTCTGAGGGCTGGGGATCCCATAGGGCTTCCTGTCCCTGCTTTACCCGCTGGCCACATGGTGGGTCCCTGGACCCAGGTTTTTCCACAGCTGCCTATTCCTCATTCAGACAGGCAGTGCTGCCCCTCAGCTCATGGGTGGACCAGGTGGGACGCTTCCTGCACTTGCTGCAGATCATTCTGCAGGAGCAAACACCAGGGTAACTTGTGCTGTTCCAGGCCCCTGGGGTATCAGGAGGCCTTGGGAAACCGGGGTCTTGGGAGCACTAGGTGCCCTTCAGAGCATCAGCGTGGTGCTACAAACCTCGCTGGGAAGTCATCTTCTAGGTTGGGCTCAGGAGTGTTACTAACACCACTCAAGCTACTCAGCTAGAGGAGCAGGAAGGCGGCCCAGACCACAGCTCCACAGATATCAGATGCCCACAGCCAGCTTTGCACCAGGGCCAGGCTCGCTTAGAGCTCACTGGGGTTAGCCACAGCCACAGGGATCTTGCTCTAGGGACCTGTTACTACTGAGATGAGACCAACAGCTTCTTTGCTCTTCAAAGTAGAATATCTAAGATTTGTTCCAGATGCATTTCGAACAATAGCATTAGAAAAAGTGGTCACCTGGTGTAAAGGAAACACCTCATTTGGAAGTTCAGTTTCTCATTCTGGCAAAGCGAGGCTCTTACTATCCTTAAACAGACTCCCTTTTATCCTCCTGGGAGATTCTGCTGACTTCTGGAAGTGTTCATCAATGCCAGGTAAGCTAGGCATGGGAGTGAGGGCAAGCACGCCCCCTGTGTGGGCAGACTCCACGGCCTTCCAGCCACCTGTCGAGAGCCCTGTGGCCTGTACAGTCCTCTCAGAGGCCAGCTAGTGCCTGGGCGAGCCCAGGATTGGCCGGTCAGGAGTGGCTGCCAGCTGCTGCCACTTCCCTTCTGTCCGTCCTCCCCATATGGCCTCCCTGTGGGCAGCACAGGCGCCACCTGAGCCCCTGCAGTGTGGCCTATCCCATGCCATCCCATCCCGTGCAGTAAACTGTCCATGCCTGCGGGTCCTCACAGGGGGTGACTTGTGTAGTAACCTCAGGGAAACACCAAGAATGGAGGCTGGTGAGAGGAAGCACTTACGGTGTCCTCCACACATGGTCCCCATCAGCAGCTGTTCAGACAGCAGTGCCACCATTAACTCTGCACGGCATCGCCAGCACGGTTATGTGGCTGGGAATGTCCATGGGAAGTGTCGCTCACCTCCCCAACTCCATCGCTTCTTTAAGGTTCCTTCCCTCAGAGTGCAGCTGCTGGCGTTGAGGAAGCCTGAAGTTGTCCTCACTAGCCGGGTTCCTGTATTGCCTCTGCTAGCCTCTCAGTGAACAGGCTGCTGGTGACAGTAGGGTAAGGGCCCCGGGTCCCCTGCCCCAGTTCTCCCGTGGCCAGGCTGTAGCCCTTTCCTGTCCTCTCTTGTGGCACCCTCTGGCTCCCTGGTGCTGCAGTGGGAGAACTGGAGTGGAGAGCTGGTCTCCCAGGCCACGGGCAGCCTGTCTGCGATGGCCCTTGGGGCCCCCTTGGACTGTTGGTGTGCTTGGCCTGGAAGGGTTGCTGAGTCCTGCCCCACCCTGTCCTCAGGTGTCATGATCAGCACCTGGTTGTCAACCCTGCTTCCCTCCCACAAAGCAGAATATTGCTCAACGTGCCTACCCTCTGTCACTGTTGTCCCCTCTGTCCCCACAGTGTCTCTATCTGGTGAGAGTTAGTGCTAGACAGCCCCTTTCATTCCTTGTGGTCAAGTGTCCGTGCTCATCCCACCCCCCACCTGGGGCCTATGGATAAGCCATGAAGAAAGTTGGTGTGTTCATTGCTAACCACCACCAGGGAGGCTGGGCAGGTGAAAATTCCCCGGGGTACATTGAAAAGTGTTGCTTTTTAAAACTGAGAGGTCCACGGCCCTCTGGTTAGCCCCCATTTTATACTGGTTAGTTGTTCACAGCCAATGGCAGGCAGAATGCCAAGACAGTCTAAGACCAGCACCCCAGCCCGAGTGACTCACCTTGCATCACCAGATGAGGAGAACAGCCCCCGCTCTAGCTTCCTTGGACAGGCCTGGCTCTTCAAAGAACCCCACTTCCATGCTGAGGATGCAAGGTTGCTGGCGAACTTGCTGAGAACCAACTGCATGAGAGAGATAGGAGACAAGTGCGTTTGCCTCAAATCAAACCAGAGGAGCTCTTCTGTGAGTATAGGAGGAGACGGAGGGACCATCCCAGAAGCTGCTGAAGCTCCTTTTGTTTCAGGGAACTCCCACCTTCTCTCCCTGAACCTGAATGGTACAGGTTGCTCCATCTTGGTCCACTTCAAGAAAAAGGAAACAGAACTAAGTGAAGTTGCAACACCCTGATTATTTGGAAGTCCCCAGTGTGCAGGCCGAGACTCTTTATTTCAGATATTGGGTTCCTCTTCATGGGAACTACTGGTCCCTTTTGGTATGGACATCTGTGTAACTACTGGTATAGAAGTCACCAATAAGTGGGACTCTGGAACCTCGGGATATTTACTCCCTTCTGATCTGTTCTAGGTTCTGATCTGCTTGTTGTCTGTGAGCTTGGGAATTCCCTCTGGTCATCTTTTTTTTTTTGTATCTGTTACTGCTCCTCTTAAGATATGACCATATTGAACATATGATGCAAAGGAAAGACCACCAACTTCAATTTTAAACCAAATTAAAGCAAGTTTACATTGTGTACACAAGAGAGCTGATCAGCGACCACCTCATTCAAATGCAGGGCCAGAGAACAGTGTCTGGTCTAAGATCAGGAAGGTTTTTATAACACAAAAATTTACAAAGGTGGGTATCTTGGGAGCTTACAGTTGACAGGGTTCTTGCAAGCATAATACAAGGGCAGATAGCAGGTTAATGATCTACATGGATTAACATGTCAAGGTAGGGAGTAAACTCAGATTCCAAAATCAAAGTTAATGAGGAGCAGCTGAGATTTCAGGGAGGGTTGTTAACTGGTCAGGGAAAGTCAGGCATAGGTAAGTTCAAAGTATGGGCAGGAGTTTCAAGCAAGTTTAAAACATCAAAGTATGATCAGGCCAAATGAAAATCTTAGGACTTTACAGTAAAACAAAAATGATATTTTGATGACTTTGTGATGAGATGGCTCTCAATCTTAAGATGGAATTAAGCTGGGTTCTTTAGCCAATACTGCATTGATCCTATAGATATCTCTAGGGAAACATATTGAAGAAATTTGTACATGCATATCTGTCTGTTTTAAAGGTTCCTGTCTCTCATCCTTGGTTTTGGTGGTCCTGTCTTCATTTTTTTTTTTGTATTTGTTATTGGCCCTTTAAGACATGGGCCATGAAGCATTGATCTTACTAGTAGTCTTTGGAGCCTAGAGAACTTAGCTGAATGTACATGCATAAGTATAAACCTGTCTAAGAGAAAGGCAGTTGACTTTAACAGAATCTTACATTTGAATGGTTTTTCTGGATTATTATACAATTCATAAGTTGAAGTAGGCCTGTCAGGGGTAAAGTATGTGAAAGATCCTGTATGGAAGGGCACTTATGAAGTTGTAAGATCAGGGTTTTCAACCATCAGGAACTAAGTGAAAGGTGCCAAAGGCATTGCTTCTGGTGTGCACGGATAGCAAGACACCAGAGGAAAGGGTCAAAAGATTTCAATCACTCCTAGCACTGTTCCTCATCTCGGCCCCTGTCAGCTACAGGTCATCTCACTGTGGGTCAAGGATACCAGCCCTAAACTTGGGGGAAAAGTCACAGAAAACTGCCTGGGCTCTAGAACAATAGCCACAACTGGCCTCTGTCCTGCCTTTCTGCTCCTTTTGTTCTGGTGTGTGGGGGGGATGGAGGTCGCTGGCTACAAACGATGTGATAGTAGATCCCAGCTCTGTCAGTTTATGTCCTGGGGACAGGAAGAGTCTCCACTGTTAAGATCTGACAGGACACCCCATTTGGCCAGGGGATATTCATCACTGGGACAAGTGGTTCTTGCTACAACACTATCCCATAAACTAAAAGCCTGGGGTGTCTGGCAGGACAAATAACTGCACCCAGAAAATAAAAAGACAGAAACTAAGGACAACCTGTGTTTCATAGGCAGCCTCTGCAAAGGGATCTTCAAGAACCCGAAAAGAGAAAAATGGAAAGGGCTTCTTGCATTGCATATCAGTCTGCCTAGTATAAGAAAAGGCCCAAAAGGAGCCTCAGATATTGGGTTCCTCTTCATGGGAACTACTGGTCCCTTTTGGTATGGACATCTGTGTAACTACTGGTATAGAAGTCACCATTAAGTGGGACAAGTGACAGTGGGGATCTCACTTAAAGTTGGTGGCATTGTGACAGTGTTCATGAAGACAGATTAGACTCAAAACTTCCTTGAAAGCAACATGGGAGAATAAAGATTAAAATACAGTTTTTGTATATGCTGGGTTGTCCAACCCTCTCCTGGGATGAAATTTGTTGTGTAAATTAAATGCACAGATAACATTCATAAAGATTGTTTTGGAATATGGATTTTAAAAATATTTCAAAACTAGAAAAGATAAAAGAACATTACAGGTATAGAAATATATTTTAGTATGGAAAATTAGAAGGTAAGAGAAATGTTTCTGAATGAGAAAGTATTTTGTCTGGTAAAGCAATATTCTTGTGCTAATGTCCCAGATTAAAGATGACAAAATTAAAGATTTAAAGTTGTGAATGTCTAAGTAAGTTGCAGAAAGTTTGGGGAAGGCAAATCTCAAAATTTTTTTGTGTATTTAAATTGGCTATAATTTATCTATCAAGATAATTTTCTTCTATTTGTTGGGCTTTATTACTTGTGGAAACTAAGTCTTAAAGTAATTAGGGTTTGTATCTGTTTGAAAGTCTGAAATGATTACTTTGTAACTGGTTAAACAACTGTTACTTAAACCTACCAATATAGATGACACCCTAAGTATATGACTAGGTATAATGTATGCATCTGAGAACTATAGCTATCTAAGCTTTGTCTAAGTGTTATGTTAAAGTTTATAAAATGAGGGTCTGGGGTTGTGGCTTAGCCATAGAGCACTCACCTGGCACATGTCAGGCCTTGAGTATGATCCTAAGCACCACATAAAAATAAATAATACGGGGTAAAGTTGGGAGTTCATAACCCACTTGAATCAAACTGTGAAAGATGATGTATTAAGAACTGTGTAATGTTTTGAACGACCAACAATAAAAAAAAATAAATAAAATAAAAATAAATAAATAAATAAATAAATAAAACAAAGGTATTGTGTCTAAATACAACTGAAAAAGAAATATTTTTTAAAAAGTTTATAAAATGAAAGTGTATGTAAGTTTACCATCAAGATAACCACTAACTGCTCTCTCCTTTTTTTAAGAGAGAGAGAGAGAGAGAATTTTTTAATATTTATTTATTAATTTTTTGTGGGCACAGCATTTTTGTATGTGGTACTGAGGATCAAACCTGGACCGCATGCATGCCAGGCGAGCGCAATACCGCTTGAGCCACATCCCCAGCCCCAAACTGCTCTCTTTTATACATTGTATCTGACATTGAAGGGCCATGTCTTATATATTTGTTTTGAGTAAGACAATTTCTTACCATTAACTCTGTTTCCTATATGTATAAGAGATTTAAGCCTATTGACTTTGTTAATCCATGCAGATCTGTGATTACTGTTACCATACACTCTGGATTCTGAATTGCACTTTAAACGTTAAACTTAGTTGAATGCAAAGCTTTGCCAAGTTGATGTTATTCAAACTAAAATTATGTGTAGCAAAATCTCTGATTTATATAAGAATAACAAATTTGGTTGGTACTGATTCATGTCATTTAAGGTTTTATAGCTGGATCAAGTAATCTGTTGTGAATAAGTTATATACACAATTTGGTGTTAATCTTCCCACTGGAATTGGAATTTAAATGCATTTCTGGAAGCTAATAATGAGAGCCTGGTCTGTTTAAAGGTGAAATTGTAAAACATGGAAGCATTTTGCCACTTTTTCCACAAAAAGAAAGTTCAAAGCTCTCTTAGCCTTTGTTTGAATCATGTTTCAGATGTAATGTATTGTGGCATTTGTCAGGACCTCCACCTTAACCGAGATCAAACTCTTCCTCCCACATTACTACATGTTACAATGGCTCCCAACAGGCTAGACTTGAGCTAATTTAGTGTTGTGATAGGTGGGGTTGTCTGGAGGTTGATGATAGCTCCAGTCCTGTAGGTGCTGGACTGGTTGGCTGGGCAAGTTGGTAACAAGGTACCCTCACACCCTCTTCCAACCTTCTGACCTGATGTAGCCAGCCCCGTGTGTCCCCACGACCTGCCCACACCCCGCCCAGTTGATTGAAATAAGTTGCTCTTAGTGGAATAGCTGGATGCATAATAAAAGCTAAGAAAGAGAAAGCAGTGATAAAACCACAGGACAGAGAGTGTAATTTTGAAAAGCAGGGGCGGGATGTGCTAGTCGATCTTAGGGATCAATCTTCCACACTAACATTAACAACATGGAGCCTGCACTTGCTTTATTTATATTTATTTATATCACGGAACATCAAAGGTTTTCCATGGAATGGGCTGTCCAGTTCCCAACAGGTTATGCCCAACTCTAGAGTGATGAAAAGGATCTCCCTAGTAGAGCAGAGATAGAGGTCATGGGTTTGGGCAATCTAATACAGGGGGTGGGGGAAGTCTGTATAGTTCACAAGGAAAAACCTAAATCTCCATGGCTCGACAACCAGTGAAGACTCTCAGGTAATTTGCAGTTGGCTCCCTGCACCAACACACATCAGGACTAATGGAGCCCAGGAGCCCAGCTGTCTCTAGCATCTCTAACCAATGCTTCCCCCTGGAAAAATGCCCCCAGTCTGAATGTTCATAGGATTGCCTGGCCATGAACAACCCATGCAGACCCACTCACTGTCTGACAGATAAGGATGTAAGATACCCCAGGCTCAGCTATGTTGCAGTCCCAGGATCTCAATGCCATTCCAACTTGCAGAGAGACAATGAGGCATGTGTTCAAAGGAGTGACCCTGCAAAGAAGCAGCAAGATGGTGGCCACCAGCACTCCCAGGAGTACCATAGGGCAGCCAAAACCTAGGCACCCTGAAACTGGACCTCAGGACATGGCTGGTGTTCTCAGGCAGAATTTGATGCACTGTGAGATGGTGGTAGCAGCAAACCTGCAAGCACCCTGACCCACAAGGCCCTGGCCACTGTCCCAAGACAGAGACAGCTGTGTGCAACTAACCCTGCAGGCAACTTGGCAATGGACCTCTGGGTGACAGTGGCGGCAGTGGCACCCTGAGAGTCCCCATTGCTTCTTACCACTGTCACCACTACTGTGCAACACAATTTCCAAGGGAAACTCTGGAATCCTTGAAGGGCTCTGCCATTACTCTAATCCTGAGACCAGACCTCAGAGAGGGAACTGCAGTCCCTGAATTGGGACACCAAAAGGCAATGGGAGTCATTTGATGACACTCAAGCTACAGACCAAAGGGGGCTACTGTAATGGGCAGGAGAGTCAAAACAGCAAACAGAATAGTCTGACTCCAGCAGCCCGAGGATGTGAGTTCATGGTGTTCCTGGAAGTGAAAGATATGAGAGGTTTGCTAAATCCTCACTGAATCTGAGTAAACAGAAGAGTTTAAGACCAAGGGGGAAGGTCTAACTGGAATAATAAAAACAGCTATATTACTTCAATCAATTCCAAGACCTAAGCCAGATTACAAACCCAGAATGACCTGAATGAAGAGGAGGTGTGTTGCAATGAGTAAAAACTTGGAACACAAGTGAAAAATTATACTTTTAATGTTAGTCCCAACATCATCTAGAGAGACATAAGGCCTATTACCTTGGTAACCACAACCTAGGAAAAATGAAATAACCAGAACTCTTTCTGGCTACACTACCACACTACAATAAACAATTATATATCTAAATGCTATATGAACTCATTCAAAAGCCCAGAAATAATGCCAGGATTGTTGTGAAGTTACATGAGCATATTGTTAACCATACAGGTTATTATCCAGTTACATATCAAAGGATTGATTCAATTTGTGCTCTGACCAACAAATATGACAGCTATGTTGATCCTTTTCCTATTCACCACTTGGTACACATATATTTAAGTAGTTGTCAATTTGATGGTTATAGTAATTGCCCATTGTGCTTTTAATCTGTGCTCCTGGTCATTTCAGATTGTAGAATCTTGGTGCAGGATTATATGCTGTGAATTGCTCGTAGCATATGCCCATATGTCAGAAGAAGTAACTTTGGTAGAAATTCTTCTTATACTTTGGATATTAATCCTATCCTTGAATAAATAAAACAACATTTCAAGTAAAGAGTGTTCTTCTGTGCAATGTATTTCTTATGTTTCTTTGAATGTAAGTTTTTTTTATTATTATTCATACTGGGGGAAAAAAGAAAATAAATAGAATTGTTTTAAATTTTCTTTCCACTATGCACACCCATACCCATTTGCATACAGCTTACTTCTAATTAAAGGTGAGGTCAGGTTGAGGAATAACAGCAACAACAAGAAAAAAACCACTATCAAGGGTGAAAAGCACTGTGGAAAAAACAGAAAAATATTTTATTCCTTAAGCACAAGATGATTTGTTTTGATCCAGCAAAATGTTTGAGATTGACATCTAGACTACCTGTTAGTTTAAGTGTAATCCTTAAATTCTACTTACATAAACAAATTTGGCAAAATCATGGATTTTAGTTACTCTAAAATATGAAGGAAGCACAAAATATCGGTCATTCTCCATTAATTTTTATTGTTCAGGGTTCTCCAGGGAAAAAGAACCAAGAGACTTATTGTAAAAATTGGCTTATTGGTTATGGAGCCAAGAGAGTCCAGTGTTTGTCTGAGGCTGGAGAATCAGAAAATCAAAGGTATAATTCAATTTGAACTAAGGACCTGGGGCTGAGGGTTGATGGTGTAAGGCCAAACTGAGTCATGGAGCCTGAGAAACAATGATGGCCTGTCATATCCCTGACCAGGGAAGATGGACATCTCAGATCAAACAGAGGAATTTGTCCTTCTTCTGACCTTTGGTTTTGTTTGGGCCCTGAAAAGATTGGATGATGCCTACTTACACAAGGGATAAAAACTTCTTTGCAGAGTCTACTTACTGATTTAAAAGTAAATCTTTGCAAGAATCACCCTCAGAGAAAGATCCTGAAATGTTGTTGTGGGTTTTTTTTTTTTTGTACTGGGGATTGAACTCAGGGGTGCTCAACCACTGAGCCACATCCCCAGCCCTGTTTTGTGTTTTATTTAGAGAGGGTCTCACTGAGTTGGTAATTGTCTCACCATTGCAGAGGCTGGCTTTGAACTTGCAATCCTCCAGTCCCAGCTTCCTGAGCAGGTGAAATCACAGGCATGCACCACCACACCCAGCCCAGAAATAATGTTTTACCAGCTCTCAGGGTAAACCTCAGGCAGTGGGTTGACAGATAAAATCAGCCACCACCTTGATTATATAAGAATTCCAAATTCATTTAAATTTGTTGACAAAATATGTTTATTTAACTAAAACAAAACATACAAAGAGTTCCTGAAGTTATAAATGATGTCTGTCATTGTATTTTACAGACGATATTGCACCATCAATGTTTTATTGGCTTTTCATCACTGTGGAAAAACATTTTTTAAAGAGAGAGAGAGAGAGAGAGAGAGAGAGAGAGAGAAAATTTTAACATTTATTTTTTAGTTTTTGGCAGGAATTTTATTATTTTTATTTTAGTTTTCAGTGGACACAACATCTTTGTTTGTATGTGGTGCTGAGGATTGAACCCAGGCCGCATGCATGCCAGGTGAGCGTGCTGCCGCTTGAGTCACATCCCCAGCCCGAACTGTGGAAAAACATTTGAAGACAGTAAACTAAATGAAGAAAAATTGATTTCTGGCTCAGTGTTTCAGAAGTTTTAGTCCAAGTTTGGTTGACTGTATTGTTTTTGGGTCTGAGGTAAGTCAGAATATCACAGCAACAGGAGCTTTGGAGAAGAGATGGTTTAACTTATTGTAGCAATAAAAAATAATTTATAGTTTAAATAGAGAAAAAGGGGGAGGGAGAGGTGGGAGGAAGGAAGGTTCCTGGGACATAAAGAACCTTTCAAAACATGACTCAACATCTCTACTCCTAAAGTTTTCCTCACCTCTCAATAGCACCGTAGTAAACACATGTGTCTTTGTGGGACATTCCAGATCCAAACTATAATAAACATCAGCTCAAGGTACACAGAAGTCGTTGATAACACAAACAAGATTAAAACTCTTTGTTGAGGTTTCTTGTTCTAGCAGTCAGAGGCTCAGTGTATGATTACTGAGGTTAGCACAGGAAATGGTTAAGAAAAAGTGCAGGATTGGACTGTCACAAAACAGAGCAAAGAGCTCAAAGTTGAAATTGAAGTTAATGGATCTTCTTGGGGATCATCAGATCTTGGGGTGGTAGGGGTCAATGGGTGGCAAAGGAAAGATGTGGGTGGCTGCTATGATGGATGGGAGAGTGAAAGCAGCAATTAGAACAGTCCACCTCTTGCAGAAGTAGGGTATGGGCTCATGGTGTACCTACAAGTGACATACAGATACACCTTTTAAATCCTCACTAGATCTGAAAAAGCAGAGGAGCTCTAGGCTGAGTGACTAAGTCAGACTGACATGCTGGAGGCCTCTGGATTTGCAGTTCAGTCTTTGTTTGCTCTACGGAGGAAGAGCTGGAAGTAGATTGGCAGAAGATCAGTGAGGACTGTTATTTCACTGAATCACATTTTCAGAAGCTTCTTGGGAGCATCTTTAACCTTTAGAAAAGAAACACGTTATTTCAACCTTCTGAAGAAATCCTACTTAGTTCTCCTGACCCCTCATCAGTCACTCCCCAATTCATAGCCATGCTCACCTTGGGTCCTGTTTCCCTCCTCTATTACCCAAGGGTCCTGCAGCCTCTACCACCCTCCTCCCTTCTTTCTCACAGGCCAGAGTCAGCCCCAGCCTTGCTGTAGGCCTTGGTGTCTCAGGACTGGAGCTGTAATGACTGGATTTGCTCCCTGACTGGGAGCCTGTTCTTCTCTTGATAGGAGGAGCCATAGGACCTGGGGGTGGGGAGAGTCCTGAACAAAGAGAGGAGCCTGGAACCTGGTTCCTGGGCCTTGGTTGCAGACAACATCTTTCTTCCCCTTCTCCCTCAGCCTCTCCTTACCTGGGAGCAGCAGAGCTCTAAAAGTGACTTGCCCTGCCTACTCCCTCCACTCTGGTTGAGTCAGCTGGAGCATCAGACCCCAGCAGCTGCTCAGCCCCACAAGTCTCTGCAGAGGCTCTGCTCAAGGCAGAGGCTGCTGAGCTGGCTCAGGATCTGGAGTCTGCAGGAGGCTGGGTTCCAGGGCCACAGCCCAAGGGTCAATCCTGGAGTTCTAGGAGTCCCCAGAGAACTGGCACCCTCTGCACTCATCCTGTACAGACTCTACTCTCAGTTTTCCTTCAGCTGCTGGAAATAAGCCTCCAATGGGAATGTAACCCTGAACTCCAGCCTTCCAGGTTGGGCTGGAAAAGACCTTTACTGCTCCCTGTTCTGGCATTAGCCATTGGACTCCCGGCTCTCTCTTATATATATAAACATACATATTACACACTCATATTAGTTGTAGATGGACACTATACCTTTATTTTATGGGTTTATTTTTATGTAGTGCTGGGGATAAAACCCATTGCCTCATATATGCTAGACAAGTGCTTTTCCACTGAGCCACAACCTGGCAGAGGACCCTCTCTTTTCGACTGTGGGTATGGAGTCCATTCCTCTTTACCTATCAAATGCATCTATTATGCTGCCATTACCCAGGATTAGGTATTTTCCTTTCTGTGTTCCTATTATTTCCACATCATGTACTGCATGCACTACTGTGCCCCTCTCTCACAGAAATCTGGTCTGAATCAGATCTGCATGAGCTAAAATCCTTTAGAGTCCACAGGCCAAATTGTACGGTTCCTCCTCTTTCCCATAGGCCCTGACAGGAAGAATTTCTCAGAACTCAGGGCTGAGCATGGCCAAGCTATTGCTACCAGTGAGAGGAGGGAGGCCTGATTCTTCCTTCTCATCTCAAAATGAAAAAGACCAGTCAGAGTGCAGACTGGGACCTTGGGAGTTTACTTTCCTGTCCTCCTTGCTCACACAGCTGCCCCATGTCTCTCTGTCCATTCTGCCCACAGCACCTGTCAGGAAGGTCTGGAGGCCTAGGTGGATGAAGCAGGTGAGGATCCAGAGCAGGACCGAGTGAATAAGGGTGCTGGCTGCAGACTCCTGGAAGACTCTGTCTATGATGGCACTTGAAGGTCCTGAAGTGGAAACACAAGAGCTTTTGCCCTAGTTCAGAGCAAAATCTGTGGAGATGCCTGCTCAGCTCCTGCTGCCCCATGTCACTCAAGCAGGCACATAGTTCCTAGACCTATGCTCTGTGGAAGCTGCTGTGATAGGTCATGAGGAGGAGGGAGACAGGAGAAGGGCCATGTCCTTAAGGAGCTCATATAGCTAATGGGAGAATCCTCGATGATCACCCAACTCATCCTTCCTGGTGGCAGAATATGAGGTGACCCATGAGGGTTATGGTGGAGAAGGGTCTCAGGAAATGTCATGTGAAGTGATTCACAAGAATTTCCAAAAAGAGACGAGCAAATGCCAGATGCATGTGCATTGAGGAAGAGGCATTAGGAGGTGAGAAGGGAAAAGATGGGAAGAGTATACCTTTGGCTGTTAACCTAGGTGTGAATCTCTCTCTCTCTCTCTCTCTCTCTCTCTCTCTCTCTCTCTCTCTCTCTCTCACACACACACACACACACACACGTAGAAGCATCTCATGTGAAGGCAGCTCCCACTCCCCCCCACTCCTGACAGTTACCTGTTGGTTCCAGCTTTGGCTCCCATTGCACCAAGAACTTCTGAAGCCAGGTTCTACAGTCACCTATTGAGGACCTGTGTAAGAACTCTGTCACCTCCTTGTCATTTTCCCACATTTCTTTCATCCAGTTGGACCCAGAATGCATCTCTCTCCACCTTCTGTTGTCTGAGTCAAAGTGGAGCCACATTTGTCCATTGAAGCCAAAATGCCAGGAGCTGTTGGATTTATGCTGACAACACATCCTGCCCTCCAGGGTGTGCAGACCTGCCCCCATCAGAGAGAAATAAGCCTATTTTCTTAACAAATATTTTTTCCCACAAAATACTACCTTCCCCAGTTTCCTAATCTGGCTGTGTTCTGTCTACCAGTCCAGCCCTATCTGGGCTTTCTGGAGGGACCAACATCTAATTTTTTAAAAAAACATGCACACAATCAATTTCCCTCAACCCACTATCAGCTCTCATGCCCCTGGGCCATCCTTACTTACCCCTGGCCATGCCATTTTCTGTTTTAATGTCAGCCAGTTGCTGTTTTAGCATATCCCCCATTTCTCTCAGCATGGTGTTTTGCTCTTCCCCGGTGACTGTGGCACTCACTTTCCCTCCCAGGGCACTCAAGAATTTGACTTTGTCCAGCCCACAGTCATAGGAGAGAAAATTCTTCTGGTCCACCTGGGCGTGGACTGTACACCATTGCTGTCCAGGTGTTGCCTTAGAATTGACGGTGAGGTCATAGCAAAGGGAGTGAGTTCCTGTGAGGGAAAGGGGAAAGTAAGGGTTGGGCTGGTGAGAAAGGACCTTTAGGCACCCCCTCCTCATCCTTCTGAAGGGCTGAGCTGGCAGAGCAAGAATGGCCCTTCCCAAGCTGTTTGCTCCACCTGTTTAAGGTGGGCATGTTCCCCTTCTTTGAGGAGGAGGGGACAGCAACCTCATGTCCCAGGACATGGCCCACTTACCCTCTGCCCTTTGAACAATGCCTACACCCAGCAGCACATCACCTTGCAATGGCCCTGCCAGGCTGTGAGGGGAAAGCCTGCCTGGCAGAGGATGATCAGAAGCAGGAGAAGGGAGTGCACATGCTGGGTCATGGTGGGGCAGTGAGGATGGGATCACAGCTACATAAAGGAGAGTTCATAATTATGGTTCATAGCTTTTAGCTTGAGTGTTAGATGGCACTAGTGCCTCAGGGGATTGCGTTCTTTTGGGTTGGAAAGTGATATCCTACACTGAGTGAAATAGAAAATCTGTAAGTTCAAAAAAAAGTAGTAGAGGAAGGAATCAAAAGTATCCACTTTGAGAATCATAAAAGGGTATATGCCATGTTGCATGTTATACAATAGCCAGAAAAATGCCTAGTCCACTGTGCTTTGTAAGAAAGCCTGGCAGATTCTTGTTATCAATTGTATTTGAAAGTGTCTGGTACCTGAGTCAGACATGGTGGTGCACACCCATAATCCCAGTGGCTTAGGAGGCTAATACAGAAGAATTGCAAGATCAAAGCCAGCCTTAGCAACTGTGAGGAGCTAAGCAACTCAGTGAGACCCTGTCTCTAAATAAAATTCAAAATAGAGCTGGGTATGTGGCTCATTGGTCGAGTGCCCCTGAATTCAATCCCTGGTACCAAATAAAAAGAAAATATCTGTTACGCTAAACCAGAACCAAAATTAGTAGAAAGGAAGAAATAATAAGATCAGAGCAGAGAACAAATAAATGAATTAGACATGAAAAGGCAGCACAAATGATTAATGAAAAAAGGAGCTGCTTCTTCTGAGAACTAAACAGAAATGATAAACCTTATCTGGACTAACTAGGCAAAGGAGAGAGAAGACTCAAATTCAGACAAGAAAAGGGATACATTGACTCCATAGAAATACAAAGGGTCATTCGAGATTATTAAGAACAAAGATATTCATGTTTGTTATTATTTGCAAAACTTTGGAAGCTAGAATAAATAAACAAATTCCAGATCACTTACACACATATACCTTAACCAAGTTGAATCATGAAGAAAAAAAAAAAAACCTGAGCACACCAATAAGACATAACAAGATTGAATCAGTAGTAATAGCCTTCCAGCAAAGAAAATCCCAATAAAGAGAGCTTTATTGCTAAGTTCTGCCAAATATTTAAAGAAGAACAGTTTCCAGTTTTCCTTAATTTATTTCCAAAAATATAAGAGAAAGAAATTATTCTAACTACATTTGATAAGATCAGCATTGCCATGATATCAAAACCTAACAACACACAGAGAAACTAATCAAGTAAGTAGGATGCCATCAATTAAAAAGTATCTACACAGCAAGGGACACAGGAGCATAAAGAAAAAGTCTGCAAAATGAAAAAATTCTTTGCCACAGTTCCTTTGACAGAAGATTAACATCCAGAATATATAAATATCTCAAAAAACTTATCACCCCAAACTCAAATAACTCAATCTGTAAATGGGCAAAAGAACGAAATAGATATTTCTCTCTCTCTCACACACACACACACACACACACACACACAAAAACACAAATGGCCAAAAAATATTTGAATAAAATTTTCAATATTTCTAGTATCAGAGAATTATATGGGAGAAATGCAAAATTACACCAAGATTTCATCTCATTCCACTCAGAAGGACAATTATCAAGAATACAGATAATAATAACAAATACTAGTGAGGATGTGGAGAGAAAGGTACACTCACACACTGTTGTTGGGACTGCAGAGTAGTACAACCACTCCAAAGAGCAGTACAGAGATTCCTCCAAAAACTAGAAATAGAACCTCCATACAACTCAGCTATCCCACTCCTTGATCTTTATTTAAAAGAACTAAAATCAGCTTACTGTAGTGACACAACCACTTTAATGTTTATAGCAGCACAATTCACAATAGCCAAATTATGAAATCAGTCCAGATACCCATCAAGAGAAGAATGAATCAAGAAAATGTGGTATATAGACACAATGAAGTTTTACCAGCCATAAAGAATAACAAAATTATGGTATTTTTCAGTAAATGCATGAAAGTGGAAAACATCCTGCTAAGTGAAATAAGCCAGACTCAAGGGTCAAATATTTGTTTTCCATTATATTTGTAAGCTACAGAGAAATAAGGGAAAGAAGGTTTTTGGGACAATCAGATATCATAACGATACAGGGAAGATCAGTGGAGTAGGAGATAGGGAGGGGGAAAGACAGACAAGGTAGGAAATGCAGAATTAATTTAACAAAATGATGTTATGTGCATATGTAAATATACCATAGAGAACTTCCCCTTTATGTGTGTGTGGACAGCTTCAATCAAGGATGGCTAAATAATGAGTGAGGGGAAGTTCAATGGAGGGGGAAGAAGAACAGGTACTGGAATGGAGTGGGTCAGATTACACGCATGTGTGGTTGTGTTGGGATGATCCAGCTACCATGAATAACTATAATCCTCCAATAAAAATAAAAAAGAAAGGATTTTGAAATTTGCAGAGATATATGTTTAAACTGCTTTGAATAGTATATAATGTACACATGTATCAAAACTTCACATGGCACCCCTTAATATGTGTAATTGTGATGTTTTTTATGTATCAGTTAATAACATAAAACAAGTCTGCTCACAAGGGCACCAGCATTGTCTAGAAGGACACTGATGATGATTGCTAAAGGCTGGGGTCTGTGGTGGAAGTTAGAGTTCAGAACTGGGATTCTAAAAGTAAAGGAGAAGAAAAATACTGATAGATCCCAAATGGAGGCCATGAAAAGGTAGAAGGAAAATGTGTGCCATGATGCATACAGTCAGAAAGGAGGAAGCCAAGCAGGGGCCTGATCCTCAGCGAGCTAACATGGGGTTGGGCAGGCAACTCAGATTCTGCTGGATTTCAAGAAGTAAAGCAAAATCCAAGGATGGATGTTTAGAAGGCTGAAAGCTGACACCCACCAAAAGTCTGGTTGTTTGCTCAGTTTCCAGACCTGGGTCATGTCTCAGAGTCTGAACTCATTCCTGGGAGGAGAGACCAGGATCCTATCAGGAGAGACCCTTCAATCCCAGAGTCAGTTCAGTGTCCCCTTTCAGATTATCCCACGGAGCCATCCCCCATTCACGTGGGTCTCTGTGCACAGAGAAACAGAAAACATGCAGACATTCATCCTGGAGACGGTGTGCGCTGACCTCATATCTAGACATCTGAAGCATCACCAGGGCCCCGTGGTATTGATAAAGGTACATATGGGGCCAGGAATGAATTGACCTATCCCACTTCCTGCTGAAATAGGAGTTATTTCAAATTCCCTGAATTTGTAATAGAAATGAACAATCATGGGCTTAGTGAGTCACTGGTTGGCGATGGAGCTACCCTAGTAGGGAAAGCGAAGTACAATCTTCTGACACTGTCTCCCCTATTCCCCAGACACTGCTTTTAAAGTAAGATCTCATCCTAGAGAAAATATGGAGATTTGTGCCAACCTAAAACCTTGAAGGACGCACATGGGTCAACTTTGTCCTTTCCTGTTATTCCTAGCCTGGGCCCTGGAATTTTCTGTAAAGGGTTTACTATTATATATTTTAGGCTTTATAGTCTTTGTTACAATCACTCAATTTTGTTCTTGTAGCACATAAGCAGCAATATTGACCTACATTTCTTTCTTTTTTATTTTTATTATTTTTTTTAAATTTAGTTGTTGATGTACCTTTAATTCATTAATTTATATGTGGTGTTGAGACTCAAACCCAGTGCCTCACACATGCTAGGCCTTGACCATTGAGCCACACCTCAACACTTGACCTACATTTCTACAAATTTTGCATGTTTCTTCCTCTCCTGTCCCTGCATATCCTTACTGGCTTTAATTGTAAAGCCTTGATACTTGCCATTGTAGTTGGAGATTAAATTTTAGTGTAGTTTTTCATGTATTTGTTGCCTATCTGTACTTCTTTAGAGAAATATGTTTAGTTTATTTTCCCTCTTATCGATTGGGTTATTTATACAATTACTTTTAAAAATAAGATATTTGGGAAATTAGGAATGAAACTACCATATGTTCCAGCTGTCCTACTATTTGGTATTTATCCAAAACAATTGAAGTCAGCATACTATATAGATAAAGGTATAGCCATGTTTATAGCTGCACAATTGACCATAACCAAGCTATAGACCCAGCCTAGTTGTCTGTTGACAAATAGGTAAAGTAAATGTATATTCACACAATGGAGTTTTATTCAGCCCTAAAGAAGAATAAAATTATATTGTTTGCAGAAAAATGGATGAAGCTGGAAAGGATCATGTTAAGTGAAGTAAACCAGACTCAGAAAGTTAAGGGTCATATATTTTTTTCTCATATGTGGAGGCCAAGGGGGGGGGATATGAAAATAGAAGGGAGACCACTTGTAGGGTAGATAAATAGGATCAAGGGGTAGGAGGGAGGGAGGAAAGGAGAGGTTCTAGTAAATGAAATTGTGCAAATTATGTTATACATATGCACATTGAATAAATATGTCATAATGAATTTCACTATTATTTTAAAATTTTATTTAATTTTTTTAGCCATGCTGGGGCTCAAACCCAGGGCTTTGAAAATGCTGGGCATGCACTCTACCACCCATTTTGCTCCCAGCCTACTATGTATAATTATAAGGAAGCAGTTTAAAAAGAGAAAATAAACAAATATTTATGAAGTATTTGCAATTCATTATAATTTTACATAGTAGTGAGATGTACGTCATATTCAACCATACACATAGTACAATTTGGTAGACTTTGTTGCCCAGTACTCACCAATACTCTCCCTTCATTCCTTCCTCTCCAGCCCCTTTCTTTATTGTTTTCTCTTTCCCTCTGTTTTCATGAGATCCTTCCTTTATTTTTAAATTCTATTTCCTTTTTAGCTATTTTCTAGGCAGAAAATAATCAACCTTTAACTTTCTCAGTCTGTCTTATTTCACTTAGCATAATGTTCTCCAGTTCCATCTATTTAGCAGCAAATGATGTAATTTCATTCTTCTTTATGCCCAAATTAAACTCCATTGTGTAAATAGAGCACATTTTCTTTATCCATTCAATGTTGATGAGCACCTAGACTGGTTCCACAACTTAATTATTGTGAATTGCACTGCTATAAACACCAGTATGCACATATCATCATAGTACCTTGTTTTTGGTTCTTTTGGATAAATACCAAGTAGTGGAATAGCTGGGTCAGTTCCATTTCTAGTCTTTTGAGGAGTCTTCACACTGCTTTCCAAAGTGGTTATACCAGTTTGCAGAACAATGGATGAAAGTACCTTCCCCTACATTCTCATCAAAAATTGTTGATATTTGTAATTTTGGTGATTGTTATTCTAACTAAGGTGAGATAAAGTCTCAATGCACTTTTATTTTGCACTTTCTTAATTGCTAACAATGTTAAACATTTTTCATATATTTGTTGGCCATTTGTGTTTCCTTTGAGAAATATCTGTTCTTTGGTCCATTTGTTGATTGGGTTATTTATTTATTTATTTTTGGTGATAATTTCTTTTGAGTTCTTTATATATTGTGGATAATAGGCTCTTGTCAGAGAAACAGCTAGCAAAGGTTTGCTCCCATCACATAGGCTCTCTCTTCATGTTCTTAATTGTTGTCCTTGTTGTGCAGAAGCTTTTAATTTGATGCATCACACTTATTCATTCTTGGTCTTATTTCTTGTACATTGGGTGTCTTCTGAAGGAAGTTGGTGCCTGCACCTATGTGCTGGAGTGTTGACCCTCTGTTTTCCTTTAGCAGTTTCAAGATTTCTGATTGTTTTGGCTATTCTGGTTCTTTTATACTTCCAGATGAATTTTATGACTGCTTTCCACCCCTGTAGTTTTGTGAAGGTTGTCAACCACATGTCAATGGGGATTGCATCAAATCTGTAGATCACTTTTGATTAAATGGCCATTTTAACAATATTAATTCTGTCTATCCATCTTCTAAGGTATTCCTTGAACACAGGGTCAATACTACCTAATGTTAAATCTGTTGTTAGGGGCACTGGGTTTTGGCAAGATTCCCACTCTTTGGCCAGTTTTGCAGTATTCTACTGTGTATTTTGAATTCTTTATAGGAGCCTTTAGCATTATTGTAGAACAATGCAAACAGTTTCCCAAAATATGGCACTACTTTTGAAAGTTTTGTGGACATTGAATGACATAATGAGAAAAGAACCTGGCATGGTGTGGTTGTGTGATTCTGAAAAGACACAAATTTCATTGTGAGGTCACAAATGGCGTTCTTACTTTAATATCCTTCCATTTGTTCTTTAGCATACTTCAACTCATCCTTCAATACCTACTTTAATGTGAAGAATTCATACTCTCAGCCAATACCTATACCCAGCCAACCAGAACCCTTCTCTGAAGACTAAGAATCTGAGCGGCACCAAAGCAACAGCAGAAAGGCTTCCAGTGTGCTCATATATCTGTGGGGTCCAGGAAATACTATAAAGGGGTTTTGGGCACTGAGATCCCCTGGAAAAACCCAGCTCCTGGTTTTATTGAATTTTGCCTTCAGGTTCCCTTGACCTCCCCAGTGTCATCTAGAGTATTTTTTTAAAAGCACCCAGTTCAGTTTCTGCACCTTGAAACCCAAGTCCCCAACTGCTGCCCTATCTCTACAGCATTGAGTCAGGCTGTCAGAATAATCAATAGTTATACATAAGTCATTATAAAGAGGCTTTTCTTCTGAGACTCAACCTTGAGAAAGATGGCCATGGTCAGACACTTATGCTCTCTCAATCTGAAATTCCCCAGCTGGCTGGAGAAGAGATCACAGATGACTCTTGTTTGCCAAGTAGCTGTGCTGAAAGGGTAAGAGAAGGTGCTTAAGTCCATAGAGCTAAAGAGAAGCAGAAGGCCATATCTTTTGCAAACATGCTTTTTAAATTCTGGCGGGCTCTTTCACATATAGGATATGAACCTTGCTAGTTGTTTGCCAGTGCCTTTTCTCTATCCATAATACACAGAGAGTGTGGAAAATGTGCTCACATTTATGCAAATAAAGTATTATCATCAGCTGAATTTTGTAAATGGAGATACTCTGACTTAGGTAAGCAGAGTTGTTCAAGGTCAAACATTAAAGATATGGGGTTCAAAGGTGACCAGAGCCCAAAGATAATTGTCCCTTAGACTCAGTGATGTCACAACCATGGGCATCTCTGCAAGATCCCGTTTTTTCATTTCATATAGAGTTTTCAAGGAGCAGTAGAGAGGCCAGGTGACACAGGGAGGCTGGCGTAGGAATGAACTTGATGGAAAAGTATGGCTAATGAAGAAGAGCAGAGCCATTTTTTATGTTAGTGGATGTTGGTGGAATTGGGCCAAGCCAGACTGCAAATATTCCAGAGCTGGAAGAAAAAACCTGCAATCCAAGAGTGTTAAATATGTCAGTGGAGGCTGAGCCACGTGGACAGAATGCAGAGGATCAAGTGGATGGAGTGGGCGTGGCTCTACATAAGAGAGCAGGTAAGAGGCAAGATTTTGGGTGGAGCCCATTTAAATAAAGTGGAGAGGACCTAGTGGGGCTTGAATGTTGGGCAGAGCTGGTGAGGCAGAGTCAGGCTGAGTGAGTGGAGCCCACCCAACAGTGGGTGGAGAGGAGACAGGGGAAGCTTGTGGGAGGCAACACCCCATCCAGCACTCCTTAGGTGAGCACAGCCTAGGAACCAGGAGGCGCAGTGGTGCAGGAGCAGAGGGCATGGTACGTATGTCCATAGGAGGCAATTGGAGTCAGGTGAGGCATCTGGAAATTCTGTCAGGAGACACTGTGGAGCCAGTGGGGAAGCAGGATCTTTGGGCTCTGAGATAGAAATGTGACCTCAGGGTCTGCTCCATTGGGGTTCTCAGTTTTCCCTCTTACACACTGAGGCAATAGAGGGAGACTGAAGAAGCCACAGCACAGCCTTTCTTGGTTCCTCCCTCTCATGGGATGCTGTGCACTTTCCATATTTCAGGTTGATTGGGTTCCATGGGGTTTCTGGAAGAGGTCCTGTGGATATCACCTGAGAAACTTTGTTTTTTGGGGAACAAAAATTTTACTGGCATGTTCACAGAGACTTCTCTTAGTGCCTGCTGTGTACATACTGAGACCTGGAGGTCCAGAGAGGGTAAGCCTGTGATGCAGTCATAACTTGCTGGAGCCTAGTTTTGATAGCACGGCCCACTTCACTTACTCACTCAGGCACAGGAAGTGTTTTCTAGCACCTAGACAGTGAAAAAAACATAGATGGGAGTGGAGGCCTTAACCCTTTTCTGGGGTGACTTTGGGGAACTCCCTAAATCTATAAAGTAGAACACGATATGATGCCTGCCTCTCAGGCTGGTCCAGCTTCATGATTCTTTGAAAGGCAGTTTGGCATGGATGGGGAAGGGCATCTATTTTGACAGTATTATCATTTAGGTTTTTTTTCTTTTAAACATTTGTTAGTTGTAGGTGGACACAATACATTTATTTTATTTTTATATGATGGTGAGGCTTGAACCCAATGCCTCATATGTAATAGGGGAATACTCTACATATATGAAAAACCACAGCCTTCATTTAGTTTTATATATGGAAACATAACCCCTTGCATTTTAAAATAAAACTAAAGTACCAGGCTCTGTTCAAGGCAAAGAGAACACAGAAGTGTACAAAACAGCAAGGAATCTCTGCTCTCATTCTTGTGGGGGCTACTATTACCCTGGTCTGAAGCAAGAATTCAGGCACTAAAGGGACATGAAGTACTGACACCCTTTAGGCATCTGATCTAATGTTACCATCCATGGAAATGTTTTACGTTCTCAATTATTCTAATACATACACCTCACCATGTCACTTAGCTGCCCCAATTCTTTTCTACCTGTGAGATAAAGGCTTCCTTAACGATCCCTCCCTTGATGGCTTCTTCAGTTGCATCTCCCCACGCGTCTCTGAGGTTTCAAGAATTTCTGTCTCATCCCTACTTGTACTTACTGTTTTTCTTAATGTGGGTATTTTCCCATTGTTAGAAGTGCTAAGTCCTAATTAGACACTAGATGGCGTCAGAATTCTACTTTTGACTTTTTTTCTAGCGTCCACCAAAGTATCTGCCTACTTATTGGCTGGCTTGGTTAAGAAATATTTTAGAAAGCCCTTCAGTATTTGTTTTATAAGCATCTTTTAAATTTTTTTCATATGAATATTTATTAATTGTACGTATGAAATTAATCATCCAGCTATGAAAGGAGTAGTACACTAACTATCCAGTGTATGTATGTATGAGAATGTGTGTGTGTATGAGTGTGTGTGTGTGCGTGTGTGTGTGTATAAACATATGTTTTTTTTTCAAAATTTACTCAGATGTGGAATAACGATCTCAATTCAGTCATGGCCTCTTTCTACACCTGTTGTTCCTGGGATGTTTCAGAGTCCTTAGTAATATTGCAGGTATTTTTTTCTCTTTTCTATGCTGTGGATATTATAGGCCATTAAATAGAATAAATATATCTCAGAGATGCCAAATGTTATCTCACTTGTAGTTGTCCATTGGGCATCTCTAGGCCTAAGTAAATATTCAGTGCTTTTTGCCAAAAGCAGCTTTTAAGTCCCTCAATATGAAGAGGATTTGTGGCTATTTAGCAGAACTTGTCCCCATGGATATGATTATCAATAGAATATGTATTATATGACATGATGGCGTGACTTGGTAACAGGAATAAAAGTGGCTTAAACTGATTTATTTATTTATAATTATATATATTTAAAAACATTTAATGTACATATAATTATATGCAATAATTTGGAATACATGTATCTCTCTTTCATATATATATGTTTATAATATTGTCTTTAGGATAAGCAGGTTTGGGGATGGATTGGTGTGAGTGTAATGGTGAAAAGATCAAGGACAATTGCTAAATTTTTGACTTGAGCACTCTAGGTTAGTTGCTGATACCCTATCATGTATGGAGCAGAAAAAGCACATGAGGCTAGTCTCAAAGAAGGCTTTTGTGTTGATGTTTGTGATTTCTCCTTGATTTCCACATGAACATGTCTGAACATGATAGGAGAGGACTGGAAAGAAAATAAATATTTAAAAGGTGGGGGAATGTGCAAAATACTGCAATGAGGTTGAGCATGACCCTAGGTGTGGGTGAAGATATAGAAGTAGAGGGAGCATTTCTCTGAGCTGGGGACACTCCTATATTTAACATTGGTGAAGAAAATTATATGAAGGAGACAAAGAGTGAAGGCATCCAGTTAAGGAGAGAGAAAACCAGGGAAATGTAATGACATGTATTTCTGGAAGAGATGATTTTAAAAATAAAGGCAGAACCTTTTGTTCTAAAAGCCACTAAAAAGTGAACTACAGGGTGACAAAGGAGGGACCTTGAGATTTTTGTGCCATAGTGGTTTCTGATGATCTCAGTGGAGCCCCTGTCCTCAGGCGGTGGGAACTGAAGCCAAATGGAAGATTTTGGGAAAAATTAAGGTCAGCAGAGTGAAGGCAATAGCTGGAGATCTTCACTATTTGTTGCAATCAAGTCACTGAATCTGCCCACCCATTAAATGACAAGAATACTAAACTCCACGTGCAGGAGGGGATGCTATTCTCCTGCATTGTTTTGAACTCTTCTATATGAAATATTTGTCTGTTCCCATCACTTATTATCAATGAAGTCAATTACGTTTTATCAGTAAATATATATCCATTTGTTGCTTTCACTTATAATTTACTGATAATGGTTTTTATTTTATTGCTCATATTTTTCCAGCTTTCACTCTTTCAGGATCTTTTACTTTAGTTCTCATGTCATTTGTCAGGAGTCCACATGGGACATCTTGGGAGACTCTCCTCTTACTCTTCCTTCTTTTTCTCCCACTATATTTAGGTTTATTTTTTAATTTATCTTACCAGATCCTAGAATCATCATTTTCTCCAGGGAAATATACACATTTTTTTACTGGTATTTTTAGGGAAATTTGTGTAATTTGTCAGGTCCAATGCAAAATGAAAACTTTGACTCCCTGTATAAAAGCAGGTGACCTCAACAATTGTCATCATGCCACAGAAATCTATTTCTTTCTTCTGTGATCTCTTCACATGTCATGGTAAATTTTGTCTTTCTTTTAATTGTCTTTATTACAGAATTTTAATTTATATCAAGACTTATAACATTCATCTTTATGTATGCCATATCAATTCTAAATGCAAACTTATGAGCAAGTCACATTGGAGAGCTTACATATCCATATTCTGTTCATTAATACCAAAGCAGTGAATGTTACACAGAACCAGTACAATTGTTTTCACTATACCTTGATAACTGTGAACAATTTCTCCAGCTGGTTTGTTAATGAGTTTGAAATAACTAGAAGAAAAATGACTGTGGATCACCCTACTTTTCCTTTTCCTTCATATTCTCAGCTGGAGAGGTGGGTTAACACAGTGAAGTACCTTGAGTGACAAAGCTGTCTTCTTTCTGTATTTGAATCTAATTCTGGTTGAACATTAAGGTGTGGTCTCCCCGGGTTTCATCATGCTCCCTGTTGTTTTGCTCTTCTTTTTCTAGGCTTTTGAGTTGAAGTGTGAGATAATTTATTTGTTGTTGTTTTTTCTTTTTAAGGAATGAACTCCAAGCAATGAATTTTCCTCTTAGAACTGCATTCATTGTGTTTCATAGATTCTGATAGTTGTGTCTGTGTTTTCATTTATCTCTAAGAATTTATTAATTTCCTCCTTGATGTCTTCTGTAACCCATTGATTATTCAGTAACCTATTGGTCATTCTCTAAGTGATGCATTATTTTTCCTTTCTTCTTTTATCATTGATTTCCAGTTTCATTCCATTATGATCAGATTGGATGCATGGTATTATCTCTACTCCTTTATAATTTCTAAGAGTTGCCCTGTGACACAATATATGATCTATTTTTGAGAAGGATCCATGTGCTGCTGAGAAAAGAGTGTAACTGCTTGATGTTGGGTGGTATATTCTATATATGTCAATTAATTCTTGGTTATTAATTGTGTTATTGAGTTCTATAGTTTCTTTATTCAACTTTTGTTTGGAAGATCTGACCAGTGGTGAGAGAGGTGTGTTGAAGTCTCCCATAATTATTGTATGGTGGTCTATTAGACTCTTGAACTTGACAAGAGTTTGTTGATGGACATAGCTGCACCATTGTTTGGGGCATATATATTTATGATTGTTATGTCTTGTTGGTGTATGGTTCCCTTGAGCATGTAGTGTCCTTCTTTATCCCTTTTGATTAACTTTGGCTTAAAGTCTATTTTATTTGATATGAGTATGGACACTCCTGCTTATTTCTGAGGTCCATATGAGTGATATGATTGTTCCCAATCTTTCACCTTCAGTCTATGTATGTCTTTTTCTATCAAATGCATCTCCTGTAGGCAGCATATTGTTGGATCTTTTTTTTTTTTTTTGATCCATTCTACTAGCCTGTGTCTCTTGATTGGTGAGTTTAAGCCATTAACATTAGGGGTTATTATTGAGATATGGATTGCACTTCCAGCCATATTTGTTTATTTGTGTTACTTAACATGATTTGTTTTTCCTCTTTGATTATTTTTTCCTTTACTGTACTACCTCCAGCTATTGGTTTTCATTGTTATTTTCCATTTCCTCTTCCTGTAATGTTTTGCCGAGGATGTTTTGAAGAGCTGGTTTTCTAGCTGTAAGTTCTTTTAACTTTTATCATGGAAGGTTTTAATTTCATCTTCCATCCTGAAGCTTAATTTCGCTGGATACACAATTCTTTGTTGGAACCCATTTTCTTTCAGCATTTGAAATATGTTGTGGCAGGATCTTCTAGCTTTCAGAGTCTGTGTTGAAAGATCAGCTGTTATCCTGATTGGTTTACCCCTAAATATAGTCTGCTTCCTTTCTCTTGTAGCTTTTAAAATTCTCTCCTTATTCTGTATGTTAGGCATCTTCATTATAATGTGTCTAGATGTGGACCTCTTATGATTTCACACATTTGGCATCCTGTAGGCTTCTAGGATTTGGGATTCTGTTTCTTTCTTCAAGTCTGGGAAGTTTTCTCGTATTATTTCATTAAAGAGATTTTTCATTCCTTTGGTTTGGACCTGTATACCTTCCTGTATCCCAATAACTCTTAAGTTTGGTCTCTTTATGTTATCCCATATTTCTTGGATGTTCTTCTCATGGTTTCTTAATAGTCTTGCTGAGTTGTCTTTGTTCTTTTCAAGTTGAAATACTTTGTCTTCATTGTCTGATGTTCTATCTACATGTTCTACTCTGCTGGTAGTACTCTCATTTGTGTTTTTAATTTGGTTCATTGCTTCCTGCATTTCTAGAATTTCTGTTTGTTTGTTTTTTATAACCTCAACTTCCCTGTATAGTTGATCTTTTGCTTCTTGGATTTGTTTATGTAATTCATTGTCAAAGTGATCTTTCATTGTCTGATTTTGCTGTCTAATGTCTTCCTTGAATCTCCATATCATCTGAAGCATGTATATCCTGAATTCTCAATCTGTCATTCCATCTGCTGCAGATATTACCTCTCCTAAAGTTCAGTTGACCTGCATTGCTTGTGGTCCTTTCTTTCCTTGTCTTTTCATACTGGTCACGTTTCTTTCTGATTTGTGAAAATGTTGTGTTATTGAATACCCCCTCTATATATTTATATTGCCTTTGTATTGTTGTAAACTCTCCCTTTTGTGGAGAAAGACAATGTTAACAGTTCTCAATATCAATAGTACATCATGTAAGCACACGTTTTCCTTATTACTACATTTATAGCTAGACTCTATGTCTACAAATGTTGTTTTAATTATAGTTTACAAATATAGTCATTAGTTTCATGAAAGGCATACCGTTTCTGGTAGCTTGAAGAAAACTGAATTTCAGGTGTAGGATGTTATGTTTAGGGGGAAAGGAGTGAAGGTATGTGGTTAATCTAACTTAGTAACTTTGGAAAGCTCTGACCAATAGATGGGTAATTTATGGAAGAATGTATAGATTCAAATTCCTATCTGTATTTATAAGATTACCCTACTTATGAATAGTAAAATTTAGGGGGCAAGTGGGATAGAGGGAGTAAGAGGGAGGAAAACAAATAACAAGGAAAAGAAAAGAAAAAAGAGAGTGGGAAAAAGAAAATAAGAAAAAAAAGAAAAGAAATAAAAAGGGGGGAGGGAGGTGGGGCATATGTAATTCCTCTATAGTATATTATTCTGGTGATTTAGTTGTTAAAAACCTTTTTCATGCACAATTTTTGGTTTCACATATACTGAGGTTGTGAGGACCAGAGGGGGAAGGGTAGAGAAGACTGGATGAATGGATGAAAAGAGAGAGAGAAGAGAAAAAAAGAAAGAAAAAAATGTCTCTCTGAACTCTGTTTTCATTTCTTCCAGTTGGTGGCATTGTCTATTCCTAACTTGAGTCTCTGGGTTCAGGATGGTGGTGGTAGTCAGTGTGAGAGGACTTGAGCTTCCACCTGTGGCCTCTCTACTCTTATTCTCTGAGATTTAAATCAGGTGCCTGATCCACTGCAGAACAGCGCTGGTAGCCACACAAACTGGTTGGTGGGTTTTAAGGGTTGTGGGATTTTCCAAGATGAGTTTCATCAGTTTTTCTCATAAGGTGTTTGATGAGGTGAGGGTGTTGGGGAAACCTTATGTTTGTCAAGAGCTTGGTCATGTGACTGCACGGGTGGGCGACAGGGCCCTTCCTCCAGTTGGGGTGGTCTGTCTATCGCACAGGTGAGAGGCTGGGCTCCTCCAACTGGAGAGGTCTGTCTACCATGCAGGTGGGCCACTGAGCCCCTTCTCTGGGTCACATTGTCTGCCTACCGTGTAGGCAGGAGGTGGGAGGCTGGGCTCCTCCTCCAGTTGGGGTGGTGTCTACCTTGCAGGTGGGCTGCTGGGCCCCTTCTCTGGGTCATGTGGTCTGCCTACCATGCAGGAAGTGGCTGGGCCCTTCCTCCACTTGGGGTGGTCTGTCTACCATGCTGGTGGGCCCCTTCTCCAGGTCGCATGGTTTTGCTATTTTCTATTTCATAAAATGATTTTAGAAGAATTGGTGTTCATTCTTTTTTCAATTTCCTGTAGAACTGGGCTGAGAATTCTTCTGATAATGGTTTTTTTCTTAGTTGTTAGGCTTGTGATAAACCCTTCCTTGGAAGAATTAATGTAGTATACTCAAGACTTCATGTTTTACAGGAGAAATGCCTACCTTAACATTAGCCTGCTTTGACAAATTTTAGTCCTCAAATGACAATATTTTTGAACATTTTTTGTTTTCCCCAGGAGAAGACTGACACCTCCAAGATTCCTTTCTTTAAACACTGAGATTTTTTTAAAGTCCACCTCACTTCCAATATGCTACCTATAAAATGAGATTACTTTTTTTTTCTTACCCAACAAATCTTTGGTTGAAATAAATGAAGACAGTCCAAATAAAGAGGTGTGCTGATACACATTAAGGGACAGATAAGTTGTGGGTGATATTACTTAGAAACACAGTCCTATTGATCAGATAAATGTATATGGCTCCCATAGAGCATTATTTTCCAAACGACTAGTTTGTGAGAAGTAAATATGATGAGTAAACTGAGACATCTTCTCTTAGAAAGAAATCAAAGAAGGGGTGGAGAGTGAGAGATAAGAATGAAATAACCAATAAAATGAGAAAGGAAGAAAGTAGATAAGAGAGAAAGGAAGGAACACATTTGACTAATGGTTATTCTCATTTGGGAATGAAGACAGGTTAAAGCACCTTATTTCTGAGGGAGCCAGTTTTTCTTCCAATTACCCCTTCCCATTATAGTCCATCTTCTGATTCTCTCGACCTCATCAAATTGAATATTTAGCAGATATACATTGTCATTATGAACCAATCTGTGCTTGAAGATATTCTCTTCAGCTACTGTACAGTTCAGCTTAGCCATGAGCAGGTAGCTTAAGAACTGTAAAAAAAATGAACTTTAGATGCCAATCATGCAGGATTTTCTCTTTCCCATTCTAGGAACCAAAATGAGAAACTCTTTTCTGTTAACCTTGGCTGAGAAATGTAAAAGAAGGTCCTGAATGGCCCTGGTCATGTCCAACTCTACTAAATATTGTCGTGAGCATAATGCAACTTAATCTGGACAGAAATGACTCATGGATCCTGTTATCTGTTTCTGGTAGGATAGTGTTAGGAACTACCATAGCTCAGAAATGAAAGATCTACATGGAAGGATTAAGTTATAAAGAAAATATGAATAAAAAATATGCAATTTTCAGTCTCATCTAATGCTTGGAATTATACAAATATGATATTTCAGAAAATATATTATTTCTGGCAGTATATATTTATGATGTCTCCATGTTTGATAGTAAATTTTATTTTTTGAAAAATTTTGAATAACCCACCAATGTATAGATTTATCACAGTGTTTACATTAATAACAGGTAAATAGCTACTGAAGTCTCTCTTAGCTGCTTCCTGTTCTTGACAATCATGAATGAAGGAGCTGTGGATATTTGTATGTGGGTTTTGTCTGGACATAACTTTCAATTCTGTTGAATTAACACTGAGAAATACAATTAGTGGGCCATATTAAGTGTACACTGAACTGTCTTCCAGAGTGGCTGTCCAATTTTGTTTTCCAAACAGCAATGTATGAGAGTTCTTCTTATTCCCCATCTTTGCCAGCTCTTGATATTGTCCAGTTTGAAATTTTGTAAACTTTTATAGGTGTGTTTAATTTGTAATTACTTAATAACATATAATATTCAGCATCTTTTTCTATGCTTTCTAAATATATACTTGGTTTTTTAAAGGAATATATTTTTTTCTTTCACTCAAATTTAAAACAATTTTATTAGGATAATACTAAAAGACAATAAACTATACATACATAAGTCATAATTTGTCATGTTGGATATACCTTTTTACACTGTAACAATGACCACAATCAAGTTTTTAATATCGATAGTTTATGCAGATGGTTCTTGGTGCCCTGTTGTAATATCTACCTCTTGCTTCCTCCTCCCACCAGGGAAAAAAATACAAACAAAAACAAAACAAAACAACAACAACAACACTGACTGACTTTGTATTGTGATACATGATACAGTAATTGAAAATCACACAAATTAATTTTCAGAGCCTTAGTCTGCATAGATGGTGACCTTGGAACAATCAGTCATGCCTCAAACATGCTGTACTCATCTGTTAGATAAGAGATCTTCTAATCAGGACCCAAGATAGTGTAAAGATAAGAACAAAGTAAATAATAAATCAAGAATACTGCAGGACACAGAGAAGGCTCTTGATTTCTGGTATCCAGTGTTACTATCAATGCTTTTGTTTGGTGATGCAGAGTACATGTTGGAGACTATAACTCCATAGTTTCTTTCTTTTTATTTTATTTTATTTGTGTTTTTAAGATATGCATGATGAAAGGAAATATTTGGGCATATTATAAATACATGGAGTATAACTCATTGATTGTATTTAGGATTCTATTTTTGTGGTTCTACATAATGCAGTCACTTTGGTCATGTGTTCAAATACAAAGATAAGGAAGTTATGTCCAATTCCATAGTTCATTTCTGTCACTTCTACCTATAATTGCATACACTTTAGTGTTTTCAATTTTTTTTTCTTATTGGTTTTATTGAGGTTGAATTCTATAAAAGTGCCTATCAAACAATAATTTAAGTAGTGACATTTACTATGTTGTGGTATAATTACCACAATTACCTTGTTTTAAGCATTTTAATCACTAAAAATAAACCATGTAATCTGTTCATCAACCACTCACTTACATACCTTCCAAGCCCTGGCAACCAACTCTCTTCTTTCTAACTCTATGATTTCCAATTTTTGGATATTTAATATAAATGTAGTAATAGCACAGGTGAAATTTCATGTTTGATTTTGTTTACTTTTCTTAATATTTTTGAGATTTGTCTACATGGTCACCTGTATCAGTACTTCATTTTTATGGCAGAGTAATATTGAAACATATATATCAGTATATCTATATGTCAATCAATATACACATATAGATATATGTATATATTTATATCAATATATATATATGTATATGTGCTTACTCAGACATGGATACATATAAATACATAGACTCATTTGTTTATCATTCTTTATGGAAATTTGGATTTTCATATATTTCCTAGTGGACATGATGATGCCATTGATATTCATGCTCAAGTGTTTGAATATCTGTTTTCAGTTTACACCAGTTGCCACGCTTCTCTCGACTTCAAATCCAAGTTCAGTAAAGGCCAACTTCCAGTGGTGGTAGGCTTCCCTTTGACTGAGGCCATCGGTCAGGACTTTGTCGCGACTCTGATGGACATGAGTGACTCCTTGGCTCATCTCTATTGTTTCATCATAAAGTCTGCAAATGAGGTGACACAGATGAGCAGTGTTGCAGTTCCTTCTCATTTGCATTTTATTAGCTTTATGACAGTTTCCTTCTTGCATGATATTACCTAATTACATCCTTCAAAGAAGCACTCACATATCCCTCTCCACTTTCAATTATTCACTCCAATGAAGGGAATTATGAAATATCCACCCCTTACCGAAGCCCACCCAGCAGCGGGGTGGCTGTGGGTGGGCACTGGTGTGAAGTGGGACCACCATTCCTAGCAGGAGGCCCTAAGGAGAAGCCTAGCTTTGGCCTCCTCCCCCCAAGCCTCTGTCTAGCTACAGAATGGCCCACGTCTCAGATCCAATATGACACATGACCTCACCCAACTTTATTGCCCAGGGGCTTCACTGAAGGGGTCACAAAACCAACTTATTTCAGATAACTTTGGGATATTTACAAAAACCATTAATTTATAAAAAAAACCATATTTTCCCAATATTTCTGCAAAACATTGTAGTCTCTGAAAACCTCCAAAAGAAGAAATTCAGACTGATTTTGAGCACTGTTGCACTTGTTATGTAACTTCCTAGGGTGTCTGCTGCATCTTTCAAATATGGATGGTCGGCTCCAAGTAACACTGCAAAACGGGCCCTTTGGTGCCCCATTTTCATTCTTTGACCCTTCATCTTGATGGCACCTGACCTTTATTCTCAGCATCTGGCTTAGGAGCCTGATGATCCTGGACTTTCTTTTTGTTCTATTTCATTTATACCTATTCAGTTAGTGTACCTTGGTTTTTGCAAGAAAGCATTTGTGGTTGAACTCTTCATCAAGCTGTCTGCTCCATTTAATTCTGTCTGCCTCCACTTCCTTTAAATATTGCTTGGTTTGGGGTGACAAGAGTACAGTTGGCTACACTATGTCCAAAGGTTGAGCAGAAGATGTGGCTCTGTTATTTGATGCTCGTAACACCCATTAATTTAACTTCTTTATACAGCAGTTTCCTTATTTGTAAATTGTGACAAATAATGCCTAGTCTGTCTTCTTTACAGGGGTTCTGCAGGCCACCAATCTTAGATGAATTTATAATTGCCTAATCTGCACATTCCCTTCATGATTCAGTAGCTTTAGTCATGTCTCTTTCTTAGTCTTTTGAATAGTTTCAGTTGTCTGTTTGACTCTCCCTGATCATATTTCTTTTTCTTTGTTTATTCCATTTCCTATGATGGTGATGAATCAGAGCTTCAAACATTGCTCCAGGTGCTGCTGTCTCTAAGAGTACTGTATTTCATTTCCAGTTTCCTTTTTACTGATGACAATATTTGTTTACATTGTACATGGAATGAAACTTTAGAGAAGAACTGCCAATTCCTTTTAGAAACTTTTCTCAGACTACACCTGATATTAGAGACCTGTTTCTAGAGAGTAATATGCTGCTGACTTACTTACACACTGTCAAGAACCTGTGAATGTTCCTAGAGTCTATCTTAATATTTTGGCTATTTATTCTTTTGGGGGGACAGGGGGAACTGGGGATCAAACTCAAGGAACTCAACCACTGAGCCCCATACCAAGCCCTATTTTGTATTTTATTTAACAATAGGGTCTCATTGAGTTGCTTAAAACCATGCTTTTGCTGAGGCTGGCTTTGAACTTGTGATCCTCCAGCCTCAGCCTCCCGAGCTGCTGGGATTACAGGCATGCACCACTATGCCCAGATATTTATTGATTAATTGATAGAGTTTAATGCCAATGTCAGACTTAGAGTTTTAACTGTGCACCATTTATTGTATTGCAAAATAAATCTAAAGATGCTGCATTAGCTCAAGCACAGGTCCTTGACACATCCGCAGTCAAGGTTTCTCCACTCAGAAATGTACATAATTACATATTTCTTGGCAATAGCAAGTCACAAAGTATTTCAAATTTTAATAATCTTTTCCTAAACAAAAATCTGTTAAGGCTTGTATTCTCCTAGGTACATCCATCCAACAGTGTCCATAACTCTGTACAGGGAGTGAGAACTCAGAGCAAGTGACATGTTCTAGATGGGTCTGACTAATACAGCTGACACTTTAAGTCAGAGGGTCTCTTGAAGTAAACATCTTCGGAAGGTATCTGCTCTCTAAGCCAGGAAGGTCTGCTACAGACAGGGCATACAGATTCCGTGGGGCAGGGCGGCCGACATTAGCATGACTTTGGCACTGGACTCCAACTCAGATGTCCAACTCCTGAACAAGCCCTCACTCCACAAAACACAACAGAAAATTTATTTTCTAAAAGTTTTTTTTTTTTTCTCAGAGTGTTTGTGGGGAGGGGGTTGTCTGGTTGATTGAGGTATTTCTTGTTTTGGTTTTGGTTTTCTTCACCCATTTAACAGAAATAAAATAGACACACAATGAAATTTACAGTCCACCAGATGCCACTTTAAAGCCCAGTGTGATTGATACAAAGACTTAAGATGACATCAGGATTCTCAGGGGGGAAAGGAGGAAATTAAAAATGACCTGCCAACAACTAAGAACACCTGGACACTGACCGAGACCTAGAACCCCTCCTAATCCTCAGCAGAAGATGAGTCAGCTTCCGGGTAGGCAAGGCTCCCCAAGGACACAAATGTGGTCACCACATTAGAAAACTGAAGATTTTCTCCCTCCATCCAGGCGAACTCCAAGTGCACAGATCAGCACAGAAATCACAGCAAAAATGTTGAGCAATCGAAGAGGGCAGTCACCAACTTTTAATTTCAGTGCTGGGAGAGTTAACAGGCCATGTGCTCTTACATTTGCTATAACACGGTACAGAGGGGAGAGGTAAAGTCTCTTGTGGAAATATAAATGACTGGATATAAGAACAAGAACACAATTTATGCCAGAAATTTTTTTTAAAAAGTCTTTGGATGCATCAGTGTTTTTTTTTTATGTTTTCAAGGATATTTATACTATGTATTAGGTCAGTCTGACTGAAGCTGACAAAAAGTACTTTGCTGTTAGTGAGTTCCACATATGACAACACATAGAGGAAATACCAATGAGTGCAGACCCATCTGGCAGAAATGAACTACAAACAAGGTACAGACTCCACAATCCGACCCACAACCCGACCCACGCAGGACGACCCACTGAGCCCAGCCAGAGACAGCACCCAGCGCACAGTGCTGACTCTGCTGTCAGAGTGACTGCTGACCACACAGAAACTGGCCTGTCCTGGCTTGTTCCCACTGTGCGGTCCCGTGAGCACCTCCTTCTCCTGATGTTTCTCAGAGTGAGAAAAGTCTTCCAAGACGGAGGTGGTGAGCTGCAGGAAGTGACCGTTCTCCTCCCTTGTCTGACTTTTTCTAGGGGCCTGTGTGTCTCAGGAGTTTGTGGCCAGTTTGTGCTGCTTCTCGTCTGATGTGTGGGAGCTTGTTATTGGGCACGTCCTTGGCAATAATCCACTTCACACAAACTTGCCCTTCCACCTGTCCTGCGACCAGATGGCAGCACTCCACAGGGGACTTCATCTGGGTCACCCGCAGATATGCCCTGTTGGCACTGAAGAGCAGGAAGATGGGCCTGGGCTGCTCTTGTGTGGAAGGCACTGCCAGGCACTTGTGGCCATATTTGGTGCTGTACCAGGTGGGGGACTTGATGGAGCCGTGGCTGTTGTCCTCAGAATAGCTCTTCCTGATGACCACAGTCAGCCCTTAAGGTTCCTATCAAGCTCTTAGGGTTGTAGCTGTGGGTGGCTCAGCTCAGTGTCTATCTACAACTAAAATAAATACAGACATTATTATTACTGTGTGTGTATATGTGAATGCATGACCAATGTGATTCTGCAACCTGTACACTCAGAAAAATGAGATATTATCTTCCATCTGATCCAAGTGTATGATATGTCAAGGTCATTGTATGTCATGTGTAATTAATTAAAACAAATTTTAACAATGTATGCAAACATTTTCTAACATTTTAAAAAAATTATAAACACATTCAATAAAAATTGTCAATAAAATAAAAATAAAATAGAATAAATACATACATAAAGACTTTGACCAGAGACACCACACCGAGGAACATGGCTTGAGGGCATCTCAGGGTTAGGAAGACCACCCCCATCTCAGGCCCAAGGGTAAAAGTAAAGATTTCTTTGAGGAGAGACCAGAGGGGCCCTTAAAGTCGTCTCACCTGCCAGCCACTAAGGCTCTCAGAGGCTGCTGCAGCCATGGTCTCTGGGTGGCAGCGGACCTCAGCAGCAACCATGTGGTGCTGGTTTTGCAGGAATTCAGGATGCTGGAGCCAGAGGGTCATGAAGGCTTCCACTAAAATGTCCAAGAAAGCCCCGGGAGGACAGGGAAATCGCAGCAGGGTCAGGGTTCCTGGAGCTGCCCCTGAAAAGACTCCTCGTGGAGATGTGAGGAGGAAGCCTCAGTCTCCCAGGATGAAGAAGTGCCAGTGCGGGCACCATGCTGAGAAAGGCTGCAGGGACCAAGCCCAGGCCAGCCAACAGAGGGGCAACTGCAAAGCCCCGGGCAGAGCTGCACAAGCCCCCGTGTGTCCAGCTGCTGGACATGCACCTACAGCACTTATCTGTCCAGCTGGATTTCAGTCTTGCTGTGGTCCCATCCCTTCTTTCCATGCCCTTCTCTCTTCACATGGGAATGTCTACTCTGTGCTTTTGTATATTGGCTGTGTGGAACTTGCTTTTGAATTTTACAGGAGCTCACCCTAGGAGTTTGTCTCAGTTTTCAAAGGCCATCTTGTGCTTGGACTTTTGGACAATGCTAAAACTGTTAAGACTCTGGGAACTCTTGAAAATGGACTAAATTTGTCTTGACTGAGTGATCGGCATGAGCTTTGGGGAGCCAGGGATGAAATGTTATGGTTTGGATATGTGTCCTCCAAAAGGTCATGTGTAACACAACGCAAGAAAGCTTAGAGGAGAAATGGTTGGGTCATGACAACCTTGACCAATCAGCAAATTAGTCCTCGGTAGGAATTCAGTGAGTAGTCACTGTGGGCAGGTGGGGTGTGGCTGGAAGAGGCAGACCCCTGGGGGCATGCGAACCTGTGGGGTGTACACTTTGTCCTGCTGAGCAGACTCTCTCTCTGCTCCTGGGACCCCTGGCTTAAGCTGCTTCCCACTAGGACTCCAGGATGTTCTGCCTCACTTGACCACAAACACAGAGTCGGACATCTACAGACCAAGTCCTCTGAAATCATGAGCCCCAAATAATTTTCCTCCTCAAAGATTGTTCTTGTCAGGTCTTTTGGTCATAGCATCGAAAATAAGCAGACTAACACATTATGAAAGCGGTTCTAAGAGGAAAGTGTACGGCATTGAGTGCCTATATTAAAACAAAACAAAACAAACCAAAAAACCCAGAAAGTTCCCACATAAATAGTCTAATGTTACAACTCAAAGCCCTAGAAAAGCAAGAACAAACTAATTCAAAAACCAGTAGAAGACAGGAAATAATTAATACTAGAGCTAAAATTCAGGAAATTGAGAATAAATGATACAAAGAAAATAGAATCAATGCAACAAAGAATCATCTCTTTGAAGAGGTAAACAAGATTGATATAACCTTAAAGGGAAAATCCAAATAAACAAAATTACAGATGAAAAAGGAGATATCACCACAGACATTTCTGAAATCCAAAGGATCATTAGGAATTATTTTGAAAATTTATAGTTCAATACATTTGAAAATCATAAATATCCCAACAAATTTCCAGAAATGTATGACTAGCCAAACTGAACTGAGGTTATAGAAAAACCTAAACAAACTATTTTTAATCAACAATATTGAAGCAATAATTAAACATTTTCCAACAAAGAACCAGATAAATATTTAGCTGAGTTCTACCAGAAATTTAAAGAAAAATTGATGCCAATCCTTCTCAAGTTATTCCATGAAATAGAAAGGGAGTATTCTACAACGCTGTCATCACTCTGATACCAAAACCAGATAAACTCATCAAGGGAAAAGAAAACTACAGATCAATATTCCTTATGAAAATAAATGTGAAGATCCTTAATAAAATATTAACAATCTCATTTTAAAACACATTAAAAAGATTGTACAATATGATCAAATTTGCTTCATCCCAGGGATGCAAGATCTGTTCGACATTAACAAATCAATAAATGTGACTCAGCACATCAATAGAATTAAGGACAAAAAGCATATGATCATTTCAATAGATTCAGAGAAAGCACCAATTCATGATAAAAACACAGAAGAAACCATGGATAAAACGCACTCACCTTGACCTCATAAACACAATATGACAAACCCAAATCCAACACATTATCAAGTGGAGAAAAACTGAAGCTTTTCCTCTCAAATCAGGGATGAGACAAGGATGTCCCCACCACTCCTATTCCATAGATTCCTGAAAATATAACCAGGGCAATCAGACCGAGAA
The DNA here is from genome assembly GCF_052094955.1 of Ictidomys tridecemlineatus. Taxonomy (NCBI): domain Eukaryota; kingdom Metazoa; phylum Chordata; class Mammalia; order Rodentia; family Sciuridae; genus Ictidomys; species Ictidomys tridecemlineatus. The sequence continues at coordinate 64,501,876 of NC_135478.1, read as the reverse complement.
GGAAGGGATATGAATAGGAACAGAAATCAAATTATCTATGCTTGCCAATGGCATTATCCTATACTTTGGAGACCCAAAAACTCCACCAGAAGGCTAATAGAACTAATAGATGGAATTCAGCCAAATAACAGGATAAAAGATCAACACGCAAAAATCTACAGCTTTCCTGTATTTCAACAATAAACCTTCTATGAAAGGAAAAAATATATTCACAATAGTCTAAAACATAAAATATGTAGGACTCAGTCTACAAGGAGGTGAAAAGCCTCTACAGTGAAGTTACTGAACTCTGGAGAAAGAAGCTGAAGAAGTGCTTGGAAGATGGAATTGTCTGCCATACTCTTGGACAGACAGAATTAACATTTGTCAATATGGCCTTATTACCAAACTTTACAGATTCTATGTGCTCCCCATTTAAATACCAACAGTGTTCTCCACAGGACCATAAAAAACAGTTATGGAAGAAAAAAATGCCCAGAATATCCAAAACAATACTGAGCAATGAGTGAGGCTGGTGGCCTCAGACACCTGATCTCAGGTTATGCTACAGAACTATAGAGACCTACGTGGTATTAACATAGAGATACACACCAAGGCCAGGGGGTCAGAATGAAGACAACAGACAAATGCACACACGAACAGTCATCTGACCCTTGACAGAGTGCCAAAAATATCCTGCAGAAAATAGCCTTTTAAACAAATGTAGCTGGGAAAACTGGGTATCCACAGGTAGAAACAGATTCCTGTGTCTCACGCTGCACAAAAGTCAGATTAAAGTGGATGGAAGATGCTGGAATTGGACTAGAAACCCTGAAACTGCAAGCAGAAAACATAGGGTCAGCACTCCAACATACTGGTACAGGCATCAATCTCCTTAAGGGCTTCTAAAACACAAGCAAGAAACCAAGAAGCAAGAAGTAGGAGGACTTCAAATCAAAGAGCTTCTGCATACAAAGGGAGAAATGTAGGGCCTGCAGAGAGAGCCTTCAGAGTGGAACAGCTACTCTTCCCATAGGAAGTTAATCCAGATTACATAAGAGCTCAGAGGACACCAACACACACACACACACACACACACACACACACAGAGAGAGAGAGAGAGAGAGAGAGAGAGAGAGAGAGAGAGAGAGAGAGAGAGAGAGAGAGACATCAAAAATCAAAGAGCTTCTGCACACAAAGGGAGCAATGTAGGGCCTGCTGAGAGAGCCTACAGAGTGGAACAGAGTCTCTGCCAGCTACTCTTCCCATAGGAAGTTAATCCAGATTATATAAGAGCTCAAAGGACACCAACACACACACACACACACACACACACACACCAATAAATGGGCAAAAGAACTAAATAAACATTTCTCAAAATAAGAAATTCAAATGGCCAACAAAAATATAAAAAAGGTTCAAAATCCTTAGCAATCAGGGAAATGCAAATCAAAATTACACTGTGGCTCAGTGGTGGGGCGCTTGCCTTGAATGTGTGAGGCCCTGGGTTCGATCCTCAGCACCACATAAATAAACACAATAAATGTATTGTGTCCATCTACAGCTAAATTTTTTTTTTAAAACTACACTGAGATTTCATCTGACTCCAGTTAGAACCACAATCATCAAGAATACAAATAACAATAAAGACTTGCAAATATATGGGGGAAATTACACTTATGCATTTTTTAATGTTTATTTTTTAGTTTTTTAGGTGGACACTAATATTTTTATTTTATTTTTATGTGATGCTGAGGATCAAACTCAGTGCCTCACGCATGCCAGGCGAGCGCGCTACCACTTGAGCTACATCCCGAACCCTATGCATTGTTTTTGAGACTGAAGATCAGTACAACTACTTTGGAAAGCAGTACGGAGATCCCTCAAAAGACTAGGAATGAACTCAACATATGACCTGGCTATCCCTCTCCCTGGAACTTATCCAAAAGAAGTGAACTCAGTGTACTATAGTGAAATGTGCATACTACTGTTTATGGCAGTGCAATTCACAGTGATCAAGAAGTGGAATGAGCCTAGATGCCCATGAGTAGATAAATCCATAAAGATGGTATATATATATATATATATATATATATATAAATATAATATATATATATATATATATACACACACACACACACACACACACACACACACACACACACACAATGAAGTTAAACTCATATAACCTTAAAGAATAATGAAATCATGTCACTATTTGGTAAATAGATGGAACTGGAGAAAATCACACTAAGTGAAATAAGCCCAACTCAGAAAGTTAAAGTTCGAATGTTTTCTCTCATTTGCAAAACTGACAGAGAAAAAGAAATTTTTTAAAAGGGGGATCTCATGAAAATTCAAGGGAGAACAGTGCAGTAAGGAGATCCAGTCTGAGGGAGGAACGGCAGCTGGAGATGAACCAGATCACCATGTGCACCATGTATGTACCACAATGAATCCCACTTTTATGTGTAACTATAAAGCACAAATTTAAAAAATAAATTGACACATGGAAGACCAGCAGAGAGGAGGAAGAGGATGAGGGAAGAAGGAGGAAAGAGGGTAGCTCTGTGGGTTCAAAGGAAGCAGATTATGATCATCACAATCATCACATCTATAAATCTGTGACAGTGGTCCCCATGGTCATGTAGAACTGTAATGCACTGATTATGAAAGGAAAGATATCTTACTCCTTCCCGAGTGAAGTCTTTGTTTGGTAGTACTGGGAATTGAATTCAGGGCCTCAGTCATGCTAGGCAGGCATTCTGTCACTGGGCTTTTTGTTTTATTTTTGGACAGGGTCTTACCAACTTTCCCAGTTGGCCTCAGCCTGTTGAACACCTAAGACATGGGCATGCACCTCCATGCTTGGCTCAGCATTAGTTAGGATAATTTTTGCTTTTCTAGAGATTAGTTAGAGATAATTTTTGCTTTTCTACTTTGTCTAAGTTGTTTAATTTGTTGGCATAAAGTTCATATTATTTCCTTATCCTTCTTGTAACTTTAACTTTGTGTGTGTGTGTGTGTGTGTGTGTGTGTGTGTGTGTGTGTTGGTGCTGTTGCTGCTGCTGCGGATCAAACCCAGGACTGAGCGCACAATAAGTAGGCACACTTCCAATTTAGGCACTAAAGCCATGAACTTTTCCTATTACTGTTGTTTTAGATGCATTCCATATATTTTGATGTGTGATGTTTCATATTAATTCACTTAAAGTATTTTCTAATTTATTTTGTAATTTTTCTTTGATCTGAATTATTCAAAAATACATTGCTTAATTTCCAAATATTTGCAGAGTTTTCAGGTTTCATTCTACTGTTTTTTTTTAATTTAATTCTATGTGGTCCAGGAACATACTTCGTATTATTCAACCCCTTTAAAATAGATTATTGGTTTTATTGTCTAGAATGTGGTCTATCCTAGAGAACATTTCATGTGTCTTTGAAAGGAATGTGTCTTTTGACGTTGTTGGATATTTTCTGGATGTCTGTTAAGTCGAGTTGGTTCCCGCTGTTGGTGAAGTCTTCTGTATCTTTGCTGGCTTTCTGTGTGGGTGTTCCAGACATGCTGGTAGTGGAGTGTTGAAGTTTCTAACTCTCATCATATTGTCTATTTCTCCTTTCAATTTTGCTGATATTTTTTTTTGTTTCACATATTTTGGATCTTTGTTCTTTATTTAATATTTAATTTTTTAGTTATAGGTGGACACAATATCTTCACTTTATTTTTATGTGGTGTTGAGGATCGAACTCAGTGCCCCATGCATGCTAGGCGAGCGCTCCACCTCTGAGCCACAACCCAGGATCTCTCTTCTTAAATACATATATATTTATAATAATTAAAATTCCTTCTGAATTAATTAATTTGTATCATTATAGAATATTATTCTTTGTTTCAAATAAGCTCTTTTTAAACTGTGGTATATATACACAATGGAATATTCCTCAGCATTAAAAGAGAATAAAAATTATGGCATTTGCATGTAAATGGATGGAGTTGGAGAATATCGTGCTAAGCAAAGTAAGCCAATCCCCAAAAACCAAAGGCCAAATGTTCTCTTTGATAAGTGGATGTGATCCATAATGGGTGGGAAGACATGGTGAAAATGAAGGAAATTCAACTGGACAAAGGGGAGGGAGGGTGGGGAGGAGGCATGGGGAGAGGAGAGATGGTGGAATGAGATGGACATCATTACCCCGGGTACATGAATGATTGCACGTAAGGTGAAGGCTACATGGTGTACCACCAGAGAAATGAAAAGTCGTGCTGCAACTTTGTACAATGAGTCAAAGTGCATTCTGCTGTCATATAGACCTAATTAGAATAGATAAATAAAGTAAAAAGTAAGCCTTTTGTCCTAAATTCTATTTTTCCTCATATTAATGAGTCATTTGGTCTCTTTTTCTGCTTGTACAGTGTATATTTTCTCCATGTTTTTTGCTGTTAACCTATTTGCACTATTGAATCTAAAGTGTGTCTCTTATGTACATTTTGTACATAATTAGATCTTGCTTTTAAACCCAATCACAATCCCAGCCTTTTGTACATCATTCACTTATATTTAATGTAACTATTGAAATGGTATCATATCTGTTCTTTTGAGTTTTGTTTTCTATATTTTATTTACTTTTGTTCTTCCTTACGACCATCTTTTGGGTTAAATAAATAATTTTAAAATTATCATTTAAGTTTCTTTTATCTTTTGGTGACTTGCTTTTTTAATAGATTATTTTAGTGTAGTTTTAAGTTCACAGAATTGAGCAGAAAATACAGTTTGTTATATATTCTTTTTACTTTATATTTTTAAGTCATTTCCTTAGGGTTTGCTATGAGCATCACAATCTGTATCTCAATTTAAACTAAATAAATTCATACTAATAGGAACCTAATTCCAATAGTGGACAGAAGCTTGGTGCTTTAAATTTCCTTCTCTTCCGATTATAAGCTAATTGACACATTTGTACAATAGTCTTTTGAATCAGAAAAAAGGTAACAAAATGTGTTTATAAAGTCTTTCATGTATACCTACTTAATCACTGTCTAATTACTTTACAGTTTTTTCTTTAAACAAGTGCCTTTGAGTTATTCTCTAGTGTCCTTTCTCGTAAGCCTCAGTGTTTTCCATAGGGGAGGACTGCAGGACTGCCTGGTCTGATAACGCCTTTCTTTCTCCTTCATTGAGTTTTTAAACATGAGATGGGGGCCTCTCGGGAGGGGGAAGGAGACACCTACCCGAGGGAGGCCTGGACCTGTGACCATGACCAGCTATGCCTGTCTGCGGTGGGATGAACAAATGCCAGTGTGTGCTAGCACAGATCAGTTACAACAAAGCACAATTGATTTACAGATCATCAGATCCAAAGAACTGCACAGTGCGCCCACATCTGACTCAGGCTAGGTTGCTTCATTAGAAGGAAACATTCTGAACCCCAAACATCAATTGATTGGCATGGATCTGATTTTCATAAAGGTTTGCTTGGGAACCACAGATTTCTTCCCAGGAAAATGCCATACATACTCAGACAGCTCAACCTTGTCTTTTTTTTTTTAATGTTTTTTTAGTTGTACAGAGACACAATACCTTTATTTATTTGTTTGTTTGTTTGCTTGCTTGTTTAGGTGGTGCTGAGAATCCAACCCGGGGCCTCCCACGTGCCAGGTGAGTGCTCCACTGCTGAGCCCCAGCCCAGCCCTGGGGGTGTCTCTCATCTTTTCTCCTCTGAGAGTCAAGGGCAATCTGCACCTGCCTTTGGGAGATGTGGACCTTTGCTTTTCTGTTTTTTATCTTTATTTATTTATTTTATGCAGTGCTGAGGACGGAACCCAGCGCCTCCCCATGCCTGGTGAGCGCTCGACCACTGAGCCCCAGCCCCAGCTGCTTGGCTGTCCTTTAACAAATCTTTGTTTGATGTTTTTTTCTTTTACAAATCAGGATTTTATCTGGAAAGTCTTCACCAGATCATAGATCCCAAAGCTGTTCTCCAATGCTTTCTAAACTTTTTTTTATCGTTTTATGTTTGAAATTTAAATATACGGTGCATTTCCTTAATTTTTTAATAAGGTATAAGGTTTAGGTCAAGGTTCAATTTTTCTTTTTCCCTTTGAGTAGCTAAAAGTTTCTATTCACAAGACTGTCCTTCTCTCACTAAACTACTTTTGCAGTTTTGTCATAGATCAGTTATTGGTTTTAGTGTGAGTATATTTCTGGGTTCGTTATTCTGTTCCATTGATCTATGTGTCTATCCTTATACCAATACTACAATAGTCTTCTTATAGGACACATATATTTTCTTTAACCTTTCTCATTTTATCCCAGTTTATTTAAAATAAAAACTGTTTCAGATATTTTTTACCTGTCTATTTAAATTTTAGAATAATATTTTCTATATCTACAAAAACTTATGCTGACACTTTGATAGAAAATGCACTAAACCTAGACATATAAATTTGGGGAGAATTAATATTTTCACAATGCTGAATCATCTCATCCATTAGTGCAACATGTACTTCTATTTCTTTAGCTTTTTAAAATTTATTTCATGAGCATTTTGTAGTTTTCAGCATAGAAGTATTATACATATTTCATTAGATTTAAACCTAACAATTTTTAAAACAATTGTAAAAGGAATCATGTTTTGAATTTTGGTTTCCACATGCTCATTAATATTATACAAATATACAGTTGGCTTTTTTGGTATGTTCATCTGAGACCTGCTGATCTTGTATATTAGTCCTAGGGTTATTTATTTATTTATTTATTTATTTATTTATTTATTAGACTTAGGATTTTTGACATCAACTATAATATCATTGTAAAAAGAAACTCTTATTTCTTCATTCTTGACTTATCTTGTATTTCCTTTTCTTGCCTTATTCCATTCCTTTCAGCATTATATTGAATAAGAGTATTGAGAGTAGACATCCTTATTGTGTTCCTGGTATTGAGAAAATTTTTCTTTCTTTCTTTCTTTCTTTCTTTCTTTTTTGTAGTTGTACACAATTACTTTATTCTATTTATTTATTTATTTTTATGTGGTGCTGAGGATCAAACCCATGGCCTTGCACGTGTGAGGTGAGCACTCTACTGGTGAGCCATAACCCCAGCCCTGAGAAAATGTTTCTACCTTTTACTACTAAATATGCTAGATGTAAGTTTTCTGTAGATTCTTTTTATGAAGTTAAGGGAATCTCCCTCTTTTTCCATTTTTTTTTCCTGAGAGTCTTTACCAGGAATATATGTTAGGTTTTGCCAAATTCTTTTTCTGTGTGGATCATGTGAGTTTTCTTCTTTGGCCTGTAAATATGGTGGATCACATTGCTTAATTTTTAATAGTGAACCAGTTTTGCATCCCTGGAATAAAACCTACTTGGTAGTATTGCATAATTCATTTTATGTAATGCTGAATCTATAAGAGTAAGTTGGTGTTAAGAATCATTGCACTTATATTTATTACAAATGCTTATAGTTTTCTTTCCTTTGGATGTCTCTAACATGGGTATCAGGGGAATACTCACATTATAAAATTAATTGGAAATGTTTCTTCCTCTTGTTTTTTCTAAAAACTATTTTGTAAAATCAGCATTAATTTTACAGGTTGGTTTGTGAAATTAGAATTTAGTGGAATTCTCCAGCAGACCCATTTGAGCATGAAGGTTTCTTATATTGAAGTTTTTAAATTTAACATTTAATTTTTCTAATAGTTCTGACCAGGTTATTCAAATTATTTATTTAATATCAGGTAAGTTGTGAAACTGTGCTTTCATTTAAGCTATTAAATTCATATATGGAATTATTTGGCATATTTCCTTGTTATCCAGTTGATATCTGTAGTCTGTCTTCTTTCTTTGTTAGTCTTAGAATTAAAATAAGATTTATCAAATTTTTTGATTTTTTCAAAGAAGCAGATTCTAAAAATAGATTTTCTCAACCTCACTGATTTTTGCTCATAAGTAGACCATTCCTTCTTCTTACTTGGGGGGTTTTAAGTAGCTGCATGTGCCTGTGGGTGCCTTTTCTGTGTTTGGATTCTCATTCTCCCTGGGGTTTGGAGTGTTCCACAGTCTTTGAGGCTTTGTTCATTTTCCTCACTCCTCATTCTTCCTGTCCCTCTGGCTGCATCGTCTCTGTTGGCCCATCTTCAAGTTTCTCGATTCTTTCTTCCACTTACTAAAATTGCTTTTTAACTTAGGTAGTAAAATTTTTATCTCAGCTATTTATTTCTCAACAGAACTCCCAAAATTCTACTTGGTGCTTCTACAATTTGTATTCCTATATTCTTTATTTGATGAGACATGGTTTTCATGCTTTCTTTTAACTATTTAGTTTCCTTTAGTTCTTTGAACCTCCTTGCAAAAACTATTTTAAAGTATTTGTTTGCTAAATCTAAGTCTTTAAAGTTTTTAGTTATTAAAATGGGGGCATCTATTTGCAGTTATTCCAACATGACTGGAAAATAAGAAACCAGTTTTTTAAATTCACAAATAAAATGTCATTGTAGGTTTCAATGACAGGGAAGAAGAAAAGAATTAGGAACTTTGTTCATATTTAAATTGAAGGAGAATTTAACTCTCAATCCAAATATAATGTTCAGAAGCTCAAATGTTAGGAGATAGAGTTAAAACTCAAATTCATGTCTATGAACACAGGGGGTTGATAAAGGCAAAATATGTCCCTGGTACTCCAACTGAAAAAACATAATGAAGTACCACAAATGTAGCGGCTTTCCCCCCGCCCAGTACTGGGAATTGGACCCAGAAGCACTCTACCACTGAGTTATATCTTCATCCCTTTATATTTTTTTATTTCCAAATAGGGTCTTAGTAAGTGGCTTAGGCTGGCCTCTCACTTAACGATCCTCCTGTCTCAGCCTCTAGAGTGTCTGGGATTACTCATATATGCCGCCACACCCAGCAGATTTGATGCCTGACAGCAACACAAATTTATCGTCCCACAGCTCGGCAGGTCGTAGATTTGGGCAGAGCATAGGTTGTGTAATTCTTGTGCTTAACAGTCTCAAAAGACTCATATCAAGATGTCAGCAGAGCCGTGAGTCTTCCTGAAGGCTGTAGAGGAGAATCCTTCTAGGGCTCATTCAGGGTGTTGGAGGGATCATTCTCCTGTGGTCCTAGGACAAAGGCCCGGCAGCCACATCCTTATCCTCTAGATCCTGCCTGTCTTCGCTAGCTTGTGGGACTCTTCAAAGATGACAACTCGATGCTTCGGCCTCACCTGTGCTGCACGTCTCCCTCAAGCTGCAGAAACCTGTCTGCTTTGAAGGGCTCAAGTAATGAGCTCTGGTTGACCCGGATAATCTGGGATAATCTCTCTGTATCTTAAATCTATCTTCAAAGTCCATTTTGAGTGTAATGTCATGTCCTCATGATGGGGGGTTAGGGAACAGATCTCCTGGGTGGGGGCATTACTTGGTTTTCCTCACCAGTGCACCTAGTAAATTCTCCCCACCCTAGACCTGTGTACTTCATAAAGACAAGGAAGAAACAGCTCTTCTGTCCCCGGAAGACCTCTGGCTGCTCATCCTTGCCCTGTTACAGGTTTCATCTTAGAATGTGGAAAGTAAGCAGATATCAAATATAATCACAAAATATCAAAGGTACAAAGAACTGCTCGCACCTAGTCTAGCTCCACTTTACAGAGGAGGAAATTGATGTCCAGAGACAGAACGGTCTTTTGACTAGTTAATAGAGTTGAACGTGTATTCTGGATCTTCAAATCTTTGCCAATATGTGGTTTTATTAACTAGATGGAAGAGAATAGGCAGATTTCTAGAATTTCAGTTTACTCATATCTAAAGGGGAATGCTAATGATACTTTTTAATGATGACTTGAGAATTAAAGGAAGTAAATGTATGTAAAGCATTTAGTACAGTAATTATACTTGGCATGTAATAAGTGCAGAAAATGTTAACCATTATTACGGTTGTTACTATTATTTTATTATTCTGCAATTCTAGGCTGCATCAATACACAGGCCCTTTCTTTGGATTGAATCAGTTGGTTAACTGAATAGTTTAGTCATCAATTGTGAATTTGAAACTTGTATCACTACTTTTTTAATATGATGCCTTCTTTTTGACTGATTTAAAATTTTATATGGGTGAGTAAATATATACAGTAAATAAAAAATTTTATTTACTTTTATTTATTTATACCATAAATAAACTTTCATTTTAAAGTGACAAAGCATTACATAATCACATTTGATCTTTTAAAATGAATTCAGGCATTAATGCATTCCTAAAATGATATATATATGGGCCACGCAATAAAACCAAAGTGATAAAGACAGACATAATCCCTGCTCACTTAGAGCTTATTCACTAGGGAGATACAGATGGTCAATGAATAAACAAAAATACCAATAAAAATTGTTACAAATTATTTGAAAGAATATGATGTTATAAGAGATGAAGGCTCCTCTGAGAATTGATTTTCAAGTTGAGACTTTAAGAGGAGCAGATCCAACCATTTAGATAGTATTCATGGAGATGAAAATCACACATAAGTTTGAGGTACACTTGAAAGAGAATCAGCAGGATTTGCTAAAGACGTAGGTATGGGCAGGGAACCAGGGAAAGAAAGGTACAGAATGACTCAGGTTTTAGGTTTCTATGGGGAGTTGAGGAGTATTAAGAGAACTCTCAGAGGCCCTGGTTATAATTTTATCAACCACTTCACAGTGTTATTTGCAGCCTCATTTGTTTGGCTATTTTAATTTCCAGTTTCAGAAGAAATCTTATTATCTGAAAGTGTTGATTATGAAATCCACTTCCTTCTTCATTGGATTCTTGTGAAAATATGTTTATAAAATGTAATTGTAAAACAAAAGAGAAGATACTACTGTAAGGTGGATCATAAATATTTATTTAATGAGAGGGAATTATGTAATTTAATAATATGCCAGTTGCTTAAAAGTAGAGGTGATAGAGGTGGTGAATTAAAATAAGATTTGAGTCAAGCTGGAGAAATACAAAAGTGAAATAACGTTTTAAAGGGGAACTTGAAATGGGGGCAGTTGTATACTAGACATGTGTTCTAGGTCAACTATGTTCATTCCTTTGTTATTCATTAATTAATCTAATCTTCATAAAAAACTGTAATCCAGACATTATCCCTTCTTAAACATGAGCAAACTGAGGTTCAAAGAAGCTAATGATGTTTTTCAGGGTCCAGGTTAACCAGTGATAAAGCCATGATCTAAACCCATTGTTAAAACACAAATCCAAAGGTTTACACTAAGGGTTGAAGAATCTTTTTGGTAAAGAATCAGAAAAGAAATATTTTAGGCTTTGTGGACTTAGCCCAACTATTTAATACTGCCATTATAACATAAAAGCAACCATAAACAACTAAGTGAATGAGCGTGGCTATGTTCCAATAAAACTTTATTTAAAAAAAAATAGTGTGCTGAATTTGGTTGCTGACCACTGATTTACACGTAGGAAAAGGAATACCTTAGCAGATTCTACAGAAAATGAGGAAGCTGAGATACCCAAGCCTCATTGAAGAACCATCTGCCAAGAAAGTAATTTCAGATGCAAGTTGATGGGCTCTCACAATTCCTAGAACTTGTGGTCATTATGTCACAGCCTCGGATTCATTGGCTGATCATGGCAAAGCAGCATGGGAAGAGAGTGATTGAAACCTCAAAATAATCCCAAATACCACCCTACCCAACAGTTCCAAATTCATCTTCCTTCTAGCCTTTTGCTGGAGCTCTTGACTAGGAAACTGTACAGTAGGAGTTTGGCTTTTCCTTCTATAATCTCTTTAACTATTGTTTAAGAGGAGAGTTGACCACGGCAGAATGAAGAAAAAGATAGCAGAGAGAAGGGTGGTCTCAGATTTGAAAAAATGTGGGACACTCCTCAGGCTTTTAGACTGGTGGTCTTTCGTTACTATCCCCAAACAAGCGGAACCTTCAGACACAAAATGGAATGCTTGGCTTGTTTCTTTTCTATTGGTATCATGACACATCACCACAGCTTAGTCATTGAAACACCGATTTGTTGTTATCTCCCAGTTCTGTGGATCTGAAGTCCAGGCACAGTGTGACTCAACTAGGTCCTCTGCTGAAGACAAGGTGTCAGGTGAGCTGGTTTCTTACCTAGAGACTCTGGGGGAGATTCTACTTCCAAGTTTATTCAAGCTGATGAGAAAATCTGATTTCCTGTGATCATAGGACCAAGGATTGCATTTCCTTAATATGTAACCCCCTTCATCATCAAGCCAATAGTGACCTGTTGAATCATGATTGTGAATTGAATCTCTGATTTCATCTTCAGCTGGAGAATGATCTCTGCTTTAAAGGCCCACTCTGTTAATACAAGATAATCCGTATTTTAAAGTCATGTGAACTTAATCACATCTGCAAATTCCCTTCTGCCCTATTAGATCATATTTTCACCTGAGTAAACCAGGTGGTGAAGGTCATGGAGATAACCTCACACTCCATAAGGTAGAAACTAGTATTGCTGTGTTTTTCATGAAAGAGAAACGTTGGCAGGAAAAATATTGGGGCTCTATCTTAATTCATCAACTATTGTTTTTACAACATCAGTGTAAAACAAAAGTTTTATAGAGTCTATAGGGATTAGAATTTACATACTTATAAGGGAAGCAAACACCTAACAAATAATACTGAGTTGCATGAGAATAAAGTCTGGGACAGGGAGGTAAAGAAATGAGAGGAAAGGCACACCCCTTAGTCTTAGGGCCAAGGTACAGTATCTAAAACAGACATTACCTAATCCAACAAAGAAAGGGTGAGTAAGAGCTCTCCTGGGGTCTGTCACCACATTTCATTATTTTAAAATTTTACTTCCCAATAGTCATTTCAGTTAAGGAAGAATTCAAAGAAATGGAAATTCAGACAGTGGTCACTGAATTCATCTTCCTAGGACTTGAATTACAAGATCTCTTCTTGTGCGATATCTATTCTCCTTGGATATTTATCTGATAATTTTTCTGAGAAATGTAGTCAGAGTCAATCCTTCCCTCCACATTTCAATGTATCGTTAACTCAAAACTTGGGTCTTTCAACATCAGCTACGTACATGCCTAGTCCAGGTCATGATGTAGAGCTTCTCAGAGCAGGTTCAACGCCTAAGAGGTGTTTCTCCCAGATCCCCTTCTGGTGACCAGTTCTGACATTGAGAGTAGCTTCTGGGCTGCCATGGCGTATGACCGCTGTGTGGCCACCTGACATCCTCCTCAGTATCCAGTCCTCGTGAGTGTGAAGGTCTATGTTGGCCTGGTGACTGGGTCCTGGCTGTGTGGGCTGGTGACTTCGGTCACACACATGGTGCTGGCCACCACACTCACTCTGTGTGGGCCCCACCAGATCAGCCACTTTCTCTGTGACACCCCATTGCTCCTGAAGCTCTCCTGCTCAGACACCTCTGTCCACGAGTCTGCGCTCCACTTGGCCAGTGCCACCATGGGCCTGAGCCCCTGCTTCTTCACTGCAGGATCCTACGCACTCATCATGGTGGCCATCCTGGGGATTCCCTCTGCCCAGGGCAGGAGGAAGGCCTTCGCCACCTGTGCGTCCCACCTCACTGTCATGGTGGTCTTCTATGGAACAGCCAACTTCCACTATGACAGGCCCAGAGAAGGCGACTCCCTGGACATGGACACCCTGGTCTCTGTGCTCTTCTGTGTGGTGACCCCCATGTTGAACCCCATCATTCGCAGCCTGAGAAGCAAGGAGGTCCAGAGTGCCCTGAGAAAGCTGGCTTGGAGACAGATTGTACAGTGAGATTAGAACTAGATGATGGTGTCATTCTAGAAGATTTCTTAACTGTGAGCACTTCAGCAGTGAATTTAACAGCGTTCTCTCTAAATAGTGTCTCTTGACAGCTGTGGTACCCCCGCTCACCAAGGCAAACACACCTGTGATTAGAGTCTCACACTTTGCCATCTTTGTGCATTGGGTTCTTTCTAATAAACTGATATTTTAGAAGTTTCCATTGCCCCCCAAAAGAAGGCCCTATCTGTTGGCAGTCATTTATTTATTTTTTCTTTTTTTAAATTTATTTCAGTTGTCAATAGATTTTATTTATTTGTATGTGGAAATCAAACCAGTGCCTCACACATGCTGGGCAAGCACTCTACCACTGAGCCCCAGCCTCAGTCCCATGTCACTTATTTTTCCTGAAAACCTCAACTCTAAGCAACTATCATCCATGACTCTAAATTTGCTGATTCTGAGCATTCAACAAGATGGACATGTAGCGTATGTGACCTGTTATGTCCAGCCCCTTTCCCTGAGATGTCCTCAAGCTTGGCCATTCTGTAGCATGGATAAGTTCTCCATTCACAGAATATTCCTGATGGGTGTAGCACCTTTTCCCTGTTCATCAGTAATAGACATTGTGTCATTCCCACTTTGTCTATTCATAATAATGCTTAAGAATAGTTTTGCATAAGTTTTGGGTGGACTTCATTTCTCTTGGGTACGGACATGAGAATAGAACTGCTACATCACATGGTAACGCTGCTTAATCTGAATGAATACCAGAATGCTTCCAAATTTCTGCCCAATTTTACATTACTATCAGCAGTGTACAAGGTCTCCAATTTTCCACATCGTCATCAACAATTGTCATTTGTCTTTTTGATGATAACCATCTCTCGTGGAAGTGGCCACGGGTTATTTGGATTTGCATTTTCATAGGCATCAAATGTGCATTTCTTCACATAAGTTAAAAATCCGTGTTGTTAAGGGGATTTTGAACTTTAGAAACTTAACACTGCTTAATGTTTAGTCCAAACTTTGGTGTAATAACGTGCTGTGAGGTCTCCAGACTCCTACCTTCTCCTCAGCCACCCCTACGGCTGTCTCACGTCTCTGTGCCTTTTCCCTTGGACTTTCACGGCAGCAGTGTCGTCACCAGACCATGAGCAATGAGAGGACCAAGAATCAGGTTATAAAAGGCGATGTTATAAACGGTGATGGTGGGAAAGAAAGGAAATGCTACACCAGGGAAACAGCCCTAACCATCAGTGGCTTAAAGTTAAGACGGCCGATAGGGTGCTGGTCCTGTGGTACAGATACGTGTCCAACTGGCAGGGCATGGAGCACAGTCCAGGTTCATGCCATGGCCAAGCTACGTGGACAAAGGAGGAAATACTCTTATGCATTGAAGAATCCAAACAAGTAAGCCCCTGTGCTTGCATATACCTGTGTTCCCCACTGGGAAGGAGGAAAAGACAGTCTTTCAGGTTTTCGGATCCCAACATTTCGAACACCAAGTCTGGTGCTGAAATTCATCCTCAAGTGTCCCAGAGGAGGTAGGAAGCTAATCTCTTTGCATGCTGGGAAAAGATGATTGCAAGACCTTAATGAATCCAACAGAGGATTAACAGCAGTTCACTTCTACAGTTTCTATTCAGACCCCGGCCTTCACATTGTGTTTGCACACTAAGCATCCCAGAACAGCTGTGGAGAGACAAATTAGGTGGATACTCCCAAAAGTTCAGTCCCCAGGCCTTTATAAACGGCCACCCTAGGAAAGTGAAAAAAAGTTTTCCCGAGAAAACATAGAGGACTTTGAACTCCTGTTTGAAGCAAGGATTATGTTCTAGGAAGTTCCTGCAGGAACTCCATCATGATGCTTGGAGGTCAACAGCCAGTTTTACCAAGACCCAATTTCCCCACTACTGTGGAGGCAGCAAGACATGCCACCAAAGCCAGAAACACAGGTTTTCATCACGAGTGAGCGGTGAGTTGTTCCTTCATTCACCATCACAAATCAGAAAGACGAAAGTCTCCCCAGCTCAGGATTCCTACCTCTTAAAAACAATTGTAAGGCATAGTACATATTTTGTTATCATTTTCATGATATTATGTAATGACATAGTCTTAATATCACTTTTTTTTTTGATACCGGGAATTGAACCCAGGGGCACTCAAACACTGAGCACATCCCCAGCCCTATTTGTATTTTATTTAGAGACAGGGTCTCAATGAATTGCTCAGTGCCTCACCCTTGCTGAGGCTGGCTTTGAACCCACGATCCTCCTGTCTCAAGCCTTCTGAGCTGCTGGGATTACAGGCATGTGCCACTGCACCTGGCTTAATATCACTTTTTGTGTGTATCAATTTCTAAAATAGTAATAATAAAACCAGAGTTGCAATGACATTAGAGTTTGTCTACTTGAAATTCTGAGGAGTGCCTGAAGTAAGATAATATGAATAGAAAATATGTTCATGGTAAAATATAATACAAAACATTATTCTTAATCTAATTTTGACAAGCAGAACAGTAGCAATAATTTTCAAGGAGAAAACATAGAGTCACATCTCCTTTGATTCATTATGATATGACAGTGTGGGGCACACAAGAAATTGTTTTAATAAAATATCAAATTTGCATAACACTCAGATTTGGAAACTTTTGCTCACTTGGCTACGGGCTCTCATCTTACGTCCAATACACGATGCTTGGGAGGTGTGTTGCAATCAGCTTATTTACTAAAAGGAATCTGGAAGCTTGTGAATCATCCACTTCTCTCAGTCACTTTTTAAAAGAGACTTCACAGACCCAAGGTCATTCCTAAATAACTTCATTCTCAATCATTTGTCTTCTGGGATGATTTACTAATTCAGAAAGAAGGAGAGCTGCTGCTCTCAGTTGGAAAATTGGCAACATCACTAAGTGTCTGCATGGAAACTGCTCAAGAGAAGGGCACAGCAAATTCCCACCGGCCAGGGGACATTCATGTACCCAGAATCACCTGGACCAGAATCACTGGAGAGAAATGTCCTCCAGAGTTTACCTGGGATGCCCCTTCCTCCATCTCTGTGGGTCTCATGACTTCACATATTATAAAATCTTTGCTCATATAGCTAGAATCTGGTTAGCGAAACAAGGAGTTGCGAGTCTGAAGAGTCAAAGCAAACTCAGATCCAGCCCATGAAACCTGAAAGGGAAGGGGTTTCACTCCACGTGAGTCCAACAGTTTGACCAGTGAACTCCGAGCTCTAGTTGGAATGAAGTAACCGAGGAGGATTGTGAGACGACCTGATCCTTCACACAGTGTATTCCCTAGTGGTTAAAACCCAGGCTCTGAATTCAGATTCCCAGTGAAAACTCTTAAAACTGAACTTTTCTCACTGAAAAAACAAGATCAATCATGGTACTTGCACTTTCAAGTTGCACTGAGAATCGCTCTTCCCAAAGAGAACCTGACTTACAGGATATGCTCAGTGAGTGCTAAGTGGGAGGGACAGTGACGGTCCAGCCCTGCGGACAGGAAGAGGAGGAGCTGTCCTTCTTCCAGAGGGCCGGAAAGGGTAATCACAAGTCTTGTAGGAAGGTGTCCAAAGCTGAACAAGTAGAAGAAGGTCATTTTCACACCATTACCGCAGACTATTTCAGATGGAGGGATTTGTGTCCATGTCACTAGAGAGAAATATCCCAAATTTACATACGTATTGAAGTTTGAGAACAATCAACTACTCGATGACTTCTGAATGTTTTCAGATTTCTGCGTGCGTACCACTCATATTATGTGGAAGTATGCCTGTAGTAGCCTGGTTTAAAGTGAAGAGAGTTGGGCTGGGGATGTGGCTCAAGCGGTAGCGCGCTCGCCTGGCATGCGTGCGACCCGGGTTCGATCCTCACCACCACATACCAACAAAGATGTTGTGTCCGCCGAGATAAAAAAAAAATATTAAAAATTCTCTCTCTCTCTCTCTCTCACTCTCTCTTTAAAAAAAATAAAAATAAAAAAAATAAAGTGAAGAGAGTTAACATTCCATACCAATAAGTTAATTTTGCCACAAACACCTAGAATTATCTGGACTTTTAGAAAAATCCTCCTGAATGCTGTCATTGATTGGTGTGTGTGTGTGTGTGTTTGTGTGTGTGTGTGTGTGTGTGTGTGTTTTAAATAGGCAATTTACTAGGCAACATGAAAATTAAGTCTTTGGTTTTAAATGATTGCTTCATATTACATAAAATATGAATAGATGTTCTGTTTTTCTTATGTGCTTGAAGAGTTTTCACACTCAGACCAGTTACCTTGGTTGCTTTTATGGCCATTTTGTTTCCTTTAAGGATGAAAACCCTATGATGAGTTAACAGAACATTTCATCAGTGTTAGCTATTATTTTCCTATGTGTCTCTCTACTCATTACTTACTTGAAAGATCCTGGTAGAATTCAGATATGAAAAATATGTGGGTTTTTTTCACTCATTCATTGTGTTTTGTTTTGTGCTTTTGATGAGACGGGTCATAATGAACTTACATTGATATGTTTTAAAACATACTTTTTTTGAACTCAACATGACTTCCTCAAGGTATTTATTTTAGTGTGTAGACTCAACCTAAGAGAAAACATTCCCAATCTATTTTTCCAGTGAAGTTTATCCTTACCAACAGGGAGAGAAAGATCCTTACCAGAAAGCAGAGGTTTTGAGGTTGCGGGTGCCTGTTGATATGCACCAGCACAGAACTCCAAGAGGGAAGTGTCCCGAGTGTCACACAGACTGTAGTGTATAAGTGGACTTTCCCACAATGGACTTTGATCATGATGGTGATAAGCATCCTTGTTGACCTACACAAACGTGGGAGATGAGGGACATGGAAAGTGGAATGGACATCACTCCTTACTCTATCCCTGGCCCATAAAAACTTGGATTAGTAAACCAAGAAAATTCATTATTATTGTTCTTAGTCTCCTGCATATACATATATATATATATATATATATATATATATATATATATACATACACACACATACACACACATACACACACACACATATATATGTACATGTGTGTATTTATATATGCATACATACATATATATGACTTGAAGTCATCTCTGAGAAATATATTGATAGGGCATTAAATATATATGCAAATATCATTAAATATAACTACTTTTAAATATAACTATAGTACATTTAATGTATATTATATATAAATATAATTATGATTACATATAATTATATTTACAATAAATAAATTTTATGTAATTATATCATATATTATATATATATATAAGTATAGTTACATGTGTTTATATAATTATATATAGACATAATTACACTTAAATATAATTACAGTATATTTAATGTTATATGCAATTATGTAAATACATGTGTGAATATGAGATATATAGTTGTATATATAATATAGTATATTATGTAATATAGTACATGTATTTACATAATATTTTGATAATATAGTTCTCAGTGATGCCTTCAAGTCATATTTAAAGTAAGCAGTATGTGTTATTCAGAAAGCATAATTGGCTAAATGTGTAAACATTAAAAATTTATTTGGTATTTGGTTGGACAAAGATCATATATTGCTTTCTGTTTATGGGTCAATGTTTCATGGGAGGTTTCATTTCTTTCTATGAATGAACCTAGACATCTACCTGTAAAAGTGTTGTAGCACCCTCCTTTTCAACATCATGAGTTAGAAAATGGTGACACTGATTTTCAGTGAATTTAAACCCCGTGGCGTTGCTGAAGAAAACAGAGACGGGTGCACACACTGTTCCTGACTGAAGACTCTGGACGTGGCTCAGCTGGGAAGCAGTGCCCACAGCGGTGCAGAAGGATCCTTACCAGAGAGCAGAGGTTGGAGACTGAGGTGCAGAAGGACTGTTACAGAGAGCAGAGGTTGGAGACTGGGGTGCAGAACGAGTGCTGAGAGCTGGTGGGCCTCCTTCTGGACACCTTCTGTTCCGTGCAGTCCATCAGGCCCTCTCTCCTCACCCTGCTCTCTGGTGGCTTCATGAGCACCTGTGACTTCCACAGTCACAGTAAGACGTGACTCCCAGGCCTATCTCCTGGGAACCTGTCCCCGCTGCCTGCTGGAATCTCCTCGCGGAGAGCCTGCAGGTACCCAGACTCCAGGCCCAACCTCCCTCCCTCCTTTCCTCTCCCCAGACGCGCTCCTTCTCATTTCCTTCCTGTTTTAATGAGTGATCCCACTGCCACTCAGCTACCCCACAGACCAGGTGCACTCTTGTGTCCTCGTCACCAGGACTTTAAAGTGCTCCACCCAGGGCTCCTCTTCAGAGCTTTTCCCCAAGCTCCAAATATCACATCTTCAGTTACCAGATATTTCCTTTTAATCTTGTTTTGGCACCCAATTACTCTCCCAGACTGCATGAAGGTATTCTAACCAAAGCACATGGTCTGTAGGGACTATTATGGCTTAGAAATAAGATGTCCCCCCACCAAAAGCTCAGGGTCAGCCACAGTAGCAGTGTTCAGAGGTGAAATGATTAGACTGTGAGACTTGTGACCTAATCCGTGGATCCATCCATTTTGTGGGTTAATTATCTGAAAGGCCCACTGTACTGAGAGGAGTGTGGGCAGGTGGAGTGTGGCCGGGGACATGCCCTGGGGAATAACATCTTGTCCCCTGTGAACTGTCTCCTCTTGTCTCCTTTTCTCCATAATCTTCTGGCTGCCATGAGCTAGAGATGCTTCCCTGCTTGTTCCCTTCCACCCCGACGTCCCACCTCATCTCAGGCTGGCAGCAATGGATCAGCTGGGCCCAGACGGAACCTCCAAGCCAGGAGACCAGAGTGCATCTCCCCCTCCGGGTTGTTCTGGTCAGGCCAAGATGACCCCTAAAGTAGACTTGGAAGATCATTTGGAACGCAGATGGAAACCCAAGCCCACATAGGGGAAAGGAATTTCCCAAGGTCATACATAGAGAAAGGGAGTCAAGGGCGTGAGCATGTGTGAAAACTAGATTCTGTTATCTTGTCTGATGAGACCTTCCTTCCTTACCTTCCAGTTTGAAATCTGCCTCAAACCTACAGGCTGGCCATGTCTCTTCCCTCCCGGCCCATCCAGGACCTCCCTCCCCATATTTCCCCAACTCCCCACCCCTCTTTTTGAGGATTGAATCCAAGAGCACTCTACCATTGACCTACACCCCCAACCATTTTTTTAAAAATAAAAACAAGATCTCTCTAAGTTATGGAAGCTGGCTTCAATTTTCCTGTCTCAGCCTTCCCAGTAGCTGGGACTACAGGCAAATGCTACCATACCCTTATCTTTTACTAATCATGTTACTGTGTCTTTAAATTTTTCCCCTGGTTATCTTTTGTTCTTAAGAAAGATAAGGCCTGAATTACAGGGTCTGCTTTGATTTAATCCCTGCCTACTTCTCCATCCACATCTTGTACCAGGCTCCTAAGCTCCATCATACTATAGGGCCTTTGCACATGCTATGCCCTCTAGAACGATCTTCTTTTCCTTTTTCCGTTGGTCAACTCTTACTGTAGAACAAAATTCAAGTATCTGTCACAGAGACATCCCTGAATTTTCCTGGCTAGGAGGTTTTCTCAATTTTTCACTGGCATGTCACTGTGGACCTCTTCCCTCTATTTCTTATTGTTGCAATTTTACGTGGTTGTGTTCTTTTGTGACTAATGTCAATCTTCCCCCCAAAACACAAATCTCCTTGAAGAGAAGAACCACAGTTTCTTCTGCTTATTGATACTGTCCTAATGCTCAGCCCAGGCCTCACAAATAGCCACCTCGCAAATAATGAATCTAATCTTCAATTCTCCTTGAGGTGTTTCCCATCATTATTCCCATTATTCAGATGAGCAAACTGGGATACAGAGAAGTTAAAAAAACTATACCAAGGCCACACAGGGAGTAGCAAAGCTGGGGTTTAAATGCAGGTAGCCTGGCTCAGCCTATTCTCAACCTCTATCACGGTAAGAATTTGATGATAAATATTTTTTGACTGTATGCTCTTGTCTGAATCTCCCCAACTTTAACTGTTGGGGGGGTGATAGCTCTTGCCTACCTTCCTGAATCTTCAGGTGGCCCCTGCCCTAGAATGTCCTGCCACCTGCCCATAATCATTGGTTCTGGGTCTCCTATCCTAGACTACTCTGTGTATACTGCTTGCCCTCTTTGGCCTCCTTGGATGAGATGTGAAGTTTTAGGGCTGGTAAAGACCTTTAAACCCTGGCTCTGGTCTGACTTCTCCAGCAGTCTATCAAGCTGCTCTCCTGGACTCAGGCTCCCCTGTGTCCCAGCTGCTGGACAGGTTACTTGACCTGCCCCAGCCTCACTTTCCTCTTCCATATAACACAGTTCATCACAGTGTTGCAGTTGGGTGAATGGAATTCCATGAGTTCATCACCTGGGGATGTTTTGTGACTGCAAAGCACAAGATCAATACTAATTCTCACTTGTGTCATTATAAGTAACAATAAGTTTCATCGTAAATGGAAACTCTCCATAGCTGGGCAGGCACCCCAGAGCCCAATGGAGACAGAAAGCAACAAAACCTAGTACTAGTAGGCACACTACATGTCCCCTTCCTGACCCTGGCCCTGATACTGCCTTCTCACTCCCACCAGGACCCAAGAAAGCCTTTGGGCTGCTTAGGAATCCCAGGACCTGCATGGTGGGGCACAGGGTGGAAGCCTGTCTCCCAGCTTCCCCTCCCTGTCAGCTCCCCCACCATCCAGTCTTGGACAGGGGACACAGTGCCCCCATCAGCCCCCAGGCCCCAGAGCCCTGCCCCTCTCCCACCATGGAATCTTCAACAGAGCTCAGTCTAGGGCTCTTGGTGGGGTTGGTCGTGGGCTTTCATTTTCCTCTATGTGTTTTTTGTTTAGATCAACTGCTCAGTTCTGGTTTGGCCTCTGAGGGCAGATGGGGTTTGGCAGGTAAGGATTTCTGGGGCCAACCATCTCTGCCAGTCCCTGCAGGAGCAAGAAGCTCCCTCTCTCCTCCATGGCTGGCCCCTTCCACTCCCTTCCTCACTTTTTTCCTTTCCTGTTTTCTCTCTTTCCTGCTGTCTCTATCTCCCCCCTCCCCCAGCCCCACTCTTTCTCGTTGTCTCTGTCTCTTTCTCTGTCCCTGATCGATTCTGCCTCCGGGTGTCTTCCATTCAGGGGTTCTCTCTGTCTGCTTTATCATCTTCTATTTCGATTTCTTCTTCTCTGTCAATCAAAAAGAGAAAAGAAAAACCAAGTCCTGAGCACTGGAAGTCCCAGCCTCTGCCATTAACTCTCTGTGAGTCAACTTCGACTTCAACATTTCTGAGCCTCAGTTTCCCCACCCCACAAATGAAGGCTCTACCTTAACTGTACACTGAAATGGAAGCTGGGGAATCTCACAAGGGTGTCTTCATTCCATGCAGGAACTCAGAGGGAGAGCCAGGTCCCATTCTCTGCAGGAAGCAGGGTTCCCACAGCGCAGTGTGGACTAGAGAGGGGGAGGGCAATGGAGCAGTCCTTGGGTAGTGAGGACTTATGGGAAAGGGCAAAGATGGAGGAGACTGTTCCAGCCAGTATCAGTACCTAGTCCAGACAGTCCAAGGCAGAGATTTGGCACTTGGAGTCTGGAAAGATTGAGGTGCTGATCTAGCAATGTCCAATGGGATTACAGAACAGAGGACATGGATTGTTGGCTTATTTATGTGGGTGTGGTACCCATGGGATGACAGGTGTGTGCCCGGCCAGAGCACAGGTCCTGCCTTTGGTGGTTCTTCTACTCTGCATACCACTCTGGATTAGGCCAAAGGACAGGTCCCTCCATCTTAAACCTTACTTCTCCTCTCCTCGGGGCATCTACCACTACTCTGTAGTGACTTGAGGGTGAATGAGTCTGAGCTCTGGAGTGTCCCACAGTCTCTGCATTGCTTTCTCATTTGGTCCCTCGGGCACCTCTGACTTCACTATAGACAAAATCAAACTCACTCTCTACAACCACCCCCACCTCTTCCTCCTCCATGGTTTCCTTCCAGGAGCTCAGGATCAGACTCTGCCTTCCCCATCCCTTCTCAAATTCAGTCCAGCCTTGTGCCACGCAGACCTCCGGCCTCCTTCCTCTCCTTCCTCAGAACCCTGCTGCCCTAGCTCCTGCAGGCACCATTTCTGTCTCACCATCCCCAACTCTGCCTCCACACAGTTTCCAAGGCAACCACAATTTGGGATACTAGGAGTAATTTCAGGGATTTGGCTATTACATATAAGATAACTAGAAAGATTCTTTTGTGTGACATTTGGAATAGAATTATCAAGCCACCGATAAGCACAGAGTCATCTCTTGGTATCCACAGGGCATTGGTTTCAGGACCCCACCAATACCAAAATGCACAGATGCTCAAGTCCCTTATGCAAAATGGCATAGTGTTGCATATCTTCTTTAAGTCATCTCTAGATAACTGCAATGTCAATTCTATGTAATTATTAGACTGTGTTGCTTAAGGAATAATGGCAAGAAAATTTTTTTCTAAATGTTCACAGCAGATGCAATCCCCCCTCCCCCACAATATTTTGGATCCTCAGTTATTTGAATCCACAGGTACACAACCCATGGCTACAGAGGGTCAGCTGTCCATGGCTTCAGCAGATGCTGTCTCACAGCTTTCCCAGAGTGGTACCAATGCCTACTCCCACCAGCAGTGTGTGAGCATTTTGGTGGCTGCTCGGTCATTTCTGTTTTCTTTCATTTTACTCACAGAAATGGGTTTATGGTGGCATCTTATTATGGTATTAATTTTCATTTTTTTTTGATTAAGTAAAGCACCTTTTTATATGTTTATTGACTATCTATTTTTTTAGTTGTAGTTGGACATAATACCTTTATTTTATTTATTTATTGATATGTGGTGCTGAGGATTGAACCCAGTGCCTCACACATGCTAAGCAAATGCTCTACCACTGAGCCCCACAATCTAGGTAAGTGCTTTACCACTGAGCCCCATAATCCCAGCCCTAGCCCATTCTTATTTTATTTTTTGATTTTTTTCTTTTCTTTTTCTTTCTTTCTTCTTTTTTTTTTAGGTACTATGGGTTGAAACCAGGGGCATTTTACCACTGAGCTACATCCCCAACCATTTTTTTTTTAATTTTGAGACAAGGTCTACCTAAATTGCTAGAATCTCTCTAAGTTGCACAGGCTGGTCTTGAACTTGTGATCCTCCTATCTCTACCTCCAGAGTTCCTGGGATTATAGGCACATACCAATCTGCCTGGCCTTAGTTCATTTTTAATTGACATATAATTGTACAAATACATGAGACACTATGTTGAGTTTTAACATACCTAATATATATTCTGTAATACTCAAATCATGGTAATTAGTATGTCTACCAAGTCAAACATTTATCCTTTCTTTATGGTGAAATATTAAAAATCCTCTTTTAGCTATTTTAGTTCTTAGTTGTTTGTTTTTGTTTTTTATTTTGAGTTGTGGTCTTACTAAGTTTCTTAGGACCTCACTAAGATGCTGAAGCTGGCTTTGAACTTATGGTCCTCCCATCTTAGTCTCCCAAATCACTGGGATTACAGGTGGGCACCACTGTACCTGGATGGATATTCTTTTTTTTTAAGAGAGAGTGAGAGAGGAGAGAGAGAGAGAGAGAGAGAGAGAGAGAGAGAGAGAGAGAGAGAGAGAGTTTTTAATATTTATTTTTAGTTCTCGGTGGACACAACATCTTTGTTGGTATGTGGTGCTGAGGATCGAACCCAGGCCGCACGCATGCCAGGCGAGTGCGCTACTGCCTGAGCCACATTCCCAGCCCCTGGATGGATATTATTCTGAAAGCTTTAATGTGCTGCCTTTCACATTTACATCTGTAATTTATCTGACTGCGTGATGTAAGGTAAATATTAAGAAAAACATTTTTTCCATGTGGCTATCTTACTGATGAGCACCATGTATTATTATTTTTTAAAGTATCCAATGTCATCTGGTGTGTTGGTGCACACCTGTAATTCCAAAAACTTGGAGAGCAGAGCCAGGAGGATAGTAAACTGAAGGTCAGCCTGAGCAAATTAGTGAGAACTTGTCTTAAAATTTATAAATAAATAAATACATAGATTGATAAATAAATAAATAAAACATCTGGGGATGTAGCTCAGTTTTAAGGTGATGTTGACTAACTTTTCATGTGCTTATTTGCCATCTGTATATCCTCTTCAGAGAAATGTCTCTTCATGTCTTTTGCCCATGTTCTAATTGGCTTGTTTGTTTTGTTTTATATTGTCTTGTTTTGTTTTGTTTTACTGTGGAGTTGTAAGAGTTCTTTATATATTCTAGATATGAGTGCTATGTCAATACATTGTGTGTAAATATTTTTTCTCAGTCTGTAGTTTGTCTTTTCATCCATTTTCAATTGCAGAGCATAACTATTTAATTTGATAAAGTCCAATTTATCCAGTTCTTAACTTTCATGGACAATGCTTTTGATAAAAGCTGTCATGTATTAATTTGTTTTTAGTACTGAGGAATGAACTCAGCAGCTCTCCACCACTGAGCTACATCCCCAGAGCTTTTTATTTATTTATTTATTTATTTATTTTGAGATAAGAGTCTCACTAAATTTCCCAGGTTGGCCTTGAACTCGTTATGTTCCTGCCTCAGCCTCCACAGGAGCTGGGCCTTTTAATCCCAGCTGCATCCAGTTTATGTTTTATGTTTAATTCTGTGATTTGTTTTCAGTTAATTTCTTTGTAAGATCTTGGCCAAGATTATTTTTTCTGATAAATGTACAATTGCCTCAGCCTCATTTGTTGATGTCTCTTTCCTCCATTGAGTTGCTTCTGCATCTTTGTAAAAAATGTGTTGGGCAGCCAGGGGCAGTGGCACATGCCTGTAATCCCAGTGGCTTGAGAAGCTGAGGTAGGAGTAGCGCAAATTAGAGGCCAGCTCAGCAATTTAGCAAAGCCCTAAGCAACTTAGCAAGAACATGTCTCAAATTTTTAAAGTGCTAGGATGTAGCTCAGTGGTTAAGTGTCCCTAGTTCAATCCCCTGTATCCCCCCCCAAAAAATGAGTTGGACATATTTATGTGGATCTGTTTCTGAGTTCTATATTCTGTTCCACTGACCTATCCATCACTCTCTCTGTCAGTACCACAGACTTAATTTCTGCAGCTCTGTAATAAGACTTAAAATCAAGTAGAATTGATGGAGTATATCCCCTGTTTGAGATCCTGGCAATCGTGACAAAAAACATCTTTTGAATACAACTTTAAATGTACTGAAATCTGGCCTACTTCTTTCATACTCACTTTCACATGCAGTGAGATGGGACATAGAGCCTTATCTCAAGTAAGGTGGGGCTCCTCATAAATCTTAAATACTATAGTTCTGAAGCTGATCTTTGATTTTTAGACATCATTTTACAAAGTCTACATAAATTGTTGTGAACTTGAGCAAACACAACATAATATCACATCTAAAACAAGAATTAAAGAAAGGCTGAAACCTTTTAACCTTTTGTAGAAAAGTAGCAAAGTACTTTTGTGTTTTGCAATAAAACCTTTACATAGATTATCACTGCATGATATATGGACATACACACAGACATACCGACATACAACACGTAACACAAGTGTAACACATAACAAAAAAGGCCTTGCAGCTTTCTCAGGTAAAATCTCATTGCAATGTTTAAAAAAAAAAAAAAAAAAAAAACTCCGGTTGATCAAAAATAGGACTTATCAGAAAAACATTAACTTGTCTGTAGGAACAAAATCATGAGCTCAAAAAAATATATAGAATCTAAGAAAAGGCAAAAGTCCTAGAAAAAAATTGACCGGCCAGTAATTAGTAAATGCCATACAATTTACTCTTTGGTTTAATCTAGTTTGAGTTCCCATAAAAAGACACTTTTACCCTTTTTTTTTCCTTGGGCCTCAGATCTATCTCCTACTGAGTACTCCAGGCTTCTTCTATTTGCATACCAACTTAAGTCCCATCTGAGGTCTGGAAGGACCTGGAAAACCAGAATTCTGAGCAGAAACTTCATGCCTAAGGCATTTTAAACATAAGTCACAATTTTCAGATTTGGAAGTAGAAATAAGATACAATTTACAAAATTTCATCTTTATATCTTCCTACACTAGAAAAACTTGCTCACACAAAACTTAAAATAGGGTCTCTACCATCAGAAGAAATTTCTGTAGGATCATTAAGCTACTTTCTTTGTTCTGAAGTTCCTAAAGTAGTATTAAGTTACATTAAATCACCTGGAAAAAAAATCCACACACTACCATGTATATCTAAAATTAAGCTTTGAAAATTTCCAAGACTGTTGCTAATTAATGTCATTTCAATAAGCCAGACCAACGTTTTAATTCAACACTTTTTTCCTAAATCTTACACATCAAGAGCAACAGATAGCAAATCATAATTTACTATCCTTGCCCAAATTAATGCACTGTATACCTAGTGAAATCTCCTTAGGCTACCCAGTTCAAAAATTGATAAAAAAATAAAACAATGATTGGGAGTTACTTGCCAACTTGGAAGTAGAGGTCTTTTAATTTTCTATCCTAAGTATTTAAGTTCTCTGTCATGAATTATCTGAAATCACAAACTAAACAATTACCTAACCCTAACTTTTAACTGCAAGATTACCCAATGCTTCAAACTCATTTAGGTACCAGATGTTACAATGAAACATCTTTTAGACACACATTTAGCCTAGATTATCCCCAAGAAACAATCTATAATAACCTTTAAAATATACCAGATATGAAAATATCTCTCCAGGATTTGAACTTCTATTTAATTATGACTCCTATCAGTGGCACCTTAGATTTCCCATGAGTGGACCAGATGTTCTCACATAGGGGCAATTATAGGTGTAAAATCAAGGGTCTCAGTGTGACTGATTTTACTGCATTCAGGTGGAGTAATCCTTACAGTGCAGGGAAATTATGAGGAAATTTCCTCAGAGCAAAAATGGCTCTGGCAGCTGCTGGGAATTCCTCAGTTTCCCTTTCACTTGCAAGATTAGCTCCTTTGGATAGATCCAATCCCAGGCAATCTGGCATATCTCCTAACCTTCCTGTAGAGTCAGTTTTTATCTGCCTTAGGTCTTGAAGGAGGAAGGGTGTATGCACTTTGATCGGCCCAAATTTTTCTTGATTCTTTTTCCTCAGTGAGTCCAAGATTTTTTTTCTTCATGGCAGATATCATAGCTAAGTCTACTTTACACTGTTGGCATAACTTAGGATTTTCCCTTAGAGCAAAGAAAATCTGAACATACAGCACCTCACACCATTTCCTTTTTTTTGTAAATTTTATCAAACTGTAAAATTGTATTAAAATTGATATTTCCCTCTGGTGGCCAGGTTTGTATTGAGGCCACGCCAAGAAAATGAGGCACTTTTTCTTGAGTACCTATCTATCCCAATTTTTCAATACACAGGCTAGTGGTCCACCTGGCATACTGGAGAGAGAGAAGCTCCCGTCTGAGTGAGAAGAAAACAGGACTCAGGCGCCCACGCTGCGCCAGAGAAAACTGTTTTCATTAGGGACGTCTCCCTAACCTTGAGCTTCCTAAACGGTCCAGAAAACCCGTCTCTCACCTTGCTTTGCCAAGGGGTTTCTGGTCCCCTTTAGCAAATTGCTAGGGTCTCAGTTTGCCCTGTGCCAGAGACCCTGGGAGTATTCAGACTTAAGGGCCTTACTGCTTTCCTCCCGACCACTAAAAACCCATTGAATCATGTGCTCTTTTGTGGTTGTCTTTGCTCTGTAGACTAAAGGAGCCGCCTAAATATTAAGGGATATCTACTGGTTGTAAGGTAGCAGATCACTTTAGGGTTGATAAGATTAAGGAGTTGATTCTAAAAATGTCTCTCTAGTAGCTTAAGGAACACAGCTCATTTTAAACATTGGGGCGGTAAAACAGACTATTGAAAGTTACCTATGCATCTCAGGGAACTTGGGAAGATTTTGCTAATTACCTCATGCCTTTCTCAGTCCTGCAACCTGAATTGCTAACATTTCTGACCTGTGAGAAAAGGGGAGCATCCAGGAGGAATGGATGCAGGGTTGGGGGTGTTGCATAGCCCATACGGAGGCAAATGTGATTGGGGCTTTCCCTCAGTGCCATTCATCTACCAATCACCCTAGATACCCTTGAGGGCTGTCGGAGGGGGCTCAATAGAAAGGAACCTTTGGAAACATCTGAGGGTAGCCCAGACGGGAATTCCGCAGTTGTTCCAAACTCTTTCCTTCTGCATGCATCCGAGGCAGATTGGGATTAGGGACACTGTGTACTCACGCCAATTGCTCTCCAGGCCCAGACAGAAAAGTTGGAAACGGCTTTGGCAGAACCCAACATGCCTGCTCTGTACTGAACAGGTGATTGAGAGCTGCTTAGGCCGAGAAACCTCTCACCCGAGTCTTGAAGAGTGGCGGCTGCACTAATTGCGTTTA
The DNA here is from genome assembly GCF_052094955.1 of Ictidomys tridecemlineatus. Classification (NCBI taxonomy): domain Eukaryota; kingdom Metazoa; phylum Chordata; class Mammalia; order Rodentia; family Sciuridae; genus Ictidomys; species Ictidomys tridecemlineatus. The sequence continues at coordinate 64,471,690 of NC_135478.1, read as the reverse complement.
AGTAGCCATCGGGTGCCCACCTTACCTCCAGAAAGAAAGAGAAAGATGCACCTCAGACAGACATGGGGTGCGTGGAGAGGGCTTACCTCGGTGTAGAAGAATCTTGGTGGGACCTCCAATATATTACCGATGTTGACCGGTGACGAGTTCTTGCTTCCCCAATGTTGAAGAATAACACCAAAGAAGCAAACTGAGGCAAGGTCAGAGTAGAAATTAGAAGTTTATTAAAGGACAGCAGAAAAGACTTCTCTCGGAGGAAGAAGGGGACCCAAGAGGTGGAATCCGTGGAAGTGCGGTTGTTTCCCCTTTTTATAGTTTTGGTGATGGGATGTAGGTTGGAAGGCCCGAGGGGTGGGACACAGGTGGGCCTAATTATCACCTTTTGGGATGGGATTATCACTTCTCTGGGATGAGCTATTTCCAAATCTGTTGGGGCTATTGGTTAACACTTCTTTGAGGTGGACTTTGGCCTAGGGCCTTTTCAGGACTTCATAAACACTCCATGAGTTGTCCTGTTTTCCCTGAGTCATTCTCAGTATGGCCTCCATTTTAGATTTCACTCGGTATTAGACCCGATTTACCCAACTACACTGACTACCTAACTTTAAATCTGGCTTCATTATGATTCCTCCCACTGTGTTCTTCTTTTTCAAAATTGTCTTAGCTATTTTAATTCCCTTGCCTTTTCATATAAATTCTGGAATAATCTTGTCTATATCTACAAAAAAGTTTGTTGGAATTTTGGTAATAATAGTATTAAAACTGTATATCAGTTTGAGAGAATTGACATATTTATTAGGTAAAGCCTTGCAACCCATGAACACCTCTATGTGTCTCTCCATTTATTTCAATCTTCTTTGATTTCATTAGCACTTTGTGATTTTCAGCATACAATTCCTGGATGTGTTTTGTTATATTGAAACCTAATTTTTTTGAGGGGGGTAGCAGGAATTAAACCCAGGGGGCACTTGACCACTAAGCCACATCTCTAGACCTTTTAATTTTTATTTAAAGTCAGGGTCTCACTAAGTTGCTTAGGGCCTCCTTAAGTTGCTGAGGCTGGCATTGAACACAAGATTCTCCTGCCTCAGCCTCCTGAGCCACTGGGATTACAAGTGTGGTGACACCTGACTGAAACGTAATTTTTGTTATTGTTAGAGAGATTAGAAATGGTATCACGTTTTTAATTTTTATGTTCACACTTTCATTGGTAGCATATAGAAATATAATTGATTTTTATGTTTGTCTTGTATCCTGTGACTTTGCTAAACTTATTTTTCCTTCATTCTAGGAGAGTTTTTGTAAAGTCCTTCAAATTTTCTATGTAAACAATTATGTCTTCTATAAATAAGAACCAATTTACAGCTGAATGAGGTGGTGCATGCCTATAACCCCAGTGACTGGGAGGCTGATGCAGGAGGATGGCAAGTTTGAGGCCAGCCTTGGCAACTTGGAGAGACCCTGTTTCAAAATAATAAATAAAAAGGTCTAGGGATATAGCTCCATGGTTAAGTGCTGCTGAGAGCCACAGCTGAGTTGGAATAAAGCATGACATTTGTGCCAGAAGGGAGTGGTTGAGAGCTGACACCAGTGAGCTATTGAGATTATGATGGTTATGTGTATTCAATTGTATATTAGACCCCTGCTGTCCACCTCTGACTGCTACTTTGGAGTTCTTGAGGGGATTCCTGGAAAGTTTCCATTGGTTGGGGAAGTGCCAGAGGAGGTATTTCTGGTGTGTGGTTTTCCTGGAGGGGCCGAGTGGGTGGCATTCACGGGAGTTCGGAGAAAAAAAGTTCCTGTTTGAACTGAGAAGTGCCTCGTGGCAGCTAGGTTATTTTGTGCCCAGCCAGACTGTGGCAAAGTGCCCCAGATTCAATCCCCAGTATCAAAAAGGGGAGGGGGGATTTACTGTTTCCTGTTCAGTGTCCAATCCATGTGCCCTTTATTTTCTGTCCCTTGCTTTGCTTTCTTTATGACTTTAAATCTTCCAGGATTATTTCAAAGAAAAGTAATGACACCAGACATCCTTGATTTGTTTCTCAATATAAGGTGAAAAGTATTGAGTCTTTCACCAGTAAGTAGAAGTATAATATCAGCAGTAGGAATTTGTAGATGGTCTTTCTCAAACTGAAGAAGTTCACCCACCTCCTATTTTTTTTAGTATTGTTATTATAAAAGGGCATTGCATTTTGTTGAATAATATTTCTGTATCAATTGATGAATTTGTGGGATTTTTCTTTGTTGGTCTGTTAATATGGAGGGTTACACTCACTCATTTCTGATGATTAAGCTAGCCTTGAAGTCCTAGAAGAGGATCCTCTTGGGGCTGGGTTGGGGCTCAGTGGTAGAGCGCTTGACTAGCATGTGTGAGGCACTGGGTTTGATCCTCAGAACCACATAAAAATAAATAAATAAAGATACAGTGTCCATATGCAACTAAAAATATTTTTAGAAAAAGAATAGACCCCTCTTGGATGTGATATATAATTCTTTTTTTTCAAATCAATATCTTTTTTATTTTATTACTTTTTAAATACATGACAACAGTGTAATGCATTACAATTCTTATTACACATAGAGTGCAATTTTTCATATCTCTGTATATAAAGTCTATTCACACCAATTTATGCCATTATACATTGTCTTCTTTTTGCATTACAATTCTTAATACACATATATACCACAATTTTTCATATCTATGTTTGTATATAAGATATGATGACACCCAATTCAAGTCTTTGTACATGTACTTTGTATAATGATGACCATCACATTCCACCATCCTTGCTAATACCCTTCCCCCTCCCTTTCCCTCCCCCTCTTGAAAATAAATATCCTTTATTTTTAAAAAATCAATATTGTTAAGCACCAAAACTGTATATGGTTACACTGCATGTAATATATGATTTTTTAATATATTGCTGAAGTATAATTGTTGATACTCTGTTGATAATTTTTCTATCTTCATTTATCTATAGGTTTTTGTTTTGTGTTTTTGGAGATGAAGTCTTGCTAAGTTTTCCATGCTAACCTTGAACTTGCAATCCTTGCGACTCAGCCTCCTGAGTTGCTAGTGCTCCAGGTGTGCACTGCCACACCCAACTTGCAGTTTTCTTTTTGTGTACTGTCTTTAATTTGGTCTTCCATTTTCTGGAAGAGATAATATGGAATTTGTGTTAATTTTTTTAAACTCTTGGTAGAATTGTCCAGTGAAAACAACTGGGCCTAGAGATTTATTTTTCAGGTAGTATTAAATTTCAAATTCAATTTGTTTGATAGATATAGGGCTATCCAAATTATTTCATATTGGATGATTTGTAATCTTTTGTGGTTTTTGAGGAATTGATTCATTTCTTCTGAATTGTGAATTTTATGTTTCTAGAGTTATTCACAGCATTCCCTTATTTTTCTTTTGATGCCTTTAGGGTCTGTTATCAATATCCCCTGTTGTGTTCCTGATGTTGGTAATTTGTGTCTTCTCTCTCTCTCTCTCTCTCTCTCTCTCTCTCTCTCTCTCTCTCTCTTTCTCTCTCTCTCCTTTCTGTCAATCTTGCTAGAGGTTTGTCAATTTGACTTATCTTTCAAAGAACCAGCTCTTTCCTTTCATTGATTTTCTACCCTTGAAGTCCTGGAATACACCTCATCTGGTCATGATGAATCATTCTTTTAATATGTCCTCAAATTCCATTTTCTAATATTTTTTTTTTTTATTTTGCATCCATGTTTACAAGACAAATTGGTCTGAAAGCGTTCCTTTCTTGAAATGCCCTTGTCTGGTTATTTGATTGGCCTCTGAAAAAGAGCTAAGAAATATTGTTTTTTTTTTTGTTCTATTCCTGAATTTATGTGTAATATTAACATTGCAAACACATAGTTTTATGCACTTAGATGTGTTCAGAGACAAATAGCTTCTTCTCTGTGTATGTATCTAGGTGGAGCAGGAAAACATTTTTTTTTTTTTATTTCTTACCATCTTCCTGACATCATGCTAAGAATTTTACATTGGTTATTTCATTGTTTCCTTATAAAAATCTCACTGGATTATTATTTTGAATCTGTCTTTTAGCTTAGAAAATTGAGATCCATTTACTTGCCCAAGACCACACGGATGTGAAAGTCAAAAGTAAGACTCTTCTATTGACCTCCTACCATGTACCAGGCACCATGCTCTGAGATAAGCATCTGCCGTAGCACTGACTCCTTCCAGAAGCTCAGAGAGAAAACAATCATGTCTTTTCATTACTGATATGAGGAAGCTGAGGTTCAGAGAGGCTGAGGAACTTGTACAAAACTAAACAGCTAAGATGTGATTCCAGCTAGTCTCCAGGGTGCTATATTGCTATCCTTCAATTGAAAAGTATGTCCTTTATGTGCTGTAGCCAGAATGTTTTCTTCATAGCAGGGAGTTCATTTTTGTTCATTAGTGACTGCTGCCATTGTTAACATCTCAGAAAAGAGAAGAGTGACATGATCAGAATAGTGACTGGCCCCAGACTTGAGGCAAGCAAAGAATCAAAGAGGAATGTCCAGCACAATGACACATGCCTGCAATCCAGCAACCTGGGAGGCTGAGACAGGAGGATTCCAAGTCTGAGGTGAACTTTAGCAACTTAGTAAGACACTGTCTCAAAATAAAAAAAAAATAAGAGGGCTGAGGGTGTGGCTCAGTGGGAAAACACTCCCAAGCATGTGCAAGGCCCAGAGTTAAATTCCCAGCACCAAAATTTTTAAGAAATTAAAGCTGAAGTCAAACGTAGGAATAGATTGCTGGGCAGTGGAGGAAAAGAGCCCAGGAAGAGGGCTCTAAGTGTTGAGGCTGGGAGACTGGCATGTGGCTTTTCAGACCCCACACACAGGCCACCAGATGAACTGAGGGCTCAAGTTGTTCAGGGGCAGGGCTGGATTTTGGTTGGCCCTGGTGCCTGCTCCCTTGTCATGGGAAAGAGCTTCCTGGACTAGACCTGGCCAGACTGGATCTCCTCTGCCTCTGTGCAGACCAAACCTGAATCTCTAGTGATGAAAGTCATGGGAAAGGACAGATGGATAGGGGTAGGGAAGAGAAGTGTCCTGAGGCCCTAGCCTCTGACCAGAGGTACAGAGGGGGCCTTGACGGGGAGATGTCCTTACAGATCAGCGGGTCCAATTACTTCATTGTATAGGGACAAACCAAGGCTCTGAGAAGGGTGGCTGAAGGGTGGCTTGCCCAAGGATACACAATCTCGAAGGGCCACATGGGGGAGAGCACAAGCCTCAATTGAGCTGTGTAGATTGGGGGGCACCCAGGGGATGTTTGTGCCTGTGAGATTGCATCCTTCCTTCATTAAGGCCTAACCCTTCTATAGAAATGCCTGTTATGCACTGTGCTGAGGATAAGTGTGGCCCTGAGGCATGCCTTGTGTATTATCTGATTTGTGTATGCCTTTAGGAGCAAGTGACTTGAATACTCTGACCTTCATATTATTCATTTGTACCTCATGATAGTAGCCACCTCATAGTACTGAGGTTCAGATTCAATGAGTAAATATACCCAGAGGAGACACTTAGGACAGTGTCTTGCACGTAGAAAATACTGTGTCAGTGCTATTGTTATTGGAGGCCTTTGGGTTGGGTTGAAAATGTAGATGCTCAGAAGTCATCTACCCGGTCCATGTGGTGAGCCGTTCCTGCGGACTGTGGTCGCCATTACATGATGGCGCTGGCTCCGCTGTGGTCTGTGAAGGACAACTCCATATCAGAGAGAGTTGGCGTGTTGTCAGCTCCTTATCAGAGAAAGTTGGCGTGTCATTTTCTAGCACCCAGTGAGAAGGGTCCACGTGGCAGCTTCGCATTGGGGTTTGCGGTGCTTTATTAAGGCTGGGAGGGGCATCCGAGTATTATTCCGGGGATTAGAAGAATTATTAGAAGAATATCAAGGGCCTGAATAAACTGCTGAAAGAAGATTCCTGAGTCGCGTCTTCCTTGCGGACAAGGGGGGTCGCGACAGGTCCAGGCATGGTGGTGCATGCCTACAACCCCAGCAGTTTGGGAGGCTGAGGCAGGAGGATTGTGAGTTCAAAGTCAGCCTCAGCAACTTAGTGAAACCCTGTCTCAAAATAAAAAATAAAAAGGGCTGGGATGTGGCTCAGTGATTAAGTGTCCCTGGTAATCACTGGTACCAAAAAAAAAAAAAAAAATAGAAAGAAAAAAATAGTTGCCTGTCCTGATTGCACTCTAGATGGTGTGGCACTGGCTGTGTGAGTTTGGGCAACTCTCTTCCCTCTCTGAGTTTCAGCACCTTTTTCTGTAATATGTGTAACATGAGACCAATAAGACTCCCTCCTTGTTCTCAGGGCTGTTGGAGGCATTCAACACAACCACAGGGACAAATCGCCTGGCTCACAGAAGGTCAATGGTAAAAGGTGGCAGGTATTCTAAGTGCTGTTGAGACCCAATGAGAGAAAGAGAAGCCCTCTCTGTGGTTTCTAACTCCCAGGGCCTGTAACTTCACACACGTAAAGCTGGTTTCACCCTCTTCCTCACCAGAGCTGGGCAAGAGCTCTAGTCCTCCAAGTTTCAGGCCCTGCTGTCTCTTTGTTCCTGTCCCCAAGCCAGCTTTCTAACTTAACTTCTACTTTCCTTGGGGCTGGGGATGTGGCTCAAGCGGTAGCGTACTCGCCTGGCATGCGTGCGGCCTGGGTTCGATCCTCAGTACCACATACCAACAAAGATGTTTTGTCTGCCGAGAACTAAAAAATAAATATTAAAAATTCTCTCTCTCTCTCTCTCTCTCTCTCTCTCTCTCTCTCTCTCCCCCTCTCACGCTCTCTTTAAAAAAAAAAAAAAAAACCTTCTACTTTCCACATAACAGTAGTGGCTATGAAAGGATTGTTTTTGGTACCAGGAATTGAACGCAGAAACACTGGACCACTGAGTCCCATCCCCAGCCCTACTGTGTATTTTATTGAGAGACAGGGTCTCACTGAGTTACTTAGGGCCTCTCTATTGCTAAGGCTGGTTTGCAGCTCATGACCCTCCTGCCTCAGCCTCCTAAACCACTGGGATTACAGGCAGCATGCACCACGGCACCCGGCTAGTGAAAGCAATTCTGAGGGGGCATTGAGGCAGGAAGGGAGCCAGCTGCAGGCCCACCATCCCACAGATGGCCTTAAGTGGAAACACAGAGCCTGCCTGCAGCCCTCCCACCAACCTTGCTGGATCCATTTTCCTCAAAGCCTCCCCTCCATCTGACCCTGGTTTTGGGATCAGGGGTGGGGAGCAACAGTTGGAATGAGGATCAGAGATACACAAGCTTCTGAGTAGAATCAACTGCAGCCCCTCCACTCCATGTCCCCAAACAGTTTAGGGGAGGCAGAATATAGCTCTACAAGGAGCAAGGAAGGAAGCCAAGATTGTGTCGCAATGATTTCCATTCTACAGAATAGGAAGCTGCAGCTCAGACATGTTGAACACAGTTGTAAGATCACAATTCTCCTTAGTGAGGCTCTAAGCAACTCAATGAGACCCTGTGTCTAAATAAAATATAAAAGCAGGGGGGTGGCTGAGAAAAAAAAGGGGGGCTGGGCTTGTGGCTTAGTGGTTAAGTGCCTGTGGGTTCATTCCCTGGTAACCCCCCCTCCCCCCAAAAAAATTACAATCCATATCTGTTTTTTTTCCCTACCAGGGATTGAACCCAGGGGCACTTAAGCACTGGGCCATATCCCCAGCCCTTTTTCTATTTTTTTCTTTTGAGATATGGCCTCACTAAGTTGCTTAGGGTCTCACTAAGTTGCTGAGGCTGGCTTTGAACAGGCAATCCTCCTGCCCCCAGCCTCCTGAGCCATTGGGATGACAGGTGCGCACCATCCATAATGCAGGTTAAATGTTATTTAAATGTTATCTTTTCTAGAACTGGAGTATGCCAGAACTCAAAAAACAATCCTTGTATAAGGGATATTTAAGTCTCCTTCCATTTTGTCAATGGGGAACAGTGGGGCCCAGAGTGGAAAAATGACTCATCCAAGATCCAAAAAGAGCTAATGGCTATTGTGAGACCTAAATCCAGACTCTTGATTCCTTGCCCCGGGCTCTTCCCAGCCCCCAGATGCAGGAGAGGCTACACCTGGGGTGAGGGCCTCCAGCACAGTATGGGATGCTCTTAGTTCCTGCCAATCAGAACTCTTGTCTTCACACTGTTTTGTAGCTCTGAGGACCCTCTCACCTCCCTTGTTGGTACACTGAGGAAGGCCTTTCCATGTGACTGAGCCCTAAACAGATTCATAAACCTGAGTTGAAGGGTGAGTGTCCTCCACTGAGCCTCTTCTCTGTGGGCCTCTGCTTCTGCAACCTTAAACTGTCGTGTGTGGCGTGGAAAGCAAAGTAGGAGCAGTTGAGTATGAGCATTGGACTTCCCTCAAGAGCTGGTGAAATTCCTAATGCCCAGACCTTATCCCAAATGGCTGAAGTCAGAATCTGTTAACCTAGGGTCTCCTCTTGGGGTGGGGAGCAGGGTATCCAACATGAGGAGATTCCCATGAGTGGCTGGGAGAGGGAAATATCCAAGGCCTCCTCTGCCTCTCTTTTGCTGAAATTCTGTGACCCATTCAGAGTGTCTTGGGATGGGGCAGGGAGGAGGCCTTGTCAGCTCCCCTCCCACAGCCTCCACACAGAGCATGCCAGCCCAAACTCTAGGCCATTTTCCCAGGGTTAGGAAATGGCTTTGGGGTTTCTTGCACTGTCTGAATTCCTACTGGGACACTGCTCCCCTGATAGGAGTCCGCTAGTCCATGCCCCTGTGCTGCCTCTTAGCCTGACATCCCCCTCTGGTCTGGCTGACTCCGTGCGGCAGGCTCCAGAATCAGAACAGATTCAGGATGTGAGTCCTCCTCCCTAGGCCTCCATTTTCTCACTGATAAAGTGGATCCGTAATGGCGCTTGGAACTACTGTGGAGATGGGCTGAGCTGAGGCATGGAGTGTGCCTGGCACTGTGTGGGGCCCAAGGTAGCACGTAGCAAATTCAGTCCACACCCCTGACACCCACTGCTCAGCCCTGGGGACAGCCTGGTGTCTGCCTTCCTCAGGGAGACCTCACAGAAACTGACTGGCCCTCAGTCCTGCTCATGCCCTGTTCTGAGAGGGATCAGTGAAATCTGCGGCCTGCGTTTCTTGCTTCCTAGTTGTGAGACATGTTCATTTTCACTTGCTTTGTGCCACCTTTCCAGCAAGCCCGGGGGAAGGGGGGGAAGTCAGAACTCAGAGAGCACAAGTCCACTGCTCTAAGGTGCTCTGCCTAGAATGGGCAAGGCTGGGATGGGAACCCATAGGAGTCTGGCTCTGGAGGCCCAGATTAGGGAAGGCTCTGTTTCATGGGAGGACCAAAGCTAACATCAGCACCCCTCATCTAAGGCACAGATGCTTGTTGAAGGTGCTGGTGGGGCCACCAGGGCCAGATATTAGCTGCACATCTGTGTGAGTTAATGATCACACCTGTATGCACACCTGCATAGCTAAGGTTGGGAAGGACTATAACAAATACAAACAATACTTGGTGGGTTGACCGTGTGTGTGTGTGTGTGTGTGTGTGTGTGTGTGTGTGTGTGTGTGTGTGTGACTGAAGATCTGAAGATTTAACCCAGGGGTGCTTTACCTCTTAGGTAAAGTCCCCACTTTTTTTTTTTGAGAAAGAGTCTCACTAAGTTGCTTAGAACCTAACTAAATTGCTGAGTCTGGCCTCAAACTTATGATCCTCCTTCCTCAGCCTCCCAAATTGCTGGGAATACAAGCATGCACCACCATGCCCAGCTCAGGCTGACATTTGAAATCAGGCCTTCCATAGCAACCACCACAGAAAGAGAAGGAACAGCTGACATTTGCTGAGAAGGATGTAGTGGAAATGATAAATGATATTTTCCCTCCCTGAGCACAACAATAGCTTCTTCCACACATACATACACATGATAATAAAACTGGCAGTACTCTGTACTTGTATGTATCTAGATTTACAACATAAGCAAAGCTTTCTCCTCTCATTTCCTCCAGTGATGTATTTATTCAATGCTTATTTAGTGAGCATCTATTATGTGCAAGTACTGTTTGAGAGACATCAGTGAACAACATAGAAAAAGATCCCTCTCCTTTGGAGTCCAAAATGCAGTGACAGGAGGCAAAAAGTAAATAATGTATTTAAAATATATTGTGTGACTAATGGTAAAAAGTGCTATGGGAAGAGAATAAGATCATGGCATTTGCAGGTAAATGGATGGCATTGGAGAAGATAATGCTAAGTGAAGTTGGCCAATCCCCCAAAAAAAAAACTGTGATAAAAAGAGGCTGATTCATAGTTGGATGGGAAGGGAGAATAGGAGGAGGAGATAGACTCTAGATAGGGTGGAGGGGTGGGAGTGGAAGGTAGGGGACATGGGGTTAGCAGGGATGGTGGAATGTGATAGACATTATTATCCAAAGTACATGTGTGAAGACAGGAATCGGTGTCAACCTATTTTATATACAACCAGAGATATGAAAAATTGTGCTGTATACATGTAATAGAATTGTAATGTATTCCGCTGTCATTTATAATGGCTGCCACTAAATAATGATAGGCAAAATTGCCATTGAAATGTATAGTGAACAAATACAAATAAAAAACATTTAATAATAATAATAAGGTGGTAGACAAATATTTTCTTTATCCTTTTATTCTCCTTCTTTTGCTTATCTCTACATTTACTTTATATTATGAATATCTCTAATGACATTTTAAGTTAAAACAATACAGCATTGTGTTCTAAAAAAAGTGCTATGGGGGACAATTAAGCAGGAAGTAAAAGAGTCAAGCTGTCGGAGGGGAGGTTACAAGTTTAAGGTCACAGTGAGAAAGTGACACTTCAGAAAGCTCTGCAGAGATGGAAGCAAGGCAGCTAGATGTCTTGGGGAAAACCATTCTGGACAGACAGAACAATCCATGTAAAGTCCCTATGTGGGTTCCATGCTGCACCGCCAAGAGACCCATGTGTCCTATGCCACGGGAGCTGAGAGGAGAGGAACAGGATTTGAAGGCAGAAAGGAATGTGGGACCCAGGGTTGAGAGCTTTTGGTCTTTGGCTTGCTCTAGGTGACAGGAAGCCATAGGAGGGATCTGACTTGGATTAAATAGGACCCCAGGCTTGGGGCCTTCAGGCAGAAGACAAGGCTGTGCAGAGCAGGGGTCTTCAATGGTCACCTCCAGGGCAGACAGCGAGGTGCTGAGAAGGGGCTGGTTTGGGGAAGGGTTCTAGAGATACCAACAAGAGGTTTGGGGACAGAAGGGATGTGAGGTGCTTAAGAAAGAAGAGCCAAGGAATACCTCAGATGGATGAACTCCACTGTCTCCACTTTTACTGTCACCACCCTGGTGCAAGGGAGGTGCCACCTCTTCTTTCCTGGAATTCAGAAAATGGCTCCTTGTAAGGATTTCTGGTCTCTCTCTTGCCCTGCCCTGCCCTCTACAATCTACTTTCCACCCAGCAAGGGATCCTCTTAAAAGTGTAAAGCAGGTCAGATCCCTTTCCTCTTCAAATTCTTCTTTGGATTCCATGATATTTCAAAAAAAGCTGAGCCCCCGAGCTTACTACTGTCTGCCATTCCATGATATTTTCCTGGCTCCACCTCCATCTCCACTGTAGATGGCTCTGCTGTCCTAGGGGCTCACCAAGCTCAATCCTACCTCAGGACCTTTGCATTTGCCATTTAGTCTGCCTGGGATGTTCTTTCTGTCTGCATTGTCTGTTTCTCATTTTTAAAATCATAGCTGAGATGTCATTTCTTTCAAAAAATCATACTGTCCACCAACACCCCATCTAAATTAGATTTGTCATTCTGGATTTTTTCTCTTGGTTTTGTTTTATGCCCTTTATAACACATTCCAGGGACTTTCTGTTGATTTCTATGACTTTTGTGTCCTCTACTCAGCTCACTGAGGGTGAAGCCAGGAACCACACAGACTTGGCCCACCCATGTGTCACCCTGATTCCAGGACAGGCATTCAGCCATTTGTGTGTGTGGGGGGGAGGGGTGATCAGCGATTTATAGGCCTTTTAACATCAATAGTCAGCTTATATAAGGAGTGTTTCCTCATTTTACAGATGAGGAAACCGAGGCACTCATGATCTCTCAGTGCCTCGGTTCCCTCATCTGTAAAATGGGAATAGCAATACTCATTTCACAAGCTGGCCAAGATTGAAACTCACCTCACTCATGGCCTGTACATACACATACACACAAAGGGGAGACTGTAGAAATGAACACACACACACACACACACACACACACACACATATTTGCATATGAATACACTAGGGATTTAATCCAGGGGTGTTTTAACACTGAGCCACATCCCCAGAACATTTTTAAAATAACTTTATTTATTTTTATGTGGTGCTGAGGATCAAACCCAGTACCTCACACATGTTAGGCAAGTGCTCTGCCACTGAGGTACAACCCCAGCCAAGAACTTTTGATTTTTTTTTTTATTTTGTGACAGGGTCTCCCTAAGTGTGTTAGGGCCTTGCTGAGTTGATGGAGCTGGCCTTGAACTTGTAATCCTCCTGCCTTAGTCTTAGTCTTCTGAGTCACCAGATTACAAGCATGTACCACGGTGCCCAGCTACAAATATTTTAAATGAATAAAAGACTGAAAATGTTACAATGGCCAAGCATGCACACACTTGTAATCCTTGTGGAAGGCTGAGGAAAGAGAATTGCAATGTTGAGGCCAGCCTCAGCAGTTTGGTGATGCCCAATGCAACTTAATGAGACCCGTCTCAAAAATATTAAAAAAAAAATCATGACTGGAGATGTGGCTCAGTGGTAAAGCTCCCCTGTCCAAAAACAGAAAGAGAAAGAAAGAAAGAAAGAAAGAAAGAAAGAAAGAAAGAAAGAAAGAAAGAAAGAAAGAAAGAAAGAAAGAAAGAAAGAAAGAGAAAGAGAGAGAGAAAGAAAGAAAGAAAGAAAGAAAGAGAAAGAGAGAGAGAGAGAGAGAGAGAGAGAAAGAAAGAAAGAAAGAAAGAAAGAAAGAAAGAAAGAAAGAAAGAAAGAAAGAAAGAAAGAAAGAAAAAAGAAAGAGGAAGGATAAAAAAAATGTTAACACATAATAGCCAGGCTTGGCAATGTAGTAAGACTCTATCTCAAAATTTAAAAAAAAAAAATAGAAAGAGCTGGGGACGTAGGTCAGTGGTAGGGCACCCCTGGGTGTATTGGTAGAATGGCCCAGTACAGAAAAAAAGGATGGCGAGATGGAAGGCAAGGAACATTAAACCATTAGTCTTAAATTTGGGTTTGTCAGATGTAAAATCCATATCTGATCTCCACCTCTCAGGATGATATGATGGGATACCCATTCAATTTTTGATGTGAGATTGTGGAGAGAACATGAGCTTTGGGGCCAAGCCATCCTGAGTTGAAATTCCTGCCTTGCTGATTACTAATGCTACCTCAAGCAAGTCACTTCACATCCCTGAACCACTTTTTGCTAATCTGTAAAATGGGGAGGATAGTTACCCCTGATTCTTAAGATGGCTGACTGAAGTCTGACTTTGAAAAAGCCCCTGAGTCTGTTTTTTTTTCTCTCCTATTCTTTAATTTCATGACATCCCATGATTTTGGTTGATCTATGCTACTACAGCTTATTAGACCCATTCAACCTGCCTATCTGGCCATATGTCCACCTCCTCAGGCCTTGTAATTAAACACCCATCCACCCACTCTCCCACTCCTAACACGATCATACACACATACATGCATACACACAGGTACATATATCCACCCATCTTTTTTCCATCCATCCACACATTCTTTCATTCATGTATCCAATCCATTGATACTGATGAGGCCTTCTGCTATGTATCAGGTCATGGGCTGTGATAGGTCATGTGATAGGTCATGGGCTCCAACAGAGAGTGCAATAGTACCTTAGTCTATTTTCTGTTGCCATAACAGAATACCTGAAACTAGGTGATTTATAATGAAAATAGGTTTTATGTAACTCAGGGTTCATGAATTTGTAGCCTAACTGTCCAAAGAGTAGTTGAGGTCTCTACTGTGTCCCATGGTATCACAGGGAGTAAGGGCCTAGTGCTGCATATTGAAGAAAGACAAGCTGGCTGGTCCACACATTTTGGCAGGGTCCTTTTGGGAGCTGAAATGGTGTTGGTTCCCCTTTCCATCCCAGTGCCTAGCATATAAGGACCACCATGTACTGACTTGCTTCTGTACTATGAACATCACCTTGAATGTACTTTGAACTTGAACCTATAACCCACAGAATGTGCAAGCAAGATCAGATTTGCATTTTTGGATGACTTTTCTGATCCCTGGTGGCTACTGGATTAGGAAGAATGGAATTCGAAGCAGGAGGACAATAAGGAGGCTGTTGTATCAGCAGAAATGAGACACGGTGGGCAACTGAATTTGGGTGACAGTATAGGGGCCTGGAGGCAATGGGAGGGACTCACTTGTGAGACTCTTTTTGTTGTGGTGATCAAATAGATGTGGGGGTGAGGGAGGCAGATATATAAAAGATGGCTCCCAGGTTTGGGACCACAGGGGAATTACCTGGAAGACTTGAAATGCCATTCCATGGGGGCCTGAGACAGGGGATGAGAAATTAGGTACCAGTCTAGTGGCTTTGACCTTCCCAGAGAAGCCTGCTTGTCATTTGCCTGTATCATTAGCAAATATTTTTCTTTCTGCAGGGCAGCTCTGTCTTTCTTGGCCACCGAGGTCAATGGCATATTGACAGGTCCCAGTTGCTAATGCACCTTCTTTAAAAGGGCTCATCAGCCTCAGGGCAACCTGGGAAATTTTTACTTCCAACATTCAATATCTCTCTCTCTCTCTCTCTCTCTCTCTCTCTCTCTCTCTCTCTCTCTCTGTCTTTCCTCCCTCTTGTTTCTCTTTCTTCCTCTCCTCACTTTCTCTTCTCTTTATTGCACATAGACATCCTCACACACCCACTTACACACTCAAACACACACCCCCCAATGGGGCTTGGGAGGACCCTGATTATACATGTGTAGCAGTTTGTGAGTATACACATGGGAGTGAGGTGTGGAAGGGAAAATGAGCTTCAAATGAGAAATTTTTAAAAACCTAGATCTCCCCTAGTGGCTCAGGAGTTTGAGGCACGAGGATCAGGAGTTCAAAGTCAGCCTCAGCAACTGTGCAAGGCCCCCAAGCAACTCAATGAGACCCTGTCTCTAAATAAAATACAAAATAGGGCTGGGGATATAGCTCAGGGGTTAAGCATTACTGGTTTCACTCCCAGGTATAAAAAAACACATACAATCAATAACACAACAACAATAACAAAACAAACCCCAAGTCTCAGACCATATGCTTAGTTAACCAGCAAAAGCAGTCCATAGAAAACTGCTGTCTGTAGCCAATGGATAACTCACGCATTCATTCAGCAGATGCTTTCAGGGGCCCTCTCTGTGTCTAGACTGGGTAGGCCAGTCCATAGAGATCCCAGAGAAGCTGGAGAGAGAGACAGCCAGCTCCCTAAACTTCATGCTGTGATCTTAGAGGTCACACCTGAAGCAGTGAGAAGGGAGCCAGCCATTTTCTGCTTGGATGGCAAATTCAGGAAGACTGCACCCAGAGGCACCATTTGAGGTGGGCCTTGACGTAGGAGTAGAAATTTATAATGCTGTAAGAGAGTAAGGGTATCTCAGGGAGTCAGAGATCTGGAAGCCTCAGGAAAAAAATGGTAAGTAGTGCACGGAGACTGAGTGATAGCCAAGAAATAGGAGACAGTACTGGGAGGTGGAGGATGTGAAAGTTGGAGCCCTGGTGGCAGATGCATGAGCTTGAATAGTGGACTGCTAATGAGTACAGCTCCCTTGGAGGGCACACTGGCAGCTACCATCAACATTTCAGATGCCCACGCCCTTTGGCCCAACAGTCTCACATGTTGGTATCTGCCGCAAAGAAGCACTTGGCAAGGGGTACACACAAGAATCAGAGCACTTTGGTAATATGAAAGGAAATGTAGCCAGGCACCCTACTGCACACCTGTAAGTCCAGGGCCATGGGAGGCTGAGATAGGATTGAAAGTTGGAGGTCAGCCTTGGCAACTTAGCAAGATCCTACATCAAAATTTAAACAAAGAGAGAGAGAGAGAGAGGAGAAAAGGGCTGGGAGTGTGGCCCAGTGGTAAAGCACCCCTGGGTTCAATCCCCAGTACAGAAAAAAAGAAGAAAATATATAATATGAATAGCCACCAATCAGGGTCTAGTTAAATAAGATTTTGCTCCATCCCTGCCAAGGAATATCATGAGGCAGTAACAGGAAATGAAGTAGATCTCTTGAGGGAAGAACAAGAGTAAAAAAATTTTTTTTTAATTGCAGCACAATGGGCTAGTATATACACACATGTTCCCCAGCTCTGTCAGTGGTGGGGACCTAGAAGCAATGACATCCCGGTACCAGTGACCACATCAAGCATCAGATCTTGGTTTCTAATACCATTCCCCAACAAGAGGGAACCAAGCTCCTTGGAGAAATGTCTGAATCTGGACAGGGGCAGGGAAAGATAAGGCTGGACTATCTTGTGGTGCCAGAGAAGAAGGAAGCTTTCGCAAAAGTGGAGGGTGGGACTTGTCAAAAGAACACAGGAGCTAACTCAAGAAAAGTTCCAGTATCCAAAGCAGGAACAATTTGAGCAGAAAATAGATAATGATAGCACTGGATATTTATTGATTGATTGATTGCCGAACTGGAATTGAATCCAGGGGCACTCTTCCTCTGAGCCACATCCCCAGCCCTTTTTTATTTTGAAGCAGGGTCTCTCTAAGTTGAGGGTCCTGCTCCATTCTGAAGCTAGCCTTAAACCTGTGATTCTCCTGACTCAGCCTCCCACATCACTGGGATTACAGGTGTGTATCCTGGTTCGCCAGCCTAAAGTATACATCTCTTGATCCATACTGATGTGAATAATTGAATGCATAGATAAATAGAGAAGGCTTAGCTTTCCCTTATAGTTAAGGGGAAATGGGAAATAAAATATCACTGATCAGATGTCACCACAGCAGTAAGTGGTGATCCAGCAACAGGTGCTATCATTCATGGGTGAACATTTGAAGAAAAATGGGGATCAATTAGTCTCAAAGTATTTTCCCCAAGATATTTATTAATTCAAAAGGAAAATATAGTAACTTTATAGTGGATAAACCCTTCAGACATCAACTTAACTAAGTGATCAAGGTCAACACCACCAGTCATCAGACATGTTGATGATGTGAGCCTCTTGATATTGTGAGCTGAGAAGGAGCCAGCACCATTTCTGTGGCATTGACAAAACTGCAGAACCTCCCTATGATCTTGAGAAAACACAAGGAAACCCACAGTTCTACAAAACACCTGTTCCTCAGTGCTGTCAAGGTCATGAAAGATGAGTATTGACTGAGGGACTGTCACCAATTGATCAGGGTCACAAAGGAGAAATAACAACTAAATGCAGTGTGAGATCCAGGATAGGGTGATGGAATCAGGAAAGGATCTTAGTAGAAAAATGGGAAATTCCAATAAGAGCTGTTTTGCTTTGTTTTTAGGTACTGGGGGTCTAACTCAGGAGTGCTTTCCCATTGAGCTACATCTCCAGCCCTTTTGTATTTTTATTTTATTTTATTTTTTAAATTTTGAGACTGGGTCTCATTAAGTTGCTTAGGGCCTTGTTAATTTGCTTAGGCTGGCCTCGAATTCCCTATCCTTCTGTCTCAGCCTCCTGAGCTGCTGGGATTACAGATGTGCACCACTGTACCCAGCTTCCAATATGATGTGAAGTTCAGGTGATAGTACTGAACTAATGATAAGTTCTCAGGCTTGATCATTGTACTAGGGTTATGTAAGATCTGAATATTAGGGAAGGCTAGGTGAGGGGTGTACTGAAGCTATCTGTTCTATTTTTCACAACTTTTCTGTAAATCTAAAATTAGCTCAACATAAAAGGTTTAAAAAGTTGCCACATCGAAAATTTAGGGCAGATGCCTGGAAGGCCTCATGGGAAATGTCAGTGCTCTGCCTGTCTTTGGATTTGAGATTGGGAGACCTGTCCTCAGAGCATTAATGCACCCACAAAGATTTATTCCGTCATTCTGGCCTATGGTTGCCCAAATGGCTTATATCTTTAGGCCAGACAGACCCCCTTCCTCCTCTGCAGTATGGAGCCCTGAGCCCCCCACACCACCTTGGGATTCTCAGCCTGGCTGGCGGAGGCTGCGGGGTAAGGCTGTAGCAGTCTGGGGAAGGCTTGGCAGGTGAGCGAGAGGGTGGTCCAGAGGGAGAGAGGCTCAGACACTGGTTAGCTGCAGAGTGGGGCTTACAGAGGTTAGGGGAAAAGGGAGGGGGGCTCTCCATCTCAAGGGTTTCTTTCATGTTGAAATCAGCCAGCGGGAATGCTGGCACCCAGAAGCCCAGCAGGGGGAAATGTAAGAGTCCCCTTCTCTCCCCTCATGTCACAGTGCCATCTGTGGCTCCCAGCTGGCCAGCGAGGATGCATTAGAATTGTCAGTGTGCACCGGGGGCCAGGGAGGTTCCCATCAAGACCTTGACCCACTCAGGGAAGGGAAAGTTAAAGAAGCAAGTTCTAGACTCTCCTGGTGCTGGAGGGGAGGGCGGACTGGGCACCCTGTGGGCTTTAGGATCAGGGGTTGGGCAATTGGCAAGAATCCAAAAGAAGGCTCTGGTCCCACCCCTCTCCAATGCCCTGAGTAGCCTGCTTCTCACTGGCTCTGAAGGTGCAGACCCTGCTGACATACTCCAGGGACAAGGAGCTCACTCTGTCCTGGGAGAGCGTAGGGTCATGGCATTGGCCCCACCTGTGGATTCAGTTTTCATTCTCAGCCAGGAAATCTGGGACATTTGACAGGGCAGGCTGTGGCCCCACCTTTCTTGGGACACTCTCAGCCCAGGAGTGAAAGCTAGCTGTGCACAGATTGTTCTGGGTGGCCCTGACAGCCCCCTCCCAACCCCGGATTCTGGGTTGCTCTCTGCTGGCCTACAAGGTTCTTTTCAAATGTGCTGCCCCAGGAGGGAGGTGGGTGAGGCCAACATCTGGACCAAGGGGCCATCGTTGGCCCCCACAGCTGGAGCTATCAGCAGCCAATGTTTTCCCAGACATTATTTGCCTTTGTAAGTTCCTGGCCCCCAACATACCCCCCCCAGGAGAGAGTCCTGAGCCTCCTCCCCACGACTGGGCAGGGAGGGACCCGAGAGCGCCCTGACTGGCTGAAGTTCAGATCCTCCCAGCAGCTTCTGCTGCCTGAAAGAAGGAAGGCCTAGCCAGCTAGGCTGTCCCTGCAGTGGTGTGGGCATGAGCAGGACAAGGCCATGGAGAAAGTGTGAGGGGACCCTGGACACAGTGTGATGCAGAGAGAAGGGGCAGACCTCTGGAATATTCCAGAACCTAGCTGGCTGACCTTGTATCTGTTCCTCTGTATCCTGTGCCACCGAATAGGAAGAGTTCCTTGCCACCTGATTAGAAATAGTCTCTGTTTCAGTTAGCTTTCTTGCTGCACTATTGAAGGACCCAACCAGAACAATTGTAGAGGGGAAAAGTTGACTTGGGGGCTCATGTTTTTAGAGGTTTCAGTGCATAGACAGCAGGCTCCATTCCTAAAGGCTCGAGGTGAGCTGAACATCATGGCGGAAGAGTGTGGTGGAGGAAAGGGGCTCACATGATGATCAGAAAGCAGAGGGAGACTCCACTTGCCAGATACAAACATATATCCCAAAGAATTGGGCCATGACCCTCCCCAGCCACACCCACCACTTCAGTGACCACTCAGTGAATCACTATGAGGGGCTTAACTCACTGATGGGTTAAGACTCTCACATCCCCATCATTTGTCCTCCAAACCCTCTTGCATTGTCTCACAGCTGAGCTTTTGGGGGGCACCTCATATCCAAACCAGAACAGCACCCTACCACACCTATCCTCTCCCGTGCCTGTTTGCCCTTTGTAGCATGTATTCCAGCATGCACCCCTCTGCTAGAGCACGACCCCCAGGAGGGCAGAAGGGGCCCTTACTTTACTGTCACTGCTCCCTGGCCTCCAGAGCAAGCTTCCACAGCTCTTTCCTAGCTTGCCACTCTCATTCCATCTGCTTCAAGTGACATTGTGTATGGGGGTCACAGAAGGAGAGACAATGTTCTGTGGTGGCAGGCTCTGGCCAGAGGAGTCTTCTCCTGGAGCACAGTGAGTCCAAGGTGGGCACTAGGGTGGGAAAGACTGGACCACAGCCCCTGGGGAGGGATCCAGGGCTGAGATGGCTGCCAGGACACCAACCCATAAGACGGCTGCTCCAATTCAGTCTCAGCATGGGCTCTGAGACACCTCCAGGAATCCCCAGCACCAAGCTTGGGGACCTGGCTTGGAAAGGGGACTCCAATAATATTTGCTGATTAGAGGCAATTCATTCTTAATTGTTCTGTGCCCACCTTGGCATTTTCCTGTTTGGGACTTTTGGAAGTTCCTCTTGAGATGTCCTTACACCTTCCAACATGGGCATTGCCATTTCCCACAGGGCAACTATGCTTTCTTCATCCTTCCATTATGGCTTCATGATAATAGAGTACACATTCACATGAGGAACCAGATTCAGAGATGTTCAGTAACTTACCTAAGGTCACACAGCCTCAAAGTTATAGAACCAAGATTTGAGCCCAGGTCCAAGGTTTTCTCTTTACTTTGCTGCCTTCTGTAAAAGATGTTCCAAGTTCTCATTTGATTTCCCAGGACACTCGGGTCCCACAATCCATTGTATCTGTACATTCTTGCTATATCATTGCATCCTCAACCCCAACCTGGTTGATGAGCACAGCAGACAACATGAGCCCGATTTCACAGATCAGAGAGGAGCCTGTAGCCACCCAGACAGTAAATGGCAGCACTGGAACTAAGCTCAGGTGAGCCTCATGTCGGAGCATTGCCCTTAACCTTCTTCCAGGCTGGGACTAAGCTTTCAGGTCTCATTGGCTGGCCCAGGGCTCCTGACCTCCAGCCTGCATTAACACACTGTGCTCGAAGTTTCCCAGGGCCCTCACCCTAGACAGAGCCTGCTCCTTTTACCCCATCCACAGGGTCATTTCAGAGACCTCTGTTGTCCCTCCAGTGAAGAGGCAAAGGGTGTTCAGGCTGCCAGGGCACAGGCAGACAAGGTGAACCTTAGGGTACTACGGAGCACCTACAAAATCCTCA
Organism: Ictidomys tridecemlineatus; assembly: GCF_052094955.1. Lineage (NCBI taxonomy): Eukaryota > Metazoa > Chordata > Mammalia > Rodentia > Sciuridae > Ictidomys > Ictidomys tridecemlineatus. Next base: position 64,450,476 of record NC_135478.1, on the reverse strand, counting down.
GACTCAAGGCAGCTGCATCTTGACTTTTGCTGAAAGCCAAGCATCAGTCCAAAGAATATTTACTGCATCTCTGCAATATGCCTGATATTTCATGAAATCGTTTTTCTTATTTTGTGGAATTGGGGATCAAACCTACAGTTGCCTTTATCACTGAGTCTTGTAACCCTGGCCCTTTTTATTTTTATTTTATTTTTTTTTTTTATTTTGATGATCTCACTAAGTTGCCCAAGCTGACATGAAGCTTTTGATCCTCCTATCTCAGCCTCCTGATTCACTGGGGTTACCAGGAATGTGCTTTTTTGAATCTGAAATACATTTTTGAAAAAGCATGAATTAGTCCAGTGCTTACTATGTGGGATATAGTCACCGCACAAAATCCATGTGAATATTTACAGAGTCTTGAAAGAGGGACTACAGATATCACCCCCATTTTGCAGATAGGTAGAGTGAGGGTCAGAAGAGCCAAGCCACATGTCCAGGATCTCCAAGGTAGCAAGTGGCAGGGCAGGAAATAGAACCCAGGTGTTCCCAAATAGAAAGTCTATGTCCTTCATGCCTATAATCCCAGCAGCTTTGGAGGCTGAGGCAGGAGGATTGCAAGTTCAAAGCCAGCCTCAGCAACTTAGCAAGATGCTAAGAAACTCAGCAAGACCCTATCTCTAAATAAAATATAAGAAGAGCTGGGGATGTGGCTCAGTGGTTGAGTGCCCCTGAGTCCAATCCCCAGTACAAAAAAAAGTCTCTGTTCTTAAGCCATGTGCTGCCTGTCCTTTCCTATGAGTGGGGTGCACTGCCCTTCAGCCTCACCTCCACAGACATGCTTTTGGAAGCACATCCTACTGTCCCATGTCTGGACATCCTCACTTGACAAGTGGGAGGAGCCCTGGGGAGGCTCCTAAGCAGGCCACGGGCTGTGGGGTGGACCCAGGATGCCCACCCTTGTCCCACAAAGTTCAACCAACAGGTCCCACTCACTTTACCCCAAGGAAACTGCAGTGTGAATAGAAAGGAGTCCCCTTCATGATGGTCCCTCAGGGCTCCCAGGGCTGCCTGGTGGCGCCTAGGTGGGGCTGGGGGGATGTCCCTCCCTCTGGGTATTTGGGAGCCGGTGCCCAGGGAGCCTCCAGAGGATGATGATCTGGAACTGGAGCCACTGTCCCTTCCCTGTACCTGATGAGCAGGGAGTGTGTGGATTTCATCATCCCGCACACCATTGCCATCTAGAAGTTGGCAGCCTTCTGGGTGGGGAGGGGAGGGGAGGGAATTTACTAATTTCCTAATGGTGTGGTGGCATCCTTTAACTCTTGAATGAAGACCAGGGACCTGATTCACTCTTGGAGGCCCGAGGATAGAGGCGCCACGCACTCCGTGGGACTCTCCCTCCCTCCACCCTCCTGCTGCAGAGGTCTAGCTCTTGGCCAGGGCTCCCCCCCACTTCTGGGGGTGCCAGGATAATGGGAGCCCAGCTGTCCACCTTCCCCATGACTCCACTCTTCCCCATTCCATGGTCATGTTCAGGGAGCAAGAGATGGACATCTTGGTGTGAGAGGGGACCAGAGAAGAGGTGCAGGCAGCCTCACACCATGAGGGCAGGGAACCCGGAGGGCTTCCTGGAGGGGGCGGCTAGGGGTCCTTGCTAAGGGGCGAGTTGGGGGCGAGGAACAGCCCGGACAAAGGCCGAGAGGTGGGGCCACGAGCGGATGTGGGGGGCTGGGCTGGTGGAGAGGAAGGAGAGGGACGGGCAGATGCTTCTAGAACAGGCCTCCCGAGTGGCAGCCCCTGTCCTCTCCACCCGCGTCCACTGATAAGGCCTGGACAAGGGCAACTGGGCGAGGAGGGGCGCCCGGAGGCTCACTCATTGCCCAGGGCACTGGCAGGGAAGCCAGCTAGGAGGGCAGGACAGCAGGGTCACCTGAGCACTGTCCTGGCTGACAAAGGCAGGCTGGGGCCAGGAGGGGCTGCAGCGGGTGTCATTCTCCAACGAAGCAGCCCGTGGCCTGCTCCACTAGCGCTCAGAGGACATAGGACAGCTGTGCACACACTGTACAGGGAGTGGGGCACCCTGATGTGGGGTCCCAGAGGTGGGGAGACCACCGTGACTGTGTGCGCCACGCCCTGTGTGTTTGGCAGGTGGTAGACGGCCACCTGGAGGGAAGTGTGGGACACGGGTAAGAACGAGGGTCTGTCCCCTGCACATAAGTGTGCACGTGCATAAGAAGGAAGGTGTGTGTGTGTGTGTGTATGGGGGGGGTGTGCATGCATCACGGGGATGGTGGTGCACACGATCTGCGCATGTGCAGGAGGACAGCCCCTCCTGCGCGCGTGGGGTGATGCTCCTGCAGGTGTGGGACATCCACGCTCGTGAGCGTGCGCTGGCCCACACGCATGCGTGTGTGTGTGTGTGTGTGTGTGTGTGTGTGTGTGTGCGTGCTGCACTAGAGTCCCCAGGGCGCTGTCCCAGTCGGTGCCCAGAGAGTCCCCGGGCCCAGCCCCTTAGCCCCTCGCCTTGGAGAGGGCGAAGCGGTGGCCCCAGGTCCTCCCTAGAATCTTCTCCGTGGACATCCATCCCACTCCGCTCAACCCCCACCCCGGCTGCACTCAGCTCCAGGGGTGCAGGTGACGGTGGGGGCAGGTGGCAGTGGGGCGGGCACGAGGCAGGGTCTGTGTGCGTCCCTGAGCCCACAGCCTGGCGGGAAAACTGAGGAGACATGGATCTCTGGTCTCTACTGGCCAGATCCCCTGCCTGCCCTCCCAGAACAGTCCCACAGAGCCACCAGAGCCCCGCCAGGGGGAACCCTGACCTAGGAGTCGGGGCACCCCAGGCCTGTGGCCCTGGCCCCTGCCCGCCCCATCCCACCTCCACCTCCTTCTTGGTGAAGGGGACACCGAGCCACAGCTGTTGGGCAACGGAGGAGCCTGAGCCCTCCAGGTTGAGCAGAGATGGAGGGGGGACTGGTGTGGCTCCTCTCTCCTCCTGTCTCTGGGTCTCTCCGAGCCAGTCACACCCCCCTCCTGCTCACACACTTTTTAAAATGTCAATAGACTGTCACTCATTTTTCTTGTTATACTGCTTAAAATGAGCGTTTCCTTTAGTCGATGGCGGGAGATGACGCTGGAGTAAAGGGCTTGGCTTTGTTACTGTAGAGAGGAGCTGGACTGTGGAGAGCTCATCAACTTTTATAGGAACTATCTTATTTATAAGAATTTTCCTAATGTCATGAATGTGCCACGCCTGGCTTATTTGTGCCCACTCTGGAGAGAAGGGGGACTGAGCATGGCCCAAGTGGGGTGGCCTTTCTTTATCCCGAAGCCCAGAATCCTAGAGGAAGTGACCTTCGCCAGTGTAATGCAACAGTTTCTAATTGCACAATGCTGGTGGTGGGGAGTTCACTTCCGACCAAGATGGCCCACCTCAGGTACAGTCTCCAACCCCTTTCCTTCCCTCATGGGCCCTGGTTCTGTTCTCTGAAGGGAGGGAGGAAATCTCTCCAGAGTCCAACTTAGGGTCCTCCTAGAGATCCTTTCCTGCTCTGAAATAGCCCCTTAGTCTTTTGAATCTCTCTCCATCCCTTCACCATCTTACAGAGTCTCCAAAATATATCCAGAATTCTCTTCCCCAAGATCAAGAAGCCACTTGAAACTTATGTTAGTTAACAAGACCAGTATCTAAGGTCACTTCTGAAATGTCTTCATTCTGGTCACACTTATAAGAATCTCATGTTCAAATGAACGTTGGAAGTGCTGGGTTAAAGAAATATTAGAAACTTCATTTGCAGAAGGACTTATCAGGGCCTCATATAACTCATGTACCTGGGACTCTCCAAACCAGGTACAGGAGGTTGAATTTGAGTGGGTCTGGACTTGTCAGAAAGTCATGCTAGAAGGGACAGGTAAACTGCTCTAGAGGCAGACCTGGGTTAGAATTCAAGCTCTGTCATGTAGTACCTTTGGGACCTGAAAATGCCTTTACCACTCTGACATTCAGACTCTTCATCTGTAATGTGAAAGAGCTTCATCTCTGTGCCTTGCTTGTTCTACAGGTGGAGCACAAGGGAAAGAAGTCAATCAGCTCTCAAACTGCCTCATCTGGTGCAGCTGTCCCCAGGCACATCCTGGCTCAGGCCAGTCTCAACTCCCCACACAGACTCAAATGGACCAAGCCCACTGCTGCCTCTTGTCCTTTGCACATGCTAAAAATCCACTTTCCAGCTACATCCACATGATGTGTGGTAGGTGCTCAACAAACAATGCTTAAACTGCTTTGAGATGAAGGCCCTTGATGTCTTCCCCTCCCAGCCACCATGCTGCTCATGCCCATAGTCTGATGAGGCCCGAAATCTTCCCTGTCCTGCTCTGAGGCTGGAGCAAGCAGTGCCTCCCACCCATGCACCTGAAAATCACCATGAAGGCAATTTCCAGGAGCTCTTGGGCAGGGAGGATGTCAGCTGGGAGCCACCAGGTCTATGCCCAGGCAGTGCTTGAGGTCCCTGGTCCCTGCTCTGAGTCATCTCTACAAAGGGCAGGCAGTGTGTTTGGAGCAGACAATGGTGTCCCCTCTGCTGGCTGCCTGTGCTGGCCCCTAATGTAATCAATCTCGGACAATTGGCCACAGGCTTGTTTCGTTAAAATGAGGTCACCTCTAAGGATCTCTGACAGGATGTGGCCCTGCCTCCTCAGCTAAGATAAGTGAATATTCTCTTAAGCCAACAGGCTGCAGGGGGCTCTGTTCTCCCCCAGGCTGAGTGGGCCTCTCAGGACTAGGTGAGGCAGCCCCCGAGGAGGGACACTGTGTCACCAGAAAGCTCCACTCACCCGAGTATCCACCTGCCATAGGTGGATCCTACGTCTGATGTTCTTCTCCCACTGACTACATCTTTGTTTTGAGGGGTCTGGGGTGAAAACCAAGTGGCCCTTGTTTAAAACCCTGCTGGGCCTCTTTTGAGCTGTGTGATCATGGGTAAGTTAATTAATCTCTCTGTGCCTCAGTTTCTTTCTTAAGTGGAGTTACTGGTGTGTCTCATGGGGGTTTTTATGCAGAACAGTTCCTAGCACATAGTAGGTGCTGCATAAACATGGCTGTAATGACTATTAAGGCTATTTGGGGATGTTGTGGGTGGAGTGGGGTGGAGAACTTCAGGGAGGATCAGTGTAAACTCTTCTTTGTTCATTCTTTTTTTTTGTGGGGGGTACAGGGGATTGAACCCAGGAGCCCTCAACCATAGAGCCCCATCCCCAGCCTTGGTTTGTGTTTTATTTAGAGACAGGGTCTCACTGAGCTGCTTCACACTTTGCTGTGGCTGAGGCTGGCTTTGAATTCACCATCCTCCTGCCTCAGCCTCCTGAGCTGCTAGAATGACAGGTGTGCAACTGTACCTGGCCGATCTGTCCATTCTCATGTGAGCAGAAAGGTTTGCTCCAGGGAACCAATGTTCATGTGGGTGGCAATCAGCTGTGTGTCCCCTGGAGAGAGTTTAAGGGGGCTGGACTCCCAGTCTGCCAAGTCCTTACCACGTGGCCTAGACTCTGGAGTCTCCCTGGAGTCTCTTCATCATCTGTAGGTGCACAGGATCCCATGCCTCCGCCTCAGGGGATCACCAGGATGAGGCTCGTGTACAGTAATGTGGCTGGATCCCAGCTGACAGGGTCTGAAGATCTCGGCACTGCCTGAGTCAGCCTCCATGGTCCCTGTGTGCATCCACCCACCCATCTGTCCATCCATCCACCCATCCATCCATTCTAACTGCCTGGGACCCCTGGGTACTGTGCAGGACCCAGGAGGTCAGTGAGGAGAGGAGTGAAGTCTGACAGTCTGGTGGGGGAGAAGTGGACATTAACTTCTCCAGGTCATCATGATAATTTCTCCCTTATCAGGGAGCTGAGGCCTAATGGAGCACGAGGGCAGACAGGACAGGGAGGGCTTCCCCAGGAAGTGGCACTCTCCCCAGAATCCAAAGGATGAACCAGCTGTAAGGGAGTGAACAGGAGGAGGGAAGCGCACAAGGCAGCCACTGGGAGTAGCATGTGCAAGCGTTCTGTGGTGACCAGAAGCCTGCTGAGTGGGCCCTCGGAGGAAGAAGTTCCACCATGGGTGGTGGATGGTGATGGAGAGAGAGTGGGTACCAGGGACTGGTAGGAGATGGTCTTGTGATTACAAGAGAATTTTGGCCTTTATTCTGAGATTCTAGAAGCTGTGGAAGGATGAGAAAGGTCAGACCCCAGTTTTTGAGATCTCCGCCCACTAGCCCAGACCTGGGGTGAACAGTGGCCTCAGGGTGGGGGACACACACAGTCTATCTTTCCAGGTCAAACTGCCTGCCAGGGCACCCCCAGGATATGGCTGCAGCCCCAAGAGCCCACTGGGAGGCAGGGAGCCCAGATGCCTCCAGGCCCGTGGGCCTAATTCCCCAGGGGTATGCAAATGTATGCAAATCACCTCCAGGAGCAGGGATAGCAGAGCATTAGCATCCCCCAGTTGGAGGCCTCATGCAAAGGCCTGGGGCCTGCTAAGCTGGGAACTTCCATGGAAGCCTGGAGGCTAGCCTCTGCCTTTGTTCTGGGCCCCTGAGTCCTGGGCCAGGCCCCTGTGGGAAGTGGACTGTGTGTGGGAACTAGGGTGGATGGAGGGTCCTGGCTGCAGGTGTCCAGGCTACATAGGGTCCCCAGGATAGGAGGACCCTGTCCCCAAGGTGACGGGGACCCTACCGAGTTCTGGCCTCCACCTCTGACCCTGGCACCCCTTCCTTCCCCCACCTGTGGCCTCCCCTGTCCCTTCCCCTCCGTCCAGGCTCCCCTGGTGGCCTTTGCCCTTTCCCTCCCGACATTATTCCAGAGGCCATCTCCTGCCCTCCCTGCCCGTCCTGTGTCCTCTTGGTCCTTGGTCCTAGCTCTGTGCTCTCGGGCCTCTGTGTCTGGGCTCCGCCGTCCCTTCTCCTGAGCCCTGGGCCCCAACTTTCTTATCTGTCCCTTGTTCTCTGCTTCCAGGGCCCTCGTGCTGCCTGTCCCTTTCCACATCATCCTCCCTGGTGACAGTCCTGGGTCACCGTGTCCCCTGCTCCCGTGAGCATAGGGGCTGCTTGGCTCGGGGACTGGTGGACCCCCCCTCTGCCCCCTGCCTCTTTGTGGGCCCCGGGCACCCACCTGCCCAGCCATCCCTGCTGGTGTGGGGGGTCTGTCCAGGGGTGGGGCAGGGGGACCGGCCTGTCCCCTCTGGGCAGGGACGTGCCTTGCAGCAGGACTTTCTGGCCAGGTGGTGTCCTCACCCCTGTGAAGTGGGTCCTCACTGGTGTCCAAGTCTGGGGCTTCTGGGCGGCGTGGGGCTGAGATGGGCCGCTGTATCGTCTCGGTGACTGTCTTTGCCCTCAGGATCCTTCCTGTCACCTCTCCTGTGTCTCCAGGGAGACAGACGGGAAACCACACTGCTCCTGCCCCCAGTGGGAGTGAGGATGGGTGACCCACACGGGGCAGGAGGTCCCCAGGAGCTCAGGTGGAAGCCTTGGTCCCTGGGGCACAGTGTTCAGAGGTGGCTTTGGGGAAGGGACAGGACATGAGGTTGCTGAACTTGATGGAGCCTGGTGAGCTAATGGCTGCTGGGCACGTGCCCTGAAGGGGTCCATCCCGCTGGTCTCCCCGGCCACCCACCAGGGGTCCTGGGCTGGCCGCTGCCCCTCACCACAGCCCTCTGCATGGCCTCCCTTGCCTTTGGCTGAAGTGGAGTAGCCAGCCTCCAACTGGGAGCCAGAATGGATCTCCCCCTGTGTGGAGTCGGCCTCTGCTCCCTGGTCTCTGTGGTGGGGGTGGTTCCCAGCAGCACGCAGTAGGTGCTCAGTAAACCACTTCTTTCCTCCCAGACCGGCCGCGTGGCTCAGACAGGGCTGGCCGGCACTTCTCCATGCCTCACCCTCCTCATCTGGAATAAGGTCAGCACAGAGCACCCCCTGAGGCCTCTTGGTCAAGCTGGAATGGACTGGGGTCCCTGGGGTAGCTGCCAGTCAGTGGTGACTCCACAGTGCCGTGAAGCAGCCACCGTAGATCACCATGAGGCAGGCTTGAGGTCTGGGGTTAGGGATAGGGGTGTGCCTGACCTCTCCAACCCTTCTGGAGCCCCCAGACCCTTTATGGTGTTGCAGTAATTCACTTGCAGGTCAGCATGAGAAAAGAAAGAAAAAGAAGAAGCAGAGCAAGCAAAGCAGCAGCAGAAAAAAAGTCCTTTATTATGTACAAGCAATCTTTTTATAGTATTGTGAACAAAGAAGGCAGCCTTCCAACATCAATAAATCAGGTCTTTCAGCTAATTAAACATAGCACACAGAAGTTTTACTTTCTAGTCAGAAGTGACCCGCTTCTCATGGCTAATCTACTCTCAGCCTGGAGTATGCTGAGCTCTGCTCTTTGTTTAGAACAGATAAAAATTTTTTCTCAGTGCCCTCCAAGCCCACTTGGCAGAACATCCCATTTGCAGGAAAGTTCTCCCAAGGTCAGCAGACACCTCACTTTCAAGCATGTCTGTTGTTACCTATCTAAACCTTGAAGGAGCCTCTCGTTTGCGAGCAAGCCCTCCCAAAGACAGCAGACACCTAGTTTTCAAGCATGTCTGCTGTTGCCTTTCTATATCTTGACAGAATATCCTGTTTGCAGGCAAACTCCATCAAGGACAGTAATAATAACACAGTCACATCTGATTCTCTACATATGGCCATGTAGCAATGGCCACAAGGGAAGGAATCTTCATGGGGACACATGGCCACCATGGGAGTACGAAGACCAGAGCTCCAAGTCCTGTGCAAGCCTGCCTCAGAGTGCTGTGTGGCCTTGGGGCAGCGTATCACTCTCTCTGAGCCTTGCTTTCCTCACCTCAGACCATCCTGGAGGCCCCTGGTCGTCGTTGTCCCCTATGTCCCTGTGGGTGTGTCAGGGCTGTGTGCACTTGGCAGTTCTCGGTTGTGTGGAGCCTACTCTGCACTCTACACAGGATAACTCAATAAGAAACTGTGAAAGTTCCTTCTGGATCAGGCCTTGGGCTGGGCATGTGGTCAGAGCCAACTCGTGTGATGAACATGAGACTGACCTTTCTACATACCTTACGGCCACTCACTCCTTTACCCACAGCACAGAGGCCCAAGCACCGACTCCGCCCATCAGTGAGTACAGCCAGCAGTCGTTTTATTGAGCACCTATATGCTAGGTCTGTGGTCAGCTCTATAGCCCTGGGGAATAGTGCAGGTACCACCTTGGACCCTGCTGGCTCCCTGTTGAGTGGGAAGACCTACATTGAGCAAAGAAAACACCATGGAGGTCAAACTGGGAGATTCAGTAGGTGACCCTGAGGAAGTGAAGAGGAGCTGAAGGGCAGGGGAGGAGGGCATCCTGGTCAGAAAGGTGGCTGGAGGGTGAAGACTGCAGGCAGCATTAGAAGTCTCAGCGTGAAGGCCAGGGGAGCCGCCTGTGCTGAGGCCCTGCGGCAGCAATGAGCTGACATCACTGAGGGTCTGACAGGAGGCCCGGAGCACCCCCTCTGCACCTCCAGGTTCCAGGGGGTGCTGATGACACTGGGGCTTGGGAAGGTCCCCCAGGAGACTAACAGAAGAGCTGTGCCTGGGCCTTCTCCAGGGCCACCTAACAGGCCCTGTGGACACAGAGCTGGTGTGGCTGTTTGATGTCAACTCCTGGGTGACAACAGTGGGTAGATTGGGGTCCCTCATACCCCAGATCTGGGCTTTGCTAAACTCTCTTGACCCGATGACTGAGTGTCATGTGGGTGTGGCAGTTTTATTCATCTATTTATTTGGGGATAATTATCAGTATTTTTCTCCCTGTTGGCCCTGCCCTGGCCTTGGGTACAGTCACACTATAACACTTCTCTACATTACACATTGCAGGTGACAGTGTTGCTGGTGAGTTAGTCTTGGGGACCTCCTGGGCCAGTGTCTGCACAGGTAACCCCCAGGGAGGCTAAAGACCCCCCAAGCATGACTCAAACAGCCTTAGACAGGCCCTTCTGAGCTGAGCCCAGGGAAACCTGTCCCTTGTTGGTCAACCCAGAAGGTGCCCAGCTGGAGAACAAGGTGGGGCTGGTGGAGTGCTCTGGGGTGGACTGGCAATGACTGCCCTGGAGGCAGCCTGGGGCTTTGTTCCATTTGGGGAAAAATATTTTTTGATTATTTAATGTATTAGAAAGTCATTTCATATGTGTGATCTTTATTTTGTTGCTGTTTGAATTTTTTTTTCAGTATCAAGAATTGCATTCATGGTCTCACACATGCTAGGCAGGCATTCTCCCAACCACAGAACTAAATCCTGACCCTTTCAAAAATGTTGAGACAGAATCTGGTCAAGGGGTTGAGGGTGGTTTAGAACTTATGTTTTTTCTGCCTTGGACTTTGAATAGCTGGGATTACAGGTATACACCATATCACCCAGCTGTTTTTATTTCTTCTATTTCTAGTTGTTTTCAATTTCTAATCATGAAAGGTGTTCTTGCCAGATGGATGCAATGACAAAGTTTGTAGTTCCAAGTTCTTTTTGTGAACAGATAATTGAAGGAGACACTCACTAGATAGAGCATGAGGAGTTACTCAAGTGAGAATACACTGCCTTAGACAAGGGGCAGTGGGCTCACCCATGGGAATGGGAGGCCTTGAGGCAGAGAAGGAACTGGGAAGCTGGCTTTGAAAAATAAAGAGACTAGATCTGGGATGCTAAAGTTAGTGAAAGGATATGACTATCACTCCACAGGATATGACTACAACTGACTTTGCAAATCAAACAGAGAATGTTGATAGAAATTTTGTATCTGTAGCTTCATTGGGAACTTGACTAATTTTAGATGAGATTAAGTAGGAGACTTTGTTTAATACTGCCCTATTTCTCAAATTAGAGGCCTACTGACTGCTGGGGGTAGATTCTTTATGTGTCTTGGAGTCATGAAAAAACCCAACCACATATATGCTAGCAAATGCAGGGCTTGGAACACCTCATTTGACCAAAGAATCCCTTTTCTCACTAAATAGAGGTCAGGAGGCTTAGCAGAAAAAGGCGAGAGACTTAATCCAAAATTACTGTTCTTTTCTGTAATTATACTTTTGGATGGACACATGGGATCTTTATTTAGTTTCATGGGGTTCTGAGAATCTAATCCACAGCCTCACACAGTGCCAAGAGGTTGATTCAGACACATCCCTTCACAAAGCACTTTACCAAAGAGCCACAGGTGAGGCCCCTTCATTTCCATTTTGAAACTGCTTTCTTGAGGCTTCACAAAGGGGTGGCCTGAGGCAAAGACCTTCCTGATATGCAGGGAAATTGAACAATAGGTAAGAAAGAAGCCCAGGGACAGACTTTTCCACAAGATGAACACAAGGTCATTGACAGCTCCTGATCATGCTACTTGAGTTGCTATCTAGCCAAGCAGGGTTTCTCCATTGAGAGCCTTAAAGGTCACACTGATTTCTGCATTTTCTGAGATGCTTGGCATTCTTTTCAGTAATCCAGGACATGGCCATTTCACAGAGCTTGGAGCTGGTACATATCTTGGACACAAAACCACGAGCCCCTTCTGGAGAGTGGCCAAAATTCTGGAAAAATACAAAAACTTAGGAACATAGTAGGTGTTGCCTATCTGGAAAGCAAGTAGCAGTCTATTTATATATTCACCAGGATGAGTGTTGGAAAGCTTTCCACTGATGCATTCTGTTTCTCAATTCTTTGTTTCCAGAGACTCAGTAAAAACTACCTAAAATCAGGCTTTGGAAGGGCACAGCCAAGAGTAGGAGAGATTAAAGGCTTAGTCACTGTAATCTCCTCTGCCACCTACAAGATTTTGAACTGATGAGCATCTGGTGTGGAGTGGATCACCAGTTGAGGAGAGAGTCACAGGGAGAAGTTGCAGCTCTCACAAAGGTCCAGACAAGGCAGTAGAGTTTGAGAGCAGTGAGGATCACACAGAGAATAGGAAAATGATGGCAAGTGATGGAATGTCAGTGTAGGTCTGCATCAGGCTCTCCAACTGGAGTACATACTTGTTTAGGCTGGCTGAATCCCTGTTTATTCACTCTATTTTTTATACTAAATTTGGGGATTTTTTTTACCACACCTTGTAATTCTTATCAGGTGCCACCACATTTCTCCATAACATCATTTACCCTGAGGTCAGAAATATCTGATCTGGTGGTCTCCATCCTGAATTCTCACCTTTCACTCTTATCAGGAGAGGAAAGCTTGCCAGAGGCTTTATTCAGTTTATCAGGGTGAGGGGAAGTAATTTGTCTGAGGCCATATTAGAGGGCTCTGTGGGTGTGCCTGGTGATAAATGACCTCTAATAATGACCTCAGGTTTCAAAATGGAGTTTTTTAAATGGAGTGAGAAACTGATGTGACTCCATTTTTGAGAAACCAGCCTCTACCTCAGAGCAAAGCTTGTCCAAAGGGGGGAGTTACCCTTGTGGGTGGAAAACCCCAGAGTGCTCCTAGGCACATACCCACCCTGCTGAGTTGTTTGTCTGTAAATAACTGGAGAGATTTTCCATGCCAAGTGATTCTGACTCAGTTACACTAGGTTAGAACCCATAGCAATCCCCTAGCTACCACAAAAAGCATGAGACAGAGAAAATACCTGAATCGACAGGTGACCTTCCAAGTAGTTTTGTTGATTGGTAACATGATTAGGAAACTCTGAAAGTTTATCATATACACTCCTGCAACCCCTCATGGCCTAAACCAATTAGTTCAAATGTATCCACAACTTGAATTAACCAATCACCCTTACCCAACTTGTTCCTGCCAATGACTGTGCTAATCAAAGTTAAGAGTTTGACTTTTCTGTGATGTGAAATGATTGGCTGTGTGATGTTGTGATGCATACAGTATCCCCCAAAATCTATTAATCCTCACTGAACTAAGGGCCGAGACTCACTCTTTGGTACCACTGCATCTGAAATGGTTGTGAGTCCAGGCTTGAGCTTACAATAAACACTCTTGTGTGATTGCATCAGATTCAGCTCCTGGAGGTCTATTGGGATCCCGTGAATCTGACATAAAAGGAGTTGCTTAGGCTCAGGCCTAAAGCCATTCTCACACAACCCCTTTCACCTTGACAGCTCTTCTGCAGATAAACAGAAGCCATAACACATAACTCCTGTCTTCATAAACTTGATCTCTTAAGTCCAGTGTCATTTCAAGTTCTGGGTTTAAAAATACATATTCATTTTCCTTTATGTTTTCATTAAAGCACACAGAATTCTTAGAAATAGCGTGGAAGGATAACAATGTTATACTGCAAAACTTCATGAACTTTCATATTGCTTGCTGTGTGTGACTGACCAGTAGGTGAAAGGCCTTGGGGATATGTGAAAAATATATTATGAATATAATAGAAAGAACTATTGAGATTTTTTTTGTTATTGTACGTACATCCTGAGGCCAAATGAAGATGTTTACTAGAGGTCATTTATCAAGGAAGAGATAATGATCATAAAGGAATAAATTAACCTATGTATTATAAAATAAATCTAATATATATTTGATTAAAATTGAGGACATATATGGTCATGCCAAATAGTTTGCTGAATCATTTCAATTACAGTTATTTAGTTATTTTAATGTTTTTGCTTACTATGTGCATTAGAGACATTATTGACCTGCAATTCAAGAAAACTGTTAATTCTAGCACTGAATTTATCAGGTTTTGTCACTTTGATATATTACTTATTGCCATAGGATCTCTTGTTTCTCAATGTGCATATTTATAATTTTACACATTCTAGAAGTTTTTAGAAAGATAAGAGAAAATATGTATTAAAAGAGTAGCTTAAAAAGCTCTTTAAAATTAATATACCATTGCTATGGTTATTACATATCATTTTCTTTTTAAGAATGTATTAACCTGGGGCTGAGGTTGTGGCTCAAGCTGTAGCGCACTTGCCTGGCATGCATGCAGCCCGGGATCCATTCTCAGCACCACATACAAACAAAGATGTTGTGTCCTCCGAAAACTAAAAAATAAATATTAAACTTCTCTCTCTCTCTCTCTCTCAAAATATAATGTGAGTGATCTGTTTACTTTTATTTTAAAATGTATGAATTTTTTTACATGACTGGCTTTTAAAATCCAGTCATTTCTATATTTTAAATAAAAGGTGTGTTTGGGGGGGCTGGGGATGTGGCTCAAGTGGTAGCGTGCTCGCCTGGCATGCGCACGGCCCTGGGTTCGATCCTCAGCACCACGTACAAATAAAGATGTTGTGTCCGCCAAAAACTGAAAAATAAATATTAAATCAATCTCTCTCTCAAAAAAAGATGTGTTTGAGTAAAAGTATTTTAAGAAAGCCTCCACTCAATGATGTATAAAATTCCCTATTAAAGAGTATTGGCAATTTAAAAATTCTTTTTTAGTAGAAAATGTTTCCCATAAAAAGGAGCAAAGGATTTTAGCCCACCACAGTACTCTAAATCACCTTTCATATAAACCTATGGCAGGGATTCTAAGATTATATTTTAAAGCACAATGGATCTCAAACATCAAATAAAACTCTAGGCTTCATGGAACCAAAAGAAAAGATTTTACCAGCATTTTCTATTTACCACAGAGCCTTCTCTCAAAGAAGTAGGCAGTCCTATGCTAAGTATTTGATAGCATACCCTTGGTGTCAACATTTCCTATTCTTCTATAACAATCACTGGAGGTCCAGATTTCCCCTCACAGTCAGAATTCTATTTTTTCTATAGGGTATGCTCACAAAGCAAAACAAAAAGGAGTTCATGGAAAAGGACTTTTTCACTCATATTTTCCTTACTGTCTTTTTTTCTGGAAACAAACAGAAGGCATCTGTCTTCAAAATTGCTTTCACCATAGTTTACTAGAATTTTCTAATTCCAATATTGGACTGCAGGAATCTCTTTTGTGGGAGCCAGTGTTGAGGGTCTTCTGCTGCCAAACAGAGGCCTCACAAGCCATGTAGAATGTGGATGAGCCTTGTCATGTCTTGTGAGCTGCATGGCTTACACATTTGCTTTCCAAAGGAGTA
The DNA here is from genome assembly GCF_052094955.1 of Ictidomys tridecemlineatus. NCBI lineage: Eukaryota > Metazoa > Chordata > Mammalia > Rodentia > Sciuridae > Ictidomys > Ictidomys tridecemlineatus. The sequence continues at coordinate 64,435,459 of NC_135478.1, read as the reverse complement.
AACCTGATGTGATCTAAAAGGTCCTGTATTATATAAATTCTGATTTTCTTAGAAAGTGGCCATCTTTATTCAGCTCAGCTAGTTGTGGTGCTCCTAATGGTCTCTGCATTAATATTAGTGCAACACAAAAGAGCAGTGGGCCTCAACCATTATTTTCCACCTGTTTCAATCCAAATATTCTTCAGGACTACTTCAGAATTTTTGTATAAAAAGCCCACCCATCTTATATAGGTTAATATACCAGTGGATTTAAAGGCCCTATTCTTATAGCTTTATGACTCTAATTAGCTTGAATGCTTAAAATGGATTTAAGTTATAAACCATGCTGTTTTGTTGCAGTAAATGGTATTGTGTATGTGCATCAAATTACTTTATCAGTGTGAAGTAAATGTATGGATACTTAGATCAAGACAGCAGAGGCATGGGTGAGAAATTCTATACATCAAGAAAGAGCTGAAAGATCTGGGATTGTGCCTGGAGCTGGGATTGTGACTCAGTGGTAGAACACTTGCTTAGCATGTTTGTGGCACAAGGTTCCATCTAAGTACTGCATATAAATAAATGAACAAAATAAAGGCCCATCAACATCCAAATATATATATATATATATATATATATATATATATATATATATATATATATATATATATAAAAGGAAGTACTTAAGCACTTTCTCAGAATTAGTCTATGAAGTTTTAAGAAAATAAAAACAAAATGAAATGTTTTACCCCTTTTAGAAAAGCTATTATCTTCAATAAAGTGCCTCTTATAATTTTTTTCTTTTTTATTTTCCTGTGAGAAAATTGTAACATGTTAAAATTCAGTTGTATGTTCTCAGCCAAAAGAATGATTTAATGTCAGAGTTTTTCTTCCTATGCACAAATCACCGTCCTTACTGTCATTATAGGAGAAATTAATAAACACAGAAAGTTTGGTTATTATCACAAAGTTTATGTAAACATGTCTCTAAATTCTATTTATATAATCAATTGTGATTTGCTACCAATGCAGATGTTACCATTTGGAACACATGAAAAGGTAATGAATTGATGGCTATTTCATTTTCAAGAGAAACATTTCCTATAAGGGTGTCTGTAATTTTTTAAGAGGATAAAACAAGAACAGTAAAGACTTATCAATTTCTGATCCATGCAAAAATAACTGAGAAAGAAGGGTTATATCTATTAGAACAGGTGCACAAGTGTATAAACCACTTTTTAAAAAATCATATTAAAAATAGACACAAAGAACTACAGATCAAATTAAGTCAAACTCAGCTACTCCAGGCAATAAAACTACAGGTGATATCACTATATCAATACTTGATAAATACTGCTACTTGTTATCTGATCATATCATTCACTGAAACATTACCAAGGAGAGTCAGAGCCAGTATAAATACTTCTGGAACCATTTAGAGCACACTGTTCTTTAAGACCTCAGAGTAAATGTTAGCTAGAGCCTACAGACATACTAAAATTATTTATTATCACAAGGGTGAACTAATATATACTGCTTTACAACTCTTCTGGCAGGCCAGAGAACAGGCTGAATTTATTACCTACAACACATAAGGCTCACAAAGAGCTCTGTATTATTGATAAGAGTGCATTATTTTGTGCCATAATAATGCTGATAAATTATGAAAAAAACATTTTTTTCCGATTTATAACACTGTTTTATACATTATGTTGTGGCCAGCAAAGTACACATTATTACAGACAGCTGTTGACATGATTCAATAAAGCCCCACAGGCTTTCACTGATAATCCTAAATCACAACTACTTTTCCAAATAAAAAGCCACTTCTATCTCTCACAATATTTAGAGGAGGTTTGCAGAAATGTCAGTGGTTCATAAGGAAGAAACTTGGGCAGAAGCCCCAAGAAACCAGTGTACTTTTCTAAGTTTAGTGGGGAGGAGAGGGAGTCTTGTATATTAAAGAATAAGCCCTCTGTAGAGAATGGAGTTTCTCATGTGAAGATTAGTAAGTCTAATTTTGGAAAGAGTTTTCGTCAGAGTTTGCTAGTATTTTATTTGGTTTCTTATCTTTCTCTTCTTGTGTCAGATGGTGAAGTGCCTAATTTTAAAACCACATTTTGAGATGAACGTCCTTAAAGAAGTTTAGAGATTTTTCCATTAACTTAGAATTCCTCCAGTTTTCAATTTTGCAAGTCATAGTAACATTAAAATAGGCAGACTGCATAACCAAATGTTATTCAGATGTATTCAAATAAATTTAATAATTTCTTTTTTTATCCCATGTAAAAAGGAATGATTTAATTATAATGAATAAAAAATAAATTGAGAGGGATTGGTTCTTTTCATAAAGAAACATTTTTTTAGAACTCCATGAATACAATTTTGAGCTGAAAAGATGTTAGAGTTCAGCAAATTAACTACGTCATTTTACAAATTAAAAATCAGTTCATGTGGTGCCTGCTCTAGTCTATGTCTCTAAGAGAACTACAATTACAGTGCAGGCTTGTTTCTTTCTAATTCAGTCTATTATTCCAAATACCTTTTTTGGAGTTTAAAGTGCTAATTTATATATACTATTTTTACCTTCTTAATACTCTTTGGATATAGATATCTCTTTGTTGCAGATCACAAAAAAGCATTGCAACAAAGAGATATCTATATCCAAAGAACACAAAAAGGCATTGCAACAAAGAGATATCTATATCCCCTCCTCTCCTCCTCCTTCCCTCCTCTTCCTCCCCAACTCCTTCTCCCCAACTCCTCCTCCTCCTCCTCAGGTACCAGGCAGGTGCTAGCTGGGATGAGAAGGTTACACAGAGTACCTTTGGCATGATTTTATGTATACATGGGAAAACAATTACTGGCCAAAAAAGAACATGAACTAGATAACATAAAGCCTACAAAAAGTAGTTAAATATTAGATTAGTGCAGAAAAATATCTCACATACTTTGAAATCATTTCTTTCGCAGGAGGCACGTTGCCTGTGCTATCGGAGTCTCTCACCAAAGTGAGAGTCTCAACTTCTGCTGTGAAATGAGTGTCTCTGGTTGCCCTCTGGGCCTTCTGCAAACAGCAGCAGTGCCCAGAGTAAAGAGTTCAGTGAACACCCAGACAGGTACTCCTCCTGGTGTGGACACTGTTAAACCTCCACACAGTCACACTTCCAAGAACAGAGAGAGGAGCAGAAAGGCTATTTACACAGCCCTGCCTTCAATTCACTGCAGGAGACAGAAGACAGGCCACTGGAAACTAGCTACCTCACAGGACTTAGCATTTGTGCCTAATTTATTTTGTAAAACAAGTGAGGGACAAGCTAAAGAAATATGGGTGGTCCCCTTCTGCCCACCCCCCCCCCCGCCTTGCCCCAGCAGGTCTCCAGCACGCATGCCTGCACCCAAAAACTGAAGTCAGGTGTGAGCGCAGCTCAGCAACAACACAGCCGGCCCCAGGCTCCTCGTGCCCACCGCAGCCCCACCCCCAGCTCCCTGGCCCACCTAGGCCCGACCCCTGGTTCCCAAGATCCGGCCCCACTAAGGCTGGGCTCCTGGCTCCCTGCCGCCTCTGCAGATCAGCCCTGGGCTCTCTGCCTACACCGAGGCCCTGCCCCAGGCCCCTCCCCCTCCGCGATCCGGCCCCCTGGTTCCCTGTCCTCAGTAAGGCCTGGCCCCAGGCTCCCTGCGCCACCGCGGCCTGGCCAGCTCGCCCAGAACGATGCCGCCCTGCCCGCTGCAGCTCCTTCCCATCAGCCCCCAGCGAGTGGTGCCCCTTGCCCCCTGCCCCAGCGCTGACATGGACCAGCCGCCTGCCAGGCCGGGGCTTCCCTCCTCCTCTTCTCCACCTCCTCCTCCTAGAGGCTCAGCCCGTGGGCTTGGACACTCTGCTTCACCTCCACACATCTCCATCACTTCCCCTTACCCACCCTGCCCTGCAGTCGCAAAGCCTTTCCCTCAAACAATGCACCTTCTCGGAGTCACCTGCCCAGCTTAGCCGCGCTGCCCTCAGAGAGCCTGAGCCTCTGGGCAGCAGGCACTCGCTCCTCCAGTGGGGGCCGCTCCGAGCCCTGTCTACCCGCCGCGCCTCCTGGGCGCTCATTTCTGGCCCGCACCTGGCTGAAGCCTCTGCCCGCCTCCTGCTCTGGGACTCGTCTCCCGAGTGCTCTCACAAGGAGCTGGAGTCCTCCTTTCTGTCCCGGGGACTCCGTGTCTCCCCAGCAGCATCCCGCCCTCCCCACTCCCAAACCCAACTCCCCAGGTCCGGGGCTTCTGGGATGCAACTACCGTTTTCCTCACACTCGGGCAGTGGTGCCCGCACCCAATAACAGCCCTCTCGGGTTGCAAGGCTCCTCTGAGCTCCGCGCAGCAAGGGCAGTCATGGTTGGGAGTGGGGACCCGACGCCCGCCCCCTCCCCTGTCCCGCCTGACTCCCAGCTGGGGAAGGCGCGGTTACCGGCTCCAGTCAGTCCCACTGTCAAGTGCTGGCTGCCATGGGCGCTGACCTTCCTGGCCAGAGCTGTAGCTGAGGCTGTGGCAGCCATGTTCCCCTATTAACAACTGCTGCCTGGCTGTTAATTTCAATGGAGATCCTCCCCCAACACCCTTTTTTCCTCCTCCAACTCCTCCCGCTCCTCCTCCAACTCCTCCCGCTCCTGCTCCAACTCCTCCTCCTCCTCCTCCAACTCCTCCTGCTCCTGCTCCAACTCCTCCTCCTCCTCCTCCAACTCCTCCCGCTCCTGCTCCAACTCCTCCTTCTCCTCCCTCTCCTCCTCCCCTCCCCTTCTCTTCCCTCTCCCCCTCCTCCTCCCCCTCCTCCTCTCCTGCTTTCCTCCTCTCCTGCTTTCCTCCTCCCCAACTCCTTCTCCCCAACTCCTACTTCTCCTCCTCCTCCTTCCCTCCTCTCCTCCTCCTTCCCTCCTCTCCTTCTCCTCCTCCAAACTCCTCCTCCTCTTTAAGTCCTCCTTCCCTCCTCTTCCTCCCCAACTCCTCCTCCTCTTCCTTCCCTCCTCTCCTTCTCCTCCTTCTCCTCCTCCCCAACTCCTTCTTCTCCCCTCCTCCTCCTTCTCTCCAACTCCTCCTTCCCAACTACTCCTGCTCCTCCTCCATCAATGGTGGACTGAGAAGAAAAAAAATACATGTGTAAGGAGTAGGAAGTGGAGAGGTGGGGCAAATACCCCTGGGCCATTGAAGTTTTTCAGTACCTCTTCACCAAATTAAAAGTAATAATAATTTTTAAAAAGCTCATAAGAAGAAAAAGAACTTCTGAAACCATCAACAGTTTTTCTTGTTCTTTAGTCTCTACCTTAGAACCTAAAAGATTTTATGTTGCTATTTTCTACCAAATCCAATTAGGGTTCTGCAGGCTTGTGGGGGAAAGGCATTTTCAAATTTTTAAAAATCTTTCTGGATGATTTGCACTTATTATTTTATTAATTATGATTTCTTTCTAGTCTATCCTAAACACGATTTTAATATTGTCAATTTTCCTTATGTGTCTCAACAAATATTTTTTTCCTCCATTAACAGCATTAGTATTAATTCAAAGAATTCTTTTTGTTTCTTTGTTTTTTAAAAATTATATTTCCCATGAACTGAAAGCATCTGCTGTTAATACTCTAACCTGAGAACAAAATAACTTAAGAAAAAAAAGACTTTTGTAAAGAAACTCAAATAGAAACTATGTAATTCAATAATAGTTTGAATCTACCTATAGTTGGAAACTAATCTTTATCTTAGCTACAATGTCCATCATTTGAATACAGTGAACATTGGCTCTTTCTCCCTCACCTGCCCAAGCCATTCCCATGCTGATGCTGTCTTCCCCACTTGGGCCTGACATTTCCCTCTCACTTCAGGCTTCCAGGCCCAAGAATTCCTAGAAGAGAAGCTGGTTTGGTGTCAAGGTCTGCTCAGTCTTTTTCTTGACCTGGTGTGGGTGCAGAAGTTTTCCTCCTTCCTGCCCCTCTCCATATGTCTGCAAACAAAAGGAGCTATATGAATGCCAACAGGAATTTTTGAGTGGCCTTACTGTGCTAAGCGTGGCAAAAATTGGTGGTGGCACAACTCTAGTGGCCCTTGTTCCCTGGGCAATGGAGAGTGTAACACCTTCATACTGACAGAAGGAGATGGGGAAAGACAGGTTGTGCTCTGGGCCAGGCTGGGCTCAGGTGGGTTCCAGTGTGTGTTTTAGCTTCCCTGAAGTGAGCCAGACCTCTTTCTAATGTTAAAAGTGGTGGGAGGTGGGCACCAGTGTTTGAGCCCAAGGCCTTAATAGACCCAGGGATCCTGGAAGCTCAGGACAGGGTTATTCACATAATAGTAGCTCTACATTAGATGGCAGTAGAGGGGCTGTGGGTTACCTGAGAAGGCCAGGATCATGACCACTTTTTAGGTTACAGGGTTGGGTGGGGTAGGGGCAGGAAACTGGATGTTATGGTGCCCAAAAAAGTATGTGTGGTAGGAGGGCTTAACATGATCTTCAATTATGTAAATGCACTTTAAACTTTCATTAGGATATTATCTCACCCCAAGATGGAGAAATATATATATATATATATATATATATATATATATATATATATATATATATATATGGAAATGGATATATACTCCTGGTATATATATTTGGGATATACATATGAGATACCTTCATAACCATATTTAATGTGGTACTATTTACAACAAGATATGGTATCAACATAGCTGCATTTCCAAAGACAAATGTAGGGGGAAAAAAGTGTCATATACACACAATAGACCTATATTATGTGATAAGGAAGAATGAAACATTTGCAGAACAATTGATGTAATTAGATATTAATGTGTCACATAAAATTAGTTACGAAAATATTTGTAACATACAAATTCTCTCCCTTGTGGAAACTAAAGGAAGGGCAATGAGAAGAAGAAAAAGACAGATTATTTGTAAAATATATTGGGATGAGAGAGAGAAGGGGGGGACATCAAAAGAGGTGTATTCAATCAAAGCCTGATATGTGCAAGTATGCAAATAAACTAATCAAACTCATTAAATCTAGATTTGATGTAATTGAAGCATTAATGTAGAAATATAAATAAAATGAAAGTTCAGTAACTTTAAGGAAAAAATTATGTGCAAGTTGTGAAACTAAAACTGGTACAAACAACAATACTTGAATATTTAAATAGCAATGATACTAATGAGAGCGATGCCTGTAATCCCAGAATTTTGGGAGGCTGAGGCAGGAGGATCATAATTCAAATCCAGCCTCAGCCACTTAAAAAGGTTCTAAGAAAATTAGAGAGATTCTGTAAAAAAATTAATTAATTAATTATTTAATTAATTAAAGGGCTAGGGATGTGGCTCAGTGCCCATAGGTTTTATCCATGGTGCAAAATAAATAAATAAATAGATTAAATAAAATAAGTAAACTGCTTATCCACAGAAAAACATGGATGAATCAAAACACTATTATGAAAAAAAATGTAGACATCAAAGTGTATATCATGAGAGACTGGGATTTTGCCTCAGTGGTAGAGTGATCACCTAGCACATGTGAGGCACTGGGTTAAAACCTCAGTGCCACATATAAATGAAATAAAGAATTCTGTTTGGGGCTGGGGATGTGGCTCAAGCGGTAGCACGCTCGCCTGGCATGCGTGCTTCCCGGGTTCGATCCTCAGCACCACATACCAACAAAGATGTTGTGTCCGCCGAGAACTAAAAAATAAATATTAAAAATTCTCTCTCTCTCTCCTCTCTCACTCTCTCTTAGAAAAAAACAGAATTGTGTTCATCTACAATTAGAAAATAAATATTTATTAAATAAATATTTTAAAAATTGTTTATCATGATTTTTTTAGTCTAAAATGTTTTATTAGTGATTACTATGTTGATCAAAATCAAAGCAAAGCTGCATATGGTCAAGGCAGTTGAAAATTGTACTAGATTTTTTTTTATTAGTGAATATGACTTTCATTGCAAGGGTGTTGAATCCTGCAGAAGAGGAACAGTTAGTGGTTTGATTTGGTCCCAGGTAAATGTTGGGATGAGCCCCTGGTATATGTTGTAGCTAGTGGATCCATGGTTTCTTTGCAGAGTCCTGTGGTAAATAGATGCCTTGGAGGAGCTGGAATTCCCTGTGGAGATTGAGTTTAGGCTAAAATATGACAAGCTTAGTGAGTTGAAACTGAAGTTATTTTCTCCCAATAACCTGAGACCACAACTCAGTTTTTATAACCTCTATAGAAGAGGTCAGTAGGCCTACCTATCATCACTTTATTGGTGAGTTTTTTATTCTCTCATTCAGAATTGTTCCATCAGTTACAGGTTGACTTGCAGGTAAGATGTGAAAGCAGTGTGAATAAAAGTGAAAACCTCTGCATAGATAAAGAAAAATGCCATCTCATTGACAAGCTGAATGCTGCTTAAAAGAGCGTGAAGGGACTGTCATTCTGGAGAATGGCAGGATAGAGAAAGTGCTTTTCATTATTCCCCAGGCTTACAAATGCTTACAGAGAAGTGAGGAATTGGAGGAATTCATGGAGAAATAACCTTCCCTGGTACAAGGATTAAGTGAGAAAATATCCAAATATCAAAGATGTGGTGATGGAGATGTTAAACATACCGACATTCATTAGAGGTCAGGAAAGTCACATTACAAGGAGTTTTTTTCAAACCTTCAAAAAAGACAAGTGCTATGCACTGATGGTCTTGTGGGTTCTCTCTCATCCAGCGAGAAAGTCCATAGAACAGTGTAGAAGAGACTGGCTATGAAGTGGCTAATCAAGACCTCAAAAGACCAAGCAGGAAGCAGGTATGATTTCATTTTGCAGTTACTATGTGTATATACTCAGGCAGTAGCTAAGCAGATTAAGGGCAGCCACAGATACAATTTCTGGCCAACTTTCCATGCAGTAACAAATTGAGCAGTACGCCATGGAGCAAGAGCACGGACTGCAACACACAGCCTCATTCCCAGGGCTGTGCCTATGGGTAAGTGGTTTGCCACTCACACACCTAGCATGGGGGAGTTGTCTGCCACTCAGACACCCTTAACATATGCCATGTACGCAGTACTCCAGATGGTCTCTAAGACATCACTGTGGCCTTATGTCTACTAAGGTTTCTTGAGGTGCCAGGCTGTGCCCATACTTCTGTTCTCTTTCAGATGAGATCATTGTGGTCAGGTGATACAGAAATGCATCAACCTCATAAACAGGAGTTTTGCTACTTCACATGGGGACACATAATTGATGCTTAAAGTCTCCTTTGACTTACATTCTTTATCAGAGAGCATTGAGTTATCACTTTCTGACAGTAAAATCTCATTGATCTGGCAGTAACATAAATATGGTGTACTAAAGAATTAAACATTTTCATTCAAAAATAAATTTAATTAATTCAAGACAGTATTTTGTAATTATTAGTTGTATTAAATGTATAAATTGTAATTACTGGTATATGTTTTCTCTGTGACAGAACAGCTAGTCCAATGACCTTATGGGCCTTCTTTGCCTCAGGAATATCCAAGTTGTGTGCAGCTCTGACTTGAGAACATGTTCAGCAGGAGGAAATCTCCTGTCTGTTCTTGAAGTCTATGGGGTATTTTTGCTATAGCCTCATTAGAAGTTTATCTTAATAATCTAGCAAAAATGTACTCACATTCTGGACTGTTTCTATGTGTGTTGCTCTTTACTTCCTCACAAAATATTTTAGAAAATCTTTTATAAAAATATTTATCCTTGAGGAGTTTATTGAGTAAAAACCATATGGTGATGTAATATTTTTTTTTTTACAAATTCAGGGACATTTTGAGAGAGAAATCCCCACATAGATGCATAGAATAAAACACTATAATATGGAACAACATACTAATATCAGGATGGTTAATTTGATGAACTGGGAACAAACCAGTGCCATCTGAGCTATGTTAGGGCCTAATATGAATGGCAAAAATATAAATATTTTGTAAATAATAGGCTATTAATTTTGAATGAATGATTTATAATTTATTTTCTCTGTATATTACAATTATAAGATGCATAATTTCATAAGTAGTTTTAGTAATCAATGACAAAATTGTTTTTCTAGAGTTGTTTTCCCAATGGTCACAACTCCTAAGTTAAAGCAACACTTTTCCCTAAGAATATGTGATTCAAGAAAAGGGGGGCACCAGATGTCATTTAAAATGCAGTTTAATATTTCTTAGGGGTCAGTCATTACTCTTTTAATATAATAGTGGATAATATTAAGACATAATAATATGTTCATTCATTGGTGGTGGATTTTTTTTAATACATGATTACTGCAGGGAGATATCTCTGCTCAAAGGAAAGTGGGGAACATCCACATCACTTTGCCTCATTTCACTGTCTCAACACCTGACATCTCTCACTGTTAGTGAATGGTCTCTGAAAGTTTCTCTTACATGCTCATGATGCTATTCACAGAATTGATATGTTTAGGCCTAAATGGTGTCTCCTATTAGGGAATGAGTACATGGTGGTTATTATCATGATGAAATGAAACAGCAGTTGTGAGTGCCTGCATGACAAGTGGCACAGTCATGGCAGAGGAGTGTATTTGAATTGGTAAGTTGAATGCATTTTTAAGAGGGGAGACTTGAGAGAGCAACCCTTTAACTGGCATTTAAACATCAAGGGCTGTGGACATCATAAAGATCTGCAGTTGAGGGCAATCAGGGCATCAGCTATAAACGTGATGGATCATCCGGAAGTAAAGTTACTGCCACAGAGCTTTCCAGAAAGGTGTTTATTTGATGGAAAATACATTTGCCCCAATGGTGAAAAGGGCATTTAAAATTCATTCTCAACCATACCAAAAAAAAAAACAAAAAACTTTTCCATGGTGACACACTTACTTCTGTCCCCACATATTGGGATGTTAGTTCTGCCGAATCTCCATGCTACTGTTTATATAAACATGGATAAGAATACCTCAGAGGACCCCTCACAGAGATGATGAGTTTGATATGAATTTCCTCAGTATCACAATGCAGTCTGGAGTGTTGATCCTGGGAAGATAATGTCAACTTTTATTTGACTTGAAGCCTGGCACTGCAATTGGGTATTTAATTCTTCAGTCTTTCCCAAGGTATCTTATGCCCCTCACTATCAGATTACCTTGAGGCAATTAAATATCTCATTAAAGGCTTCTGAGGTTCTGTCTCATAGATATTATATTATCAACCACTGACTCTATTAAATTCAATGACCAGTGCTGAAAATATTAAATATATATTAGTTACAAAATACATAATACAAAGTATATGCAAATAGAATGTGCTTTTATAAAAATATCCAGAATATGCTTAACCTCAGCAAGAATAGTTATTAAAAACTATTTTCTTATTTGGTTCTCCTGGAGATCATACAAAATCATATCAATTATAATCCCTTATCATGATGTAAAAATTGAGTTTCAGAAGTTACCCCTTCTGGGCACACAATTCTTGGGTGCAAGGGCCATTACAAAATTTACTTTACAATGAAGATACATTATAAATTGCAGCCCCATTTAAAGATTTTGGGCCAGTGAGCCCCATTTAAAGATTTTGGGCCAGTGAGCTTTGTAAACACAAGGATCTAAAGAGTAGTTTAAGCAGGGGAGTAATATGATTAGATTTGTGCTCTTAAAACATTACTCTAGTGATAATATGAGCCACTCAACATTTTTTTAGAGAATTAGGCTTGCTTCAAAACTTCTTATGAGGGAGGGGTGAGACTGTTATTCCAAAGATAAGCTAACAGATTCCAAAATACAAGTTCTAACAAATTAGAAAATGAAAGGGAAATTTTATTATATGCAGTAAAAATAATAGTTTTAATTGGTGCAGGAGTAACCTATCACACAATAAAACTTTATGACACATAGGACTCTCTGAGACACCCAACTCCATTCTGTCACTTAGGGGTCTTTCACATATGATTTTTCTTTCATTAATTTATTGAAATAACAAAGGTTTCTTGTTACAGGTACTTTTTTATGTACATTAGATTCAAAGAAGAAAAAATGGACAAAAGTTTTCTGCTGTCTGAAAACTTACATTTTTATGAGATGCAGAATTTTTTTTCAATATAATAAGTTACATAAAATGTTTGGAAATAAGTGTTATTGAAGTAAAACAATAAAGTAAGAGAAATTTGGAATATCCACTCATAACATAAATCAAATGATGCTAACAAATCAAGAAAAATAATTTCAACAAAAAAATGAAAGAAACTGAAATGTCCTCTGCAGTGCAAAATTTATGAGAAATTTTATGGTGACTACAAAATTCCATTGTAACACACTGTTTGCAACTGACAGAAATGTTACTCAAAAAATCTGTGTTTATATTTATACATGCTTACAAATGTGTGTGTATTTGTATATTTGTGTGTGTGTGTGTGTGTGTGTGTGTGAGAGAGAGAGAGAGAGAGAGAGAGAGAGAGAGAGAGAGAGAGAGAGAGATTCTTAAAAGGCTTAGATAAGAAAAATTTTGAAAATATGATGTTAATGGTTAAAAATGATCTAAAATACTGTTTGATCATTATTTCCACAATGACCAATTTTAGAGCTCTATGTTATTGTTGTTGTTGGTGGTGGTGGTGGTATGTGTCTAATTTCAGCAACATCCCCTGCTTGTAACAAAGTGATCTTGAGTCATGTTCTTCCAGTACCTGTTCTAAAAACACCCCAATCTCCTAAATGTTGAAGTCTGCTGGAGCAGTGGTTTTCTAAGTGTGGTCCCAATGCTTGCAGCTTCAGACTTATATGATGGCTATAAATTCCCATGCACAAAATTATCTAGAATTGTGATGGTAGTGGTTTTCTGGTTTGCCATATTCCTCATTAGCCTAGAAGTTAAGACAGACTCTGACAAATGACACCATAGGAGTCACTGGCCTTTACCAGAATTGGAGGGGTTCTTCCAGGGAGGTGCTTGAAATACTGTGATTGGAAAAGTCCAGGTAAAACCTGGTGGATGTTCTAGAACAGAATTCATAAAAGTAGCACCTGATAGCTGTATCCACACCATTCTATTTTATTTATTTATTTATTTATTTATCTATTTATTTATTTATTTAAAGAAAATTTATATTAGAACACAGTTACCACAATGTATTTGTGGCAAGGTGCTAGATTTGAACTCCAAATAGTTCATATTATCCATAATATTTGCCCCTGGTGATTTATAGAACATCACTCTTCAATATTGCTTGCTATTAGGTAAATGTCCTGTGTCTATCCTGTCTAATCCAGTAGATTCAAGCATGTGATATTTTGTCATATAGATACTGTGACATAAAAACTGAATTTGTCAATTTGATGGATTATATGGCTAATGGCAACAACATTGGAACACATCATTCTAGGACACCATGGCAGAAAATAGAAGCATTTTCTCTAAAAACTGGAAAAAGACAGGGATGCCCTCTTTCATCACTTCTATTTAACATAATTCTTGCAACACTGGCCAGAGCAATTAGACAGATGAAAGAAATTAAAGGGATATGGATAGGTAAAGAAGAACTCAAATTAGCACTATTTGCTGACAATATAATTCTATACCTAGAAGACTCAACAAATTCCACTAGAAAACTGCTAGAACTAGTAAATGAAGTCAGTAAAGTAGCAGGATACAAAATCAATACCCATATATCAAAGGCATTTCTGTATATATCAATGAAAAATCCTCTGCAAAGGAAATAAGAAAAACTATTCATTTAGAATAGTATCAAAATTATAAAATCCTTGGGAATCAACTTAACAAGAGCTGAAAGATCTCTACAATGAAACCTACAGAACCCTGAGAAAAATAATCAAAGAAGACACTAGAATATGGAAAGATCTAATTTTTTTTCTTGAATAGGCAGAATTAATATTGTCTAAATGACCACACTACCAAAAGCACTATACAGATTCAATGCAATTTCAATCAAAATCCCAATGACATTCCTCATTGAAATAGAAAAAGCAGTCATGAAATTCATCTGGCAAAATAAAAGACCCAGGATATCTAAAGGATTTTTTAGCAAGAAGAGTGAAGTAGGTGGCATCACTATACTAGACCTTAAACTATGCTACAGATTAATAATAACAAAAAAAAAAACAGTATGGTATTGGCAACAAAATAGACTTGTAGACTAATGGTATATAATAGATAACATAGTTCTATCTTATATTTGACAAAGGACCTCAAAAATGTACATTGGAGAAAAGATATCCTCTTCAAAAAATAATGATGAAAAAATTGGGAATTTATATACAATAAAATAAACTTAAACTCCTATCTCTCACCATGCAAAAAAACTCAACTCAAATTGAATCAAGGATATAAAAATTAAACCAGAGACACTGTGTCTATTAAAAGAAAAAGTAGGCCCAAATCTATCCCATTAGTGCCTGAGTTTCTTAATAAGACTTCAGAGCACCATGATTATTTAAGCAACAATAAATAGTATGGATTTCAATTAAAAAGGTTCTTTTCAGCAAAAGAAATAATCAGTGAAGTAAATAGAGAGCGTACTAATTGGGAACAAATTCTTACCACATGCTCTTCAGATATAGAACTAATTTATAGAATATATAAAGAACTAAAAAATCTGAAAACCAAAAGAAAAAAATAACCCAATCAATGAATAAGCCAAAGAACTGAACAGACACTTCTCAGAAGATATACAATCAATTGACACACTTATAAAAATTGATCAATATTTCTAGCAATTAGATAAATGCAAATCACAACTACTCTATGATTTCATCTTACTCCAGTAATTTGAGAATAAAAACAATAATTGCTGGTGAGAATGTGGGTAAAAGGCATATTCATACAATGCTGGTGGGACTTCAAATTGGTGCAGCCAATCTGGAAAGCAGTATGGAGATTCCTTGGAAAACTTGGAATAGAAACCATTCTTGACCCAGCTATCCCACTCTTCATTCTGTACCCAAAGGAGTTAAAAACAGCATACTACAGGGACACAGTAACATCAATATTTATAGCAGCACAGTTCACAATAGCTAAACTGTGGAACCAACATAAATGCCCTTCAGTAGATGAATGTAAAAAGAATATGTGGTATATATACACAATGGAATATTATTCAGCATTAAAAGTAAGTAAAATCATAACTTTTGCAGAAAAATTGATAGAGCTAAAGAATATAATGCTAGGTAAAATTTGAAAATTCCCCCAAAACTAATGCCAAATGATTTCTCTGATTTAAGGATGCTAATTCATAACATTATTTGGGAAGGTACAGAATGGGAGAATTACATAAACTTCAGAAAGGAAAAGGAGAAAAGGGGAGAGAGGGGAAGGAAGGGGGAATAAAGGTAAAAAAGACAGTGGAATATAATTGTTATTATTACCCTATGTACATGTATGAAGGCACAAAAGATATGATTCTACTTTGTATACAACCAGAGATGTAAAAAATTGTGCTCAATACATGTAATAAATGAGGAAACTTGAGGTGATATTCTACTTTTCTAAAATTTAGAAGATGCAGAACATGAAGGGGATAATGAGAGGTGCTTGGTTCCATGTTAACTGGGTGGTAGATGAGGTAATGGGTAGGGTTGGTTGTAGAGTTTAGCTTATTGAAATAAGAATGTATGCATGCTAAGAGACTGGCACAGTATCATTCTGAGAATATGTGTCTTGCTAGTTTGAAAAAGGTGGAAAAAGAGGTTATATAGAGCACAAGGCAAGAATAAATACATGTAATATAAATTGTAATGCATTATTGTTGTCACATATAAAAATAATTTTTAAAAGAAATACATAAAAAACAGAAAATGTATATTAGGTCATTAAGTGGTGTCCTAATTTAAGCAATCACCAACATCTTATTCATACGTAAAGATTTGCTTAAAAATTTAATAATTTATTTTAAAAGAAAATTAAAACACTACTTTCAAAGATAATAACATTTGACAGAAGTAGATTTTGGTGGTTGAGTTTTTGTTTTTTTTCATTGATAATATGACTGACTTTGAACATGCAAGTGTTGTTTAGTGAAAGCACTGAGCCATTACAAGTACCTTTTGTTTGCTAAAAAAGTTATTGATAGTGAGTTGGGAATAGGTAGAAACTATGGTATTTGCAGTGAACTGGCCTTGAGGGATGGCACCCTTCCTATCTCAGGGCAGACTGTAATTCAAGAATGATGGGAGATTCAAAAAAGGGAGGTGTGTTTAGGGTAGGAATGTGCACTGGCATTCATAGTTCAACCTATAGAAGGTGTAGTATGGGTTTGCAGGTGGGGTCAAGAGAGAGCCAGTTAACGAAGGGCAATATGGAAAAGTACAGCTATAGAGGTTGGCAATTTTTAGGTAACTTGGCTGGTGTACAGAAAAGCCTACACACAGAAACACAGGCAAATCTCCTCTGCCTAATTCCCTACACAGAGGTCTGGTGTGTTTTCTGCACTGAGAGACAACACACATATACTTGCCTTGTGCTATATGTAACCTCTTTTCTCCCATTTCTGCAAACTAGCAAAACACATATTCTCTGAGTGATGCTGTTCTAGTCTCTCAGTACCCACACATGCTTATTGTAATAAGCTGAACTCTACAGCAAACCCTATCCATTACCACATCTGCCACCCAGTCAAATTGGACCCAAGGACCTCTCATTATCTGCTTTATTTTTTTCATCTTCTAAATTGTAGAAAAGTGGGCAATCAAATCAACTTCACCATGGCAACCAGGAATTTGATGGTTCTATCTATAGCACATCCCTGAAAACATGGAGTGGAAAGACTCTTTTCATTCTTTCCCCTGTCAGCTCCAAAGAGCATTATATTAGCTGTATACCTCCATCCCCTCCAAATAAAACCAAGGCCTACAAAAAGGACAGTTCCACAATCTCAACACATAGAGGGCACTAAATAGGCTTTCTGTCAAATATAATAAGGAAATGAATAAATAAATTAGAAAAACCAGTATGATGTGCTAACAGTTTATTGTTCATCACAATTACTGTCACAAGAAAACACTCTAAGATTCTGAAGTAATGGTGAAGATGGTGTTTGTATCTCTGCATAGAGTGCAGGTCCCTAACTGACATGCTCAGTGTGGCCATTGCTTTCAAATAAATACAAGGTTTGAAGTGTTCAATTTATTTTAACAGAATCAATCTCTCTCTCTCTCTCTTCTCTCTCTCTCTCTCTCTCTCTCTCTCTCTCTCTCTCTGTCATTAGTTAAGTCTAATGTGAATTGCTTTGCAACATGAGAAAATGTTAAAAGGGTAACTGTTACATTAATTCAAATTTCTGAGCATTTTTAATTTATAGATTTGCAATGCTTATCTTTTAGAACATGGTTTATCATTTAACTTTCATTAGCATTTGAATAATTTCCAATCAGTGTCTGTAACTGCAACCTGCTCTGTAATTTACAATTAGCTCTGCATGGAATAATGATCTAATATTTCAGTTATAAAATTTTTGTGAAACACTTTAGTCTTATTTTATGTATTAATTTAAATTTTAAAATATATGTTCAGTTGTTTTACTTTAAAATGCTCCAAGATGTAATTCATGAGCTCTTTACCCTGGCCTGATAGCTATGTTGATATCTAAGTCTTGTTTGCTGTTGTAAATCTTGACATGTTCTCCTGATAATGTTCTAGATCTATATTGAAAGTGATGTCTGGGTGCAGTGACCATCATCCAGTGTGTGTTAATTAATTCTGCTGTGAAAAATTGCCTGTGGGAAATCCACCTGAAATTGTCAATTCGGTTATTTTTTTACATTTTAAGGCTTATCTGAAAAAAAAAACACAAACAAACAAACAGAACTCTTGCAACTGTAGTTACTTATGCTTAAAATGTTAAAATGTGAATGAAATAATGTATTTTAACTTGATAAATGTATTAACATTTTAAAACAATAAAATTAATTATTATAATTAATTATTAATAAAATTAATTATTAATTATTATGCTCTAGGGCTGAGGATGTGGCTCAAGTGGTAATGTGCTCACCTGGCATGCACAGGGTGCTGGGTTTGATTCTCAGAACCACATAAAAATAAAATAAAGATGTTGTGTCCACCAAAAATATTAAAAAAAATATTTAAAAAAATATTTTCTCTCTCTCTAAAAAAATTTATGCTCTAATAATAATATTAGAGCATATCAAATTTTAATTATTAATGAAAGTTAAGAATAATTTTTAATTCTATAAATTTGTTTAAAAAGTGATTATTAGTTTTGAATGCTGAGTCCCCTACATTAAAACAATTATAATTTCTACAGTAAAAATTCTCAAGTCAAAGATCTGAATGGTGATATCATTGTATTGTTTTTTTTCTCTTTGTTGACAATTTATTGTTTTTTTTTTTAAAGAGAGAGTGAGAGAGGAGAGAGAGAGAGAGAGAGAGAGAGAGAGAGAGAGAGAGAGAGAGAGAGAATTTTTAGTATTTATCTCCTAGTTCTCGGCGGACACAACATCTTTTGTTGGTATGTGGTGCTGAAGATCAAACCCGGGCCGCACCCATGCCAGACAAGCACGCTACCGCCTGAGCCACATCCCCTGCCCCGACAATTTATTGTTTATTAGTGACATTATTCTTACTGACATTTTACCAGTGTGATAATTTTATATATTATACTGACTTGAATCATGAGATGTCCAGATAGCTGATTAAATGTTATTTACTGGCATATCCATGAGAGTATTTCTGGAGGAGATAAACATTTGAATCAGTAGCTTGAATGAAGCAGATTGCATTCCTTTATGTGAGTGGGTATCATCTAAACTGTTAGGGGCCTGAATGGAACAAAAATGTGGATGAGGGAGGATTCACTGGATCTCTGCTTGACTGCATGAGATAGATCTTTCTTCCCTCCACAGCACTCCTGAATCTCTGGCCTTCAGATTCAGACTGAAATCTGTAACATTTGCTCTTTACCCTTCCAACATGCCACTTTCTTTCCAAATCATTGTACAGTTTTGAAATGGTTATTGCCATGATGAATTTATCACTCTTTATGACTTGATGGCTGTCTCATGTCATTATGTGGTTAAAAGTCTAACAAAAAGAGAAAAAAAATTGAGACATATTCAGATGATTGATTAGAAGTGAGAAAACTTGGTACCTAAAAAAATGTCTTCAGTGAATCATTTGGATGTCTAAATTCCATTTCACTTCTGATCCTTCTGTTCAGAGAGTGGTAACTCTTACTTTTAGCAGGTAAATCTTGTTCCTTAGAGGACCAAATATAGCTCACACATGGCATATGAATATAAAGTCTTTTTTCCATTCAATTTAAATTGTCACTAACATGTTATAATTTATGAAGTGTCAAAAAAGAGGTAAATAATATCAAGACATATATGTGTTCATATCTATGAGGCTTGCAGGGAGGATATCCCTGTTCATTTTACAATTTTTTTGCAGTTTTGATTTCTTTATCTAGGAAAAATTCAAATAAGAAACATCCAAGTGATAGCACAAGCAGCTCAATAGAAAGTGTCTAGTCTGCTGAGAAAAATTGATCTAGTTTTGACAGACATTTTCAAGTGTCAGAATTTTAATATAAAACCTGTTTTTAGATATCTGGTTGCTTGTGTGTGGCATCTGAAAATGGAATGTATGTATTAACAAAATGATTTTTAAAAATATAAATACATTTTGTTGTTGTCATTTGCATGATAGTTTACCATTTGGAGAATTTACGAATTGAACTCAAGGACAATTTACCACTTGGTCACATCCCCTAAATTTTATTTATTTATTTATTTTAATTTTCAGAAAGGGTTATCACAAAGTTGTGTGGGGTTTTGCTAAGTTTCTAAACCTGTTGTTTTTATTATCCTCTCCCTTTTACCTCTGAATCCAGTGGTATGACAGGCATGCTCCTGCGATTTTAGCAATTTTGGGGGGCGGTGGGTAGTAGAGATTAAACTCAAAGGCACTAAATCACGGAGGCACATTCCCATCCCTATTTTGTATTTTATTTATGACACAGTTTCAATGAGTTGCATAGTGTCCTGCCATTGCTGATGCTTGCTTTGAATGTGTGATCCTCCTGTTTCAGCCTCTAAATCCACTGAGATTGCAGGCATGCACCACCATGACTACCCAGTTTAGCATATTTTTAAAACAAATATTACCTTAGAATTTTTTCCAATATAAAATTCATTTTTTTATGAATTGATCTATGCACAACCACCAAAAAGTCATGAATCTTAAGAATAGTATATAATTACATAGTAAATAGTTATTTTTAAGCTAATAAAAGAATATACTCTGAACCAAGTATATCTTCTACTTTTGTAAGACAAAGAATCATAATTCTGTCAGAAGAACCCTGGAATTTTTTGGTGCTGGTATAAATGTAAATCAAACCTCTCCTGAGAAGTCAGTGTTATTAAATATTTGCTAATAAATAAATAGTCTAATTTTCTTTAGATGTGTGTCATGAAGTTTTTTTTTTAATAGAACTTTATTTATTTATATGTAGTGCAAAAAATCAAACCCATTTCCTCACACATGCTACATGAGTGATATTCCTCTGAGACACAACCCCAGCCCCTTCATGTAATTGTTTATAAAAAGATGTAAATCTAAAATATTATTATCTGAGCGAAGATCAGTGAGTTATTTTTAACATTAATTATTAAGTTGTAGGTGGACACAAAACATTTATTTATTTATTTATTTATTTATTTATTTATTTATTTATTTATTTATTTTTGTATGGAGCTGAACATTGAACTGAGTTCCTCATACATACTAGGTGAGTGCTCTTCCTCTGAGCCACAACCCCCAACTCCAAGTATAGTTACCTTTAGCTCTCTGATTTTTGGTATAAAGAATATAAGAAATGACATAATCCAAATTTTGTCATTTTGTAGTCATAAAAAGATGAACTCAGAGAAATAACTGAATCATTTTGAGTTGCATATCACATTAGTGGAAGATTAAGTTCAAATAAAAATAAATAATAGGACCAAAAATAAGACAGCATTTTTTTCTACAATTTAAATATGTTCTCTTCCATATGATTCTAGCTGGAAGATGTGACTTTAATCAGCATTTGACCCTTTTTGTACATCTGAAAAAAGTAATATCTAATCACTATGCACACAAATAATCATTTACATTAGGATTCAATGAAAAAATTATATTTTATAAGCACTTTTACAGTGGAGTATTCATCATCCTTCTTTGATTCATTGTCATGCTTCATGGGTATCACTTTCAAAGATTTCCTTACCATGAGGTAATTTAGATACTTGTGAGGCATCAATTTCATGGGTGTCTCTGACCCCTATAAAATTATGTGCCAGATTTAGCTGGAAAGTTCTCAAAAATCAATTCCTCTAGGTAAAAATGTATTTTTATTCTACTGTTTCCTCTCATTATTTTTTTCTTATCTTTCTTGGAAGATGCTTACTTTTCTCCATAAGATAGTGCTGGTGCCACCTTCATTCACAATTTATTATTTATCCAAATAAAATGTCAGATTGTTTTAACTTTTTTATAGATTTTTTCTTCACATTTTAATACCATTTATAACTATCTGTTGAACATTTTTCAAGTTCTTCATGAACTTGAACACCAAGAAATCAAAATGAGAAACTGTGTATTAAGGACTATCTATTTTAAGATCTTGGATCTGCTGACTATGGTGTCAAAATGTGAAAAGAAGAACATCTAAAACTGCTAAGTACAGCAATGAGCAACATGAGAGGATAACAGACACTTGATGTCAAAGAAAAAAGCAGCTAAGAATCTTATGAAACTAACAAGGTAGGAGAGGCAGAAGGATCAAAAGTTAAAAGTCAGCCTCAGTAAAAGTGAGGCACTAAGCAACTCACTGAAAGCCTGTATCTAAATAAAATGCAAATGAAGGCTTGCAATGTTGTTCGAGGGTTCAGTGCCCATGAGTTCAATACCTGATACCATAATAATAATAATAATAATAATAATAACAATAATATAATATTCAAAATAAACTAATCTCCAGTAATGACCATTAATGTGTCAGTGGTGTCAAATTTTTGATCTTTGATAGACAAATAAAATTGCATGCATGCTTTGCTAAATCTGAGATAAAACAGTCATACAAAAATTATATCAGTTCTTGTAATGTATAGTATGTGTATAAAAATGCCTCATTAAATGTCAAGCATACACTCTAAGAAATGCACTCAAAGTGACTTGGCCGTTTTTGCAAATATCATACTGTGTACTGACATTTAGATTGTATACTACTACAATCCTAGGCTATATTTTGTAGCTGTTGTTGTATTCAAATTCCATCACTGACTAAAAGATCACTATGCAACACATTATTGTATGTTACAAATTTGGAGAGATCAGTGTACCAAAAAGAGAATTTTAAATTTTTTTAGTTGGCAGAGGACACAATATTATTATTATTATTATTATTATTATTATTATTATTATTATTATTATTATTATTTTATTTTAATGTGGTGCTGAGTATCAAACCTAATGCCTCTCATGTACTAAGTGAGAACCCTACCATTGAGCCATAATCCCATCCCTAAAAACAGAATCTTTAAAATATTCTTTACAATTAGACAATAAAAAATGAAAGTTTCCAGTTCTGAGGAGTAGAAAATTGCTATCCTTTCTAAAGAAAGTTCCTCTAACTATGAGATATCTGTGTCATACACACACACACAAACACACACATACAAAGTGATTATAATCTTGCTTAATACAACATAATAAGTCTTTCAAAGATAGTCAATATGTAACTATAAAACATTCAATAGTTACTATATGAAAAAATAGTTTTATTGTGAATGTGTCAGTACATGCTCATATTATCAACTGCTTGAGAAGTTATGACAAAACCAATCCCCCCCCAAAACAAATGCTGAATGTATTCTTTAATACAAGGAGACTAATTCATAGTGGTGTAGGGAAGGGCATGAGAGGGATAGACAAACTTTAGATTGGGTAGAGGGGTGGGGGAGAAGAGAGGTGGCAGAGGGTTTGCAATTATGTATGTATAAATGTGTCTAAAGTACATTTATGAAGACACAAATTGGTGTAAATATACTTTGTATACAGCAAGAGATATAAAAATGTGCCCTACATGTGTAATAAAAATTATAATGCATTCCACTCTTTCATATAAATAATAACAATAATAATAAAAGAAATTTCACAGAGATGATGAACAACTTACTGAGACTCTGACTCATATAATATTAAGACTAGAGTCTAGTTTGTAATGGAAATGCACCCTTGATTTCAGTCATAAGAACCACACAGCAAAGGGAAACATTTCTTTTCAAAGTTTCACAAAACAAAATGTTACAAAATTCATAAATTGGGCATTAAAACAATGAATAAATGAAGTAATACCATTAAAGGGTACAAAGTAACAGGTAAGATAAATTACCTGATGCATGAATAAATTTATTCAGTAAGAAAAAGACAAAGACACCAAGAGAAGAACAAGCAAGCGACTTGAATATTCTTTTTGTACAGGTGATATCTAAGAATTCAGTACTCATAAAAATTTTAGCATCTTAAAAAATTTGAAAAAGAGAAAATAAAATATAACCAAATACATAAAATTAAACAGTATTCATGAAGATGTGGAGTGAAAAGTTCTTGTGAACTACAGATGAATTATAAGTGGCTATATTTTTGTAAAAAATGTGTGCCTAGTGAAGGACATGATACTTCCCCACAAGTAGCATTAACTTATAGCTATGACTGCTGTTAAAAACCATAATAATATATAAAAGAAGAGCTGCGTGTTCCATACAGTTGAAATCTGTAAGGTGAAAGAAAATATAATGTGCACATAAGAAATATAAAAATAATAAAGTGTGAGTAAAGTGGTTTCTACTGTCAAGATACATTTTTGCCACACTACATTCAGCCTAACAAACAGTGAAAAACACCACATCAGTATTATAAAAAGGTCACATTTGGATAATACTTCACACATTGCATATACACTCTAAAGGGAAATATGTAGAATTTACTGGTAAATAAAAACTTGAATTATGACATAAAAGACCCAATTACACACATGTGTTTAGATATTACACATCATTACAAAGAAAACATTTTTCCTTGAATGTAATCTGTAACATTTTTATCAATATTTTAGCATGTAGGACTGGGGTTATGGTAGAGTGCTTACCTAGCACATGTGAGGCACTGGGTTCAATCATCACGACCACGTAAAAATAAATAAATAAAATAAAGGTATTACAATTACAACTAAGAAAAAAATCATTAACAAAGAAATTTCAGCATGCTTCTCTATTAAAAGAAAGAGACTAAAGAAAAAAATTACATGGAATGAAAAGTATATAAAAAATACCTCCAAAACCTATGCTTCAGAGAACCAAATGAACTATTAGTATTATTAAGAGACACTGATGTATATAATAAATGCATAATACAATATTAAAGTCCAAGGAGTCATAGTATGAACCAAACACAAAGATGAATCCATGTGCATGTAATTTTTTGTATTGTTAAGAGCAATAGAATGGTCTAAGCCTATTCATATCAAAAATAACACTAGAAATAAATGGATAATACAATACAATCTAAAGTTAGATGGGGTCACAGTTTCCTGAGAGTTGGTGTGCAGAATATGTAAGGTACTGGGTTCAAACTCATCACAAAGAACAGACATAATGAGAGATCAAGTTAAAAGTTGTTTCAGTTGCCTTTTTCAACAATGTGACTAACAAATTGACCATAGAAATTGTAGAGGAATAAAAGTTTATTTACAGGCTTAGGGTTTCAAAAGCCTTCGTCTATAGAAGATTGCTCCATTTCTCAGGGCTCAAGGTGAGGCAGAACATTATGGCAAAAGGGTGTGGTAGAGGGAATCAACTGATATAGTGATCACAGTAAAGAGACAGATTCATTTTTGGGTGAATATTCAAATTTAGATTCCAAAGCCCCAATTCTCACTTTCTTCAGCCACACACTATCAATTCAGGTACCACACAGTTAATTAATTCATTCAGAGATTAATTCACTGATGACGTTAAGGCTATGACCCAATCATTTGTCCTCCAAACCTTCCTGCATTGTCTCACATATGAGTTTTGGGTAACACCTCAAAGCTGGACCATAACAGAAATATAGCAAAATAGAAGGCTTCTAACCAACCTTTATCTACTGATATATTGACACACATCTACTCATGTTATGTGTGTTACTTTGACAAAGTCATAAATGAGTTCTGAGATTTAGATACATTGGACAAGTGAAAAAAATACCTATAATCAAATGAGTAGAAAAACCTAGGGTTCACGTGGGTATTTGTGCTGTTTACCAAAGTGTTACATATTTGAGAAATATTCCTAAAAATTTCAGGGCACCTTAAATAAGGGGAGATTGGGGTTAATATACAAACTGACTTTAAAATTTTCTGTGATTATTATCTTACTTTATTCATTGGTTAAAGAAGGAGTGAAATATAAGTATGAAAATGACAAAGTTGTTTTCTTCTATGACCAAGTAAGTCTTTTGATTTTTTTCACAACCTGAAGTCAGGACAGAGAAATTACATCTCAAAAGTGTCAGTTATACAAAAAAGGGATTTTCCAGGCTTTTACTAACTTCTGTTGCTGGAAGAATTACTTCTCTCTTGATTCAATTAAGGTACAAAGGGGGAAAATCAATCAATCTCCTGATAGACTCAGTAAGATTTGAGCACTTTCTGATCCCTGATCTAACCTTATTCACCCCAGTAATAATTCCAGGCCTACCAATAGGTTTTCAGAAGAAGTTTCTCCATGCACTGAATGTCTAATATTAGAAACTTCTGTTCAAGAGAGTGTATGCTAAACTTTCAATTTCTATGAGCAACAGAGACTGAGCATGGGTAAATCTTTATATATTTCAAACCATTGGATTTGCATTGTTTATAACTACTTCCAAATCAAAAATTTTCAGCAGTAGTTTTAACAAAGTTTTAGAAATTACAGATTACTGTTTCATCACAGAAAATATTTACAGGATACTCTTACTCTGGCTACTTGAAATCCTGGAATCTAACATCAGTAATTTAATGTATCAGTCGAATTAAAAATATCCTGCACCTTGTGCAATGTTGTCAGAATGCCTGTGCTAAAAATCTCAAAGATTGGGGCAGCACATTGGAGGCACTGTATTTAAGTCTCAGTACCACATAAAAATGAATAAATAAAATAAAAGTAATTTGTCTATGACTAATAAAAAATAAATAAAATGTTTAGAAGTAAAAAATAAAAATCTGAAAGATAGTAGGTACTCCAGTGCATAAAAGCATTATATAAAAAGACTCAGTTGAAAAAATATATTGGTGAGAATATTAATTGAATAAAGCTATTTTTGAAAATGGTATTAAGGTTCTTCAGAAAGTTAAAATAAAAAAGTCATAGTAATTCTGGGTATGTATCTAAAAAAAAATACTTGAGTCATTACATCATAGAGAACACTGCATGTCCATTTTCATTGTAGTATTATTTGCAGAAACTGGTAAAAAACTGAAGTACTTTTTAACTAAATGGTAGGTTGGTAATGGTGCCACATGACTGTATTTTAGAAGCTTGGGAAGGTGAGGCAGGAGAATTATGAACTTAGAGTCAGTCTTAGCAACTTACCCAAGAGACACTAAAAAATAAGTGAGACCTTGTCTCTAAATAAAATATAAAAATAGGGCTGCTGATGTAGCTCAGTGGTAGACTAGCTCTGGTTTCAACACACAGTACTATAAACAAACAAACAAATAAACCATAAATAAATAAATAAATCGAACCAATATATAGTCCCCATGCTTTATTTTCTAAGAAGCAATTTACTTGCATCCTTTCTGGCTTAGCTGGAGAGGATATGTCACATTCCTTAATAATCTGTTATCTGAAGGAGAAAGGCAGTTTCAAAATAATGTTCATAAGAGCAACCTAAGTTACCCTGAACGGGAGAATTCTGTGGCTGTGTTTAAGACCAGATTCTGAAAAATAAAAAAAAAAAAAAAAAAAACGGTAATTCCTACTAACCACAAAATCTGTAAGAATTTATGCTTATGAGTTAATTTAGAAAAGGTGAGCATGAGTCTAATTAACCTAAAGTTTTTATGGCAGTGGATACTTGAGAGTTTGATGTCATCCTAACTGTCAGTACAAAGTCAAAAACTTTACCTGGGCAGGACCCATTGGAATCTCTATTTTTATCTCCAAGAAAACTGAAATGCAAGAGAGCCATGCAAGAGAGACAACGTAAACTAGCACTATTTGCTGATGATATGATTCTATACCTAGAAGACCCAAAAAACTTTACCAAGAAACTTCTAGAACTAGAAAATGAATTCAGAAAAGTGGCAAGATATAAAATCAACACCCATAAATCAAAGGCATTCCTATATATCAGTGACAAATCCTCTGAAAAGGAAATGAGGAAAACTATCCCATTCATAATACCCTAAAAAAATAAATATTTGGGAATCAATCTAACAAAAGCAGTGAAAGATCTATACAAGGAAAACTATAGAACCTTAAAGACAGAAATAAAAGAAGACCTTAGAAGATGGAAAGATCTACCTTGCTTATGGATAGGCAGAATTAATATTATTAAAATGAACATATTACAAAAAGTACTATACAGATTCAATGCAATTCCAATCAAAATCCCAATGGCATTCCTCATAGAAATAGAAAAAGCAATCTTGAAATTCATCTGGAAAAATAAGAGACCCAGAAGAGCTAAAGCAATACTAAGAAGGAAGAGTGAAAAAGGTGGTATCACTATACCATATCTCAAACTATACTACAGAACAATAGTAACAGAAACAACATGGTACTGGCAACAAAACAGGCTGGAGGACCAATGGTACAGGATAGAGGACACAGAGACTAACCCACAAAACTACAACTACCTTACATTAGACAAACGTGCTAAAAGCATACACTAGAGAAAGAATAGCATCTTCAACAAATAGTGCTGGGAAAATTGGAAATCCATATGCAACAAATGAAATTTAATCCCTATCTCTCACCATGCACAAAAGTTAACTCAATGGATCAAGGATCTAGGAATTAAATCAGAGAATCTGCATCTAATAAAAGAAAATATAGGCCCTAATCTCCATCATGTGGGGCTAGGCCCCAATTTCCTTAATAAGACACCTATAACACAAGAATTAAAACCAAGAATCAACCAATGGTTTGAATTCAAACCAAAAGTTTTTTTTTTTCTCAGTAAGGGAAATAATATGTGAGGTGAATAGGGAGCCTACATCCTGGGAACAAATTTTCACTGCTCACACATCAGATAGAGCTCTAATCTCTAGGGTATACAAAGAAATCAAAAAGCTAAACACCAAAAAACAAATAACCCAATCAACAAATGAGCCAAGGACCTGAACAGACACTTCTCAGAAGGGGATATACAATCAATCAACAAATATAGGAAAAAATGCTCATTATTTCTAGTAGTCAGAGAAATTCAAATTAAAACTACTCTAAGATATTATCTCACTACAGTAAGAATGACAGCCATGATAAAGACAAACAACAATAAGTACTGGCAAGGATGTGGGGGAAAAAGGTACACTAATACACTGCTGGTGGGACTACAAATTTGTTTAGCCAATTTGGAAAGCAGTATGGAGATCCCTTGGAAAGCTGGGAATAAAACCACCGTTTGACCCAGCTGTTCCTCTTCTCAGATTATACCCAAAAGAATTAAAAACAACATACTGCAGGGACATAGCCACATCAATGTTTATAGAAGCACAATTCACAATAGCTAGACTGTGGAGACAACCTAGATGCCCTTGAATGGATAAATGGATTAAAAAATGTGAGATATATATATGTGTGTGTGTGTATTTATATATATATATATAATGGAATATTACTCAGCACTAAAAACTAACAAGATCATGGCATTTGCAGGGAAATGGATGACATTAGAGCAGATTATCTTAAGTAAGGTTAGCCAATCCCTCCCCCCCCAAAAAAATGCTGAATGTCTACTCTGATATAAGGTGGGTAATTCAAAATGGGGAAGAGGGGAAGAGCATGGGAAGAAGATTACCTCTACATAGGGAAGAGGGCTGGGATGGAAAGAGAGGGAGAAAGGAAATTGCATGAATGGTGGAAAGAGAACCTCATTGTTATACAAAATACATGTATAAAGATGTGAGGGGAAAAAAAGAATAGCGTTACCCTAGATTAGATAGAGAGAAATAATAGGAGGGGAGGGGAGGGGTTAGAGAGATAGGAAGGATACTAGTATGAATAAATGACCAATGTGATTCTGCAACCTGTATATTCAGAAAAATGAGAAATTATATCCCATGTGATTCAAATGTATGACATGTCAAGGTCATTGTACTTTCAAGCATAACTATTTAAAACAAATTAAAAAAATAGAAATATATAATATAAAATGTTTTGTAAGGACAGAAAATACAGATAAGAACTGAGAACTCAACTTAAAAGACCATGGAAACTATAGTCACATGTGCTTTTTATTGCCATAGTATTTTCTTTTGATATTTTGCTGTTCAGATAGTAATGCCATGAAGTTATATTACTTACAATACAGTTTAATTGGAAGCATCTAATTTTAGAAATTAGAAATTTTAGAAAATTAAAACTAATAGGTACCATTCATTGAAAAGCCAATACATGTTAAGTCCTTTTCTAAAATTTTAGAAATATGAGCTCATTTAATCCTTAAAATAATCCCCTGAAATAGGTAATGTTATTATCTTCTTTTTATTAATGATAGTGATAACAAGCAAAAGAGGATGAAAATAATCTCTTCTAATATCAATTCTAATAGTACAATGCTATTAAAATGATTAGGTCAGGGGCTGGGGATGTGGCTCAGTGGTAGAGTACTCACCTCGCACATGCAAGACCCTGGGTTTAATCTGCAGCACCACGCAAAAATAAATAAAAGTAAAATAAAGATGTTGTGTTCAACTACAAATGAAAAATACATACTTAAAAAATGAAATGATAAGGTTAGGATTTGAATCTCAGTATAGTTTGATTCCAACTCCAAAGCCCCCATTAATATAAGACAAAGATTAACTATGTTATATTAATGCATGGCTTCCTTTTCTGGTATTAAGAGTTATTTTTTATGAGAGAGAGAGAGAGAGAGAGAGAGAGAGAGAGAAATAATTTTGATATTTATTTTTTAGTTTTCGGCGGACACAACATCTTTGTTTGTATGTGGTGCTGAGAATCAAACCCAGACCAGACGCATGCCAGGTGAGTGCGCTACCACTTGAGCCATATTCCCCAGCCCTGGTATTAATAGTTCTAATCAACAACAATTTTACACATGAAATAATATCTTTTTCAAGCACGTATTTTATTTCTATTATCTTTTTTTCTTACAGATTCTGTTAGCCTGTCAAAACCCCAGAAAGCAGTACTATCACTTCAAAAATAATAAAATGCAAAAAAGTCACTGCACACAGTGTTCACTACATGTTAAAAATGCACAACTAGAAAATGAGCTCAAAAAGAGGGTATCAGAGTTTAAGCAAGAAAATACAGAATTGAATCAACAACTACACGATTTGAAGTATTATATCCTAGATCCTAGATTGAAAGAAAGGGTGGAATCCTTTCCTTTATTCCAGTAAAAATAAGAAGATTTTTTTAACTGCTGACTCATCTGTTAGCACTTTTCAAGGGAGAAAACATGAATCAACCATAAAATTCTTACAAATATGATAGCATATTATTAAATGTAATTACTCCTAAAAAACTAAGTGCATATTTTTCCCCATCATAATTTTAATGGCTCTATGGAACCCCATCTGCTAGGAATCTATTTATTTAACAAACAGAATTTGAAATTTTTATCTGTTTATATTTTTAACTTTTTATTGCAATTAATGTTTCAAAAAATATCATTTAAAAAAAGAATCCTTTACTACTCAGATACCATGGCAAGTTCTTATAATTCCATTAGTTGGGGAGGCAGATACAGGAGGATCAAAAGTTTAAAGCAAGCCTCATCAATTTAGCAAGGTCCTATGGATATTATTGAGATTTTGCTCCAAATAAAAAAATGAAAAAGGCTTTGAGATGTGGATAAGTGATTTAGCTTCTGTGGGTTCATTCCCTGGTACCAAAGATTGGGGTGAGAACAAAAGAAAAAAATAATTTCTATGTTTCTGTTTACTTTTGAAAAAAATTCAATATAGAATTAATTTTTTAAAGTTGGGAAACTTTAAAAAAAATTCAGAATTTTTAAATTGCTCTCAAGAAAGTTTGTATTCCACCAATGAGGCATTTTTCACTGCCCTGAAGCATGTTTTTATATATTTATAGTTTTTATTCTGATGCTTAGGATCAAACCCAGTGTTTTTTGTGACTAGTGTGATATGCTAGTGCTGAGCTAGGCCCTCAGCTACACATTTAACATTAACATTCATTTAAAAATGAAATAAAAACTGATTATAAATTATTTTATTCAAATTCACTCTCATTCATAAATTCAATTTGTTCAGATTTTTACATTGAAATAACATATACTTTTAAATGTTTTTTAGGTATACATGACAGTAGACTATATGTTGACATAAAGTTATTTTTGTTATGGATAATATTCCATTGTGTGTGTGCGTGTGTGTGTGTGTGTGTGTGTGTGTGTGTGTGTGTGTATAATTTTATTTATCCATTCACCTGTTGAAAGACATTACTCTTCATTATTGGATTAAATATTACGTCCTTTCTTGTTCAAAAGTTGATTTTAAGTTGTTTGTAAAATACATAATGATCAACAAGGTGAGTTGAAATTGTAACCATAAAAGAGACATAAAAAGTGTAATAACAATTATTACATTTCTAATTCCAGTTTGGGATTATAGTAATACAAATAATACATATTTTCAATATCTTTTTTTTATTTATATGTGGTGCTAAGGATCAAAGCCAGCACCTCACTCATGCTAGGCAAGTGCTCTACCACTTAGCTACAGCCCAAGCCGCAAAAGATACATATTGAAAGAAAAATTTCTGAATATGCTGTTATACTGTAAGCCAATTGTAGGTATACTTGACATATTTTATGAAGATACATCACGTTACTACTTCAGTAGTAACGTGATGTATCTTCATAAGTTTGTATATAAACAATAAGTCTTTAAAACTTATTTTACTTGAAATTATCTTTTGAACTGGGGAGGATCTATAATAGTTCAAAAAAATCAACTTAAACTTGTCAATTTACCAAATAATTTCAAAATTTCTTTTCTGTAGTATCTAAAAGATTTGCTAGTAACAGAAACTTATCAAATAACAAAATAGACTTTTATTATTGACTTTAAATTATGTATGTTTCAGACAAGATTAAAGGAGAAATTAAAAATATTAAAATAGAAAATCTTCAGAGAGCATATAATTTTTATTAGTGTACTAAATCACCATACAAAGAGCCAGAACATAAAAAGACTTTTTGTTTTCTGGAAAAAGGGAACCATATTTAACTTCAGATATATCTTAAAAGAAGATGAGACAAAGAGAAAATAATTATGACATGTTACATGAAAAAAATAAAAACCCATTAAAAGAAAAAGAAACAGAATTAACAAAGAGGATCAAGTGAGAAAGCAAGCTGGCATCTCTGTTTGTACTATAGATACAGAATTGGAGACTACAAGAATTCATTTTAATCAGGTTAATGAACCTTCAGTAAGTTTCAAATTTTTACTTTATTTCATCTGCATTATTTATAAAATCCTTTTAACTTACTTTATGTGGCCATGTTTCACTTAATGATGGCAATGTGGTCTGAAGAATGTGATTTTGGGGAATTTCACCAACATGCAATTATCATGTGTGTATACTTCTACACACTTCAGACATCTCCCAGAATGCTGGGAAATACATACTTACAGGACCTCTATTTATATGCAGTCTACTGTTTCCCAATGCTTTGGTATGTGGGGTGTGAACTACTATTTTCATTTTAAACACAATGTTATCTGATTCTAAAATTAAATTATGACATTTATGACAAAACTATTTGCAGCAAATCTTAGCTTCTGTTAAATGTTCAGCAGTTGTTTCCTGAATGAAGAAGTTTAATTTAATCACTGTCATAAATACCAATTTAGAAGTTTTTTTTTTAAGAGAGAGTGAGAGAGAGAGGGTGATAGAGAGAGAGAGAATTTTTTTAATATTTATTTATTTTTTCTTAGTTCTCGGCGGACAAAACATCTTTGTTTGTATGTGGTGCTGAGGATCGAACCCAGGCTGCACGCATGCCAGGTGAGCACGCTACCGCTTGAGCCACATCCCCAGCCCCCAATTTAGAAGTTTTTAAGACACAGACTAAATAGCTATGCAACTAGTTAAAACATTTTTTGTAAAGTGTTTCACAATTACATTTCTGCCTGTATTAAAGAAATGTTTTTACTCACCCAAATTTATCTGACATATGTGCAGTTGAATTGTAAGACATGTACTGAGAAGAATAAATCTACCTTTTAGAGTTATTTTTTAACGTTGAATTTCTCACTCTTAAATTAAGCTTTTAGACTGCTATCACCTGCTGATATACAGTCAAAACCTTGCTGAAATTAATTTGTAGATTTTAGCAGAGAAAAATAAAACCTACAGACAATATTCATGAGACCAGAATGCCAGAATGTACAATATGAAATTTCAGTAATATATCTTTTAAACAAAAATAGATAGACATGTGCGAAAGAAAATGTTTCCTGAATTATTTTTTTCTGTTTTCAAATGAGTGTGTGTGTGTGTGTGTGTGTGTGTGTGTGTGTGTGTAACATAGTTAAACAGTAACTCTATTAATCATGGGAAAGTAAAGAGTTTTTTAAATCCATATATTTATAACCATAATGTACATATTTTGGAGGTGAGGGTGGCATTTTTTGTCCCATTGAATTAAGTAGTGTTCTTAATTCAACTCTATTTCTCTGCAGCAGTCCCATGATGACTTTCAGAGAAGCCTTATAAAGAGAAAAGACTTAATATTTTTCACAAGAATAGATGATTTTTCTATAATCTCAAAACTCTTGCTTCTAATAGTAGATTTATTTTGGGGAAGTGACTTCACTTTCTTGTTGTGTTAATATGTATTATTACTTCCACTTTTAAGAAAGAAGGAAAAGAGAGGCCAGCAAATACCAGGTTTTGTATATAATTTTCTAACTTTTGAGAATAGAAACAAACACTTTCCTCCAAGTAATCTCCTACTTGAGTACAAAACAACTTTGGAAACAATGGCATACCATAATATGTTCTTAAAAATAAGTTACTGGTAAATATTTGTTCCTAATACATAAGATCTGTTTATTTCCCTTATTTTATATTGACTCATGTTTCAAACTTCACTGAGATGAAACAAATGCTACTGAGTAGAAATCTTAGGATTTTCTGAGTAGAGCCTTACACATTTTGCCTCATTTGTCATTTGTGTTTTGAAACACAGGCCTTCTTTGGTGGATTTCCATTCACAGGACAGAAATAACTGGCTTTGTGGATGAGCACTAAAAGCAGAAGCAAAAGACTCAGAAAATCATGTCCCTTACCTATGTTTTTAGCCTGTGCTCCTTTTCAGAATTGTGATACATTGTTCATTGATATACATTATGTGTTTAATGCTGTTCCTACATTTATCATTTATCAATAGATGAATTCTCATTCCTGGCTACAAAATGATAAAAAAAAAACAGAATATGGTAGGAATATTTTTGGGAAAAGACCTTGGGGAACTTTTGTATGTCTCAGTAGATGTAGAGCTAAGGCTTTTACTATGGGCTGGTTGAATTCATGAGGTGTCAGATTGCAAATTTATTCTTCTTCAAGTTAAATGTTCTTTTATTTACCACTGAAACCATTCCAAGAGATAGGTACATAATAAAATATTTGGAATTTTTCACTGTTTAAAGTGTAGATCATATGATCCTACAAGTGGATCAACATGAAAAATAGTGAATTATTATTATTTTATTTATTCTTTTAGGTATACATTATAGTAGAGCTGTTTTGGCATATCACATATACATAGCATATAACTTCTTCTATTAAAGATCCCATTCCTGTGGTCAAAAATTTAGTAAGAGTTTTGCTGGTCCTGTATTCACCTTTGAACATAGGAATGTGATGTTAGATTTATTCTACTGTCTTTCCTCTCCCCTCCCAGCCCTATATTCCCTTTTGTCTAATTCAACAAACTTCTATTCTTTCCTCTCCCACCCTTGTGTGTGTTAGCATACACATATTAAGGAAAATATTCAGACTTCATAGTTGGAGGACTTGATTATTTCACTTGGCATGAGAGTCTCCAGTTGACATAATTTGATTCTTCATGGCTGAGTCTATGATACATATATGACACATTTTCTTTATCCATTCATCTATTGAAAGGCACCTAGATTGGTTCCACAGCTTAGCTTTTGTGAATGGCTTTATAAATATTTATGTGGCTGTGTCACTATAGTTTCATTTGATTATACAAGGAGGAGCAGAATAACTGGGTCAAATGGTTATTCCATCCCAAGTTTTCTGAGAAATCTCTATACTGCTTTCCTGAGTGATTGCTTGGTGCAATGTATGAGTGAATCATTTCCCCACATTCTCACAGTTATTGTTACTTGCATTCTTTATATTTATTATTCTACCTGAAGTGACATGGAATCTCAGTGTAGTTTTAATTTGCACTTTTTTTAGTTGCTAAAGATGTTGAACTTTTTTCATATACTGGTTAATTATTTGCACATCTTTTTCTTTGGGTTATTTGGTGTTTTTTAAATTTTTTGTGGGGTGTCTTTTTGTGCATGTGTTAATTTTTTGAGTTGTTTATATATTCTGGAAATTAAAAAATGCTATATCTGAGGTGTCAATGACAAAGATTTTCTCCCATTTTGTAGGCTGTCTACTCACATTCTTGATGGTTTCCTTTGATATAAAGATAGCACCCCATTTATTGATTTTTATTTTACTTCTTGTGCTTTAAGAGTCTTTTTGAGGAATTCAGTTCCTACACTGACAAGATGGAGCACTGGACATGTTTTGTCTTGTAATAGGCCTAGGGTCTCTTGCCTAATGTCAGGAATCCTGACTGTGAAGGAAGAGCATCATGGGGCTAGTCCTCCTTTTCCTTCCTTCTGCCTGCTCCTCTCTCTCTATCATCCTTCCCTCCATCCATCACTTTTATCCTCCCTTTCTCCCTTGCACAATAATAAGAACACTAGGTAGGATATATGTACTCTGAAAACATATAAGTGAACAGTATAGTAATTTAAAGTATAAGTACAGAATTATTCTGCAAATATTTAGAAGTTGTTTATCTTAAACAATTAAAATTTTATATCCACTGTAGATCAGCACCCCATTTTACCTTAACCACATTTGTTTGCAAACAGCATGCTACTCTCTGTTTTCATTTTTTTTTGCCATTAGGGATTGAACCCAAAGCACTTAGCCACTGAGCCACATCCCCAGAGTTTTATGTATTTATTTAATTTTAATTTAGAGACAGGGTCTCACTCAGTTGCTTAGGGTCTGGCTAACTTGATGAGGCTGGCTTTCAACTTGTGATCATCCCACCTCAGCTTCTCAAACCATTAGGATTCAAGGTGTGTCTCACTGTATCCAGCTTGTTTACTGGTTTTTCATAGGGATTTTTTTGTGTTTTAGACTTTATATATATTCTTTGCAGGTGAATCTTTTTCCTATTTATGCAATACTGTGCTGTGCAGAAGCTTTTGGTTTAATGAAATTATACTTATCTGTTTCTGTCTCCTGTCCTTTTACTATCCTAGCCAAAGAACCATATTGTAAAACAATGTTGTAAAGTGTTTCTTCTGTGTTTTCTTTTTATATTTTGCTCACAAATTTATGCTTCTTTTTCTTTTTTTTCTATTTTAGATTGAAAAATAGTAACTTCATCAGCTTGTATGGTATAGCATGATATTTTAATACATGTAGCACTGTTTAGTGATCAAATCAGAGTAAAGATTATATTTGTCAACTTAGTAGGATGGGAAGAGATTGGTAAATGGGACCCCAGTATTTTCTTCTGGGAAATTTACAGTTTCATGTCTTACTGTTACATTTTTTCCTCTTTGAGTTGATGTTTTGATATGGTATAAAATAATGTTTGGTTTTCTTTCTTCCCCATGTGGTTATTGAGTGTCCTCAGAACCACGTGTTAAAGAGACTAACTATCCTTTATCCACTCTGTATTGTTGGCCCCCTTCTCAAAGATGAGTATGCAGTGAATGTCTGGGTTTATCCTTGTTCTCTTTTCTGTGCATTGGTCTCTATGTTGCCTTCTATTTCAGTATAACAGTATTTTAAGTCTTATATTTTGTAATTTGTTTGATTCTATCTTTTTTGCAATTGTTACAATTAGCTACACATAACAGTATAATACATTGGCACAGCATACATAAATGGAGTATAACTCCATATTTTTCTTGTTGTACATGATGTAGAAGTACACCAGTCATGTAATTGTATAAGCATGCAAGGTAATAATATCTAATCCATTTAATTATCTTTCAATACCTCAGACATCTTTTCCTCCCTTCACTTCCCTCTCTCTAATCCAAAGTGTATTTATTCTTCCCTAGTGCCTTACATTGTGAATTAATATCTGCACTTCAGATAAAATATTCAACCTTTGGAACTTAGCTATTGGTTTATTTAGCTTAGCATGGTATTCTCAAGTTCCATCCATTTTCCAGCAAGTGATATAATTTTATTCTTTTTAGGGTTGCATAAAATTCCACACACACACACACACACACACACACACACACACACACACTTATTTTATTTATCCATTTTATTTGTCCATTCATCTGTTGAAGGTTACCTAGGTTGGTTCCATACTTTAGCTATTGTGAATTGACCTACTCTAAATTGATGTGGCCACCAGCAATGTATCCTTCTCTCCCACATCTTCATAAATACTATTATTGCTTGTATTTATGATAATTGCCATTATAACTGCAGTGAATCGAAATAGCTTTGATTTGTATTTCTCTAATTGCTAAAGATGATGGTCTTTTTATACGTTTGTTGATCAATTATATTTATTCTTCTGTGAAGTGTCTGTTTCTTTATTGATGCATATGTCTCTCTTTTTTGGCATTAAAGTTTGTTGAGTTGTTTATATGTTTTGGAGAATATTGATTTATTTGATGTGTGTATGTTAAAGTTTTATTTTCCCATTCTGTAGCCTCTCTCTTTATATTATAGATTGTTTCCTTTGTGGAGAATAAGCTTATTAGTTTGAATTCATCCTATTTATTGATTCCTAATTTTACTGTTTGTGTTTTAGGAACCTTGTTCAAGAAATCAGGTCCTGGGACTCACACATGCCAGACCAGCATTCTACCACTGAACCACTACTCCTGCCTCAGAAACATTATTCTTAAGAGTGAGAAATTTAAAGAATTCCCTCTAAAATTAAAAAAAAGAAAAAGATTGCCCTTTTTTGCCACTTCTATTCAAAATAATCCTTGAAACTCTATCCAAAACAATAAGAAAAAGAATTAAAGATAAGTGAATAGAAAAAGAGGATCCCAAAACTTTCAATATTTGCTAATGACATACTACTATATTTAGAAAATTGAAAAGAAAATTCACCTGAAAACTTTCTTGACTAATAAACAAAATCAGCAAAATAGCAAAATATAAAATAAACACCCATAAACCAAAAGCATTTCTATATTTAAGCAATGAATCGACTGGGGGGGGGGCCATTAGGAAAACCACCCCATTAACAATGGCTCCAAAAAAGAAAAAAAAAAAAGAATAAAATAAACTACTTGGGAATCAATCTAAAAAAGAGGTAAAATACCTCTACAACGAAAACTATGCCGGTGCCACCAGGGGTGCTGGAGGAGCTGGGATGTTCGCCTTCGCAGCTGAGTCCATTCCCTTCCCACCGCCGCCCCCAGTGTACTGGGGCCACTGCTCCCAGCCCAACGTGCCAAGCTTTGGCAAGAGCTTGCCACTTTCGCCTATCCACAAGGACATGCAGGATCATATCAAGGCAGAGCTCAACTGCATGGCAGCCTCCAAGTGCTGCAAGCACAAGCTGGAGTTCATCGCACCTGGAGGAGAAAGGGAAGAGCTCAACAGCCAGAACACCAAGCAGGCATCTACCGCAGAGCCTGCTGTGCGAGCAGGTGGCACAGCTCAAGCAGAAAGCTCTCAGCCACGTCAACAGAAGCGGCCAGCACCAGGTGCCCGTTTACTGAGCCCAAGCACAGGGCGCATGTGCGGGGGCGGGGGCGCCCAGCAGTTGGAGAGGGTGCGGTTCCCAGAGATATGCCAAGGTGCCAAGAACTTGGAGAGGGCGCCCAGGACTTGACAAGGTGGATCCACTGCTCCTTGGGGGGAGGGGGACAGCACATTATCCATCTCCTCGCGCTGCCTTTGTCCCCCCTTGAGCTGCCCCTGTTCCCTGCACTTCTGCCCCATATTGTACAGACTCTTGCCCTGGCCTGTCCCTTGCCCCATCCACCCTTTTGTACACACCACTGGGGAAGGGGGCTCTGTAGGGAGCAGCCTCCAGCCTGCTTTTTTAAAACTTTTTTTTTTGCCTTTGGAAGAGAGAAGAACACAGTGTTCCGTTCTGCCCCATTTATGTCTCTACTTGGTAACACAGGGTTGTGCGCGCGCGTGTGTGTGTGTGTGTGTGTGTGTGTGTGTGTGTGTGTGTTTATTGTGTTGGTTTTTTAAAGAAATGGGAAGAAGAAGAAGAACAAAAACTACTCAGCCTTTTCCTTGCTCTCACTACCCCTTCTGTCCTCTTGACATCCGTTTCCCCTGCCCTTTTGTTTTGTTTTGGTTTTGATTTTGTTTTGCTACAAGTCCACATTCCTGTTTGTAATCCTCTGTTTACCCGGTTTTGTTTTCAGTAAAGTCTCCATACTCCATAAAAGAAGAAGAATGTTTCCCTTGCATTTACCATTCACAGCTTTTATAATGTTAAGATATGTTTCTAGTATACATAGTTTTCTAGTGTTTTGAACATATATTTAGTCAAAAGCTTTTTCTGCATTTATTGAGATAATTTTTTGATTCTTTTCTTTACATTTATTTATGTAAAAAAATATTTATTGATTTCCATGTGTTGAATAAACCCTGCATCCCTGGGACAAAGCCCACTGATGGTGATGTACTATCTTTTTAATATGATTTTGTATGCTGTTTGCCATAATTTTATTGAGAATTATTACATCTCTGTTTACCAGGAATACTGCTTTGAAATGTTCTTTCCTTGATGTGTCTTTGTCTAGGTTTTGCATCAGGTTGATATTAGTTTCATAGAATGAGATTAGAAGGTTTTGCTATTTTCTATTTCATAAAATAATTTTAGAAGAATTGGTGTTCATAATTTTTTCAACTTTGTGTAGAACTGGGCTGAGAATTTCTCTGATAAGGGTTTTTTTTAATTGTTAGGTTAGTGATAAACCCTTCCTTGGGAGAATTAATGTAGTACACTCAAGACTTCATACTTTAGAGGAGAAATACCTACCTTAACATTAGCCTGCTTTGACAAATGTTAGTCCTCAAATAACAATATTTTTTAAGACATTTTTTGTTTTCTCCAGGAGAGAACTTACACCTCCAAGACTCCTTTCTTTAAATATGTGTGTGTGTGTGTGTGTGTGTGTGTGTGTGTGTGTTATCTAGTATTTTATGGTCACTTGGGAAAACTGCATTAAATAACACAGACATGAATTCAATTTGAGTATTTTACTCTAGCTTTTTAGCCCACATCTTAAATTTTTTATCCATACAACACTTAAAGTAGCTATAATTTCTATCAGGGTCTCTACATGGAAGTATGAAATGATGGACAAAATATTTTAACACTCTAACTCTCCAATATTATAAAACTTATTGCTATTGGAATGTAATGTCATTCATACTCTTGACATAATGCTTCTTAAATAAATGCAAAAACCTTTGAAATAAATATAACACAAGAGGATCAGTCAAGGGAAGTGACAGAGCCCCCATGAGAGCAGGATGAACATTATGAAATACTTCTGGATTAAAAGCTAAGTTCCATGAAAAGTGAAATCAGCAATTTTCATGTGTGTGTATTGGGATAATTACTACACTAAGATATTTAGGTTTTTGTAGAGTAGGAGAATATAAGATACTATTACACTGTTAAGAAATAGGTAAATAAGAGAAGCTCTATCATAAATATCATGCTGAATTTAGCCAGAAACCCAAATGTGAAGTCTAGAGATGTTTTGTAGAAAGCAACTAAGTTAAGCAAATAGATCATCAGTTCTCTTTCTGCTGAGGACAGTGCAGAAGGTAATAGTTTACACATATATTTTTAATGAATTCAATAAAATTTTTCATTTCAAGGGAAACTAATAAACCAGGCTGTGGTAGAAGCAACTGTCAAGTTCAACTTGTTAATCTGTCTTTGATTCAGTAATAACAGAAAGTCTTCTTAGGTAAATGGCTACACTTTGAATAATGCTGCAATATTCATTAACTCTGGCACCTCTAAAGAATAGTCACTCAGAGCCTGAAAGACTCATGGGTACAAAGAAGTAGATACCCCCAAGCTTTAAGTCTTCTTCAAGAAAAATTTCCTTTTTTCCCAAGCTTTGGATATCCTAACATCAATGTGTGGATTCATATATTCATGGCAAAGCTGTACTCTGATGACAAATTACCTTTCTCTTTTAAAATTACAAAAAATTCTGTAGAAATGCTTACTTTACAAGAACACCCCAATTCTGTTGTCATTCATTGAATGAATTTAAATTGTCTTTGAAAAACATTTTTTTTTCTTTAAAGTTTTCAGTGAGCAAAATCATCC
Source organism: Ictidomys tridecemlineatus (assembly GCF_052094955.1). NCBI lineage: Eukaryota > Metazoa > Chordata > Mammalia > Rodentia > Sciuridae > Ictidomys > Ictidomys tridecemlineatus. The sequence goes on along the minus strand of NC_135478.1, from coordinate 64,393,664 downwards.
TTTGATATTTGGGTAAAAAAAATCAGTGAAAATTCCTTTGAAAATTTGAATACTTCTCAGGAAAAGATAAAATAACTTTCTCTAAATTATTATAAACTGCTCTTATTACAGAAAAGTCAGTAATGTAATGGAAAATAATTTGGTTTTTATTGTTATTTTTTTTTGGTTCTGTTTTTAGAAAAACAATGTTAGGCCTCTCACTAGACCACAGATATGTATGGCTTGTTGTATAAGAAAATAAATTTTTAAAAAACTTGAACTAATGTTTTATGTGAGTATGTATGCTCTTAAAATATATTTTTCATATTTTTCAATTGGAAACAATTCAGAGTAATGACAACCAATATAAATGTATATCTCTCCCATAGAGCTTTATTTTCCAAATGAGTAGTTTGTGAGAAGTAAATATGGAGAGTGAACTGAGGCATATTCTCTTAGAAAGAAATCAAGGAAGGGATGGAGAGTGAGAGATAAGAAGGAAATAACATAAAAATGAGGAAGGAGGAAATAAATGAAGAGAGAATGGAAGGAAAACATTTGAATAATGGTTTTTCTCATCTGGGAATGAAGACAAGTTAAAGCACCTTCTTCCTGAGGGAGACAGTTTTTCTCACAATTACCTCTTTCTATTGTAGTCCATCTTCTCATTCTCTCACCCTCATCATATTGAATATTTAGCAGATATACATTTTCATTATGAACCAATCTGTGCTTGAAGATAATTTCTTTAGCTACTATATAGTTCATCTTAGCCATGACCAGGTAGTTTAAGAACTGTAAAAAAAAAAGAAGTGTAGATACCAATCATGCAGAATTTTCTCTTTCCCATTCTAGGAAACAAAATGAGAACCTCTTTTCTGTTAACCTTGGCTGGGAAATGTAAAAAAGGTCCTGACTGGCCCTGGTCATGTACAACTCTACTAAATATACTTGTGAGCATAATGGAACTTAACCTGGACAGAAATGACTCACAGACCCTGTTATCTGTTTCTGGTAGGTTAGTGTTAGTAACTACCATAGCTAATAAATGCAAGGTCAACTTGGGAAGGGTTAAGTTATAAAAAAAAAATAAGAATATAGAACTCTCAGTATCACCAAATGCCTAGTATTTATCTGGTCCATAAAACTGTGTTTCTCAGTAATATCACCAACAATTTATCTGCCCCTTAATGTGTATAAGCACACCTCTTTACTTAGACTATCTACATTTACTTCAACCAGAGATTAGTTGGGTAAGAAGAAGAAAGTATGAAAATGGTAAAAATTAAAATTGTGAAAATGGATTTTCTTGACTTTTTTGTAGGAAAACACCAGCAACACTTCACAGAAAAAATATACAAAAAAAAAGAAAGAAAAGAAAGAAAAACAAGGTTGTTGGAAATTATTTATTCTCAGTAACAATTTTATTCTTGAGGGCCAGTCCTAGGCCGGGCATGTATGAGGCTAGGAAAACCACCAAGCCTTCTTTGATTGTTTTAATTAACAGACTTCATTTTAAGGTGAAGGAGAGTGAAGAGAAATGTTAGGATTTCCTTAGATAATTTAATTTTTAAAAGGAAAAAAACAATTGCATCTTTCTGAATTCAGAAAACTGATCTACCAAGTGGAATGTTTGGAACATGTACCTCTGCTCCCAAATGCTTTTTAAATGTTTTATCACAGGCATGAATCTAAGCAGATTATGTCATGCCACATATTAGAGAATATATAAAATAAAGAGATAAGTAAGACTGACAAACTCATTGTCAGAGAAGTTCATAAAGCTGGATAAGCAGTATTTCAAACAGAGCTATAGTAGACATAATACTGTCACTTAAGGTAAAATATATGATGTGTTAGAAGAGTTAAATTTTATTTACCAAACTGAAGACATTTTTATATAGAATATTAATAAAAATTTTATAATAAAAACTATAAAATTAAGTATTTTTTTAAGAATTCTCAACTTGCCCTTGTGGGTATTTTCGTTGGTGGATGGAATATGTTCTTGTATTTTATTTAAACTCTCTTTGCTTCTGCCTTACAAATGAAGTGTAAGTGTATGTTGAAGTGGCCAAACAGGGATTTCAGGAGAACTCAATTTTCAATCCTATTAGAGAATTCAGCTACTGGTGTTCCAGGAAAAAAAAATAGAAAACCAGCACAGATTTTGAGAAACTGCCTTCAAAAACACATAAAGCTGACCATAAATAAATCATTTTGACACAGAACTTTTAAATCCACAATTTGAAAAGTATTTCCTAAACCTGTGGGAAATTAATAAATAGTGTTAGTATGTTGACCTTAACAATATAAATTAAATGTTAATCTGAGTTTAAAAGTATCTACTAAAGAGACAGAATTGCATGAGACCTTACTTAGTTGAAATGATGTTAAAATTTTTGTAGAGCTAATTACAAAGGGTTGTGGCTGTATAATAAAGCTAAGAACAGAAGACAACCTTCTACAGTAGATCTAGGAACACAGCACTTACTTATTCTCTGTGCCAATTATATACAGAATTGTAATGCCAGAAGGTTTTCCAGATACGGTGACATTCAAGATGAGACCTGAGGGATAAGTATGGAATGTCAAGGAACCATTCCAAGTAGGGAGACATGATTGTTGCAAAAGTAATTTTTTATTATTTGCTAGCCATTCATTCAACAAGTACGTACTGAATAACAGCCATTTTGCTCCAGGTGCCCCCTAGCAGGGGAGGCCCGGAAGGGTGGCTGATGTCTGCTTGTGCCCTAGGGTTCCCTGCTTGCTCTCAGGAAGACATGCTTGTGACTGTGGCAGAGAGGGAGTTTCTGATTGCCTTGGCGAGCCAGCCAGCCAAGCAATTTCCCCGCCTAAACAGGAGAGAATGGAGTCAGCGAGGGCTGCCACCAGTGCAGGAACACGGGCAAAGCCGACGCCAGTGCTGGGCCATAGTGTGCCCCTGGTGACCATGCCCAAGTGGCCGCTGGCACTGCCCCTGGCACACAAGGCACACAGGCCAGGGCCCCTTGGACCGGGAGCTGCCAGCATTTGGCGGCTCAGCAAGGGAACCATGGTTAAGCAATAAGTTACATTTTTTATATTATGGCAGACACAGGAAACTAATAAGACTAAATAAATTTCTTTCATGTTTAATTGCATATCAGGACTATTTCTCTAAGGGCCTGGACTAGAACAACCGATAAAGATTTTGTCAGCTCGAAAAAATTCTAAGTTCATAAAATTACATTTTTCTTTTTGGTTTCAAATATTTACATTTTTTATAAAATAAAAAGTTGACATTTTCCCATAAAAAGAAAAAAATGTGTATTTTACATAAAACATTTTTCATTGGTGGTCGTTGCCATTTACATTTAAAAATAATCTCAGTTGATACAGAGTTTACTTTTTTTAAAATTTCAAATATATTGCTACAAGTAACAGAATATATGTTAACAGCTTAATGGAAGTTATCCAGCAGCACATGACAAGGACTCACATTATGGACTGGAAGGTTGTGACCTTATAAGGCAGTGACAAAATATGACAAAACTTTTTTTTTCTGTTTTTCCTCATAAGGCAGATCAGATATGATTGAAGTTGTAAACTAAGATGTAATAATACATAGCCTTGAGTTGAAGTGTTTCTCAAAAATCATAAGTTGAAATCATAAACCTGAGTTCTTCAAAGTATGGTTGCTTTTAGAGATAATATGCTTAAAGAGGTAACTGAATTAAGTGTTTGGGCTGTAGCTCAGTGGCAGAGCACTTGCCTAGCACATGTGAGGCACTGGGTTCAATCTTTAGCACCCCATTAAAAGAAATAAATAAAAGTTCTGAAACATTTTTTAAAGAGGTAGCTAAGTTAAAATGTGATCATTATGATGAGCCCTAATTCAATATGGCCAGTGTCCTTATAAGAAGAGCACTTTAGAACACAGACATGCATAGAAGGAAGACCATAGGAGGACAGCAGAAATGGCTATCTACAAGCCCAGGAAAAAAAAAAAAACCTCAGATGAAATAAAACCTGGTGACACCTTAATCCTGGAATTCTAAGTTCCATACTTAAGAAAATGATATTATATTGTACATTAATACTCTTGCCTCTATTAGTAAAATTTTATAAAGAAAGACAATAACATGTAGATAACCATATGCTGAGAGAGAAGGGACGGATACTTTATGTTGAGAAAGCCCTTCTCCAAGGGCAGCAAAGGTTGGCCTTGGGTCTTTCTGGGACCTCCAACTCAGCAGCCCACACCTGCCTAGCTCCTTATCTTGGCAGGCAGGCACCACCTCAGGAAGCTGTTCTCATCCTACAGGTTGCTCAAGAGGGGTGAATCTCAGATGCAAACTTCTCCAGTCTCCCTGAACTTGGTGTGGGTCCCTGGTCACTCCCAGGTCCTGAAGCATCACAAAGTTAGTGCATGTTCCTTAAGCCCTGGAGCAGAGCGTGAGTCCTTGGAAGGGCAGGAGAGACTGGACCTGGCTGCTGGAGGGTTCCGACTGGAAGCCTGCGCTGGAACCAGGCTGTGAGGTGGCCAGGCCTGGTAGGGGAGAAATTACTTGCCACTCGACCCTGCTTTGCATATTCACAAGGCTGAGCACCACCTCCTGCTCCTGAAAGCAGCTGAGAGAAATTACATTATTCATAATAAGCATTCCCCTCCCAGGAAGGCCTACATGGTTGTGCATGAGGAAGCATGGCCCCTGGATGATTATGCATGAGGATGTGTTGCCCCACCCAGAAAGGCCTAGATGATTATTCATAAGCCTGAGGGAGGTGGTTTGGGCTGGCAAAGGCCTCTGGAGCCCAGGTGAGAGGGAGGCATCTACCCTCTGAGGTGAGCATCATCCAGAGCCCAGGTCTCTGGAAAAAGGGTGTTTGGGTATTGTTAGGCCAAAGCTCTTCATTTTAACAGTTTTTCCACTCTTAATTGAGACTTTAATTTTAAAGTTTTCTTTGGGGTCCAAAATTTTCTGAGGATAAGTGGAAATGACAGGCTGAGGATGGGGCAAAAGGGAAGCTATAGGTTACACTCTGGCTTTCCAGGAGAAAAAGTTCCACACATTACAAGAAGGATATGGAGAAGGAAATAGAAATGCAGTGTGACATCCACATCCCACTATCTAGAAGCTTTAAGATTCATTTTTGAGAAGCTGCAGGAATGGGCCTGGGTTAGGACTCAGCAGCCATAATCAGCTGTGAGGCAGCCAGGGGCTTTGCACTGGGAGGAGGCACCTGTGGAGCTTTATGAGTTTTCCTTGGCAGACCAAGAGATGAGCCACCAGTGTCACCCTAAGATGACCTGCCTCAGGAGCCCAGGTAAGAGGGCTTCACTTTATGGAGGATTTGACTTTTTATCTCTGTAGACTTCAGTCTTCCAAACAGGCCAGATTAGCCAGTGTGGTGGAACTCAAGATCGTCCAATCACCAAAATGTGGCAGGTGTGCAGAGCACACTGGCTGTGCTCACCTGGTGAAAACTTAGGAAAAGCTTTGTTGTTGTACCTAAAGGGTTTTTAAATCTCATTAGAAAGAGAATCCACTCTTTCTCCTGTTGACTCTGAATCCTTCAGCTTCTAATCCTGCAGGATGCCTAGCACATGGCAGTTGCCTAGTGAATGTTGAATGAGTAATTGAAGAAGCATGAAAAAGATCTTTCAAGAACAAAGAGCAGGAAAAAAATCCAGCTACAATAGTGGAAACCATCTACTCTGAATGAGCATGGAGTACCAGAATTATTAGGGCCAAATGGAGTTTGTTAAACTAGTGAGTAATAATTTATTGAAACAAGCTCTGTGACAAGTCTAAGTCACAGAGTAAACTTTGGCAAACAAGTTTCCCTTGCTGAGCTTCACTTTCCTTTTTCTTTGTAGCTTTATGTTTTACTTACAAATCCATGATTTTTTTGGTACTGGGGATTGAATTCAGGGGCAGTCAACCACTGAATCACATCATGAGCCCTATTTTTGAATTTTTTTTATTTAAAAAGAGGGTCTCACTTAGTTGCTTAGTGCCTTGCTTTGCTAAAGCTGGCTTTGAACTCATGATCATTCTGTTAATCTCTCAAGCTGCAGGGATTACAGGTGTGTGCCATCATGCCAAGATCAATTTTGAATTAATATTTGTACATGCTGTGAGTTACAGGATGAGGTCAGTTTCTTTCCTCCTTCCTTATTTCTTTCCCCACTTCATTTATGCCTGGGATGTCTTCTTGTTCTAACACTATTTCATGAAAGGACTTTCTTTTCTTCACTAAGTTTACTTTTCCCTTTAAAATTGAGGAGTCAAATTAATATTAGAGGAAATCTCTCTTTCTTTCTGGCCCTATAAATCTTTCCAACCCATTTCTTCTTACATGCACTCCCTTTGAGCAAAGTTATCTTTCATATGATGTGTATGTTAAGATGGTAATCTAGTTGAAATTCAAATTTCATGTGTTGGATATTGTTCAGTTGATGGGGTTTTTCCTTTAAAACTATGAGGAAAATGTGTAAAAATACTTAGTATAAAAAAAGAAGAAATTGTTAGTGTATCAAGTATGACTTTTTTGGAAAAACCTAAAAAAAACTGAGTTTTGCTTCACTTGGGAAAAAATGTGGCTTAGGTCTCAGTTAACAAAACAACAGCTGGTCAATCTTTGCTTTGGACTCACACAGAGAAGCCATAAAATATTAATTGTGCCATCATTTAAAATAGAATATTTGAGATTTAAGTCTAGAGGTAAGTCTGGAGTCATTTTTTTTTCCCAAAGGAACACAGAAATATTGACTGTCAATATGATGATTAATGCTTGTCACGGAGACAATATATCAAACAAGAATGAATGATATGGATACCCTGTGAAATTTCAGATGTTTGTGGATCCAGAATGCAAAAAAATTCTTAATCAAAAGACATTTGAAAGAGCTGAAATTTTTAAATTCCAGAGTTGGGAAATCTTTTTTCAGTTTTTAGGTAATGAATTAGAACAAGGTGATACAATGCACATAGAATTATTCTCTGAGAATGTGTGACTCTAGGGTCACACTTCCTGGGGCTATAAGCTTGTGAGATTTCAAAATTAAGCAGGGCTTGTAGTTTAGTAAGAGACCTCCACAAAACCTTTTCTCAAAGGGAGAAGCAACAGTAGTAACAGAATATAAGAGGTTGAAAGGGGCATGGTTATTTTGAGAAAATTATTTGGGCATTTTTCTTGAAGCAGGCTAATTCTAAAATGATAGGAAAAAAACCCAACCTGTTTAGACACAAGCAAATAAGGAAGCCCAACACCTAGGGAGATACTGGTCACTGCATCATATTAAATGAAGTGAAAGCAAAAGAGGACCATTACTTTGGGGAGTCAGTCAAGAAAAATTCCTACATTGTGAATCAAAATTTTTGTATTTTTAAGTCTCACTTCTGTCACTAAATAATCTGACTATCCCTGTGTTACTCAAATATTTTTCTGGATCTAGATTTTCTCACCTAGAAAATTAAATATTTGGACTAGATGACTAGATGACATTAAAAATCCTTCCTACTGCTAAAATTTTGTGAGCTTTCCCTAGACTATAAATTCTTTCTATAGTGTTTCTCCATAGATTCTGCAAATATTTATTGAATCCCTATTTTTTCCTGCACAGTGACACAAAGGGTCACATGTTATATGTTTTTATTTATGTGAACTCTTTACAGTAGTCAAATTTATAGAGATGAAGGTTGATTAGAAGTTGCTAAGGGCTGAGAGTAGAAGATATTGAGAGTGATAAATAATGGGCCAGACATTTCTTTTAGGAGTGATAAATATTCTGAAATGATTGTGGTAGTGGTTGAATGGTAAATAATGAAGAATGAAAATATATATATTACATAACTTTGCCCTTATTTCGCCTCACAGAATTTTGTCAATAAATAAAGGTAGCTGTGATAGAGTAAATTTTGTAATGAGCACATAATTTGGACTTTATTGTTTGATATGGGAATCAGGAAATCACTTTATTTGAGAAAGTTATACTAAGCCATCTCCAGGATATGAGTAGCAACTGGGAATGCAAGAGTAAAATCAGATGAAGGAAATATTGCCAAAGCCAGAAAGTCAGAGGTAATATAGTAACTTAGTGTAATTAAACAAGATAAGGATAGCTGGTATATAAAAGTGTAAGGGTAAATGTTTAGAAGTCAGCCTAGGGAAATATGAGCAAATCTTGAAGTCATAGTTTGAAATTTATATTTTATTTTGAGGGCAATGGGGGTCACTTCATTTTGGGAACTAATACATTCTCATGTATGCTGCTTAAAAGAAAAACTCTGGCTCCAATATAAAGAATAGAATGGAGAAGAGCAAGGCTAGCAACAGGAAGATCTTTTTGCAGTAGTTCAGGCAAAAGAAAAGTCTGTTCTTCTCTAAAATAGAAATGACATCAACATGGATAAAGTGAGAAGTGGATACATTTGGGAAATATTAAGGTGATTGGACAGGGAAGAAATGAAGGGATTAGAGTTGAGTCATATATTTAAGGCTTGAGGGATTTGATATCTAAAGGTATTTTTCACTTAGCTACAGAAAAGATGTAGATTTTTAGGAAAAAATAATTTACATTTGGTTGTGCTGAATACATCAATTGTAATTGACTAATGGACTGATAGAGGTACTGGTTAGCAAATGGCAAAACAACCTGGGCTGGTAATTTACATATAAAATTGTTAAAATAGGAAGTATACTTAAACATGAGAGTATATTTGTTCATACATAAAATGTGTTTACAATTAAAAAGAAAACTCCTACACAGACGTGGAGGAACACCAAAATCACAGGGGAAAAATGGGCAGGGAATAGATTCTGCACTGGATAGTGAGAAAGAACAATTGGGAGATTAGAGGAAAATTGGGAGATTGAACACTAATTGTTTAAAGCAAACATGATTTGTTACACAAAATGAAATGTGTATCAGAGAGTCTACAAGTGCTTTACAAATAATGACAATTCAATCCTTGAAATAACATTTTGGAAATAGTTTTGTTATATCTTTTTTGTAAATTAGAAAACTGAGAAAGACAACTTGCTTGTGGTCATACATGAGTACATTATGAACTGAGATGTGACTTTAGGCAGTCCAGCTCCATCACAGTACAAGTGCTTAACTGCTATGATATGCTACTTTTCCTGATAAATAGATGCTCACATAAGAGCCATGGAAAGTTGGATCAATTGTCTCCATTTTACAAAAAGGGCACTTATCCTAGAGAAATTCAGTAATTTAGCAAGAATCTTATAACTGCTAGGTATTTGAGTCAGAATTTAAACCCATAACTCCAAAGCCTCTTTTTACTAGATTGTACTGCTTGTTATTTCTCTCAATATAGACACATTTTTGTGTGTAAAATTTAATTTTACTCATAAATAATAATTCTAAATTATTAAATGTATAGTAAAAGAGCCTAAATTGAATCTTTTCTCAAAATCAAGTGTTCTCAATAACTCAAAGTTTTCAGGAATAATATAAATTTAATCCAGGCTATCTGTACACTCTAAAAACACAGGTGTAATAGTGCAATGTGTTCTAATTGGTTGATGCTATTTTCAGGGCTAATTATACTAGACATGCCACCATAATATTTCATGATCATAGAGAAATAAAAAAGAAACCCACTGGTACAGAAAGTTATTCAAAAACCCTTATTCCTCTTATATTGTCTATAAAACTAATAACTACCCCAGTGGATTGTCATGGTTTAATGGGCTAAAACTAGATCTGAAACTTTTATTGCTATTACCCCTTGCTCTTCATTTTAATTCACAAAATTTAAGGGTGTCAACAGATATGTTGAGTCAGATTTAATAGTTCAATGCTGAAGTCAAAGAGATAACTTGGAAGTTTTAAAAACTACCTAGATTTCAGCCTCATAAAAATATTGTAATAGTGTCTCCTGGTGCTGCTCTGAAGAAGCAATTAGAAAGAAATTAAGTTCAACTACCCGTGGGAGGGTGGGGAGAAAGGTGGATACAATACCTTTATTTATTTTTATGTCGAATTTAAGATAAAAATGCAGTGTCTTACACATGTGAGTTGAGTGCCTACCCCTGAGCCAGAAACCCCAGCCCTCTGCCCTCATTTATTGACAAATATTTTCTAATATCTTGAATCAATGATTAATGCAATAAGTAATGGCCTATCCAAAACATTTTTTTCTTCAAATGGGTTACTTTACAAATATTGTATTCAGAATCAAATAAAACATTGAAAAAAGCCTCAGTGTAAATTAAATTAAGACCTTTGAAAAGAAAAGGGCAGTTTTACTTTAGTGTGTTTCAGTGTATGTAAAGCAAAAAGCATAAAAACTAGATGTTTTAAACATTAACTTTTTAAAAATTTTTGGTATACTATACACAAAAACCATACCTCACATATTCTCATTTGTACAATTTAGTGTAACCAAGGACCTTAACTATGTTCTGTAACTGTCACTACTTTATGCTAACAAACATTTTTTAATCACCTCTGAAAGAAAATTTACCCATTAAAATCCCAATTTTTCCACCTTCTTGACCCAGGTAACATCTATTTTATGTTTTATTTTTTCTATTTGAATGAATTTGACTGGTATGGTTACTTCCTCTTTGGAATTATTTAATATTTCTACAATGGTTTTAGGCTTTCTTAATATTACATAATGTTTACAAGGTTTACTTCCATTGTATAATGCATAAGAATTTTATTATTTTATAAAAGATAGAATAGTATTTCCTGATAGCCCACATTTTTTTTATAAATTTATGCATCTAAATATTTTGGGGTACCAAAAGATTTAAACCAAAAGAAATATGCCACTAAGCCACACCCAAGCCATTTTATTTTTTATTTAAAGACAGGGTCTCATTAAGACACTGAGATTCCAAAAATACTAATTTGTAATTTGTCTAAAAATTTTCATATGTATGGTCGAATAAACACTCAGATTAATTAATATACATATTTATTTTTAACAGTAACATTACAATCACAGAATTAGTAACTAAGCCTGAACTCATGTTTAAACAAACTTAATTTTAAATAAAATGATGTACCTCTATGAAAAGACATGCACATGATTACAAAAAAATTCAATTTCAAGGATATTGATGCATATATATATGTATTCTGTCTTCATAATATTATGTATACTGCCAAACCTAATTTAAAATATTCCTAAATATATACCTCACATGATAATTTTTCTTAATTCAGAACTTTTATATATTAACATCTAAATTCATACATATTTTGCCAAATACATACCTGTGACTCTTCATGTATGTAGACATTCTCATTCACTCTCTAACACAAACCCTATTACATAAGAACTCAAATCCTAAACTCATTCTTCTTCCTAAATGACACTGCAAACATACCTGTCCCTGTTTCACTGCATGTTTCTTCTACATTGAAGTATCTGAGGTACAGGATCCTCTACCATGGTGTATTAATGTCTATAGTACTTCTTTGCAGAACCTATTCAACACTATGTATCCAAATCAGAGGCCCAATGCCCTTCTATATTTCAGATCTTACCTAGTTTTCAATTTTCATGTGTACACTTCACCTATACATTCTTATAAATACCCCAATTTCCCAAAACCAATATTCACCCACAAGAATGACTCCTAACCCAAATCGAACATGATATTAACCCTAACCAATTCTGCTCCCTCAATCTAATTTCACACAAGAGCAGAATCCCTGGAGAAGATGTAAGCAGCTATGTAAAACCTGAGAGACATAATGTCATCTTCCACAGCAAATAACCTGGGGTGTGTCTCAATAAGCCTCTCTCATCTCAATGCAAGGAAGATGGATGCAACCAGGCCTGTGTGGATAGCTGATCCCGGGATCCTATGATATGTATATATTCATAAATTGTGAAAATGTCAAAGGAAGATGGGGAAGCTTCCATCTCATGGGACCCTTGGAAACAACTGTTAGGACCAAGTGGTTGCCAAGGCAGAGGCCTCATTCACTTCCCTGAAGGAAGTGACCTCATCTCACTTCCTTGGTGATGGAACTCTCTGAACTTGGGATTCAGGTAGTGGGGCTCCCGGAGCCAATCCCAGTCGCAGTGGGTTAACTTTTTTGGATGTACTAAGGCCAGAGTCATTCTTACTTGGCACTTTGTGATGTGTGGATAGCCAAATGCCTGGAAAGGTCTGAAGAGGGGCCTTTTTTGAGAAAAAAAGGTATTGTCTCATTGCTGGCTCCTGACAGCTACACAGAGATGAACAAGGAGAACAGATCTGAGAAAGGACAGGCACTTGTGGTGAATATAGTTTCACCCAACAGAGGACACTTTGGATAGACAGAGACCAACTCCAGAGGGAGTTTGTGTGTCCTAGTGTATGTGTCTTTCAATTTGTAGTTTTGTCTCATGTTTAGAGAACATGGAGAAAAAACGGTTTCTTAGGTTTGAAATGGACTGTTTACTTGTGAGTCCTTTTGCTATTGGTGAATGTTTTTATGTCAATGGATCCCACTAGATTTGTGATTAAAGACAGCAGAGAGAAGAATGCATCAGTGAATGTGTCCTGTCTACTGGAATGCTTCAGGCAATCCTCGTGGGCAATTTATGAATGGACTGTTGCTTGCCTTGCATATGGGCAACACCTACCATGATCCTAAGTTCCTGTATTCTTTCTGAATTTTGGCCACTCTCTGAAGGGGCTCGTGGTTTTATGTCCAAGATGTGTACCACCTTCAACCTCTGTGACATGGCCATAGAGTGGATTGCTGAAGGGAATGCCAAAAATCTTAGAAAACTCAGAAATTAGTGTGACCAGTAAGGCTGTCTCTGGAGAAACCCTGCTTGGATAGATAGAAAACCAAGTGGCATTACCAGGAGCTGTCAGTGGCACAATGTTCATCATGTGGAAAAGTCAACCCCAGGCTTTTTTTCTTACCTATTGCTCTGTTCCCCTGAATTTCAGAAAAGTCTTTGCCTTAGGCCACCCGTTTATGAAATCTCAAGGAAACAGTTTCAAATGGAAATGAAGAGGCCTAATCTGTGCCTTTAGGTAAAGTGCTTTGTAAAAGATGTGTCTGAATGAGACTCTTGGCCCTGTGCTAGACTGTGGATTAGATTCTGAGAATCGCAGTAAACTAAATAAAGATCCCCTTTGTCCATCCAAAACTAAAATGATAAAAAAGAAGAGTAATTTTTATAAAGTCTCTTGCCTTCCTCTGGTCAGACTCCTGACACGTATGAAGAAACAACAGGAATCCCTTGGGACAAATGAATTGTTGCAAGCCCTGGAATAACTAGCATAGAGGTGGTTGGGTTTTTTAAAGAATCCAGTACAGATAAAGAATCTAGCCCTGGCAGGCAAGAGGCCTCTAATTTGAGAAGCAGAGCAGTATTAACTACAGGACGATTTTATCTATCCTGTTTCTCAGGAAGGGTTACCAGGCCACCATGACATTGGGCATATGATGGGCATGAGACCTTACTTTGCACACCAGCTTAGACTGCTCCCCCTATGGAAACCCCCAGCCAGAATGTTATGATGAGTGTCTGTATTGAAGAAGATGAGGGCCATGTGGGAGTGTTTTTGTTAGAATAGTGGTCTTTTGTGTGGTGGTTGGAAAAGATGACTGGGTCCACCTCAGCTTGAACTCTGGTGTGATGCCATTAGAGAGTGAGTTCTGGAACTAATCTCAGAGAATTCTTCCCATGAATTGTGTTGGTATTTTACAAGGCCAGGCATCAGAGGAGCCTTTGGAAACTGAAATCTAGGCCTAGGGTGGCTTTCTCCAGAGCACTGGGAATCTCAGCCATGATTTCACATGATTTTGCTATTAAAACCTTTTCAGCTATAGTTGAGAGCCAAAACTCACATGAACCTCATATTTTAGACCCCAATGGGCCTGTATTCCTGTGACCTTTTGCCACTCCTTGAAAAGCCTTGCCTGCATGCGATCTCCAGAGATTTTACTGAAAGGACATTCCTCAACACTTAATGGTTCCTGAATGAATCAAAACACACAGTGCCAACTTCTTCATTCTTGAAATATGGCTAGGACAATACCATGAAGTTTTTGAGAATCCCATGACCAGAAATCCCTGGAGAACCTTTAGATCTCCTGTTGCTCATCATGACTGAACCAGCGAGTGCCCTTTTTGACTGAGTGGAATTCATGACCATGGTGAAAAAGAGATGCCAGTGAGTAGGAGCCAGCAGGGAACTGGGCTTGGAGCAATGGAGTGCAGATGTGTGGCCAACATCTGTGGTTGGCCCCTGTGCTTCTGTCATTGGCTTCCAAATGACATCTGACTGACAAGGTGCAGCCAGCAGACCCTAAACTATAAAAACATGTTGTTGTGGGGAGAGGATTTGGTGCGATGCTCAGAATCAAGTTGCTATGCTCAAGTGGGAAAGATATATGGGGTAGCAGCCCAGTTTGTGTTTTTTCCTTCAGACCCTGACTTACCCCAGGTGACAGAGCTCCCTCCAGCACTGTGTCCCGGTTGACCTTTATGTATTTCAAAAACAAACACCAATTTTCCAGGGAAGCTGCAAGAAATGCCATTGAAACTGGAGGGTGAGCCAAAGGCTTCACAATCCACCCAGGGAGACATTCATACCCCAAGGGCCACAGTTACCTACAAAGAGAGGATTCAGCTCTGCTGCCTCCTGTTTGTATTGGAAAATATGAAACCATGTCCTCCTGTTCACATAGACTGAGACGAAGCTTTCATGGTCTCACTGCAAAGGAAGCTAAAGCACAAAGCTATATTTCTAGTGCACAAATGTCAGTGGCAGATAGTCAAGAAGTCATTAGGCCAGAAAAGTTCCATGTTTGTGGAATGTTTACCCTGTCCCCTACTTTTGGGATCTCTTATGCCACACTCAAGTTTGTGAGCTCAGAATTTCTAATTCCAGATATGTATTCACAGATTTTTTTTCTCTTCTCCTCTCATTGTGTCTTATTTGGGGTGATAATAATGTCAAGGCACTGTGGTGGATGACAGTGGAAGATTTTTATGTGGCACGTATTCGCATATATTTCTTCCTAGGATAGTGTATTCAACCACCCCCCTGTTGAAAATATCCCTGATCTTGTCACTCCTTTTGTACATTCCAGATCTCCTAACATCCCTATTGATATCTATTTCCCCAAGTGCCTTCTTGTGACTGACTCTTCATGTGTGCTGACATTCCCATTTACACTCTAATAGAAATTCATTCAATTGCATAAAGGGCCCTTTGTCCAAATCCTAAACTCACTCTTCTTCCTTACCCTACACTGGAATCCTACCTACTATCTCAATTTCACTGGAAGTTCTCTTTTACATTTAGTAGTCCCAGGTACAAGATCTTATGCCATTGTGTATGGATTTAGAGGATTCACCTCTGCAGAACATAATTCAAAACTATATATCCAAGTCAAGGGCCCAACACCCTTGTGTGCTTCAGATCCTACCTAGTTTTCTATTTTCATACTTACATTTCACCTTACATTCTTATAAATATCCCAGTTGCCCAATACCCGTATTCATCCAGCAGAATGACGCCTAACACAAATCGAACCTGATATGACCCTTAACCATACTCTGTTCCCTCCATCTATTTTCACAGAACAGCAGGTCCTGAGTTGACCTGCTGATCTGTATAAATTGCCTACAGATATGTAGGGAATCCTGCAGCTGCTGAGAAGCTCAAAGGTAGATGCAGAAGTGATCCCTGGAGCAAATGTAGGCAGCTAGGTAGGACCTGTGAGGTCTAAAGTCATCTTCCATGGCCAACAACCCAGTCAGGATGAAGGGATGTGGCTGAATCAGCCTCTTTCTTCTCAATGCAGGGAAGATGGACCCAAGCAGGCCTGTGTGGGTTGCTGATCACCGGCTCCTAGGGCATATAGACCTTTCTGTCTTGTGAAAATGTCACTAGAATGTGGGGCAGGCTCAATCTCACGGGACCCTTGGAAACAACTGTTAGGCCAAAGTGATTGCCAAGGCAGTGACCTCATTCACTTACCTGAAGGAAGTGACCTCACCTCACTTCCTTGGTGATGGAACTCTCTGAACTTGGGATCCAAAAGGCGAGGCACCCAGAGGCAGTTCCAGTCCCAGTGGGCTCACTTGTTTTTCTCTAACAAGGCCAGATTCATTCTTTGTTTAAATCTAGTGATGTGTGGATAGCCAAATGCCTTGAATTGTCTGAACAGAGGCCTTTCCTAAGAAAGAAGTGTTGGCTCATTGCTGGCTCCTGACAAGTACACAGAGATGGCCAAGGAGACCAGAGCTGAGACAGGACAGGCCACTGCTGGGGAACATATTTTCACTCACCAGTCAGAGGACAGAGTGGATAGATGCAGACCAAATACAGGGGTGGTTTGTGTGTCTTAGTGGGTGTTTGTTTCAATTTGTCGTTTTGTCTCATGTTCTGAGAACATGAAGGAAAAACTTTTTTGTTGTTGTTGTTGGTGGTGGTGGTGGTTTGAAATGGACTGTTAACTAGTGAGTCTTTCTATGTCAGTGGATACCACTGGGTTTCTGGTTAAAGAGAGAGCAGTGTTGGCTTGTAAGGGTCCGGCGGAGCATCGGAGAAAGAGACCACACACAAGAGACTGACTTCATGCAATTGGCAAAAGGGAGTTTATTGGACCAGCATGCTGGGGCTCAAGGCTCACTCAGGAAGGGAGAGCGGCCCAGAGCCCAGAGCAGAGGTCAAGCGGAGCTTAAGTTCAATTTTTGGAGAGGGTGGGAGGCTTTGCATACATCAGAACAAATCATTATGAGGTGCGGGAAAATTGAACAACAATTCTGAATCAGGATTAGTACATACATTGGTGGGAACAATCTGGGCAGGGGTGATTGGTCATTCCTAAGCGGGGTACACATTTAAACTGATTGGTTTTGGAGCATAGATTCTTACATTCCATGTTACCTAGAGCCCTTAGCTATTAAACAACCAGGGAATCAATGGAGATATTTACTGGGCAGTTCAGGTATTGTCCTAACAGCTACAGAGATTACACGTTCCGGGGGTAGCAGAGGAATTGTAAAAATACCTAGTCTTTACTTTTTTTAGCCCAGTCTTTTACACTTTTACTCAAGCTTTTGCAGCTTAGAATCAGCTTAGAAATTTTACCTTCACAGGCTCATTCCTGGCTCCTGACAACTACACAGAGATGGCCAAGGAGACCAGAGCTGAGGCAGGAGAGGCCACTGCTGGGGAACATATTTTCATCCACCAGTCAAAGGACAGAGTGGATAGATGCAGAACAAATACAGGGGAGGTTTGTGTGACTTAGTGGGTGTGTGTTTCAATTTGTCCTTTTGTCTCATGTTCTGAGAACATGAAGAAAAAATGGTGTTTTTTTGTTGTTGGTTTGAAATGGACTGTTAACTAGTGAGTCTTTCTATGTTAGTGAATCCCACTGGGTTTGTGGTTAATGAGAGTAGATAAAAGAATGCAGCCATGAATGTGTCCTGTCTAGTGGAAATCTTTGCAGGACTCCTCATGGCCAATTTATAAATGGACTGCTGCTTGCCTTGCAGATGGGCAACACCTACCAAGATCCTAAGTTCCTGTATTTTTCCTGAATTTTGGCCACTCTCTGAAGGGGTTCCTGGTTTTGTGTTCAAGATGTGACCACCTTCATGCTCTGTGACATGGCCATGGACTGGATTGCTGAAGTGAATGCCAAGCATCTCAGAAAAGTAAAAAATTAGCATGACTGATAAGGATCTCTCTAGAGAATCCCTGCTTGGATAGATAGCCATCCAAGTTGCAGGATTAGGAGCTGTCAGTGCCACAGTGTTCAATTAAAGAAAAGTTTTTCTCCAGGCTTTTTTTCCTCCCTATTTTTCTGTTCCCCTGAATGTCTGGGAGGTGTTTGCCTTCGGGCACTCCTTTTAGAATCCTCAAGAAAACAGTTTCAAATGGAAATGAAGAGGCCTAATCTGTGCCTTTTAGGTAAAGTGCTTTGTATAAGCTGTGTCTGAATCAGACCCTTGGCCCTGTGTGTGGCTGTGAATTACATTCTCAGCAACCCAGGAAACTCAAGAAACATCCCATGTGTCCAACCAAATCTAAAAGGATGAAAAAGAAGTGTAATATTGGATGAAGTTTCTTGCCTTCCTCTGGTCAGGCTCCTGACCCCTATGAAGTAAGAACAGGGATCCTCTGGGTCAAATGAGTTGTTGCAAGCCCTCCAGTAACTAGCACACAGGCGTTTGGGTTTTTTTCGTGAGTCCAGTATGCATAAAGAATCTACCCCTGGCAGGCAGGAGGCCTCTAATTTGAAAAGTAGAGCAGTATTAACTACAGGCCCATTTTATCTATCCTGTTTCTCAAGAAGGCTGTCCAGGCCTCCATGACATTTGGCATATGATGGGCATGAGAGCTTACTTTGCACACCATCTTAGACTCATATCAAAACTTTTCAGGAGTCTCCCTGAGTATTGCATGTTTGGAAAACCTTGGGTGACTTAGGTAGATCCTGTGAACAAAAGAGGTAGGAGATGTTTCTCATTCTTGGACCACCTTAGTGTTCACTTCCCTTTACCAAAACTAGTAAAAGAACTGTAAAGGTAAAATTTCTAAGCTGATTCTAAGCTGCAAAATTCTGAGTTAAAGTGTAAAAGACTGGGCATTGTAAAGCTTCTAAATGGCAAGGCCTGGGCTAAAAAGTAAAGACTAGGTATTGTTAAAATTCTTCTGCTACCCCCTGGAACCTGGAATTTCTGTAGCTGTTAGGACAATGCCAGAACTGCCCAGTAAATATCTCCATTGATTCCCTGGTTGTTTAATAGCTAAGGGCTCCAGGTAGCATGGCATGTAAACATCTAGGTTCCAAAACCAATCAGTTTAAATGCGTACCCCGCTTAGAAATGACCAATAACCCCCTGCCCAGATTGTTCCCACCAATGAATGTACTAATCCCTTCTCAGAATTGTTGTTCAATTTTCCCGCACCTCATGATGATTTGTTCTGATGTATGCAAAGCCCACCACCCTCTCCAGAAAGTGTACTTAAGCTCTGTTTGACCTCTGCTCTGGGCTCTGGGCTGCTCTCCCTTCTTGAGTGAGCATGGAGCCCCAGTGCACTGGAATGGATCCCCAACAAATCCCCCTTGCCAGTTGCATGAAATCAGTCTCTTGTGTGGTCTCTTTCTCCGACGCTCCGCCGGACCCTTACAGAACAACATGAACAACAGAAATCCAACAAATACCATGAAAGAGTATTTCATGAACAAGAGAATGCCTGCATTTTTTTTAAAAAAATAGAAGTGTTGGGCACCATATAAAAGAATTGGAAGCCACACACACTTCTGTTAAGAATATAAAATAGTAGAGTAGGTATAGAAATGGATTTGATGAATGCTAAAATTTTAAACATAGAATTACCACATAACCTACCAATTTTATTCTTAGCTATATTTCCAAATGAACTTAAAACAGATATTCAGATACTTGAACATGAATATCAATGGCATCACCATTTACACTAGGAGATATATGAAAATCCAAATTTTCATCAGGAATGACAAACAAATGTGTCTATACATTTATATACATACATACTGAGGAAACACATGTACATATAGATATATTCATACAAACAAATATATATGTATATATAGCATCCATATATATGTTTGAATATTACTCTGCAATAAAAATGAAGTACTGATACAGGCCACCATGTAGACAAATATCAAAAATATTAAGAAAAGTAAGCAAAATTGGAGATGAAATTTAACTGGGTTATAACTACATTTATATCAAATATCCAAATGAAAATCATAGAGTTAGAAAAAGAGTTAGTACTCAGGGCTTGGAAGCCATTTAAGTGAGTGGTTGCTTAACAGATTACATGGCTTATTTTTAGTAATTAAAATTTTTTACATACAAGAGGAAGTGAGGGGTAAGGGAAGAATTATACAAGTGGAAGAAATGTTTTACAGTAGAGGGGGTTGAGAGAGAAGAGGGGAGGGGAGGGGAGGGGAGGGGGGATAGTAGAGGATAGGATAGAGAGCAGAATTCATCAGACACTAGAATGGCAATATGTAAATCAATGGAAATGTAATTGATGTAACTGATGTGATTCAGCAATCTGTATACAGGGTAAAAATGGGAGTTCATAACCCTTTTGAATCAAACTGTGAAATATGATATATCAAGAAAGATGTATTGTTTTGAACGACCAACAATTAAAAAAAAGAACTATATTAAATCTACAGCTGGGTTTGGTCCTAGATATATATCAGGAGCATGCTGTGTACTTTCTCCCTTGGAAGCAAATAAAGCATATTAGACTATTTAAAAAATTTTTTTTTAAAACAAGATGATTCTTGTAATAATACCACAACATTGTAAATGTCACTACATAACTTATTTTTGATGGGCACTTTTATGAGAATTCAGCTCAATAACACCAGTAAGGAAAAAGGCTTGAAAACACTGAAGTCTATAGAATTATAGCTAGAGATGACAAAAATGAACTATGGAATTGAACATAACTTTCTAATCCTTGTATTGAACACATGACAAGAATAACTGCATTATGTAGAGCCACAAAAATAGAATCCTAAATACAATGAGTTATACTCCATGTATGTATAACATGCCAAAATATATTCTAAAAAGAACAAATTTATTATATTTAAAAAAAAGAAACTATGGAGTTATAGTCTATCACATGTACTATGCATCCCCAAGCTAAAGCATGGATGGTAACATAGGATACCAGAATTCAAGAGCCTTTTTCTGAGTCAGGCAGTACTCTTGATTCATTATTTACTTTGTCCATATCTTTCCAGTATCTTGAGTCCTGATTGGAAGTCTTTTGATCTTACAGATGAGTACACTAAGTTTGAGGTCACCATCACTGCAGACTAAGTCTCTGACAATTAATATTTGTGATTTCCAATTTAATGAATCATGTATAACAATTAAAAGTCAATGTTCCCCCACCCCCCACCTCAATCACATAGGAGGAGGAAGCAAGAGGTAGAAATTACAAAAGGGCAACAAAGCCATCTGCATGAACTATTAATGTTAAAAACTTGATTGTGGTCATTTTTACACTGGTAAATATATATGTCCAAACATGAAAAAGTATGAATATATATATATATATATATATATATATATATATATATATATATATATATATATATATAGTTTATTGTATTTCAGTATTACCCTAATAAAATTGTTTTAAATTTTAAAGCAATACATATATTCCTCAGAAAAAAAGTATATATTTGGAAAGCATAGGAAAAGATGCTAAACATTATATGTTATCAAGAACTTACAAATTAAACACACCTATAAAAATTTACAAAATTTTTTTTTTAAATATTTATTTATTTATTTTTAGTTTTCGGCGGACACAACATCTTTCTTTGTATGTGGTGCTGAGGATCGAACCCGGCCGGGCCACATGCAGGCCAGACGAGAGAGCTACCACTTGAGCCACATCCCCAGCCCCAAAATTTACAAAATTTTAAACCTGACAATATCAAGAGCTGGCAAAGATGGGGAACAGGAAGAACTCTCATAAATTGCTGTGGGGATAACAAAATTGAACATCCACTCTGAAAGACAGCTTGATAGCTTCTTAAAAATTAAATTTACACTTACTATGGCCCACTAATTGTATTTCTCAGGTTAATTCAATGAAGTTGAAAGCTATGTCCACACAAAACCTACAAACAAATGGATACAGATTTTTTCATTCATGATTGCTAAGAGCAGGAAGCAGCTAAGAGAGACTTCAGTAGCTATTTACCTGTTATTAATGTAAATATTATGATATATCCATAAAGTGGAGGGTCATTCAAAAAAAAATTTTAAATGAAATTTACTATTAAACATGGAAACACATGGAGGCATCATACATAAATATTGTTGGAAAGAATATATTGTCTGAAACACACATTTTTTGTGATTCCAAATTTGTGACATTCTGGAAAATACAAAAAATTAAAAATGTTTAACATTGCCAAGAAATCAGGGGGGTAGAAGATGCTAAAGAAGGGAAGAACAGGGATTTCTGGCATGGTGAATCTACTCTATAAGACACCGTCATGGTGAAATTTGACATTATTCTTTGTCAATGCTTAAAAAACTGTAAAATTAATGTTTTAACAAATAATTAAACTATGTATTACCATTAATAATCATTTAATACCATCACTTTTGACAAAATATTTTGATTTTGTGCTTGTTTCAAATATTTTTTAGTAATATACAAAGCAAAAAATAGTAAAAACTCTGAATAAGGGAAGGGATATGGGAACATGGTACTATGTGTTTCATTTTCTTGTAAATCAACAACTCTCTTTAAAATAAAGTCTGTTCATTAAAACAATAACAGAAGGCTTGGTAATCTTTCTAGCCTCAAACATGGCCTGCCGTAGGACTGGCCCTCAACAATAAAATTTATACTGAGAATAAATAATTTTCAAAAACCTGTTTTTCTTCTTTCTTTTCTATCTTTAAAATTTTTATTATCTTTTTAGAGAACAGTGAACATAAGGCCTTTGTGAATAAACTAGTACCTTACATTTAAAAGATGCTTATACATCAATAAAAAATGATTATTTATCACTCGGCACCATAGTTAGTAATTCTTTGAATACTACGGAAAAGATGTTCTAAACTTATTTTACTACACTTATATACATGAGAAAATTTTCTGAGACTTTTTAAGTCCATCTTACTTTCAATATGCTACCTATAAAATGAGAGTACTTTTTTTACTTACTCAACAAATCTCTGGTTGAAATAAATGAAGATAGTTCAAGTAAAGATGTATGCTGATAGACATTAAGGGACAGATAAATTGTGGGTGATATTACTGAGAGACACAGTCCTATTGTTCAGGTAAATAGTAGGCATTTGGTGATACTTAGAGCTGTATATTCTTATTTTTTTTAATGACTTAACCCTTCCCATATAGATCTTGCATTTCTGAGTAATGGTAGTTACTAACACTAACCTACCAGAAACAGATAACAGGATCTGTGAGTCATTTCTGTCCAGATCAAGTTCCATTATGCTCACAATATTTAGTAGAGTTGGAAATGACCAGGGCCAGTCAGGAACTTCCCTTACATTCTAAGCCAAGGTTAACAGGAAAGAGGTTCTTATTTTGGTTCCTAGAATGGGAAAGAGAAAATTCTGCTTCATTGGCATCCACAGTTTTTTTTTTTTCACAGATCTTAAACTACCTGCCATGACTAAGCTGGACTTTACAGTAGCTGAAGAAATTATCTTCAAGCACAAATTGGTTCATAATGACAATGTATATCTGCTAAATGTTCAATATGATGAGGGTGAAAGAATGAGAAGATGGACTACAATGGGAAGGGGTAATTGGAAGAAAAACTGGCTCCCTGAGGAAGAAGGTGCTTTAACCTGTCTTCATTCCCAAATGAGAAAAATCATTAGTAAAATTTCTTCCTTTCTTTCTCTCTTCACTACTTTCATCCTTCCTCATTTCATTGGTTATTTCCTTCTTAACACTCACTCTACATTCCTTCCTTGATTTCTTTCTAAGGGAAGATGTCTCAGTTCACTCTCCATATTTACTTGTCAAAAACTAGTCATTTGGAAAATAAAGCTCTATGGGAGGCATATCCATTTATGTTGGGTGTCATTACTCTGAAATGCTTTCAAATAAAAAACCTGAAAAAAATATTTTAAGAGTATACACACTCACATGAAATATTAGTTTGGATTATTTATTTGTTTATTTATTTTCTTATACAACAAGCTATACATATCTGGGGTCTCATGAGAGGCCTTGCATTGCTTTGCTAGGAAGAGAACCAGAAAAAAAAAAGACAACAGCAATAAAAACTAAATTATTTTTATGACATTACTGACTTTTCTATAATAAAAGAAGTTTATAATAATTTAGAGAAAGTTATTTTATCTCTTCCTGAAAGATATTTAAACTTTCAAAGGTATTTTCACTGATTTTTCACCCAAATATCAAAGGATAATTTTATTCACTGAAAACTTTAAAGAAAATTTGTTTTTCAAAGGCAATTTCAATTTACTCAATGAATGACAATGGACTTTGGATGTTCAGGTAAAGTAAGCATTTTTTTATAGAAATGTTTGTAATTTTAAAGTAGAAAGGTAATTGGATCATCAGAGTACAGCTTTGCCCCAAATATCTGAATCCACATATTGATGTCAGAATGGTCAAACTTGGAAGTAAAGGAAAATTTTTTTGAAGAAGACTCAAAGCCCTGGGTACCTCCTTCTTTTTACACATGAGTCTTTCAGGCACTGAGTGACTATGAAGCCAGATTTAAAGATATGTCCTTAGTGTAGTTAGGTAAATCCGGTCTCATATCCAGTAAGATAAATTAAATGGAGGCCATTATAGAGAATGGAGTCCTGGAAACTGGAACAGCCTTGGGGAAATTGAGATGTTAATGTCCCCTAGACCTGGAGCCCATCCTAAGGAAACATTAATGAAACAGCTCCAAGCAAACAGGGAGTTTCTAATCCCAAAGCTGCTCCAGGCCCTTCCTAACCAGATTACTCCTCCAGCCTATCTATCTCCCACCTTTTTGGCCTTTCCACCTTGGAAAAAAACACACGAGTGTGGGAAAACTGAAAGAAGACTTTAGCAATAAAAAAGGGAAGACCTCACCCTTCTACGGATTCCACCTTTTGGGTTCCCTTCTTTCTCTGGGGAGAAGTCTTTTCTACTGTACTTAATAAAGCTTCCACTTTCCATTCTACACTTGCCTGGGCCTGCTTCTTTGGTGTTATACTTCAGCATTGGCAAAGCAAAGACTCCAAGTAAACAGCAGTATCAACTATTCTGTGAGAGGCACCAGAGTTAATGAACATTGCAGCATTATTCAAAGTGTAGCCTGAGAAGACTTTCTGTTATTACTGAATTTATTCATGGGAAATAGTCATTTTTTCTTCTTGGTCACAGATGTGTCAAAGACAGTTTAAAAAGTTGAATTTGACAGTGTCTTCTACCCAGACTGGTTTATTCCTTTCCCTTGAAATGAAATATTTATTAAAAATATGTGTGTAAACTATTGCCTTCTCCTCTGTTCTCAGCAGCAAGAGAACGGATGATATTTGCTTAACTTTGTTGATTTCTACAAAACAACTCTAGGCTTCACATTTGGGTGTCCAGCTAAATTCAGCATGAAGTTTATGTTAGTGCTCCTCTTATTTCCCTATTTCTTAACACTGTAATAGTATCTTATATTTTCCTGCTTTACAAACACCTAGATATCTTAGTGTAGTAATTATCCTGATACACACACATGAAAAATGTTGATTCCACTTTTCATAGAACTGAGCTTTTAATTCAGAAGTATTTCATAATCTTCATCCTGCTCTCATGAGGTCTTTCACTTCCTTTGCCTGATCCTCTTGTGTTTTATTTATTTCAATGGGTTTTACATTTATTTAAGGAGCATTATGTCAAGAGTATGAATAACATTAAATGCCATTAGAAATAAATTTGATAACATTGGAGAGTTAGGGTGTTAAAATATTTTATCCCATCATTGCATACTTCCACATAGAGACTCTGATAGAAATTATAGCTACTTTAAGTGTTTTATGGATCAAAAATTTAATATGTGAGCTAAAAAGCTTGAATAAAGTACCCAAAATGGAGTCACAGCTGTGTTATTTAATGCAATTTTACCAAGTGACCACAAAACTCTGGATACACACACACACACACACACACACACACACACACACACACACTTAAAAAAAGGAGTCTTGAAGGTGTCACTCCTCTCCTGGGGGAAAACTAAAGTTTAAAAAATGTTGTTATTCGAGGACTAACATTTGTCAAAGCAGGCTAATGTTAGGGTAGTCATTTCTCCTCTAAAGTATGAAGTCTTGAATGTACTACATTAATTCTCCCAAGCCAGGATTTATTACAAGCCGAATAACTAAGAAAAACCCAGTATCGGAGGAATTCTCCACCCAGTTCTACAAGAAGTTAAAAAAAGAATGAACACCAATTCTTCTAAAATTATTTTATAAAATAGAAAATAGCAAAACCTTCTAACCTTAATCTATGAAACTAATATCAACTAATATCAAATGAGACAGACACATCGAGGAAAAAACATTTCAGGCCAGTATTCCTGATGAACAGAAATGTAATAATTCTCAATAAAATTTTGACAAGCAGCATACAAAATCATATTAAAAAGATAGTGCAATATGATCAGTGGGGTTTGTCCCAGGTATGCAGGGTTGGTTCAACACATGAAAATCAATAAATATTTTTTAAGTAAATAGATGTAAAGACAAGAATCAGAAAATTATCTAAAAAAATGCAGGAAAAGCATTTGACTACATACATAACAAAACACTAGAAATCTATGTATAGTAGAAATATATCTTAACACTATAAAAGCTGCCAATGGTAAACACAAGGGAAACATTATTTTTTCTTTTCTTTGTATTATTTATTTATTTATTTATTTATTTATTATATATTTTTTGACATAAGGAGTCTGTGAAAACAGAAAACCAGGCGAACAAAGGATTACAAACAGGAATGCGGACTCCTAGCAAAACAAAAAGAAAGACAAAAACAAAAGAACAAAAATGGAGTGGTGGTCAGAAGGATAGAAGAGGGTAACCAGAGCTAGGAAAAGGCATAGTATTTTTTTTTCTTCTTCCCATTTCTTGAAAAAAAAACACAAGGATACACACAGGTGTACACAGCCTTTGTTCCCGAGTAGAATCATAAATAGGGCAGAATGGAACGCTTTGTTCTTCTTTCTTCCAAAGGCAAAAAAAAGTAAAAGAAAAGGCAGGCTGCTGGCTGCACCCCACGGAGCCCCTTCCACAATGGTGTGTACAAAGGGACAGCTGGTGCTCTCGGTTTCTGCAACACAGGGCTGCAGATAGAGGCAGCTCGAGGAAGGGGGGTGGTGTCATGCTCCCAAGGAGCAGGGAGTCCAGCTTATTGAAGTCCAGGACGCCCTCTATGAGATCTGAGTACCCCCTGGGATATACCTGGGGCCACACCGTCTCCAAGTCCTGGGCACTCTAGGGGAGGGGTCGCCAGGGCCACATGTTCTCCAAGTCTGGGGCACCCATGCCCCACCCCTAGTGAGCCTGCTCCTCAAGGAGGGGAGCTGCTCCCGTGCTGGGGCTCAGTATGCCGGCACCCGGTGCTGGGGCAGCAGCTGGCAGCAGCTGTTGACGTGGCTGATAACTTTCTGCTTGAGCTGCACCACTTGCTGGCTCAGCAGGGTCTCGGTGGACTCCAGCTCCTGATCTGGCTTTTGAGTATCTTCACTTTCTCCTCCAAGCGCGAGATGCACTCCATCTTGCGCTTGTGTCACTTGGAAGCTGCCATGCATTTGGCCAGCTGCTTGCAATCTGACTCTTGCGTGTCCACCTCCATGGGCCAAAGCGACAAGCTCTCGCGGAAGCTTGGCATGTCGGCCACCATCTGTGGCTTGTCCTTGAGCGTTGTTGCCAGGCGCAGTGGACCCAGTGCTACAGGGGCAGCTACAGTGGGAAGGGAATGGGATCGCGGTGAAGGCCACAGTGGCAGCACCCAGCACCCCAGAGAGCCACCCGCTAGCTGCTCAGGTTAGCTTAGAGCAGTGCCTCCTTGTGGCTAGCTCACAGAGGTTGGGTGAATAGGGGGCTACGCGCTGGATGCTCGTGCCAGAGGGTCTTCCTTCAGTGCTGCAGCAGAGGCTGCCCTACTGGCACCAAGCTGGTTCTGCTTGTGCAAATCTTCCAGGGCCTTCACAAAGCCCTCGGTGAACTCCTACTCCTCTCTGGCTGCCACCTTGGGGTAGAGGAACTGCGTGCTTGTCCTGTGGTGGTGACCAGCACTTTGGAATGGATTATGGGATGCTCGAGCTCAGGAGAGGCGAGCTTGAGTCGCTCCAGGTTTGGTGAGGAGGGCAGAGGCCTGGGGCCACTGCCCTGGGGGTGCCCATCCAGCCCAGGGAGGCTGAGGTGGTGCAGCGGCTGTCTGGAGCGGCAACACCTGCTTACTCAGGCTCAATGTCAGCGTGTCCTTCTGGGGTGCCCCAGGGAACAAGTAGCCCTGGGATGCTAAGTTTCTGCCATCGACACTGGTGCTACCGCCCAGGCTCAGGGCCTCATTGTCTTAGAGGGGTGTTTCCATCCTCTGCCTCCCCCCCACACACCTCAAAGCACCGGTAGGAGGCGGGAGTGGCTGGGCCCCTGTGCCTGGCCCTCCCACAGCGGTCCGCAGAAACATTGTTCTTAAGGGAGAAAAATTTAAAGCATTCCCTCTAAAATTAAAAAAAAATGATGCTCTTTTTTGCCACTTCTATTCAACAACAGCCTTGAAACTATCCAAAACAATTAGAAGAAAGAATTAAAGATAAATGAGTAGGAAAAGTGGAACACAAACTATCACTATTTGCTAATGACATGCTTCTATATTTGGAAAACCAAAAAAAAAAAAAATTCACCTGAAAACTTTCTTTACTAATAAATAAATTCAGCAAAATAAACACCCATAAACCAAATGCATTTCTACACTTTAACAATGAATCCACTGTAGAAATAAAATTAGGAAAACCACCCCATAAATAATGGCCTCAAAAAAAAAAAATAAAACAAAATACTTGGGAATCAATCTAAAAAAAAGAGTTAAAATACCTCTAAGATGAAAACTACAGAGCACTAAAGATACAGATTGAAGATCTTAGAAGATGTAAAGATGTTCCAGGCGCTTGGATAGGCAGAATAATCATAGTCAAAACAGCCATACTAACAAAGTAGTTATGCAGATTCAGTGCAATTCCTTTTAAATTTCCAATGACATTCTTCATAAAACTAGAAAAAGCAAGCATTAACTTAATTTGAAAAAAATAGGAGAGCCACAATAGCCAAAGCAATTCTCAACAAAATGAGTGAATCAGTAAGCATCCCAATACTAGACCTTAAACTATACTACAAAGAAATAGTTAAAAATTTTTTAAAAAGGTACCAAGAGACATGTAGACCAATCTCATAATAGAAAAATATGCCAAAAACATAAATTGGAGAAAAGATAGCGTCTTCAACAATTGATCCTAGGAAAACTGGAAATCCATATGTAGAAAGATGAAATTAAACCTCTATCTCTCACTGTGCTCAAAAATCAACTCAAAGTAGTTCAAAGAGTTAGACATGCTAATGGAAACTCTGTAACTAAGAGAAAAAAAAGAAGGTCCACATCCTCATCATGTTAGCTTAGGACTTGACTTCTTGAACAAGATTCCTAAAATACAAAAAGTAAAAATAGGAATCAATAAATGGGATGGATTCAAAGAAAGAAGCTTATTCTTCACAAATGAAACAATCTATAATATGAAGAGAGAGCCTACAGAATGGGAAAATAAATCTTTACCACCACACTTCAAATAGAGCAGTAATCTCCCAGATATTTAAAGAACTCAACAAACAATGCCAAAAAGTGACATAATCCATCAATAAATGGACTAATAAACAGAATAGACACTTCACAGAAGAAGAAATATAATTGATCAAGAAACACATACAACAGACCATCATCTTTAGCAATTATAGAAATGAAAATCAAAGCTATTTCAATATTTCATTTAACTGCAGTCATAGTGGCAATTATCAAGAATACAAGCAATATTTTTTTTTCATGAGAATGGGGGAGAAAAGTACACTCATACATTGCTGGTGGCCACATCAATTTAGAGTAGGTCAATTCACAATAGCTAAACTGTGGAAACAACCTAGGTACCCTTCAACAGATGAATGGATAAATAAAATGTGATATATATGGTATGTGTGTTTATGGAATATTACTCAACCCTAAAAGGAATAAAATTATGCCACTTGCTGGCAAATGGATGGAACTTGAGAATACAATGCGAAGCTAAATAAACCAATAGCAAACTTCCAAAGGCTGAATATTTTATCTGATGTGCAGATGCTAATTCATAATGGAAGTCACTAGGGAAGAAAAATGCACTTTGGATTAGAGAGAGGGAAGTTAAGGGAGGGAAAGAGGTATGAGATTTTGAAGGATTATGAATGGATCAGATATTATTACCTTGCACACTTATATAATTACATGACTGATGTAATTCTACATCAAGAAAATTCTACAACAAGAAAAATGTGAAAGTATTCTTCATTTATATATACTGTGTCGATGCATTATACTGTTATATATATAGCTAATTGTAACAAATGCAAAAAAGATAGAATAAAACAAATTACACACTATAAGAACTAAAACACTGTTGTATTGAAATAGAAAGCAACATACAAACCAATGCACAGAAAAGAGAACAAGGATAAGCCCAGAAACTAATTTCACACTCATGTTTGAGAAGGGGGCCGATAATACAGAATGGATAAGGGATAGTCTCTTTAACAGATGGTGCTGAGGACACTCAATATTTACGTGGGGAAGAAAGAAAATACTGGAGTCCCATTTACCAATCTCTCCCCATTCTACTAAGGTGACAGATATGATCTTTCTCTGATTTGATCACTAAACAGTGTTACATGTATTAAAATATCATGCTATACCACACAAGCAGAAGAAGTTGCTATTTTCAATCTAAAATAAAAAAGGAAAAAGAGCATAAGTTTGTGAGCAATAAAAACAAAACACAGAAGAAACACTTTACAACATTGCTTTAGAAAATGGTTCTTTGGCTATGACAGTGAAAGGACAGGGGACAGAACCATAAAGAGACAAGTATAATTTCATTAAGCCAAAAGCTTCTGCACAGCGCAATAAAGCATGAACAGAAAAAAAGAGTCAACTGTTGGAATGAGAGAAATTACTTATACATCACCTGAGAAATGTGTAAAGTCTAAAACACACAAGAAACACACAAGAAAAAGTGTAAAGTCTAAAACACACAAGAAAATCCCTATGACTCTATTAAAATAATAAAAAAAAAACTTGAGGAAAAACCAGTAAGCAAGCTGGGCACAGTGGGACATACTTTAATACCAGTGGTTTCAGAAGCTGAGGTGGGAGGATCACAAGTTAAAAATAGCCTTATCAAATTAGCCAGGCCAAAAGAAACTGAATAAAATCCTGTCTCTAAATTTAAAATAAATAAATAAATTAAACTCTGGGGATGTGTCTTAGTGGTTAAGTAGATTCAATCCCTAGTGGCAAAAAAAAAAATGTAAACAGAGAGTAGCATGTTGTTTTGAAGAAAATGTGGTTAGGGTAAAATGGGATGCTGAACTTCAATGGATATAAAATTCCAATTGCATAAGATAAACAACTTCTAGATATTTGCAGAATAATTCTGTACTTACAGTTTACAATATTATAATGTTCACTTGTATGTTTTCAGAGTACATATATCCTACTTAGTGTTCTTCTATTGTGCAAGGGAGGAATAAAAGAAGCAAGGGAGAGAGGGAGGGAAGGATGATGGAGAGAGAGAGGAGGAGGCAGAAGTCAGGGAAAGGGGGACTAACTCCATGATGCTCTTCCTACACAGTCAGGATTCCTGCTCAAAGTGGACCTGTCCTTGATTGAATATTCTGCTACTTCTATCATAATTTTTATTGATTTTATCTTACTACTTATTTTTCAAAAGTAAATTCCAAGAAGGCAATTGACCACAGATATGAACACAGCACATAAATGTAACCTGCAAGTATACTGAATTTGGCCACCTCATGCACACTGAGTTTTCATTCCCATAATCACAGAAGTCCAGTGGGCCAAGGAAATATCGGAGCTAAGAGAAAGTTGGGTCCAATGTGACCATGTCCTTTCCACAAGTAAGTAAAAAAAGGGAGGGTGATGAAACCCAGGGAGGCCACACAGTAATGTCCACCAGAATTAGATTCAAATACAGAAAAAAGACAGCCTTGTCACTCAAGGTACTTCTCTTTGTTAGCCCACCTCTCCAGCTGAGGATGTGAAGGGAAAGGGAAACCAGGGTGATCCACAGTCACATTTCTACCAGTTCTTTCAAACTCATTAACAAACCAGTTGGAGAAACTGTCCACAGTTACAAAGTGTAGTAAAAACAATTGCACTGATTCTGTGTAACATATTCACTGCTTTGGCATTAATGAACACAACATGGATGTGCAAGCTCTATAATATGACTTGCTTGTAAGTTTGCATTTAGAATTGATATGGCATACTTAAAGATAAATGTTAGAAATATTGCTAATAATTTAAAATGTTGTAATAAGAAGGACAATTAAAAGACAGACAAGGTGTACCATGACATGTGAAGAGATCACAGAAGAAAGAAATAGATTTCTGTGGCATGATGTCAATGGCACTGGTCACCTGCTTTTAGACAAGGACTCTAAGTTTTCATTTTGCATTGGGCCTGACAAATTACACAAATTGCCATAACAATACCAGTAAAAAGGTGCATATTTCACTGGAGAAAGTGCTGAATCTAGGATCTGGTAAGATAAGTTTTAAAATGAGTATGAACATAGAAGCAGGAAGAGAAGAAAGAGTAGGAGGAGAGTCTTCCAAGGTGTTCCACATGTGGATGCCTGACAAATGAAATAAAAACTAAAATAAAAGATCCTGAAATAGTGAAAGCTGGAAAAATATAAGCAATAAAATAAAAACCTTTAACAGTAAAATATGAGTGAAAGCAACAAATAAATATGTATTTAGTGATAAAAATAATTGGCTTAATTGATAAAAAGTGACGGTAACAGACAAATCTTTCATATAGAAGAGTTCAAAACAATGCAGGAGGATAGCATCCCCTCCTTCATGTGGAGCTTAGTATTCTTGTCTTTTAGGAGTGGGCAGACTCAGTGACTTGAATGCAACAAACTGTGAAGGACTAAGGGAAAAGTATTACATTCCCAAAGGATGAACCTGGCACAAACTACCTTGACAATGGATGGACTGTAGCACTTCAAATACTTCAGTAACCATCAGGTAACCTATTTATGCTGTGGCCACAAGGCATTTCAAATCTATACTATTCATTCAAAAATTATTTAATCAGTTCTTTTTACAGGTAACTTACAATGACCATTTTCACAGGCAGGGAATAAACCATAAGGATACTCTATCCCTCAATGTTGAGTGCTTATATTTCAATAATCATATAAATAATTAGTTTTAATTTGTTTTTAATTAACAAATATATATTGCACATGTTAATGAATTCAAGCATAATATTTTCAAATTGCATGACACACAGTGATCATATCTAATTATCCATCATCTACTTTTATCCCTAGTCCTGCCCCAGCACACTTCCTACTCTCAAGAAATTACTATTGGGCTTCCATATTACTTCAAAAAAAATTAACTCTAGGGTGTAGGTGGCAAAAATGGTAATAGAAAAATTATTTCTGCAGCCATAAACAAGCATTTGCAGAAATGAACTGTCCCCACATCTCAGAGACTATAAATGTTAACCCCTTGCTCAATCTCCCTTTATCTCATTGTACACAATTCAAAAAACAATATCCAGCTATTGCTTTCACTATGCTGACCTTAATTTTTCCTCACCCATTTGGCTTCAGTTCTCACCACATGAGAACAGGGGCTCCACTGAAATCATCAGAAACCACAATGGCACCAAATCTAAAGGTCCCTCCTTTGTCACCCTGTAGTTAACTTTTTAGTAGTTTTTTAGAACAAAAACTTACTTTTTAGAATCATCTCTTTCAGAAATCCATGTCATTACATTTCCCTGGTTTTCTATCTTCTTTAGCTGGATACCCTCACTCTCCAACTCTTTCATAGACTTCTCTTCTTCATTGCTAAATGTGTGTCCCCAGCTCAGAGAAATGATCCCTGTATTTCTATATCTTTACCCACACCCAGGATTTCACAAAGTCTCATGGCAGTATTTTCCACATTCCCCTGCCTCCCAAATATCCATTTTCTTCCCAGTCCTCTTCTCTTACCTTCAGACATGTTCATGTGAATATCTAAGAGAAATCACAAACATCAATGCAAAAGCCTTCCCAAGACTAGCTTCATATGGTCTTTCTGCCCCATATGGGATTGGCTATCAGCAACTACCCTAGAGTGCTTAAGTTCAGCAATTGTCCTTGGTCTTTCCACCATTACACTCAACCCAATCCATCCCCCAAACCTGCTTATTCTAAAGGCAATATTATAAACATGTGTGTGTGTGTGTGTGTGTGTGTGTGAGAGAGAGAGAGAGAGAGAGAGAGAGAGAGAGAGAGAGAGAGATACATATATTCAAAATTATAGACATATAAGTATACAATATATGTATATTAAATATCTATAAAATATATAATTATAAATAAATAAATCAGAAATCAGATTAAACCACTTTTATTCCTGTTACCAAGTCATACCATCACGTTATATAATGCATATTCTATTGGAAATCATATCCATGCAGACAAGTTCTGATAAATGTCCACAAATCTTCTTCATATCAAGAGATTTAAAAGCTGCTTTTGCCAAAAAGCAATGATTGTTTACTTATGTCTACAGATGCCCAATGGATAACCACAAGTGAGATAACCCTTGGCATCTCTGAAATATATTTATTCTATTTATTGGCTTACAATAATCACAACATAGAAAAGAAATATCTGCAATATTAGTAAGGACTCCTGAAATATCCTTGGCACAACAGAAGTAGGAAGAGGCCATGACTGAATTGAAACTCTAACCCCACTTCTGAATACAATTTTGAAAAACAAATATGTATATAAATATGTATGTTCATACATACAAACACACACACACACACACACACACACACACACACACACACTGGATGGTGAGTGTAATCCTCCCTTCCATAGTTGGATGATTAATTTCATACATACAATTAATAAAGATTTGTATATGGGGTAAAAATGGGAGTTTATAACCCACTTGAATCAAAGTGTGAAATATGATATATCAAGAACTATGTAATGTTTTGAACAACCAACAATAAAAAAAAATTTAAAAAAAATAAAAAATAAAATAAAGATTTGTATAAAAAAATTAAAAAGCTGCTTATGAAACAAGTACTGAAGGGCTTTCTAAATTTAGTACCCAAGCCAGCCAATGAGTAGGTAGATACTCTGGTGGACGCTAGAAAAAAGTCAAAAGTATAGTTCTGGTGCCATCTAGTGTCTAATAAGGAGCTAGCACTTCTAACAATGAAAGTACTCACGTTAAGCAGAGCCGTAAGTACAAGTAGAGATGAGACAGGAATTCTTAAAACCTCAAAAAAGGGTGAGGAAATTCAACTGAAGAAGCAAGAAATGGAAGATTTCATAAGGAGGCCTTTATCTCACAGGTAGAAAAGGATTGGGGCAGGTAAATGAGATGGGGAGGGGTGTCTTAGAATAATTCAGAAGGTAAAACATTCATGGATGATAACCTTAAATCAGATGCCTAAAAGAAGTCAGTACTCTATGTTTCTTTAGTGCTTGAATTCTTGGGTCAGACCATGGGAATTGTAGTCTCCAGAAGAATGGGAGTAGCGGTTCTTTGCTGTTTTCTTGATGCCTATGTCTCTTTGTCTAGAACAAAGCCTTGTGTTA
This sequence comes from Ictidomys tridecemlineatus, assembly GCF_052094955.1. Lineage (NCBI taxonomy): Eukaryota > Metazoa > Chordata > Mammalia > Rodentia > Sciuridae > Ictidomys > Ictidomys tridecemlineatus. The sequence continues at coordinate 64,358,205 of NC_135478.1, read as the reverse complement.
ATAGTTTTATTTTAAAATGCAAGGGGTTATGTTTCCATTTATAAAACCAAATGAGGGCTGGGATGTGGCTCAAGTTGTAGCACGCTCACCTGGCATGCGTGCGGCCTGGGTTTGATCCTCAGCACCACATACAAACAAAGATGGGGAAACTGAGGCCCCCTGTGGAGCAGACCCTGAGGTCACATTTCCATCTCAGAGCACAAAGAACCTTCTTCCTCATTTGGTCAACAGCGACTCCTAACAGAATTCCTGGATGCCTCTCCTGACTCCCTTTGCCTCCAGTTGGTGCACCCACCATGCCTCCTGCTCCTGCACCACTGTGCCACCTTCTTCCTAGGCTATGCTCACATAAGGGTTCCTGAATGGTATGCTGCTACCCACGTGCTTCCTCTGTCTTCTCCCCGCCCACTGTTTTTGTGGGTTGGGTTCCACTCACTCAGCCTGACTCTGGCTCACGAGCTCTGCCAAACAATTAAGTCCCACTAGGTCCTCTCCACTTTTTTTTCATAAGCTCCACCCAGCATCTGGCCTCTTACCTGCACTGTTCTGCAGAGCCACATCCACTCCACTCATTTGATCCTCTGCATTCTGTCGACATGGCTCATCCTCTGCTGACTCATTTAACTTTCTCGGATTGCAGGTATTTTCCTCTAGCTGTGGAAGCTTTGCTGTCTGGCTTGGCTCAATTCCACCAACATCCACTAGCATACCAAATGACTCAGATTTTCTTTGTTAGCTATGCTTTTCCATCAAGATCACTCCTACACCAGCCACCCTGTGTCACCTGGCCTTTCCACTGCTCCTCGAAAACTTCATCTGAAATGAATGAAAGGGATCTTTCAGAGATGCCCATGATTGTGACACCACTGAGTCTAAGGACAATTACATTTGGGCTCTGCTCTCGTTTGGACCCCAAACGTGGATGACCTTGAACCACTTTGCCCCAAACGTGGATGACCTTGAACCACTTTGCTAACCTGAGTCAGACTATGTCCATTTACAAAATTTAGCTGATGATAATACTTTATTTGCATAAATGTGAGCATGTTTTCAGCACTGTCTGTGCATTATGGATGCAGGAGAGATATTGGCCAGCAACTAGCAAGGTCCCTGCCCTATATGTGAAACAGCCCATCCAGAATTTAAAAAGATGTTTGCAAAGGACATAGCCTTTAGATTTTCTTTAGCTCTGTGTCCTTCAGCACCTTTTCTTACCCTTTCATCACAGGTACTTGGCAAACAAAAGTCATCTGTGATCTCTTTTCCAGCCAGCCTGGGGCATCTCAGAATGAGGGACCATAGGTGTCTGATCATGGCCATCTTTCTCAAGATTCAGTCTCAAAAGAAATAGCCTCCTTATAATGACTTCTGTATAACTATTGTTTATTCTGACAGCCTGACTCAATGCTGTAAGGACAGGGCACAGTTGGAGGCTTGGGTTTCAAGCTACAGAAACTGATCTGGGTGCTTTAAAAAATGCACTAGATAACACTGGGGAGGTCAAGGGAACCTGACAGCAAAGTTCAATAAAATTAGAGCTGGGTTTTGCCAGGTGGTCTCAGTGCCCAAAACCCCTTTATAGTCCTTCCTGGAGCCTGCTGCTATATGAGCACACTGTAAGTCTTTCTGCTGTCATTTTGTTGCTGCTCAGGTTCTAAGTCTTCAAAGAAGAAGTCCAGTTGGCTGGATATAGGTACTGGCTGAGAATGTGAATTCTTCACATTCAACTAGGTATTGAAGGATGAGTAGAAATTTGCTAAAAAGCAAAGAAAAGCACATTCTAGGTAAGAAAAATATTTGTGACCTCATAAAGGTTTTGTGTCCTCTCAGAATCACACAACCACACTATGCCAGATGCTTTTCTCATCCTGTCATTCCCTAAAACTTTCAAAAAATAGTGTTGTATGTTGGGAAATTGATTGCATTTTTTTAATGAAAATGCTACGGGCTCTTATAAAGAATTTAAAGTATACAGAAGAATACTGAAAAACTGAGCAAGGGGTGGGAATCTTGTCAAAACCCAGTGCCCCAAACACCAGAATTAACATTAGACTTTATCATTTTCTATGCCTTTCTAGTCACATAGATTGGATGGTGAATAAAAAGGGAGGGTGGGTAGAAAGAAAGAAAAAACTTTTATTAAAATAAAATTAAATGTGGGCTGGGTTTGTGGCTTAGTGGGAAAATGCTTGCCTACTACATGCGAGGTTCTGGGTTATATCATCGATACCACATAAAAATAAAGAAATAGCCCAGCCCTGGGGGGCTCTGGGCCAGGGTGTATACCCATACATACTCACTTAGCTTGCCCTCACTCTGGATACCAGTGGGAGGAACCTGACAGAGCAGAACAACTACAGCAAGGGGAAGCACAAACGGCTCTATGAGCAGTCCTCGCACATCAATCCAGCCCAGAGTGGCAGCCCCAAAAATGTGGATTCTGCCTTCTTCCCTGGCTCTTCTACATCATCACAATTAGACAATGACAATGAGGGTAGTGCAAAGGTATAAGGTTCCTCCACTGCCTCTTCAGGAAGCCAGCTAGTGGAAGGCAAAGGGAGCCTGATGGGCACAGTCCAACCAATCCCCTGCCTCCTGTCGATGCACACCAGGAACCACATGGACATCACCACACCTCCCCTGCCCCAATCACACATGAGGTGCTAAAAGTGGCCAAGCACAGGCACAAGAAGGGGCTGATGTACAGTTACATCTTCCAAATCCTGATGAAGTGTGAAATCAAAATTGCTGTTTCTGTTGAAGATGAAGCCAACAAAGATCTGCTTCCGGCTGCCCTTTTCAATAGGCCAGTTCATCAGTATGTTTACAGAGTCCTGTTTAGTTTGGCAGAAAGCAGAAAGAAAACTGAGAGACTTGCTTTAAGAAAGAACAGACTTCCACCAGAATTCTCACTAGTGATCATGAAGGAATGGGCAGCTTACAAGGGGCAATCTCCTCCAACCCAGTCTCAGGGTGGGGCAGAGGCTTTGCAGGAGTCTGTGGCTTTGGCAGCCCTCATAACCATAGCAACTGGTCCGTACCATGCCTTCTGGGTGGAGGCAGCATCAGAACACTGTGGAGCCTTCTCAGGCAGTGACAGCAGCGAAACTAGCAATTCCCAGGGTGAAGTCCAAACTATACCTTCTCAGAGAGGGAAACTAGAAATTGCTGGCACTGTGGTTGGCCACTGGGCAGGAAGCAGGCAGGGCTGTGGAGTCTGAGGGCCCTTCCCATTGCAAGTGGTCTCTGTGGGAGGAACAGCAAGAGGGCATCCAATAAGAGTTATTTCCACCCTAGGGTTACAGAGGTTTGGTAGAGTTGGAAGGCACTATGGCTGAGGTTATAAAAGCCAGGGAGCAATTTAGGGCAGACCTCCTTATGCTGCTTCAGCAGAAGAAGTGGCCAAAGAGCTGAAGTCAAAATCTGGGGAATCAAAGTCCTTTGCCGTGTCTTCACATGGGTCCCTGGCTGAAAATGCAGTGATGGCCAAGGAAAAGTCAGTGTCCCAGATGAATGAAAGTGCAGGGAACACCAGGGCCCCCAGCCACTCAAAAGTGCCATGAACAATGACTAAAATGTGCACTACAAATCCTCATTGAAATGCACTAAATACAGATAGCACCTGCTGCAGCGAGACTGCTCTGGAGGCAGATATCTTAAATAAAGAAGAGTAAACTTATTTTTTATAGAGGGTGAAGGATGCTGGAAGGGTAAAGATTTAGGAATATCTGGAGAAAAAGAGAGCCTGCAGTTATGTACATTTTGTCCTTTCTGTAAAAGAAAAATTAGGACTTTGGGAATTCAGATCCCTCTTTGATTTCAGAGGTTTAAACAACACATTTTGAGTCTTAACCAGTTGTAATCAAAATGCTACAATAAAACAAAAAAGAGAGAATGAAAATAAAGAGCATTTGACTCCTGCATTTAAAATAAAGTACACACAAAGTTTAAACTGGTTATGACAAAGCTTATAGTTGTATTTCTTGAACTATAAAGAAAACAAATTTTGGCAGTCTTTATATATAGCTTAAAATATAATTTTTAGCATTTGGCACTATATGTATGCCATTATATTTGATTTTGCATTACTGTTTCACAATGAAGCTTTGTTTAAGGCTTTGATTTGTATGATTATGAAAGAAATAAGACACAATCACAGTTTTTCTTACTTAAATTTTATCATTGTTGATGTGGTTCTTTTGTGTTAAAAAAGTGCAACTATGGAAACTAAAACATTATAAATTAATATTGCTGTTCTGCTGATTTTACATACAAAGTACATCCTTTACAAGCAAGTTAAATGGAGATGCAAATGACCTTTCAAAATCAACACAAGGTGTTCTGAAACTTTATGATTAATACCATGCATCTGTGATCAATGAACTATGTGGGTTTTGAATAAGATGTAGAACATTAGTATAGTACTTGAGTTAAACTTCTGCATTGTCCATAATTTTTAAAGTGTGTACTTCATATTATGCATGTTATTGTCCTTTCTTCCATTCTTACCAGTATGTGCCCATTTGCAAAACAAAAATGCTAATAATTAGTAATGGGCCTATAAAAGATGTTAACTCTGTTTAGTCATTGACTGATCTTGCTCAAACATTAAAATTTTGTGATTATTGATCTCTGTTATATTTATTCTAAAATCCCCCCAAAATTATCTAGCCATTTTCAAGTATCAACATTACCCTGGTGTATTCACTGCTGTATGCATTATTGTTCTTTGTTATTGTTTTATGCCTTCATATTAGCAAAATATGAAATTCTGTGAAGAAAACAAAAACTTTCATCTCAAAAAAACAAATCACCCCCCTTCTGTAGCAGGAAACAAATTGCTTTTTCTTGAAAACTTTTCCATCAAGAATTTAGTAGAAGCAGGTATACTTCTATAAGTTGTTGTGTTTTTTTAATGTTTCCAAACAATGTACTTGGAAATCAGAATCACTTCTTATCATTTCCATATAATTCTTATGCTCTTCATCACATTAGTGATTAGAAATGAGGTGTAATTCCCCAACACCTGCCCACAAAATCTAAGTAGTGTTACCACTATTTACCAGTGAGGAGTCCTTGCTTCCCCAATGCTGAAGTATAACACCAGAGAAGCATGCCAAGGCAAGTTTAGAGTGGAGAGTAGAAGTTTTATTAAGCAGAAAAGACTTCTCCTGGAGGAAGAAGGGGACCCAAGAGGTGGAATCTGTGGAAGGGAAGAAGTCTTCCCTTTTTTAAAGCTAAGGTCTTCTTCAGCTTTCCCGAATCCCTGTCCTTTGTTCTGTTACCTTAAAATGATAGAATATAGGTGGAGAGACCAAAAAGTTGAGGGTCAGATGGGCTGGAGGAGTAATCTGGGCAGGAAGGGCCTGAGGCCGCTTTTGATTAGCATCTCCTTGTTTGCTGGGAGCTGCTTCATTAACATTTCTTTAGAATGAGCTCTGGGCCTTGGGAACATTAACATTTCAATTTCCCCAATTGCTGATCTGCTTTCCCAGGCTCCATTGTCAACACAGCATTCATTTTTTTAAATTTTGTATTTACCTAACTATGCTAACTATCTATATTTAAATCTGGCTTCAGTAGGATCTTACTGTAAATTGAAGGGAGTTCAGGCCTAACTCACAGATTTTGAAGTATGAACTGCCCTTGGGTCTGATTGACTATTCATGGATTTTGGTGTGGCATACCAGAGGCTATTGAATGCAACTTACAATGCTTAATAAAAATCTTTATATTTTTAGTATAAAAAATAAAGAAATTAAACAATGGTTAAAAATTATTTTAAAAAGTGATTAAATGTGAAAATAAAGCAGTTTTACTTGAATTTAAGAAAGGAAAAAAACAAAATCTGTAAAAGAGACATAGTTGCTAACATGACATATTTATTTTTGGGACAAAAGTGTCTGTTTGATATAAGACCACCCCAATATTGTGATTAACAATTTATCTCAAAAGTTAAAAAAAAAATTTAAAAAGCTGAGAATGAGGCTCAGTGGTTATGTACCCCTAAATTCAAACCATTGTACAAAAAGAAAGAAAAAAAAAAGAAAGAAAAGAAAGAAAGCATGTGCATATCTGATATTTTGCTGTCAGGCTATTGTTTAATGTTAAGGTCTACATTTTACCTGCCAACTTACTTTAATTGGAAATTTTGTCAAATCTCAAGTTTATCTGTAGGCAGGGTTCATTTTCAGTCCTTGTACCCTGGCTTCTTCCTTCTGTGTTCATTTAGATTCAAGTCTTTTTTGGAGCAGACCCACTTCAGAAATGGGAACAATAAAGCTTGCTAAAAGTCACTTTCCCAATGGTCCATCAGTGCAGGAATTGATATTGGGACCAGTTTTAGTCTGTTATGGAGACAGTTCTCAGTAGAGCCATGGGAGCCCTTAGATTTTCGACTTGAGTGTTGGCATCAAGAGGAAAGATACTCATTCTCTGTGAACATTCTGGGGCAGGTGAGGGATCCTGAAGATGACTCAGGCCTAAATCTGCCCCATGGGCTCAGATTAGGTACTGTAGAGGTTTTGTGTTGTACTTTTATCCTATCCCCAGAGACCTGAAAAAGAATTAGTGACAAAGATGGCTGGTTCTCTTGACCTACATTGTTCCTGAAACTGAGGACAATGAACAGAAAGTAGAACAAGCAGGAAAGTCAATGCATCTGTCTTTCCACTACTAGAAAAATATACCCATCAAAAACTGAAAAAAATTTCCTTTTACTTGAAAATCAAATAGTCCAATGGTTTATAGTCTTACCTTCTATGGCTATCCAGCCAGGCCATCGTGCCCCAGGACCCTTTATGTTTTTTATTCTGCCATCCTTTCAATATAGTTATCAGGGGAAAGGGCAGAAGAAAAAAAAAAAAACAAAGAGCTAGAGGCCCAGTGACTTCCACTGATATCTCATTGGCTGGCACAGAATCATAGAGACTTCTACCTGCAAAGGATATTGTGGAATGCAGTTTGTTTTTTACTTTTAGTTTGGGTTTGGATTTGTTTTTGGTTGTGGGGACTGAATCTAGTGTTGCTTAAACACTGAGCAACCATCCCCAACCATTTTTATTCTTTAGAGACAGTGTCTTTCTAAGATTTTTAGGGCCTCACTATGTTTCTGAAGCTGGCCTTGAACTAGTGAGCCTCCTGCCTCAGTCTCCATAGCCACTGGGATTAGAGGCATGAGCCATCAGGCCTGCCTGGCTTTCTTTTTAGGTGCTGGGGTTGGAACCAAGAGCCAGGCACATGTGAAACACTTGTTTACTACTGAGCTATACCTTCAGCCCTAAACCTGTCATTTTGAAATGTTAGAAACCCATTTAAAAAAATAGAAGGTCCCAGTGGAATGAATGAGAGATACCTGCACCTGGACCTTTGCAACCAGTTTTTGCTGAGTTGACTCTGTGCAGAGCCAGTGCAGGCTGGCTCACGTTTGCATGGAAGGATGGGCATCAATTGAGGATAGACACAGATCTGAAAAGGTCCTTGTGGGCTATTAAAGGAGAACTGCTGGATATGTGGCCATGTTGAGACATCCTTCTTTCATATGTGTTGGGTTGGGCAACCCAGGTGGAGTAGGAGTAGAGGGTGACTGCATTTGTGTGGTTACCCACTGAAATATATCCCTAGTATTTTTTAAAAATATTTTTTCTTTGTTGGTCTATCTTTATTTTGTTTACTTATATTTGGTTCTGAGAATCAAACCCAGTGCCTCACACATTCCATGCAATTGTGCTACCACTGAACCCACACCCAGTCTCATCCTCAGCACCTTTTATTTATTTACTGAATTTGGTCCTACTGGGATTGAACTCTTGGATACTCCACAACTAAACATCAGAAGCCCCATTTTGTATTTTATTTAGAGACAGAGTTTCACTAATTTGCTTAGTTCATCACCATTGTTGAGTCTGACTATGAACTAATGATTCTTCTGCCTCAGCCTCCTAAGCCACTGGGATTACAGGTGTGTGCCACTGTGTCTGGCTCCCTTTCCCTTTTTTTATTATTTTGATACAGGGTTAAAGTGTTTCTCAGGATCTCACCTGCTGAGAGCCATAGCCAAGTGGGAATGACACATGGCATTTTTGGTTTAGACCCCTGCTGTCTGCCTGGGCCTTCTACTTTGGAGCTCTCCTGGGACTCCCTGAAAGTTCCCATTGGTTGGGAAAGAGCAGTAGGAGGGAATTCGGGAGGAGGGATTCCCTGTTGGGGTAGTGTGTCCCGGGAGAAGGCCACATGCGTGGCATTCGCGGGAGTTTTGGAAATAAAGTTTGTTCCTGCTTGAGTGGCTCGTGAATTCGTGCCCAGCCAGACTGCAGCATTTGGCAGCCCATGCGGGGAATGCCTGAAGCTTGGAGGTAAGTGAAATTGCTCACCCCTGAGGGAAGACTAGAGAATGGGTGACCATTTCAAAAAACAATATGTTCTTGTTTTGATTTATTTTGTTTTTGTTTCAAGATGTCTATCCCTAGAACTTTCTCAGGCAAACTGGGAAAAATGGTTGGCTCAAGGTTTGAAGTTGTTTGGCCCTGAGGAAGAGAAAATTGATACAATGTTTTTTTGTTTCATTTTTGTTTCATTCTCTTTAGGTTTTATTTTGTGTTATCTTATTGGGTTGCATTATCCTTATAGTAGATTAGAAATTAGTAAAAAAACAAACCAAAAGAGTGTTAAGTAAATTGTTAGAGGTTCAGACCATGGAGAAAGACATTTTAGATCAAGCAAAAGAGAAGGTCTCTCGAGCTAATCAGTCAGAGAAAGAAAATTTAAAGAAAAAGGGGCTATTAGGAAAAAGATACAACAGGAGGCTGCTACCAACACCATTATATCACCAGAGGGCATAATTCAACCAACAGCTCACCTATAGAGACAGCTCAGTGGCCCTCAACCCCCGTGGTTGATAGATGGGATCCTGAGACAGGACCTCAAAGATTAGCATGTCCTGTACTTGAGCAGGCAGGAGGGCAGTGAATTCACTGTGCTCTAGATTTCAAAACAGTGAAGCAGTTAAAGGAGGCTGTAACAACCTAAGGTCCCCAAGCACCCTTCACTGTGAGAATAGTCGAATCCATTACCAACTTGGACATGATGCCACCAGATTGGGCTAGCATGTGTAAATCTGTGCTAAATGGAGGACAATATTTGTTATAGAAGGTTGCCAATGAGGAATTTTCCATGGAGACGGCTAGGCAAAATGCAGCAGCTGGTTACCCTCAAAGAAACCTAGATATGTTGTTAGGAAAAGAACCTTATGAGGGTCAATGGCAAAAAATTGAATATGAATCCTGCTATATATTCACAAATTGCTGCAGATGCAGTTAGGGCATGAAAGACTTTGCAAGGACATGGAGATTTACAAGATCAATTATCTAAAGTAATACAGAGAGCTAATGAAACTTACGCTGAATTTGTAGATAGGCTTATTCAAATAGCTGCCAGAGTTTTGGGGGATACAGAACAAGAAATGCCATTAATAAAACAACTGGCTTATCAGCAAGCAAATCATTGCTGCAGAGAGGTCATTAGACCATGGAAACATGGAGATTTAAACAGATATATTAAATTATGTAAAGACATTAATGAACAAGGTAAAGTCTTGACAGTTTCAGTACAACAGGCTTTAGATGCCAAGCCCAAAACATGCTACAATTGTGAACAAACAGGACATTTTAAAAGAAATTGCCCCATAGGAGAAGGGTTTAACAAAACTAGGTATCAAAGGAATAGAATACCGGATATTTGCCCACAATGCCATAGAGGGAGACATTGGGCTAATGGATGCCGTTCTCAAACCACCATAGAGGGTACTCAATTATCAGAAAATGGACAAGGACCAAGTGTTTACCCATGATATCATGGAGAAAGACATCGGGTTCCATAGCCAAAAAAATGAACTGGGGGGTCCAATGCTCTGAGGCCCACAAACACAAATATATGGGGTAATGAAGGAACCCAGCAACACCATCAGGACACATTATCCATTAAATCCCTCATCAGACAAACCAGAGGGAGTGCAGGGTTGGACATCTGCGCCTCCGCCAGAGCAGTCCTAACCCCAGAGATGGGAGTTCAAATCATTCCCACAGTAGTAAAAGGACCTCTTACTCAAGGAACAGTAGGCTTATTATTGGGACATAGTTCTTCTAGACTAAAAGGACTTATGACAAATCCTGGGGTAATTGATCCCGATTATGAAGATGAAATAAAAATTATAGCTAGTTCTCCAAGAGGTATATCAGTAATTTCACCAGGAGATAAAATAGCACAGTTATTAATAATACCTAGCCTACATGATAAATTTTCCAGTCGTACTGTTCAAAGAGGTTCCAGGGGATTAGGCTCCACAGGTGTAGATTGGGCTATGCTGCCTTTAAATTTAGATTCTCACCCAATGCTAAAACTAAATATTCAAGGATATGAATTTAATGGGCTACTGAACACAGGTGCAGACCTTAGCATCATCTCTCATCAAGAATGGCCAAAATATTGGCCATTACAACAAGCCACTCAAACACTTCGAAGCCTAGGAGTGTTGACAAATCCCCATAGAAGTGCAATGGTATTAGATTGGAAGGATCCTAAAGGATGTGAAGGAACTATACAGCCATATGTATTAGATCATCTTCCTATAAATTTAAAGGGACGAGATGTCATAGATCAATTAGGTTTGACATCAACAAATAACATCAATCCAAAGGCACCCAGTATTAGGTTTTAGGAAAGAAAAAAAATTAGGAGAACACGAATAAGGTATAGCAGCACCAATTCAAATAGATCAAGGAATAAATAGACATGTATTGGGTTTCCAGAAGAAGCCACTGACACAATAAAAATTACTTGGAAATCAGAAAGACCAGTATGGGTTTCTCAGTGGCCCCTGACTAAAGAAAAGTTACAAGTAGCCCATTACCTGGTCAAACAACAATTAGTGGAGGGACATATACAACCTTCCGTATCTCCCCATAATACTCCCATTTTTTTCATCAAAAAGAAATCTGGTAAATGGAGATCATTGCAAGATTTAAGAGCCATTAATAATGAGATGCTTATTATGGGACCTGCCCCATTGGGGAATCCCCAATTGTCTGCTTTGCTAAAACCCTGGTATTTTTTAGCTATATAAATTAAAGATTGTTTTTCTTCAATTCAAATTCATCCTGAGAATAGTCTAAGGTTTGCATTTACTATCCCTCTACTGAATCATGAAGGTCCTGATACGAGATATGAATGGAAATTACTCCCTCAAGGGATGGCTAACAGCTCAACTATGTGTCAAATTTATGTTAACCAAGCAATCCAGCCACTTAGAAATCAAAATCCTGAACTACAAATATTTCACTATATGGATGATGTATTATTAGCACATAAGGATAAAAACACATTGCTAGAATGTTATGCCACACTTACAAATTTATTAAAAAATTATAATCTAGAGATAGCAAAAGATAAAGTACAATTAAATTTTCCAATTAATTGCCGCATTCTGGCTGCAGCAAAATAACTGGGGGGGGGGTCTCGAACAACTTGTGTACATTGATACAGCAGGAGTGGGAGCCGTTTATTGTAGGACGGAATCAGTATTTGTACATTCCACACAGCTTATCTTAATTAGAATAAACTAGATACAGCAATCAACCAATAAGAAATCTCCACACTTAATGGCTTGCTGGCATTACTTCACAAACCACTCCCTCTGGCATTTTGCCAGGTGCCATCTTGTCTTTGTTTACAGACCCTAACAATTAATTATTTAGGAGTTCTATTTTCCTTAACCATGGTAAGTCCACCAAAAATTCAAATACGAGTAGATTAACTCAAATCACTTAACAACTATCAAAAGTTATTGGGAGACATAAATTGGATAAGGCCTTATCTAGGCATACCAACAGGAGAATTGGGACCTTTATTTGATATCCGTATAGGTCCATCAAATCCGAATTGACCCTGCATGTTAACGCCTGAAGCAAGAATGGCATTAAAAATCATTGAAACATATATGGAAAATATGCATTTGGATAGAATTGATACAAGTGTGCCTTTATTATTTATTGTACTACCAACAAAAAATATTCCTATACGAGTATTTTGGCAAGAAGGTCCATTATTGTGGATACATTTATCTTATTCTCCTAACATTATTCTTACTAGGTATCCTGGGGCTATAGGTCAATTAATACTCAAAGGAATAAAAGAAGCAAAGTGAGTGTTTGGAATTTCTCCCAATAAAATTATTACTCCATATACTATGGATCAAATTGATGAGTCAGCTAATGAGTTAAATACTTTGGAAATAATCAAGTGTAAATCTAATATTTTATTTGATAACCACTTACCATCTAATCCTTTATTGTCTTTTTGGTCTTCGCATCCTGTAGCTTTTCCAAAAATGACATGAAAAATACCTATCATGAATGCTCCAAATATATTCACTGATGGGTCAAATAGTGGTACAGCAGCAGTAGTTACCCCTGATCAAACTTTTACATTTTTAGTACCCAAACAATCAGCTCAAAGGGTAGAGCTGCTTTTGTGATGTTTAAAGATTCTGTATTTAATTTATTTTCTGATAGTCAGTATATAGTTAATGCTATAGTATCCCTTGAAGATGCTGGTAGGATTTCCCCTTCCTCTACTGTTTTCTCTTTGTTTTCCACTATACAAAGTCTAATCTGGGACAGAAAAGATCCATTCTTTATAGAACATATCAGTGCACATACAGGATTGCCTGGAGCCTTTAGTTTGGGCAATGATTTAGCAGATAAAACTACACATGACATACATATTTTCTCTACACTAAAAGAAGCAACAAATTTTCACAAAAAGTTCCATGTTAATGCCAATACTTTACAGAAGTGTTTTAAAATAACTAAGGAACAAGCCAGACATATAATAAAACTATGTCAAAATTGTGTGACCATTTTACCACAAGTTAATCTTGGAGTCAATCCTAGAGGACTGATACCTAACCATATTTGGGAGATGGATGTCACACACTTGCCAGAATTTGGAAAATTAAAATATTTGCATGTTACAGTTGATACTTCTTCTGGATTTTTGATGGGCTCCCTTCATGCTGGAGAAAAAACTAAAGATATTATAGCTCATTGATTACAAAAATTTGCCACTGTGGGGGTTCCAAAACAGTTAAAAACAGATAATGGTCCTGGCTATACCTCTAACTCTTTTAAACAATTTTGGTCATCATTTGGCATTACTCACATAACAGGAATTCCATTCAATCCTCAGGGACAAGGCATAGTTGAAAGAACTCATCAAACTATTAAAATGTACTTATTAAAGCAAAAAGAGGGAATTTGAAAGGGGTATATAACCCCCAAAGATAAACTTAAAATAACACTTTTCCTCTAAACTTTTTAAATTTGGATTCATCAGGGCTTAGTGCTGCAGAAAGACATATGTATCCAAAAAAAGTACATAAGCCTAAGGTACTTTGGAAGGATATTCTAACAGGACAATGGAAAGGTCCTGACCCAGTGATTGTCTGCACTCGGGGTTCTGTTTTTGTGTTTCCACAGGGAGAATAGCAGCTGATTTGGATTCCAGAGAGACTAACCAAATCTATTTCTACAGACCAAAAAGAAGATGATTTGACTCAAATCCATAACAGCTGATATCCAGAGCTCCAGCTTGTCTATTCTTACCTCTGGGACAGTGATTCTCCCACACCTGGAGGCTAATGAATAATGAACACCATTAAGGCCTATTTCAAGTGTAAAAAACTTGAGGCTTGCTGGTGGGAATACCTTCAGACCCATATGCAAGTTATAAGAAAAAGGATGAGATATCCAAATAAGATTCAAACCTAGGTGGTAACCAGGATTTTTTTTCAATATCTATTTTATTATTGCCATTTCCCACATCATAGAGTTCTATTTTATTTTTTGAGCTCATACAGACCTAGGTTAATGTTTTCCTGATCAGTTTCATTTTTTGACTGTGGAGTTTTTAAACATTGCAGTGGAGATTTCATCTGTGTAAAGCTACAAGGGCTTTACTATTGTCTTATGTGTTGTATGTTTGTGTGCACACTTGTGTTTTGTGCTGTATATCTGTGTGTGTGTATGTCCATATATCATATATGAGAATTGCTCATGAAAAAAATGGATCCTAATTTTTTTTAAATTTATGTGATTTTAATAGTTTAATTTAAATTGGGTAAATAGCTGTTGAGGATTGTTTTAATATGTGAACATATAAGGAGTTTAATATATCCGTTTGTTTACTTTCACATTTCCTTTTCATTATATTTATTAATTCTGTCAGGATAATGTAAATTGTTAAGAAAATTGTTTTCTTAATACCTGTTGGAATGTTACAGAATTTTTTTAAGCATCATTGTCAGTATTCCTATGTTCATCCCAGTGCTGGTAAATACAAAGATAAAACCAAACTACAGCTTCTTCGATAGCTATCACAGTAAACTGTATAAACTGATGCATCAATGGATAATAACTCAACAAGTAATGCTCAATCAAAGAGTCAATTTACTTTGGGAGGAAATGGACATATTGATAGATTCCTCTGCTTTGAATTGCTTGCAAAACTTGCCTGGACTATGTATCACTTGTATACATTGTGAACTATCTTTTGGTACAGCGAATTGTGGTAATGCTGGAGTATCTTTGCTGATGGTGTCATCGGTGGTACAATTTTTCAAAGGAGCCATCAATTGGCTTAGTGTCATGGCATTTCTGTATCCTCCTTCTTTCTGCTAGTGATGGTCTAAAATTTGGGGGCCAAAAGAGGTGAGGCAAAGAACCTCACCCCCCACACACACTGGTGCAAAGGCCTATGCACAAGTATGGCTGTATGCTGGACTGATAGTCAGTGACGGGTATGATCCAATTGCAGTGGTACCAACCTCAGATAAGAGGCTGACACCTAGAGGTCAGCTCATCCCATTACGGGTAAGGACCATATGTTTTATTGGACAACCTAACAGGCATGGTCCTTAAGTCACATTGCTTGTTGTTTAATTAAACAGAAAGGGGGAGATGCTGAGAGCCATAGCCAAGTAGGAATAATGCACGGCATTTTTGGTTGAAAGGTGACACCAGCAAGCCATTGAGATGATAATGATTATGCTAAGATATGCATTCAATTAGAGATTAGACTTCTGCTGTCTGCCTGGGCCTGCTACTTTGGAGCTCTTGTGGGACTCCCAAAGAGTTCCCATTGGTTGGGGAAGTTCGGTAGGAGGGAATTCAGGAGGAGGAATTCCCTGTTGGTTTAGTGTGTCCCAGGAGAAGGCCGCATGCATAGCATTCGCGGGAGTTTTAAAAATAAAGTTTGTTCCTGTTTGAGTGGCTCATGATTTTGTGCCCAGCCAGACTGTGGCACTCACCAAGTTAAGGAGGTTGGATTTGAATTCCCAATACTCTTGCCTCAGCCTCGACATTCACTGCAAAGACAGGCCTGTACAACTGTGCCAACTCTAATATAATTTTAAAGTTATTTATTTCATGGTAATATAGGTCTATTTAAACTTACACTATAAAACATATATATATATAATATATTCACTTATAAATAAATTTTTAAGAATAAGCATACGCCATTTTTATAAACATAAATGTCACAAAACTTACTCCTAGTGATCAAATATGACCCATAAAATCTGGAACACTTATGGACATTTGATTTATATCTTTTTATTATTTTTCTAGACTTATTATTGTTGACAAGCTCAAAACACTGATTTATTGAATGCAGAGAATTGTGCCAATTTCCCTAGTTATTAATTGAGGATAATATTTTATTTACCTAGTAGTGATATTTATTTCCCATAAATACTGCATGTGGCATTTATGTGTTGAAGCTGAAAAGTTGATCACACAAACTAAGAACAGGAAAGCTTTTCATATTTATGATAAGAATGAGAAATAGACTGATTGTGTGCAAGCAGTGCCAAAAACAATTAAGACCAGAAAGTAACTCTTAGGTTTTATAGCAAAATTAGGTGATTGAATTCTATAATAACTACTTAAATACATCAAAATAGTCAAAAATTTGCAGGTTTCAAACAAAAAATGATAATTTTAATGAGATGAAAATTACCCTAGTCTGATAATTACACACTATATACACATGTTGCGTTATCATAATGGGTCTCATATCCAAGTACAAATAGTAGATTCCAGTTAAAAATTAAAATGAACAGAAATTAACTCTTTGATGTTTTAACCAAATATATTTATCACCTCAGATTTTTAAATGGTATCCTACGTTCATGAATGTTTCATTATTTTGGTTTCTCTTACTGTCATGTCTTTTAGATCTATAAGGTCTATAGCGTCATGGAACGATTTAGCCTCATCTACATGGTTTTCTGGTGACTTTTTTTTTCAAAACTTGTTTACACTTTATTTTATTATTTTATTTTTTATGTGATGTTGAGGATTGAACACAGTTCCTCACATGTGCAAGGCAAGCACTCTACCACTGAGCCATAATCTTAACCCTGATGACTGGTATTTTTTTAATATGTGGCTGGAAACAATTTAAAATACATACTTACTATTTCAGACACTTGAGTTAAAACACAAATGCCTTGTGTAAAAAAATATTCCATAAGATTAACATAAATTATTTTGTATCAAGTTTATGCATGATTTCTTTACTGGAGAAATATATTACTTATTTTGAGCAGATGAATACCGGGACTACTATGGAAATTCATCTTTTAGGCTCTGGTCAATTTTTTTTCTTCAATTAAAAACTTTACAATGGAATGACATTGAGTCTATCTGAATTGTGACTTTAATTACCACCTTTATTTTAGATGACTGAGCAGAAAGCAATAATAATATACTGATATTCAATAGCTGGACTTTGGTCACTTAAGCTAGTTTTTCTGGTCATAATAATGACATATATGTAAAATGAATATCTATATTAGGGATTAAAATCAGTCCTAAAATACTGCCAAAGAGCTTTCTACACATATTGCTAGAATATTCTACCATCATGGAAAATATTTTGAAACAGCAATATTTGTAGCCATTATTAAAACAAGAGACTTAAATCTCCCAAGTCACATATATGAGAAACTGAATAATTAAAACATAAAGACCAAAATTTCTTTTTTTAATTAGTTATACATGTCAGTATAATGATCTTGACATATCATACATTTGAATCACATGGGATATAATTTCTAATTTTTCTGAGTGTAGAGGTAATGACCAAAATTTCTATTGAGGATTTTTTTATGTCAGAAACATATCCATATTTTATAGTTGTTCTTCTTTCATACATAATAGCTCTAGAATATAAGTAACATAACTCCATCTATGTCATATGAGATGGTCAAATTTAGAATCAAGGTAAAACTTGAACTTAATAAATACAAATTACAAATTAAAAAAAGTCTTAGAGAGGATGCTTCTCAGAGTCATCTTAGATGATATATTAAAGACATTAGGTCTGGTAATAAACAGTCAAAACTAAAGCTCTGAAACAATATACCTATGGGCATATCTCTACATTTAGATTCATTTTTTGAGATGGTTGCAATTATTTACTTTTGTTCAATCATCTCATTTCAATTCACCAAAAATTTGTAGAGTTTTCAATATGTTTCTACTGTTTAATCAAGAAGGAATGATGAAATCAAAGTAATATATTACCCCAGAAAACCTCTGAGATTATATCAAGATAAAATTATATCAAGAACTATTTTGATAACATATAGTAATTCAGAATCTATAAAAAAGCCAATATACAGGGGGAGCACAGATACCATTACATAATCCAGACATGACTTGGTAATAATATGGGAATGGCACCTGGAGAGTGTTAGAAAGACTTGATAACTGCAATGGGAAAAGGGCATGTTGGATGAATCCATATCTATCCTTGGTAATAGGATAGGCTGAGATTGATGATGATGATGATACTATTTGAAATAAAAACTTTTGCTTCATTTTTTCTAAAATATATACTATTTATATGGAATATGAAAAGTACCAACAAACTATATTATTTTATTAGTATAAGAAACATTTTTCTCTGAAGTTCATCTTGAAGTCTCAGCTAACACCATCATTTTCTTCTACAACTTCACATTTCTTTTGTAGCACAAGATCTAGCCCATGAACATTACCATTGGTATCTTGGCCCTAATACACCTAGGGGTGCTGATAATGATGGAGTTTATAGCTATAGATGTTTTTTGTTTCAGAATTCTAGAGATGACATCAAAGGAAAATTAATAATCTACTTTCACAGGTTTTTTGGGGGCTTCTCCATTTGTACCACCTGCCTGCTGAGTGTTCTCTATGATACCACCATCAGCCCCAGAAGCTCCTGCTTGGCAAAGTTTAATCATAAATTCCCACATCAGAGCCTTTGATTCCTTGTTTCCTATGAGCCTTTGATTCCATGTTCTTGAATGCTTGCTTCTCATTCTCTTCTACTGCCATCATCAATGTGACCTCCCATGATCTTATATTTATTACTGTATCCTGAACAGTTGTACCAATGTGTTACTTTCTAAGGCATTTATTTTTTATATTGGGAGTATTCCAGGAAGTCTTTTTTTCTAGGGCTCATGTCCTCAGTTCTGTCTAAAGGTCAATAAATAGATAAACCTCTCACTAAAAAATAACTGATGTTATCACTATTAATACCTGAACATTAAAATAAATAAGAAATATTTACAACTCTCAGCCCATAGGTATGAGGACTTAGATTACATAGATCAACCTGTTGGAAAACACAAACTATCAAAATGCATTGTGTCCTTGATGATCATCATAATGGTAAAAAATTATTGGTTTCAGTATTGCATCTTCACCAAGCCATCAGTTTATTAAGGGTGGGGTCATGACATGGTATCATTCATATGTAAAAAGGAAAAAAAAATAACATACATAGGAAATGGTTCCCTCAGAAAAAGAAGAAATTAGAAACACACTGTGGTAGTGCACAGAATAGTCAAAATGTGGCCTCTGCCTACTGGGGAATCTACAGAATGCATGAACTCATATACCTGCTGAGAGAAAGAAAAATGTTGCAACCCTCCAGCTAATTGGGCTTTATCATTTGTTATTATAGAAAAATTAGCCAATAATAAACCAATATTTATTGTAGTATGGAATGCTTATGATGCATTTGCAAGAATATAAAATAGATGCCCAGAGCTATTCAGTACAGAAATGTTGTCCAGAAATGAACTTCAGAAATAGCCCAAATGTCCATCATTTGATTAGTTCCAAGTTTGATCTATTTTCACCATGGAAGGTTAAGATCATTGCATATGTGTAGTGTTTTCCAGGTTGTTTCATTGAGTAAAAAATAAGGTGCAGAAAGAATATTCAGGAGCACTCCCTTTTTGGTATGAAAGAAATTTACATAATAACATATTATTATTCTTGCCTCCTACCAGAACTAGAAACAGTAAGAATATATACTAGAAACAAATTAAAACAGGTGTTTATGAGGGGCAGTGGGAGGAGATAATTAGGGATATGGTAGAGGTGAGACTTAAGTGTATTTTAACATGGATTTATATTTGAGCCACATAAACAATGACCATGTTCAAAACATAGAATTAAATTAAAGGACAAAAATCAAGCCTGAAAGACAGGTGAGAGTCTGACCACCCAAACATGAACCATACTATTCTGTGACTAAATAATTTCTTAAGCTTGCATGATTTCCAGGATCCTTTACTCCAATGTGAACACAATTTTTACCTAAAGTAGCAACCTTGGTTGTGATGTGATGGTTACTTGTCAGTACTTGGCAATAAAGGATGTCAGAATTCATACGCAATTTTTGTTATCAGCACAGCAAGGGACAACATGGATTTCATGCTTTCTTCATTAGACTGTAGTTTACAAGGGCAGGGGCCACTTCTTTTCTAGAGTGAATAGACAGCTGAATACACAGATACTACTATTAATATACAATGAAGAATTCTTTATCAGTTTAATGCCAAGAACACAGAGAAGACTTGACAGTTACTTCCAGGTCCAGATTTCAGAAGCTTGGCTATACACACTTGGATATATACACTTGAGACTCAGCAGTTTCTCTGCTGCCCTGCCTTTAGCTCCAGAGAGAGCATGTCTTCCTCTAAGCTAAGACAGAAATACAGTCCTAAAGTACATGGAATTCGATGATTTCCCTTCTGGGATGGCTTTACTCCAAGATATTCTCCAATCTTTGGACAAATTGAAGTCCTCAAAGTTGCTCCATTATCCTGACAACAGCAGCACTTTCACTTGCACTGAAGGATCCCACAGAGAGTGCATTTGAGTGTCATCTCCTTCTAGCTCTTGTGATAATCCCATTCCCATCAACCAGGCACAGAAGTACAAAAGTGATAACCAGGGGACAAAACTGGCAGGTGGCAGATTAGCCAGGTAGAAATCTTCTGACCCCAAATCTACTTTTATTCCAACTGGTCTGCTCCAAGCTCCCCTTGTGATTTTCCTCTTGGAAATTAGTGAACAGGCAATTTATATGACCAAAATGGAAAGCCGTTTCTTGCCTTTGTATATCAAAAGAGTAGTAGTAGTATTACCACAACTGATAATAAAGCCCAAATACTGCTTACTAAAATGTGTGGCAAATACTTTCCAAATAGGTACATAATATCATTTTTTTCTCTTCCTGATGAGAAAACTTAGGCTCCAAGGTGACTTGCTCAAAGCCATACAATGAACAACAGGCAAAACTGGAACAGGCCTAAGAGTCTGTGCTCTCTCTATCAACCATGCTACTCTGTCTCCCGTGTAAGAGTGTCTGCTCTACAGAGAGGCCTAAACGTCTTTGACCATCATCCAATCTTCTGTTCTTACTATGCCAGAGTGAATTTTCTTGTCTGTGAGTGAGTCCTGCATACATGCCTATTTATCTTTGGATAGTATCTCAGAATGGAATTGCTGGGTCAAAGGGCATATGTGTGTGCTATTATTTGAATATGTTTTCCCTCCAAAACTCACAGTGCAATTTAATTGTCATGATAACAGCATTAAGGGGTATGATTTTCAAGAAGTGATTGGGCCATGACAGCTTGTTGCCATTATAAAAGAATGCACAGTATAAAAAAGGAGCAATTTGGCTCCTCTGGTGGAAGTAGTTTTCAAGGCACCCTAGAATCAGAAACATCAAAGCTACCAGTGTCTTAGTATTGGACTTTCTGGCCTCTAGATCTCTGAGCCAATACATTTCCATTTATAAATTACTCATTTTATGATATTCTGTTCTCACAGCAGAAAGTGGACTAAGAATGTATGTGTTATGATTTTATTTTTAACCATAATTTTTTGCTTCTCTCATTAGCAAGTGGAAAAGAAACCAAGCTTTAAACTAGTCTTGCCCAGCAAATTCCTATTCAATGTGACTTAACAAATGGCTCCTGGGGGAATCCAAAGAAATGAGTGAGCTTTGAATGCTATTCTCACAATCTGTTTCCTAAGGAACTATCTAGGCACCAGGAAGTTGGTACCTGGGCCACCTTAGTGTATAAGCATCCAAGGTTTATAGTCCTTGAGTTTCTGCATCTGACCTGGGAAAGCCTCCCAGCTCTACTACATATTTTTTTGACCCATGATGATTTTACAGTAAATGCTAGCCATTATTGATGTTTTAATATATTCCCAAAACTCATGTGTTGGCGAGTTAGTCCCCAACACAACAGTATTGAGAGGAAGAACCTGTGGAGGGGATTAGGTTCTGAGATCTCTGCCCTCATGGATGGATCAGTACCATTAAAATGGGAGTGGGTTAGTGATCAAGTGAGTGGGATCCTAGTAAAATAATGAGTTTGGTCCCTTCTCTCTCTCTGGCTACTCACACTCTTTTGTCCTTCTGCCCTTCTGCCATGAGATAAGGCAGTAAGAAGGCCCTTGGAAGAAGTGGCCCCTCAATCTTGGACATCCTAGCCTCCAGAACTATAAGTCAAATAAATTTCTGTCCTTTATAGGTTATCCAGTCTCAAGTATTCTGTTATAGCAGAATAAAACAGACTAGGATTATTACCATCATCTGATATTCTGGCTCAGCCCCTGCCACATCCCAAAACAGTACTTAGAATTTAGTAATAACTGCCCCCTTTTATTATTCCTACTCAGTCCTGAGATGTTGATTGTCTTTTAAGGTTACACTGCTAGATCATATCTCTCTCTCTCTCTCTCTCTCTCTCTCTCTCTCTCTCTCTCTCTCTCTCTCTCTCTCTTTCTCTCTTTCCTGGAGACTCCAGAAACCTGACTCTTTATGAGATGTATTCTTATTTTTTAATGTTAGCAACTAATTAGGGGTTTTTAAAAGCAACAGAAAAAAATCTCACTATTGAGACCAAACAAAACCCATCTGCATAACAGAGTTAGCCAGTGTGCTACCAGTTTGCCTTGGACTCGGGCATGCTTGGGATAGATTCCCAGCTCTGCCACTTACAAGATCTGAAACCATGACATGATTGGGAACCTGAGTGTCCTCATGTACAGAGGCATAATGATAATCCCCACTTTGTATGGTTGAATTTGTTTGATTGTTGATTCATGTAGAGCACCTGTCATATTGCTGGCACTCAATAGATGATAAATTGTGATTGTTACTATTATAGCAATGACATCAGGATTATGGTAGGCAGAGATGTTTAAGGGAAACTTAGTATTTTGTGCTTGTCAGTTTTAAGTGTTGAGAAAACATTCAGATGGAGATCCAGAGGCAGTTGGACATGTGGGTAAGGACTGGAGATTTCTATATTGGGGGTAAATATCGTCCATGAAGAGAGTCTTTTTACACAGAAGTGACACTTTTTTCTCCACTTTTTATGTACCTTTGTAAGTTCTGAAAGTTCATGGGCTTCTGGCCACCACTTTCCATGATGTATGCTTGTCATTGCTTCCTGAAAAATAGTATAATTCCATGAACTGGTTGCTGTTATTCTGGGAGATCATCTGGAAAGAAAAAGTCCAACAAAGACTGGTTCTTGAAAAACTAGCATGTGAGACAAAAGAGACAGTGGAGGCTACAGGCAAAGGAAACCTATTGCCATCAAGATTAGGAATTGAGGAGCTCAATTTTTGCTGACAGTATTTTCTTAGATATCTTCTCCACCTTAGGGGCCTTGGGCTCATGTAGTAGAGGAATCACCCCTGAGCTAGGAAATATTCTTTCCTGTTCTCCTACTTTCTGTTTTCTCTGTATTTAGCTAAGTCACTTCTACCTCTGGACCTAAGGTCATCACGTGTGAAAAAAGGATGTTGGATTGTGCATTCATTGTCTGGGCTGTCATAACTAAGGACTACAGACTGGGTAGCCTAAACAAAGAAAATGTATTTTTTCACTGTTCTGGAAGCCAGAATTCTAAGATCAAGAGGTCAGCAGTGTTGGTTTCTCCTGAGTCCTCTCACCTTGGCTTCCAGGTGCTGTAAGCATCTCCTCTGTCTTCACATAGTTTTTTCTTGTAGTGTACCTGTGTACTCATTTTTTGTTTTCTTTTTTAAGAATTTATTTATCTATTTATTTGCTTGTTTATCTATCTATCTATCTATCTATCTATCTATCTATCTATCTATCTATCTACTTATTTATTTATTTATGTAGTGCTGAGGATTGAAACCAGGGTCTTGCATGTGTGAAACAAGCACTTTATCACTGAGCCATAACCAGTCTCCTAATATTTTCTTATATAGACACCATTCATATTGAGCCCACCCTGATGACCTTATTTTACTTTATTTATCTCTTTAAATACCCTATCTCCAAATTATGAAATACTGTGGTCATGACTTTGACATGTGAATGTTGAGGGTACACAATTTAGACCATAACAGACCAGGTAAGCATTGCCTAAAGCACGGTCTGCTGCTACTGGTGAAGATGACTTCATGTCAAAACAGATATAGAACTTGGAGAACAGTTAATTCTTCTGAGTACTTGAATAAGGAAGTATTCAGCTTGTTACTAGTGTGTCTTTAACATCTTTTTGACACTTACTGGTACAAATGGAAAGCAGGCCACAGGCACAGAGCTTTAGAAGGCAACCATGTTTGTATTGGTTACCTATTGCTGTGTAAAATATCACCCTCAACCTCTAAGTTCTAAAAATTACATCTTTATTATGTGACAGTTTCTTGTGTCAGAAACTGTGACTTAGGTGGGTGCTTCTGATTCATGCTGTCTCATGAGGTTGCAGTCATCTGAAGGCTTGACTGGTACTTATGCATCCACCTCTAAGGTGGCTCAAGGTGGTGCTGGCAGTTGGCAGGAGCCCTCAGTT
This sequence comes from Ictidomys tridecemlineatus, assembly GCF_052094955.1. Taxonomy (NCBI): domain Eukaryota; kingdom Metazoa; phylum Chordata; class Mammalia; order Rodentia; family Sciuridae; genus Ictidomys; species Ictidomys tridecemlineatus. Next base: position 64,333,952 of record NC_135478.1, on the reverse strand, counting down.
CCTTATCTTCCAGGCCTCTGCACAGACTTCCTGAGTATCTTCACAGCTTTGTGGCTGACTTCCTTCAGAATGAGCAATGGGGAAAATCAGAGAGCAAGGAGGAAGTAGCATTTCTTATATTTAGCCTTGGAAGCCACTTTCATAGAGCCCTATTAGGACTCTGAGGAATGAATAGGATACAGCTGAGCCCTATTCATTGTAGAAGAGTTTCCACAAAGGCATAAGTATCAGGGATCATTGGGAGTAATTCAAGACTGGTACACTAAAAATTCATAAGTTTTATCTTCTGATTAACTATTTTGTCTGTTGCCTCATTTATATTTCTATACACAGAAAATGCTTATTAGCATCTTTTGAGTGGCATGCTGTCTGTATTATTGTATAACCTGCTTTTTCTTCACACAATGATATGCTTTTGAGATCTGCACTGGTATAGATCTTATTCCTTCATTAATTTGTGAATTTGTGAGTATATGCCATTTTTCTTTATCCTTTTACCTATTACCTATTAATAGTCATTTAGATTGTTTCCAACTTTTGCTCTTATAACAATGAAAATCTTTGTACCTTCCCTAGGATAAATAATGAGAAGAGAAATAACTAGGTTTTAGGATCTGTGTATCTAATTGCCAATTTCCCCTTTAAATAGTCACATTGACTTCACTGCTATACACAGAATAGGATTATTCCCATTTCTCTTCAATATAATCAATTATCCCAGTTGCAAGGCATTTTGATTTTTCTCAATCTGAAAGATAAAAAAATATTTTCATTATTTTTAATTGTGATTTAAAAAAACCACATCAAATTTCTCAATGTAGCCATCTTTAAAGTGACCAGTTCAGTAGTGTTAACTATATTCATATGTTGTGGAACATATCTCTAGAACCTCTTCCCCTTGCAAAACTGAAACCCACATTCATTCAACAGTACTCCATTTGCCTTCTGCTCCAACCCATGGCTGCTACAATCCTTTCTGTTGTAGGAATTTGACTACTTAAGATAATTGTGTGTGTGAAGTTTAAATAATCTAGCACAAACCGTGTTTGATTTGTAGCACAATTTTCATCCATTTCTATAGTGCAAAACAAAGTGAAACCTGAAAATTTAAACTTTTTCTTTGTGCCTGTCTTTGAACCTAGGAGTATCAAACTTGTGGTAAAAAGTGTGTGTATTGAAAATGGGAACCCAGCAGACATCAAGAAGTCCATGTAAAAATTGTTGCAGCTCTTTGACTACATTTGTGTTTTCCTGTTAGCTCCTAATGCAAGTTACTAAAAGTTGTTTCTTCATTCTTCTACTTATAATTATGTCCACCAGGAATAAAAAAACAGGGTGAGCACTGAGAACTGATAGTGACTTTCAAATTTCAAGCACCTAGCACAAACCATGTTTGATTTGTATCTGTATTTCCATACATTACTTAGTGCTGAACTATGTAAAATGTAAAAATTTACACTTTTCCTCTCTGGCAAACTTTGAACCTAGGAGAACCAAACATGAGGAACAGAGTGTGCTGAATGAATATATGAATTTCACCAAGTATCAAAGGAATTTATTGAAAAAATTTTGAAGCTCTTTCAATATATGTAATTTTCCTGATAACTACTAAAGCACTGATGAAAAATCTGTTTTTGAGTGCCTGTTTTTAAAGATAATTTTACCAGGAACAAAACACACAGTGAAAACTTATAATGGATTATGTGTTTGAAGTTTCAAACATCTAGCACAAAAAGTATTTTATTTGTAGCTCTATTCCTATCCATCCATAGTGCAAAACAAAGTGAAACATGAAAATTCAAACTGTTCCTGTGTTCAAACCTTTGAACCTAGAAGTCTCAAACTTTGCCTCAGATGTGTTCATTGAAAGGGTGGAATCTTCAAAACATCAAAGAAATCCTCTTAAAAATTGTTGCACTAATTTCTGTATATTGTTGCTCTCCTGGTAGCTCCAAAAGTGAGTAAGTAAATCTGCTCCTGCATACTTCTACTCAGAAATAGACCCAACAGGAACAAACCACTGAGTGAACATTGAAAACTGATTCTGTATGACAAGTTTCAAGCAGCTAGCAAAGACCGTCTTTGATTTGCAGCTCTATTTTCGACCATCTGTATAGTGCCAAATGAAGTGAAATCTGGGAATTCAAACTGTTCCTGTCTGCAATCCAGTGAATCTAGAAGAACTAAATAGGAGAACAAAGTGTGTTTAGTGAAAAGATGAATCTTGTAGAGTACTAAGGAAATCCAATGAAAAAGAATTTTTGCAGCTCATTCATTAGGTGGTATTTTTATGCTATCTTTTAAAGCATTTAGAAAAAGTTGGTCCTATTTTATCTGCTTAGAGCTACTTTAAACAGAAAAAAAACAGAGAGTCAATACTTACAACTGATTTTTTTTTGAAGTGTAAAGCGTTTAGCACAAACCGTGTTTGATTTGACTCTCTTTCCCAATCCATCTCTATTGTGAGAAAAATTAGAAAGTGGAAAATTCCACCTGTTTTTATATGCAAACCATTGAACCTAGGAGTCCAAACTTGTGGTTCAAAGTGAGTTTAGTGAAAAGGTAAAGCCTGCTTTGTACCAAAGAATTCCAATGAAAAAAATTATTTCAGTTCTTTCAATACATTGGGTTCCACCTGCTAGCTGCTAATTCACATAACTAAAAGCCCTTTTTGCATGTTTCTCCTTAGAAGTACCCCAAACAGGAAAAATTCCCAGAGTGAGGACTCAGAAATTATTGTAAATGAAAAGTTTCAAGTAGCTTGCACAAACCATGTTTGATTTGAAGCTCTATTTATATCCACCTGTATAGTGCAGAATAAAATAAAAACCTGAAAATTCAAAGTGTTACTGTCTGAAAAAACTTGAATGTAAAATAAATGAAGAACAAAGTTTGTTTAGGAAAAAAATGAATCATGCCATATACCAAAAAAGCCAATGAAAAATTTGTGGCAGCTATATAAATAATTGGGTATTTTTCTACTGGCTCCTAAATTGCTGATAGAGAATGCTGATGATACTTGTCTCTGCTTAGAGCTACTCTGACCAGGAAGAAACCACAGAGTGAAGCTTTAGAACTGATTGTGTGTGTGTGTGTGTGTGTGTGTGTGTGTGTGTGTGTGTGATGTTTAAATCATTTAGCAAAAACCATGTTTGATTTGTAGCTCAAGTTTCATCAATAACTATAGTGAAAAAAAAGTGAAACCTTAAAATTCAAACTGTGACTGTTTGCAAATCATTGAACCCAGGAGTCTCAAACTAGTGGTATAAAGTGAGTTTATTTAAAGGATGAACTCTGCAGAATATGAAGAATTACATAAAAAAATGTTACTGCTCTTTGAGTAAATTTGAAATTTTCTGATCACTTCTAATTCAAGTGAGTAAAAGTTGGTCCTCCGTGCTTCTATTTAGAAATACATGCACCAAGAACAACTGACAGTGTGAAAACTGAGAACTGATAGTGATTCCTCAAATATCAAGCAGCTTGAAAAAAAAAGTCATTGATTTGTACCTCTATTTCCATCCAAATCTAGAATGCAGAACAAAGTAAAACATGAAAATTCACACTATTACTGCCTGGCAAACTTTGAACCTAAGAGTACCAAACTTGAAGAACAGAGTGTGCTTAATGATTATATGAGTTTTGCCTTAGTATAAAAAAAATTGAATCTCTTTCAGTACATGTAAGTTTACTGCTATCTAGAGAAAGCTGTTCCTGAGTGCCTCTGGATAGAGCTACTTTGACCAGGAACAAACAAAGAGTGAAAATTTAGAATGGAATATGTGTTTAAAGTTTCAAAGCATTTTTGATTTGTAGCTCTATATCCATAGATCTCTATAGTACAAAAAAAGTGAAACCTGGAAATTCAAACTCTTCCTGAATTCAAACCATTGAACCTAGTAATCTAAACTTGTAATTCCAAGTGTGTTTAGTGAAAAGGTGAAGCCTGCCTTAAATCAAAGTAATTTAATGAAAAAAATGCTGCAGTTCTTTCAATACGTTTGTTTTCTCCTGCAAACTGTCAATACACATAAACAAAATCTGTTTTTCTGTGTTTCTTTTTAGAAGTATTTCCACCAGGAATATTTCACAGAGTGATCACTGAGAAATGATTTTGTATGACGAGTTTCAAGTAGCTAGCACAAACCATGTTTTTTAAGCTCTATTTTCTTCTACTTGCATAGTGCAGAATGAAGTGAAACCTGAAATTTAAAACTATTCCTTTCTGCGAATACTTGAACCTAGAAAAACCAAACTTAGAGAACCAAGTGTGCTTAGTAAAAGGATGAATCACAAAAGGTATCAGAAACTTCAACAAAGAATTTGTTTCAGCTCATTTCATAGTTGAAAATTTTTCTGCTATCTCTTAAATTGCTGATAGAAAGCTAATGATGCTTGTCTCTGCTTTGAGATACTTTGACCAGAAAAAAAAAATCATAAAGTGAAAACTTAGAACTGATTGTGTATATGAAGTTTAAATCATCTAGCACTAACCAAGTTTGAATTATAGCTCAATTTCCATTCATATCTATATTGCAAAACAAAGTGAAACCTGAAAATTCAAATTGTTCCTGTGTGCAAATCTATGGTATTATGAGTCCCAAACTTGATGTACAAAGTGGATTTATTGAAAAGATGAACCCAGAAGAGTACTAGGAAGTCCATCAATAAATTGTTGCATTCCTTTGAGTACATTTAAATTTTCTTTTGAGCTCCTAATGCAAGTCAGTTAAAGTTGTTCCTGCCAACATCTGCTTAGAAGTACGTCCATCAGGAAAAAAACTGACAGTGTGAGCCCTGGAATGGATGGTGTCTGTCAAGTTTCAAGCAGCTATCACAAAACATGTTTGATTTGTAGTTCTATCCCCATTAATCTCTATAGTGCAGAACAATGTAAAACTTAAAAATTCACACTGTTCCTCTCTGAAAACCCTTGAAGTTAGAAAAACTAAATTTGGAGAACAGAGTGTGCAAAAATGAATATATGAATTTTGCTGAGTATCAATGAAATTTAATGCAAAAAATTTTAACCTCTTTAAGTGCATGTAATTTTTTGCTACTTCATAAATCACTGACAGAGAAAGCAGTTCCTGAGTTCCTCTGCTTAGAGCTAATTTCAACAGGAACAAAAAAAAGAATGAAAACTCAGAATGGATTGTGTGTTTGAAGTTTCAAGAAACTAGCACAATGCATGTTTTATTTGTAGCTCTAGTTTCTTAAGCCTATAGGGCAAAACAAAGTGAAATATAAATATTAAAACTATTACTTGGTGTAAACCATTGAACATATAAGTCTCAAACATTGACTCAACTGTGCTTTTTAAAGTTTAAAAAATGCCGAACATGAAAGAAATTCTATGAATAAATTGTTGCATCTCTCTCTGTATATTAGTATTCTCCTGCTACTTCCAAAAGCCATTGTGTACATCTCATCCTGCATCCTTCTGCTCAGAACTACATCCACCAGGAACAAACCACAAAGTGAGCACTGAGAAATGATTGAGTATGTCAAATTTGAAGAAGCTAACACTGAAAATGTTTGATGTGAAGCTCTATTTTCAACCATCTGTAGAGTGCAAAATAAAGTGAAACCTGAAAATTCAAACTATTCATGTCTCCATTCCATTGAACTTAAGAGGACCAAGCTTGGAGAACAAAGTGTGCTTAGAGAAAGAATAATTCCTGCCGAGTATCAAAGAAATCCAATGAAAAAATTGTTGCAGCTTGTTCAGTAGATAGAATGTTTTTGCTAGCTTCTAAAGCACTGATATAGATAGATTCTCCTATTTTCTCTGCTTTGAGCTACTGTGAATAGATAAAAACCAAAGAGTCAACACTTAGAACTGATTGTGAGTGTGCATTTTGAAGCATCAAGGACAAAAAGTGTTTGATTTGAATCTCTTTTCATATCCATCTCGATAGTGCAAAACAAAGTAAAAACTGAAAACTCAAATGGTTACTGTGTGTAATTCATTGAATCCAGGAGTCCAAACTTGTGGTTCAATATGGGTTTAGTGAAAAGTTGAAGCCTGCCTTGTATCAAAGAAATTCCTTCAAAAATTGTTGCTGCTCTTTCAGTGCACTGGGATTCTCCTGCAAGCTGCTAATACACGTAAGTGAAAGCTGTCTTTGCATGTTTCTCATTATAAGTATGTCCACCACAAAAAAGTCACCAAGTGCAGACTGAGAAATGATTATGTATGACAAGTTTCAAGTAACTAGCACAAACTATATTTGGTTTGAAGCTCTATTTTCAACCACCTGTAGAGTGCATTATGAAGTGAAACCTGAAAATTCAAACTTTGCCTGACTGCAAACTCTTGATCCTAGGAAAACCAAACTTGCAAAACCAGGTTTGATTAGGGGAAAAATGAATCATACCACGTGTTTAAAAAAATCTGAGAAAAAATTTGTTGCAGCTTGTTTAGTACGTCATTTTTTTTTTCTGCTAGCAACTAAATCTGTGAAAAAGAAAGTTGATGATGCTTGTCTCTGCTTAGAGCTACTTTGACTAGAAGAAAACATAAGGGAACACTTAGAACTGATTGTGTAGGTTACATATAAATCATTTAACACAAACCATGTTTTGATTTGAAGCTCAATTTCTATTCATCTCTGTAGTTCAAAATAAAGTGCAACCTTAAAATTTAAACTGTTCCTGTGTGCAAATCTTTGAAACTATGAGTCCCCAAAGTGGGGTACAAAGTGGATTTATTGAAAAGATGAACCCTGCAGAGTCTGAAGAAGTCAATGAAAAAACTGTTGCAGCTCTTTGAGTACATTTGGACTTTCCTGATAAATCCTAATGCAAGTTAGTATAAGTTTTTTTCTGCATGCTTCTGCTTAGAAGTACATCCACCAGGAAAAAACTACAGTGTGAGCACTGAGACTTGATAGTGCCTGTCAAGTTTCAAGAAGCTATCACAAATCATTTTTAATTTGTAGCTCTATTTCCATCCATCTCTAGAGTGCAGAACAATATGAAACATGAAAATTCTCACTGCTCCTCTCTGGAAACCCTACAGCCTAGGAAAATCAAACTTAGAGAACAGAGTGTGCTTAATGAATATATGAATTTTGCCAAGTATCAAAGAAATTTAATGAAAAAAATTAAGCTCTTTCAGTACATGTTATTTTCCTGCTGGCTCCAAAATCACTGATAGAGTAAGTTTTTGGTGAGTGTGTCTGCTTCGAGCTATTTTGAACTGGAAAAAAAGAATGCGTGAGCACTTAAAATGGATTGTGTGTTTCAAGTGTCAAGATTGAACTCAAAGAGAATTTGATTTGTAAGTCTATTTCCTCAATCTCTATAGTACAAAAGAAGGTGAAACAACAATATTTAAATTGTATTTTTGTGGAGACCATTGAACCTAGAAGTCTCAATATTTTTCTAACTTGTTCTATTGAAGTGTGAAAATTGCTTAACATCAAAGTAATTCTATGAAGGAAATGTTTCTCCTCTTTCTGTATATTACTTTTCTCCTGCTAGCTCCAAAAGTGATTGTGTATATCTCCTCCTGCATGCTTCTGCTTAGAAGTACACCAACCAGGTAAAAACTACAGAGTGAGCACTGAGAACTGATTGTGTATGACTAGTTTCAAGCTGCTAACACCGAGAATATTTGATTTGCAGCTATATTTTCAACCATCTCTAGAGAGCAAAATGAAGTGAAACTTGAGAATTCAAACTGTTCCTGTCTTCAATCCTTTGAATCTAAGAGAACTAAGCTTCAAAACCAAAGTGTGCTTAGTGAAAGAATGAATCCTGCCATTATCCAAAATATCCAATGAAAAAAATGTTGCAGCTTGTTCAGTACATAGTAATTTTCCTGCTAACTCCTAAAGCATGGATATAGAAAGATGCTCTTATTGTCTCTGCTTAGATCTACTGTGACCAGACACAAACCACAGAGTCAACACTTAATAACTGATTGTGTGTATTTTTGAATTTTAAAACATCTAACACAAACAGTGTTTGATTTGAATCTTTTTTCCAATCGTGTCTACAGGGCAAAACAAAGGGAAACCTTAAAATTCAAACTGTTACTTTGTGCAAATCATTGAAGCTAGGAGTGAAAACTTGTGGTTCAAAGTGGGTATAGTGAAAAGGAGAAGGCTGCCTTGTATCAAAGATATCCAACAAAAAAATTATTGTGGCTATTTTAGTACATTGGGATTGTCCTGCAAGCTGCTAATATACATAAGTGAAAGCTGATTTTTCATGTTTCTCCTTAGAAGTATGTCCACCAGGAACAAGTCATAGACTGAGAACTGAGAAATGACTGTCTACCTAAGTTTCAAGTAGTTAGCACAAACTGTATTTGTTTTGAAGCTCTATTTTTATCCACCTGTATAGTGCAAAATGAAGTGAAACCTGAAAATTCAAACTGTTCCTGACTGCAAACTCTTGAACCTAGGAAAACCAAACTTGCAGAACCGAATTTGTTTAGGGGAATGATGAATCATGCCTTGTATAAAAATTCTTAAGAAAAATCTGTTGCACCTTGTTCAGTAGCTCAGAATTTTTCTGCTAGATCCTGATTCGCTGATAGAGAAAGCTGAAGATACTTGTCTCGGCTTATAGAAACTCTGACCAGGAAAAACTACACAGTGAACACTTATAATTGATTGCTTTTGTGAAGATTAAATTATCTAGCACAAAATATGTTCGATTTGTAGCTGAATTTCCATTCATCTTTATAGTGAAAAACAAAGTGAAACCTGAAAATTCAAACTATTCCAGTGTTGAAACCATTGCACCTAGGAGTTAAAACTTGTGGTTCTTAGTGTGTTTAGTGAAAATGTGAAGCCTGCCTCGTATTTAAGAAATCAAATGAAAAAAAAAATGTTGCAGCTCTTTCAGTACATTTTGATTCTCCTACTAGCTGCTAATACATGCAAGTGAAAGTTTTTTGCATGTCTCTTTTTAGAAGTATTTTCACTAGGACCAATTCAGAGAATGATCACTGAGAAATGATTGTTTATGACAAGTTATAATTAGTGAGCACAAACCATGTTTGATTTGAAGCTTTATTTATATCCACCTTTATATTGAAGAATGCAGAATAACCTTAAAAATCAAACTGTTCATGTCTGCAAACTCTTGAACATAGCAAAACCAAATTTGGTGAAACAATTTTGTTTAGTAAAAGGATGAATCACCCAAGATTATAAAAACTCCAATGAAGAATTTGTTGCAGCTAATTCCGTAGGTGGTAAATTTTCTGGTATTTTCAAAATTACTGATAGAGAAAGCTGATGATGCTTGTATCTGCTTAGAGCTACTTTGACCAGAAAAAACACAAAGTGAACACTAAGAACTGATTGTGTATGTTAAGTTTAAATTGCCTAGCAAAACCATTTTTGATTTGTAGCTCTATTTCCATCAATCTCTACAGTGCAAAACAAAGTGAAACCTGAAAATTCAAACTGTGCCTGTGTGCAAATCTTTGAACCTAGGAATTCCAAACTTGGGGTAAAAAGTGTATTTCTTGAAGGAATTAAACCTGAAGAGTACCAGAATAAATTGTTGCAGCTTGTTGAGTATATTTGATTCTTCCTGCTACCTTTTAATGCAAGTTAGTAAAAGTTGTTCCTGCATGATTCTGTTTAGAAGTATGTGAACAGAAAAATAAAAAGTGTGAGCCCTGAAAATGATAGTGACTATCAAGTTTCAAGAAGCTAGCACAAACAGTATTTGATTTGTTGCCCTTTTCTTTTCATCTCTAGAGTGCAGAACAATGTGAAACATGAAAATTTAAACTTTTCCTCTCTGGAAACCCTTGAACCTATGAAAACCAAACTTGGACAACACAGTGCACTCAATGAATATATGAATTTTCCCAAGTATAAAATAAATTTAATGAAAAAAATTTTGAAGCTCTTTGAGTACATGTAATTTCCCTGATAGCTCCTAAATGACTGATAGAGAAAGCGGATCCTTAGTGCTTCTGCTTAGAACTACTGTGAACAAGAACAAAAGAAAGTGTAAACACTTAGAATGGATTGTGTCCTTGAAGTTTCAAGCACCTAGCACAAAGTGTCTTTGATTTGTAGATCTATTTCCATCCATCTCTATAGTGCTAAACAAAGTGCAATATGAAAACACAAACTTTAATTTTTCCAAATGATTGAACCTAGAATTCTCAAACTTTGCCTCAGGTGTGCTTTTGAAAGGGTGGAAAAAGCCAAACATGAAAGAAATCATATGAAAAAATTGTTGCAACTCTCTTTGTATATTGGTGTTTTCTTGGTAACTCCAAAAGTGATTGTGTATATCTCCTCTTTCATGCTTTTTCTTAGAAGTACGTCCACCAGGAACAAACAAAAAAGTGAGCAATGAGAAGTGATTGTTTATGATAAGATTGAAGCATCTAGCAAAATAAACATGATTTTCAGCTCTATTTTCAACCACCTTAGTGTGGAAAATGAAGTTAAACTGGAGTATTCAAACTGTTCCTGTCTCCAATCTGTTGAACGTAGGAGAACCAAGCTTGGAGAAAAAAAGTGTGTTTACTGAAAGAATTAATCCTGCTGAGTATCAAAGAAATCCAATGAAAAAATTGTTGCAGCTTCTAAAGCACTGATATTGAAAGCTGCTATCATTGTCTCTGCTTAGAGCTACTGTGACTAGACAGAAAACACAGGTCAATACTTAGAAATGATTGTGTTTGTGCATTTTGAAGCATGTAGCACAAACAGTGTTTGATTTGAATCTCTTTTCCTATTTATCTCTCTAGTGCAAATAAAGTGAAACCTGAAAATTCAAACTGTTACTGTGTGCAAATCATTGAAACAGGAGTCCAAAAGTGTGGTTCAAATTGGGTTTAGTGAAAAGGTGAATTCTGTCTTGTATAAATGAAATCCAATGAAAAAAAACTGATTGAAATTAAAATGATTGGTATGACAAGTTTCAATAAAATGATAATGTATGACAAGTTCAAGTAGCTAGCACAAATCGTATTTAATTTGAATATTTATTTTCATCTACCTGTATAGTGCAGAATGAAGTGAAACCTGAAAATTCAAACTGTTCCTGACTGCAAACCCTTGAATCTAGGAAAACCAAACTTGAAAAACCTTCTTTAGGAGAAGGTTGAATCATGCCACGTATCAAAAAAAAAAAAAAAAAATCTGATGAAAAATTTGTTGCAGCTTGTTCGGTAAATCAGAATATTTCTGGTAGCTCCTATGTTGCAGATAGAGAAAGCTGAAGGTACTTGTCTCTGCTTATAGCTAATCTGACCAGGAAAAAACTACAGAGTGAGCACTTAGAATTTATTGTTTTGTGAAGTTTAAATATTCTAGCACAAAATAAGCTTGATCTGTAGCTGAATTTTGATCCATCTCTATAGTGCAAAACTAAGTGAATCCTGAAAATTCAAAGAGCTCCTGTGTTCAAACCATTGAACCTAGCAGTCCAAAATGTGGTTATAAGTGTGTTTAGTGAAAAAGGTGAAGCCTGTGTTCTATCAAAGATATACAATGAAAAAATTGTTGCAGCATTTTCAGTACATTTGGATTCTCCTGCTTGCTGCTAATACATCTAAGTGAAAGCTCTTCTTGTGTGTCTCTTTTTAGTATTATTTTCACCAGGAACAATTCACAAAGTGAACACTGGAAAATGATTGTGTATGAGAGGTTTCAAGTAGCTAGCACAAACCATGTTTTATTTGAAGCTCTATTTTTTTTCCACCTGCATAGTGCAGAATTAAGTGGAACCTGAAAAATAAAACTGTTTCTGTCAGCAAACCTATGAAAATAGAAAATCAAAACTTGGAGAAAAATGTTTGTTTAGTGAAAGAATGAATCACACTTGGTATCAAAAACTCTAAAGAAGAATTTGTTGCAGCTCATTCCATAGGTGAGAATTTTTCTTTCTGCTCGTAAATCGCTGATTGAGAAAGCTGATGATGCTTGTCTCTGCTTAGAGCTACTTTGACTAAAAAAAACATAAAGTGAACACATAGAACTGATTGTGTATGTTAAGTTTAAATCATTTAGCACATACCATGTTTGATTTTTAGCTCAATTTCCGTTCATATCTATAGTGCAAAACAAAGTGAAACCTGAAAATTCAAACTGTTCCTGTGTGAAAATCTTTGAAACTATGAGTCCCAAACTTGGGATACAAAGTAGATTTATTGAAAAGATGAACCCTTCAGAATATCAAGAAGTCCATGAATAAGTTGTTGCAGCTCTTTCAGTACATTTTGCATTAACTGGTAACTCCAAATCCAAGTTAGTAAATTTTTTTTCTGCGTGATTCTGCTTAGAACTATGTCCACCAGAAAAAAAAAGGAAAGTGTGAGCACTGAGAACTGATAATGGCTGTCAAGTTTCAAGAAGCTATCACAAACTATGTTTGATTTGTAGCTGTATTTCCATCCATCTCTAGAGTGCAGAACAATATAAAACATGAAAATACTCACTGCTCTTCTCTGACAACCCTAGAACCTAGGAAAACCAAACTTGGAGAACAGCGTGTGCTTAATGAATATAGGAGTTTTGCCAAGTATCAAGAAAATTTAATGAAAAAAATTAAGCTCCTTCAGGACATGTTATTTTCCTGATACTTTCTAAATAACTGATACAGTAAGCTTTTTGTGAGTGTGTCTTTTTGAGCTATTTTGAACTGGAAAAAAAGAATGTGTGAACAATTAAATTGGATTGTGTGTTTCAAGTGTCAAGCACCTAGCACCAAGCACGTTTGATTTGTAGCTCTATTTCCTGCATCACTATAGTACCAAGGAATGTGAAACATGAATATTCAAATTTTATTTTCTTGTCTGCCAAAGATTGAACATAAGAGAACCAAACTTGAAAATGAGATATGGTTAATAAACGTAGAAAATTTGCTAAGTATTAAAGAAATCCAATGAAAAAAAATTTATTGCCTTTTCAGTAAATGGAATTTTTTCTGGCAGTTCCTGATGAGCTGATGGAGAAAGCTGTTCTTAGTTCATCTTCTTAGAGCTCCTTAACAAGGAACAAAAGAAAGAACACTTAGATCAGATTGTGTATTTAAAGGTTCATTCCTCTAGCCCAATCCATGTTTGATTTGTAGCTCTATTTCCATCTTCTCTATAGTACTAAAGAAAGTGAAACATGAAAATAAAAACTCTTCCTGTCTGCCAGCCCTTGAACGTAGGAGAACTAAACTTGGAGAACAGAGTTGTTTAGTGAATGTATGACTTTTGCTCAGTATCAAAGAAATCTAATGAAAAAGAATTTGACGCGCTTTGAGTACATGGGAATTTTTTTCTAGTTCCTAAAACACTGATAGAGAATGCTGTTCTTGAGTGCATCTTCTTTGAGATACTTTGACTAAGAATAAATCACATAATGAATACTTAGATAGGATTGTATATTTGAAGTTCAAGCAACTAGGACAAACAGTTTTTATTTGTAGCTCTATTTCCATTCATCTCTATAGAACAAAACAAACTGAAACATGAAAATTTAGACTGTTCCTGTGTGCAAACTATTGAAATTAGGAGTCCCAAATTTATGGTTAAAATGGGTTTTGTGAAAAGGTAAAGCTTGTTGTGTATCAGAAAATTCCAGAAAAAAAATTTTGATGCTCTTTCAGTATTAATATTCTCCTAGTAATCTTAATATATGTATGTTAAAGCTGTTATTGCATGTTTCTGCTTTAAAGTATGTCCACCAGGAACAATTCCCTGAGTGAGAACTGAGAAATTATTGTGTATGACATGTTTCAAGCATCTACCATGAACAGTGTTAGATTTGTTCCTCTATATAAACATCTTCTTGGTACAAAACAAAGAGAAACATGAAAATTCAAACTGTTCTGGAGGAAAAAACATTGAAACTAGAAGTCTCAAACTTTGACAAAAAGAGTGTTTATTTAAAGAATGAACTCTGCTGAATATCAAAGAAATCCTACAAAAAACTGTTGCACCTCTTTCTGTGTATTGTTTTTCTCCTTCTAACTCTTAGATCAAGTGAGTAAAAACTGTTTCTGTGTGCTTCTGCAGGGAAGTACGGCCACCAGGAACAAACCACAGAGTGAGCACTGACATCTGATTTTCTATATTTAGTTTTAAGCAACTAGAAAAAACTATGTCTTTTGTGGCTCTATTTTTATTCATCTCTGTAGTGCAAAACAAGGTGAACCCTGAAAATTCAAACTCTTCTTGTCTGTCAATGATTGAACATAAGAGAACCAAACTAGAAAATAGATTGTGTTTAATAAACGTAAAAAAAATTGCCGAGTATTAAATAAATCCAATTTAAAATTTTTGGGAGCCTTTTAAGTACATGAAAATTTTTCTGCCAGCTCCTGATGAGCAAATAAAGAAAGCTGTTCTTTCATATTCTTAGAGCCTCTTAACAAGGAACAAAACAAAGAATGAGCATTTAGATAGGATTGCGTATTTAAAGGTACACGCCTCTAGCACAATCTGTGTTAGATTTGTAGTTCTATTTCCATCTTCTCTATAGTACAAAACAAAGTGAAACATGAAAATACAAACTGTTCCTGTCTGCAAACCCTTGAAGATAAGAGAACTAAACTTGGAGAACAGAGTTATTTAATGAATGTATGACTTTTACCGAGTATCAAAGAAATCTAATGAAAAAGAATTTTGAAACTCTTTGAGTACATGGGAATTTTTTTGGTAGCTCCTGAAATGCTGATAGAGAATGCTGTTCTTGAGTGCATATTCTTATAGATAATATGACTAAGAATAAATCACATAGTGAACACTTAGATAGGATTGTATATTTGAAGTTGAAACAACTGGGACAAATGTGTTTTTTTTTTTTGTTTGTTTGTTTTTGTAACTCTATTTCCACCCATCTCTATAGAGCAAAACAAACTGAAACATGAAAATTTAAACTGTTCCTGTCTGACAACCTTTGAACTTGGAGAACAAAACTCGAAGAAAAGAGTGTGTTTAATGAGCATATGAATTTTACCAAGTATCAAAGAAATCCAAAGGAGAAAAAAATTGAAGCTCTTTCAGTATATGAGCATTTTCCTGCTAGCTCCTAATTTCCTGTTAGAGTAAACTGTACCTGAGTGCCTCTGCTTAGATTTACTTTCTTTTTTTTTTTTATTTTTAGTTCTCGGCGGCACAACATCTTTGTTTGTATGTGGTGGTGAGGATCAAACCCGGGACGCAAGCATGCCAGGCGAGCGCGCTACCGCTTGAGCCACATCCCCAGCCCCCCATGCTTAAATTTACTTTCACAAGGAACAAAACAAACAGTGAAATCTTAGAATGAATTTTTTGTTTGAAGATTCAAGCTTCTAGCACAAGTCTTGTTTGATACGTAAATCTATGTATTCCCATCTCTATAGTGCAAAACAAAGTGAATATAGAAAATTCAAAATTTTCCTGTGGGCAAACAATTCAACCTACCAGTCCCAAACTTGTGTTTCAAAGTGCATTTAGTGACACTTTGAAGCCTGCAATGTAAAACATTGTTGCAGCTATTTCAGGATTAAAGAGAAACCAGAACAACAATATCATAGAAAGCAGAGCAAAGAGCTTTACCTGGATGAGAGAGACAGCCACCACTGTTAAATGCTACAGGAAGATAAAATAGGACAAGGAAGGAAAAGCATCCATCAGATGCAGCATAAAGACCCTGGTGACCCTTACAGGATCAGTGCTATTCCACTAATCAGAGAGTAATCATATTACAGGAATTTGGGAAAAGATTGGGAGGTAATACAATGTATTAGATTTTATTACTGAATAATAATTCAGTAGCTTAAAACAACACACATTTATTACCATATAGTTCTGAGGATGAGAAGTCCAAGTTTGGGAGGCTGGGGTTGTAACTCAGCAGTAAAGTGCTCCTCTAGCACATGTGAGGCACTGGCTTCGATTCTCAGCACTACATAAAAATAAATTAAATAAAGACATTGTGTTCAACTACAACTAAAAAAAAATTAAAAAAAAAAAAGTTCAAGTTTGGTGCTACTGGGTTAAAATCAAGGTGTTAACGGGTGCATTCCTTCTGGGGTCTCTAGGGAACTATTTTCTGCTTCTACAGTCTGCATGTGATCCTTGGCTTGTGCCTTGCTCCTTCTATCTTTAATGCAGTGCTACATCTCTGGCCATCCTTCATAGTCACATCTCCCTCTGTAATCACACCTGGAAAGATTCTCTGCTTTTAAGGATTCACGTGATTAGGTCCTCCCACCCTAAGCCCAATCTCTCTAGTTGTCCAGGAGAATCCCTCCATCTCAAGATCCTTAATTCAAACACACCTGTATGTGATGACCTTTTGGGTATTTAAAGCAACATATTTGTAGTTCTGGGGATTAGGATGAAGGTGTCTTTGTATATTTGTGAGCATTATTCTGCCTATCACAAGAAACTAGTAGAACTCTTTAGAATACTTTTTCTAGGGACTAGAGAAAACGGGTGTAGTTTAAAAATATATGAGTCAGAGGAAGTTTTTAAGGAAGTTTCAGGGAGGGAGTTTGGCAGGTAGATGAACACTGCAAGGATGATCTTCTTCTGAGACTAATAACAGACCCAAACTGCGTGTTGGTTTTGCTGGGATGGTTATGATTTAAGTCCTCATACTGAGAGAACCATTACATGTTAGATTATGGCTATGAGGATGATTTGTTCTTAATCCACCTAATCTATAAATGATCACATCTTTAAGACCTTTAGAGTCTAGCCAAAGTAACATCATCTAAACATTTATTTAGTTTGCTGTGTCAGAAAATATTGTCCTGGAAATTAAAATATGGTTTATGTAAACTACATTTTGTTTTCTTTAAATCAAGACACATTCTAAATACTCGTATCAGTATGATAGAATTAATTATGTGCTCCAGAACATACTGTACTTGTTATGTTAAATGATCAACAAAGTGAAGTTCAAGTAACTGAGGGATTAGGCAGGAATTATTAACTAAATTAATAAATATTATCAGAATTACTTCTTGATGAAGACACTTAAAATACACATTAACATAAATGAAAGGTGTCTGTAATATTTTTCTACATTAATATACTATAGGGACATCTATCATAGATGAGAGCAGTAAAGAAAATTACAGAATCAATTTTACCTGTGGATAAAGAATATTTAGATTCCTCAATTTAATAAGATGATTATGCATTAAAGTAATCTTGCTTTTTTTAGCTATATAGTTTACTGATCTTCAGTATCTAATTTGATTTAGTTCTTTGCCCAGGCAAATAGTAATATAAAAATGATGAAGAGGCTAAAATGACCTCTTTCTGAATAGGTTTGGAGAGCTGTCTTCTGGCAAAGAACCAGCCGTGGATTTTTCAGTATCTTAGTCCGGGAGTTTTTCTTCTCTGGACTTAACCAAAGGAAGCCCACTGTGCTCCTGAGCTTTGGCTCTTTGAACTTTATGAGAATGGATTCTAACCACAACAAGTTCATGCATAGGAAATAAATTTAATGGCTAAGCTAGTTTAGTAGTCAGCTACTTCTCTTGATGTTCTTTTCTTCTCTTGATGTTCTTTTTATTGGAGGCTTCAACCTCATTAGTATTTCAGGAAAAAACTGGATCTTATCCATCATTTTGGTTGTTGCTTTCCTTTTCCTGGCACGCAGAGCCTGAAATTTCAATAGGGGAAGTGGGAAGGGATACAACACATTCAGAGTTTATGAAAGACCTCATTTTCCATGGTGTCCTGGAGTTGTTCATTAATTACAAATGATATTGAGGAGCAGACTGAGGAGCATAAAAATGGTCAGAAACTGTAAATATAATATTTTATACACAGGCACTTCTGAGACAAATTTGAATCTGCACAAATAAATGAGTATCTTTGAACTTCCATTGCATTTTTAAAAAATTTTTAAATTAATTAATTAATTTTTTAATCTTCCATTGCATTTTTTTGGCAAAGCATTCATTGCCCCTTGCTTTAATATAGTTACTTACTTATGACCTGAGTCTATTGTTAAGTCCTCACATGGGGTGGTTCTCATATGTTAGTGAGCCTAAGAATAATCTGAGAGCTTTGTTAAAAGACATTAAAGTGTAATGTCTGAGATACTTATTTAATACATTTTGGGGGCAGAGCCCAGGAATATTCGACTTTAAGCAGAGCATAGGTGTTGTAATGCAATGGTCTATGGTCCACTTTGAGAAATTTTGCCTACAAATAAGTGCACCTCTACTCCTGGTGCCTTAACACTATATTCTTCACAAGGTCTTGGAGGCATGTTGGTGAAGCCAAGGCAAATGTTTTGGATGGGTTAAACTTCAGGGGTGATTCATAATCAAGTATATAGTTTGCAAAGGGGAGACACCATTTTGAGTGGATTGCCTAAGGATTAAAGTTGTTGATAAAAGGAAATTGCATAAGTACTTTTCTGTTTGGGGATACTTTTAAGAGGATTCTTTTCTATCTAGAGTTCCTGGAGGAAAGCTCTGGATAAATTTGCTCTAGATAAATTTACTCTAGATTATCTAAAGTTTCTAATTAAAAGCTCTAGATAACTTAATTTTTTTCATTGTGGAAGGGTGGACATCTAAACAGGAAAAGATGCATTCATTCCTTGCTGTCTGTAGTGCATGGAGAGGCAGGTAAGGTTTGAGTTTTACATTCACCACTGGATGTGTGATTCCTAGCTCTTCTTTTTCTTTTGTTTATTGTTGACCAGGTGCTGTGAGGTCTGCTCTTTAAAGTGCCTTGCCCTTTATTCTTCTGCCTTAGGGTGTAAAGCTATTTACATTATTTGTTCTCTGATCTCTGCTATCTCTTTAGCCATATGCAAAAGAAAGGGGGAAATCTGCATCCTTTTCATCAGCTCCACACAAAACTGCTTCTTCAAGAAAGTACAATTCCTCTTTGTCTCATTATTTATTAGAGCCTAAAATCATGCTCTGAAAAGACATCATCATCAAACTGATGTTGATTTTAATGTAAATACTGAGGAAAGAATCTTTTAGAGTTTCACAAGTGTTTTCAACTCTGGGAACAAACTAATATGCCCCTTTCTTGCATCAAAACCATTCACTAGTCTAAATAAACTTATTAAGATGCCATTAGTTGTGTGTGGACTGTTTAAAGTTGTTTTAAATAGAAAAAAATGATTCTGGAAAATATGTGGTTAACATCTAGATGAAAATATGTATGGGTTATTTTGTTTGCTACATTCATTAGAAGAAATCAGCTCCTGGAGTGAGAAAAGGCAATGAATTTAAACCTTAAAATCAGAATGCTCTGTTTCTATCTTCAAATGTAATCTCTCTCTCTCTCTCTCTCTCTCTCTCTCTCTCTCTCTCTCTCTCTCTCTCCTTTTTGTCTCTTTTCCATGAGCATTCAATAAGTTTTACCTTTTTAAATCACAGCAGCTCTTAGAAACAAAACTAGCACAAAGATTCTGCCTCTCCTTGAATTTACATATTATGTGGACGTTGAAGAAAAGTTATAGACACGCAAAGATGTCTAAACACCTCGGAGCATGGGTGGTGCTTATTGTATCTGGAGTCCGCAGGGGCTGTCACTTTCCTATAGCATCCTCATTTATTATGCTAATTGATTTTCCAAGTGAAGACAGGAGGGTATCTGTTCAGTGAAATATTCTCAGTTTTTTTTTTTTTTTTTTAATGCAAACCTGTTTTGTGCCTGAATAAAACCAGAAATCAATGTGTTTCCTTTCAAACATGGGAGGGTCAATACCGGGGTTACTTTTGTTCCCACCAAGTTATGTAACCGCCGGGACTTGTTTCTTTACTTTCAGGATTTGTGCAAAACCCATTAAAGCTTAACAACAGGCGGGAGTCTCTGGAGCAATGTCCAAGACACCACTGTGGCTGCTGGAACCGCCTACACTCGGGCTCAGGCCGCGTGAGGCTGGAGCAGCGGGGCTGGGCGCTCAGAGCCCCAGCGGGAGCTTGCTCTCCCAGGAGTTTCCTGTGCAGAGCCCCGCTCCAGTCGCGCTGGAGTTCCAGTCTGAATGCCCTCCTCTCCCACCTCCCTGTTCTCATCACAGCATGTAAAGTCCTCCGTCCCTCCTCGGACTTTGCGGAGGCGGCAACTTTACTCTCTAGCCTCTGGGAGCAGAGCAGCAGAAGCACAAGGGGCAGCGCGCAGCAATGCCTGCAAGCGTCCCGCTGCCCACCATGAGCGAGGAGAGCTGATGGGATGGCCGGGCTGAGAGCGCCAAGGACTTGGAGAAACAGCTTTGGCTTCGCGTGTGAGTTCTCAGCGAGCTGCAGAAGACTGAGCGGGACTATGTGGGCACCCTGGAGTTCCTAGTGTCGGTGAGTGCCCCAGCGCTGCGACGCAGGGGGACCACGGGCGGCGAGGGGGAGTGCGTGCTGGAGCTTCCGCGGGAAGCCTCTGGGGCATTGTCTGTATGGGCATTAAGGGACCGGTGGGGGCATCCGATCTGCGCTGGGACAGGGAGTTCGCGGTCGCGGTGATCCACTGCAGGGATTTGTCAATGGTTAGAGTCCCACTGAGTGACCAGGGCCTTGGAGAGCTGGGAATCTGAAAAGTTAAGCTTCAAAGAAAGGCATCCTGTGTGGGAAATCCTGGCTGCCTGATCTCCCCTCACTTTTTATTTCCTCCATCGCAGTTTGATCAGTTTGCAGAGTGACCCCCCACCCCCACCCCCTCCCTAGGTCTCCTAACTTTGGAGATTTTGTTATAAAGCCTTGGTGATTAAAATCTAATCTGCTGCATTTAGGTACATGTAGTTTTGAAAAATTCTTCAAATCTACTGGAGCTGGAGTTACTCAGATAACCTGGCAGTGAAGTCCCCTTAGTTATAATCTTTGCAACATCTTGGCGGGGCGGGTGCAGAAGGAGCAGCAGGGGGGTTGGGGGGGTTACCATTCTATCGCAGCTGTTGGATATTAAAGCCACATGTGCGCTTCCACTTCCTTGGTCCTACAATCTCCTTCCTCCTGGTTTAAATTTATCTTCTGCTCTGTTGCTATGCACATGAGCCCATGAGAGTGGTTTAATAAAACTCGCATCTAACAACTTCAGGATTTCCAAGAACTGGGCACGAACTTGGTTTGCAATTTTCAATTTGACTCACTGAAAGTGTGCTTTGGAAATATTTCATTCATTTTAGGGCAATGAATGAAATATTGGGACAAAATTTAGTGAAAGTAACTTCTGAGACATCACTCAAACAGTACATTTTTCCTGTTCACTGCTGACAAGATAAAGAATTTGATGATTGGCTCCTGTCCACCCAGATGCCAGCGACAGCATCATTTAAAGAAGCTTTGCAATCTCAACTCAAATCCTCTAACCTTCCACTTCCTTCATTCTGTTCCTGTCTGAAGGGAAATATTTCAAGTGCCAAACTTCCTGCCCAGTTGTATAAAATCTGTAAAGTTTCTGCTTACAGTCCCCATAGAGGAAATTCACTTCTTGGCTGAGTCAAGAAGGAAAGAAGGATGTCTCAAATGATGTAAAATGCACAGGTTGGCTACTGCTTGATTTCTCAAAATCAGTATAGTTCAGTCCTGTTATTTGCAATGGCTCAGGTATTTGAGAATATCCTGGCAATTGGTGATACATGGATGATTTTACATTTCTTTCCCATAGGGACTGTGAAAAGAGTATTTTTAAGGAGATTTAACTTTTAGTAGCTTCAGATTTGGCTTTCATAGTACTTTGTGGGTGATAAAGTCTGTTGACTTTTGAAGAATTTGAGTCATTTTTTAAAGAGGAATTGTTTTTTGAAAATAGCTGGAAAAAGTACCCTGCAGAATGCTAAGCTGGAGAAATATACTACTAACATAATCTACTGTAAAAAATGATTTGTTGATCTTTATCAGTTTTTCCTCTCATCTGAACATATGATTATTATAATTGAAAACTTATTATTCCTATATAGACAGCAAGATGAAATAGTATGGGAAGTCTAAAATAAATTGCATTTTCCTTTTTACATGTAGGAGATTATATTATGATTTCACTGTTTTTAATCTTATTTAGAAATTATGAACTCTTCCACTTCACCCAGTATTTGTGCTTGTGTATGTTTACATACACAAATGCACTTATTGACCTGAATGTCACCTTAAACAAACGGTTACTCTGTCTTATTTTTGGTCATGACTGGTTATTCGAAGCCAAAAATCTATTTTAAATTATTATATTCAGTTTTCTCTTTTAGGAGTTATTATAGCAACTTTAATCCCCTTATGAATTTACTTGGTCACCTGTAGTTGATGTAATCAATCTAGTTTTCATATTAGACTACAACTGACATGTACCAAGAGCTTAAAAATATTCACACTCTTTGGCTTGATAATTTCTCTTATAGAAGCCTATTCTAAGGGAATGAGCAGAAATAGAGACAATTAAAATTATTTTAAAAAATCACCCATACTGTTAAACAAATTGAGCAACACATATGTTGCAATGAATTGATAGTGCATTCCTAAGTCAAATCTCAATATTTGATTAATCATTGGTTTAGATTTCTGTGATCGCCTTAAGCCATACTGATGTGAATAAAGCGTGACTTTATTAGGAAGACGAAGAAGAGGTGGAAAACACATTTTTAGTTCTAACAACAAATTTTTACTTATAGATCCATGAATGAGCAACACAAATGATATTATTCCCTTTGATTAAAAGATCATAGTGATGGGCTGGGATTGTGGCTCAGCGGTAGAGTGCTCACATAGCACGGATGGGACCCAGGGTCGATTCTCAGCACCACATAAAATATAAGTAAATAAAGGCATTTAAAATATATATATATATATATCTCATAGTGGGCCGGGGACATAGCTCAGTTGATAGAGTCCTTTCCTCACATGCACAAAGCCCTGGGGTCAATCCCCAGCACTCCACCAAAAAAAATCTTGAAAAAAATTAAAAAATGATCATAGAACTACCTGGCTGGTGGTGCGCACCTGGGTTCTGGAGGCTAAGACAGAAGGGTTGCGAGTTCAAAGCCAGCCTCAGCAACAGTAAGGGGCTAAGCAACTCAGTGAGATCCTGTTTCTAAATAAAATATAAAATAGGGCTGGGGATGTGGCTCAGAGGTTAAATGCCCTTGAGTTCAGTCCCTGGTACCCGCTCCATCCTCTAACCCCTCAAAAAAGAAAAACAGATTATAGAACCAGAGGGGAAAATTTGTTACTAAGATCTTAAATATCCTTGAGTCCTGTTTCCTCAATTCTACCTTTTTTGGCCTTTTTAAAAAGGGCTTTTGGAGCCAGGGATATAGCTCATTGGTAGAGCACTTGCCTCACATACACAAGGCCCTAGGTTTAATGCCCAGCACCACAAAAATAAATAAATGAATATAGTGCTTTTTCTCCTACCTCATCCCCCAGAGGACCTATGTTCAGCTCTCTTATCTCTGTACCATAGTATCATTCCATATGCATCTTTTTTTTTAGTTGCTGCCCAGGCACCCAGGCACACACTTATTGTTTGGCCAAAGCTCTGTGCTTTAAGGTGGCTGTCCTCATTCAGAATGACTTACCCTTCCCATGATGTGCCATGTTTTCTCAGGCCTCAACGTTTGTTCTTTTTTTGTACCTGGTGATTTCAAGGCTCAGTTTTCTCCTTCTGCATTGTTCCCTGCTTTGTATCTACTTCTCTACCCCATTTACTACTCCCTTTTTTATACCCACAGGACTTCATATTTACTTCTTCTGGAAGCCAAATTAGTTGATGCATTTATTTGTTTCCCTTTGTCTCATTCTACTATACACTCCTTGAGGACCAGGATATATATTTTGCTTGTCTGTGATTCCCCAGAATTATGTGCAGTTCTTGTAACACTGTGGCTGATCAATAAATGCTTATTGAGTGATGGAATGAATCAATGAATTGATGCATCCTGCATCCTCCTAACCCTATTTTTAAGGATAGTTCCTCAATCATCCTGAACATTCAAATTCCCCTTGCCCCCAATTGGTCTTAAGTTTCTTAAGCTTTGCTCATACACATTTGAATTCATGCCACATCAAGTTTCAAATGAGATATATACCTGCCTTTAAACCGGGATCATGTCTTCAATGAGGCATTGAGATATTAAAGACTTTGTAATGCACTATTGTTTCATCTCAGGTGTTTTGAATTTTCACTTGAGATCATGGGTAGGTTACATAATCTAGATGAATTGTTTTTGAGATCATCGATAAAATGCTAGAGAGTGATTTAATTTATTGTTGTATTTACTTAATTTACTTTTATATCTTGTTCTGTTTGGGAAATGAATTTTTGTGTTGCATTAGAAATACCATAAAACAGTTCTTCTAGACAAATGATTTCATAGGCCTAATATCCAGTATTTATTGTCTGGAGTGTGGACAATAGAAGGTTGTGACCTGATTCCTGTTTGCAGTCCAGTGACACAACATGCCAAGATCACAGACCCATTTGAGTGGACGGAGAAAGGGCAGACTCAGGGCTCTTCATGAGTGTGCATTCTGCGTAGTGGTACAGGGCTTTGAGCTCAGGGTTCAATAGTCAGCTACTGCCATCTTGAAATTCTTACTGATTTTATCTTTTATTTTGCAAGTGAGATCAGGAGGGACAGTGGGGCACCAACAGAGCAGATATATGAAAAAAAAAAAAGCTTTGTCTTTCCAAACCTTTACTAGTATTTCCCCCCCTGCTTTTTGAACAAGGGGTCCTCCAATTTTTATTTTTTAGTGGAAAATTGTGTAGACAAGTTTCATCATGGGCCACTGGCATTGAAGCAGGATAACTATTTAATGTTTTGTCTGCTTTACACTTCTGAGAGAGAAAGGGAGGGTTGTCACTAATTATACTGGAAACAGATTCAAACAGGGATTGTTCGTGGCATACCAGAAGACGTGGTTATTCACATTATAGGCATATTAAGATAAATTGTTTCAGCTATGAGTCTTGTTGTAAATATAAGATTTTGACTTTTGTCAAAATCTAGACAGACGTCTAGGTGTTGACCTCAGATTTTTCTAGAATTTGAGTCCTGTCTCCAGTTTATTGTGTAACATAAGACATTCCTAAACTTCTCAGGCCTCTTTTCTCTTTGTCTGTAAAAAGGGGAAATACCATTTCTCAGATTGCAGTACCACATACTGTGTCCTCAGCCCAGGGCCTGGCTCCTAAGAAGGACCTTAAGCAGTTCCTGTTATTTCCTCTTATACTACAGTTAGAAAGAGTCAAGTTTGAATGGTCAATAGATATAATTTTCTCTGTATATTTTCCTCTATGCTTTTCTATGTTTCCAAGTCTCTTTCTGTATTTCTATTCTGTCAATGTAGTCCTTTTCATGGTACTCTTTTTAATGTGCTAATTGACTTTAAGACAGTGAAAAAACAACTCTATATTCTGTGTAATAATCACCAAAGTTAATTTGGTGCCTTATTGTTTACACTAAGAATTTACATATTTGCTATGTGATTTGGCTTGGCACATAGTGTCTCAGCTCTTTCTTTTTTTCATTTTTTGGTACTAGATATTGAACCTAGGGTGCTTTACGCCTAAGCTACATCTCCAGACCCTTTTTGTTTTTTATTTTGAGACAGGATGTCACTTAGTTGCTCAGGTCCTCGATAAGTTATTGATGCTGGTTTGGAACTATTCCTCCTGTCTCAGCATTCTGAGTCACTGGGATTACAAGTCTCTTAGCTCCTTCACATGGTTCTCCCTGGAGCTCCAGGGACTCTTACATGGGGCCAGGGGGAGCAGAATTTTATGACTGTGGGTTGCCCACCTTGGATTCTTCCAGGCACAACCCACTTTCTTTATATTTGTGCTTTAACAAAAGCAGTTAGTAAAACCACTTATCTCAATGGTAAATTCCCAGTGAACAGTTCCCATTGAACAGGGATTGTGAGTTTACTTCCTATGTGGGCTTTTTTTGGCTTGAACATGGTGCTTGGTAAATAACAGGTACTCATGAAAACAAACAAACTGGCAAACAAAGCAAAAGCAAACAAAGCTGAGTTTGAATGAATCTGAAAACAATCTCTTTCAGTCATGACCTGAGTCATCCAGGCAAATATCAATTGATTCAACACATTGTGCCTAAGGTCTGAATTGTCATTCTCTCCCCAGGATTCATTTGTTGAAGTCCTAACTGCCAGTACTTAAGAATAGAACTGAATTTGTAGATAGAGCTTTTAAAGGGGTGATTAAGTTAAATTGAGGCTCTTCCACTGAACCCTAATCCAGTGTGACTAGATTCTTCAAAGAAGAGTTTTGGAGACACAGAGAAACACCAGAGGCTCAGAGAAGCAAGCCCTTGGGAGGACAGACACACACACACACACACACACACACACACACACACACACACACACATACACACACACACACGGTGGCCATTTGCAAGAGAAGGAAGGAGGTCTCAGCAGAAACCAAATCTGTTGACACCTTGATCTTGAACATCTAACCTTCAGAAATGTGAGGAAATAAGTTTGCATTTAGGTCCTCAGTTTGTGATATTTTGTTATAGCAGCCTAGGAGACAATTACAGCTCATTGTTAGGCACTGGGGATGCCAAGAGGAGTCAGGCTTGGTTTTATCCATAGTAAGTGCATTATTTGCTGGAAGAAAAAAAATGCACAGATAACCATGATGCAGTGTGGCAAGAGCAATATTTGAGTCATAAGCAAGGGGACATGGGAGCATTATAGGAGTCCCCAAGACTAGGAGTGAGGGAGAGCTGACCATGAGCTGACCCAGCAAGGGTGAGGAGGAATGTGCTAAATTGGAAGGAGAATTGCCTGTTCCCTAGCAGCATGTGCAGTGTGACATTGTTATGGTAGAGCTTGGCACCCTGGGCTGCTGAAATAGTCTTCATGACTGGACATAAAAAGTCCTGTGTTTGGGGGTATTGGAAGGAGACCAAGTAAGTTCAGTCCAGCTTGAGAAAAGTTCCATTCTTGAGAATTCTGACGTCTTCTCTAGGTAATGAGGAACCAACTGTGAGGGGACACTGGTTCTTTCAATAATAAGCAGGTCTGAGACCACCACAGTTGGCACTGAATGGGGGTCTTCTCTGGAAAGAATTTGCCAGGCCAAGATTTCCTGAATCTGTGTGGCTGAGTTTCTCCTTGGATCCCTCTCCTTGCTTACTGCTTCCCCACCTCCCTGGCCTCCTCACACAGGCTTCTCTAGCAGTCCACACAGCATACAGAGAAGCCTTCTCCTTGCTTTTCCTAACTTGGGACAGGTTATAACCTTAAAAAGTTGTTCCTGTTTACTAAAGGTGAGCACAAGCGAGGAATCCTAGAAACTGCATGAAACATAAACATAGCCTAGCTTGTGCAGGAACAAGGAGGTCCTGCTCTCAGGGTCCGCAGACCTGCCTTCTTTCTTCCCAAGTTCCAAGATTGCTCTCATTGGATCACCCTACCTCAGCATTACTGGCTGACTTGCCTGGGTTCTTTGTTTCCTAGTCTGAATATGTATACATCAGGAAGCTGCTTGCAGAATGAATTGACTTTTCTTTTGTAGCGAATGAACCATGAACTAAATGGGGTTCTTTCTTAATTCTGATTTTTGGAGTATTAATCATAGGGCAAGAACCCATTCTCTGCTCAGAGGGATGAGTGTTTAGTCTTGATTTCATCTACATAATTACATTTTAGCATAATATGATGACGTTGATGTAAGAATAGTCTCTATTGAGATCAGATTTGTTTCCTAAAAAAATTCTGTCCACAGGCCCTTAAATATTTCTTCCCCTTGATTGTTTATACTATTTTTATGATTTGTATAACAGTTCTGAATATATGGGAAAATAGCAAGAGGGGAAACCAGTCACCCACACTGTAGAAAAACTAACGTGCAAAGTGGTTTTGTTTATTAACTTGATGTGTGCATTTGAGAAACAGTTGTTTCTAGTCAGGTTAAGATCTGTTCCTTAGAACCATAGCCCCTAAACTTCATGTAAGGCAGTGTGAAGTCCAGATACCGTTTAGTCATCAAACTTCCACCCCAAGACAAACTCAGATGTGAATAGAAAACCCCAAGCCTCACAACTTCAAATGAGAGCTATTCCTATTTATAGGAAGAAATACTATAAGGATTAACTGTCTTTTGACAAAATGGAATTAATTATCCCAACAACAATAACTATACCCTTAATCTATTTCCATGGTTCTGTGTCTCTGATGGAACCAATTTACAAATAAAGCCTGATATTTCACTTTGCAGTTCTCAGCCCCACCAACCTCCTACAAAGATTGGGCTGGGATACTAGTTTGGGAAAAATACATAAAAAAATTTTGCAGTTGAGTTCTCACACTAGTAGCTATAAACTCATGTTTTCTTCATCCAAAGGTAATCATTTTTTGACTTCGGAGTAAGTAATGTAAAAAATATCAGTATCAAATCATCATCCTCTTGTGCAATGGGGATACAATTGATGCCATCCACTAGCTTACCCAGACCTCATGTCAGGAGGTCAGAGTCAATACACCCTGGGGGTGCTCAGCTCACTTTACCCACCTGCTGACCTAGTGAGGCCTGTACTGTTGGTACTATGTGAAGCCAGTGTGCTTATTTACCTAAGCACCTACTTATTTACCTGAGCTTGACAGATTCTCTTTGTGTATGTGTGTGTGTGTGTGTGTGTATACGTATACTGGGGATTGAACCTAGTGGCACTTAACCAATGAGCACATCCCCAGCCCTTTTTATATTTTATTTTGGGACAGGGTCTCACAAGTTGCTTAGGGCCTTGTTAAGTTGCTGAGGCTGGCTTTGAACTTGTGTTTCTCCTGCCTCAGCTCCGTAGCCAATGGAATTACAGGCTTGACATATTCTCTTTTATATATCTTTCTGGTAACACAGAATGAAAGCCTGTGACTTTTGAGTAGATTATTACTTTTGATGGGAATTGTTGGAAAGGGTGTCTCATCCCCAGGTTTTGCTTTGGTAGAACTGTGATTGAAATGGTCTGACTGCAGATTGGTGGATGGTAGGTGTGCAGAATGGGATTGGGGTGATCAAAGCATTCTGGGCCAGAAGCTGGATGGCCTTGAAAGCCAAAAGTAGGAATTTAGAATTAATTTAGTAGACTGTGAGGGGCTAGGTAAGGTGTTTGAGCAAGGAAATCACAGAACTGAGCCTTGATTCAGAGGAGTCATTTAATGGGGAGGGTTAGCAAGAGAGTTGAATGGCTCTGCTGGGCACAGTGGAGATGGAGAGAGGTCAACCCATTAAGTCCAACAAATGTGGGAAGTACTAACTCAGTGAGGGATATATGCCTGGTCACCCCAGACCATTTTCATTACAATATCATAATGGAGAGGCAAGGGGTAATTGGTATTTGAAATAAAAATTTAGTACAAATAACAGCATACATTTATGGGGCATAGGGTGATATTTTGATACAATATGTAATGATGAATCAAGGTAATTGTCATACCCATCACCTTAAACATGTATCCCTTTTTTTGTGATGGGAACATTTGAAATAATCTCTTCTAGCTGTTTTGAAACATGCAATAAATAATTGATAACTCTAAATACCTTACTATGCTATAGGACACCCAAACTTATTGCTCCTATCTAATCATAATTTTGTACCCATTAACATGCCTCTCCCTATCCTCTCTCCTCTCCTCCTCCCAGCTTCTAATATTGTCCTGCTCTCTACATCTATGAGATTGGATTTTTTTAACTTGTACCTAAGAATGAGAAGAATAATTTTTTTTAAAAGCTCCCCAGGTGATTCTAATTTGTAGGTAGGCTTGAGAAATACAGGGAGGTGGATGACAGGGAATTCATATGCATGTCAGTCAAGAATTGAGATAAATAATGTTCTCCAGTGTGTCCCTAGAAACTTGATTCCTGTACTTTAAATGGTGTGACTGCTTTTGAGAACTCTGAGATGACAGAAGAAAAGAAAATGAGTTGAGAACTGAAATGTGTTTATGGTGTAATTGGAAGACCACCAGTAGAGAGAGACCTTGCTGATGGGCCACAGTGGCCAGAAAT
The DNA here is from genome assembly GCF_052094955.1 of Ictidomys tridecemlineatus. Classification (NCBI taxonomy): domain Eukaryota; kingdom Metazoa; phylum Chordata; class Mammalia; order Rodentia; family Sciuridae; genus Ictidomys; species Ictidomys tridecemlineatus. Next base: position 64,304,038 of record NC_135478.1, on the reverse strand, counting down.
GCAACAGAGGGAAAGTACAGGCTTTTTCTGTAGTTGAATGTGCTTAGGGATTTTTTGATTTTCTCTTCTCATGGTTTACTCTAATTCTCCAGATTCATGAATCTTTGAAAAGAAGAATACCTCCCAACCCTGTTTTTTCTAAAATGTACTGTGCAGGGGAGAGTTAAAATTGGCTCCTTGGTGCAGTGAAATCTGGTTTCTTGTTCTTCCACTGCTCATTAGGAAAAAGGAGAGAATAACCAATATGCAACTCCCATGTAATAGGAATTTATAAATGTTATCAGTAACCTGCACACCAGTCCTGTGGTGTGGGAGCTGAGCCTCCAATGTTATAGGAAAAAAATGGGAATCAAAAGTTTTTCTCCTAACTTGAGAGAGAACATATACCTGCTCTCGCTCTGAAGTCTGTCTCAGTATAGGTGAGAGAAACTTGAAATGCTTTCTCATTAAGGGAAGCACAGAGATTATTACTGTCATGATTAGTTCTTGTGGTGATAACCCAGATGGACTAACCCAGATGGATGGTATCCTCAGGTACAATGAAGATAAAGGAGATTACATAAGAAAGCAGAATTCCCTTATCATACCCCAAGAATAAAGAAAAGGGTTGGACTGAAAACCCATAAATTCACATTACTGTCTTCCCATTGTCTTTTGAATCCAGCCCTACTGGCTTTCATTCCATCATTCCTTCAAAAATGCCTTTGCCAAAGTCACCAAAGAGTTTCATATTGCTAAATTCAGTGATTGGCTTCTTAGTCCTGGTTTGCTTGACCTAAAGAAATATTCAATCCACATCTCATTGGGACACTCCCTTCCAGAATGCCATACTCTTATGATCTCCTCCTGACCTCCTCCTGATTCCCCAGGAATCATTCCCTGCACCCCTTCTCTTCCCTACTGACACTGACTCCCTTGGTGATCACCCTGAGATTCCATCTTGTCTGCCTGTCTGTCCCTCCGGATGTCCAGTATGCAGTTCGGACTTATGGCCAACACAGAACTCCCGATTGCTCCCTTAATTGCCCCTGATCTTACCCAGGCAATAAAAAACTTAAATCTTTTTTCTCACATCTTGCATCTAATAGCAGAAAAATCCTTCTAGTTCTGTCTTTAAAAAAAATCCAGACTTTAACCACTTTTTGCCACTTTTGTCTACTGCTGTTACCCTAGTCTTGTGGCTTCCCTGGAACCCGCAATCTCTTTCCTCTTCTCTGGCGTCTCTGTAGCCACAGGTTAATCCAGTAGCCTGAGTGTTTCTTTTAGAACATGTTAGGCCATTTTAGTATGCTCTAAACTATCTGTGGCTTCTTGTTGTCTGCAGAGAATTGGTTCCAGCACTTCCTGCAGACACCCATATCCACAGACACTCAAATCTTGGGTAAAGTGGTTCAACATTTGTACATAACCTAGGCACACCCTCCTGTGTACTTCAAGTCATTGATAGATGACTTTTAATACCTAACAAAAGTGCTATGTAAATAGTCATTGCACTGTATTGTTTATGGAATGATGACAGGGAAAAGAAATCCATATGTGTTCGGTCCAGATGTGAGGATTCTTAAAAATATTTTTCATCTGTGCTTAGTTGAATCTGTAGATGCAGAATCCTCAGATAGATACTCAGGGCTGGTTGTATTTCTCATTTCCATCAGCACAAAAGCCAGAGTCCTTCCGATAGTCTGTGAGACTGTATGATCTGCACCTTTACTCATTTCCTTTCTGACCTCATTTTCTGCAATTCTTCCCCTTACTTTCTTCTAATCACTACATCCTCTTTGCTGATGCTCTACATGCCTCAGGGCCTTTGCACTATTGCTTTGTGTTTGAGACTGCTCTTCTCCTGGGTACCTTTATGTCCAACTCCTTTGCTTCCTTTAGGTCTTTGCTAAAGTTGGCTCCCTGATCTCTGTGTTCCAGGTTATAATCATTCCACCTTTAGTCCAACACTCCCAACCATCTTTCCTGCTTTAATTTCTCTGTAGCACTTGCTGACATACTCATTATCTTAATCATTTTGTTTGTGTCTGCTTTCTCCACTAGAAAGTGAACTCATTAGGGAAGTGACTCATATTTAATTGCTCTTTACTCAGCCCCTAGACAAATGCTGAACACTTAGTATGTGTTCAATTACTGTCATTTGAATGACTTAGTGTGACTAGTGCTCAATATTTTAAGGTAAGGAAATATTTTCTTAAAAAAAAACCTTTGTTGAGAAAAACCCTGGAAATAATTATCATATATTGGAAAGAAATTAGAGGTCTAATAAAGGGTTATAAACTTAAGTCTGATCCATAAATGCTATGTGTTTAACAGAATAGATAATATCAATAATAGAACAAGTGGTGAGAGATGCAGAGACAAAATGAGATTAGAAAAATACTAACAAGGGGCTGGGGATATGGCTCAAGTGGTAGCACGCTCGCCTGGCATGCACGTGGCCCAGGTTCGGTCCCCAGCACCACATACAAACAAAGATGTTGTGTCCACCGAAAACTAAAAAATAAAATAAATATTAAAATTCTCTCTCTCTTTAAAAAATAAAGAAAGAAAAAGACTAACAAAAGGAAGCCAAAAAAGAAATAAAATCATCCAAGAGATTGCATTTATAAGCAGATATTAAGTCCAGATATTAAGACCTAGTAATACTTTTTGATAGCAAGAAAAAAATTCTGGTAGTGGAAAAGATATTGTTAAAGTTTTGATACAACTAAGAAGAAAAAGTCAATTTATTTTCCATGTATTTGTGTGAAGCAAAAGCCAAGCATGATTAGCGGGAAGTACTTTTGATGTGGGAAAGGAAGTAAGCTACTTTGGGAAATAAGGATGTTATAGAAATTAATATTTTTAAGTCTTTTGAGGATTCCCACAGGGCACTGATGTATTTTCCAGAGGTCTTTGTTATGATGAGCTACGGAGGGTTATTTTCTAAGTGCCAATTTGTGAACATGAACACATGTGTACCAAGGAAGATCTGAAATGCAAGAAACTGATTTATGTGAAGCTGCTTGTTTTCTTTTAATGTCCTTAATAATTTTGTTTTGTTTTCATCTCATCTATCGGGTCCAAAGGTATAATTAAAGTTTGGTACTGTTAGAGGCTCAGATGTCTTTATTTTTTGCAGTAATAGATCTTGATCTGTGATTGCTGTAATTTCCGCAATAAAAGAATTGAGTCTGTTGGTGGAATCCACAGAACTCATTAAAGAAAAAAAGGGTACTCTTACTTTTTTTCTGGTCATGCTACCAGCTCTAGGCAGGTGTTTCTTGTTGAAAAGGATGCAGAAGACCCGTCTGGATTCTCATTGCCTCCTGTAGCTTCTGTGTAAATTATCTCCCAAGCTTCCTTGCCCTCTTGTAGCCATTTCCCAGCCTAGATTCCTGAACTTATTAGCCTTTGGAAGAGAGCCATCTGGGTTTTTCCTGTGATCATCTTTTAACCACATTTCTTAACTCTACCAATTTTGATCTCATTTTGTATTCCTGACATTTGCCTTGGTTGATCAATGTTGCTCTTTTGAAATTCCCTCCCTATCTATTTCCCTTGGGTTAATTGATGAAATGAATCCCTTATTTTTTAAAGAACATTGAACATGTCACTTTTGTCTCTGACTCAATATGTGCAAAAATGAACCCTTCACTTTCTCTAATAAGACACTCAACCTCTTTGTCTCCCTACCCCACTTCTGTAATTCACATTCTCAGGTTATATTGCAGGGCTTGCTGTCATCTTTGTCTACTTATCTTTCTTCCCCTATGAATCCAATCTCAATGTCCTGTTGATTTCCATTTCTGAATGTCTCTATATTTACCCCTTTCCCCTGTACCTCCACTTCATGTTCTGTTAATGATCTCCCTTCATCAGAGGAGATATGACAATGAAAGAATGAGCAGAGTTCTATCCCTCCCTCAAATATGCCCAGCTTAATCTTCCTGTAGTTCCCCCCTTACTCATGTCTTCATTTTCCAAGGTTTTAGCTAACTGCTATCAACTGTTGCCAGGAAATATTAACTGGAAATTCTAGAAATAAACAGCTCCAACCTATTTCACTCCATCCTGTCCAGGGGTGTAAGTCATCTCTTTGGCCAATGTATCCATGTTGTATATGCTACCTTCACATTAGTTACTTTTAGACTGTCATGGTATTGCAAGCACTTGCTTTTCAGTAACATTAATGGCTCTAATGCATAGTAATAGTGATGCAAATAAAGCACCAGTGCACAAAACATGCAAGGACAGATTTAACTCTAAGGAACTATGTAGCAACACTGCAGAGCCTATAGGAAAAAGAAATAGTATAGAAGAGTCTCTATGTATCCAGGGGGCATTGGTTGTAGAGCCTTTTGTGGATACCAAAATCCACAGATACTCAAGTTCTTTAATCTATAAATCCTCCCATATTCTTTAAATAATCTCTATATTATTTCTAAAACCTAATATAAATGTTATGTAAATTGTTATTATACCATATTGTTTAGGGAATTATGAAAAGAAATAAGTCTATACCTATTCGGTACAAATACAATTTTTAAAAAAATATTTTCAATTTGCAGTTGGTTAAATCCACAAATGTAGAACCTCTTGATAAGGGGACCTGTTTTTGTCACAGGCCTCACTTTCTTGCTTCTCAAGTATCCTGATTTTTCAATTTGGCATTCTAGAACTTTTATAAAAAAGCCTTAACAGCTGGGTGCAGTAGCGCATGCTCGTAATCCCAGTGGCTCAGGAGGCTGAGGCAGGAGGATCAAAAGTTTAATGCTAGCCTCAACAACTCAGTAAGGCCCTAGGTAACTTAGTGTGAACCTGTCTCAAAATTAAAATTAAGAAGGGCTGGGGATGTGGCTCAGTAGTTAAGTGCCCCTGGGTTCAGAAAACACACACACACACACACACACACACAGACCTTAACTCTTTTTTTTTAAGATAGAGTGAGAGAGAGAGAGAGAGAGAGAGAGAGAGAGAGAGAGAGAGAGAGAGAGAGAGAGAGAGAGAGAATTTTTAATATTTATTTTTTTAGTTCTCGGCAGACACAACATCTTTGTTAGTATGTGGTGCTGAGGATCGAACCCGGGCCGCACGCATGCCAGGCGAGCTCGCTACCGCTTGAGCCACATCCCCAGCCCAAGAGACCTTAACTCTTATCTGTCCAAATTTGATCATTATATCTCCCTCTAAACAATCCCTTCTGTTGGTTAGTTTGGTTTCGAAGTAATCCAATTAAAAATATTTCTGCTGCTATCTTTCTGCCTTTGTCTGTGCTATTTTTTTTAAATTAGGATGCCTTTTCCTTCTTCATAGTTAAAATGCTTTTCAGGATCCAATTTGAATACCACCTTTCCATAATGATACCCCTTACTAAATAGTAAGTCCCGCCCCACTATTACCTTTTGTCAATTCATACAGGTTTTATTGTTGCTAATACATATTTTACGATTTTTGTGGTTTTGGTCTTTTCATTATTTATTTGGTTTTTGAAGTCATTATTTCTCTGGCACATCATAGTTTATGAAGCATTATTGTATTTGTGTCTCATAAATTAAGGAGTCAGACTTCTACAGTTGGGAATGATAATATTAGTATGAGCCTCAGAACACATAGGTACTGAGTTACATATGAAAATAGAACCTAAGAATTAATGTCAAGAGCAATGCTGTTTCAGTTATTCCAAATTTCAAGGTGATTTTATTTATTGTAAAATTTAGTTTTCTTGATATTTTTCATGGAAACCAGTGTATGCCTTTTACAAAGAAATGTGAATGAAATGTTGTCTTGATTGAAATATTTGTAGCAATAAATGCTGTAAGTAAATAGGCAAATATTTTCTCAATTAGGCAACTGTTTATCTTTATGCACTTGAAAATCAGAGTAAAAGTGAATGATTGCCCCAAATTGCTTGGATGTGCTCTGAAACTCAGTTTTCTTAGGATTATTTAAATGATAGGAAGCTCATGTGTGACAGTTCCTCTCTCAGTGGTGCTTTGATGACACTTCTCTGGACTTAGCTGGAAAAATATAATTTTGCCAGTATCTTGATTAAGAAGAAACAGATGATTGCTATGTTGAAAAGATAAAAAGAAAACAAACAAAGAAAAGAAAATTGGTATACTTTTTTAATTTTAATTTTTGCAGTGCAAGGGATTGAACTCTTGGACAATTCTCATCACTGAACTAACTCCAGATGGCTGGGCTGGCGAGATGAACTGGGTTCAAAGGAGCTGGCTATCTGAATAACGAAGAAAATTGCAAAGAAACCACGAAGCACACAAACATGAGTTTCTATGATGGAGGGTGGGACTTCTCTGCGTCCCCAAAGGTCAGCTCCATGCTAGACACCTGGATTCTTTTTATTTTATAGGAGGTACACACACAAGGGAGGTTCTATGGAATGTTCTCACCAAATAAGGCAAGAAATAGGGTTTCAATAGTGGAGTCTTGCTTTGTGATGTCTGTGGTCAGCAGATTGACTGACATCTTGGCTAGTCACACTCATCTCAGGTGCTGTGTGGGATCACAGGTGGAGCAAGAGGAAAGGGACTCATGCATCACATAGCTCAATCAACTCCCAATGCTAGACCAGTCCCCTCATATACTTAGATGTGCATAGCTCACACACACAGCTCACGAATGGCTTGCAACACTGAACTACATCCCTAGCCATTTTAATTTTTTATTTTATTATTCGTTCTCACTAAATTGCCCTTTCTGGCCTTGGACTTGCAATTCTATTGCCTCAACGTCCCAAGTAGCTGAGATTACAAGCCTTTGCCACCATGCCTGGCTGAGTTTTTAAAAGCATTCTCCTAAAGTCAATTTTTAAAATGAAAATTTATGACTATTTTTTATACTATGAAACTATATTTTAATAGGTATCGTACTTTATAACATAGTCTTAGATGGAATAGCTAAAAGCCTACCTATGAATATCATGGTTTATTAAGTTTATTAAGTTTTGCAGCTAATTTTCCCAAATAAATAATAACAAAAGGATAAATGAAGGGGGTTGACATTTTTATTGTTTTGCATAGATCAAAATAATGTGCTTTGGTCAAGCATGAGTGTGAGAAAATTTTCCTACTACTTATCATGCAAATTCTGAGAATTTGTTTGCAACTGATTGTACAAAGGCTAATACCAAGAAGTTACTTAGCTGTCGTGAAGGGGAATGTGACTGCACTCCCAGCTGCTCCAGGTTATGGTGGGAGGATCACTTAAGCACACTCTTTTTCATTAGCCACCTGGTTAACACAGTGAGACCCTCTTAAAACAAAACACGATTAACATATATATGTTTACAAACAAATGCCATGTACTTTCTATCTTGGTTTATGCTTGTTTTATGATGTCTCTTGCATTTACCATTCATTTATTTATTCTGTGTTTTTTTATTGCATGGAGTGAATATCACTCTGAGATGGTCCAGTTCTTTAGACACAGCTCTTCCCTGGAAAAGATCACTCTCCTGGGGATATCAGATTTGAATACCAATACTCACAATATGATATCTCTTAGATATAGGAGCAAAGTAGATCAGACTAATTCATTCTATGTAGGGGAGTCCTGAAAATTTTATGGAGCAGGTAAAATTTGAATTGAGACATGAAACTTAGGGCATGCTGGGAGAAAAGAGGGATGGGAAGAGTAAGGATGAGGTAGGTTGCTGACCTCATAGCCAGAAACTAACTAACCACCCAGCCTTTCCCCAGATCCTTTCCTGGCCTTTTAAACTTGGAATGCTGCGGTTATTTGGGAACTGGTAACCCTTTGTGAAAATGGCAGGAGTTGAAGGAAAGGTAGATTTTTTCAAAAATATATACTTTTTTAAGTTGTAAATGGACACAACATTTTACTTATTTATTTTTATGTGGTGCTGAGGATGAAACTCAGTGCCTCACCTATGCTAGGCGAGCACTCTACCATTGAGCCACAACCCAGCCCTGAAAAGGTAGATTTTTGAGTAGCAAAAAGGATAGGATTGGATATTCAAGAAAAGAAGAAAAAAATGGATATGAAAAATGGGGAGAAAAGCCCAGCATGTTCTCAGAACAGTAAGCAAATCAGTTAGCTATTCCTAAAAGAGAGGTACTAAAGATGGACTGGGAGTAGGATTTGAAGAGAGGACTCTAGAGAGTTTTACAGGCCTTGGGCCAGGCTGTCTGCATGCCTTTGTCTCTCTCTGCAGTGACCTGTGTGAAATTGTAGAAGGCAGCTGGATGCAATAGCTGTAAATGTGATAAAGCAACAAATATTTTTCATAAGATGGGGAATGAGAATGTGAAATTAAAAGACATAAATTCTAAGTTCCACAGTTCAGTTACTGGGAAAAAGACATTGGGTGTTTTATACAATATGTATAAAACATGTAAGGGAACAGTATCATGAGACTGTCAAAGAAGCAACTGTCCTCTTACAAGGAAAGAAAGACCTGGATAAGGGAAGAGGGCCTCTCCCCAGGACCTCTCCAGGCTCTGCACCTTCCATCAAGGCACTTCAGTTAGTTCTAGATGCCATCTTTAAAAGCCAACGATTACAAAGAAGAGAATGGCCAGGGGAAGGAAACCAGGGTCATGAAAACTCTGGGAACAATATTGCAGGCAAAATAGATAGTGAAACTGAGGCTTTTTTACCCTCTAATTGAGTTAAAGTGACCAGACAGTTGCTGAGAGGAAGAATTGTCTGGAAGAAAGACAACAACCACTAAATACAAGCCCAGGGTGGGAGCTTTGGTTCTATGATGAGATGATTTTCCTAATGCTTTTCATTGTGAGCAGAAAACTAAACAACACTGAAATAAAAACCCTGAAGATAATGAGTTCCCTGTTACTGGGAGAGTTCCAGCAGAGGATGGAGCCACCATTTTGGGGATGCTGTGTGCTGCGACAGTTTCACCTGAATGGCTGTTGGTGTCACTATATGATGTCTGAGAGCAAAATCTAGATTCTCAGTTTCCCTAAGCGGTGTATGTTCCAGGTGGCTTCAGCTGGATGCACTTAGGAGCCCTGGGCCAGCAAGCTCTGGTAATGAGGAGGGCCATGTGCTGAGAAGTTTTATTGGAGGTTTTATGGGTGAGAAGTCACTTGGTTGCTAAACTCTGATGCTTCTATTATGATCACAGCTACTAGGGGCGGATTCAATGCCTGTCAGTGTCTGCTCAGCTGACACTTGCTACATGTCATCTGGTTTAATTTTTATAACAAACATAGATGATGGGACTTTAAGAGGAAAAAACAAAATCTGACCCTCTTTTTACCAGTGAATAAATAGAGGTTAAACAACTTACATCTGGCTGTCGTGTTAACTAACTTTAGAAATTTTAGAAAGTTATATAATACCTCTATGTCTCTGCTCCCCCATTTAGGAGTGTGAATAATGGTGTTTGCCACACAGGTAGGCTGTGTGGTTAAAATATGAGTGTTGAAGTCTGCCTTCATATTCTCATATTCATTATGGCTACAAAGCCTAGACTATTTTCACTACAACACCTTGATGATCCCTCCTGTGGCAATGAATGGCAGGGAAATGTGATCATCAGCAAAAGAATATATAGAAAAACATTAGAATTTTCATTCTTTGATTGTTTTTTAGTTGTAAATGGACACAATACCTTTATCTTATTTGTTCTTATGTGGTGCTGGGGATCGAACCCAGTGCCTCACACATGCTAGGCAAGTGCTCTATCACTGAGCCACAACCCTGGCCCCGGAATCTTTATTCTTTATAGGGAAAATGTTTAAAAACTTATGCATCGTGTTTGAGAATTGGGTAGAGAGCCCCCAAGGGGTTGATGGGCATATGGATAAACTTACATTTTTATAAAAAAGAACAGCTTTAAACATTTTGTCTTTGTATTTCCTTCATCATGCACAAAATCTCTCAAAGTCAATCTAAAAATGCTACTTACTTTGTACAACTTTTTCTGACCCTCAAAATGAAACAGGCCTGTGTTTTCCTTAGAGTCCTAGAATGTTCTTACTCTCCTGTGATATTGTTCCTTACATTACAGTATATTTATTTATGTTATTTTCTTATCCTCTCCAGTGGATCTAAAGATCTATTTTCGCCTGACCTTCAGTGTTCTGTTGGTGGTATTTTTTGGAATAGTTTAGTTTTGGTGTATGGGGACTCAAATCTTTATTTGACTGAGTGGAGTCAATCGACCTATAATTTTCATCTCTTTTCCTGATCCTTTCAGACAAACAGTGAGGGACATCTGCAGAACATTTGCTGTGTAGAAGCTATACTGGTAGTATTTCTTTTAAACACATATGATAATTCCTAAAATTTTTTAAGTTTGTGTATTTCTTCAAAAACAAACATTACTTTTAATGAGATCCGATTCAGAATCTTTGGTAGCTGCATACCGATGATTGTGAATCAGTGGTGAAAGAAACACTCTTGGTTTCACTCTGACCTGTGCCAAAGAGCTTTCCAGAAAAAAAGATCAGATGATAAAATACTCCCCCTAGTTGACCCAGCTCTGTCCACCTGCAGATGTGGTTCTCCCATTCATTGCCAAGCTGAGTGCAGGCTCAGGGATATTTGGATATGCAAGTGCTTTGTAAGGTCTATCAACTCTCCATCTTCTCTATCACTCACTTTGTGCTCTGAGTTTCTCGCCTGAGTTATTATAGTAGTCCCATAATTGAGGTTCCTGTTTGCATTCCCCTCTCTTTCTCTATTTTAGGGATTGAACCCACAGCCTTGCACATCTAGTCAAGCACCCTATCACTGAGATACATGGTCAGCCCTTTGGTTTCATTATTTTTTTCCTTTGACACCAGGGATTGGATCTAAAGGTGCTTAATCAGTGAGCCACATCCACAGCCCTATTTAGAGACAGGGTTTCACTGAGTTGCTTAGGGCCTTGCTAAATTGCTGAGGCTGGATTAGAATTTGCAATCCTCCTGTCTCAGTCTCCTGAGCTACTGGGATTACAGGCATGTGCCACTACATCCCTGGCCCCTTGTCTTCATTCTTGACTTGGCAGTGTTCCTCACTTTGCTGTGAAGGGGAATTTCTATACAGTGATCATGTCTTCCTAGCCAGAAGGGTCACAGGATAGGTTCCTGGCAGTGAAGCTGCCCCCCACCCACCCCCAGCCTTCCATGACCTCCTCCACTGAATTTTCAGCAGGACCCTTTTTGTCCTCTCCCTTCTTCAGACTCCTTGAACGTTTTGCTTCAAAATTCCAAGTTTAATTGTTTGCACTCATTTACCTATTGGTTATTCATTAAATATTATTGAGCACTTAGTTGTGGTTGGGGTATCTGGGGACACTGGGAATTTGGGGTATCTTCTGCATTCTCTGGACCTGTATCAAGAGATGTGTGGTCCTAGAAGTGGTTCTTAAGTTTTCACATCTGTGAAATGAAAATAGCATTAGGGCCTGCATCAAAGAATTGTTGCCAGGATTGAGGAGATGCCTGGAAAGTGCATAGAACAGATCCTGGCACAGGCGAGGTGTGTGCCCTTTCACTCTGTGCCCTGGGAGCTGGTAAACTCATGCCATTGTCCTGCCCTTCTCCCTGTGTTGAATTTTCTTGTCCATCTTTTCAAATCCCTCTAAAGTATTGACCTCTTCGTAAAAACCTTTCATATCAGAGAATGTTCTGGACTTTACAACACCTGAAGGCAAGGCAAGGAAGAGTAATGGTGAGTTTCTCTTGTCCCCTGCAGACAGACACGGTCACCCTCAGGTTCACATTCTGCTGTGCTAAGCTCTCAGCCCAGGCTCTTGTGCCCTGCCACATACCCTCATACCCACCCAATTCTAGGGTCGCTGGCTACCTCAGGTGTCTGTTGGTCTTTCTGTCTCTCTCTCATGTTTAGTCCTGTGAACTGAACCCATAGAGCTTAAGCAGGGAGCTAGAAGCCTGCCCTTTTATTTTGCTTTGTATTGTTTGGAGAGAGAGTCTCCCCTTGCTAAGTTGCTGAGGCTCAGCCTCCCGAGTCCCTGGGAAAGAGGTGTGCACCGCTGTACCTGGCCCCTCAGGACTCTTATGGAAAGGTGCCTTCCCTCAGGGTTAGAAAAAACTGGAATGTGCCTCACGGTTATCTGAGTCCCCTTTTGTCAGGTTTGGTTTAGTTTTAGCTGAATCCCAGCATTTTTGAAAGTCTGCAGAAGAAGCGAGTGGAGGCCAGAGATGTCATCTACATAGAGGCCAACAGCGGGGCTGTGATGGTATGCTCCCCAGGGACAGCACCACGCCTGAGTGTCTGCCAGAGGGAGACCCTGGTGACCAAGGCATCACTGTTCAATGGGGTGGGTGGGGGAAGGTCATCAGCTGTCCCTTTACCTAAGTCACCCTGGCTTTTCTCTGTATTCCCCTCCTGGTGACTTCAGCAGGCAGAGTGTTCAAGACCCCAACCCTGTGGGGGACAGGAACCAGACAGCCTTTATCCCTTCTTGCTGCACAAAGTGACGTCTTTCATCTTCCTTTAACTCCCTGGTGTCCCTCCCTGAATCCTGAGCCTGGGGACTGCACCAGGTGGCTCCTCCTCTATCTGCTGCTGCGCTCAACAATGGCTACATCTCCCTAGTTCATAGATGAGCCTCAGAGCTCATGTCACCCATAAATCACCACCTAGAGGAGCCCGGACCCCCAGCTCCAGTGAGTCCCCTGGATGCTTCTTTATCAGGAGTGAAAGGAAAGGAGAGAGAATTTTCCAGAATTTTCAGGTGTTGGCCAGGCATGTCTGAGAGCCCAGTGTGGCACCAGGCTGTAGGGCACAGGTGGAGGGCACCATTGGGGGCCCTAAGTGGGCAGCGGGATCTTTGTCACTCAGCTGTCTGTGGTTCCATTGCCCTGTGGTCTGTTGGTAGAGGCAGAGGCCACGAAGTTCAACCTGAAGGCCGAGGAGGACATGCCCTGCCCAAGGGCTATGTGCACAAGAGAAGGAGTTCATCTAGGACGCAGCATTGCATGACCTGGATTTGGCCCACGCCAGGCACCAGGGAGAGTCCATTCTTGTCCAGCGCATACTCAAGACCCTGGTAACCGGTGGTCAGGGCTGTGCTGTCCTCCTGAAGGCCCTCTGGGAGGCTCAGCAATGAGCATGACATGAGCTTTGGTCTCTTTGTCTTAATGTCCAGATTCTTTCACAGCTGATCTCTGGGCATTGTCTGCCCCTGGCCGCCTGCCAGCCTGCTTGGGGCTGCTCTCCACCCCGGGCTGGGAGTTCCTGGCAGGAGCCTTCACAGGGCTTAAGACAGCCTCACGAAGGCTCCAGCCTCTGAAGAGCCAGAGCCCTAAGTCCTCAAGCTCCCAGCTGGGGCTGCTCTGGGCCCCGTTGACAGAGTCAGGTTTGCTCTTTATCCTGAAGGGGCCTCCTCCTCCCTAAAAGGAACAGGCTTTCTGCTGGGAATCTGGTTTTGATTTTTGTCCCTTGGAGCTTTGCCCAGAAGAGGTCAGAGACTCTTGGGATTGGAGTTTCTTCCTGCCTGGTCAAAGTTTTTTTTTTTGTTTGTTTGTTTTTTGTTTGTTTGTTTGTTTGTTTTTTTGTACTCAAGCTTAAACCCCGGGGGTGCTTACCCATGGAGCCCCATTCCCAGCCCTTTTTATATTTCATTTAGAGAGAAGATCTTGCTGAGTTTCTCAAGACCTCACTAAGTTTCTGAGGCTGGCTTTCAATTTGAGGTCCTCCTGTCTTAGCCTCCCAAATTGCCAAGATTTTTAAAGACACGTGCCACCACACATGACTCTTCTTGATTTTTGCAGGTCAGGGGAAACCTCGAGAAATCCCTCTGAGTTCAGAAGCCCCTCGTCCTTCCCAGGGGAGCTTTGCTGAGCCTGTCCACCTCAGGCTTCCAAGTTGAGTGACATCGGGGACCCTCAGGAGGCAGTAGGATGGGATTTGGTAGTTGCTTTAGAATGTCCTCTTTCCTACTGGAGGGACAAGACATCCTGTCCATGATGGGTCAGTTGATGAAGCCAAAGAAGACAGAAATTACAGGGAGGATGCGTGGCAAAGCCTGAGCCTGGAGCTGAGTTGAGGTGCTGCCTCTGATGTGCTCCCTACTCTGAGTGCCCCCCACTGTGTGGCTCTGAGTCTTCATTCCCTTTAGAAGTCTTGGCCTTACTGTGTGCTCTGGCCCTGCTGTAGTCAGCATCTGCTTCCTTTGAGGTCCCAGAAAGGTGCCGATATTGACACCAATAAATGGGTCTCCCTTGCTTCTTTGTGGACTTATTTTATTTTTATGTCAGTGATTGAACTTGGGGGCCCTTGAACACTGAGCCCCGTCCCAGCACTTTTATTTTTTATTTACAGACAGGGCCTGGCTGAGTTTCTTAGGCCTCTGGTAGCTTGCTGAGGCTGGCCTCCAACTTTTGATCCTCCTGCCTCAGCCTCCCCAGTTGCTGGGGATGATAGGCATGTACCACTGCCCCCAGCTCTTCCTCAATTTTATGTCCTACTCGTCCCATTACCACTTTACTCCCTGAAAATGTAATTTCAACATAAATCCACTTTTGCCTTGAGGCTTTCCAGCAGCCTAAGCTCCTCCATGATTGGCGAAGAGCAGATCTGTCTCTGAACTCAGTTTTGACAGTCCCATGTCATTGCTCTGGGCAAGGACAGGCCTCAGATCCCAGTTGTTTGGGAAAACTCCATTCTGATGACAGAGGGCACTGGTTTGGAAGATGAGGGCTGAAACCTGAGGTGCGTCTGCAGTTCTGCAGGGGATTATGGTTCTGGGGCCAAGGCTAGGCCTCCTCTGATCATCCTTGCTTAGGTTTCCTGGGGTGAGGATTCTAACTGCACTTGATGGAAAGTAAATTAGCCTGAGCATTGTCATGCAGGTCTCCAAAAAGGCCTTCTTTACTGAGTGCAGCAGAGGAGAATTCTCAGAAGAAAACACATCTTCCTGGGGCTCCCAAGTGGGGTGTCTTGGTATCAGCCTTCGGGCTAGATGGGACAGCTCCTGTACAGTGCACCCCACTCAGGTCCACAGAAGGTTTTTGTGGCATTTGAGGATGAGGATGCCTGTTTTCTTCTTTCTTTTTCTTTTTTAGATGAGAGTACAGAAATTCAACTCAGGGTCTCTTGACCCCTGAGCCCCATCCCCAGCCCTATTCTGTATTTTATTTAGAGATAGGGTCTCAACTGAGTTGCTCAGGGCCTTACTAAGTTGCTGAGGCTGGCCTGCAATTTGTGATCCTTCTGCCTTAAACTTCCAGGCTGCTGGGGTTATATGCATGTGCCACCACACCTGGCATGATTCTTGTTTTCAAATGATGACAACAAATCTGGAATGGGTCCAGTACCCAGCCTGGGGTCAGAGAGAGAGTAGGAGAACCAGGCTGCAGGGTTAGGTCTGGAGGAAATTGAGGTGGGGAGAAGAGAGCAGGTGACATTTCTCGTATGGCTGGGACCCTGTCTGAGGAGAGATCAACAAGGTGGTGAACAAGTACATCAACCACGGCATGTCTGAGCTGGTTTCTAGCGTGCTATTCATGGACAAGGTGCACATGCTTGACATTGAGGGCTTCATCTCCCTACACCGAGCTCTGGAATGTTTCATTGCCCCCATCATTATTTTTGCCTCCAACCTAGGCAACTGTGTTATCAGGTAGGTGATGCCAACTGTCCCTGCTCCCCAGGTCTGACCCCACCCATGACATCACAAGTCAGGATGGGATGAAGGGAATGCATTTTGCCCCTGGGAGGAGAAAGCACGGGGACTGAAGGCCACAGCTGCCCTGTTCCTGATGGGCAGGATCTCCTCTGAGGCTCGACATTTCTGTGGGGCCCTGCTGTTGGTTGTCCCTGCTTGTGTTCCTATGTGAACATGGGAAAGTGACGTCCACTCTTTCCCTTGTCTTTCTCAATCCCTCCCCTCCCTTCTCTTTGTCTCTTCCAATGGAATTCTATTCTCTTCTCCCCATTGTGAGTCAGCTTTGGCATGTCAGAGAGGACATTCTTTTTTATGGCTGAGTAATATTCCACTGTGTATAGGGACCAGTTTATTTATCTGTCCATCTTCTGAGGAGCACCTAGGCTGGTTTTGTAGCTTGGCTACTGTGAGTTGAGCTGCTCTAAACACTGAGAAGAACGCAGGTCTCTCCAGGAACAAAACCAGTAAGTACACTAAGACCTTCCTGAAGATACAGTGGGGCCTCTGGCCCCTGCATGGCCTCAGCATGCCTTTGAGTATAGATGCTCCAGGCCATGGGGACAGGGGTCTGGTGCAGAATGGCTTGGACAGTGGCCCTAGCACAGTGGCCCTGCTATCTGTGCCACAGCTGGGGGACATTTCTCCCTGGGCCCCTGAGCTGGAGGCCTCCCTGCCTCCCCTCAGGCCCAGTGGCTACAGTGGGCAGGTCGCACTCTTGGGGTTTTCTGTCTTCTTGGTTCAATAGGAGCTGGGCCTGGGCCTGGGCCTGCTCAGAACAGGTGGCAGAAGGGCCTCTTCTACCTCAGGAGCTGAGGGTCGAGGGGACAAGTCCCTGAGAATGCATGCTGGGGTAGGAATTAGAAAAGAACCCTGTGGTCCAAGTGTCTCAGGATGGCTAGATCCAGAAGTGACCACCCATTTTTCCATACTGCCTGCTTAGTGACAGACAGTGGGAAATTCAGTGGCATTTGATGGAGAAGCCCCATCTCAGGAGCTAGAGGACCACAGCACCAGACATCCTTGGGTCCCTGCCATAGGCTGCTCGCTTGCCCTTGGGATCTGAGTGAATGATCCAGGCTCATGGGCAGCATTGTGTGGTTCCCTCAAGTCCCCTGACATGACTTAAAAAGATCAGGGAGAAGGTGCCTCCTGAAGCCTTGGGGGCAGCTGGTGTCAGCTTGTCCAGGTGCTGGGGGAGCTCAGGGCACCCTGGGTGGCATTGGGTGCTGGGGGCCCTGCAGCCACCAAATAATACTGTAGGAGTCCCCTCGATGGATCCCTTTACTGGATCCCCTCACTAGGTTCCCATCACTGGGTCCCCTTACTGGGTCTCCTATCTGAGTTTCTCCTGGCTGGCCGAGGGCTCCACATGGATACGTGGCACTCCCTGCTTGGAAGCTCAGCTCACAGTCCCCCCCCCAGGTTCCCTGGCATGGCCAGCATGTGTCTTCAGAGGGTGCTGCTCTGTGCACCCTGAGCCGCAGAGAAAGCTCCATGGGAAAGTGGCTCTGACCCGAGAATCTGCCTGTGGGGATGGAGCCACGTGGTCTCCAGAACAGAACTCTGGTGCCGACACTCGGGGTCATGTTTGAACAGTACTGAGGGATGTGGCCATTGCCCCCCAAGCCCAGGAGCATGGGCTGTGACCTGGTGTCTAGGGAGCATGCAACCCAGAGACAGGCTGGGCTGTGACCAGGGCTGGACTGGGCCAGGAGCCGGGGCTCTGGGCAAGATGGGGTTGGGGTGGGAGCTGAAGAGTATCTGGGACATGGGCACACTGTGAGTGACTCCTGACCTGCTGCCCACAGGCTGCTCCCAAGAAGAACTTCCAGCTCCCTGCCCCACAGACCCACGTCTGACTCCAGAGCTAATGAGGGACAGGGGGAGAAGGGACAGTGTTGGCTGAGGGCTTCTTCTCCTGGCTTTCCACGTGGGCCCTCAGGGGCAGTAGGATGTCTCAACATGCTGAGAGCCCATGGGGCTGTCCTGACTTGGGAACATGCCCAGGTCAGAGCCAGCAAGTGTCCACCCCAGCAACACCTGACTTCAAGGCCCACACACCACCTACTGCATTTAGAGACAGAGTCTTGCTGAGCTTATTATTTAGCACCTTGCTTTTGCTGAGCTGGCTTTGAACTAGTGATCCTCCTGACCTGGCCTCTCAAGTGCTGGGGTGACAGGCCTTTTCTCTGAGCCCAGCTGAAGGGCTTTGCTGGGGCATCTTGCAGCAGTGATGGTCTGCATGTGGGATTGATTCCTGGGGTGCATGCTGGCCTAGTCACCTGGACACCACCCTGCTGGCCTCATGGGGCCTCTTCTGTGTGCAGGCCCCAGCATGCCTGGCCTCCTTGGATCCCTGACTCTGTCCCTCTGGACAGCTGGTGGGTGGGCTTGGACATGGCTGTCCCAGCACCTCCAGTGAAAGCTGCAGAATGGAAGGTGACCCTGGTCCCTCACCTCCACCCCTGGAGTGTTTTGATGGCTTTAATTGCAGAGAGGGATCCTTGAGACTTTGTTAATGAAGCTTCCAGAGTGAACAATTCCTGTGGTGGACAAGGAACCAGGCCCTGGTGATCTCGACCGCACCACACGCCACTTCATCCTCCCACCCTTATCACTCAGTGCCTGTGGGACCCGTGACAGGTGTCACTGTAACAGATGGCATGGCCCTGCTGATTTATGCAGGCTGCCAGATTCTTGGGACACCTTCTGATTTATTGCACTGTCACGTTCACCTTGCAAATAAAAATGGCTCCTCTTGGTCCGAGGCTGTGGAGGAAGGCTGGAGCCTCGGGGGCCGGGGTGCACGGACAACGGGGGACAATATGTACTCTTTAGTCAGTGAGCAGAACACTGGCCATGCAGGTGGCCCAGGTCCTCTGGAGGGTGCAGCCAGCCTTCTTCTCCCAAGTCCAGAAGCATGAGATGCCGAACAGTGTCATTTTAAAAGAGGACATTTGGGCCCTGTCACTTTTTTTTTGGTACCAGAGATTGAACCCAGCGTCACTTAACTCCTGAGCCCTGTCCCCAGCCATTTTTCTATTTTATTTAGGGACAGCTTCTCACTGAGATTCTCAGGGCCTGACTAAGTTGCAGACGCTGGTCGTCACCTTGCAATCCTTCTGCCTCAGCCTCTTCAGCTGAGATTACAAGCTTGTGCCACTGTGCCTGGAGCCTGATCACTGTGGATCATGTTTTTTCTCCTCTGAAAGATCGTTGAGATCCAAACCTAGATGGAGGGGATCCACATCAGTGAGGAGGCACTCAACCACCTGGGGGAGATCGGCACCATGACCACTCTGAGGTGAGGTGGTGGCCTCCTGGGCCCAGGTGGAGGATGCCAAGGGCTGAGGCTGTCTCTGGGCTTCCAGGTGTGACAAGTCTTGGGATATGGTGGTGTCTGAGGTGGCTGTAAAAGTTAGATTGATGAGAGAGGTCTCTTTTGTCCAGCAGCTGACACTCCCTCTGCAGGAGGTCACTAACTCTGCCACTTTCCTCTGGGATAGAAGATGGACAGAACCAGTGCCTGGGCTCCATGGGGGCCTTGCCAGCACAGGCCCTCCACTGGCCCCTGGATCCTGTCAGGATGCACAAAGACAATGGGCTCTTCAGACCAGAAAGGGTGTTCCCGACAGTCTGAGAGACTCTATTTCTTCACTTATTGGGACCTATTCCCTCACCTCTCACATGTTCCTGGGGTTCAGCTGAGCCTACAGTTGGAGCCACCTTGGCTGGGTGGTGGCTTCACTGACTTTTAACCTCTCCTGAGCTGAAGATTCATGGGGTCTTGATTTTGTTGATTTATTGTGACATGGGGCTGAGGAGCAAAATCATGGTCTCGCAAGGGATAGGCAGGCACCCTACCACTGAGCCCTGTCCCCAGCCCTCTTTTGCATTTTATCTAGATATAGGATCTTGCTGAGTTGCTCAGGACCTCGCTAAGTTGCTGAGGCTGGCCTCCAACTTGCCATAGTCCTACCTCAGCCTTCAGAGCCCTTGGGAAGCCACCATTCCTAGCTTGAGGAATTTCCTAGAGTACGATGAAGATGTGAAGACCAGAACTTATGTCACTCTGGTGGGCCTTCCTGATGGTGCTGTGACTGTGATGTTCTCAGTCATGGAAGCTCTGTCCTTTGCTGGCTCCACAACAACCAGCTAGAACCTGGAGGGGCCCAGCTGGCAGAGTCCTGCCACCCATGAACCTGGGGGGACTCCCTCTGGGCTGGCTGGATTCCTGGCTCAACTGTCCACTGCAGGTTTTTGGTGCAGTTGCTGACTCCAGCCAAGCTGCTGGACAAGATCACCAGGAAGGACAGCATTGAGAAAGAGCTAATGGAGGAGACCAGCGAGCTATTCATGAATCCAAATCCTCGGCCAAGATCCTGGATGACCAGCAGGACAAGTCCATGAAAGGACCCAGGCAGCACTCCATGGAGACTGCATCCCCACGAAGGCAGCATGCACAGCCTGGGCCAGGCCTCCCCTCTCCTGTGAGCTCTGTGGTGTGGTTAATTCTGTCTGAAGAGCTTTTTTGTTTTAAATTATAATTTTTGGGATTGCTTTGGTGGAATCTTCCCTCCCCTGAGGTGTTTTTAAATAAAATCTTAAATGATATTTGGATGACACAACTATCCCCCCTCCATCTCCCCCCTCCCCCACTCTTCCTCTTTTAAACATTTTTTTAGGGGCAAGGAGTAACTGGGATTATACCCAAAGAGATTTTTTTTCAGAGACAGGGTCTCACTGAGTTGCTCAGGGCCTTGCTGAGTTGCAGAGGCTGGCCTCCAACCTGTGATCCTCCTGCCTCAGCCTCCCAAGTCACTGGGATGGCGGGTTTGTGCCACCATACCCAGCTAGCCATATCTTAATTATCTACTATTGATATATATAATATATATATTTCTTCCAACATGGCTTGGGCTCAAGGCCAAATGTGTGGGTTCTGGGCACTGTCCTCAAAAGGGTGCCTCCGTGTCTCTCACTGTGAGCTGTTGGAATTTTTCTCAGGTCAAGCCCTCAGTCAAGCTCTCTTTCACAAGAGACACTGGGAGCCCATGCACACGGTGCTCAGCTTATTGGGGAGGAACCTTCTGGAATGGCCAGCTGCCAGGGGCTGCCCCCTCCCACTTACTCAGTGGCCCTCTAACCCTGAGATGGTCAGTGATGGAGATATGCTGAAGGGACCAGGATCCAACAGAAGGCTCTCAACAGCCCAGCTGGACCAGCCTGACCAACCAGAGAGAGTCATTCTGGATTGTCACCCAGTGCAAAGTGAAGTGAGTCACACTGACATCAGAGGAACTTGGTCAACACAGGGGGCTGGGCTCTGCCATCTGCAGGCTCCAAGACAAAGAGGTAAAAGCGCAGCCCAGGACACGAAGCCCATGATGCTGCCCTCCACAAGTGGACAGGAGAGGAGGGGCCTTGTGGGTCTGAAGCGTCCTCTTGACCCAGCCAGGAGGTGGTGGTCAATGCCTACTGGACACATCTACAGCAAGCACCTCAGCAAACACAAGGATATGGTGGACTCCCCACACCCAGGTTCCCGCTCAGGCCATGAGCTCAGCTGAGGGACACAAGCAGAGCACCTGACCAGTTCTCCCCCAAACTGTTGAGGTCAACAAGAACAAGGGCCTTTGAAGAAAAGGTCACAGCCAAGAGAAGCCTCTAGAGATGGGACAACAAGGTCCCTGGTGGGATTTTATGACAGAAAAATGGGCATCAAGTAAAACAGAAGGTGGTGAGTGCAGGTGGTGACTAATATAATATAAAATAGGGTTGGGGATGGGGCTCAGGGTTGAGTGACCATGGGTTCCATCCCTGATCCCTCCCCAAAAAATGGAATCCAACTGGCCGTGAGACCCCAGAGTGCCCTAGGCCACAGCCCCTCCCTTGGTGTGTGGAACTGGCCTCATTTGTGTCCTGGGTATTTGGAGGTCACTGAGCATCTTCAGATCTGATTTCTAAGGGCTGGTTTGGCCCTGGCCCCTCCTCTGACCCAGGCCCCAACATTTCCCAGGAACAGACCAGAGGCCCCAGTGACAGCAGGCCCCAGCTGTGGGTTGGGACAGAGGTGCCGTGGTAACCAGAGGGGTATGTGGTCTTCTCCTTACTTCTCCTCAGGTGTCGGGGAGATGGCCAGCTGGCTCTGGGTGGAGATGCCCCTGATTGAGCAGGTTGGGTTTCCTGGATCTCCTCTGACTCCCTGGCCGCTTGGCCTGATGGTCACATTCATCTCCCAGAGGCAATTTTTTCGAACGACCCCTCGCCCACGGAGGGGGGCAGAGTGTCTCCTTCCATTATGAGGGGGACACAGACTGGGTAAGAGCAGGGGATTTGTCGCATCTTTTTTTTTTTTTTTGGAGTATAACTTCTTATTCTTCTGGTTGTACATGATATAGAATCACACTGGTCATATAATCATATATGTACATAGGGTAATAATGTCCAATTCACAGAATACAATCTTATATGCAGAATTTTTCTTGTCCAGTGACCCAAACCTAGATGTTTAAACATTTTTAAGTGACAAGTACAATTATTTAATATTCCCTTAACTTTGTAACGAAGGTCAAACTCTCACCTTTAATTGCAAGGTATTTAAAGTAGATACGTTTTCTACAGCATTTAATCAGGTGAGAATTAAATTTAAGTGGATAATAATCAAGGTATGTAACTGGGTGAGAAGTTGCAAGGGCACCTTCAGTAAGGCTGTTCTTCGGCCACATTTTCCAAAGTGAAAAAAAACAGTCGTGCTGCAGCTTAAAAAAAAAAAAAAAAAAAAAAAACAACAACAACAACAACAAAACACACTGGTCAAATATATATATATAGATACTATATGTTATATCTCTTATCTTAAAGATTACCCATTACACAATAACAATTAAAAGTGTTATAAAGTCCTGATTTATTCTCATTTCTTTTTTGATTCATTCTTCATTTAAGAGAGTATTGTTCAATCTCCATGTGTTTATGTAGTTTCTATTCTTTTTCTTCTTTGATTTCTGACTTCATTCCATTATGATCTGATACCATCATATGGGATTATATTGATTTTTTTCTAGCTGCTATGATTTGCTTTGTGGCCTAGAATATGGTTTATTTTGGAAAAAGTTCCATGCACAGCTAAGAAGACAAATTTAATTGTTTTGGGGTGAAATATCCTATGAATGTCCATTAAGTCTATTTGACTTATAGTGTTATTTTTTTTTATTGTTGGTCGTTCAAAACATTACATAGTTCTTAATACATCATATTTCACAGTTTTATTCAAGCGGGTTATGAACTCCCAACTTTACCCCGTATACAGATTGCTGTATCACATCAGTTACCCTTCCATTGATTGACATATTGCCTTTCTAGCGTCTGATGTATTCTGCTGTCTGTCCTATTCTCTACTATTCCCCCTTCCCTCTCCTCCCCTCCCCTTTTCTCTCTCTACCCCTTCTACTGTAAATCATTTCTTCCTTTTGTATTATCTTGTCTTACCCCTCCTTTCCTCTTATATATCATTTTGTATAACCCTGAGGATCGCCTTCCATTTCCATGTGATTTCCCGTCTCACTTCCTTTCCCTCCCACCTCTCATCCCTGTTTAATGTAAATCTTCTTCTCAAGCTCTTCGTCCCTACCCTGTCCTTGTTTACTCCCCTTATATCAAAGGGGTCATTTGGTATTTGTTTTTTAAAGATTGACTAGCTTCACTTAGCATAATCTGCTCTAATGCCATTCATTTCCCTCCAAATTCTATGATTTTTGTCATTTTTTAATGCAGAGTAATACTCCATTGTGTATAAATGCCACATTTTTTATCCATTCATCTATTGTAGGGCATCTAGGCTGATTCCATAATCTTGCTATTGTGAATTGTGCTGCTATGAACATCGATGTAGCAGTGTCCCTGTAGCATGCTCTTATTAGGTCTTTAGGGAATAAACCGAGAAGGGGGATGGCTGGGTTAAATGGTGGTTCCATTTCCAGCTTTCCAAGAAATATCCATACTGCTTTCCAAATTGGCTGCACCAATTTGCAGTCCCACCAGCAATGAACAAGAGTGTCCTTTTCCCCGCATCCTCTCCAGCACTTATTGTTGTTTGACTTCCTAATGGCTTCCAATCTTACTGGAGTGAGATGGTATCTTAGGGTAGTTTTGATTTGCATTTCTCTGACTGCTAGCAATGGTGAGCATTTTTTCATGTACTTATTGATTGATTGTATGTCCTCCTCTGAGAAATGTCTGTTCAGGTCCTTGGCCCATTTATTGATTGTGTTATTTGTTACCTTATTGTCTAATGTTTTGAGTTCTTTGTATATTCTGGTTATTAGGGCTCTATCTGAAGTGTGTGGATTAAAGATTTGTTCCCAGGATGTAGGCTCCCTGTTTATCTCTCTTATTGTTTTTTTTGCTGAGAAAAAACTTTTTAGTTTGAGTAAGTCCCATTTGTTGATTCTAGTTGTTAATTCTTGCGCTATGGGTGTCCTATTGAGGAATTTGGGGCCCGATCCCACAGTATGTAGATCATAACCAACTTTTTCTTCTATCAGATGCCGTATCTCTGATTTAATATCAAGCTCCTTGATCCATTTTGAGTTAACTTTTGTGCATGGCGAGAGATAGAGATTCAGATTCATTTTGATGCAAATAGATTTCCAGTTTTTTCAGCACCATTTGTTGAAGATGCTATCCTTCCTCCATTGCATGCTATTAGCCCCTTTATCAAATATAAGATAATTGTAGTTTTGTGGATTGGTTACTGTGTCCTTTATTCTGTACCATTGGTCCACCCGCCTGTTTTGGTACCAGTACCATGCTGTTTTTGTTACTATTGCTCTGTAGTATAGTTTGAAGTCTGGTATCGCTATACCGTCTGATTCACACTTCCTGGTTAGCATTGTTTTTGCTATTCTGGGTCTTTTATTATTCCATATGAATTACATGATTCTGCCTATCCATGAGCAGGGTATATTTTTCCATCTTCTAAGGTCTTCTTCTATATCTTTCTTTAGGGTTCTGTAATTTTCATTGTATAAATCTTTCACCTCTTTTGTTAGGTTGATTCCCAAGTATTTTATTTTTGGGGGGGATATTGTGAATGGAGTAGTTGTCCTCATTTCCGTTTCATAGGCTTTGTTGCTGATATACAAGAATGCCTTTGATTTATGCGTGTTGATCTCATATCCTGCCACCTTGCTGAATTCATTTATTAGCTCTAATATCTTCTTTGTAGACCCTTTTGGGTCTGCTAGGTATAGAATCATATCATCTGCAAATAGTAATAATTTAAGTTTTTTTTTCCTATTTTTATGCCTTTAATTTCTTTCGTCTGTCTAATTGCTCTGGCCAGTGTTTCGAGGACTATGTTGAACAGAAGTGGTGAGAGAGGGCATCCCTGTCTTGTGCCAGATCTTAAAGGGAATGCCTTCAATTTTTCTCCATTTAGAATGATGCTGGCCTGTGGCTTATCATAGATTTCTTTTACAATGTTGAGGTATGTTCCAGTTATCCCTAATTTTTCCAGAGTTTTGAACATAAAGGAATGCTGTGCTTTGTTGAATGCTTTTTCTGCATCTATCGAGATGATGATATGGTTCTTATTTTTAAGTCTATTGATGTGGTGAATAACATTTATTGATTTCCGTATATTGAACCAGCCTTGCATCCCAGGGATGAATCCTACTTGATCATGGTGTATAATTTTTTTGATATGTATTTGAATTTGATTCGCCAGAATTTTATTGAGGATTTTTGCGTCAAGGTTCATTAGAGATATTGGACTATAGTTTTATTTCTTTGAAGTGTCTTTGTCTGGTTTCAGAATCAGGGTGATGTTGGCCTCGTAGAATGAATTTGGAAGTTCTCCCTCTTTTTCTATTTCCTGAAATAGCTTGAAAAGTATTGGTGTTAGTTCCTCGTTAAAGGTTTTGTAAAACTCTGCTGTATACCCATCCGGTCCTGGGCTTTTCTTACTTGGTAATCTTTTGATGGTTTCTTCTATTTTCTCTGTTGTTATTGGTCTGTTTAGGTTGTCTATATCCTCCTTACTCAATCTTGGCAGATCATAAGACTTAAGGAATTTATCTATGCCTTTACTATCTTCTATTTTATTGGAGTATAAAGATTCAAAATAATTTCTGATTATCTTCTGTATATCTTAAGTGCCTGTTGCAATATTACCTTTTTCATCCTGTATGTTAGTAATTTGAGTTCTCTCTCTTCTTCTCTTCGTTAGCATAGCTAAGGGTCTGTCAATTTTATTTATTTTTTCAAAGAACCAACTTTTAGTTTTGTCAATTTTTTCAATTGTTTCTTCTGTTTCAATTTCATTAATTTCAGCTCTAATTTCAATTATTTCTTGCCTTCTACTTCTTTTGCTGTTGTTTTGCTCTTTTTTTTCAAAAACTTTGAGATGAAGTATGAGATCATTTATTTGGATTTTTTTTTTTTTTTTTTAGGAATGAACTCCAAGCAATGAATTTTCCTCTTAGAACTGCTTTCATTGTGTCCCATAGATTCCGATATGTTGTGTCTGTGTTTTCATTTAACTCTAGGAAGTTTTTAATTTCCTCCTTGATGTCTTCTAAAACCCATTGATCGTTCAGCAACCTATTGTTCATTCTCCAAGTGATGCTTGATTTTTCCTTCCTTCTTTTATCATTGATTTTCAGTTTTATTCCATTATGATCAGATAAGATGCATGGTATTATCTCTACCCCTTTATATTGTCTAAGAGTTGCCCTGTGACATAATATATGGTCTATTTTTGAGAAGGTTCCATGTGCTGCTGAGAAAAAAGTGTAACTACTTGATGTTGGGTGGTATAGTCTATATATGTCAATTATGTCTAGGTTGTTAATTGTGTTATTGAGTTCTATAGTTTCCTTATTTAACTTTTGTTTGGAAGATCTGTCCAGTGGTGAGAGAGGTGTGTTGAAGTCTCCCAGGATTATTGTATGGTGGTCTATTAGACTCTTGAACTTGAGAAGAGTTTGCTTGATGAACACAGCTGCACCATTATTTGGGGCATATATATTTATGATTGTCATGTCTTGGTGGTGTATGGTTCCCTTGAGCAGTATGAAGTGTTCTTCTTTATCCCTTTTGATTAACTTTGGCTTGAAATCTATTTTATTAGATATGAGTATGGACAGTCCTGCTTGTTTCCGCAGTCCATATGAGTGGTATGATTTTTCCCAACCTTTCACCTTCAGTCTATGAATATCTTTTCCAATCAGATGCGTCTCCTGTAGGCAGCATATTGTTGGGTCTTGTTTTGTGATCCATTCTACTAGCCTGTGACTCTTAATTGGTGAGTTTAAGCCATTAACATTTAGGGTTATTATTGAGATATGGTTTGTTCTTCTAGCCATATTTGTTTATTGATGTTACTAAACCTGATTTGTTATCCTCTTTGACTACTTTCCCCCCTTTACTGTCCTACCTCCCATTGTTGGTTTTCAATGTTATTTTCCATTTCCTCTTCCTGTAATTTTTTGCCAAGGATTTTTTGAAGAGATGGTTTTCTAGCTGCGAATTCTTTTAACTTTTGTTTATCATGGAAGGTTTTAATTTCATCTTCTATCCTGAAGCTTAATTTTGCCAAATACAATTCTTGGTTGGAACCCATTTTCTTTCAGTGTTTGAAATATGTTATTCCAGGATCTTCTAGCTTTCAGAGTCGGTGTTGAGAGATCAGCTGTTATCCTGATTGGTTTGCCCCTAAATGTAATCTGCTTTATTTCTCTTGCAGCTTTTAAAATTCTCTCCTTATTCTGTATGTTGGACATCTTTATTATAATGTGTCTAGGTGTGGATCTCTTATGATTTTGCACATTCGGCATCCTGTAGGCTTCTAGGATTTGGGATGCTGTCTCATTCTTCAAGTCTGGGAAGTTTTCTCATATAATTTCACTGAATAGACTATTTATTTCTTTGGTATGGAGCTCTGTGCCTTCCTGTATCCCAATGACTCTTAAATTTGGGTCTTTTGATATTGTCCCATAATTCTTGGATGTTCTGCTCATGGTTTCTTAGCAGACTTGCTGAGCTGTCTATGTTCTTTTCCAGTTAAAATACTTTGTCTTCATTGTCTGGTGTTCTCTCTTCTAAGTGATGTACTCTGCTGGTAGTATTCTCAATTGAGTTTTTAAGTTGGTTTATTGTTTCCTGCATTTCTAGGATTTCTTTTTGTTTGTTTTTTACTACCTCTATCTCCCTGTGCAATTGATCTTTTACTTCCTGGATTTGTTTGTCGATGTGATCTTCCATTGTCTGATTTTGCTGTCTCATGTCTTCCTTGAGACTCCAGATCATCTGAAGCATATATATCCTATACTCTTTATCTGACATTCCATCTGTTGCAGCTATTACCTCTTCTAAAGTTGAGTTGACCTGCATTGCTTTTGGTTCTTTCTTTCCTTGTCTTTTTATACTGCTTGCCTTTCTTTCTGCTTGGTGCAACTGTTGTGTTTTTGAAATTTACCCCCTATTTATTTATATTGCTCTTGTATAGTTGGGAAATCTCCCTTGCAGGGTGGGTAGTGGCTGTGCTCCTCCTCTAATTAAGGTGGTCTGTCTACCATGCTAATCGGTCGCAGGTCTGCACCCCCTGCGGGCATGGGTGGCGGTTCTGCTCTGACCCCACTCCAATTGTGATAACGTAACTACCACTCCCTGGGGTCGTTGGTCCTGATCTGGATGTGGGTGGCGGCTCTGCTGGGTCCCCACTCCAATTGGTGTGACGTGTCTACCATGCTGGCAGGCCTCTAGGCCAGTGGGTCGCAGTTCTGCACAGCCCCCACTCCCAATGGGAGTACCTGATTACCTCTCCAAAGGGTCGCTGAGCCCCCTCTGAACCCGGGCAGCGACCCCGCTCCACCCCCACTTCAACAAGTGTGATGCGACTGCCTCGGTGTTACGTGTCCACCACGTTGGCAAGCTACCTAGCCTTTCTTGCCAGGGGGCCCCAGTTCTGCCTGCCCTGCTTGCTCAGATGGCAGCTCTGCACAGCCCCTACTCCAAACAAGGTTACTTGGCTACAGCGCCGCGGGGTCGCTGGTCCTATTTTAAGCATGGGCGGCTTCTGTCTTCAGCCCCAGCTGCATTTGGGGTGTCATGATACCACACCGGCGGGTCACTTGGCCTGCTCTGGGCGCAGGTGGAAGCTCCACTCTGCCTCCACAGCACCCAGCAGGACACTGGCTGAGAAGCAGTCACCCTCCTCTGTGGTCCGACCAGTGACTGGAACCAAGCTGGACCGCTTCTCTCCTCTGTCTCAAAGCCGGAACTCAGCACTAAGTGCTGCCAATGTACCACTGGCGGGAGCCCCCCGAATCCGTATCACTGCTCCCCTGCTTTGGCACCTTGCCGCTCCCCAGCGTGTGCCACAGACTCCAGCTGCAGGGCGATCGCCTATCAGGCTATGCGACCCTCCGTGCGGAGAAATTGAGCTCCCACAGCCAAACCTCGCACAATGGAAATCTGTCCACTAGTTTCTGGAGCACCTCAATTTCACTGGAAATTCCCAACAAGATAGCCTTCAGCCGTTTCATATCGTCTTTCTCCAGCTCAGTGACGCGGCGCACTGGGGTGATGCATTCCCTTCGCTGCCATCTTCCCTCTCCCGATTTGTCGCATCTCATTGCGCTGATGCCACCTAGCGGCCATGACAGCACCTCCATTTTTGGGGCTATTTCAGCTGGAGCCTGAAAAATGGTTGTGATGTTCAGGTGAAGGTGGGTGGGGGAGGCTGGTCCCCTGAAGTGTTTGAATTCGTCACAGCTGGGCCCAGGCTCTGGGGTTCCTCCCAGTGCAGGATTGTGTGGCCCATCAATCCCAGTTTTCTGCCAGCTCTCAGGGGCCCCTATAGAAGTGAGAACCCAGGACAGGAAGAGCTTTTTATTTTTTGGCACCACGGACTGAACCCAGGGTCCCTTACCCACTGACCTCCATCCCCAATGATTTATATATTTTATTTAGAGCCAGGGTCTCACTCATTTGCTCAGGACCTCTCTAAGTTGCTGAGGCTGGGCCTCCAACTTTCAATCCTCCCCTCTCAGCCTCCCAAAATGCTGGGATGACAGGTATTTGCCACCCAGTGGGGCTCCTTTCAGTTCTTGAGCCTCAGTTTTCTCATCTATAAGATAGGCCTCCATCTCCTATCACTGGAGGTATGTAATCATATTCCATGGATCTGGGAAGTGAAGTGTGATCAGCCACCCTAGAAGCCTGAATTGAGGGGAGCCCCAAATCCAGGTCCCTCCAGGAAGAGGACTTGGCAGTCTGTCAACAAGGAGACACCCTGGCCGGTTCCACCCTCCCCTCCCAGAGGCTGGGCTTAGAAGAAATATCTCCAATTGGGGGATGGATAAGAACCCAAGGCCTCTGGAGGGCCTCAGAGCCAAAATGATCAGACCAGGTGAAGTCACCGGCTCCACCCAGTGTCCCCACTGGGAAAAAGACCGTGGGCTGCTGCCCCAGGGCTGCACTGAGAGGAGGGAGCAGTGGCCTCCCTCTGTCTGAGGCCTAGCAGAAGCAGAGCCAGGGATGGAGGGCATCGGCCACTCCTCTCCCTGCGAAGCCATAGGTCAGCAGGTCAGCACCGTGCCTTGTCCTCTCCCCAGGGCTATTCACCACACTGCAACCTCCCACTTGGAGGATGGTGGGCCGTTGGCAGAGTAGATGGGTGCATGCCAGCAGGTCTCCGCTGTCAACCTCCTGTGATTAATGGGGACACCAGCAGCCGTGGTGAGGGACGTCCTAGAACTCCGTGCAGAACACAGGGGACACAGGGCGGATGTGGGCCTGAGGATATGAAGGTGAAGGAGGACCCCTAGGGCTGGCTCTCACACCAGGCTCACCCAAGGACCAGAGAGACTTAAGCAGGGATGGGGGTGGTAGCACCATGGCAACCATGCAGGCTTCCTGACCCCACCCATGCATGCAAAATACTCAGCCTCTAGGGCCAGCCACCAGGTGGGAAACAGCCGCGCCCTACCTATAGGAGCCCAGCTGCCAGTGTGGATGAGGTGTGGACCTTGGCCAGTGGTCTGGGCATCAGGAGACCCGCTGTCACCTCCTCCTGGTTCCCAGGGGGCTCCGTCATCGCCTAAAAGCAAAACATAGCCGGGAACCGGTAGGCGGCAGGTCCCCGGGCAGATGCACTTGCACAGGGAGGTCCTGCCTCCTCCCACGCCCCTCCCACGCTCCGCCCCTGGAGTGTAGCCACGCCCTCGTTCCTGCACCGCCCACTCCCCGCCCCTGGGTTGTGGCCACTTCCCCTGCAACTCCTGCACCTCCCACTCCCCGCCCCTGGAGGGTGGCCATGCTCACCCAGCTCCTTTGCCGCCTGCTCCCCATCAGAAGAGGAGCAGAGCTTTGGGAGGTGCCCATGAGGGTGCCGTCTGGGAAGGCGACACCCAGCCGTAGGTGTTCGCTGGCATAGGGTAGGGAGACAGCTTGAAACGTCCAGAGGACCCTTGTGCGGTGGGGTGTGGCTGTCATCCCAGTGCCTAAGGAGGCTGAGGCAGGTGGCTCGCCAGGTGGAGGCCAGCCTCAGCAACTCAGGGAAGCCCTGTATCTAAAGGCCTGGGACAGACGGCCGGGAAGGCACCCCTGGGTTTAGTTCCTGGGACCACAACCCAGGAAGGAACAGAAGGGGTTCTCAGTGAAGTTGCCCCCCAGTGCCTGCCCTCAGCCTCTGGTCCCTGACCACAAGCTCCCCAGGCCTCCTCTCTGGAGACCCCCAAAGCAGATCAAGGTGTCTTTCTGACACCAGGCCCCATCCCAGCCACATGTGTGGCCCCAAGACACAAAGCGGGCAGCAAGTCATGCCCTACAGGCATGCACATGTTCTGGCCTCATAGAAACTGCTAGACCTTCCCTCATTCTGGTCTATTTACTTCTCATCCAGGCTTTAATGCATCTAGAATGGATAGATGGGTGATGTGTCCCCAGAAGTTTTGGGGCAAGGAGTGAGGTGGGTGCTGCCATAGTTAGGGCACCCGTGGGAGCTTTCAAGGAGTCGCATTGGTGGGTGTGGTGCGTGCTGAAGCTTGGCCTTATTTGACGGCCCCCAGATGATGACCCTAATTCAGTGCTACATGCTCAGACACTAGCCCTCGTCAGGAAGCTCTGCACTTCCCTGGGCCACCAACCCAGAGGCTGGGACTGGAGGCTCATGGGTGTTACGCTCCTGAGGACCAGGCCAAGACAGAGTGTATGTGGGGGTTAGTTGTGGAGGGAGTGGTGGGAAGGAAATCCAGGGGGATTGGAGCCAGGGGAGGCAGCTGAAGCCACCAAGACCCCTCATTTCCAACCTCAAGCAGGTCCCTGCAGGCAGGGGCCTGGTTTAGGCAGAGCCTGGAACTTGGCCTCCCAGCTGCCTCCTGGCCTCCTACTGCCCTGGGCCTTATGTTCTTCACCTGTAAAATGTGGACCAGCTCCTTCCTCAGGGGCTCCATGGTTGAACAGGGACCTCATGGAGGAAGTGGTAAGCAGAGTCTGCCCCAGGAGACGCATTGGTGGGTGTGGTGCATGCTGAAGCTTGGCCTTATTTGACAGCGAAGCTTCAGGAGCCACCTGGCCACCAAAGTCAGTGACAAACACTGGTGGGGTCTGAAGGCAGGGCCTGAGACCCAGTCCACCCCTCCACCCCCACCCACACACATGCTACCTGACCCTGGGTTCCAACTTCTCTGCTCTGAGGCAGATTTTCAGTGGCCCCAGGCACATCCACAAGTCCCCAGGCCAGAGAAAAAAGAAACAGTGCTTTTCGGGGCAGGAGGTTCCTAATTTGAGGTTTCGGTTTTTCCCTGTATCAGGGACTAAACCTCAGGGCTGCTGGACCACAGAGGCCCACCCCTGGCCGTTTTTATATATAGACTCAGGGTCTCGTGAGTTGCTGAGGGCCTCACTAAATTGTTGAGGCTTTGCTTGAAACTCATGATCCTACTGCCTTAGCCTCTGAGTCATTGGTATGAAGGCTTGTGGACAAGGGATCGCTCCCAGCAGGAGGAAGGCCAGGCTGCAGGCCAGTGAGTATCTGGGGATGAGCCTGAGTGGAAACAAGACCATGAACAAGCTGTTTGTAAAAAGTTGCCTTTATTTATCATTTATTCATCATATATGAGTTATGCCTATTTGGCTTCCCCTGGAAGCTGAGTCAGCCCCTGCTCACCCACCCACTGTGATCATTGCCCATGGGCTAGAATCCCAGGGCACATGGGGCCAGCAGGACCACAAGCTCATCTGAAGTCTGGTACTCTCCAGCCACAGCCTGGAAGCCAGAGACTGGGCCTGCCTGCCAGAAGCCATGGAGTCCCCAGTGGTGGCCTGAGAGGCCCTGCCCTCTAACAGGAGCAAGAGGTGTGGCGGAGGCCTCTGTTGGCTGGGAGGCTGCTGGTGGTGGGGCTGCCCTGCTGGGGACTAGGTCTAGATAAGGCCACATGGGAGAAGGTGCTGGGCCCCAGGCTGGGCCTGGGCCCTAGGCTGGACCAGGTCCTCTCTGGTTCTTGTCCTAGGCCTCTGGGGACAGTGTGCTACCTCTACTGAGCCATGACAGGGTCCATGCAGAAAAGGGGCACCCTCAGAGGGACCTCTGAGAATTCTGGAAAGGTCCCCATCTTCATGGTCTACATCACTTGTCACCACAGACATCATTGTCTTTTTGTCTCAGACACCAGAGCATCTTCCCAGGTACCCCAAGCCCCTGACACTGAACTCAGGCCCTTAGCCTGAACCTCCCCTCACTGCTTCCAAATGTGGTGGAGGCTGAATGTGGTAGAGGCTGAGAGAGATGGTGGTGTCTTGCTCTCTCCTTACTTGCATTTGGTCCCTAAGTGCAGTCAGAATATTCTAGAATAACTGGGAGAGACAGAAGTTGTCGCTTCCCAGTCGTGCGGGGGCAGCTGCACAGTGAGGACACACCACGGCTGACTGGAATCTGGACAAGTGGACATGGCAGGGTGGTCCCCTGAGGGCACCGAGCTTTGCCAGGCGAAGGTGGAGGTGGCAACCCCAGGCCTCCCCCAGATGAGGACAAAGCTGCCTGGCCACAAGGTGGCCACGAGGTGGCAGGGATGGCAGTCCTGGCTCTTATCCAGAATGAGTCCCATCTGGACACTTGGTGGGAGAGAAGCTGCCCATGGCTGGGCAGGGAGCTGTGTCATCTTGAGCCCAGAGGACCCAATACCCCCCACAGAAACAGTCTGCACCCTGAGAGTGCTACCGTTGGTGATATATGGGCAAATGCTGGTAACACTGCCTATGTCCCCAGAGGAGGTGCGACCTGATGCCCGACCACCCTAAGGCCACACACAAAGATTTTGTGCTCCCACCAAGAGTCAAAAAGCCACCTTTGTGAGAATCAGGGACACTACGGTGGCTTCACACATCACTGAGGGGGGGCAGAGGAGGCCAAAACAAAATCAGATAGAAAATGTGGACAGCGCTTCCCATCCCTGTCATGGCTACAGCTACCAAAGCCAG
This sequence comes from Ictidomys tridecemlineatus, assembly GCF_052094955.1. NCBI lineage: Eukaryota > Metazoa > Chordata > Mammalia > Rodentia > Sciuridae > Ictidomys > Ictidomys tridecemlineatus. Next base: position 64,269,942 of record NC_135478.1, on the reverse strand, counting down.
AAGGAAGAGAGAAGCCCCACCAAGTGAGGCCACCCCATGGTGGAGAGGAGAAGCAGACATCAACCAGACGACGACATCCCCATGCACCACAGCACTGCTGCCCCCGACCACCACTACCTTCTGAGGCACTGCCCGGTGTTTTTCCTGGTCCTCAGGTAGGCATGGCTCTCAGAAGAGCAGGGTGCCCATGCTGCCCGCCTTGCTCAGCTCCTTGACAAAGATCTCGAAGGACTGGGAGATGTTGGTGATCGCCAACAGGATCCCCGTCCCCAAGGAGATAGCACCTTGGAAGACAGCCAGGATCGAGAGGCCCCAAGGCACAAGTTCCCAGAGGCTGACACCATGGGGCTGTACCTGGGGGAGTGCAGGCAGTCAGCCCTGGGCCACCACAGAGCTCCCAAACTGGCCACCAGGCTTGCCCATGTCTGAGAAAAGAACCTCAGGAGGCCCCACCACCTCCCTGAATCATCATCTGCTAATAACCCTTTGTGCCCCACTAATGCTACGGGACATAGTTGCTGCTAGGGGACTAGTCCAAACTGAAAGGCTGCCAGACGCAGTGGTCCAGGATGTTAGCCTCAGACTTAGGATAAATATCCTTCATGATGTTAAGATATGTTTCTATTTTTCCTTATTTTTCTACTGTTTTGAACATAAAGGGGTGCTATATTTTGTCAAATGCTTTTTCTGCATCTATTGAGAGGATCATATGATTCTTATATTTATGTCTATTAATGTGATGAATTATATGTATGGATTTCCATATGTTAAACCAACCTTGAATCCCTGGGATGAATTCCACTTGATTGTGGTACACAATCCTTTTGATATGTTTTTGTATTCAATTTGTCAGAGTTTTATTAAGAATTTTTGCATCTATGTTCATTAGAGATATTGGTCTGAAGATTTTTTTTTAATGCCTTTTTCTGGTTTTTGGAATCAGGGTGATATTGGCCTCATAGAATGAGTTTGAAAGTGCTGCCTCTTTTTATATTTCCTGAAATAAATTGAAGAGTATTGGTATTAGTTCTTCTTTAAAGGTATTATAGAACTCATTTGTGTATCCATCTGGTCCTGGGCTTTTCTTCGTTGGAAGACTTCTGATGGCATCTTCTATTTTGTCTCTTGAAATTGTTCTGTTTAAATTATGCAAATCATCCTGATTCAATTTGGGCAAATTATATGACTCTAGAAATTTGTCAGTGCCTTCAATATTTTCTATTTTATTGGACTACAAGTTTTCAAAATAATTTCTAATTATATTCTGTATTTCCTTTTTCATCACTTATGTTAATAATTTGAGTTTTCTCTCTCCTTCTCTATGTTAGCATGGCTAAGGGCCTTTCAATTTTATTTATTTTTTCGAAGAACCAACTTTTTGTTTTGTCAATTTTTTAAAATTGTTTCTTTTGTTTCAATTTTATTAATTTCAGCTCTGATTTTAATTATTATTTACTGTCTTCTACTGTTTTTTGGTGTTGATTTGTACTTTTTTTCTAGGCCTTTGAGATGTAATGTTAAGTCATTTATTTGTTGGCATTTTCTTATCTTAAAAGAATGAACTCCATGCAATTAACTTCTCTCTTAGAACTGCTTTCTTAGTGTCCCTGAGAATTCACTATGTCATATCTGTGTTCTCATTCACCTGAAAAAATCTTTTAATCTTCTTCTTGGTGTGTTCTGCAACCCATTGTTCATTCAGTAGCATATTATTTAGTCTCCAATAGTAGTAGCTCATATTTCTTATTTTATCATTGATTTCTAATTTCATTTCATTATGATCTGATAGAATGCAGAACCACTATTTTATTATACTTGCTAAGAGTTACTTTGTGGCATAATACAAGGTCTATTTTAGAAAAGGGTCCATGTGCTACTGAGAGGAAAGTGTATTCTCGCATTGAAGAATGAAATATTTCATATATGTGTGTTAAGTCTAAGTTGTCGATTGAGTTCTATTATTTATTTGTTTAACTTTTGTTTGGAAGATCTATCTAGTGATAAAAATGGTATGTTAAAGTCACCCAGAAGTATTGTATTGTGGTTTATTTGACTCTTGAGCTTGAGAAGAGTTTGCTTGATAAACATAGACACTCCATTGTTTGGGGCAAATATATTTACAATTGTTAAGTCTTGTTGGTGTATGGTTCCCTTGAGCAGTATGTTGTGCCCTTCTTTATCCCTTTTGATTGACCTTAGTTTGAAGTCTACTTTGTTTGATATGAGGATAGAAATCCTGCCTGCTTCCATAGTCTATGTCAGTGATATGATTTTTCCCAACCCTTCACCTTTTTTGGATTTCTTTTCTTATGAGTCTCTTGGAGGCAACATATTGTTGGGTCTTTCATTTTTTGATCCAATATTCTAGTCTACGTCTTTTTATTGGCGAGTTTAGGCCATTAACATTCAGGGGTTATTATTAAGACATGATTTGTATACCCAGCCATTTTTGTTTATTTATGGTATTTCCCATGACTTGGTTTCTCCTCTGATTATATTTTCCTTTAATTTAATACCTCCCTCTGCTGATTTTCATCATTTTTTTAAAATTTCCTCTTTGTGGAATATTTTGCTGTGTATGTTCTGTAGTGTAGGCTTTCTAGTTGTAAATTCTTATAACTTTTGTTTATCATAAAAGGTTTTTATTAATCAAATCTAACACCTAATTTTTTTGGATATAAGATTCTTGGTTGGCATCCATTTTCTTTAAGAGCTTGGTATATGTTGTTCTATGATCTTCTGGCTTTGAGGGTCTGGATTGAAAAATCTGCTGAAGAATAAATTTGTTTCCCCCTATATGTAATATGATTCCTCTTTCTTTTGCTTTTAAGATACTATCCTTATTCTGTATGTTACGAATTTTCATTATAATGTGCCTTGGTGTCCTGTAAGCCTCTTGTATTTAGTTTTCCAATTCATTCTTCATGCTTCGGAAATTTTCTGATATTATCTCATTGAAAAGATTGTGCATTTCTTTGGTTTGAAACTCTGTGCCTTCCTCTATCCCAATAACTCTTAGGTTTTTTTTTGTTGTTGTCCCATAATTCTTGGATGTTCTGTTTACTATTATCACTGTGTGATCAACTTTGTTTTCCAGATTGTATACTTTGTCTTCATTATCTGTTATTCTTTCTTCCAAGTGATCTAGTCTGTTGGTGTCTATTGAGTTTTCTATTGAGTTTTGGGTTTTGTTGTTGTTGTTGTTGGTGGTGGTGGTGGTGGTTTATTGTTTCTCTCATTTCAAGGATTTCTGACTGGCTATTTTTCAGTCTCTATCTCTTTCTTGAAGTATTCTTTTGCTACCTGTATTTGCTCTCTTATATCTTTGTTGGAGTGATCAATTTTTGTTGGTATTTGCTCATTTAGGTCATTCTTTAATTCACAGATAATTTTAATAATGAACCTTCTGAACTCCTTCTCTGAAATTTAATCAGCTTTACTGTCATGATTTCTATTATTATAGTGTCCTTGTTTGTTTGGGGCACTTTATTCCCTTGTTTTTTCTTGTTGTGTAAGTGTCTTCCTTTCGTGGTGTGGATCTGAGATACTACAGTTTCTACCCTACATTCTTGTAGAACCCATGAAGAATGTCTGTACCTCATCTTATTGTTGGGCTTCCAGACCCTGCTGGTGTTCCTCAATGTATGTTATTGCAACTAAAGGTGGTGGCAATAGTTGAGGTAACTCAAGATAATAGTTGAGATGCCCCCAAAAGTAGCAATGTCTTATAGAGATGGGGCTGAAGGAGTGAACTTCACACTCTTCGGGATGTCTGCTCTGAGTTGCAACTGCTTCTAGACTATTTTGTCAAAATAGTAGAGAATACTGTGCGGGGAATCCAATGGCAATGATTTTAGTGTTCTAATATGAAAGTGTGTTAGGCTTAGGCTTCCATTTGGGGGAGTAGGTGAACTCAAACCTACCCTGAACCTGGGTCCTGAGCAGGTGAAGGCTGATCTAAGTTTTACTGCTCTACAATTTTTCTTCTCAGGCCTTTTCATCACAATGGCAAAAAAAAAAAAAAAAAAAAAAAAAAAAAAAAAAAAACTGGACAAAACAGGGAGGTTCTAAATGTAGGTCCCAGGGTCAACAAGTCACACAATTGACTAATAGTTAAGCCACTATTCAAATCAGAATAATCTCATAGATAAGTCTATGCTTATACTAGTTTACTATTATTTCTTTAACAAATTACCACAAAATGCAGTGACTTAAAACAACACAAAGGCATATGACGTTCCTTTTGAAAAGGTAATAAATCTGAAACAAGCCCCATAGGGTTGCAATTAAGAGGTTGATAGGTCTGTCTTCCCTTCTAGAGGCATAAGTGGAGAATTTGTTCCTTTGACTTTGTGTGAATAGATGAATTAAGTTCTATTATTATTGCATCATTCTGATCTACTCTGCCATTACATCAGCCCTACCTCTGCTACTTTTAAGCTCTTTATAAGGACATTGGATGCACTTGCTTAATCCAGAAAAACTTTCCCAATATGAAGAAGCTTCTAAAATATATATCTTCAAAGTCCCTTTTGTCATGTTAAGTAATATATTTATAGGTCCTCGGGTTTAGAATTGAATATCACTGCAGGACAACTGCTTTACCTACAACAGTGCTCATATTCACTCTAAAGTGCTACTAACAAGATTCTTCACAATCACTTCAAAATATTGTATATTTTACAAAATACATATCAGAGGATATTTTTCTTTCAATTACTCTTGACACTTGAATTCACTCATGATTCCAATAAATTCTGGTGTTCCTCTAATCCAATAATTGGTTTCTCTAAGATTCATCAATATGCCAAAAGAGCTCTGATTCAGATGATTTGGGGAATGTTTGAAATTCATACTTTTCAAAATTCACCAGTTTATTTCATCACATAAATATGATAACCACTAATATTCAAAAATAAATCCAAATTCCTTAGACTTATCTACAAGGTCTTTTTTTTCTCTTTTTCTCTCATTATGTAGAGTGGAGACATGCCTAATTCACTCTAATTACACATATTTTCTGCACACATAAACATGGCCTCATAATATCTCTTTACTTTTAGTTCAGCAAAATTCCACAGTTACTATGATTTGACCAGGAAACGTATCCTCTATTTCAATTCTCTATTTACTTCCTTTCTCAGATGTATTTGAACATCTTGCTCCATCTCCTTCTCTATTTCTTCATATCTTGCTTTTACTCTTATGTTAGTTTACCCCTTGAATTATGCTAATTGAGATAAAATTACTTATTTTTGCATATTTTCTTTACCAGATATGAATTCCTTAAAATCAAAGGAATTGTGACTCTTTTTAACATAGTACATCAGAAAAAAAAAATTGATATATTCATTGATGATTTTTTAAAATAGTGACTTAATTCTGGAAGTTATACTATAAATGGTATGAAAATCCATAAATGAAATGATAATTGACATATTTTAGATACATTTTAATGGAAATTTGCATTTTTTAAAAACAATTTTTAAATTTTCTATTACATTCTAAGAGCATATTTGTTCAGTGGAATACTCAAGAGTTAATGATAGGCCATTGCTTCCAAACTTACACTAACCACATCACAGGAGCTTTATGAATCACATGTTCATTTTAATACAAGTGCTTAAAGATATACTTTTTATTTGAAAGAATAATTAAGGAAAAGTGAAAAATATGTACTGAAAAATATCTTTTATCATAGAAGATGAATGTGAAAACTAACTGTAAGTTTTATAATTGAAGGATTAAAACATATTGGAAAAAATGAAAATCCTTTTTTCTCATATAAAACCTGTCCCACATTAACTGACATTTTCCCAATACATAGAATAAATGCTTATCTTATTTTCAAAATTGCAATATTTTGTTTGTTTTATGGCACTGTGAAAGTGATTTCTTTTATTCTATTCAAAATAAAGTAAATTTAAAGCAAATACTAGATCTCATAAAACTCAATGAGCTTGGTATTGTTTCTCTAGTGTTTTTCCATGATATACAGAAAGTAACTAAAATGTTCAAATTTGAAATAAGTATTATAATTATATATCAATTACTATATTAAGATGTGATTATATCTTTGAGTACTTGTCTTGGTATGGTTCATGATACTTATCACTTTTAGAAAGACTTCTTTCTGCCATATATTTACTATAATTAACTATCCATCCTCCCAAAGGATTAACAATGCCAGGAATAAGAGTAAAGTCAAGAGCTAATAATATATACAGAATTATGGAAATGGTGGATCAAGGGGAAAAGAAAACATAAATAATGGAATTCAGTAAAATTCTAGCATTCTGTGAAAGATATGATATTTAAGATCCTGGAAAGAAGTGATTGTGGATGTGATGTTAGGATTATATCTATGGAAATTAAAAAGTGATGCCCCAAACTAAGTCTGATAAATAACAAGGTTTCTGTGGCAGAATCAAAAGTAATTAATATATTATATCACATCAATACTCCTATTAAATGATTGGATTATGTGAATGTCTCATAGGATACTTTTTTTGAAAAGTAATTTAAAATGACTTGATGGGAGAGACAATAGCAATTACAAAATTCTTACTAATAATAAAATTATTAAATTGTAGTTGTAACTAACCTCAATTAGTCAGAATAATGGCATCACAAGTAATTAGTGAACAAGGATTAATAATATCGATGGATAGAACAGGACCATGAAAAATGAGAGGACATTTAGAAGGTCTCAATCATCAGAACTCAAGAATAATATAATAATCAGTGAAAAAGTTAAAATGGCACTTACTGAGATAAGTAAATAAAAGGAACACAGAATATCTGAACATCAACTAAGGCTTTAACCATTCTGTGCAATCAGAAGAAACCAATAATGGATAATTGGTAAATAGAGGACAGTTCCTTCAGTAAAGAGATCACCATAAATTTTCAAATTCTGTAACAGGACTTACACATCTAGGAATATTTAATTTTCCTTGTTCCTTACAGTAAGTATATAACATAATGGTAAACAATGCACATAAAAGGAGCACAATAAAACTCTAAAAGTTGAAGTTAGAAAAAGACTGATGAGGAATGGAAAAATGATAAGACTCTGACCCCATTTCTTCCATGTAAATGTCAGGCAAGAGAAGTTGGCAAATTGGAAAGAAAAACAGGTGTAGATCAAGTACAAAGAATGTAAGTCTAAGAATGGATGGATAGGTCCTTGGCACTAGACCAGAGACCCTGCACCTACTAGAGGAAAAAATAGGCCCAAATCTTCATTATGTCAGCTTAGAAACTGCATTCCTCAACAAGACCCCTAAAGAGCAAGAAGCAAAATTAAGAATCAATAAATGGGATAGATATTCAAACTAAAAAGCTTTTCACAACAAAGGAAACAATCAAGAACCTGAAGAGAAAGCTTACAGAATGGGAGAAAAATCTTTGCCACTTGCACCTCAGAGCATTAATCTGGAGATTAATGCATAAAGAGTTAATGCTATAAATAACTCAAAAAACTGAACAGCATAAAAACAAATAACTCAATCAATAAATGGGAAAAGGAACTGAAGAGATACTTCACAGAAAAAGAAATACTACTGGTCAAAAAGTATATGAAAGAAAATATTTAACATGTCTAACAATTATAGAAATGCAAATTAAAACTACACTAAAATTTCATCTCAGTTTAGTCAGAATGGCAATTATCAAGAATACAAGTAATAATAAATGTTGGTAAGGTTGTGGGGAAAAGGTTCACTCATACATTTCTGGAGGGATTGCAAATTGATGCAATCACTCTGGAAAGCTCAGTAAACTTGGAATGGAATCACCATTTTGTGGTGAGTCGTTTCTGCCGCTTATGCAGACTATGGTCACCATTACAAGATGGCGCTGGCTCCGCTGTGGTTTGTGACAAACTACTCCTTATTTGGGAGAGTTGGCTCATGGCTTTTCAGCACCTAATGAGAAAGTTCCACGTGGCAGCTTCGCATTGGGGCTTGAGATGCTTTATTAAGGCTGGGAGGGGCATCTGAGGGATTAGTAGAAGAAATATCAAGGGCCTGAATAAACCGCTGAAAGAAGATTCCTGTATCGTGTCCTCCTTGCTAGTGAGGGGTCGTGGCGGTTGGTGGCCCGGACAGGGAACACCTCCACCCAGGATCCAGAACTTTCAGCAGTCAGGGTGGTGCACCGGTAAGTTCCCAGGTAAAGTGGGAATCCGCAAATGAAAGCGGGGCGCTCCTCGGTAATTAAAGAGAGAGCAGGAAAAATAATAATTAAGATGCTCCCCTGTAAATAAAGAGAGAGCGGGAAAAAGTAATAAATAAGACGCTCCTCTGTAGATAAAGAGAGAGCGAGGAAAAATAATAAAATAAGACGCTCCTCTGTAAATAAGGAGAGAGCGGGGTTTGTACTTTCACTTTCTTTACACTGCTTGGAACAGTATGGGCGCTACTTCCTCAAGCCCAATTTTGCTGGCCTTGGACGGGTTACTGTGTTCTAAGGGACTTAAAGTGAAGCGGAGCACATTACTGAGGTTTTTAGAAGAGACTGACTCTGTAGCTCCTTGGTTTGCTTTTTCAGGGAGTCTCACGATTCCCAGTTGGGACAAATTAGGGAAAGATCTGGATTTTGCTTACAAACAAGGAACTTTAAAGGGCGGTACCATTCTGCTTTGGAAATTAGTGAGGGGGTGTATAATGGATGGTAAATGCCAGAATGCTGTGAGCGAGGGTCAGGCCGTTCTTGAGCAATTGCATGAAGAAAAATTGGAGGGGTCACATAGCGAGGTAGCAGAAAGTATTAGGAGTAAGAGTGGTGAACAGACAAGGGAGTCTGAAGTTAAACAGAGGAGAAGGCTCTATCCGGACTTGACTGAGTTAAAAACTCCCAAGGACACAAGTAGCTCGGGCAGTTCTGAGGAATTGGACAAGTTATTACAACAATTACGTAAGACTAAGATAAAAAAGAAAAAAAAAAAGGGAAACAACAGATGTATAAGCCTGCTGTGAGAAGGGTAATAAATCCAGTTCTGGGGAGGTGGAAAATCTAGAGGAGGAGCCAGTACTTGATGCTGCTCCACCCTTCTCCTCGCCTCCAGTAGTTTCGCCCCCGTATGTGGGTGGAGTCCAAGGCTCCGGGAGGACTTTTTATTCTCAAGTTTGGAAAACAGTTAATACAGACATAAGACTAGCATACCCAGTTTTTCAGGACAATAATAGGGGAAGGTACCATGAGCCTTTAGATTTTAAAATAATTAAGACTTTGGCAGAAAACGTCCATACTCAGGTGGAAGGACTGACTAGATTTTGCATGACCCTCTCAGATTGGACTGGCTTAGTCCGAGCCTGTGTCTCCCTGGGAAAATATCTAGATTGGAGAGCATTCATGTTAGAGGGTGCAGTAGAACAGGCTGCTCAAAATCATGCAGCAGTTACAGCTGGAGTAGCCTTGGCCAGTCAAGTACAAACTGCTGCCACTATTAATAATGTTATTCAACAAACTTCCACCATACTCGAATCTCAAAATAAAGTTAACCAACATCTTTTGTCAGGTCTTGTTGCCATTGCACGCAGAAGGGTTTCCACACTGGTCTTTAGCTATGGCTTTAAAGTCCGTGCCTTTCTCTCAGGGTGTTGCCAACTTAATTGTGGTTGTCCTACAGAGGTAGTCCCAGCTACCCCCTTTTTATCACCATTGTCACAATACAGGATGCGAGGCAAGGCACTGCACTTGAGTGATCCCACAGTGGACCGGGACCTCAAGGAGAGCATGTCCTATTGCATGCGGGTTTGACGTGTCCACGCCCCGCCCCACGAAAAAAGGTATCGGCTAATGGTACAGGCCCCGAGGAATAAGATGACATTTTTTCAAATGAATAGACATAAAATTATCATATGACCAAAAATTTCACTTCAAAAAGTATACCTAAGTGTTGGGGATATAGCTCATTTGGTAGATCACACATGTGCATAGGGCCTAAGTTCAATATTCTGCACCATAAAAAAAGTAAGCCTAAGATATATAAAAATGTAGGTCTACAAAAAAACTCATATAAATGTTAGTAACATCAAACAAGAGATGTTAGAACCCAATATACACTAACTACTAAATATATAATTGAAATTTTCATATTATAGAATATTATTTAGAGATAATAAAGAATGGAATACTGAAGGATGTAACAGTATGAGTGCTACCTAGTAAAGATGTCAGTTCTCCACAAATGGATATAGGAGTTTAATTCAACTTATATACAGAAACTTGCACATAAAGATAAGGTTGTTCTAAATTTTGTGATTAAAAAATGATATTGTACTATAATTTTGTAGTATGCAGTCATCAAGAAAACTGAGAGAAATGTACATAAGTCCTCTCTATTTTAATTTTACAATTTCCTTTAAGTCTGACCATAAGCTCTTTCTGAGATTCTGAATGTAGAAAAATTTTCAAACCTGGAAATCATTAACTGAAGAATTCTAAAACACAATGACAAGTACATACACTAATGATCTCCTAGTTTACTCCACAGGCAATTATAGCTATTCAAATAATATTACACTTGGTAAAAAGGAAACCACAGATTTTCAGGACTTTTTAATATTCATTTCTAGTTGATGGCAATACCTGAAGTGTTCCTGTAACACTACAGCACCCCTACTGAAGAGAAATTTTATGAAGAAAAATGTAAATAATGTAGTCCTGGCTTGGATTTGATTTACATTAGGTTTAGGTACATATATAGTGGAAATTTTCCTAGTCCAACAATATGTAATTGGACTATACATATGTACATACTTGGTAATAGCTTAAACATTTATTCATACATATGTGTGTGTGCAATTCATCATACATATGTTTGTGTATATGTTTATATATAGTGGAAGAGTTAAGGACTGAGATTAAGAATTTTCATCATACAATAAGGCAAATTGGAAGGCTTTGAAGAATTTTGTTGTTCACAGTCACAAGAGAAAACACAAGAGTCCTTATCATTTTGTGTATCTTTATTTTTTTCTCAAAATAACTAAATAGATGTGGAAAATGAACTGTGACAAAAATGAAACAATTCATAGGCAAAATTGCAGCTGATATACCCTTATGGTATCTTTAATAGAGAGAATTTGCATGGCCTCAGATACTTGGTACATAGCTACTGATAAAGAAAATGCATTGTTTTTCCACCTTTTCAGGGAGCATGATCTAAAATATTTCACATTAAAGTTGGGAAATAATCCATTACATATTTACAACAATGTACTAAACTTTTCTAAACTTTGTAATGTTTATTCCTAAGAGATTTAGGTCAGTTTGGCATGTTGCAGAATATCACACTGAATCAATATTCATGATTATAGAAATAAAATATAGATACAAACTCATACACTTCAGGAAATTAGGTTCAAGATATATTTTCCACTGGTTGATTGTGTAGGGGTCCAAAAGATTAGGAATGCTTCATCATCCTTTCAAATTAAAAAAATATATTTTGCATTTCGACTTGCCCACCAAAAATTATGACCTGGTAGAAGTTTTTGACTTCTTCCTGATAATCCTGTTCTAACCCATAAAGCCAAAGCCCAAGAGACTTTCAGTTTTGAATCTTAGAGATAAATTCAACACACTTAAACTGCAGTCAAAGAGATCATGCTTGGGCGATATTACTCAATACATCCTATGCTTTCAGAGATTTTAGAGTTAGGAAAAGTTATTGTTATGGTTTGGATAATAGGTTCCTCCAGATCTCCTCTCTCAATGCAAGAATATTCAGAGGTGAAAAAGCTAGACTGTGAGACACATGATCTAATCAGTCCATTCCTAGAATAGAATAAATGATGAATGAGGACAGGTGGGGCATAAGTACAGGAGATGGGTCAATGGGGTATTCCAGGGAAGGGTTGTTTTTCTCTGCAGCCCCTTTCTGCACCCTGTCGCACTTGCTGACTCTACCATGAACTAAACTGCTTTTCTCCACTGGGACCTTACCCCATGTGTGCTGCCTCACTTTGTCCCAGAGCAATGGTATCAGTCATCTATGGACTGAACCACTGAAACCATGAGCCAAAATAAATTTCCTTCCTCTAAGTTTTATTTGTTGGATATTTTTGTCACAGCAATATAATAGCTCAGTAAAACTAATTGGTGCCAAGAAGTTGGGTCATTTTTATGACTAACCTGATGATGTGGTTCAGAAGCCTTTGGAAAAGCTTAGAAATGAAGGCTGAAAAAGTCTTAAAATATTGCAAGTAACATTTTTGGAAATTCTAGTATTAACTCAGAACACCAGAATGCTAATAGGAAATGCAGACTGTGTTCATGAGGTTTCATAGGTAAATGAGGACTCTATTAGAAATTTAACTAGAGAATACTTAGGTTATATAAAAAACTTGTCCATATTTTACCCATGTCCTGAGTCTTTGTGTGAGGCTGAATTTGAAACTGATGGACTGATTAATCTGGGGGAAAAAAATTCAAGGTAGAATAGTATTTAGTCAGTGGTATGGATATTTCTGGCAGCATTGAGCCAGGTTTACTGTGGGAACTTGGAGCAGAAAATAATTGTATTTTTCAAACTATCAGTTTTACCAGAAAAGCTCATATAAAACCTGATCCAAGAAATTTTTGCTTGAAGAGATTACAACTACTAAAATTATTCTAAGAACTTCACACTGAGACCATAAAAAGGAAGGTTTGAAGGTATCTCAGGAATTTGCAAGATCACACCCACTGCAGGTCCAAGGATGTAGAAAAGTACTGTGGGAAGTGATTATGAGGGTACTCTGGTTCTACAGGAGATCCCAGATAATTGTTTCACCGTAATCAGTACCCAGGCACTCAGAGGCCACTAAAGTCATGGTCTCAGAAATTTCAGATATTGCAAATCTTGGAAGAAGACCTTGGATAATTCCTGTGGTGCTCATTCTTTAGGAATGCAGAATACTGGATTTAAGGGGTCATGAAGGCTTCCAATGAGTTTCAAAAAAAGGCTTGGGAAACTATATAAATTGTAGCAGGGCTGGAGTCTTCATAGGCAGCCCCTGAGAGAATGACACATAAATCTGGAATATGAAGCTAAAACAGAGATGGAGATCACAGAAATTAAAAGATGTCAGTAATGTGGACTGTTTGTTGAGAAGAGCTGACATCTGCCAAGATAACCAGGCTTAAAGAGATTCTTTGGGTACAGGAACTGGGAAGGGAAGAAGGGCAGGACTTCCCAAAACCTTTGGAAACAACATCTTGCAGCCATGCGTCCTGATGTTCTACATGGAGTCATGGGCATAGCTATAGTTCTGTTTGCCTGAGTTTAAATCTGGCTTTTGCTTCATGCCTTCTTTCTCTGTCCCAGTTCCTCCCTTTTGGGATGTTAATGTTTACTCTGTGCCACTGCATATTGGATATGTGTAACTTTCTTTTGATTTTGATACCTGTTTTTGATCTTTACAAGAGCTTACAGCTTAGAATTTGCCTTGAGTCTCAGAGGAAACTTTGGACTTGAACTTGCGGGAAATCCTGGAATTTTTAAGACTATGAGATTCTTAGACCTTAACTAAATGCAGTTTGCTTTCTGAGATAGACATGAGTTTTTGAGAGCCAGGGGCAGAAGACTATGGTTTAAATATAAGGTGTTTCCCCAAAGCCACTGTGTTAATGTAGGATCATTCACAGGTGAAATTGTTAGACTGTGAGAGCTATAAACTAATCAGTCCATTTTATTTTGAATGTTCTTGAATGTTCTGGTAAATGTGGGAAGGCCGGGTATGATTAAAATGGTAGGTCACTAGAACTATACCATGAAAATGTTGTTCTTCCCTTGGGTCCCCCCTGCCAATAATTCTGTTTCCTGACCCTACCATGAGCTGGCATCTTGCCTCCACCACACACTTTCCCCATTATGTGCTGCCTCACCTTTGTCCCGGAGCAATAGCATGAGTAGACCTCAGAAAACTATAAGTCCCAAAGAAACTTTTTCTCTTCTAAGTTGTTCTTGTCAAGTATTCATTCTAGTCACAGTGATACAAAAGCCAACTGAAAAAAGCATCAATAATATTTATAGCAAGTCCCAGTGAGACAATCACACTATATACCCTCAAGTCCTAAAATAAATGCAAGTCAACAATACTAAATACTTTTATGAATTTGAAAAAAAAATATTCTTTGTCATGCTATAAAACTCTGACAAGAGATACAATTACTTACTCGAGTACACCAAGTGACTCTGTATTTTTTAACTGGCCCATGATTAGCTGTTTCTATTAGACTTATATCGTCAGAGACATAATGTTTTGGGCAGGTTGAAGGGCAATCAATTGAAAATTACAATAGAAATAAAGCACAGGAAGGACCAGAAAGTCCAAACAACTTGCATAAGCAGGTAGCCTGGTTCCCTATGTCTTCTTCTACTATTGTTCAGTTACCTATCTACTAGCATATACTCATGAATGAAGAAAATATCTCAAGCAATTTAATGAATCATAAAATGAAAAGATTATGTAAAATGCAGACGCTTCTTATTTTTTTTGGTGAAGTCTAAATTCTAATTTGAGTTCTATTATCTAATGTGCAATGATATAAGAAGTGAACAACATATTTAAGAATTGGAGTGGGTGCAGGGGCAAATGCCTGTAATCTCAGCAGCTCAAGAGCCTAAGGTAGAAGAATCCCAAATTCAAAGTCAGCCTCAGTAAAAGTGAGGCACTAAGCAACTTAGTTAGACCCTGTCTCCCAATAAGATACAAAGGATGTAGCTCAGTGGTAAAGTGTCCTTGAGTTCAATTACTGAGGATGTAGCTCAGTGGTAAAGTGTCCTTGAGTTCAATTCCTGAAATCTGCATCCCCCAAAAAGATCACAGTTAAGAATTGGAATATTATAGAAAGCGGTAAATCATTAGGGTCTAGAATAGGGAAAGGTGATACATTATTTATGTGTGTATGTGGTGGAGTGTATGTGGTGTTTCCAAAGTAAGGGGATAGATAAAATTTGCTTTTTTATAGCTAGTGATTCTTGTCATTTGCCCTCTACTTAGTACACTTAATAATGTTATAAATAAGGTACCATATACTAGTCAAATTAAGTTATAACATTTTTAGCAAATCTAAGTTAAAGTAGTGCTAGCAAAAATAAGTAACTGAGATAAAAGAAAATGCTTAAGGGCTGGTTATGTGGCTCAAGCGGTAGCACACTCATCTGGCATGCATGGGGCGCTGGGTTCAATCCTCAGCACCACATAAAGAAAGATGTTATGTCAACCAAAAACTAAAAAACAAATATTAAAAAATTCTCTCTCTCTTTCTCTCTTTCTCTCTCTCTCTCTCTTTCTCAAAAAAAAAAGAAAAAAAAAGAAAAGAAAGAAAGAAAATGCTTGAACCCTTCAATGACCTAGAATAGATATATAAAAACCACAAACTTTCTCTGGTTGTACACTGACTAGAGTGAAAATATTAAGCTTGAAGAATAACACTGTATTTTTCCATTTCTGTTTATTTATTCTATATGCAGAGCCTTCACTTGAAACAGGTAAAGTAAGGGGGAAATATGACCAGTATACCTGTGCATCTCCTGCCTTATATTTATGGATGTTGTAAAGCACAATTTCATTCTTCCACTGGAGACTGTATCTGTTTTAAGATCCTTGCTCATCAGAATAGGGAAATAGCAGGTATTCAACTATAACAAGAAATTATATTTGAAAGCCTATCTAAATACATTCACACCTATCCTGCTTACGCCAGTGTCTAGCTGCTACTTTGTGATTAGGGTTTTGTTGTAGTTCTTTTTTTTTAACTTAAAAAAAGGCAGTTTACCTCAGAGATACTGTTATCTTCTTATTAAATGAAAAGTTATAAATATAAACACTTCATCTCTTTATTTATTTTTCATTCATTTCCTCTAACTCCATTTTATTTCTTCCCAGCTAACCTTTAAGAATTTTGTATATGATTCATTTTTTTTCCTTACCAAGATATTTTTGTAGATGACATTTTCTTCTCACAGATTTACTTATTTCATGTCCTCTATTCATTTGGATTTTGCCTTTCAAAAATCAAAATAATTAACATCACAATATGAAACATTATCCAAAAATTAGAATCTCTGCTCTTGTCTAATGAACTGATTTTTTTAAAGTGCATGCAATAGAGTTTTCTTTATCATGAAAATTACTTCTGTAGCATCACTTTAGATTTTAAAATATCCCTGCAGTTCATTGTCACCATTAGCTTTCTGATGCACACATCAACACCATTAGTGGGGACACTATCTCATGGTTCCTACAATTTTTCAGAATCAGTAATATTTCAGCAAAAATGATCACTAATATTCTTTTTTTTGCATTTTATATTAATTCAACTGTATGGTATCAAAAAATTATGCAGAAAAGCTCCATACAGAGTTCAGCAGTTTGTGGGGTTTTTTAATTGGATAGTATTATGTTTTTTATTCAACTTCAAAATTTTATATTTATAGAATAACATTTTAAAGTTTAGAGTAAAATCAAATTATTTATTTACTTATTTATTGAATACCAGGGATTAAACTCAGGAGCACTAAACCACTGAGCCACATCCCAAGCCCTAATTTGTATTTTATTTACAGACAGAGTCTCACTGATTTGCTTAGTGCCTCACTTTTGCTGAGGCTGGCTTTGAACTCAAGATCCTCCTCCCTTGGATTCCCACACTGCTTGAATTACAGGTGTGCACCACAGTGTTCAGCCACAAGTAAATTATTTAAATATTTAATTTATCTCAAAGCAAATTAATATATAGATTGTTGGGTTATAATGAGAAAAATAACTAACATTTTTGTAATCTATTGATTATATAATCAGTCTAATGTTTATCTTCCCTAGAATATTTTTAAGTGTCCTCAGAATTTGTTTTTGTTTTTATGTCTTGGGGGAGTATCTTCTCTCTCTCTCTCTCTCTCTCTCTCTCTCTCTCTCTCTCTCTCTCTCTCTCTCTCTGTGTGTGTGTGTGTGTGTGTGTGTGTGTGTGTGTGTGTAACATTTCAGTGAATGAATGGGCAAAGGGAGGAGGAAAGATCATTTCATGCAACCAGGAGATATACTTGGGCTTCTTACAATTAGTTATTTATAGGGTTTATGAAAAACTACATGACTACAAAAATAATTCAAATGAAAATGAAAGATTTTGTAAACCAGATAAAAGGAGTTAAAGACTAAATATATTGAAAGTATTTACATTTATGTGTCACAATACTATAAAATATATTGTCACTTATTTATCTAATTGATAATAGTTTAATCATACATATTCTCAAATTGTCTATAAGTGATTTGAAGGATAGGCATGTAAAATGTAGGCTAAAATTTTTCTCCTTTGTGTACATACATCCAATTGTTCATATGTGTATCTAGGTAAAATAGGCACAAGCATTTTTTCACATAATTATACAATTAATATTCAACATTTAATATGTAATCAAATGTTCTACAATAGCATTGGGTCTTATATAATCACTCACGATAGCTTTTGTTTCAGTTGAGGAGGAGGAGGAGGAAGAAGATGATGATGATGATATTATTCACTTGTGTTGATTAAAAACAATTCTACTCCTAGTACATTTACTGTACTCATCAAGATACAAAAGCTTCAAAATAACTGCACAGGGTCACATTGCACACTGTTCGTCATGATTAAATCAACAATGAACTCTGTGCCAGTCTTGGCATTTGAATGTACTTCTACAGTGGTTGCTATGGTAAGTAATTATGAACATTCTTTTATATATTTAAATGAAAAAAAAAGTTAAATAAGATGAAGGAGTACATAAAAATGGTCATAGACATAAAAGCTAACATTAAATATCTGGGGCATAAATGATTTGAATAGGCATTGATTCATTAGGTTATTTTAACCCAAAATCTTTCCTCCAGCTTTAAAAGAAATCAGTACATGTTCAGGTCCACTGTTTACATAAAATATGGTTATAGCAGAAGTGATAATAGAAATCAATTACATAGCTATTCTTTAAAATCTTAAAGAGTGTACCTCAGTACCAGAAAACAGAGAGGAGAGAATGATACTATGGAGGACAAAAGTTTCAGGACCACAATATAAGACTATAAAATCCTCAAACTTTCTGATAAGTAGTATCACCTTTAATACTCTTTTTCAAGGTTGATATGCAAACCTCATTTACCAGACACTATCAATCCAGGACCTTGATGAAGCTTTCAGATTCCTAGTGTTAAAATCTGTCTCAGTTGGCTGAGTGACACCTATTATTTAGATATGGGACAAGGCCATCTTCCACAGTGGAAATAGTTTTCTATTACTTGGGGCCAATAAAAGTAGGTATAGAGAAATGAATGACAGATCATTCAGCAGATAGTACAGGAAAAAGAGAGATAATTTTTCTTAATTAAGCAGGCAAAAAATATTCAAAATTATTTTCTTTTAAACTGGAACTTTTTAAATACCTTTTTTATTATTATGTCCCATTCAATAAGAACAAGTCTAAGTTCATGTATTCACATAGTAGTTATTTGTCTAATGTTTCAAGGTAATGAAATCAGTGCCTTTGAGAACCCAACCTGTAATGTATGTATCACTGAAGCATCAGAAAACAGGAGGTTATGGTACCTATAAGAATCTAAGAGTGTATATGTAGCCTCAATCCTTCAGATTCAACTTATTTTGATCAGTTAGTGCATAAATAAAGCACATTTAGAGTCAAGATTTTGGGCTATCAGTTTTGATAGGTCTGGTAAATTGTGTGGCTAAATGTATGCTGGGCCATTTTTTTTTTCTCATCTCCTCTCCCCTTTTTGATGGTTCTTCAATGTCTAACCAATGTTTCAAAAAGATTACAATCTTATAATGAAACTTTTTACACCACTTTACTTTTCATCACATCACTTAGTAGGTGACAGTAGAATATTTGTGTTTTCTTTCCTCATGAATAGTCTTTCCATTAAAACATAAGATTTGTGAGTAAAAGGATTTCTGTTCAAAAAAAAAGGGAACAGTTCTCATGTCAGGTACTTAAATATTAAATGAATAAATAGACTAACATTTTAAACAGGAAAGGATATTAGATACATTATTAAAAATTCAAAGTACAAATTAGACAACATGCATGGTTTCAATTTTAAATGGTATTTTATCAAGTTTTTGAACATAGCATATCTTCAAATGAAAAGATACATAGAAAAAATGAATTAAGCATATTACCAAACACTTGTTAAGCAGATGTCCTAACTATTAGCTAACACTCATACCTGAAGAAGTTGCTAATTTTCACTGGTAATTCTGTAAGACACAATGGTGAACATTATCTATGAATATGAAGAATGTACTCACAAATAAGCCTGAAGGACTTATTATCTGAGATGCATGCTACAGAAAGCCACAAGTATGTCCAAAGAGCACAGTGTAAAGAAAATTTTTCTTAGGAAAAAAGTAGAAATCCACATTAGATACTTGGATGTAGAGTTTTCTGCTCTTGGAGACATGAGGCAGGAATTGGCATCAGCTCGTTTGTGAAAGTGCCATTGCTAGGAGAGCTCTATGTTTGAATTGTTACAGTTTAAAAGAATGTTTAATGTAAGCTTTGTTGTATTACTTTACATGTGCATATGTCCACAGTACAGAATGCAAAGAGTGTATGTAGAATGAGAAGTAATTTCTTGTGGAGTGTTGGTTAGAGAGTAGTTGAGACAGCACTATCTCAAATTGGCAAGTATGAGTACTTCCTCTTCATAACTCACCACCTCTAATTTTTTCTAGGTCAGAGAAAAAATTTCTTTGTGACAATAACTTTTACAGCACTAAAACAAAATAAAAGGAATAAAGAATACATAGATCCTTTGTTAAACTACTTGTCAGCATAAATGAGATTAATCATAGCAATAAAACAAGTACCTAAGATAATCTAAATTTGTTTTTTGAACAGAAGTGATATTAAGTTATATTGATTGAATTAGTGGGTATGAGAAATATGATCTTTCAAAAGATGTGGAGAAAAAAAGAGTTGAACAAAAGAGGTTTAAAGAGTTAAAAGATAAATTTCAAATATACTATGATTCTCAAGTAACAAGAGTCACTACTAGCACATCAAATTCTATCTACGTAGCAATGCTCTTTCCACGCACTAAATTTCATACTGAAATTTCTTTCTCTTCTGATCTGTTTTCATCCATCTCTCTCTCCCTCCCACCTTTTCCTTCTTCCCTTTCATCCTTCTTTCCTTCCTTTCTTTCATCTTTTCTCTCAAAATTTCTATTTCCTGCATACATCCTGCATGTTCCTCCTGCAATTACCCATGAAGTCATTTCAGGTGGACATCCAGGATTATTAGGACATGTGCTTAGTAGCAGGACAGTGACTAAATTAGTATGCACATTTAATTTAGGATGAAATATTTAAAATCCTATTGTCACAAAACTAGTTTACATTTTTAAGATAGTTTAGCTTCATAAGTAACAAAGTATTGATTTGCTTCCTGGATATATGTATTTATCATTTAGTTGAATCCATATTACAAAGGGAAAATAAAAAAACAACCATTTATTAATGTCTTCAATTTTAACAGCTATTCTCAAAAGTTTTGGTTAATTTTTTTATTGTAGCTCTATGGTTCTACATAGTAGTTGGGTTTCTCCTAACAAACTCATACATTGTTTTTTGAAATTGGTTTTATATCAAAAGTTTTAATATACATAATTCTTTCGGTATTTTAAACAGTGCCCAACTTACACATTACTTCGAATTGCTTAGCAAGTAAAAAATATTTCAGCAATCATCACATTTCAAAATTTCCTTCACTATTCCACTTTATTTCTATATAGAATTATAGTTTCACTGTTTCTTATTTATTAGATAATGTTTTGATACAGTTAAATGGACAGAGAAGTGTAGTGTTTGATACATTTTGAAAAATGTATTTCTTACCAACCCAAAGAATAATCAAGAAATCAAACATTTCTAACATCTCAAAAAATTCCTTGGATAATGTTTGTAATTGATTCCTGCTTGAACACCAAACATAACAACTGTCTGCATTTCTCCCATGATAAGTTTTGCTTAATCTTAAATTTCATGAATTTAATCATACTGAGTGTGTATGTTTGTTGTCCAACTTCTTTAACTCAAACTTATGAGATTCACTCATTTTTTTTTGAGAAAATAAGCAATTAGTTTCTTCTTATTTGATGGCGACTATTACATTTTATGAATATACACACTTGTTTATATATTTATTCTGCTACCATTGGACATCTAGATTGTTTCCAATTGCATGTCTATTACAAAGTTGTTATGAAAACACTGTGTAGGTCATTTGTATACAAAAATTTTAATTTGGAAAAACTATTAGGGATGTTTTTGGTTTAATAGATGTTGCATTTTTAATTGAACTGCAAAAAATTTATTAATAGATTTTGGTGATTATGTGATTTTACATTTTCACCTTGTATATATTAGATTTCCAGTTGCTTCCCATTTTTGACAACCTGTTTTTGTCATTGTCTTAAGGTTTTTTTTTTTAATTTTTTTGGTTGTCAATGAAACTTTATTTTATTTATTTATATGTGATGATGGAATCAAACCCAGTGCCTCACACATACTAGTCAAGCATTTCACAACTAAGCCACAACCCTAGCCTTGTCTTAAGTTTTATAATATTAGACCTTCAAGGAGAGTGGGAGAAGTGTTATCAATTTTGATTTGAATTTGCATTTTACCAATGCTATTAATACTGACATCTTTTATTAATCTATTGATCAGTCTATTTCCTTTTGTAATGTATTTGCACAAGTCATCCATTTTTTTCACATTTCAGTATATATTTTGTTTGTTTATACTATTTTGTTATGTAAATTTCTTACATATTTGTATAATTTATTAGTGAGGTATACATATTATTGATAAATTCTTAATTCAACTTAATGTCAGAATGCTGTTTTTTGGTGAGCAGACATAAATCATTTTATATGATTACTGTTTTTTGTAAAAAACTTTACCATGAAAATAGTCTCATGAGAAACTGCATATATTTACTCCTATTTTCAGGTTTATGATCTAACTTGAATACATATTTATGTTTAATGTAGCTAAATATTGATGATCAGTTTATCTTCTATAGAATTATTTAAATGCTGTGGCAGCATTTCTTGAGAGTATTATTCCCTAGTAAACAGACTGGTGGTGTTTATGCAAAATCAATCAAAAATCTCTTTCTAATTTTTCTGTTATGTTTTATTAATTGATTTTCTATCCTCTCATTGACAAAAATAATTACATAATTTTCTGTACAGAAAACTTCTATAATATTCCAGAACAAATCTATAGAAGTCTGCATAAGTCATTCACCTTTTTATGTTCAAAATTATTTTATCTAGTCTTGGTTTTTAATTTCATAATAGTTTTAAATTTATTTTTATTTATTTATGTATTTATTTGGTATTGGTTATTGAACTCAGAAGCACTTAACCACTGAGGCACATACCCAGCCCTTTATTTTTATTATTATTATTATTATTATTATTATTATTATTATTATTATTTTAGTTGTAAATGGACACAATACATTTATTTTACTTATTTATATGTGGTGCTGAGGATAAAACCCAGGGCCTCACACGTACTAGGCGAGCACTACATCACTGAACCACAAGCCAGCCATATTCCCACTTTTTTTTTTATTTTATTTTTTTTTAATTTTTGAGTCAGGTTCTCATTAATAAGTTTAGGGCCTCAGTAAGTTGCTAAGGCTGACCTTGAACTTGCAATCTTCCTGCCTGAGCCTCCTGAGACTCTCCAATGACAAGCATATTCCATCACAAACAGTTTAAAGTAACTTTATCTTATGGGAACAACATAAGTGAGTACATTGATTAGAACTGTAGTGAGCCTCTAGTCAACCTGAAGATCACTGACTCTTCACTGAGATTTTTAAACCAGTATCATATCGCAGATCTTCCTCTATTTAGACTCTCTTTAATCCTGTCAGTGATGATTTGTAGATTACATTTTCCAGGTCTTGCTCACTTTTCATTTAATGCTTCCCTAAACGCTTCATTTCTCAGGTTATTTAATTCTTTAAATTTTATTTTTCAAACTTCCTTGATAGCATAAAAATTGTTTGTTTCTTTTTGTTATTAGGTTTTTATCTTGTAAACTTACTGGATTTAAGTTTTAGTTTTAATATGTGTTTGCACCCTAGATGCTATTGAATTTTGTTTACACAATCATATTTTCTACAGAGGGACACAAATTACTACATATTTTAATACTTGTACTTGCATGATTAAATGAATAAATTAAGTCTTTTTCTTTTTTGATAGAGACATGTAAATGTTTAAGATTTTCTCTAAGTTAAATGTATTTGCTTGCATCCCATTACATTTTCTATATATTTGTTTTATTTAGTTAAATATTTTTAACTTTTCTTGCCATTCTTATTTAATAAGTACATTATGTGGAGTTATGCTAAATCTAATTCAATTTCACAGAATGGATATCACCTATATGTTTTGGTTATTTATTTCTAATTGAATAACTTTTAGTCAAAGAATAAGCTTTATATTATTTCAGACGTTTGAATTGTTGAGATCTTTTTTTTCTGGCCCATTCTGGTAAATTTATCACTTCTAATTAAAAATAATGTGTTATATGTTTTTTGGCTGTAAATACAAATATCAGCTTAATTTGACTAATAAGGCTTTTCTACTTATTCTATTCATTGGTGAAGATATAAAAGTTTCCTAGTTGTATTGTGAGTTTTCATTCTTCTACTTATATCTGCTGTTTTCTTCTCGTGAATTTTAAAGTTTCATTATTGATAAATAGACATAGGATCTCTTCTCAAACAATAGTCTATTTTGTTATTTAAAACTTTGCTACTTATCTCTGATAATACTCTTTATCTTAAAAAAATACTTTCTTTTATATGAATGGATTCATCATTGACTTTCTTATGATTATCTTTTGTATGATATATCAATCTCTTTTCTTTCAAATTTTCTATTACTTAAAATGATTAGTTTGATTATTTTGGGTTATATTGCTTTAAATCATTCAATTCTGACTGTCAGTTACATTTCTATCCCTCACTATTACTAGTAGATCTTAAAAATAGAGAATATGGTCCTATTACTTTTGTAATACACATATTTAGCCCAGCATTTAAGAATCTACAGGCCCTCCAGTATCACACATTGAATAAATATATGATTAGAGAAAAGGAAGAATTTTTTTTCTAATTCTGAACATACTATGATATCATACTCACTTCATCCTATAAATAGGCTTCAAGTCTCCTTAGCTAGTCATTAAGAGAAAATATCTCTTACATTCTTAAAGCTTATACTAAGAACCACTTAAAATTTTTTATAACATTACTTATTGACTTTGTATTTTGTCACCAATTTTTTTAATGGATACAACTTTCAGTTAGACCTGGAAGATTTTATTTTACATGATTTATCAATTATGAAGATTATAATTAACAAGGATTTCTTGAACAAAACTAATGGCTGTAGCAAAAGTCAACAAAATGCCAAGATGTTATACGATAACTCATGAAAGCATATCCTCCTTGAGTCTAGTCAGAAAGAGAGAAAATAGTACCCCACCTGAATTATCTCCATTCCTGAATATTATGTATATTTATATTATATATAGTTTACATATTTACATAATACATAGCACACTCTTACATATATATAACTGTTTGCTAAGAGTTAAATATATAGAATTTGCTAAAAGTTCTGGTCATACATGTTATTTTTTCATGATTGTTAAATAGAACAGGTATTTTGAACCAACAATGCTAACAATATTGGAATATGGTAAGTATCTTGAAATATTTGAAAATTCTATTTCTTCTGAACTGTTACAATTTTTTAAGTGGATAAATAAATGTAAATTAAGATATATTATGAGTCAATAGAACTGCTTAAAAAAGTACCAGAAATTCGACTTCATGGAAAATTTTTGATCAATACAGATAGGGCAAGACAAAATCTTCAACAGGCTTACCCACACTCCTAGACAAACTTTACTTGAAATGTGAATGCTTGAATTTTCTAAAGTCTTTTTTATGATATTTTATTCTGTGTTCAAATTATGGATCAACTTTTTGAAAAAAAGATATGTGTATATCTGCTTGAAAATGTTAAATGACATTAAAATTAAAATGCACAGAATTTCAACATCTCATTTTCCATAATCACATAAAGGAGATTTTTGAAGCACTTATTCATAGCTAAATATTCTACAAGAGGACAAAATTGGATGCACAGTAGCAAACATTTCAAACACATGATTTTTGTGCTATCAAATTTCTTAAAGTAGCAAAACTGTCTTCTTTACTTTTCAGACAAAAAAATAAAAAATAAAAATGTGATAATGGCCATAAATATTATATTTATAATCAAACTTCACCTTCAATCCATAAAAAAAGTGAGCAGAAAGACAAGTATGACATGATCACATTCATATGTAGTGTCTAAAAATCTAGACAAAAGAAATAGAGAGTAGAGTAGCACTTACCAGGGGCTGGTGTAACTGGATCAATAAGGGTGATAAGGTGTTAGTGAAAAGATACAAAATGTCATCAAGTTTGAAGGAACAATTTTAAAAAATTAATTATACCCAATAGTTAATAATATATAATTATATCCTTGATAAATGCTGGGAGTTGATCTATAGCATTTTCAAACACAAAATTAAATATGTGAGATAATTCTTATATTAAGTAGCAAGACTTACTCATTCTGCAATGTATAAACATTTCAAAACATCATAATATACACTTAAAACACACACAATTTAATCTGTCAACTTAAAAATAAATTTTAAAGAAGAATGTGAGTTTGTCCTCAGTGCCAATGAGTAAATTGCCTCCTGCTCTGGACTGTAAATCATTTCAGTGTTTTAATATCAACATGGCCTCAGTGTGAAATACAAAACTTAAATAATCAAAATGCTTAGCTATTATAAAATGCTCCACAAATAAATACAGTAGAATGTTTACAAAACAAAAGCAAAAAAAAGACTTAAACCTTTGCATATGCACAGCAGCAGACATTGTTACTTGCAATAGAATTTTCATATTCTAACAATACTGTCTTAAATAAGTAGGAATTAAAATTGAAAAAAACAAAATACTGTATTTTCTTGGACTATCTAAATTACATACAGATATGTTGTTCCTATCCTCAGGAAAAGTTACAAAATAAATTGATTTAATGTTCTAGTGCTCATAGATAGTTAGGAACAAATTTCCTTAAAAATATAAAAAACAAAAGAAAATGTATCATTGATATTAGCAACAATTTGTAGGTCATAATAAACTCTGAAGGTCAATTTGTTGAACCACATTTCATTGCTTTTGCTGTATGCTGGAATAAACTGGATGTTTTGCTGCAGCCTATTTTAATCAGGAGTTAACTTGTGAATAACCAAGAAATACTTCACGGATACTTCTAAGTTCCACTTTCCTAATCCAAAATAGGGTGTGATAGAGTGTAGTCAACCATGGTGATTCAACTTGGAGCGGTTATTATCAGATAGAAAACATGACGGTAGGCTGAAAGGAGCTGGAATCTTAAAAGCATCAAATGTTCTACCAAATACAATATGCATTTTTCCTTTGGGTGTTTTCTCAGAATGCATAATTTATACTCTATGGTTGAACCTCTGGTGTCAAAGTCACGTGAACACACTATGAAAATAAAAGAGTAAATAATTCTTATATTTTGTATCATTCCTCTATAATCACATAAACAGCCATGCATTATATTTTTGGCCTTTTTCTTTTTTCCCCCTTATGGAAACTGTCTACAGACTTCCCTGATGGAGAATAAAGCTGTATTAAGCTGACTGCCTAGATTACTTCCTCAGGGATCCAGGGCCATTTATGAACAATGAAACTAATACAATTTGGCAGGTAAATGGGATCACAAAATTAAATATTTGTTAAAAAAAAAGACTAGGCGTTAACACAATGTTGCTTTTGAGGTCCTGTATTTACATATTAAAGAGATTCTGTTATTTTGTCTTTCCTTGGAGACAGTGAGCATTTTATGATCACTTGCAGTTATATAAAGGAACTCAGTAGGCTCAGAGATCCACTCAAGCCTTTCTAGTTTATTTCTTGGAGTTTAGATGGCATTTCTGCTATGAAAAAGCCACCCTGAATAAACTGGAAGGATATTCTGGGTATTAACATGTAAATGAGAGAATCAAGCATAACTGTCTGATATGGTAATTCTTCCCAGACTTCTTTTTTATGCAGGATATCTGTGAAGGACTAAAACATCCACAACTGAGTTTGATTGTCAACAATATGAGATTATAATATTTCATGCTAATGTATAGAACTACATTTTAAAATTTTCCAGTTTATTTTTCTCTGTATGCTGTGTGCAGACTGTTAAAATAGTCTGATGGTCATAGCACATTAAATGATGCATAGATCAAGACAGAGTATGCCCCAAAGCAAAAAGGAAAGTAAACCTTTGTTACAAAATGGGCTGCAAATTTTTTTCAAGAGTTCAATATTGTATATGGAGGGAAAGAGCTGATAGTTGACTATCAACAAAGACTTTCTGATCTTTTGCATTTCAAAGCAGAACAAAGCTCACAGGGAGAACTATTTCTTTCATTCATCAGTGTAGTCAGTATCTTTCAGAGTGTGTAGGATTTTATTCCTGAAGAATTTTAAAGGTATACTAAGATCATTTGAGAAAAAGAACAAAG
This sequence comes from Ictidomys tridecemlineatus, assembly GCF_052094955.1. NCBI lineage: Eukaryota > Metazoa > Chordata > Mammalia > Rodentia > Sciuridae > Ictidomys > Ictidomys tridecemlineatus. Next base: position 64,242,243 of record NC_135478.1, on the reverse strand, counting down.
TACTTAAAACTGGTCCACTTACATGGGTTTGCTTATCTCAGAGAGCCACTGCATAATTCTGCCCATGCCTCCATTTGGGGCAATTGAAATATCAAGAATCAATCCCAAGGAGCTTATTTACTTCTTTTTATGTGCTTTTTGAAGAAGAAATACTGTAAAACTTATGTGTCACTCATGCCCCTCCAGGTGCATTGACCCAGGAGTTCCAAATCTTTTATTCTCCATTTAAATAAAATTCCTACATCCCTGGTGATGTTCTTTTCTTTCACTCTGTGGACCAGGAACCCAATCCCTACTCCTGCTAGTAGCATTAATATTTCTACTGTGTATTTATTCTCAAAGCAAAACTTGTATAAAAAAACCTCTTGTGGCCATATCTGAATGCATTCTCTATCATGGTCACTGAAAGGATACTCTCAGAGTCCACACCAAGTCAAAAGACCACGCCATGCACCAGAAGCTCACACGAGAGACTTATTGTAGGTAACATGAGGCAAAATGACAAGGCTGTCCCTGCAAGAAGAGCAGCTTTATAGCCCACCAAAGGAATTTCATAAGCTGCCTAGGAGTTAAACTATGGTGAGGTTGGTCATTTAGCAGGTATATGTCCTTAGGAAAAGTTAAGCAGCATTGCCTCAGAATCAAAACTTTGGATTCTCTAGATAAAATGGCTCCTGACCTAAAATGGTGAATCTGATGCCAATTTTGATCTGATGCCAATAGACCTATCCTACCAAACTCTCCCTCCCTGACTCCCCTACCTGATGTATAAGTAGAAGACAAGTTTCCATCTCTACTGGGTCACCCTTAACTGGGTAAACTTGTGTTATTGTTAAACTGGTTCTAGTTTCTCTTTCCATCTTTTGATTTTTTCCTTACAATAGAATATTTATAAAATCCTAATTTACCATCAGTTAGGCCATTTATTTTAATCAAGATATAAATGCATTCCCCAAATACATTAGATTTTTTTACTGAGAGCTCAGACCTTTTCCCCAATGCCAATCTAGTAATAAGGACCCAGTTTTGACAAAAAAGAAGAAAAATCACCTCTTTAAAGACTCCCTGTTCCTGCCAATGGACAGAATCACAGCCTCCTGAGGAGAAACAACTATAGCACCTGCTTCTTTAACATTGACCTCCACTGTTTTTCCTGTATCACCACCCAGGCTTACTTATCTAGTGGTCCAGGGAAGCACTGGAAGCAAACATAAAAACAGCCTCAAGAAGCGGTGATTCTGACCATACACAGGAGCAGGGAGTTTTTAAAGAGGTGATTCAAAGGCTACATTTCATGTGCCATATAAATGAACAAGTTCATATAAATTTCTCTGTTGGAGTTGTAACTCACTTGTTATTACTTTGGGAGAAAGTCATTTCTGAGATCTTCTGGTAACATCCTCAAAGTCTGGATTACTTTGTTCCATATGATGGGTATGTACTCAAGGACAGATAAATTTGCCTAAAAGGGGAAAGAAAGGTAATCCTCTTTTTCTTGAGATTAGGGAGGGAGAGATTAGGGAGGAGCAAGGAAAGAGGGAGAGAAAGAAATAAGTACATTTTAAAAATAAGTTGCAGTGGCAGAGCAGCAAGGTCTATATTCAAAGCATAAAGTGGAACACTGTTACAACTTTAGATCTAACCACATAATCACCTGTTTTACTAAGATAAAAATATATAATAAAAACAAATATTACTTATTTTATGGTAATACTTGAATATCCTACCGATACATAAATATAAACATATATTAGAGCATTACACTTAGAAACCTTTGAGTAACTTTGCTAGAAATAAACTACTTGAGCAGTTCACAAACTATGCCACACATAGGAATCAACAGTGCTTAGCTCCCATCATAGTGATATGGGGTGAGGTCTGGGCATTAGGATTTTAACACTACCTATGCACCTTTAAAACTAGTATTGCAAAGTTTCCTAAGAACTTACTCATTGCACTTACATAGAATATTAACAAAACTGATCAAACTTTCCAATAATCAAAGATTCTTGTATTACCACTAATTTTTTTGCTTCACCATTTTTGATGTTCAATCTTAGACTTTTATGTTTGCTTCCAATGCTTCCCTCTACTACTAGATAAATAAGCAAGGGTGGTGATACAGGAGAAACAGTGAAGGCCAATGTTAAAAAAGCAGGTGCCATAATTGTTTCTCCTCAGGCAGATTCTCTTCAGGGAGAAAATGATTTTTTTGCAACTTCATATAAATAAACAAATGAAGCAAGCCAAGAAAAGTTATTATTTTGAACTTGCTAAATCTTGGGTTTAGAGCTCTTCATCTAAATCACTGCATTTTACATACACACACACACACAAAAAAAAAAAAAAAAACCTATTGCTTAGCCTAATATTAGTAGAGAAAAGTTCTCTCAATCATATACCTATCTTGAATTAAGTACAGCTTTTGTATAGAAAGGATATAAATCGAATTATTGATGGGATTATCAATCAAAAAAATATCAGGTTATTAGAAAAATTAAGGGCTAAATTTATTCATATCTTATTGCAAATATATATACATCTATATACACATATATTCATTCCAGAACATATATATATGAACATATATATATATATATATATATATATATATATATATATATATATATATATATATATATCCTGCAACCAATGCATGAAAATAGGACACAAACAAATTTTGGTAGGTATTTGGAGGAAGGAAACTAAAGTGTCAGATTATCATGTGAATTTTTTTTAATTTATAAAGGTTTATTTTACATTGTATCAGCACTTTCAATGTTCCAATTGCCTTAAAACTTTCCCCAAAACTGTTATAATTCTCTCAAATACATTTTAATTTATCTTCAAAAGGTATTTTATCCTCCAAGTTTTAAAAAGAACATGAAATAGATTCTATTACTTTCTGGCCTTCCTAAGTTTAGAATTCTTTTCTATTAAATGATTAAAAATAATTTGAAATAACATAAAAGCATCAAGTAATTCATCTTTTTAACATGTCAAGGTTCTTTAAAGCTAAATTACTTTTAGTAATAGTCAGTTTTAATTATTAATTAACTTTGATTTGTTGCTGTTCTTGTCTGTGGCATTTGACTAGAATACATAACCGTGGTCTATAAATTCTAGTCTCAAACCTACATCTGGCAATTCATTAGGAATCATCTTTGAGAGACATAAGAAAAACATAAAAAGAAACAAGAATAATTCTTCCATGTAAAGTTTCCTTAATTAGAAAAGCCATGTTCAAAAACAAATTACCTTTTCATATTTTAATTTTAACTGGAAAGTGATTAAAATAAAAATGTATTCAAATTTTTGTGTTTGTGGCTAATATAGGGCTCCTTTTAAAAATGTAGGAAAGTTAAAGTAGTTTTTATAACTAACAAGTATTTTAGTAACTTATACTTCAAATCCCTTTGCTATAAATGCTCACCATTTGACCTTTTCATGCTTCTACAGAAATAGGATGAATGGGGCTTTGTGGTATTAGTTCAGATCCCAGTACTTGGATGTTTGCTGACATTTTTAACCTTGCAATGGAAACAAACTATTCTTTCCAAAATAAAACTTGCTCTGTGGAGCTCACAGTATACTTATCCTTCTTTGTTATGTCATTATCCTCACAGTTTATATGCAATTATTTAAATTATGTATGCAGTAGGAACTTCTATATATTCTTGACAGAAGAAAGCTTAAATAATGTTGTCATCAATGATTCCTACATGCCCACATAGAACATTTAACAAAACCACTTTTCTTGTTAGCTGGGCTTCAGAGATTTTCAGGAAATTCAGCTTGAACAGTAACATTCACTCCTCTACAGTAAATTATTCTCACATATAGTTCTTAGATTTGCCCATACATCATTCTGAAAACTAATATTCTAGTGCTTTATTCTCAATTTCAGCAGCATCTTCTCTTTGCCATCTTACTGAACTATTGGGAATCATTGAATAACTACTTTTTCCAATTGTCTTTTCTATTATATTATATTTTTTGGTTATTTTTACATAGGTCTTATATACCTTTTATCTATAGAGTGAGAGCAATGACATACATACACATGCTCTTTTAGCTACATCATTTCTATTGTACTTCAAATTCAGTGTGTTAAAAACTACTTTCCCCATTCCAACATGTAGGATACTGGGCTGTGAAAATCATCTAACTGTAGACTGTTGCCATTACATATTTCATGATCTCCAGACTTATACAAGTGAGTTTTCTGCACTATGTGGCCATCCTTTGAAATGTCTCTCATTCTGTAAAAAAGTCACTAAATTGGAGTAGCTGAAGGAGATTGACCATGCATTCTCTTTTCTGTAACTCTGGTATAGACATGTCCTACCCTAGGATAGATGGAATCATAAGTCTTCCAAACTTAATGTCTCTCATCAAACCTTCATTTCCTTTCCAAACACCATCAATGAAAAAAATCACTCTAACAATAATTAAATCTTACTTTTTTCTTTCTGTATCCTAAGTATTTTGTTATTATTCCATTTAATTCTCACAGAATTTCTCATTAAATGGGTAGTATTATTAACATTTCTTACTTAAGGACAGGTGACAACTAAATAATCATTCCAAATTTATATAAAAAATTTGAGGCACAGTAAAAATTAATCTAATAAATGTGTCTAATAACAAGAGTGAAAATGTTTCTACCTCCTAAACTCACACTTATAATTTTTTTAGCTTGAAAATTTCAAGACTAAGATTTATTTACTTTCATGATAAAATGAAAACATGAATTTTATATATGATCTTTACTCAGCATTAATTGTATGCATTATGAACTGTGATTTCCCTCTTCTAAAATATTAGTAATAAACTACCTTCATCATTTTTTGAATAGCTCATGATTTCTCACTGACTTATAATACTAAGTCTCATGGTCTTATTAGTTAATTCTTTCAAAAATACATAAATGTGTAGGTTCTCCATTCTGTTCCACCTATTAATTTATATATTCTTAAATTGATAACCTATATTATAATTATTAGGGATTTATAGTATTTATTCAAATATAAAAAATACTCCCTTAATATGACCACCCTTCTTCAAAATTTCACAGCAATTACATATTAAAAAGTAATTATTGCATTGAAACTTGTTCAGGTCATGTAAGACATCTTCCAGCACTAGAGATGGGGAAGAATATTATTTTATTCTAAATTTAGAAACCATAAAAATCTCATGGATTTCAAGATTCAAATTAAACTTTAATCATCAAAGATTCAAGTTTAATTTATTATTATTAAATCACAGAATTTTAGATATGGAATGACTTTTAAAGATCATCTGGTTGAACTCATTCCTTTTATCTTAGAAAACTGAAACTCAGAGAGGTAAAGTAATTTGAAGAACACCATGTATTAAGTGGAAGAGTAGGTAGAGACGTGAAATCTATTAAGGAAGAAAATAGAAAAGATTATACTTCTAATTCTCATGTTATTTAACCTAGCATTTATTTTTCCTGATTCTAAAATTCATTAACAAAAGAGTTAATGATAATTCAATGTATAATCACAAGATGACATTGGTTAGCTAATAAAAATAATTCAGAAACAATTAAAATGTCTTACTTTGTGCTTGAGTATTTGTATTTGAATAGTTTACTGTGAATTAAATCTCAGAAAGAAAAAATAGGAATTTTACTTCTAGTAAAGGAAGACTAATTTTTTCTAGAGCAATATTCTCAATCAACAGAAGATTTAAATAAGCAAACACCATACATAAAAATGTGAGAGAGCTAAAAGAGTATGAACTTGTAGATCTCTTGTTTTAGACAGAAGAAAAGGGGGTCTGAGAGTTGAGCCAAAACCTTCAGCCATACTTCTCAAAACCTACTGATTCCAAAGGAGCAGTTAGATGAGAGGCTCAAAAGCTAAGCAGTCCAGGTGCAGTGGTACACACATGTAAGTCCAGTGGCTTGAGAGGCTGAGAAAGGAGGTTCACAGGTTTGAAGTCATCCTCAGCAAATTAGAAAAGCTATAAGCAACCTTGTGAGAGCTTGTCTAAATATAAAAAGGGTCCAGGGGTTGAATAACCCTGGGTTCATTCCCTGCTACCCACCCCCCTAAAAAAAAAAAAAAAAAAAAAAAAGCTTCACTTAGAGTAGACTTCCTGGGTTCTCAGTGGAGTAGAAGACATTCTTTTGTATGTGTGATTTCATGTGAAAGAGGAGCACTGACACTGTCCAGGATTCCACAGGTAATCAGGACATGCTTCATTTTATAAGTAAAAATTAAATAAAATTGTACAACTCTTTTCAAAGATAGCCCAGCTTCGAACCATCTAAACACCTGATCCATTTCTATTCTAACCTGTCTGGATAGAGCAGAGATAAAGACTTGATGGAGGAAGGTAACACTTACTTAGATTCTAAAATCATCTATTCAGATTTTCATGTAGACTGTAAAAACACAAATATGAAACAAGATGTTCAAAAGGAGAATGACAAATAGTAAAAATAATAGAGATAATAAAAATAGATTTACAGAAGTTTCAGTGAAGTTAATAAATATGAATATGATTCTTGCTTCAAGAAATTAAAGAATAAAATGGAGAATTTCATTTAGTATGAGAAAACCACAAAAATCATAGAAATAAATAATAATAACTAAAAATAAGTCATTAATATGTCATTCAAAACAGTTAATATTTAAAATTCTTAGTTTACTGAAAAAATTGAATTAAATTATTCAGAGTGGCACATTAAGAGACGAAAAGAAAGAAATAACTCAAAATTACTAGTGTTTTAGTCAGCTTTTCCTCTGCTATTACTAAATGATCTGACTAGAACAATCGTGAATCAGAAAAAGTTTATGTGAGGGCTCACAGTTTCAGATCTCTTACTTGATAGCAGGCTGGGTTCCTATTTCCAGGCTCAAGGTGAGGAAGAACAACATGGCAAAAGCATGTGGCAGAGAGAAGCAGCTCATATGGTGATCAGAAAGCAGAGAGTGAGAGCGTCTTCACTCTCCAGATAAAGAATATATATTCCATAGCTGTGTCTTCAATGAACAACTTCCTCCAGCTATACCCCATCTGCCTCCAGTTACCACTCAGTTATTCCCATCAGGGATTAATTCACTGGTTAGGCTGAGACTATAACATAATTAATTCTCCTCCAAATCTTCTTACATTGTCTCACATGTGAGTTTTTTGGGGACACCTCATATCCAAACCATACAACCAGGAAAAGACAAAAGACTTAATAACCACATATAACTTATCTTCAGTTTGAATTCCTCCAAAATACATGAAGCCAGATTTTATATTGGAGGACACAGAAGTGTATAATTTACCATAACTGATTTTAAAACCACTCAAAACTATAAATTTAAGAAACATTACAATTCTAAACTTGTAAAATTATATCAAATGAACCCCAGTATTATATATAACTAAAAGGCACTAATCAAAAAAAGACAGAGCTCACATTTAATGTAATTCTTCAGGCAAGAGGAAAAGGTCTCAGATGGAAAGATGAAGATATAAGAAGGGAAGAATAGATAGTTGATTACTTCTAAATAAGAGTTAAGTGTATAAAACAAAAATAACACCTTGTAGAGTTGATCAATTTATATTAAATATAGCACAAAGTGAAAAATGGGGGTTAAATGGTGTTAATTTATTTTGTACTCTGTATTTTTATAAGAGGTAAAATGTACCAAAAATACACAAATCTCATTGTGTTCACATCTAATACCATACTGTGAATACCTATAATTGTTAAGTAATATGCACATGAGAAACAGGAAAAACATGGTTACAATGTGAACTTTTAACATACTTCTTTCAGACACTTAAACAAAAATCCTTCAAAAAATGAATATTTATTTAAGATGATTTTTCATAAGGAAATATTGACTTCTCTCCAATATGAAAAGAAGAGGAATTTTATGTAGAAAGTATATTTCTAACATGTTTTATCTCTATGTAATTCTTAGGAATGAAGTTTATATAGATAGAGGTTATTCTAGCTATCCAAATAACATGTAGAAGTATGAGTTTTCAGAGGAACACCATGCTTGACCTTCAAGACATAAAAGGAATCTACATGAGGTTTTGCCAATGTCTGAGCAGTAACAGCAAGCTCAGTTTCTTGAAAATGCACCCTTTCCTAAAAGCAGTTCAATCACTTTCCTTACCAGGCTTTGGATGATCCCCCACAAGTAGGTGAGACATTTCTCACAGACCTAACAGTACTCTATTAATTATCTTCAAATAAATATTAATTTCTTCTTCAGCCTCTAGATTTTCCACCTGAAGCCTACAATTAGGTGATAGGCTGAATTTTACAATTATGCTTTTACATATTCCTTTTTCAATTCCAAGACTGTTGAATTTAATAATCTATTTGTAAATTGTTGTATTTGTACTCTTTAAGTTCTAAGCTTACTAACACCACAAAAAACACTTTATATAATTATAAAACTGCTTATTAACATTGTATATGCATAATTGCATATATGTAAAGGGGGTAAAAATTTGACACTTAGGAACTAATTAACTTTATTTCTGACCTAATTCCAAATCATTTCAAGATTTCTAGAACAGAAAACATTGTTACATATTCATATCATGGCAATCATATCATACTATAAATAATACTAATTATGATTACTTAACATTTTCCAAGGTAGATATGACATAGAAGAATTAAAATACTACATTTGTTATACTGAAAGATGGTATGTAAGAAAATAAAATAACCTGATTAAGAATAAATATTCAACCTGTTCATGCTATATTGTCCCCATACATACATACCTATAGTCAAATCTAATTTGTAAATAATGCACTTATTAGATTAACAATAACTAATAATTAAAGATAAAAATTATTATAATATGCTATAATAAATATTACATGAGTTTAATCTCTGTTTATTTTTGGCATTTGGCATTTAATATTTTCATATACAGTTGACTACAAAAAACTGAAATCAGAAAATAAAACTGAGGATAAGAAAGGACTAATATATACATAGACATAGATTTATTTGACGTACAGTAAAACTATGTCCCAGTAAATATATCATAATTAGCAAATATCATGTTGAAAATGCATACAATACACCTAAACTACATAACTTAGTATGATTTGCATTACATGGGCTCAGGAAACTTATATCAACCCACAGTTGGCAAAACTATCAAATGCAAAGACTATTTTATAATAAAGTGAAAAATAACTTTTGTACTTTATTAAAAACTCTATTGAAAATGAGAAAGAGAATGGTTATATACAGATACTTTCATATTTCATGAAGTCAAAAATTGCAACTCAAAACTATTATATTTGTGGTGTGTTGTATAGTCAGCTCAAACACAGATGCACACACAAACACACACACACACACACACACACACACACACACACACACTGTAGACTGGATGCCTCAATAACAGAAATCTATTTTCTCGAGGGCCTGAAGACCTGAAGGATTTGACTCTGAAAATTGTTAGGTGGTGAGGGCCTTCTTCCTGGCTTGCAGAGAGCAAACTCTGGCTATTATCACAAATGGTGGAAGGGAGTGAGAATTTAGTATCTCTTACAAGGGAATCAGATTCATTGTGAGGGACACACCCTTATGACCTCATCTAAACATAATTATGTCCCCAAATCCCAGATTCCAAATAGTCTCATTGGTAGATAGAGCTTCAACATGAATTTTAGGGTAGCAAAATCCAATCCATAGTGCAAAGATAAACAGACATATATCTCATATTTGAGAGTTGTTCTTTATAATGATATAGTGATACTGTTAATAACATATTTTGCTTAGGAGAAAGTTAAAATATGGGGGCTTTTGATTGTTAATTTACTGATAATAGCTGCAAAGTAAATTAAAAATATGCAGCCAAGCAGACTATTAAGCAATTGTAAGACAGTTCATCTAATATGCCTCTTTCAGGAAGTCTTTAGAGATAGCAGTATTAAAATAAAAACCAAGTAGCAAAATTAAACTGAAGGTAAAAAATGGAAATGTTTAATATCTGAGTGTAAAATTTATAGAATCTTTTGAACAATTTAAAGTCATAAAATCAGTATTATTTCACTGGAAAAACAACAACACGTGTATTGGAGATAGTTTAAAGAAGCAAGGTTTATGCAAAAAGATGAAAACAAAAAAACTTGAATTTCAGGATTAGATAATTATATATAGGAATACAGAAAAACTCTTGGAATGATAAAGTGGGTGAAATTTATAATTTCAGTGACAGAGTAAAAAATTCCAGTGATTATGATTATGTTGAGGATAGGACAAAGTTCAATGAAGTAGTAGTAGTCTATAAGTAAAGAGTCAATATCTGTGTTAATACATGACTTAAAGGGATTGTGACTATCGTTTGGATCTTCAGCCTCTCCTAAAGCCTATGCGTTAAAGGCTTGATTCACAATGTGGTATGACTAGGGAGTGGTGGAACTAAAAGATAGGGTCTAATAGGAGGTTTTTAAGTCACTAGGAAAATAAATCAGGGGGATTTATCAAGTCCCCACCAACACCATCCCACCAAATTCCTGTTCAATATTCTTTGCTTCTTAATGATGAGATAAACATTTCTACTTCACAAAACACTCTCATAGTTATATACTGCCTCACCCTAAAACAATGTAGTGAATTTATCATAATCTGGAGCTTCCAAAATTGTGAGCAAAAATAAAGTATTTCTTTTTATAATTTGATGATTTGTAAGAATGCGGAAAATTTACATGTATAATTAAAAATAAAACCTTGTGCTCAGAGACTTGATGTTTGAAGAATCTGAGACACCTAAGTTAGTATCTATTTTTTATGGTATTCACAGATCAAGATATGCAGTAAGATACATAGACTTTGTAATCATGGAGACACATACCATATTTTTATTTGAATAAATTGCTGTTTATAGGTTTCAATTTCTATACTTACAAAATAAAGGTAATAATAAGGTATTATAAAATAGTATTTGGGTCAAGCAGATCTCAGTTTGAATCTTTAAATTATTATTAGCCTTTGAAAATATATTCATATCTTTCTTCAACTTAAATAATAACCATAACACTTAGTCGTAAAATTGGTTAGAGAATTTACCAAGTTGGCAAATTAAAAACAGCTAATAAACTATCTGGCACATTGCAAGAACTCAATAAATATTATTTTCCTTTTTCCTTTCAGTAATATCAAGAGAGCTAAAATAAGATGTGAAACAGTTGGCAAGGTATTAGCCTTGGAAAGAAATTTCTGTTGTTACAGAAGAATTTGTTTTCATATTTTTAAAGAATAACATTTAAGGTTTCAATTGTTTCATACTAAACGACTTTTCTAATTTACCTAAATATTTGAAAGGAGACTTCAAAGGACACACATTCCCTAAGATCACATATTTAAATAAGGGTTATATGAAATACCAAAACCTTTGAAAATATCTCAGAGGGGAATTCCATTTCCAACTTTGTGAAAGACACCCTTAAGGGACTTCATACTAGACAACAACTTGATCCCAGATAATTCACAGCAAATACTCCTTTACAGCACTGTTGCAAGCAAAGGAAGTGTCCAAGGACAAATAAAAAAATTGCAACAGTGAGGTGAAACTGTCACTTGGAAACTAGTTGCTCTCTGTAAAAATAAATAAATAAATAAATAGAAATAACTATGCTAGATTTGAAATGCAGAAACTAATTTAGAAACTTTCCACAAGACCTAGAGAAGAGGTGGTTCTGGAAGTATTCCATGAGTCTATAACATTGAGGATAGTTAATGGGAGTTCAGGTTGGTAGCTTCCCTGGGTCCTGAAGAAGAAACCCCAAATCTTCTGGGGAAGAAAATCACCTTATTCTGTTTTTTTAAAGATGAAAACAGAGAGGTTCAACACAATCAAAAAGTTGTCCGTGATAAAAAAGACTAATGAAAAAGTAAAACTTCTTGAAAGTCTGATACAAAAGTAAAGAAATACAACAAAAAATATATAATATTGAAAATTTAAAAAGAAAATGTGCTAAAGATACAGCATGGATTAGAAAGTTAATAAGTATTATGAAAATCTTGATAGCTAAAAGATTAAAACATTATACTTAAATATACTTAAATACATTGAAATAGTAATTTAAAAAATTATTTGCAGAATTAAGAGAAAACATATTTTTCTTTATAAATTAAAACTATGACTAGAATTTTTTTACAAAGAAGATATCTGGCTCAGATACAGGAGAGTTTAAGTTCACTTCAAGTACTTTATAATTACAGTCTTAAGCAAGGCATAAGCATAATAAAATAAAAAGTACATAAACACAAACCAAGTAAATTAATAAGACCTATATTACCTTACTACCAAAACCAAGTAGGTACAATGAAGTCATACCAAAATCCAAAAGAAAATATGGCCAGCTACATGTAATCTTATCTGATATATTTAGAAAATTAATGGTGGTTACATAATATAAAAATGCATCAAGAGTTGTTTCATTATATATTCAGTTTTAAATTATCAAAATATAATTCTTTTCATCAAAAGTTTATATAAGATAAACCCATAACAATATTTCAAAATATGTATACAAAGAACATAAAATTTTATAACCCATTCAAACTGATAGAAAATTAGTGGTATACCTCAAAACCATTCAGTAAATATAATTTCCTCTAGTAATTTATCAGAAGTATTTACTTTAAATCATCATCAGGATAAAGAAACTATCATTAATAAGTTCTACATAAAATACACTGAAAATGTAAAGGAGTACAAGAAAAAAGGAGCACTTGAAATAAAAAACATATTCATGCTATTAATCAATCACATGAATATTTATGTAAAAGTGTCAAGTACTTCTGTAGATAAATTATAATAATTAGAATTATTAAAGAATTTAGTGAGGTTGTTCATTTTGAAATGAACAGTGAATCATAATCCCACTTATTAATAAAGATAATTTAAAACATTTTGAAAACAATACTTAATAGGAATAATAAAAGCATCAAATTATGATTAAAAGAAAATAGTTCCTAAAATACATGGGAATTTCAAAGATAAAATATGAAATATTCTGAAGAATATAAATGATCAAAATAAATGAGAAAATATCTCAAAGATAGGTTTTATTTAATATCATACATATTGAATATCATTTATTGATCTATTAAATTAATACATTTATATCAAAGCCAGTAGAATTTTTAAAGCAAATTTACAATAACAATGCTGACATAATTGGATATGCATATGGAACAAGAATTTGAAATATAATTTGAATATTAACCATTAAATCACATTGATTCAATTCAGACTAAATATATCTATGTGAAAAAAAAGACATTTTTAGAAATACAGAAGAAAATAATATCTTAATGTTGGGCAAGAAATTCTTTTATTGGACAGAAAAAATAAATATGAACTATAAATAAAATTATTAACTAAATAAAATACTATGTTCATCTCTAACTATAATAAACAAATGTAAAAGACAAACTACAATTTATAGGTATTTTCCAACTACTGTAGCCAAGGAATTTACACTCAGAACATACCTGGGATTGTGGCAGAGCAAAGATAGCTTGAATGGTATTTGTAATGTTGGACATTATATGTTGGTGTGTGGGTTCATAGGCTTTTATTTCATTATTAGACATACGTGGATATTTCTCTGTGTGTTTCCCATGTTTTATATGTTTTGTGTACTAAATTTTCATGTTTATTGTTTTAGTTTTGCCCTTGTAATCCTTTCATATATTATTCCAGATTAGATGATTTCCCCAATGCTATGGAATTTTCATGAAGCAAGAATAAAAATTGAACAAGTTTATAAGTTATAGATAATGATTTTAAATTTTAAGACAGTTTAAATTTATGCACGTCATCAATCCTTCTTTTTCATTCTCAACCATTTTGTTTTCCTATTGATTTTGCATTTGAGTTAAGTGCTGAGTTTTTCTTACTTTCCAGTATACCCTGTTCAGCTGATGTCCAATCCTGCTGATGTCTCTGGGCTAATAGATACAACATTTGGCAAACAGACTACCAAACATGGAAAGAACACTGCCAGCACCAGCAGCTTGCACAATCTGTGCTTGGAAATTTACATTGATCATAATTACTTCTCCACCTGTATTAAATAAAGCTCTTCTATACTTAGGGATGGAAATATTGTGGAACAATATTTTTCATTTTCAATACTTTACAATGTTGTTACATCATCTTGTTGTTTTTAATATCAAATAAATATATGTCTATCAGCAAAAATTTCTATAGGTTTTGAAATTTTTAACTCTGCATCTAGAGCCAGTCATGGTGGCACACATCTTATAGTCCCAGTGACTCAGAAAGTTGAGGAGGGAGGTTCAAAAGTCTGAGATCATCCTCAGTGATTTAGTGAGGCCCTATACAATTTAGAGAGATTCTGCCTGAAATTAAAAAATGAAAAGAAGGACTGGGATAGGACTCAGTGATTAAGTGTCCTTGTGTTCAATCCCCAGTATCCTCAAAAAAAAAAAATCCTCAATTAAATAAAATGAATTCTGCCTCCTGAGTAAGTGTAGAAGACATTCATAATAAGCTCCTAAATTATTTCTAGAATTCACATTTAGTCAAGTCATCAACATTTATTGAGAATTTATTTTTTTAATATTCAAGATGCTATGTTTAACACATATAGAATCATGTGTTAATATGAGTTAGGAAATAAGCACTATTAATTCAGGTTACTTTTTTAGTTTTTCTGACACTCAAAGATTACTTCCTTAAAACTGTAAGAACCTCAAATTCTCTAGCAAATTTATAAATTCCAATATATCAGCATCTCTTAAACAGAATTCAGTATAAATACTCTCAAAAATATTATCTGTTCATTACATTATTTTTATTTTAAAAAAGATCAGGATTTTTAGAATTCATAATTACATAATGTCTATCTTTTTACTATCCTTTATATATTTTCTGGGTTTTAAGTAGGTCAGAAAATAGTTATAATGGGAACATCATAACACAAAATTATATATATATATATATATATATATATATATATATATATATATATATATAATGTAATCCATAAAGCAATGAAAACCTAGTTTTAAAATATGTGTGGATCACATGCAACTTGGGGGACTGAGGCAGAAGAAGAAGTGCAATTTGGAGCCCAGCCTCATCCACTTATGGAGACCCTGGCTAAAACTTAAAAATAGTAATAAAAAATTGTTTTAAAATACATAATATCAGAAAATAGTAAGACAGTTGGAAGAAAATTTCAATCCCCCGATCTTGTAGACTCTCCAAACCTGAGCATACTTGTCATTTTTTTAAACATCTTTGACACCCATTTTTTCCCTGAACTATTCTCTGTTTATTTCTCTTATCCATTTTAAACTTATCATTCAAGACAGTGTATATCTATATTACTGTCTAATTATTTCACTGACTCCTATTCCCATCAGGGTTTAGTGCCCTGCTTGGGGTAATTATAGTACTATATACTTATCACAACCTACACTATTACTACAGTTTGAAATTGCATTGCAATTTTTTTTATTTGCAGTTAGATAGTAAACGTTCTTAAAAGAGTCAACTTCTTGTTCATTATTTGTTCTCTGTGAATTATCTCCATGCCTGACACATAATAGACACTCAATGAACACCATTTGAATATATTTTTTGAAGCTACAAGTCCTTCCTATACTACTTGGCATGGAGTTTATTATTAAAAAGTAACTGGGGATTGGAGATGTGCCTCAAGAAGTAACACTTGCCTGGCATGCACTTGATGCTAGGTTCAATCCTCAGCACTACATAAAAACAAAATAAAGATGTTGTGTCCACCGAAAACTAAAAAAATAAATATTAAAAAATTCTCTCTTTCTATCTCTCTCAAAAAAAAATAACTGGCAGATTTTGTTGATGGTGTTTTCTTTGCAATATTTTATATGGGGAAGAAACCTTCTTCATATGTGAGACAGAGGGCAAGATAATCTACAGTATTCAAAGTCAAAACTAGATTAATACCTAAGAACAGTTATGTTATTGGATTCAGTATTGATAACAAGTATCTTATTTCCAAACTTTACAAGATGAACAGATGCTTTTATTATTTATATAATTAGTTTCCACACAATATTTATCTAGATTTACCAAGATAGATTTAGAGGGAAAATTATCTTTGAAAAATGTAATTTCACTCTGTGTGGTAGTGCACACCTGTAATCCCACTGGATCTGGAGACTGAGGCAGGAGGATTGCAGATTCAAGCCAGTCTCAGCAACTTAGCAAGGCCATAAGCAACCTAGTGAGATATTGTCTCAAAATAAAAAGAGCTGGGAATGTGGCTCAGTGGTTAAGCAACCTGGAGTTCTGTTAGGGTCTGTAAACAAGTCAAGATGGCACCTGGCATTTTGCCAGAGTGAGTGGTTTGTGAAGTAACACCAGGGAGCCATTAAGTATGGAGATTCCTTATTGGTTGACTGCTGTATCTAGTTTATGTTAATTAGGATAAGCTGTGTGTAATGTATATATATTCCTCCCGTCCTATAATAAATGGCTCCCACTCCTGCTGTATTAATCTACACAAGTTGTTCGTCACCCCCTGGTTATTTTGCTGCAGCTGGACTGTGGCAGGGTTCAATCACTGGTGGGAAAAAAAAGAAAGTAAAGAAAAATGTAATTTTAAGGACCCACAGGCACTGTTGTGTCAAAGGTAGACAAGAAAACATAAGAAACTAGGTATTGTCAATATTGTCTATATTTCTACACTATCCATGGCATAGTTATCACTCTCTCTTCCTCATAAGAGAGACTACTGTCAACTTTCAGATCATATGATAAATAATATCATATTATGGTTTACACTTGAGATCACATGTGAGACAATGCAAGAAAGTTTGGAAGATAAGTACAGTTATGTTATTGGATTCTGTATGGATAACAATTGATTAGATTATAGCCTTAATCTTATCAATGAATTGATTCCTTGTGGGATTGATTGAGTGGTAACTGGAGGCAGGTTGGGTGTGGCTGTAAGAAATATTTCATTGTGAGTGTGACTTTGGGGTACATTTTATATCTGGCAAGCAGAGTCCTCTCTGTCTGTTTCTTGATCCTCAAGTGAGCTGTTTCCTTCTGCCACACTCTTCCACCATTTTTTGAGCCCCAAGGAATGGAGCTTGCTCTCTGTAGATTGAGACTTCTGAAACCATGAGTCCTCAAATAAACTCTCCCTCCTCTACAACTGTTCTGGACAAGTATTTCAGTCACAGAAGTGAAACACCAGCTCACCACACTTCATGACAATATCATTTTAAAATTATATCTTTATTTTCTAGAGCAAATAACAAGATGATAAAATGGTGAGCACTGTCATCACAGTCACAGAATTCTGAAGCTCCCCCTGGCAAGGCTTCCATAAGCAGCTCTGAGGGGGGTTTTGTGGAGACTTATGGCCACCTGACATTTTACAATGAGGTAATCAACTGCTCATATATTATTTCTCCTTTGCAACTTTCTCAGAATTTTTGAGTGATATGTTTTAGCTGCCTATAGTGTCATAAAAAATAATATGATTGATAAATTTTGATTGCTATAAGATTGAATTACTGTAAGTTGAGGTCTTGGTGTGTTTGGATTTTATAGCCAAAAATTCATGAACTTGGGCATTAAAATGTTTTATAGGCAAGTATCATAAATTTTATAGTTGTGAGATATTTTAACTTAGCCACAACAACAGAAATAAAATATGTCATTGAATTAAATTCTAATGTATCATTTTGTTCTTTTAATGAGGTACAAATTTCATAATTCCATTTATTGTCTTTCTTTTCAAACTGTACTGATAAAAACCATTCATCAAACAAAGCAGAACACCTTGTGTACAATAATTACCTAAATTATTAGTCTTTTCTTGGCAAAGGTATTTATTTCCAATAACAGAAAATAAAACTAGAGCTACTTAGTTTGTTCAAAAACACAAATATTGCATGTATGTTACATCTTTTAGAGGCTAGGTTTTTTTAAAGTAGTTTTTGTTTGTTTTTTTCCAATAAAAACGCTTCAATATTCTTACTAGTAATAGTAAATTATTAATTTAAATAAAACCAGTCAGACAAAAAGGAAATTAGTTATTTAACATAATGTCTTTTAATTCTTATTTTTACACTAACAATATCTTTCATTCTGAAAAAAATTCAAAACACACTATACAACTTTTATGATTTACAGAACATCACAATAAGACATTATAGACCAGGGAAAAAAAGACATTAAATCATTCAGTCTAATCAAGATCACGTGTTTAGAAAAGAGAAAATAATATTTGCCTCCAAGGACTTTTAAAGAATTTATTGAGAAAAATGACAATTAATGATGTTGAACTCAAGCCAATACTTTAAGTTACCCAAATAAAAAATGTTCTCAACTCTCAAATCTGTCCATAGGTATCATCTCTTTACCACCTATGTACACTAGGTATGCCCATTCAGAGAGATATTTCCTGGTGTTAAACCTAAATTACATATGCAAACTTCGTAGTTGGCCATGGACTTCTCATTTCTGCAAAAACAACTTTGCAGTTATTTGTTATGCAAACCTATTGAGAGCATAGTAGCTGGTTGGCTTGTACGAAAATTTGCTGAACAGTTGCTCTGGCTTTAAAATTTGGACTTTCCAAGTACTATTTAAAATACCAGCAGAAATTGTGGAAGGTACAAGAAAAATGATTACTTAAAGATCATCATTTCTAACTAAAATTAATTTATTTTTTTCATTATAAATTAAGGGAATGGACATAAAATTCAGGAAACAAAATGAAAAATGTCTGGAGACATTTAGCTTCATAACATTTAAAACTTCATAAAATAGTGTCTTTGTGTGTATATATAACTGCAATAAAAATGAAAATTAGCAAATAGTTACAATTGTAAGCAATGGAATTATAAATTATTAAAATAAACTACAAAAATAAAATAGCTCTAAATTATTTCTGAAAGCCAAAAGTGTGAAAATATTATTTATTCCTAAAAACAGTATTGATTTTTTAAATCAAGAGCTGTGTAACATAAAATTTCTATAGGTGTCTAAATAAAATTTTTCAGGGGCTGGGTTATAGCTCAGTGGTACAGTACTCCCCTAACATGTATGAGGTACTGGGTTTGATCCACAATACCACATAAAAATAAATAAATAAATAAATAAAATAAAGTGATTGTGTCAATCTACAACATAAAAAATAGAATAAATTAAAAAAAAAGATTGGGGGGGGGTTGGCCATATAGCTCAAGAGTACAGTGCAGGTGTGAAGCCCTGGGTTCAATCCCCAGTCCCAAAGACAATAATAAATAAGTAACTAGTGTTTAAATTACTGTATGTTTACAGAAAGCATTGAATTGTGCACCCAAACAATACAAAGAAAAAACTATACAGTCATTGAAAGTGATATTGTGTGTCCATTTTCAGTGGCATTAAAGATTTCTACACTGAATTCATGAAAAGCAAGTATACCTATAAGTGAAAATGCAACTATTAAGTAAAATTCAAAAAGTAATATTAATGTGATGACATTTATTTAATGGAAAGAAATCTCTCATGGGTGCATGTGTGTGTGAGAAAATGCTGTGTATTTCCTAGATCTTTGAGGTTAAAAAATATTCCTTCCATGTCAGTGGCTTAGTGTACTATCCATGTCTTATTTATTATGTATTGGTGACTGTGAGCTGGTTGCTGAATTTATGTATTACATTTCTCATACTGCATACCAAATGCCACCAATGTATTGGCTTAAAACACACCTGATAGTTCCATAAGTGGGAATTTCCAGGGGGCATGACTGAGTTGTTTGCTAGGGGCTCAGCAAAAGAATCTGTTTCCATGTTCATTCTGGCTCTTGCTAAAATTGGGTGCGTTAGAGGTATAGGGATGAAGCTTCCTCTGGCTGGCTGGCTGTCAGTAGAGGACCAACCTAAGGTCCTCGATGATGCTTTTATTGTCATTTTGCTGTGACTTCCTCCACTGCCATTGAGGAGAACATTTCTTTAGTTGCATTACTATTCTTAAATCATTCACTAACTTCTTCCTGAAACTGGATTAACACTGGTTTAGGAAAAAAAAATTAAGTGTTATGCTCTTAAAGAACTCACACTGCTAAATCAGGCCCATCTGCATAATCACCCTGTCTTATAGCCAATTGATTAGATACCTTCATTAGGACTTCAAAATCTTTTTATAATTGTGGGAGTAGCCCCATGTTGGAAAGGCCATGTTTACATGGCAAGGCTTCTGTTCTATTTCTTCTCATTCCACTACTCTGGGAGCTGGGCCGAAGAGAGTTCCTGTACGATATAGTCTATTCTAGTTTAATAGGGAACAAAGCAAGAAAGCAGGGGAAAAAAATACACCATGTTTCAATAGTTTTCACCAAAGCATAAAGTCCATTCTTGCACCCCTGGCCAAAGCAAGGCGCATGGGCAAAGACAATGTTGATGAGACAACGAAGCATACTTTGGGACAGAAGCTACAAGGGACACAACAAACTGACTCAGGAAGGAAGTGGAGAAACTACCAGGAAAAAAATTACTCAATCTACCAGTAAGAGAGAGAGATTTAAAATATATTTATCAAATAGCATAGCAGTTAGTTCTGGACAGTATAAATGTGTGTTTTTTTAATTTTTTTATTATGTGTTGCCACATTACTAATATTTTTCAAAAATATGTGGTTTTTTTAATACTTGAAAAAAATATAAACATTTATTTTGTAAAAATGAAAACACAAGTCATACAATGAGATTAGGAGTTTTTAAAATCTGCTTTATATAAAGAAGAGTTGAGGCTGGATTTGTGGCTTAATGGCAGAGTGCTCCTAGCACATGTGAGGCTCTGGATTTGAAGCTCAGCACCACATAAAAATAAATAAAATTTAAAAAAGGGTAAAATTAGAAAATAGAAGCTGTTCTTTCTCAGTTGTAAATAGTGTTTTATACTGCATCTTATTTCTAAAATATATTAAGATGTATTTTTTAAATTTTATCATAGTTAAGTATTATTATTTATATTTTACTTATAGCAGAAAATGAGACTCAGAGATATTTTTAAATCTTCCATGGCAAGAGTCGGAAATTAGGTTGTTTCAGTATAGGTTATAGGCCTTTCTGAAATAACATGATTTCTCTAATAAAAAAAATTAAATACAGCATCTAATATTTATGGGCAATTGCTGTAATCCAGACACTTTACCCTGAGTAATTGGTAGCTCTCAGTGAAAATATTTTCACCTTTATAATTTTGACTTGCTCTTAAAATATACATAAAATCTAGCTCATCACAAAGTGACTCAAAAGCTCAACTATAAACAACATTTATTCTTGTGCCTCAGCTAAAATCTTATTGAAAAATGGCAACAGTATCAAAATGCAATTATAAAAGTGTCACTAAGAAACAAGAAGAAATTGATATTCTGATACTAACATAGATGCATATATACTGATCATTTATTCTGACATGGTTGCCTTACCCGCTACCTTTGCAACTCTCTTTAATTTACACTGAGCCATCTATCTGACACATTGGCAAGAAATTTAAATTAGGTTATGCTTTGAAAATACCTTCCCCTTCTTTCTGTTAACCTAAAGATATGTGATTCTTATCTGGTTCAAAATATAAGGGGTATCTCTATAGTCTTTTAAATTAGCCCACAAACTACATCAAATTTTGTATTTAAGTTGCCATATTTTTCCTGATGATGATGGTAATAATGACAATGAGTGATTTGGTCTGAAGACATTGTCAACTTAGTTCACTGATTTATTACACTTCTTACATCTGTAACTTTTGTCTGAAACTGGATGTACAGTTCTAAACCTGAGAATGGATTAAACTGAGTAGTTTGACAGAAGTGTGAGTGTGTGTGTGTGTGTGTGTGTGTGTGTGTGTGTGTGTGTGTGTATGCAAGAGATAGGCAGACTATTGTGCATTAACAAAAGTTAAAATGCAATGTATTTGGAGAGCTAGCTGTTGCATGAAATCTTCAGGAAATGGATTGGTCAGCTGGTCAATAGCAACAAAATGCCTCTTTTATACAGCACTTAGGTTCAACCAAAATGCCCCACCTGGCCCTAATATCCTCACCCACTTTTCTACACCCACATCTAACTTAAACACTTTAATATTATGAAAATATCAAAGTCCCAGTTTCCATTGTAATGTTCCTTTCAGGCCTAGTGATGCAGCCTACTGGTAGAGCTCTAGCCTAGTATGTGCAAGGGCCTGGTTTCATTCCCCAGCACCACAAAATAAATACATAAACAAAGCATCCAATCCTAAAGATCCTTTCTTTGATAGAAATCATTGTTCTCCTAATTATATTTATTGTGTCTCTTAAGATATATTCATTCAGAAAATAAATACATGATCCATCAACTATTATAACATTTAGCCTCTTCTCAGGCACACTTACAACCATCAAGAATGTAGACACAAAGAGTATTTTTGGACCTTAATACATTTACTTTCCCCATTTACATATAAAAATTTTATTTTCTAGACTGTGTAAGTTTAATAAGAAAAGTATATTGTATTTTGCATTTATATTTATTTTTAACAGAATAGAAGAAATAAAAAATACTTAAAATACACAGCAAAGATAATGTTATTCTCATATTTATAGATTTTTGTTCTTTGGAGAACAATTACTATATGATGGAAAACCACAAGAGCATCTGGCTCCTTGGCAAGTCCCAAATACAACTGGCAACCCAGAGATATTAAAAGACTGTCAGATGGTTCAGATGCTATGGGAAAGCTTTCTTTCTTAAGTATATTTGACCCATACTCTATGTAGCACATATTCAAGTTTCCATGTAAAATAAATTCATCAAATCCACAGACACACACATATTTACTTCTTTATTTTTTATAATAATGCAATGATTATACTTGCTTTTAAAATACTTCTTGAAAGTACAGTGTTTTTCTGATTTTCCAGATTTTATTAAATACCCATGGCTGTGACACCTCTAGGTAACCTTTTAGGCAAGATTCTATTCCTTATCTGTATTCCCCACCATAATTAATGAATCCTCTCATTCCCCATCACCCCCAGAGTAAGTTGGTTATTTTGAGACAACATCTTCCAAATAATGGTGTGGCCCATATTTCTTTAAGGACCTGGATTTGTTTTTTCTAATATATTACTTAGATTCCAAATCCCTGAACAAAGATGATCTTGACCTTCCTGCATGCATGCCATGTTGAAATCACCACAGGAACCCACTACTGAATGAAAAGTAAACAAACAGAGCTGGATTGTTACTTACTCATAAATCTGAACTTGCGGTCAGTGGTTAACTGCCAAGTCATAGTGAGTTTTCTGACGGTATTCCTGGCAAGAAATGAGATGGGAAGATAGTGTACTCTAAATATTATTTAAAGTTTTTATTTATCTGCAACCCAATATTGAAAGGTAATCAAACATAAAGCAATTTATATGTAAAGTATAATTTTAAATAGCCATTGAATTTTTTTTTTAAATCACCATTTCTTTTTGTTTTGCCATAACGGCTTAAAAATTCATTTTTATAGCCTAAAAAATTAAATTTATTATTTTGTTTTACTATTTCTTAATGATTATTTTATTAATCATTTTTGTTATATTAGGAACCTTTTTTCCATACTTACTCTCTTATAAAAATGATATTACAGTAAGACCATATCTGATGTTAAAATTTGCATTAAAGTGGCTCTACTTATAATCATAGCATAATTTAATCTTACTGTTGAAAACAAATATTGTGTAATGCTTTTCAGACTTTCTAAAGTATATCAGACAACCAACTTCCTCTAACAGTTTATATTTGGGTCAGGAAGCGTAGAATTTGTCAATGTAATCCAATATTTGAACATTATTATACTGACCTATCAAGATAAATGGGTTGAATCTACTTGCCTGGATAGAGACATCAAAAATTAGGTAGTCATCTCATTAGTTAGTTCAGTGATTTTCAATTCTATGGAATATCACATGCATGGTAATTTGCTTAACTTTGCTGCATCTCATTCCATCATGGCTATGCAATTTATGAGGCTGTGGGTTTATTTATTTTTTGTTTGCTGTTATATCCTCCAGTGCATATAAAAGCACCAGGCACATAGGTAATCAGTAATCTAAGTCTTCAAAATTAAGATTTATTAGATAAATACTAGTTGATAATTTATTTGTAAATTTATGAAAAACCATACAAAATATATCTGGCTAAGAAGCCACTGTATACCATACTTGAAATTACAAAATAGAATTAAAGATAGCCTAAGAACCATGTGTAAGCTTAAATTAGAAAACTGAAACAAGGAAATTGTGTTGGCAATACTTAGATAACAGGAAATTAGATGAATTATATCATTGGATTATTAACAGTTTAGTGTTGTCATTTTTCTTTTTATAAAAACGAACTGATATGATTCAGACAGTTCTACAGCCTGCACCATCCTCTATCTAATACAGTATTGACCAAAGGGAAGGATCACATATAAAATGTTAGATCATTTTCATGTGTGATATACTAAGCGAAGATTCTGTGGCTTTTTATTTAATTTTGTGTGTTTTAATCTATAAAAGAGAAGGTCCTTTTTATAACTATCAGGAAATGCAAGCTTCTGAATGATCTAGAGACCAAGAAATTCTTGTACTTACCTCCACCATTGTTTACCTTTTCTTTAATGGCAAAGATAACATCTGTTCTGTTTCTTTAAACCAAGTACAGACATATGCATCAATCAGTTCTTCTCCAGAATTAGAAATCATGCTAGGTATTTAAACAGAAAAGCTAATTTAAAGCATTGCTGAAGAGTAGCAAGAAGAAATGAAGCAAACGAAAATATTGACACCACAATCAAAAATTCTAGAAAAAGACAAAAAGCTCTGTAGTTATTATAACAATGGAAAAGTTTAGCATAGTCAGATACTACAAATATAGAGAGTGACTCCTTTGGAACCACTGTCCAGTCTCTAAAAAGAGGTCAGTGGGCAGCTATGGGGCAATCAAGGAACTCAGAAGAGACCAATAATAATTCTGGAGAATTTAGATGTGTAAGGAGAGAATGCAGTTAATATGGCCATGAGAGGTAAAAATGGGAATGTTCTCCTTTTGCTAAAAATGCAGACCTGTTTCTGAGAGTAATGGCAAATGGAAACAAGGGAACACCAAGAAAGGAATGAGTCTCTTCTTTCCATTCCTATGAGACAATCTCTACCACTTTTAGATTTAATAAATTAATAGAAAGCTGTCTGGAAGAAGAAAATTAGAGTCCTAGCAATTACATAGTATTATAAAACTATATATAAGCGCTTAGAGCACAGAGATCATAGTTTAATTCCTGACACTAAATTAAAAGCTTACAGTTAACATTTTTTCCTGTTTATAGCTGGAATAACTATGTAATAGGAAAGAGTAGAAGATATAGAAACCTAAGTCTTCTTTCAAAAAAATAAGTTACCAATAACCACATTGATAGAAAATTTTCCAAGGGTAATGGTTTAAATAGAGAAATATAATAGTTTTGGCTGTAGTTTTCAGAATAAAATCTGATAAAAGAAATTAAACCAAGATGGGGGGCATTCTAAATTCTTACTTGCAGCATTGATTCATTTCCTGGAACACAAAAATACAGAAATAATAGAAATGGAGGAGATGAATGAGGAAATCATTCAGATAGATTGCATACACATTAATCAAAACAACCATGTGGCTAAAATCGTAACAGGAACAAGGTAAATGTCATTAACATTGAGTTATGTATATTGAAGGGGAGAATTAAACATTAAAAACTAAAATAAACAGAACCAAATATGCTACCTGGAAACAAAGATAAAAAATTATTCATACAGATATGATCCAAAGTATAGTTTCACTCCAAAAATTCACCTTATTCAGATAAATAATTAAAAAGAAACCAGCTCAAGTTGCTAACAAAAACAAAGGAACATAACCAGAAAAAAATAATATGTAAAAGATGAAACAATAAAAATTGTCACTTTGGTATGAATGAAAAATAAAATTAGAAAGAATATAATTTACAAGGTAACAGCCAAAACAGAGATAAATAATGTGATAAATAAGGAAACAGGTATGGTAGACCTGATTGAAAATATCAAAACATATCAAAAAGTGTGTGGTACCATTATTATATAGAACTTTTGTGTTTTGGTATAGTTCTTAAAATTTTTAAAGTAATT
Source organism: Ictidomys tridecemlineatus (assembly GCF_052094955.1). Classification (NCBI taxonomy): domain Eukaryota; kingdom Metazoa; phylum Chordata; class Mammalia; order Rodentia; family Sciuridae; genus Ictidomys; species Ictidomys tridecemlineatus. The sequence goes on along the minus strand of NC_135478.1, from coordinate 64,216,048 downwards.
TTTTAATATAGGAGAATCTATTTGGAATATATTGCATATGATAATATTCACACAGAGCTCCTACAACACAGTAATCAAGAGGCCAAAAATCAAAAATGAAAAACCCAACAGAACAGCAGCAATTTAAGGTGAGTAGAGTAACCACTGGAAGAGTTGGACATTGGAATAGTCTTTAACACATGAAGACACACTCAGCATCCTTAGTTACAATAAATAAATAGATAGATAGATAGATAGATAGATAGATAGATAGATAGATAGATAGATAAATAAATAAATAAATAAATAAATAAATAGTGGTCTCATTTTAGGCTAACTGGAATGTCAAAAATTTAAAAGATTGAAAAACCAAAAATATTGCAAGATTACAGTGATTGCATTTTTCATCATTGGCTTGTGAAAATGTGGAATAATACAACTATTTTGTAAATTTGTTTTGCTTTCTTATAATTATACATTAACAATATGGCACAGTAATTATATGACTATATTTTTACCTTATAAAAATGAAAACATATATCCACAAAATCATTATGCAACACATTTATGTGTGTATATATAAATAATAGCTACTAATGGGAACAATTCCAAATTCCTATCACAGAATAAAAAAAAAAACAAACTGATATATCCATATGCTTAACTACTACTCAACAATAGGAAAGAACAAAGTGGTTCAAGCAACACCGAGACTGCAAAACCATCATGTCCAATAAAGAAGCCTGTTTCTTAAGAGCACAGACTGTGCAAATCCATTTATAAGAAGATCAACAACAGGTCAAACAAATTTATGGTATTAGAAATCTGAACATAGGTCACTTAAAGATGACTGGGAAAGGAAAGTGGTACTAATTACAAAAAAATATCTCTGGTGATAGAAACTGTCTTTCTCTTGACTAGGGCATGATTTGCCCTGAGCATGTATTTGCCAAAACTCACTCAATTCCATTGCAAAGATCTGTGCAAACTACCATATGGTACCATCCTAAACTTTGCCTAGTTCAGTTTAACATTTTTAATTACTCTGTGACTTCAGTCTTGTAGTCATTCAAATACATTTTTTACAATGAAGCCAAAGTGAGTTTTTTTTAAAGAGTTACCCATTATCTGTTAAAATCAGTAAGAAATTATTTTTCTGCAATGTAATGTTTTTAATCCTAAATCTTCTAATTAAGTTTTTCTTATAACCTGCCAATTACCTTACATTCTATCCTTCCCTGTCAGTACACCACACCTTCTGTTTGTGTTTTGTTTTAATTAGAAAGCTGTTTGAAGTAAGTGAATTCTCTGTGATGCTTTTACCTGCGTCTTTGCCCTTACAGTTTGAGGGCCTGGAATTCCTTCCTCATCTTAGTGTTTTTGTTCACCATTTTTTGTTTTTGTTCCTGACCCCTGATCTGGCTTTAGGCTTTAGCTCAGTTATTGACTTCTCAACAAAGTTTTTTTTTTCCCATCTCTGATTGAGTGAGAGGACTGTCTACCCTCCTAAGTTTTTCTTCCTTGCACAATACCCTGCAAATTATGGATGGGAAGAATTCAACCCATTTTTAAAATACCTATTACATGTAGTCTTTTTGTTGTTGTCATCAAAAAATTATTAAATCCATTTTCTTCAGGTTCCTAAGTGTTTCCTGCCTAATACCTACTTCAAGTTATGCCAAATGAAAATCAATGAACTTCCCATTACTACTCTCATAACTATACCATGCACAGTCAGCGCTCTTTTTTAGATTCCTGACCTAATTCATCTACTTATCAAAACAAAACAAAACAACCTCAATGGTGTGTTATAATATTTTTATGGAATATGAGTATGTAACTTCTAAACTTGAATAGGAGTACATTTTCTCTCTATGTCAGAATATTCTCTGGGTGAATTTATCCTCTGGATTTAAATACCAACCTACAATGGCTACCTACCCCGGAAAGTTGGATCTCAAGCCCTAACACTTCATTCAAGCTCCAGACTCTTATTAAACACTTTAACTAGCAAATTTTCTAAATTCATCATTCAAAAACACAATTTTATTTGTGTGTACTGCAGTGATACCTACTTTTATATAGGTTTCTACATCTTAATAAAATATACCACTATTTATCCAATTGACATCAGAAAACTATAGGAGTTATGATTGATCCCTGTCTCCACCTTTGTGTCAGATCTAATTGTTTCAGGACCCTTTAGCAAAATCAGAATCCAATAAATTATTGCTAATACATCACTTTTTCCTTTATTCCACCTAATATCTTTTCTTCAGCAGAGACTGAAAGAGCCTCTTGCCTGGTTCTTGAACTTACACATTCCTACCATAATCCAAACTCATAAGCACTCTACTCACCATACAATAGGCAGAGTCATCTTTAAAAAAAAAGAAAAAAAAACAAGAATGAATTTGTCTCTAGTCAAACAATAAGTGGATCAACAAATACTTCCATCATTTGTTTTTTCCTAGCTTCTCTGTGTTCATCTTTTCCATCTCCTTAGAAAACTGTTCTCTGTGTGTCATATCTGAAAGAGCTACTTTTCAAAAAATAATTTTCTTAGCATTTTTACAAATATAAAATTTTATTTTCACTACCTGCTTTCCAGTATATTATACGTTCTCCATTTATATTTTATTTTGAAAGACAAGTCCTTGGCTATCTTGTCTTCTACTGGATATCTGGTGCCAGAGATGGGCTCAGCATAGGAGATGCTCATCAGTGGGCCTTCACATACCCTCATCCTACCTTACAGTAACTTATATTTCTTCCGAACACTTTCGATTAGATTACATTGTTTTTCTAAGATATCTAGAAAATCACTGTTACAAATAACACCAATTGCTAATTTAATAGGAAAATTAATTAAAAGATAAATCCTGTGGGAAACTCAATTATTTTAATTACTTCAACAATACCTTATTTTAAACAATATATTAACTCTAATATGAATAATACACTGTCATATGTTAGGAAAATTGACAAAATCACAAACAAACAATCAAAATCTCCTTAGGAGAAAACACTAAGGTTAAATAGGTGTTGAAACAATGATTTGAGGATACCATTCCCCCAAAATTACAACTATTATTCTTTCTCAAACTTCTGAGCCTCAATATCTAGGTTAGTAAAATAGAAGAGATGATTCACCATCTCTTTAAATTGCCAAAACCCTCAAAAGGATTAAAATTTGTAACACACCAATATAACATTAACTATAGAATCTGATTGAATTATGATTAAAAGTTGAATGATTTTTATAATAACAAGCAACAGACCCCAAAACATAACTATCTATCTAAATAATGTGAAAAGATGAAAAAGCCTAAATTCACCTATTTATTTCTTTTTTTTTACCAGGCACTCTCTAGGAATATATAACACACAGTATCTGCATAAAATATGTACAATTATTTTCTATAAAATAGTCATCATTTATCAATCTTTAGTAAATTATATAGCACAAAGAAAGAAAACATCCATATGAAATGATTTGCACTAGAGTTTAAAAAGTGAAACCAATTTGAAGTGGGTCATTAGTACATCCTCTATCCAGGAAGCATTATATCAATATTTTGAAACCTTTGCATTGTAACCAGATAGGTAGGGTCCTGAGTTGGGATTTCTTTGACATTTTAAGAAGATTCCAAGGACTAAGTGCAAGAGGAAGCATGCATAAAAGATCTAAAGTGGGAGCCTGTGTGATATATCTAGGAATGTATATGTAAATAAAGAATGAAGCTGGGCTGTTAAGCTAAGACTATTGACACCTTATCATGAATTTAATAAAGTAAAAACACAAAGAATGAAATTTGAAGTCACAGAACAATTCATTCTGAATACAGGAAAGGAGTATTTCTATACAGAGCCCTTATATTGTAGCAGAGTTCTTATATTTCTCTGTACATAAATTGCCATAAAATTTGACTTGGGCTTATAAATATCAGTAATACAAAAGGTCAAATACAAAAGACTCATATTTTTTGATTTGATTGTTATAGCTCTCTTTAGTCTATAAAAGATATAACCTTTTGAAGATGTCTAACAAGATATTTTTAAGAAAAATAAATTATGTGTTTCATTTTTATACACTTTATTACTTACACTTTTTATCTACCATTGTGTTTTAAACACAGGAGGCCATAAACATAGTTTTATTGAAAAAGAAACACATCAAACAATTCAAAAGACTTTGCAATTAAGAGCTTTTCCTTTTTACTTTGCATCACTGGTAACATTTTCCAAAAATAAACTCTGTTAACTCTGTTTCTTTTAAATGTCTTCTAGAAATGTTTTTCATATATGAAGACTAATGTGCAATACTTCATGTGTTTACAATTTTTGTACACTGGGGACATGCACTATAAGTAAAAGATTTTTTTTCCACTATTCCTTTTTTGTCTGCATCCATAGCCAATTATTCATATCATCAATATTTATCCACCTGATTCTTCAGAAGAAATCAAAACAACTGTGCAATATTCTACCCAATTTTATGAGGTTTTATTGCACTGTTTAACCTGTCAATAGTATAGATCAATGATTTTTTTATTTCATCTTTTGTTATTACTTATTATGCAGTAATGATATATGTTTTCTCAATTTTTTGTACAATTACAAAGACCCATCTCTAGAATAAGTCAGCATAAATAAAATTTTGAGGTTGCAAGTGTAGTGCATATAAATGTGGAAACACTTTTTTCAACATTTTTTGAATACCTATGTCCCCATGAATTAGTGACATGTCATATGCTAAACCTAAGTTCATTGTCATAACTGAGAAGTCCATCATACAGTGTTATGTTTTAACTAACTGTATGTGTTCAAAAAATTTGTATGTTTTTAATCTATATAATTTTACTTTTCTCTGAACAACAAGTTCTTGTGCTTTGGACTTTGAATTGTTTAGCATTTTATTTTGTGATTTCTAAGAAAGTGCTTTTGCAAAATAGATCAAATATTTTTCACAATTACTTATTTTTGTGAAAGACTTCAAGTGAGAATTTCCTATTTATTATGTTTCAATTCATTGTTTTCTTTTTGAAAACAAAATTTAGAAACTGCTTAGAAAGTGTTTCCTTATGTCAAGTAAATATAAAATTAAATTCTCCCATATTTTCCTCTAATAATTTTATGTGTTTATTTTTGACTTTGGATTGTCATTCATCTAATACTTTAATATTATATAAATGTTGGCATTTATTTTATATTTTGTTTTGTTTATGTATACCATGAGCCAGACTTGAATTTTTTTTTAGGTGATTGAACCAGGGGCACTTAACCACTGAGTCCACATTCCCAACCTTTTTTTTGTATTGTATTTAAATAAAAGGTCTCACTGAGTTGCTTAGGGCCTCAATAATTTGCTGAGGTTGGCTTTTAACTCACAATCCTCCTGCCTTAGCCTCCTGAGCTTCTGAGATTACAGGTATGTGCCACCATGCCCAGCTTGAATTTCAACTATTAAAATAGTGCATTACCTCTTTTTTTCTAAATTTGAAACGGTTTCATATTCACTTTCTAAATCCAGAAAGTTTATGTTATAATGTATTTCTACATTCCATTTCATTGATCTTGAGGTAAAGACATTAAGTGATAAAAATTAGTTTTTAAAAGACTGTAATTAACAGTTTTACCATTATACGAGGTATACATATATGTCTACATACAAATATATGGCACAAAGAAGTAAAAATCTTTATTAATTATCCTTGTATAAAATTTTTATTTAGATTTTTTTGTTTGTTTATTTATTTATTTTTTTAATTGTTGGTCGTTCAAAACCTTACACAGTTCTTAATACATCATATTTCACAGTTTGATTCAAGTGGGTTATAAACTCCCAACTTTACCCCGTATACAGATTGCTGTATCACATCAGTTACCCTTCCATTGATTGACATATTGCCTTTCTAGTGTCTGATGTATTCTGCTGTCAGTCCTATTCTCTACTATCCCCCCTCCCCTCCCCTCCCCTCCCCTTTTCTCTCTCTACCCCTTCTACTGTAAATCATTTTTTCCATTTGTATTATCTTGTCTTACCCCTCCATTACATAGTTCTTGATATATCATATTTCACATTTTGATTCAAGATTATTTTATTTGCTCTCTCTCTCTCTCTCTCTCTCTCTCTCTCTATATATATATATATATATATATATATATATATATATATATACATTTTGTCTAATTAAAATATAAACCAGTTAACCTTTTCTTGTGATCACAATGTTGACTTAAGTCAATATTGAAAGAAAATATATCTTCATATGACCATCACTGCTGTAAACTTTTACTTCATTATAATTAATAAAGTTAAACACCATGCTATAATAAAACCTACAACATATAGTTTTGTTAGTTGCAACAGGAAGGCTCAGATATTGAGTAAAGTACTAAAGCACTTAACTTTATAAATGAAAATCTCAGGTAAATAAATATACATGAACTTGGCTGTGTATAAACACCCATTCATTGTGTGATGCCTAGAGCTTTTTTGACATTTTGAGCTACTTCATCTTAAATTGATTATTGTCAGTCATTAAATTTTGAAATATCAACATGGTTCAATCAATACCTGACTTAATATTTACAAAATCCAACACTAGTGTAGTACTTTTTATGACATTACTATCTTTAGTTTTATACGGATTTGCCTTTCATAATGAATTTTCATTATGGAGTTATTGCATTTGATTTGTAAAACTATTGTCTTATGTTAGTAAATCAAAAACCATTATATCCATTCATACTAAAGCTCATAGAAATTAAAGATTTTACTCAGGCAAAAAAATTAATAAGTAGCAAAACTATAATATGATTTACAGTTTTTTTTGATATGTTTCAATGTAAACATATTCTTTTTTCAATATTTCAAGAGTCTATGCCTCAAGATAGTTTTCATTACACTCATTACTTATTGCCATGGTGTGTGAGCACAAGTGTGTGAGCTTGAGCACAAGTATGCATTATATTGGGAAAAATTATTTTATTTGTTTTCTTGTATAAAAGAAGGAAAAAAGTCTACATTAATATGAAAATTTAAACTTGAGAAAATAAATAACAAACAAAATATTTGTTATTTTATAGGGAATTGTTTCTTAACTTTAGCTTTCTTCTTTGTTCAGGAACTTTGAAGAGCTGATTTTTTTCTCTCACATATCTAAATAGTTTCTTTCCACTTAACCTTCAAACAACTGTAAGATCAGAAGTTCTCCCAATTCAGAAAAATAAGAATAAAAAATAAATAAGCAGAAAGTTTGAGAAAATTTGTTTAACCAAAATAGAAAAAAGTAGAAATTAAAGAAAGAATGAATGCCAGCTATAACAGAAGGCTTTGATCTTCATCACTATGTTCATAATTTTTGTGATTGTGGTGTGAATTTTCCACCTCTAGTAATTGTTGACTAAATATGTTACCCAAACATGAGCACTTTCATTCATATCAGGACAGATAATTCTGGGGACTTGATTATGATTCATTTGCAAAAAGAAATGAATAAAGAAGTACAGATAAATCTTTAAAATCCCATTTTTTAAAATACAGAAAATTGTATACTCTGCTCATAAAATAATGGAATACTCTTTAGGGTAGCTCTGGAAAAATGATGGCCACCTCAGAAGCAAGGGCTTCTTTCTTACTCCCCTGGGACTCTGCTAATGCCTTACTTTTAAGATATTAACTATCCTGATCCTAGAGTCTTAGTACTATATACAATGCTAATAACAAAATGCTTTTGTGAAATCCTGGAATTTTTCACTTTATGGATTCTAACACAAATAGCAGTATGGAAAAATGTGTGGTGTTGGGGGTGAAGAAAAAAAGAATATCAAAGCAAAAAATCATACAGGATAAATTTGCAAAGAGGAAAGAAAGACTTTATTCAAGATTATCACAATAGCAAAAAGATAATAGAACTAAATTTTAGCCCAAATCCATTAAAGAGAAAGAGCTAGAGAATATTTTCATGTCTGGGTGGGAAGATAGTTTCATAAATTGGAGCAAGACTTCTATTTTTAGGAGCCCTATCTTCCTTCATTCCATTTCAAAGGGATGCCTCTGAGGTCGTTAAAAAAGACACTTCAAGGTTGGAAACCTCGCAAGAGCTTTTAAAAAGATTTACCTCTCAAAGAAATCAAGACATAATTTATTCGCAAGTTTTCCAAAGTAGACATTCTAAGAAAAGGGATCTTAAAGGCCTAGAGTCAGGAAGACATCTATCTGAAGTTCCTCAAGTTGATGAGAACATTAAGTCCACCAAGGTTGTGGGTATAATCTGTCCTGTCTATCCACATGTGTTCATTTTCATGATCCAATTTTTTACATTTCTTCAAGGTGAAAAAAAATTATCATTACTCTATTTGGAAAAAAAGTTACTTATTATTGTAATGTTTCCTAACATAACACATTTTCAAGAATTGTATTTGTTTTTCTTTTGGACATAAGCATATATGCATGGTGATGTCCAAAGGAAAACAATTCTCAATTAGAAAAGAGTACACAGTTTTGTAGAAGAGGCTTATCCATTTTCGCACTAAACATGGGAATGCTGAGATCTATTGTCTTGTTGTTTTTGATCTCGTGTGGCTGTATTGCTCTACATCTGTATCACTCTCCTACCTCTTTCCCATTTTATCTCTCTCAGATTTGAGTCATCATAAGAAAGATGTGTCTTGCTTTATAAGTCACTGACTAACTATGTGTTTTACTGTGGAGTAAGGATATCAGTTGAACCACATGTGGATGCTGGATTCTTCTATATTCAGCCTAACAATGACAGACTAGGGTCCAAGTAAGGATCTGCTCTCAAAACCTGCTGCAGTCTGCACTGCATACTGACTGTGTATGTAAGGACCTACTTTGAAGAGAGTTATGCTTTTGAAAGTATTAGTATTAGTTAATTTGGTCAAATGCATTTCTAAAACAGAAGGATGTTCAATACCACTGTGAAGAAAGAACTTTCTTGAAATAAAGAAGAAACCAAATTCAGGAGGTTAGAAGTAGAAGACACAAGCCCAAAAACAATCATAAAATTTCTAAGGAAAAGTGAGGAGAAAAACTTAAGACAATAAAGAGATCATGCACTATATATGCATATATAGGTATGTACACATATGTATACATACACATACATGCATATATGTATAAAATTTCTAAACTCCTAATGTTAACTGATATTCCAAATGTTGTTCAAGTTTGGCTCTTTCTTATTTATTATAAACAAAACAACATCCAACATCACTAAAGTTTGTTGATTATTGGCATTATTAACATAACCACAGTAACAACCAAGAAACAAAAGGATTTATGTCATATGAATTTTTGCAAATGTGTATTGTAGCAGAAATCATTCATATTTTTCTCTAGTGCATGCATTGTGTGCCAATACTCTAGTAGTTCTCATGGGTCTGTGCATAGTAAGAACCTGAGCAAAATTTCCAATTATGCATGGCTGAGTGTCATTTCTGCCCTGAAGTCCAGTGTGTTGATGAAAAGCTCCTCAAGCAATTCTAATGCACCCCTGTGGCTAAGAGCTACTGTTTTAAGTTGATATTTTACAAAAATACTAAAGTATAAACTTGTCAAACAAGTGCTCTTCAGTGATAATTTTGACAGAAAACCACATGAAAGTCTTTTTTCTCCCTATGAATTTCCTTAATATTCATACATTGTGAATCAAAACAAGATATATTCATCCACATACCATAAAGTTATTGTAAGAACATATCAACACTCAAAACTCTCCTCCACTATAATTTTAAATAATAATCCCAATTGAAACTGCCACTTTTAAAGAAAAAAGCTAGAAATTGCTAATCAAAATCTAAATGAATAAGATGATTATAGATTAATCACAGCTTTTCATAAGCATTTTTGAATGCCAATCTGGATTGGATCATCTACAAAACAGATTTAAGAAGAGTTCCATGAAACACATGTACTTATTTTAACAGGAAGAATTTTAAATTGATGCAGTTTCCTTAAAATTCAGAGATAACTATAAATTCATTAAGTCAAATGCTTATATTAAATTAAATTAATAGAGGTTATTCTCCTTCAGTTGAAACAAATTCAAGGATAACAAATAATTAATGTAATATAAATAATTCATGTATTCACTTGACACATATTTATTAAGCACCTACCCAAACAGATAATTTAGCAAAATTGTGGTGATCCTAATGCCTATTAAAATATTGTATCATCTTTGCCTTTAACATTTTATCTTCTAGCAAAAAAAATATTCTAGTTTCATTTTCACTACATTTTCCGAGATAGATGATTGGCAAATACAAAGCAAAAATTATTTAACCTAAGAGTGTTTTTTGCACACACTTGGTAAAAAGCTAGTAATGAGGAACTCTACATAGAGAATAAAAATAAATTTTTCATCTAATATTACACAGGTAGAAATAAAGAAAATGTAATTCTAAAACTTACAATATATATTAGTTTATACTGTTACATTAATTATAATTTAAATTTGTGTATTTAGGACATTAAATGCCTTTCATTTCAACCCTCCCTGCTTATTTTCTCTGAGTTAAATTTGCATAACTAGCTCAAAGAACTGTTCATTATAAACTCATATTTTATGTAAAAACTTCAATTTTATAATTTTTTTGTTCAAAATGAAAATGTCTACAAAAATCCAAGTGTTTAAAAATGAAGATGACAGGTTTTCAAAAAACTTGCCCTATTATATTAATGATACTGCAATTTGAATGACACTTCAAATTACAAATTTCAATCTAAATAAAATTATTAGGTCATGGAATCTTCAAAATCAATTACACTATCAGAAGTATCCTTGAAATCTGTAGGAAAAAAGGTACATTTTCTAAAAAAGAAAGTTTGGACAATAAAAGTAAAATTCAACAGACGAAAATATCAAGAAAGAGGAAGTTTATCTATCTCATCACTATTAGCTAGACTATTCTCAAGAAAAGAGAAAATGGTGAGGATGCCACTACAGTCTGAAAAATTATCACAACCAGGAAATTAATATCTGTAAATTTCAAGGTTGGCATTCCCTTAATGTGAGTTTTAGTAATGACAATTATAAATGCACTCATATGCATGAATGTTAAGTGCTTTTAGCAATCAAAGTTTACTCAAAGTCTTCCAAGATTAGAAATCTTTCATTATCAGTGAAAAGATACCTGAAAGAGACATCAAGGGCTCCAATCCAACTGAGATGAAAGAGATAAATTAAACTGCAATAGAGAAGTCAGGATTTCAAGAGAAGTGCAGAAAACTTAGCAGATGCTCTTAGTTTAGTAGCATTTATTTAGGGCCCTAAAAACAGAGATTTGTATTCTATAACCAGTTTTCTTTCTTTTTTTAATATTTATTTTATTTTTAGTTGTAGTTGGACACAATACCCTTTTAAAAAAAATTATGTGTGGTGCTGAGGATCAAACCCAGGGCCTCACATGTGCTAGGTGAGTGTTTTACTGCTGAGGCACAACCCCAGCTTTGTATAATCAGTTTTCTGAAATAACTTTAAGACTCTTCCCTTTACTCTCTTCTGTGATTTTTTTTTCTCTATCTCTAATTAATTTTGCACCAGATCTATAGATTACTCTCCTTGAGATTCTTTCATTCTACTAATGTTCAAGAAATATAGACCTTTCTTTAGAATTGTTTTCATGACTTTGATGCATTCAGTATTTGCCTTTCTTCATAATACAGCTCAATTTACATTGTTCCAGAAATATCTTCTTCATCTGCTGAAATCCTTCCTATGCATTCTTTGAGCTTCAGCTTAAATCGTGATTTAAACTTTATATGTTTATTATTTACCTTGCCTAACACTGTCTTACAGAGGTATGGTTTGCTGAAGTAATTTAAAATTTAAGTGTCTGATGTTTCTCAATAATGATATGCAATGAGTCTTAGGATATCTATATGATAGTAAGTCACCTGGAAGAATGAACCACATCTTAAATTTATATACTGTAGAATAGATGATGAAGGAAAAGATGAAGGTATTCTTTGACATTTTATAAAAAAAAGTGATTCAAGAATTCCCATTAAAATATATATTATATAATGAAGGATTACAAATTAAAAACAAAGAATCAAAACGAGGTTCTATTTTCCTATATGGACAAACCCAAATGCTTAAAACAAGTGCAATTTATATTTTAACAGTTCTATATGCAAAAATGTGAAACCCAGGTATCAGCAGGCCCATTGTCCCTTTGAGAAAAACACTTCCTTGCCTCTGTTCCTCATTTCTGATGGCAGTGGTGAGCCCTCTGCATCCCTTGGCTTATAGCTGCATCACTCTAATCACTGTCTCCATAGCTTTCTAAACATTTATTCCTCTTTTTCTAAAAGCACTACTCCTGTGTTCTCATCTTAACTTAATTGATTTTATCTGTATTGCCTTAGCTTTCAAACAAATCATAATCTAAGGCAACAGGGATTAAGATTTTGACATTATATTTTGAGGTACACAATTTGATCAATGACAGGCAATAAAAACAGAGATACAAAAATGAGTGTGAATTTAAGGCATGGACCACAATATGAAAAATCCAGCCCACCTGTAAGAGTTGAGATATACATATCTTTACCTTTGTATATAATGAGAAAATATAAACAACCATTTTTTCAGAATTTGTTAAAGTCAGCAATACAATAATTGTATCATTTTGTACCTGTTCTTATGAGAAAAATTTATATATTTATTATTGATGACTTGTCCTTGGTTATTCATTTTGATAGTAATTTGGAATTTTATATCACATATTGATGATGATACTTTTAGAGACCTTGGATGATTTTGCTTTCTAATTCTCAGGGGCCTACTCCTACAATGTAGATCTTTATTCTAGGATCAAGTCCTTTCTGCACCATGACCTTTCTGATTTCTCAAACAAAAGCCTGATCTTCACCAAGGTACTTCATGTTAGACTGACCTTGAACTATTATATCTCTACTCAACTCTCCCGTTGTTCTTTTCTGATATTCTCTGCTTGGTATTCTTGAGCTGTGCTTATTGAGAGGTGAGCAGAAATAGTTTTATATACTTCCTTGTGGCATCTTCCTTTAGTGCTTTCCTTCATATCATCTTGTTCCTGAAACCCAATTCAGCAGGGCAGGAAAGAGGTATGATGTTGTTTACTTTCACACTTTTTATTTGAGTTCTGTTTACCTTCCCTGTGATTTTGATATTTCTATCACAGACAAATTCAGGGTGCACCCTGATGGCATACTTCATTTGCTTCTTTTCTTGCAAGGGCACTCAGCCTGTATTGTTGATTCCCCAGTGTCTCCCTGAGGTGTCTACATAGGGTTTTTGTTGCGGTGGTTTTGTTTTGTTTTGATTTTGTTAGTAATTTTTCAATTGTTACCTGACAGAGTAAGTACAGTAGCAATGATTTGATCATGGTCAGACGTAGGACCTGCTTTCCTTTTAATGCTTCTAATTTAGGGGACAGATGCCTCTCTCAGAGAGGAGTTGAATATTGCCAGAGTGTAATGGAGACAAACCTGTGGGTGGGAGGAAGTGAAGTTTTGTAACTAGAAGGGAGAATATAGCATAGGTATTTTATTGCTTATCAAAGATCACCATATTTTCCAATCCTTTATTGTGAGATTTGGGCCAATTCTGACAAAGCCATATGAGCAGAAATAACATGAGAAAAGTCTTTGTGAAAATTTCATAAACAATCTTCCTCTGCTGAGAAGCTCCTGATCCGACAAGATGATTCTTGAGTTATTAGTTACAGGAAATCAACCCATCAGTATTGGACCTTAAGTAAGAAACATTCCTTAATTGTGTTATGTCACTGTGATTTTAGAATCTATTTTGTAAACACAGCATATATGTAAATGTACCCTGATTAATACAAAAACTCTGGACAAAACCTCTATATATTTATTGCAGCTTCTTACTTAAGTGAAAGAAACATGAAAACATGTTCATATATAAAAGGAAAAAAATTGACAAAAAATTTACTGCCTAGTAAGGCAGTTTCACTCTTAAATCTCCTTCATCTCCCAAGAAAGCAGACATAGAAACTAATATGTTAAGATAACAGACAAATAAGTAAACAAATAGCAAAACTTACTGAAAGTGTTCTAAACAATAGCAGCTGAAGAGGAACCCTTTCAAATTCCAAAATTCCACTCAGCTGTGCCAAACGACCAACAGAAACAACACCTGCGTATAAAATTAACTACCTGAGAGAAAATAAAGACAAAATAATTTCTAATAGCTGTCATGCTGATTAACCGAGAAATTGCTAAAAGTTATTCATTCAGAAAAAAAGAGAAGACACACTGAATTAGAATTAGGTGTAACAATCTGAGAAAAATTTCTGAAAAGCAGCAGAAGGGGCTGTGCTGTCTGCTTTTCATGGGTGAGTTCAAGAGGACCTCAGGGATGTTATGCTTAGGCTGTTTGTTTGAATGGTGAAAGCCCATGCTAAATAGAAACCTAGGGAATAGAATGCAAATAAAACAACACAAAGATGAAAGAGTGCTGGGGAGAGACAGACCAAGACAGAAAATATTAGTAACAACAAGGAAGGAAAACAAAGTAGGTTCTCAGGTAGTATGTATCTCAACTATTTGGTGCTTTGGTACAGAATGTTCTGAAGCTAAAAAGTTTGAAAACTTGTTTTAAAAAATCCTCATTCATAAAAAGGTAATTTTGAAAATATAAGGAAACTCATAATTTATAGCATAATAGGATGTGTTTGAATTCCATGCAGACTCATTCCATATAAAAAGAAAACTACAAACAGCTGGGCAGCTCTGGAGGCTAAGGCAAGAGGACCCTAAGTTCAAAACCAGCCTCAGCAACTTAGCCTGGTCCTGAACTACTTAACAAGACTCTCTCTCTCAAAATAATAATAATAATAATAATAATAATAATAATAATAATAATAATAATAATAATAATAATAATTAATTTAAAAGAAAAGAAAAAAGATGGGTTGGAAATGTGGCTCAGTGGCTAACTGTTCCTGAGTTCAATGCCTGGTACCAAAAAAATGTTAAGAATAGGATAAACTTCTTGAAGACAGCAAAGAGATACCAACATGTCATGATCACCTGACTAAAAATTTAAATTTCTAGTTTAATATTCCAAAATAAACTAAATAAAATAATGCACTAAACAAAGAATAAATCTGAACTATAAAAAAATAAAAGTAAATGAAAGAGAGTTTGAAAATAGAGGTTTCATTTCAGAGGCCAGAAATGATTTATAAATCTATTTCAAATAATTTCAGAAATGAAGACAAAACTAAGCAATGAAAAAAATATATATATCATATTTTATAACAAAAGGAATAGAAAATGCAAAATTCAAATTTAAATAAAGAAAAAAATATAGAAAGACATAAAATGAGAGGCAAAATTGTAGAAAAAAAGATAAAATAGTTCTAGTATATTTATGAAAGACAAAATGAAAGCAAAAGAAAAGCAAAGAATAAAGTATTTATAGAGAATTTCTTTCTGAAATAAAATAAAGAATTATAGATTCATATCAAAAGGGAACATCATGAGTCTGAGGAAACTTTCACAAGCAGTTCAAATCAAGACATGTTATGGCAAAATGATTTTACTACAGTTCCAAATGCTTTAACAAGCCAATAATCTAAAGACAATTCTAACACAACTTCAAAAATTCTGTAGAATTTTTAAAAAGTCCTTTAAAATTATAGTTATGAGGTAACTACAATATTAATTATAAAATTTGATAAAATTCCAGTAAAAAGGAAACTAAAGACCAATCTTGGATAAAAATATCAATAAGATTTTTCAGTTTATAAATTCTTATACTTGCTATGAAAATACCATTATTGTGTTCTTTTTTTCTTGGAGCTAAAAAAAAAGTGCATTTTAATGTTTATGTGGAAAGACACAAACAAAAATTAGGAAACTGAAAAATCATGAAAGAGGGCTGGGTTAGATGGCCCAATAGGTGTATTTTTTATATTTCTTCATAAATAAAACATAATGAAAATGCTGGAAGTGAATGTATTTGCAAACAGAACTTTAGTATATTAAACATGTAACATCAGATACCAGTAAGAAAAAATATACTTTTAATAATAATTGGTGTTAAAATAAAGATATAATTATGATAATAAACAAAATTATTTTCATATTGTACACACAAATGTTACAAGAAAATGTGAGTAATTTATCAGAAATTACAAAAGTAGGGCAAAAATTCTTTCTTTTTTTTTTTTTAGTGCAGATGATTGAACCCAAGGGGTGCTTTACCATTGAACTACAGCCCTTTTTATTCAAGATGGGGTCTTGCTAAATTTTTCAGGTTGGGCTTGAACTTGGAGGCTGAGGCAAGAGGACCCTAAGACTCAACCTCAGACTCCAGAGTACCTTAGATTACAAACATGCAGATTTTTAACTGTAACTCAAAGAATAGAAGCAATAAAAGATAAAATTAACAATTTTAATCACATATAATTTGTGAAAAATTCATGACAAATTAACATTATAATCAAATTTCAAAATTTGTATTTTGAAATATTTCTTTTAATAAAAAACATTAAAGGTCATCACATACACTCATTAAATAAGTGTATACAATTCAGAAATTTTTCAATATAGACAAGCAAGACAGTCATGTATACCCTAAGAGTAAAGAGAAAGATAAGGTGTTGCTATGCCAGCACATAACAAAATTTGAAATAAAACAGATATTAGTATGGCTCCTGCCTAAGGACAACATGAAAATTTGGGAAGAATTCTCTATCATTCTGAATTCTTGAAATAATAAATTTCCTACAATGTGAACTTTAATAAATTGTATATATCCATACATATATATATATATATGGAAAGAGAGAGAGAGGGAGAGAGTAAACAGGAATACAAGGACATCTTAAATTATTTTCAGTGATCATATTTTTAGTAATAATAATGAAAACAAATATGATATTTTTTTGATGTAAAAAACAAAAGCATACAGCTCTTCCTATTAAGTACACTTACAGAAAGTAAGATATACCTAAATCAGCCTTCTAACATGGAACTATATTTTCACAGAAATAAAAGGATCTACATGACACTTTAAGTTACACAAAAGATGAAGTGAGCAAAAATTCTTGAATATGCAAAACTTTTTATGATTAATGCACTGAGTTTCTTTACTAAATAAAATGTTAAGTGGAGGAAACAACATAGTAAGCTTATAAATTAAAAATAATTAAAGCTATACCAATAAAATGTGATGTGCATAATTAATTTCCTTAATCAAACAAATTTCAAACAAATTATTAATCTTAAGTTAATAATTTAAGGAGATATTGAAGAAAATTTGAGAAAGAGCACATTTTATAACAAAATTATAATTACTTGAAAGTATAAAATATTGAAATCATGATTTTTAAAAGTATATTTTTTATAAATACCAGAGGGATCTATGGATGTTACATTCAGAATTTGAGAGAAAATTTATGTATAATGGGGCATTGGAAAGGACATTGATTTAGACTTAGAAAAAATATAGTGATGTGTTGAAACTGGATTTTAGATTTGTGAGTGTTTATTTTGCTATTTTAACATTTTTATGTATTTATACTTTTCCGTTATATTTTTAGAGTGGTATTGATGTTAATATCAAAAACTAAATAATATTACATGAACAGATTTCATTTGTCTAATAAATGATTATTTCAATTTATTTACAAACCTGGGAATAAGAAGAAACAATAAAAGAAAACCTAATTTTTTTCCATGTTTTTATTGGTGCATTACAGTTGCATATAATGATGGGATTTATTGTTACCTATCTGTACATGTACAAAATATGATAACATACATTGTTCAATGTCACTCCCTAGCTCTTTTCTCCCTCCTCTTTTTCTCTTTCCTCTGCTAATCTCACTTTGATTTCCATGAGATCTATCGATACCTTTCTTTTTTTTTTCTTCTCTAACTTCCTCATAGGAGAGAAAACAGAACTCTTGACCTTCTGAGTTTGACTTCTTTCACTTAACATGATGGTTTCTAATTTCATTGATAAAATATACTATATTTTAAATATTTTTCAAACTGGAGAACCTAAATTTGTGCATGCTTCATTTACCTTCTTTTTTTTTTTCTCTTCACAAGAAAATAGTTTTTTTTTATTTTTCTTTTTTTATTGTTTGTTTAAAACATTACATAGTTCTTGTTATATCATATTTTAAACTTTGATTCAAGAGGGTTATGAACTCCCATTTTTACCCTGTATACAGATGGCAGAATCACATCAGTTACACTTCCATTGATTTACATATTGACATACTCATGTCTGTTGTAATCTGTTGCCTTTCCTATCCTCTACTATCCCCCCTCCCCTCCCCCTCCCCTCTTCTCTCTCTATTCCCTCTACTATAATTCATTTCTCCCCCTTGTATTATGTTTTCCTTTCCCCCTCACTTCCTGTTGTATGTAATTTTGTATAACCCTGAGGGTCTCCTTCCATTTCCATGCAATTTCCCTTCTCTCTCCTTTTCCCTCCCATGTCTCATCCTTGTTTAATGTTAGTCTTCTTCTCATTCTCTTCTTCCCTACTCTGTTCTTAGTTACTCTCCTTATATCAAAGAAGACATTTGGCATTTGTTTTTTTGGGGGGATTTGCTAGCTTCATTTAGCATAATCTGCTCTAATGCCATCCATTTCCCTCCAAATTCTATGATTTTGTCATTTTTTTAATGCAGATAATACTCCATTGTGTATAAATGCCACATTTTTTCTATTCATTCGTCTATTGAAGGGAATCTAGGTTGGTTCTACAGCCTTGTTATTGTGAATTATACTGCTATGATCATCGATGTAGCAGTGTCCCTGTAGCATGCTCTTTTTAGGTCTTTAGGGAATAGACCCAGAAGGGGAATAGCTGGGTCAAATGTTGGTTCCATTCCCACATTTTTAAGAAATCTCCATACTACTTTCCAAATTGGCTGCACCAATTTGCAGTCCCACCAAAAATGTACAAGTGTACCCTTTTCCCTACTTCCTTGCAGCACTTGTTGTTGTTTGACTTCATAATGGCTGCCTATCTTCCTGGAGTGAGATGGTACCTTAGGGTGGGATTGATTTGCATTTCTCTGACTGCTAGAGATGGTGAGCATTTTTTCATGTACATATTGATTGATTGTATGTCCTCCTCTGAGAAGTGTCTGTTCAGGTCCTTGGCCCATTTGTTGATTGGGTTATTTGTTATCTTATTGTCTAATTTTTTGAGTCCTTTATATATACTCTGGATATTAGGGCTCTATCTGAAGTGTGAGAAGTAAAGATTTGTTCTCATGATGTAGGCTCCCTATTTACCTCTCTAATTGTTTCTTTTGCTGAGTTTCTTTTGCTTAGTTTGAGTAAATTCCGTTTGTTGATTCTAGATATTAACTCTTGTGCTATGGGTGTCCTATTGAGGAATTTGGAGCCTGACCCCACAGTATGTAGGTCGTAGCCAACTTTTTCTTCTATCAGATGCTGTGTCTCTGATTTGTTATCAAGCTCCTTGATCCATTTTGAGTTAACTTTTGTGAATGGTGAGAGAAAGGGATGCAGTTTCATTTTGTTGCATATGGATTTCCAGTTTTCCCAGCACCATTTGTTGAAGATGCTATCCTTCCTCCATTGCATGCTTTTAGCCCCTTTTTCAAATATAAGAAAGTTGTATTTTGTGGGTTGGTTTCTGTGTCCTCTATTCTGTACCATTGGTCTGCCCACCTGTTTTGGTACCAGTACATGCTGTTTTTGTTACTATTGCTCTGTAGTATAGTTTGAAGTCTGGTATCACTCTACCACCTGATTCACACTTCCTGCTTAGCATTGTTTTTGCTATTCTGGGTCTTTTATTTTTCCATATGAATTTCATGCTTGCTTTCTCTATTTCTACAAGAAATGCCATTGAGATTTTGATTGGCATTGCATTAAACCTATAAAAAACTTTTGGTAATATCGCCATTTTGATGATGTTAGTTCTGCCTATCCAAGAACAGGGTATATTTTTCCATCTTCTAAGATCTTCAATTTCTCTCTTTAGGGTTCTGTAGTTTTCATTGTATAAGTCTTTTACCTCTTTTGTTAGGTTGATTTCCAAGTATTTTATTATTTTTGAGGATGTTGTGAATGGAGTGGTTTACTTCATTTCCATTTCAGAGGATTTGTTGCTGATATACAGAAATGCCTTTGATTTATGCGTGTTGATTTTATATCCTGCCGTTTTGCTGAATTCATTTATTAGCTCTAATAGTTTCATTGTAGACTCTTTTGGGTCTGCTAGGTATAGAATCATGTCTTTCAAAATCTTGTTTTATAGTGTTTCAACCCATTGTCCAAAGCACTCACAATTTCTTATTTTAAAATCAACATGATTGAACGTCTACAAATTTTTTAACAAACTAAAATGTTTGTGTTAAAGTAGACATTTCTTGGCTTTTGTCTTTTCCTAGTAAACTAATCTTAAAGATGAGGCATTAACTGCCAGGTATTCTTTCAAGATACTTTTCCATTTACTTTCCGCAAGGAAGAAATGTGACCTTCATCTATGTTCTAAATAACACAACCTTACCCTGGTGATGTGTGCATCAGGTCTTGTGGGGAAAAACACATGCCTCTCTGCATGTTCATCAACCTGCTCAGCCTGTTAGCAGGATATCTAAAAGCAACACAGGGGGATGTTAATTGGTTAAGCACAGAAGGTAAAAAAAAAATTAAACAAAACATTATGTTTATATGAATGATAAAGAGATAACAGATTTCTGATGTTTACCTGTTGAGCTCTTTGATATATAGCAAACATCCAAAAATTTTCATTTATTTTAAATGTACAACCCAGTGATTTGGGGGAAACGGTAACTTAACTTCCACCAAACCAAGGTTCAGAGCACTCCTGTGAGCACCAGAAAGCTCTCTGTGTTTGCTCCCTCTTGCCCTCAGTTTATGGCCACAGCCTCACTATTAGGCAACCAATGAAATGCTAGCACATTAACTCTGTTTTTGCCTTTTCTAGAATTTTATATGAATTTTATACAAAATACTAAGAATGTAGTCTTTAGTGACCGTCTTCTTTTACATAGCTTTTCACAATGTAATGTTAGAAAACTTTGTGGTGTGATACATAAATAACTTATAGTATGAGGGAGAACACTGAAAAGCAGAGTAGAAGGCTGGGCTTCTCTTTCTAACAATACCATGTCTCATTTTTATGAATTAAGCTCAAATTTTATCTGACAAAAGTAGGAGGAGAATGGTATTAGTGTGCCTTCTTCAAGGCTGGTGGTGGATAAAATTAGAAATAGTACATAAAGTGTTTTCTAAGATGTGACAAGTTATGTGGATAAATTCAGAAAGGACTATCAGAAATAACAGAAACGACAGTGTTCTAAAGATGTTACTAAACATGAATAAATGCCTACTAAAGCATAGAATCTCAAAAATCTTACGTTTTTCTTCTTTGGGAGACACGATTCATCTGGAGGGATTCTGAGAGTGTATTGTATAAAATTTAAATAAAATAGGGGAAAAATTAGTACTACAGGGCTGGGGCTCAGCAGTAGCACAATTGCCTGGTATGTATGAGGACCTGGTTTGATTCTCAGCACTACATACAAATAAATAAAATAAAGGTCTATTAATTTTTTAAAAAAAAATCTAAAAACTGTAGTACTAAAATTATAAAAAGAAAAAATATTAAACCCATCTAAATAAAGCAAATGTCTAGCTCTAGATATAAACTTTATTTTTTTAATTTTTTCATCATCATTAATATTTTCCAAGAATTTATTTTACGCATATCTCTGTGTTCTGAGATAGAGCAATGAGTTTTAATGAAAAAACTTTCTGCTCCCTCTCCTGCACTGGGGATCTAACCAGAGGTCTCATGCAGGCTAGGTAAACTCTCTACCACTGAGCTGTCTCCTGCCTGCAAACTTCTGCTCTTTAACCAACAGTAATAAAAAAGAAGAGGTAAACTATAATCTCAAAGAAAATATTTGTCAAACACATTTAATATGTATTATATACAAAGAGACCTAAAAATCACTAACAGGGAAACAAATAGCATAATAAAAATTTATCTATAAATATGTGAAAAATTACTCATTATATAAGTGATGGAGTTAAGGTAAACACTTGTGAAAATGTTTTCTATCAGTTGTCATTAGAGAGAAAAATTAAAACCACAGTGATATGCCACAATTTACCTAATCAAATGAAAACATTGACAATGGTAAATGCTTACAATAAGGCAAAGCTTCTGGTCCTTCAATAGTCTTAATGGAAAATAAGTTTTTATGTATCCATATAATACAATACTTTTTCTGCATTAAAATGAATCAGATATTATTCACACTATGACATGGATAAATCTCAAAAGAATCTTCTGGATAGACTTAGACCCAGAATTCTATAGTCTATATGATTTTATTTATTAAACATTTTAAAAAAATCAAACCTATTGGGCCAGATTTCAGATCAATAGTTGGCAGGAATGAAAGCATTGATAGTGGTAGAAAATTTGATTATAAATAGACTCAAGAAAAAACCACTTAGGAGTGATTAACATACTCTGTAGTATCATAATGATAGTGGATATATGGTTATATAAATTTGTCAAAATGCATAGACCTGGACACCTAAAATGGGTGAATTTAATTCTTTGCATATTGTACTTCAATAGGCCTGAAAATTATAAAATTGATTAAAGTTTATTATTATTTTTAAATATTATGTAAAAAGCTTTTTTTCTTTCTTTTTTTTTTTCATTTTTCTTGCACAACCCTAGGTTGATCATTGCTGATCTAACTAGTGTTTCTTAGGTCAGCATGGTCGATATATATTGGGGAAAAAAGACCATTTGCCATTTGTTTGTCTTGGTGATGCTGCCTGGAACACCTTTAAACACATTTTCTTATTTACAGAAGTACAGTTCATACAATACTCTCAGAATAGAAAAGTATATTGTCTCTTGGGCTAGACTTGGATGTGACACACCTTTAATTCTGCTCCATTTTATTGACTACAGTAAATTATAAGGCCTAGCAAAGTTCAAGGGGGAGGAAGATACATGTTACCTCATTAGGTGAATTAGAATAATTTTTGCAGTCAACACAGTAAGTAAACATGTCATCAGTATACATAGTCATTTGAACTTTTAGCACTTCCTGTCATTTTCTTCATATATACAAATACCTACATAAACATGCAAACTATTATGTTAAAACAAATTATGACAGAATAAACATTACAACTTAATTTCTAGTGAAATCCATGTGTCAATAACTAACTCAGGCAGCTAGTCAAATTAAAACTTTTACTCACAATTTTTGAGACATTGCACAAAATAAGTCATTTTAGTATAAAATGTATTAGTAAGTGATTTTTGTAGCAGAGAACTTTCAAAAGGAATAAGAGTTAAGATAAGAGACAATCGAAAATTTTATTTTAAGTCAAAATAAATTGTTTCATGAAAGAAAATGAGTCTGAAGTGTGTGCAGAGTAGCATTTACATTAAATAAGAAAAAAAATCATGAAAAAGTTTGCTACATATAATTTGTGAGACCATGAGAATTCTTAAAATATGACTTTTTATGGGTTATATATTTAAAATCAAAGCTTTGCTCTTTCTCAGCAAGCAATCCAATATTGAGCTACAAACCCAGCCAATAATTATTTTTTATAACCTAACATGAATCATGGCTACTTATAAGCATAAACTATTCTCAGTCATTTACACGTATTAGAGATTTTAAATTTAAATATTGCTGCTAGTATACAAAAGTACTTCTATTATATATGAGAAAACAAGGGCACAAAAGACACCAACAACATTTTAAAGAAACTATTACTATGAAATAGAGCCAGAATTTGAACCCACGCAGTCCAGCTCCAGATTAAAAACCAGTTTTAGTAAAGCCTAAAATGAAGTGGGTTTTTTATTGTTGTTGTTATTGTTGTTGTTTTGTTATGTTTTGTTTTGTTTTTTAAGAAATACTGTCCACTGTAGCAAAATTACAGAATTATGAAAAAGAGACAAAGTCAGTACAACACATTATGGGCTTAACTACCTTTGTAGGTGGCTGGAGTTGATAAGGCAATATAATCAGATGCGTCTTCTGCAGAAACATAGGGGAAGTGTCTTATCCACTGGATCCCAGCCTTTATTGGTAAGAGGAGTCTGAAGGATATTAAAGCCCCTGTAATAGTAGATGGTATATGAGTGAGTCTCAATAGTTTTCTTGAGGAATCACAAATTGCAAAGGTCAAGAAATAGTCCCTAGATAAGAAAAGGTAAGGTTGCATTTAAGCAAAATGAAATTAATTGTTAACCTGGCCAACTTTTCTAGATGGTAGAACCTAGAAATGGGGCATAGGCAAAAAAAAATTAAAATAAAATAAAAAATAAGGTTATCAATTTAAAAAATAAAAGGGTGTTCTAAAATGGTATCTAACTTGTAAATATGTTTTCATAAGATTCATTTAAAATAAAAGCCCTGTTATAAAAATGTGTCAACTACATGAATAATATTGACACATAGTTATTTTCTCATGCTTTCTCTAAATATATTATTCAATATGTAAATTATTTGAGTCTAAAACTAATCATGATTTATATTAATTTTTGTATGAGAACTATAAATCAAAAAGGGCAGACTGCTCCTTACCAAAAAGTAATGGGAGGGAAACATATATTACCTTTAGGTTAAGTGGCTTCATGGACTCCAAGTAATACATTAGGCCACATGTTATCTTCACTTTGAGATAGGAGATCTTTTAATACCCAAAGACTTACTGTTGCTTATTCATGTTTAAAACACAAATTGATGAAAAAAAATCATTAAATGAAAGAAAATTGACTTCTTTCTCCTCTTTTGCATAAAAAAACATATTATAAAGAATGTATACAGATTAACTATATATGGAAGTTAATTCCCTCTACCAGCATACAGTCATGCATTTTATTTTGTAAAAATATACTATATCAAAGAAAGAAGCCAGACTGTATGCCCTTTGACTTGCACTAGATGTTCTAAGGAAGAGACATAATCAGACCTTAAATAAGACCTTAGCTAAGGTATACAACCTTCTTAAATTACTCAAGCTGGTTCCACAGTAGATTAAAAGTGCCCTCGACCATAGACAAACAAAAATGTCCCGAATGCCACAGCTTGCTTTAAAGAAGGCAGGATTATTTTAAATGTGTTTTAACTTACCCTTAAGTTAATCTAGTGAATCTTGAGAGAATGAGAACAAAATGTCATGTTTGTTGATTTTTTTTTCTGTTTCAAAATATAGCAATAGGAGGACAATGTCTAATGCTTCTAAAATGTTCTCTTTCTGCTTGACTGATTTGCATGCAAAATAGTTGCTTGAAGAAGAGAGGGGAAAAAATATGAACTATTCAGGAAAAACAGTTTTGTTTTTTAAAGAAAAAGAACAATACACGAGAATGGCTTTATTAAATATATCAATCAACAAGCCAAAAGCCCCAGATGTGTACCTGGCACTGCATGTCCAAAGACACTCAAAAGTATCAAATTACATTATGTTTTCAATATTAGTATAATCTGGATTGGGTCCTAACTACATTCATTTGAGAAAGTATTCACATATACCCTTACACACAGAGAAAACTTAAAGAAGCTACCTCATCAACAAAAGAGCGGAAGAGATTTGCCTCAACTGAGACATAGACCAGGAACAAACCAAAGTTATCATTCTCCAATCATGACCTGAAAAAAAGTATATTTAAAGCTGTTATAGAACCAAGAATTATACATGTGGAAAGTAAGTATTGGGCCCAAAGAAAAAGTATTAAAGACTCAGAAAATTAAATATAAACTGAGACAATTTCACATGACTCTGGCTAAAGAGTTTTTAAAAATGTGTCATTGCTTTGTGGTACTGGGGATTGTACTCAGGAATTTTGAATCACGGAGCAACATGTTTTTTGTTTGTTTGCTTGATTTTTTTTTTTAGACAAGTTTTCCAAGGTAGGCCTAGAATTTATAATCTTCCTGCTTCAGCATCCTGAATTGTTGGGATTATAGGCATATAGGCATACTTCTCACAACTGGCAAAATATAAATATTTGTTAAGAATAACTTCTTAATCCAGAATAAAGGCATATCTACTGATTTGATATCCATATGCAAAAATTTTAAAAACATGATACTTCACTTATATAAGATAACAAAAGTGATGTAACAGTTAAAATTCAAATGTACAGAAGGCAATTTATATTTCAGATAATTTACTATTTGGATGTTCTAACACTACTAATTTTTGCATGTTGATTTTAGCACAATGAGATTTGCTGAGTTCATTTATTAGGTTCTAATAATTTTGGGGGTGAGATTTGGGGGATTTCTATATAAGATCTCCATTACAGAAGAAACAATATTTTAAATAAAATATACCAAGGATTGGATGTTCACATACAAAAAAAAACTAAGCCTCTATCTCTCACAAATTAAAAAAGAAAAAGTCGAATCCAAAATGGATTAAAGACATAAAAGCAATACTGAAAACCGAAACTAATATAAGAAGACAGTAAACATGGTTCAGCACAATGATGTGGGCAAGGATATTTTGGAAAAAAAAACAAAACTGTTGGAAAAAAGCAAAAATAGAGTATGGATTACACCAAACTGAAATTCTTCTGCATAGCACATAAAACCATCAACAGAGTGCAGAGACAGTCTACAGAATGGAAGAAAATATTTCAAACTATATATCTGACAAGAGTTGAAATCCAGGGTACATAACAAATTCCAAACATTTAATAGCAAAATAACCTAATCAACAAATGATAAATAGACATTTCCCAAAAGAAGATGTAAAAATGGTCAATAGTTATATGGGGGAAAAATATCAACATCAGTAAGCATGAAGGAGATGCAAATCAAAACCACTATGGTATATATCTCTTCACCTCAGTGAAAATGACTGTTGTCAAAATGACTAGAGCTAAGTGAGGATGAGAATGTGTAGAAAAAGGAACTCTTATATATAGTTGATAGGAATTGAAATTGATACATTCATTATGTAAAACAGTATGTAGTCTCCTTAAAAATAATAAAGAAAGAATTGCCATATGATCCAACATTTTCACTACTGATTATACAGGTAAAAAAATATGAAATCAGTTTCCCAAAGAGAAGTTTGCATTCTTGTGATTATTGTAGCACAATTCACAATAGCCAAGATATAAAATCAACCTAAGTGTCCATCAACTGATGAATTGATAAATAAAATGTTGTATATATGCACAATGGAATATAAAATGCCACAAAAAATGAAATCCTGTCATGTTAGCGACAACATGAATGGACATGAAATTCCCTATATTAAATGAAATAAGACAGGCATTAAAAGTCAAGTACTGCATGTTCTTACTCATGTGGAATTGAGGAAAGAGAAAAGTTTAATCAATGTGTATTAAGTTGCAGTTAGAAAGAAAAAAATAGTCCTAGTGTGTTATCAAAGAGGAGATTGTCTATAGAAAATAATATTGTTCTGTACATTTCCAAAAGCTAGAAAAACAGATTTTGAATGTTTTTTTTTCTATGAAGAAATGATAAATATTTGAGGAACGAGATGACTAATTTGATTAAACATTGCACAATGTATTGTGTACTGAAAAATCACAAGTTACCACATAATTATGTACAATTTGTATGTCTTTATCAGCTAAAATGAATTTAAGTAAGTAATTAAAAGATTTGAAAGTTGTTTAGTACTCCAAGATAATTGTTCCAGTCTTCAAGGATGAGATGTATTGTTTTTATGACCTAGCCAAAATAATAATAATAATAATACACATTATCTCTTCCTCCATGGTTACCCACCTCAGTAGACTCAAAATGGTGTGGTAGGGTGGGTGAGGATGGAATATAACATAGAAACTCCATTCCTTGAAGGGAAGAATGTGAGAGTCACTGTGTAAGAAATCATTATCACCATCTTAAAATATCTAATATATCTGCCTTCTGACAATGACATCATCACACATGAAAATTTATTTGTGCCCTACTTCAGTACTCCTGAGTTTTATCTTTCTATAGCCTTAGTTTGATATTTTTAGGCCATCACTAATCAAGTATCTTCCGGTTCAGATGAGTAGCCTCAGGTGAAATTACTTGGATATAACTCTTTGAATATTATTCTTCTGAACATGAAGCCCCATAAAATAACAAGACAGGTTACATAATTTATTCTTCCACCTCCAACAGACCTTGGTAAGACAAATACAGCAAAACCAATATATATTATTTTGTAGACAAAAAAATAAAGAGGGAAGGACACAGCAAACACTTGCCCATAGCAAGTCTGAAATCTACCTGAAAGTATGGAACAATACCTATCCTTAAATATTTTCATGGATCTTGACTCTAGTGGTCATTTGCATTGTTGTTTTCCACAAAAAGAATGTATTTATATATTTTCTCTGCTTGCTTCCTTGATTCCCTTTCTGTAACATTTTGGAGATAGAAAGAGGTTTTGTTTGTTTGTTTGTTTGTGTCCACTTTTTACTTTCTTTGTCTCTGTCTTAGCTTTTTTTTTGCTTTTGTGAACAAAAGATCTGACAAAAACAATTAGAGGAGGAAAAGTTTATTTGGGGGCTCACAGTTTCTCTTAGTCCATAGATAGCTTCATTCCTTGGGGCATCTGATGAGGTAAAACATCATAGTGAAAAAATATGGTGGAAAAAAGCAGTTGGGAACATTTTATTAGGAAGCAGAGAGAGCTAATCTCAGCTCACATAATATATAACACAAAGGCACACCCCCATCAACCCACTTCCTCCTGTCACACCCATGCTTACTGAGTGGTGACTATAATCAGGGTATTACCACACTGATTAGACTAAGGTTCTCATAACCTGATCTTTTCATCCCTCACCTTTCTTGCCTTGTCTCATACATAAATTTTGGGGGTATACCTCACATCTAAACAGTAACAGTGACTTTAAATCTAACCTGATGTGATCCTCTTAAACATTTCATGAATTTCTTATGTTCTCATTTATAATCCACTACATTAGAAAAAGACACACATATAAATATCTCCAATATACTGCTCTCTGTATTGGGTTCCCTGGGAGTCTTCTTTTAGACAACACATATTGAATCTTAAAATCCTGTTGTTTAAACTAAATGCTATATAAGGCAGTTTTTAAATCTTTAGAAGATCTTATTTTTATTTGAAAAAGTTGGTAAGACAAGACTATAAATATTTACAAAGAGTAAATAAAGGATGTCATAGGCACACTGGAATTAGAGATTTTCTCCCAAATAACTTATTAATGTGAGATGTTTGTAATTGTTTTTGTTGTTTACTTGTTCCTTTTTCCAGAAGTACACATGGGGATTAAGAAATAGTCTTATTTTCAATGCAAAAAATAATGTTTCTTTTTTTATTTCAAAGTTTATTCTTCATCTTTTATCGTTTTGCCTTTGTTAAATGGAATGAGAATGAGCTAGATGTAACCTTTAATATTGTACCTGAAAATATCCTTAGCCAAATCATCATTTCATTGCATCTTCTAATTTCTCTTTTTACTGTTGGTGACAAAATGTTGTCAAATTTTCACCTCTATGTATTTCTACAAAGTCCAATATTTTCTTTCTATTTCCTTCAGTTACCTTGAGAATATTTTAAAATCAATCTCCTTAGTCATTTACAAACACCCTCCTTGAAGCATTTTATTATTTAATTTTGCATCTTCTTAAGTCTATTTTGTTTTGTCTGCTTCCTGACCCCAGAAATTCAATCAGAGAAAAAAAAATACAGATATTTGTTAAGGCAGATTTCCACTCCTTGGTTTACCATTTTTGTTCCACTTAAATGTAAGTATAGGGAAAAAAATCATCTCCAAACTCCGGAATTAAAAAAAAATATCCATCATAAATTCAATAATCAGAAAGGTTTCATCTTGACAGCTCTGTCTCAGGGTCATTCATTAGGTTGCAATATGATGGTGGATAATATTAGAACAGGGTGGAGAATTTGAAATATTTGGGGGGGGTGGATAGACATTGTTTTTTTTTTCCTGTAGTCTCAAATCATAATTCATAGGCTGTGCTAGTCAGATTTTCATTGCCATGGTCAAAATACCCAATAAGAACAACTTAGGGAAGAAGAGGTTTATTCTGACTCTCACAAGATTCAGAGGTTTCAGCCCAAGGTCAGCCAATTGCACTGCTCTTGCCCTCAGGAGAGGCAGAACATCATAGTGGTAGGTCATAGGAGGAAAGCTGCACTGGTCTTAGGATCCAGGGAGGAGAAGGAGAGCATGCAAGGAGCCGGTAATGAAATCTAAACCCCAGGGCATGCCCCCAGTGGCTTATTTTCTCCAGTCATGCCCCACCTGTTCACAGTTACTACCTAGAAATCCATTAAAATTATTAATCCATCAAATGGATCAATTCACAGTTAGCACTCATAATCAGGTCATCTCTGAATTTTTCTGTATGGTCACAACATGGGGGACACCTCATGTTGAAACCATAACATAGGCTTTCATAGTTCCACTAAAAATTGCACTGTATCAGAAAAATAAAAGATTAATGTCTTATGGAAAGTAAATGGTAAAATGTTACTTATTTACAGAGAAAATGATCAAACATATATAAAATTCAATGAATCTATAAAATAAAGACAGTAATTCAGTTTTTGGAAATGCTAATGTTGAATGTTAATAGCTAATATAAGTAATCAAAATTATAGAAGGTGCCTATAGAGATTTACAAGCCGATGCAAAAAAATGTATATGAAGAAATCAAAGAATATTTAATAAAAAATAAAATTTGAGACAAAAACAAAGTTGGAGGTCTTATATTACCTGTTAAGAGGCTTAATAGAAAGTTATTAAATTATTTCTATATGAAAAAACGTGGAACAATAAAATTTAAACATTTTTGGAAAACCTACACCACACACACACACACACACACACACACACACACACACAAACACACACACAATATAATTTTCAACACACATGGCAAAATAATTCATAATTGAATTATACTTTTTATAAAGCAATGAAGTAAAACTTGATGACTACACTAAAAAAAGAAAAAAGAAAACAAGAAAAAACTATACCCTTATATAAATTTTCACTTTACACAAAAAATAAAATTAATCATGTACACCATTCTGAAACTAAAAGTGTATAACTTATTCTAATTAGTGTCATATGTATAATATTCAAAATATACTGTCATGAATATCTAAAAAGAATTTTAAAATTAGCTGAAATGAATGTGGTAAAATATTACTCATGTTATTTAACTTCATAGCAATTTTCTTTAAAGCCTACAAAGCATTTTACAGTATGTGTTTATTTATATAATGAAATGCAAATAAAAGAAAAATAAAATAATGCTCTGAAATTTTTTGGAGAAAATGTAGACGAAAATTTTATAATTAGCGTAAGATTCCTTTCATAGGATACAATGTACACTACAGTAACAGAGAAATAAATTAATCTTGAACATAATCAAATTTTACGTTATGAAATTATTTTAGGAAATGGAAAAGTTAGGTACAGCTTTAGATTGTAAGAGGATAATCTTATATCTGAAGAAGTACATATAAATAACATATAAATAGATCTTTCTACTCAAAAATATGTAGTAAAATCATAAGTAAGAAAATATAAGTAAAACTAAATTATTTAAAAACTTGAACATACATCTAAATAGGTACACAATTTTAAAATTAACCTGAAATAGTACTTAATGCTAATTATCAGTAAACTTAAATTAACCTTTAATGTGATACCTACACAATCTCTAGTATTAAACTACAATGACTAATAGCACCAATCATTAGCAAGTATATAGGACAACTTCATTTATTGTTATTGTTAAAAATCATAAAATATTTTAAGAGATACTTGATAATTTCTTATAAATTTAGAAGTTCATTAGATTAAAAAATGGGAAAAAGGAAGGGGAGAGGTGATAAGAAAGGAAAGACTTAAAATTAAGTTGACATAAATTTCATTATATATATATATATATATATATATATATATATATATATATATCACAGTGAATCTTGCCATCATACATCCCCAAGAATGAGGTCTTAAGTAGAATATATTTTATGCTTATATAATTATATCAAAATGGATTCTACTGTCATATATAACCAAGAAGAACCAATAAAAAATAGAAAAAGTATATTCAAGAATGTACTCAACATATAACTGAATAATTCCTTCCTTGTGTACTTTTCTGAGAACTTAAAAAAACAATAGGGCAAAAATAAATGTTTTTAAATATTAGGCTTATAAGAAAAAGTCAAATAACTTAAATCATTCAAAACTGGAAATGAACCAAATGTCCATCAAGTGAATGACTACTGTGTTATATCTATATATTGAGATAATTTTTTGATTGTTCAAAACATTACAGAGCTCAAGACATATCATCTTTCATACATTCGACTCAATTGGGTCTTGAACTCCCCAAATACATAATACAGACTCACTTCTGTTACATACTCACATTTTTACATAATGGCATATTAGTGACTGTTGTATTCTGCTACCTTTTCTATCCCCTACTATCCCCCCTCCCCTTCCCTCCTCTCCCATCTTCCCTCTCTACCTTCTCTGCTGTTCTTCAATTCTCTCCGCTTTTTCCCCCCACCCCCTTGCTCCTCATAACCTCTTATAATTTTGTGTATCACTGAAGGTCTCTTACCATTTCCATATGTTTTCCCTTCTCTCTTCCTTTCTCTCCCCCCATTCGTCTTAGTTTACTGTTAGTCTTTCCCTCATGCTCTTCCTTCCTGTTCTATTCTTAGTGGCTCTCTTTATATCAAAGAAGACATTTGACATTTGTTTTTTAGGGCTTGGCTAGCCTCACTTAGCATAATCTGCTCTAATGCCATCCATTTCCCTGCAAATTCTATGATTTTGTCGTTTCTTAGTGCTGCATAATACTCCATTGTGTATAGCTGCCACAATTTTTTTATCCACTCATCTATTGAAGGGAATCTAGGTTGGTTCCACAGTGTAGCTATTGTGAATTTTGCTGCTATAATCATTGATGTGGCCGTATCCGTATATTGCGCTCTTTTAAGGTCCTCAGGGAATAGTCCAAGAAGGGCAATAGCTGGGTCAAATGGTGGATCCATTCCCAGCTTTCCCAGGAATCTCCATACTGCTTTCCAAATTGGCCTCACCATTTTGCAGTCCCACCAGCAGTTAACAAGTGTGCCCTTTTCCCCACATCCTCGCCAACACTTATTATTGTTTGACTTCATAATGGCTGCCAATCTTACAGGAGTGAAATGGTATCTTAGGGTGGTTTTGATTTGCATTTCTCTGATTGCTAGAGATGGTGAGCCTTTTCTCATGTGCTTGTGGATTGATTGTATGTCCTCCTCTGAGAAGTGTCTGTTCAGGTCCTTGGCCCATTTGTTGATTGGATTATTTGTTATCTTATTGTTTAATTTTTTGAGTTCTTTGTACATTCTGGATATTAGGGCTCTATCTGAGGTGTGAGGGGTAAAAATTTGTTCCAAGGATGTAGGCTCTCTATTTACCTCTTTTACTGTTTTTCTTGCTGAGAAAAAACTTTTTAGTTTAAGTAGGTCCCATTTGTTTATTCTTGTTATTAACTCTTGGGCTACGGGCGTTCTATTAAGGAATTTGGAGCCTGACCCCACAATATGTAGATCATAGCCAACTTTTTCTTCTATCAGACACAGTGTCTCTGTTTTGATATCTAGCTCCTTGATCCATTTTGAGTTAACTTTTGTGGCTGGCGAGAGAAAGGGATTCAATTTCATTTTGTTGCATATGGATTTCCAATTTTCCCAACACCATTTGTTGAAGATGCTATCCTTCCTCCATTGCATGTTTTTAGCCCCTTTATCAAATATAAGATAGTTGTAACTTTGTGTATTAGTCTCTGTGTCCTCTATTCTGTACCATTGGTCCACCTGCCTGTTTTGGTACCAGTACCATGCTGTTTTTGTTACTATTGCTTTGTAGTACAGTTTGAGCTCTGGTATAGCTATACCTCCAGATTCACACTTCCTGCTTAGAATTGCTTTTGCTATTCTGGGTCTTTTGTTTTTCCATATGAATTTCATGACTGCTTTATCTATTTCTACAAGAAATGTCTTTGGGATTCTGATTGGCATCGCATTAAACCTGTAGAGAACTTTGGGTAATATCGCCATTTTGATGATGTTAGTTCTGCCTATGCATGAACAGGGTACATTTTTCCATCTTCTGAGATCTTCTTCTATCTCTCTCTTTAAGGTTCTGTAGTTTTCATTGTATAAATCTTTCACCTCTTTTGTTAGGTTGATCCCCAAGTATCTTATTTTCTTTGAGGATATTGTGAATGGAGTGGTTTTCCTTATTTCCATTTCAGAGGTTTTGTTGCTGATATACAGGAATGCCTTTGATTTGTGCGTGTTTATTTTATATCCTGCCACTTTGCTGAATTCATTTATTAACTCTAGCAGCTTCTTTGTAGATCCTTTTGGGTATGTTAAGTAAATTATCATGTCATCTGCAAATATTTTTATGCCTTTAATTTCTTTTGTCTGTCTAATTGCTCTGGCTAGTACTTCGAGAACTAAATTGAATAGAAGTGGTGATAGAGGACATCCCTGCCTTGTTCCAGATTTTAGAGGGAATGCCTTCAGTTTTTCTCCGTTTAGGATGATGTTAGCATATATAGCTTTTACAATGTTGAGGTAAGTTCCTGTTATCCCTAGTTTTTCTAATGTTTTAAACATAAAGGGATGTTGTATTTTGTCAAATGCTTTTTCTGCATCTATCGAGATGATCATATGGTTCTTGTCTTTAAGCCTATTGATGTGGTGAATAGCATGTATTGATTTCCATATATTGAACCAGCCTTGCATCCCAGGGATGAATCCTACTTGATCATGGTGCACAAGTTTTCTGATATGCTTTTGTATTCGATTCGCCAGAATTTTATTGAGAATTTTTGCATCCAAGTTCATTAGAGATATTGGTCTGTAGTTTTCTTTCTTTGAAGTGTCTTTGTCTGGTTTTGGGATCAGGGTGATGTTGGCCTCATAGAATGAATTTGGAAGAGCTCCTTCTTTTTCTATTTCTTGAAATAGTTTGAAAAGTATTGGTATTAGTTCTTCTTTGAAGGTTTTGTAGAACTCCGCTGTATACCCATCAGGTCCAGGGCTTTTCTTGGTTGGTAGTCTTTTGATGGCTTCTTCTATTTCTTCCTTTGTTATTGGTCTGTTTAAATTGTGTGTGTCTTCCTGTATCAATCTGGGCAAATCATATGCCTTAAAAAATTTATCGATATCTTTGCTATCTTCTATTTTATTAGAATATAGCGTTTCAAAATACTTTCTAATTATCTTCTGTATTTCTGTAGTGTCTGTTGTGATATTGCCTTTTTCATCCCTTATATTAGTAATTTGAGTTCTCTCTCTTCTTCTTTTTGTTAGCATAGCTAAGGGCTTGTCTATCTTATTTATTTTTTTCAAAGAACAAACTTTTAGTTTTATCAATTTTTTCAATGGTTTTTTTTGTTTCAATTTCGTTTATTTCTGTTCTAATTTTAATTATTTCTTGTCTTCTACTACAATTGCTGTTGTTTTGTTCTTCCTTTTCTAGGTTTTTGAGGTGTAGTGTGAGTTCATTTATTTGTTGGTTTTTTCTTTTTTTGATGAAAGAACTCCAGGATATGAATTTTTCTCTTAAAACTGCTTTCATTGTGTCCCATAGGTTCCGGTATGTTGTGTCTGTATTATCATTTGACTCTAAGAATTTTTTTATCTCTTCCTTTATGTCTTCTGTAACCCATTGATCATTCAATAACATATTGTTCATTTTCCATGTGGTGTAGGATTTTTTCTTCCTTTTTTATCATTGATTTCCAATTTCATTCCATTATGGTCAGATATGGTGCATGGTATTATCTCCACACTTTTATATTTACTAAGATTTGCCTTATGGCATAATATATGGTCTATTTTTGAGTAGGATCCATGTGCTGCTGAGAAGAACGTGTATCCACTTGATGATGGTTGGTATATTCTATATATGTCAGTTAGGTCTAGGTTATTGATTGTGCTGTTTAGTTCTATAGTTTCTTTATTCAGTTTTTGTCTAGAGGATCTGTCTAATGGCGAGAGCGGTGTGTTAAAGTCACCCATAATTATTGTGTTATGGTCTATTTGACTCTTGAACTTGAGGAGCGTTTGTTTTATGTAGATTGCAGCTCCATTGTTTGGTGCATACAAATTGATAATTGTTATGTCTTGTTGGTGGATGGTCCCTTTTAACAGTATATAGTGTCCTTCTTTATTCTTCTTAATTAACTTAGGTTTGAAGTTGATTTTATTTGATATGAGTATGGCCACTCCTGCTTGCTTCCGAGGGCCATGTGAGTGGTATGATTTTTCCCAACCTTTTACCTTCAGCCTGTGTATGTCTTTTCCTATGTGTATGTCTTTTCATATGAGTCTCCTGAAGGCAGCATATTGTTGGATTTGTTTTTTTGATCCAGGTTGCTAGCCTATGTCTCTTGATTGGTGAGTTTAGGCCATTAACATTTAAAGTTACAATTGAGATATGATTTGTACTTCCAGTCATGCTTCTTTATTTATTTATTTTAGTTTGGCTAGTTTTACTTTTTTGGTTAATTTCCTCCTCCTTTACTGAGATACCTCTTGTTGTTAGTTTTGGGTCCTATTTTTCAATTTCTCTTGTAGTATATTGCTCAGAATGCTTTGCAGTGCTGGTTTTCTTGCTGCAAATTCTTTTAGCTTTTGTTTATCGTGAAAGATTTTAATTTCGTTGTCAAATCTGAAGCTCAATTTTGCTGGATACAGTATTCTTGGTTGAAATCCATTATTTTTCAGCGTTTGAAATACATTGTTCCAGGATCTTCTCGCTTTCAAAGTCTGTGCTGAGAAATCAGTCGTTAACCTAATTGGTTTACCCCTAAATGTAATCTGTCTCTTTTTTCTGGTAGCTTTCAATATTCTCTCATTGTCCTGTATGTTGGCTATCTTCATAATTATGTGTCTTGGAGTTGGTCTATTATAGTTTTGAATGTTTGGGGTCCTGTAGGCTTCCAGGATTTGGAAATCCATTCCATCTTTCATCTCTGGGAAGTTTTCTACAATTATTTCATTTAATATGCTGTCCATTTCTTTGGTTTGAATCTCTGTGCCTTCTTCTATCCCGATGACTCTCAAATTTGGTTTTTTAATGACATCCCATATCTCTTGAATAGATTTCTCATGGGATTTAAGCATCTTTTCTGTGTTGACTGTACTCTTTTCAAGTTGATAAACCTTGTCTTCATTATCTGATGTTCTGACTACTACTTGATCAAGTCTATTTGTAATATTCTCGTTTGAGTTTTTAATTTGGTTTATAGTTTCCTGCAATTCTAGGATTATAGTTTGATTCTTTTTTAAGATCTCTATCTCCTGGTAGAGCTCGTTCTTTGCCATTTGAATTTGTTTGTCTAATTCATTTTCAAAATATATTTTTATTGCTTGGACTTGCTGTCTCATGTCTTCTCTAATATTCCTTTCCATTTGAGTTAGGTATGCCTTGAGTTCTTTCCCTATCCCTGCTTCTGATGTTTCTATGTCCTCTTGTAGAATTAAGTTGTCTTGCATTGTTTGTACTCCTTTTTTCCCTTGTTTTCTCATGTTGTCCCCGTTGCTTTCCAGCTCTATTTGATTGTCGTGTTTCTGCTCTCTTCTATAGATTTGTTTTGGTTCTGTATTACTCTGATGCCTCTCCTTAGTGTTGTTAAACTATGCCTGCTGACGTGGATTCCACTGTGAAGGAAGATCCAACGTCCGAGCTCCAGCGACGACACTACTTTGCTATGACCGGCCCCAGTTCCTTGCCAGGATGTCCTGATGAGGTGGTGTAACCGGCCTGTCTCTGTTTG
Organism: Ictidomys tridecemlineatus; assembly: GCF_052094955.1. NCBI lineage: Eukaryota > Metazoa > Chordata > Mammalia > Rodentia > Sciuridae > Ictidomys > Ictidomys tridecemlineatus. The sequence goes on along the minus strand of NC_135478.1, from coordinate 64,178,137 downwards.
ATTTCAGCTCCCAGTAGTGGCAGGCAGGCGGTCTCCAGCCGCCCAGTATCACAGGCCGCGGGCGGGTGATCGGTCACCTGCGGCCGGGTGTTCTCCTACCGCCCAGCTATGAGGGCAGTGGGTGAACTGTCGCCGGCGGGCCTGCAATTTCCAGCTTCCCAGTCTCGAGGGCCTTGCCTCTAGCCTCCTGGTTTCTCCTGCTAGCCTTCTGTAGCCCCAGGGCAGGCCGCACGAATCAGTGGGCCTGGATCTCTGGGGTCCCACGGTTGGCAATTGGGATCCCAGGCACTCTGTCCTTTGGATTTTTTCTGCTTGCCCCTCCCCAGCGCTAGCTAGACAGGTTTCGTTTTGGCTGCAGATGGGGAGGGGGGGTTGCAGGTCAGGTGCCTCTAGTCCCCCCCTAGTCTTTATGCAGGCTCACTCTGATTCTCCCTCCCCCAGCAAGCCTAGGAGAGATTTTATGCGAGTTCCCGTTGTATGGGATATGGGCTGAGTGCCACACACCTGTTTTGTTGTTGAGATCTGTCGGAGAATGGTGGTGGATATTTCAGCTGTTCAAGATGCTGACTACTGAATGCCTTGGTGGAGTGTCCGCTGTGGGGGATGGGACTGTACCTCTTCCTTCCCCATCTAAACTCCCGTACTCAGCCCGGGGGTCAGTGTGGGCTTGTCTGGCGGGATTCCACCTGATCGCAGCCGAGCCTCTCCCTGCTTGCTAATTAATGGCTTCCCTGGGGTGCCCCGCCTTCTGTAGCCGCAGGCAGGCCGCACGAATCAGTGGCCCTGGATCTCCGGGGTCCCACAGTTGGCGATTGGGATCCCAGGCCCTCTGTCCTTTGGATTTTTCCTGCTTTACCCTCCCCAGAGCTAGCTAGACAGGTTTCGTTTTGGCTGCAGATGGGGAGGGGGGGTTGCAGGTCAGGTGCCTCTAGTTTCCCCCTAGTCTTTATGCAGGCTCACTCTGATTCTCCCTCCCCCGGCAAGCCTAGGAGAGATTATATGCGAGTTCCCGATGTATGGGGGATGGGCTGAGTGCCACACACCTGTTTTGTTGTTGAGATCTGTCGGAGAATGGCGGTGGATATTTCAGCTGTTCAAGATGCTGACTGCTGATTGCCTTGGTGGAGTGTCCGCTGTGGGGGATGGGACTGTACCTCTTCCTTCCCTGTCTAAACTCCCATATATATTGAGATATTATTTAGTGAATAAAAAGAACAAAGCATAGAACATGACTGAGTCTCAAGAACATTCACTCAAAGTGAAAGGAACAAGAATTTAAAGAGTGTCTACAGGCTGGAGATAAAGTTAAGTGCTAGAATACTTTCCTGGAATGTAGAGACTCTGAGTTTGATCCCCAACACACACACACACACACACACACACACACACACACACACACTTAGACTAGTATTACTATTTAAAATTACAGGGTTATATGCATTTATTGCACACAGAAAACTGGTGTATTTAATTATTTTAAAATTATACCTTGATAAAATGTAGTTTAAATTGTCTAGGAAAATTAGAGTAAAAATATAAAAAATAATTTCAGTATCTAGCTTTCAGAAAAAACAAAGTAGATATAGGAATAAAGCACATATGTATAGAGCAATGAGAATTTTCCACAGTAGAAGAAACCTCAATTTGAAATAGCAAGCTTAATGTAATGTAGTATAAATCAATATCCAGCAATATTTTTGTTCCAATATGACTTGCCTTTATATATAAGACTTCTTTTTTGCCATTTTTCTTCAATTTCAACACAATCAACTCTATTCATGGAATATACATATTAAGTTTTTTATAAAATGAAGTTATTTCTACGATCACTAATAAATATGATTCATTCTGTTTTTTCAGAGGAAGAATACACTAATTTCAGTCAGTGCCTTGTTAAATCCATGGCTTTGATTCATTAATTCTGCTGCTCTTTCATCTTAACATAGGATGTGGAGCATTATTGAAATTCAATAATTATATTGTTGTGTTCACTGAGCAAGATATTTGGTAACTTTATTTAAATAGTCCATTCTTCGGGTGTTTTGGGGGTAGGAAAAATGAAATAATGTGTATTATTACCCATTTGGTACACAAGAGCATTAAAATTAATATTGTAATTAAATATTTTACTCATTTAAAACTGTATATGTGAAAGTAATTTATATGATGATGATTAAAATCAATATATCATAATAAACTTTGACAAGCATTATGCAAATTATTCTAAAATCAGGTCATTTTTCTAATAGCTAATAATCTATTATTGAAAAGAGCCCTAGCACATTCTGTATCCAGAAATACCTTTTTTCACTGAGATTAACAAAAATAACAAGGCATGCCTTGAATGAAAAAGAAAAGTGTATGTTTTCAAAGAAAACATTGTTCAAAGTTTTGTGGATCTTATGTGTTTCCTTTAGAAGCCTCCTTCATTGGTGTTCAGAGAGTGTTTGAATGTGAACTGTTCTTTAACTCAGTTGGTCTTGACTTTAGTTCTTGCTTTGATACTGATATTTTTCACCATTTTATCTCAAATTTGACATTTATTATGATTTTACTCTTCAGATTCTTACTCTCCATTAGCTGCTCTAATATGAAAGACTTTCCAACAAGGGAAGATGCTACACTTTTTTCATGTCCTACATTTTTATCTCTACAGAAATTATGTAAATTTAATTCACTTGAAATAAGAATATTGATTATGAATATAATAAAATGCTGAGTTAAATGTATTTCGCATCATTAATGTTGACATGACACTGTGAGAGCACTCACAATGTTTTACTGACAGAATAAACAAAAGGTGGTAGCCCTTGCTTTAGGAACAAGAGTTTATGATATTCAACATGAAAAGGCAAGAAAAGCTACAAAATTTTATAATTTTAGAAAGTAAACTGAAGACATAAAAAACCAAGAGAGACCTTAAAATATTTAAAATGTTGAAACCTACTCTCTGCAAGTGGGTATACTGTTACTCCATAAATAAACCAAAATTTATGACACCTAATATCACAGAATCTTCGGTTAAGTCAGTGAAAGACAGCAGTAAGTGTACAGGTTTCAATAGTAAACTTTTTGCCAGTTCAAATGCTTATTAAAATATCAATGAAATTTACATTCTGAATATGATGGGATAATTGGTACTAGACTGGTCTGATGCCATAAACATCTATAAAACTGAACAACACATGAAGCAAAAGAATAATGGTTCACAAAAGGAAGGCACAAAAAATGAAACCACTTACTGCAGGAATTTGGGTGAAGTGCACTAAAAGAAAAAAAATAATTCAAACAGAGTACAGTGGTTTTACAAAATGAAAATTATTATTGGAGTTTGGGGTGATTAATATGGCTAGAATTGTTGAGCAGAATTTTAAAGCTCAGTAAAGAAGAAGCTCATGAAATCTACATAGGCATTTTCTTGATTATTATATTAAATGCCTACCTATTTGTGTGCATAACAACAGTTTGCATTCCTGGGCACAAGCTATGTTATGAAAAGTATAAGTAACAGATAAATTTAGAAAGCAAATAGGTAATTATAAACAAATAAGTTTTCAGGATTCAGACAGAACAGGGAAACCAAAAGCTCTGAAAAGTTAGAAAAAAGAGATCAGTTTTGTCACCCTTGGAATTTAGTAGAGACATCAAATGACCACATCATAGAAGTGTAGTTAATATAACTGAAGTAGCAACTGCTCCTTCTCTACTCTAAAAATTCATACAACTTTTCTCCGGAGTAAATATTAGCAAGTCAAATGTTGCTTAACTAATCACAAAAATAATGGGGAAAATATTGTCAATATAATATTCACATAATAAGAAAAAAATGAACATGCAAGGAAAAAAATGTTCTTAAAAAAAGAGTAATAAACATGAAAGTAGAAACTCAATTAAGATAGACAAAAATGAGAGAATAGATGGAATTCATAGGTATGGAATTTAAAACAGGCATTAAAAATGTGTTCACATATTTTAGGGAAAATTTAAACAAAGTGACAAAACATATCAATTGTAAAAAATATCATAAAGTATAAAATGGGAATCTAAGAATTTACAAAAGTCAATGGGTGCATTAAAGAGAATATGAAACATTATAAGGTACTTCACGGCAGAGCAAAAGAAACTAAAGAACAGAAAAAGAAGAAAAGTGGCTGAAAACTGTTAATTGACCCTTATTGATCATTACTGGGATATTACTGGGTGGCTTGTATATATTCAATTGACACTCAGACTGTGAACTCAGAGAAGAGAAGCAGAAAATTTAACTGAAGAACTATTGAGTAGAAATTTTATGAACTTGATTTGAAAACATTAAGTCTCAGACTTAAGGTTATTAGCAATTTTAAATAAGAAAACAGGAAAAAATAAACACTAATAAATCAGAAGGAAAATATTAATAAATGGCAGGGAAGAAGACATAACGTATTTCACACAGAAAACAAAACTGAAATGAATACAGAATTGTCATTGGAAATAAGGCAATCCAGAAGATAATGGAACAATAAGTTTAATAACCTTAATTAAAAAGTAAAAACTGTTAACCTGGAAACATTATTTTAATGTGAAGGCAATAAAATATTATTAGACAAAACAGAGAAAGTGGAGAGAGTTTATGAAGAGCAGGCTTGCCTTTCAAGAGATGTCAAACAAAACCAAAACCAACACAAAATATTTTTCAAGAAAAAAGGAAATTATAACCAATGGGCTTTCTAAACTACATAAAAGAACAAAAAAACAGTGATGTAATTAGTGAATGTATGAATAATTATAGAATAGATTTCCTCATAACTAATTGAAATAACATAATTGTCCTTGAATTGTTTGCACCCAACTACAGAGATGAAACATAGGTGACAGAAATGAGGGTTAGTAGAAAAAATATTAATAATCAAATGAGGGTTAGTAGAAAAAATATTAATAATCAAAGATTTCAAGTATACTTGAAAATGTAGAAATTAAAGCCAAATATTAAAAACTAGAACAATGTTATCAACCAACTAACTGTAATTATAAAATAGTATACACAATAACCACAACACATATTCCTTTAATTGAGTGGGAAAATGTATCAAGATAGATAACAGATTTTGACCCAAAACAATGCTGAATATATTTACAATGAGTAATATAGGAAATATTTTCTGCAAACAATGTTATTATATTAAAAATCAATTGCAGAAGACATAAGGAATAATCCTAGCTGGTTGTAAATTTACACATACTTCCAGAAATTCCATGAAATTTCCACCTGAATGAAAATGAAAGCACAAACCCAAACTTTAGAGATTCTGGGATATAAACTGCAATCTGTTAATGTTTATATTACAAAAGAAGAAAAACTAATATTAACATAACCTTGATCCTAAGAGGATAGATGAAGAGTAATTTAAACACAACGTGAGAAACAGAATAACACATTGATGTAAGTGTGGAAATAATGTAATGGAATATAGTCAAACAATCAGTTAAATAAAATGTGTGTTTTTGAAAAGAAAATAAACTTGATAAACCCTTGATCTGGACTGATTAAGGGAGGGAGAAATATCATGATATAAAGTTGGAGTAGCAACAAAATACCATAATCAGATTGGAAAGACAGGCTACCACATAGAGCGTTCAAGTGCTAAAAGGATAATAATGATTGACTCTTTTTCAATAAATTTTATAATGGCATTAGTGGATAAATGTATTAAAGAACTGAAAATAACACAAGGAGCAGTAAAAGTATAAATATTTATTTATTCATTTATGACTTCTAATCATTTGAGAAAGATATTATACCAATCTTGCAAAAATTTGTTTTAAAATAATGGAGAAAAAACTTCAAGCTAATTTTATATACTAGTATAATCCTAAGGTCACACCCAAAAGAGACCAATGTTCTTTATTAACATAAAAATAAAATTTTTAAACAGAAGACAACAAAATATAATTCAATAATATGTTAAAAATATGATAAACGAGGTCCATAGATTAATTCTAAGAATGAAAGCTTGATTTAACAATTAAACTCTACTAATTCAAGTCTCTGTATTAATAGGATAAAACAACAACAACCAATATAATATTATCTCAAGTGACAAAGAAAATGTAAGAGGACTTAACATTCACATACATTTTTCAAAATCCATCAATAAACTGCAATGAAAGAAAACTTTCTCACTGTAACAAAGAGGCATAGTCTGTAGTCCAGATGAAGACACAATTAATTGGCCATGATAAGCAGGATGACCATGATAAACAGGTATAACTAGAACTGCTAATATACAATAAAGGCAACGAGGAATATGAGTGGAACCTGGTGTTCTATTGACACACCTTTGCCCAATTTTAAATGGTTATTGATATGGACACTAATCTAGTCTTAGAAACTCAAAGTGACTAATCAAAATAGATAAAATAGTTTAAAACTAAAAATACAAAAGACTAGTGAAAATAAAAACACTTTCTGAATTTTTATGCATTTCTAGTCTGAATACAAAAAGGTATAACCACACTTTGGAAGTCAGTTTAAAATTTTTGTTAAGTTAAGCATGTACCTAGTTTATAATCCAACAATTACACTTCTAGGAATTTATCCAAGAAAAAATTAGAATATACTTATACAAAAGTGGAACAATTGCATTCATAACAGCTTTATTCATACAGGTAATAACTGAGAACAACACAACTGCTCTTCTACACTAAAGTGAGTAAAATGTAATTACTCTGTGAGACTATTTGTAGCAATAAAAAGAATAAACTACTGACACACCCATCATAAATGAATCTCAAAAACATGATACTAACTTGGAGAAGCCTGCTATAAAATAGAATGTATATTTCAGTTTGCATAATGTTTCTAAGAAAAGCGGAACTATGAAAGGTAAATGAAACCAGGAAACAGGGAGTATATCTTGACTGGGAAGGGACCTAAGGGCTACTGTTAAGAACACTGCTCTGAATATACAAAAGCTTAGATCCCATCAGTAAATGCAACTGCAAGCATCCATGGAATTTGTACTTAAAATATCTGCCTTTTGCTCCATGTAAATGATTCACCTCATTAAAACATACTTTCCCCTGGATGTTACTTGATAGACTAGTTGAGTTCAATAAAAGTATAAATTTCTAGAATATGAAATTAGATTGGTACATAATAGTAATAATATAGAAAAATAGTAAATAGTAATAGTAATAGTAAATTATTCCTCCACCAGGAAGCATGATTAAAAATGAACTGGTTTTTTTTTGTTTGTTTGTTCTAACTAGTTACATGACAGTAAAATGCATTTTAACAAATCATACATAAATGGAGTATTACCTCTCATTCTTCTGGTTGTATATGATGTAGAATCACACAGTCATGTAATAATATATGCACATAGGGTAATAATGTCTGATTTATTCTACTATTTTTCATACCTCCCTATCCCCTTTCCTCCCATCCCTCCCCTCTGTCTGGTCCAAAGTACCTATATTCTTTTCTTTCACCCACTATTGTGAATTACAGCAGAGAAAACATTCAGCCTTTAGTTCTTTGGGGTTAGCTCATTTTACTTAGCATGATATTCTCAGCTTCGTCCATTTACCTGAAAATGCCATAATTTCATTCTTTTTTAAGGCTGAATAATATTCCATTGTGTATATACACCATATATACCACATTTTCTTTATTTATTCATCTGTTGAAGGGCATCTAGCTTGGTTTTATAGTTTAGCTATTGTGAATTGAGCTAAACATTGATGTGGCTATGCCATTGTAGTATGCTGATTTTAAGTCCTTTGAGTATAGGTTGAGGAGTGAGATAACTGGGTCAAATGGTGGTTCCATTCCAAGTTCTCTGAGGATTCTCCATATCGCTTTCTAGAGTGGTTACACCAATTTGCAGTCCTACCTGCAATGTATGAGTATACTTTTTTCCCCACATCCTCACCAACATTTATTGTTACTCATTTTCTTTGTAATGGCCATTCTGATTGGGAGTGAGATGAAATCTCAGTATAATTTTGATTTGCATCTCATTAATTGCTAGAGATGTTGAATATTTTTTGACCAATTGTATTTCTTCTTCTTGAAGTGTCTGTTCATTTCCTTTGTCCATTTATTGATTGGGTTATTTGAAACTACCTTTAAAACAATGAGTCTTTAAAAATAAATACAGTATGACTATAACAGCAAAACTTAATAAGATTGAAATTTTTTCATTGTGTAAGTACAAATCAGAAATCAGCTTGCCAAAATGTAAACTTTCGTAAACTTTCATATATATTTCTCAGTATTCCTGGAGGGTTTCCTTCACTCTAAATATCAAAGTGAGATAATAAGAAAAACATTTTATAAAATGTAACTTTATGTTAATTACATGTTCCTATTAGCATTACGTTTTTAAGATGCACTCATGTTGTTTGTATTACTGGTTTATTCATTTTTATTGCTGAGAAGAATTCATTGACTATTTTGCTTTTTACCCATTTTAATGCAGTTGAAAATTTGTATTAATTTTAGTTTTTAGCTGTATGAATGCAAGTGTTATGATCATTCTCATTCAAGTTTTTTAAACTAGATCTCCAATAAAGTCAATAAACACTCTCAGACTGGTTCATGATTTTCCATTGATAGTTTGTTTTTTTCACAATGTACACCCACCCTCATCATTTGAAACTAATTTAAGCAGGCAAAGTGAGCATAGGAAAACTGTCTGCTTTTATTGAAATCTTGAGAAACTCCAACAATCTTTTGATCTCTTTAATATGTGCTCATTTTTAGTAAATTCATCTCTTACTAAACCTAAAAATTTTAGGTTTTTCAATTTCAACAAACTTTTTCTCATTAATTCTGTCTTCAGAACTGTGTCCACATTCTCCTTATTTATATGGTACTTGGGGAAACAAAGAAGAAAATTTTTCATTGCAAAGGAAGGCTGTTTTGAAAGTATCCACATAAGTGGAAGCTGGAAAATACTGATGAATCTAATTCATGTTAAAATACAAACAGAATAAAGACCAGAGGATTAAAAAAAAAAAAAAAAACATTTCCATCATTTATCTTATCTGTCAGTGCTGACTACTAATGATTCCATTTTTTAACTGGCATATGACAGACACTTTAAATACACGGGGGACTAACAACACATTTAACAAGAATATAGAGATAATCCATGATCCATAAGAAAACAGACCTTGCATAGTCTATATCAAAGTTAATGAATTTTCATTATAATATCACTACTAAGTGATGAAAAAATTACACTTTGTATACCAAAAGATTCTAGATAAAAATCTGGACAATTTCTTTTAAGAGTAATAGAGAAAACCCAATCTCATTATTTCATGCTCAATAATTTTGTTTTAGATACAGTTGTTACATCAACTTGGTAATATACAATAAGATATATAATTTAATAACCAGAAAAGATAAAAGTTTAATCAGAGTATGGAGTATTCTCTTTATGTCCACACAAAGTTCTGAGGAGGGTAAATCCTGCATGACTATATAATTAAAATTGGATATTTGATTCAGAAATTTAGCCTTTGGAGTATTCTGCATATAGAAGCAGAAATTTGAAGTTTTTATCTTTAGCAAATAATTAAATGGAAAAAGAGTCACATGAATATAATTTCTGATGTAAATAGATCATTAGATAGAAAACATATAAAGCTTTAGTAAACATATAAAGCTTTCATAAAGTATTCTATATGTATTATGATTCAATAAATGCTAGCTTGCTTACCATGGTTTATAAACTGATGACTTGCACATCAACTACTCAACATTAATTTGATCAAATGACTGTAATGAAGAATTAAGAGAAAAAAAATAGCATTAATGGTAGCCATAAAAATGACTGGTTTCCAATCCTCTGGAATTTATGGGTATACTGTCTTTATAATGAGAAAGAGAGGGCATGAACTCTGCCAGAATACATAACTATATTAGGATACAGGAATACAGCCAAATGTATACAATCTTCCAAGAAGATGCCATTTGTTTGTCCATTCATAGAGAAAGCCTCTCTTGAGCCAACTACAACTTTGTAAGAGCAGTAGGCAATGAAGTTGACTAAAAATCACATTGTCATTTAATTAAATAAATAAAAAGATTTAATTCAAGATGAAATAGGCAACATTCTGAAGTGATATAAAAATAGAGCAATTAAATAAATCTTAAAAGAATTTTAAAAGCTTCATAGGGATGTTAGTGATATCTACCTTGCTATATTTTTCTTAATCTAGAATACATAAATAAGAGTACTATTTGTTATATTTTTAAATTTTAATTAGTTTGTCAATTCCTAACCTGAGTAGCTATACAAACATATACCGTCATTCAGATAAGTGTGCAGAGTGACATTATAATATAAATGTAGCCTTATTCCAAAAGCATAAGAAAATAGAACTAAAACAATTATTTGAAATATATTTTAATAGTAATACATAGAAAACCACTTGAAGCCTCATTTCTTTTCTTCTACTAACAATGTGGCAGAACAAAAATGCCAATTGCATTATTTTGAAAGTAAATTAAACTCAGTTTAAGCCTTTGTATCCATATCCCTATAGTGAATCATACAGGTAGTACATTTACACCTGGAAAGAAACCATGATCCATCAATAAGAATAAAAACAATTGAGAAGCCAATACCAGTTCATATGTAGCATGCAAAAGTAGTTTTAACCAAATGTTAACAATTTATGATTTATTGAAATAACCTATACTAAAGATACATGGCTAAGAAAATAACCAGTTAGTATAATTGTTGAGCAATTTTGTAGAAATGCAAATGAAATCATGTTTTTTAGCAATGAACAGGAGTAATGGAAAGCTATCTGTGTTACAGAAAAAAATCCAAATATGTTGATAGAAATATAACAAGTCAGAAAATGAAAGAAACAAAATGCTTTGTTGCTTAATTATGCAGATGTAGACAAGATGAAACTGGAAGTGTAGCTTGATGTTAGAGTGCTTACCTGGCGTGCACGAGGCCCTGTATTTGATCCCTATTATAACACAGACCAAAGCTGATGAAAATATATGGAAATTTAGCATTGAAAGGCACAGAAAGAAAATCTTTATTTAGAGCAATTAAAAATGTGATAAGCTTTTATGAAGCTTTCCCCCCAATTTTCTAGTCCAACATTTGGAAAATTATTTACAGTTACAACAAATTTGTTACAATATTTAACTGTTAGCTAACCAAACAAAATTAGTAGGAAAACAAGCCATTTTTAATGTTTTGATATAATTAAGTTTTGACCAATCTTCTATTAATACATAATAAAATGATCACTAAGAAGATTGTAGAAATTTTTAAAGTTGCTGTGCAAAGTTCATGTTATTTTTAATTTTACTTACATTATCACAAACCTGTTATATTAAGTGTCTTACACTAAATATTTTTTTCAGATATCATAATCCTACAATATATTGTCTCCTCCTTCCTTCCAATTTCTGAATACTTGTGTCAATTAAATAATTTCTTTTAATTAAAAATATTATTTTCTTGGAACAAATATATATGAATAGATTTGGTTATGAAAAGAAGACCTCTAAGGAAAACCATGAAAGAACTAAGAATAGACAAATTGTTTTTTCATAATCTCTGATCAGGAATTTGAAGATAAAATGCAAATTGAGGAGAGGAATTCCAGCAATGTGGGTTAGACTGGAACCCAAATTCCCTCATGATCACCTGAGCAAGTGATAATCATTGAAGGGATATCTATGCTTTCTTTCCTATTGTTTAGATCCATGCTTGTTTTCTTTTGCTTCTTCAAGTACTTTAAATAATTTTAAAAACTGCCATAGTTGTAAGTACTTAACAAGAAAGGAGAAAGGGCAACTAAAGGAAGGAGACAATAATCATACTGAGAAATGTACATTCAGTTAAAAAGATATTAACGGAGCTAGAGATGATTTGGCCAAATGAAATCCCCAAGAGGAAGGATTGAATTTCCCTTCAAAAAATGAATTGAGTATCTCTTCTTCATGGCTGTGTAACAACTTGTAATTTCTATATAATAAGCTGACAACAAATTCACCATTACACAGGTGCATTATTTCAGTTTCTTTATGTCAACAACACAGTACAGCATGTTGGCTTTGCTAAGGTCTCAGGAGTCTGAGATGAAGTGATTAGCAGGGCTTCTGTCTCATCTGAGTCCTCAAAGCTGAATCCAAGTCATTGGCAGAATTCCTTTCTTGAGGTTATAGGACAGCTGTCATGTCAATGGATATTGACTGGATCTTATTTTTCAACCCTAATGTTTGTTCTTGTTGCTTTGAATCTTTGACTTCCTTTATTTCTGTCATCTAGACCCAGATATAAAAGGCTTGTGTGCTTCAATCAGGTGATACACAGAATATTCCTTCCCTAAAGTCACTAGAGTAAAATCACATTCACTGGTTTTTACACATGAAAGAATACAGAATTATAAAGGGCATGCATAAAAGAAAAGGGGGATATTGAGGACATCTTAGAACTTCCCTAAGACAGATGTTAAACCTAATTTTTGTCTTAATTCTATGTCTAGATGTATGTCTAGATGGCCCCCAGAAAATCTTCCTAATACTTGGGATTATCCGTGGAAGCATGTCTCTTAATTGAGGCATTGAAGTAGTAGAGGAGAGTGGAGGTCAGTACATAGGAATAAATAGGACAACCAATTATGACTTTCTGAGAAAATTTCTATTCTGAGTAGGACACACAGACTCTCTTTTGATTCTAAATCAAACAATCCAGATATGGTGGCATATACCTGTCATCCCAGGTAGAAGCAGAAGGACCACAAGTTGAAGCCAGCCTGAAAAATTTCATGAGATCCTATTAAAAAAAAAAAAGGGCTGGGGATGTGGTTCAGAGTGTTTTGTTTTTGTTTTTTGTGGGATTTTTTTTTTGTAACTCCCATTACCAAAAAAAAAAAAAAACAAATTGAAACAAAACAAAACAAACAAAAAATAAAAAAGAAAGAAAGAAAGAAAACAAAACAAAACCTACCTTTAGTAATTGTCCCATAAAATAGCTTACATTTTATAGATGTGGACTTATAAAAATGAAATAAAAGATCAGATTAGAAATCAAGGCAATACAGATTCTATGTCTCTGTATTTCCAGAAAAGTAATCCTGACATAGATGTCTTAGGTGAAGTAATTGCTAGTCATCAGGAAGCATTTTGACCAAATTGACTATCAAGTTCCTAATCTTCTCTACAAATGAGAGTAAAATTTAGGGATAATGTTCTTACTTTCTGTTCAATACAAAGTAATGATACAATCGTATAGCAAGAGATAACTGCTGTGAGACAAGTGTTCCTATGTGCTAGAAATATTTAATAATTTTTAATATTTAATGATTCCATAAACTCTTTCCTGGCGAGTCCCCTTAATCAAGTGCTGGCAGTGGTGTTTCTTTCCTTCTAATTGAAAAAGTCATGACATTTGAAATGTTGGCTGTGGTGATGACTTCATAAAACTTAATAATTTCAATTTTTCACAAAATTCTTGAAAACTTAAAATAACTTATGATTAAAATTATGTGATAAAATTTTATGGAAAATCCCTACTTATATTTAAAGAGAATAAGTGACACTTTAAAATTATGGTATTTGTAAAGGATGTCTACATTTGCTAGATGCCTACAAGGCAAAAATAAATGTGCAAATGAACTCATATGTATCTAGTAAAAGTGTTCAAAAAACATTCCATGTACATTGTACTTATTATAACACGATTTCTTTTTTGGTATGGCTGTAAAATACAGTGTATCATTAACCCATAGGTTTTTTTATAGCAGTATTCCATATTTATATGAATGGCTTACTTGTTTATTCCCTCACTTCTAATGGGAGATTAAATTGTATGACTTTATCATTTTATTTATTTTACTGTAACAACTTGCTAAGATTTTTAATTATTCATATTTACAACATTATCTGGTATCCTAAATAGCTCATTTTTTTTCTTTTAGGATAATAATGCACACACAACAATATGAGTGCCAAATCCAGCTATGCTTTGTTTTTGTTGTTGTTTGTTTGTTTTTCAAAGTTAGGTCTCTTTAACACTTTAGTTTCTAGGTGTATTTGGAATAACACTTTTATTTTATTTATTTATTTATTAATATTTATTTATTTATTAATATGTGGTGCTGAGGATTGAACCCAGAGCCTCACACATGCCAGGAGAAAACTGTACTGCTGAGCCACAATCCCAGCCCCTGTGCTTTGTTTCTATAAATAAAGTTCATACCCATTCTGTTACCATTGTCTATGGATGCTTTCCTCTTATTACACAGAGATGGACAGTTATTAGACAGACTACATGGCCCCCAAAGGCCTTAAAAATATACTACTTGGTCATTTACAGGAAATAATTGCTGACTATTTCAAATAGTGAAAGGAATTTCTAAACCATCATGCCTGGGAGTTAACATATTGATAATTGGAAAACACAGAGAAAATAAAACATTTAAATAAAACTTTGTTTTATCATGTGGTACTCAAAGATTGCCTAATCAAAGAGAACATTTTGCCGCCCCTTCATAATATTAACAAACTGCTGTCTTAGGTATAATAAGCAGCTGATTTATTGAAAGTTACTTGTGCAGTCAATATCTGAAATGAAACAGCTAGTTTTATCTTGTTCAATTTTTACATTACTCTTCATTTTCCCTGAGAACTACATTGCCGAAACACTTTTAGTAAAGCACTTCCTTGTAAAATTATCAGTTGTATCTGTCACTAGGAAGAAATGCAATTTCCTGCTTTATTACAGCCATCTGCATCTTTCATTTTCTTTTAATTCAGTCACTGGAGCCCTAATGATCGCAGCCATTTCAGGAGATGCCATCAATTAAATCAAGAAGCTCATTCAGAAGTGAAAGATGAGTTCCATTCTCTCTTACTTAGAGGTCAGTTTTCATTCTCCAACCTCTTCCCTGTTAACAAATAGTTCAGTAACTTTCAAAGGCTCCTTTCATTTTTCTCAAGTCAGCTTCTTTATGACTTTTTGTAGAACTTGGTTATAATAACTTCATAAGTTCAATGCTGGCAGCCCTGGAATAAGCCTGAACCAAACATTTTCTTTGTGTCCAACATATTAAAATCAAACATATACAAGCCTGACTTTAATGGAGACATTTTTGAAAATATACGTATTGTTAAGACAGTATTTTTAAAAACATAGTACAATTTATATTCAAATAATTCTGTAGTAAATTACTTTCCCTCCACACATTTTATATAATTTTTATAAAAATAATCATTTTGAAAGATTCAATATAGATTATACATTTGTGTTAAAAATAGCACAATATTCAAAATACTACATTTGTATACCTTCTTCAGAGCACCTATAATGATTAGGAATGAAATTCAATTTTCACTATTCTGTTTGGAAGTAGGTTTGGTGTGACTAATACATGGGCATAAATGCCTGCAGAGAAAATATATACCAGCTTTAAAAATAATCACCAAAAATATGAAGCAACCAAGGTGTTTTAAAATGGCCAAATGAATAAACTGATAACAAATATAATGGAAAATAGTATTCAGCAACTTTTAAAAAATTAGCTATTCAGTCATTAAAAAGACACAAAGAAATGTCGTATACATATTATTATGTAAATAATTTAAAAAAAATTAAGAAGATGGGGAAAATTTCAGTCTTCACCAAAGCATCAAGGGGAGGAATAAGTGGTGAAGCAGAAGGAATATTTAGAGTGTCAAAATTAGTGTGTATTATGTTTTTCTGGTGAATATCTGACTTTTCATTGAAAGACCCATAGAACTTCACAGCACAAAGATTTAACCTTAATGCATGCAAATTGGGAAAAAACTAATTTAAGAAGTTGAGATAACCCAAGATGAATGGAAAAATAATAAATAATACATACATTGTAAATGCACAAAGTAACCTTGCTGAAGGGGGTGAGCACAAATAGTACTGACCTACCTAGTTTTGGAAATGAGTAGAGTCTTAAATAAAAAAGTATGAGAAATGCTACATAAGCACTGTGATACAGGTGACAAAGTTGTCTCCCTCTGGGGCATGTGACAATGATTCTTATATTTCTATATGAGTATAATGCACATGAACAATTAAGCAAATGAATGATGGACAGTGAGGATTGCCTTCTGGCTTTTGGAATACAAGTTCACACAAAAACCAAGGGATATAGCTAGGATGAGATTCTGGGTTAGAAATGAAGACATCATGTAAAATTAAATAGTTGGCTACATAAAGAAATCTTAATAAATTTGAATAAAATATATGCATTAATACATATATATTGTTGAGGGCCACAACCAAGTTAAGATGGCACCTGGCAGTATGCCAGGAGGAGTGGTTTGTGAGCCAATGCCAGCGAGCCATTAAGATGATGAGGATTCATTAATGACTGATTGCTTTGTCTAGATTATGTAAATTAAGTTAAACTGTGTGTAATTCGTTAGGTATATGTACCTCTGCGGTCCGGCAGAGAAGCAGTTCCTACTACCTTGGGTGCCCTCTACTCTGAGTTCTCAGTTCCTACTGAGTTCACTCGAAATAAATCTTCAAGTTGCTTGTCACCTCTCAGTTATTTTGCCCAGCCAGACTTAGGCAGCCCAGCTGGACTATGGCAATATATAAATATAAATACATAAATAAAAATATAAAAATTCTCTCAGCTGAAAGGATCTTGGAGCAATGACATCTCGAAAAGTTAAAGTGACTGGAGAATGGGGAGCAAAGAAACAAAATGGAGAGTAAAGTATTTCAACTCAGAGGTAAGAATTCTTTTAGTAGTTATTAAGAAATGGGACAAATGAAGGGGATATTAATAGAGCTGATGCTTCAAATATTTTATTTCACTCTTCTTTATTCCATATTTCTGAGGTGAAATTCAAAGCAACTTATCATTAATTCTGTATGAATAAAGTTTTTCTTGCCTCTGATATATCATAATTTTCTCTTAATCCTTTATTTTTTATAGTATAGTATTTTGTCATTTATCCTGCTCAATGTTTTATGAGCTTGCTGAATCTATGGTTTGTTTCCACTAATTTTGGAAATTCTAAACCATTATTGCTCCAATCATTGTATCTGTTTCTCTCTTCCTTCTCCTGATAGTCCTATATGTATATACTGTACCTTATGTAATTACTTTACAAGTATTGACTATTTTATCACAGTTTGAATATTGTTTATTCTTTCTGCATCTTAGTTTTCAGAGTTTTCATTAAGGTATATTCAAGATGATTGCTGTTTCCTTGGCTATGTTCAGTCTATTGATGAATCCATTAAAATATTCATTTTTATTGTAATATTTCTTATTTCTAGCATTTTTCTTTGTTAGATAAGTTAGTTACTCATGAGCAGGTGTGTAGAAAAAGGACAATGAAGGGCAGTAACAACCTAAGGAAGACATCAGAAATATGCATTAAGATAAGTCCATCTATCACAAAATCAATACCACAGGAAGCCTCATGGGACAGGCAAACATTTGAAAAATGGGAAACCAAATGCCCAACCCTCCCCAATCCTTATATAACAGTGACCCCTTAAAGGGATTATTACTCGAGATTATGGGGAACTTTGTGAAGCTTCAGAAAAATGGAGCCTGATATGTCAGAACCTTTCCCAGCCATAGTTATTTACAATCTATTAAGGAAACTACTGGTTTCAGGCCATGTCACTGTCATCACTTATGACTAGGTCATTAGAACTCTTTCTAATCACAGGTACCATATCACAACCACCCTTGAGACTAGGTCATCATGACCCTCAAATAAGAAATTTTAAAGGGATAACTAATCAGTTAAGTGTACATGTGAGAATAGAACAAGGACAAAGAAACTCAAACCTCCTAAAAACCCATTATTCTGAAATGCCTATAAAATAGTTTTCTTTATTGAAATCCCTTGAACTTCCCCACTTTTTCCTCTTTTCCCTCCCCAATGCCCTTCTAGTACACTATTGATATTTTATTCACATATGTATTGTAATTGGTACACTCTAGAAGTACACAAAATTGCAATTGGAATAAATTGTGATATATACATATATGCATATGGCATAATATTTTCAACTTTTCCCTTCAGATCTTCATCTTCTCTTTTTTCCTTCATCTCCCTACATTTTTTGTTTGTTTTAAATAAAAATAAACAAAAGATACTTCAGCTCAGGGAAGGAACAAGGAGGTGAGACACAACTTTTCATCACAGCTGTTCTTGAAAATAACTATAGACTTTAGTGGTCCTGTTGCTCCTCAGACATCTTCTGACTTTGAAGATGTTTGTACTGTGTCTTGACTTTTTGTAGATAGGTCTGTCTTGCCTAGAGAATAATTAAAATTAAGATCTGTCCCAGCCTGAGGGAAGAGGAAGAAATTCTGTAGGGTTCAATGGTAGATGCTATTCCCTTCAGAGAGAGTACAGAAAGTGAGAATAAGAGAGATACACATGCAGTATGTGCACTGCATGTGTATCCCTCTTATTCTTACTTTCCCAAGTGAACTCCTGCCTGCTAATATACAAAACTAGCCTGGAATCTTTGGGAGACCGAGATCACAAGAACTAGTGGCTTGTGATTCCTCTTCATCCCTGTATATAGGTTTCCACTGTAACACTTCTGAATTTTTTAGTTTCCACATGCTACTTTTTTATATTTTTTTTATTATATTCATTTTTTAGAAGCTTATTTTTTAGTGTAATAGTATTGAGAGGTGAAGCCTCAATGAAGGATGATTGGGTCCCAAAGGCAAAACCCTCATGAACCTATCAATGCAGTTATTGTGTCAGTGAGTTAGGTATGGTAAGAGTGGTTTATCATAATTAAATCTACCCCTCATGCTTTTTTTGCATATATTTATTTGTCCTTTCTTTCACTTTCTCCCATATCATCATGCAACATAAAGGCCCTCACCATTCATCAGAGCTATTCACTTCTACTTTCCAGCTTCTAGAAATGTGAATTATAGAAAGTTCTTGTCTTTATAAATTACCCAGTCATTATGGTTTAGATATGAGGTACTCCTCAAAAGCTCACGTGTGAGACAATGCAAGAAGTTTCAGAGGAGAAATGACTGGTTTGTGAAAGTCTCAACCAAATCAGTGAATTAATCCCTGATAGAATTGAGTGCTAACTAGAGGCAGGTGGGGTGTGGCTGGAGGAAGTGAATAACTGGGGGCGTGGTTATGGGGTATATATTTTGTATCTGGAGCTGGAGTCTATCTACTTCTTGATCACCATTATGTGAGCTGCTTTCCTCTGTCACCCTCTCCTGCCTTGATGTTCAGTCTCAATTTGAGCCCCAAGGAATGGAGCAGCTTACTCTGGACTAAGACATCTGAAACCCTGAGCCCTCAAATAAATGTGTCCTCTCCTACAGTGTGCTGGTAAAATCCTTTAGTTACAGGGAAAAAAAAAACTGACTAAAACACCAAACTTTTGCATTCAATTGTAACAACAGAAAATGGGTTAAAACAGCCTTCTCTTGCTTATACAACCTGTCTGTTACTATGCATTTTTTTCTTTCTTTATTATAGCCTGTAGCAGAAAAGTCATAATTGCACTAAATTTCCAGTATTACATGTCGCCCACATTTTTGAACCAGGTTCTTATGTTCTCTCTGTTTCAAACTGTGTTTCTTTTGTTTCTTTTAGAAAGTGTTGGAATTTTGTTGGTTGTTGTTGAAATAGGACCTATTGTACATGGAAAATGGAACTGAGATAGACTGCTCTTAATGAGGTGCTTTATGATTTTCTGGTAGAAGTTAGTGTGTATTTAGTATCTGCTTCCGGTAAAGGTGTCAAAGAAAAAAATTTCTACTACTGCCACCGTTACTGTCTTGCTTTTATCTTTGCAATCCTACAGAAACTTCTTATTAAATGACTTCCAAGACTTGTAGTTTTTTTCAACTCTAAACTCCTATTATTATAAAAAAGACATATAGATATTGTTGCAAGAGTTGGGGTAAAGTGAATCATCCTTTATGCCTATCAGTACTTCGGGATGATTGGGTCCTAAAGGCAGAACCCTCATACATGATTCTCAGTTTTTTACATTTTGTATATATTTTTTTTTGTATTTGTAGGCAATCCTCAAAATTACTTGGAACAAGAAAGTTACAATGGACAAAATTGAGCTTATTCCTTTCCCACATGGATGTATAGAGTGGATAGGGTTTATGTATTTTCCTGATCCCACTCACGTAGTATCTGCTAAAATCATTTTTCTTAAATACAGATATTGGTAAGGAAAACAAAAGCTCTGAGTTCATTTCAAAATGTCCATTTTTCTATTTCCTCCTCCTGAAATATTCGCAGCCACATCAATTGTGGATAGCAGCACATTTCACAATAGCTAAACTGTGGAACCAACCCAGATGCTTTTCAATAGATGACTGAATAAAGAAACTGTGTTATATATACACAATGGAATAGTACTCAGCATTAATAGAAAATAAAATCATGGCATTTGCAGGTCAATGGATGGAGTTGAAGAATATAATGCTAAATGAAGTAAGCCAATCACCAAAAACAAAGGTCTATTTTTTTTTTTCTGATAATTGGATGCTGATCCATAATGGGGGTGGCGGAGGCATGAGAAAAATGGAGAAACATTGATTAGGCAAAGGAGAGGGAGAGAAAAGGAGTGGGGGAATGGGGAAGGAAAGAAGGTATAATGAGATGGACATCATTACCCTAGGTGCATGTATGACAACACATAGGGTGTGATGCTATGGTACAACTAGAGAAATGAAAACTTGTTTGCAGTTGTGTACAATGAATCAAAGTGTATTCTGTGTTATGTAGACCTAATAGGAAAAAGTAAGTAAGTAAGTAAATAAATAAATAAATAAATAAATAAATTTTTTAGATGTTCATTTTCCTCCTGCCCCTACCAGCAACATGGTAAATATTTTTTTTTTTTATCTTTGTTGTAAGAACCTGACAGAGCACTTGAAGGCAAAATACACAAAGATATGGACCTTTTTAAATATGATGCTTTCCTACAGTTTTTTTTTCTTTTCTTTATCTATACTGAGGCTCCAATAGTAATTATCTTTTTCATACCCTGGTTTTACTCTAGCTGTGATTTCTCTTCCTGGACCTCTCTTCTGATAAAATGTGCAATGATTATTTTTCTTTGGGGTTGGGGGATATCAAAGATTAAACTCAGGGGCACTCAACAACTGAACCACATCCCCAGCCCTATTTTGTATTTTATTTAGAGACAGGGTCTCACTGAGTTGCTTAGTGTCTTGCCCTTGCTGAGGCTGGCTTTAAACTAGCTATTTTCCTGTCTCAGCCTCCTAAGCTGCTGGGCATGTGCCACCATGCCCAATTGTGCAATGATTCTTCATACCTGCCTCTCCATGTCAGTGAGCACTGCAATTTGCTCTGTGAACTCAATTCTTTGACAATTTAAGTATGTTAATTTTTAATTTGTTCTATTTTTTTCTGTGATGACTACATAAGCGATGACTTTCAAGATATGTATATCAGTATATATGTTTCTATTTTTAGTTCACATATAATATATTTTTACTCAATATATCATTAGGAAATAATTGAATAAATACCGACAACTATAGGCGAACCTTGTTACTAACAGTATCAAACTTCTCAAAACAAAAATGATAAAGTCTTTAAGATAATAATGCATAGCCAAATGTAAAGGAGGAAGAATAGGTAGATAGAGTGAAAATTGAGATTAGAGAAGTATGCAGTATCATTTTTCTAAATGTCTTTGAAAAATTAACAGAAATTATTAACAAAATTTTAACAGAAATCATCCCAGGAAAAAATGAATTATTTTTAATTAAGTCTCTTAATTTTCTTATTTTTATAATAAATATAGATTGTTTGAATAAAAAAGTGTTCAAATTTATTGTAATAAAATATTTATTTAGGAAGAATTTTACATATTTGAATTAATTTACTGACTGCTTTCCATGTGTGAGAACTTGAGCTAGTCAGTACTGAGAGGACTCAAATAATTCTGTTCATGTCCTAAAGAATAAAAGGAGCTGCTTATCTTTCAAAAATCAGGGCACACTGAAAATTAATAAAAACAGAAGGTAAAGCTTCCTCTTTCATGCATATATGAGAAACAGCAAGTTTACCAAGGCATTTTTACCTGTTTTAGAAATTTAACACCCAGAATCAATGTAGTATAATAGTTTTGGTCATTTTTTTTTTCTTCTAAGTGTTTTAAATGTAGAGAAAAAAATGTATAATGCATATACATATAGTCATTTAGTTTGCTGTTCTGCTGTTATTTTTTTACTGTTTTTTTAATCATTGACTAAAAAATAAAGTCATCTGATCAATCATAGAATACTGTCTACATAATATTGTGTTGTTAAATTAGTTAAATTACTTGCTGAATAATAGAGACCCTAAAAAACTTAAAGAAGAAAAGAAGCTACAGCCTATTAAAGTATTTTCATTTTGACCTCATATATTTTGTAAATGAGAAAAATATTTTTATAAATTTATTTCTCCTGGTCTTGTTTTAACACATTTTCTGTCCATTTTTCTGCCTTCTCCAATGATTTTAAATTTTATGTGGGCCTTAAATAAATCACAACCTCTCTCTAAGTATACTACATTTTACATAAATTCATCAAAATTCTCAGTGTTAAATCAATTAAATCATTCTGTAAACATCATGTTCTAACAATAGAACAGTAGATATTTACTTTGATTAAACCTTTCAAAATTATAGAAAGTCTACTTAACCTAAAAAAATGAAGACCTCTAATCACAGTTTTAATATAATTAAATTACAAATGTCATTCTTTTTCAGCTTTAATAATAGCTATCATAAAAATAGTTTAGAAGAGAAAAAGACATAAACCCTTTGGCTATATCAATTTGTCCTCCATGAATTTTCTTCCAATACTTATTGCTGGTTAATTTTTCATACTTTTTTAGGTTAATAATTTATTATATATTATTAGTTAATGATTTATAGTAAAATTTTCTTTTTGCTGTAGAAATATGGAGAGATAATAAGAACTATGAATATTGTGTTTTAGGATTGTGTTTTTAAAAAAAAGCAACAAAGTTTATTTTTTGTTAAGACAATGAGTCCCCAGATATTCTGCTACTTCCAGAGTGATTACTGGTGAAAAAATAAATTGGGTTAGAATTCTAGCTGACTAAGTACTATATTCAGCATTTCCAGAGTACAGATGACATCCATAATAAATGACTTTAATTTAAATGTGATTTCTAACAAAAATAATTTTACCATTCTGACCTTACATGTAGTAGTTTCTTAGTATAACAATTATTTCAAATAATATAAAATTTGAAACTGCTGGCATGGATTTTATTTCCAGGACAACACAATATAAAATATTTAAATTGGGCAAAGTCAGAGGCACAGTCATGCCTGTTAGAATACCAAGTTAGATATTTTGGGACATAATTTAAATTCTCAATAACTATTTCAAAAATGCTGATTTCTAATAAAAAGCTGAAAAATGTAAAGGAACTAACTGATGCATCCTGCCTTCAGGGAGATTATGGTCCAAAAGGGGAGATGCTAATGCTGGTAAATAAGACTTTTGTAGAGTTATCCTTGCCCTCAAAAGAGTATGCATGTTCAAAAGGGGAGTTTCAGAGGAGCAAAAAAGTTTATCAAGCTAATGAGATTAGGAAAAACCATGTTGAGCATAGGATGCTTAAATAATTAGCTTTCTAAGGCAAGAATTTAAAATTTAAATAAAACACTAAAGAAAGTGTTTTTGACAATGATTTCAGTCTGAATAAGAAACCTAAGCTCATACGTAGAAAATAATGAATAGTTCAGCTTTACATATGAATGTATACACAGAATAATGAGTAAATAAAACTAAAAAAGTAGCTCATATTCTTATTTCCCTAAATACATTGCTATATCACCACAACAAAGTGAGTTTAGCAGAAAAATTCAAAAAGATGTTCTTAATACTTGTTGTTTGCATATTATCATTTCTTTGCCTTCTTGAATGATCCTATAAGCACTGCTCTTCCAATCTCTTGCAATCACAAGATTAAAACAAAGGCTAAATGATGCACCATTTTCTTAATAAGAAAAAAATAAGCAAAATAATGACAAATATACCTTTATATGATATTCCTTTATATTTTTCCTGTGTGTATATTTCAAAATTAAAAATCTAAAAGCATTCTCAGTAGATATCTACTTAAGGACAAAGTCTTCAACCTACATTTCTAAATACATAAAGTATAAGGTTCTTGCTTAGCATCTGAACGGCCATCTTAAGTGGCAACCGCCATTTTAAGAAAAGAGTTTCACTTTCCTGTTCAAAGGCATTTCTGAGAGAGGCTCACCACTCACTCATACCACCCAAACCCCTAACCCCCACCCCCACCCCCCAGCATTAGGAGTCCCAGCTCTGATTCCTGAGCCTGCCCTATAAAAGTTCCAGAACCTGTTGAGAGCCACAACAAAGTCAGGATGGTGCCTGACATTTTGCCAGAAGGAGTGGTTGAGAAGTAACACCAAGGAGCCATTAAGATGATGATAATTAAGTTAAGCTGTGTATAATTATTAAGATGATGACTGCTGTAATTGGATGATGCTAAATTGAAACATGCTGTTTATTCAGTTGTGTATATGGACCTCTGCTGTCCAGAAATAGGGCGGCTCCTGCTACCTCAGGTGCCCGCTACTTTTGAGTTCTCTCAGAGTTCCCGTTGAGTTCGCATGGGTTGGGGAATAAAGTAGCTTCTGTTTGAACCTACAAGTGGTTAGTGACCTCCTGGTTATTTGGTGCCCAGCCAGACTGCAGCAGTAACCCAAGCCTGTTTTGCCTCTCTCCACTATACAGACATGGCCTTTATTTGTTAACTCTGACAAAAAAAAAAAAAAAAAAAAAAAAAAAACTTTCATGTATGTCTTTGCCTGATCTCCTTCTTTCATTTCTCGAGTACCCATTTTTTATTTCTCGATTTCTGTTCATAAAATATAGAATCCAATGCCCTATTATTATTGAACTGGCTGTAAGCAGCATTATACCACATTTATACATTAGAAGTCTCCCTGATTTATCTCCTGGTCATAAAGTTTTCATGCATCGTTACTTTTATTCATTTGCTTATATGTAGGAAAACTTTGCAAGTTACAATTTGGATGAAAAAGTAGACCACATAACTTTTTCTGAGGGTATATATTCAAATTAACATCAAAATTTATGTGTATACTATGTTTACTTTGAGTAGCCTAGGTAACGAATGAACTTCAGTAGTGAATTAAAGCCTACTCAAATTACCCTCAGAGCCACCATTTTTCATTCATTCAATACATACAGTGAATCTGTGATTCAGGAACTGTGAGTACACTGAAATAAAATAAGAAATATAAAAGATGAGATCTATGTTTTCATAGATACATGGAATATTTGAGGGAAAGAGAAAATTCAATAAGAAATTGCACTTTTAATTGGAAATGATGTGATGAGACCAAAAATACAGTATTGGTATACAGGTACAGAAATATTTTATGAACCCTAGATCTTAGAGAATTGTATTTTACTGCATAACACTATCATTCTATTTCCAACCACATTGAAATTATGTATCCCTAGAGTTGGAAAGTTACTTGAGGACCAAAAGAATTACTGTTTAGTAGGGAGAGAGAATTTTATATTATCTTAACATTAAATAATAATCTGTAAGCTCTCAGCTGGAAATTATAGTTTCACAGTACATACCAGTAATTTACAATCACATCTGGATCCAAGAAACTACTTCTTTAATATCCTAACTATATAGTTAGGATATTAGGAATTAGGATATTAGGATATTAGGAAACTAAATAATTTGTTGAAGTTAGGGTCTATATAAGTAATGATGACAAAATCTATCAAATGTAAAATAAACCAATATAAGTGTTAAATAATTATATAAACATATCTGTATGTGAAGTAATGACATTATAAAGAAGATGCAGTCATGTGCACCTGTAGAAAGAGAGAGGAAGAAGAGAAAATAAAAAACATGTCCCTTTTAAAATAAACAACAAGCTATCTATATTCAAACAGGTAAAGTGAACCACTGTTAAACCAGGAATTTGAGTCCAACTAGGGTAACATAGCTAGAAACTGTCTCCAAAAAATATTTCTTAAAAAAGGCAATATATACCTTCATTTTTACAATGCAATATCATGTATGTAGTCTTTTCACACATATCTAATTTTCACAAAATTTATGACATAAATTTATGACTTAAAATATAGGAAAATGAAAATAAATAACTTATACATAGATTAAATGAATTTTAGTGAATAGGTATTATTTTTTCTCTCCCCCCAAAAAAAAATTTTTCAAGTTTCTTATAGCTCAATAGCTTTCATATAATATTCTTTAACATCATCGTCAGCATAGTGTACTCACTGACCTATATTGCTAACATTATTTATGATTATTTATTATTTATGGCTAAATCATCATGTTGAAGCTATGGACTTAATGCTAAGAGTGACATTGAATTTAAAAAAAAATTAATTGTAGTGAGTTGGATGCTATTTCACTTGATGTTTCAGAAGGACAATAGATTATACTGAATGTAGATGAAGTGTAGTCAGAACTGGGAGCAATGGCTCCATTTAAGTTCTTGTACTAAAACAAAGGAATACACCTGCTTTCAGATTTGAAGAGAAGAGAAAGGAATACTCACTGGAAAATGTAGCACCACTTACAGAGGCTAGAGTACCAAGGTTTCTAAGAAGCAGGAGGTGGGTGTTGAAATTCAAATTACATGCTAATTCTCATTGATCAGCCTATTTAAATGGTAATGAGGCATAGATTGTGCTTCTGGCCTGAGTGTTTGAAACTCTGTGCAGAGGGCGTCTGTCAGCAAGAAAAAATACTGATGCTTGCTTGAAAAGTTGTGGTTGCTTCTGGGGCATGTGATTGTAAAAGGGAATTAACTCTCAGCCCTCTGACCTGGGGGAAATGAGATCCTATCAAGAGTTTTTAGAACTACAGGTTACCTCTAACTGCTACCATCCTTCCATTGTCACCTTCAGCTTTTCAGGCTTGTATTCTCTGGTAACCCAGAAAGAACAGACACAGCTATAACTGCTACTTCTGAGAAGAATGACCAACACCACACAACATTTTTAGCAAACTATAGAGGCAGTCTGATGACTTTTTGTGTTCTGCAAAATCTTAATCATACCTCATGGATGTGGCATATTGATTCTGACAACAAAGCAAAATTAAAGTACACTTGTTGGGAGAATGAAATGCTCTCGTATAACAGAAGGCTCTGGTCCAAAAGGAAAAAAAAGATGTGAATACACTTAATAGATGATAGCATGTGATTCTTGCCTTAAGAGAGATATAAGAAAAGATGCCAGGAAACCTAGAAAAGAGAAATTGCCTAAGGCTAGAGGGTCAGAGAGCACTTAACAGAGACTCTGCTATGTGAAATAGGTGTTGAAAACCATAAAGAAATTGGGAATTGAGAAACAGTAAGCTAGAAGTGTGTGGGTAGAGGCATATAATACCTAACATGGTAGGATTCAGCTTAGAACAACTTCTTAGAAGATATTGTGGCAATAAATAAATACAGTCTGCTCTCTAGTGTACTCCTAAAATGCATTGAAGAGGAATTAATTGATTTACATTTCATCTTACAGTTGATCATTTAACTTTATTGCTACTGATGAAAAGATTGATTAAAAAACACATTTTGTTTGCATTTGTGTCTGAATGTTTATTACTGTTGCTTATATTTGGAGAATTTTGATCTTGTGAGTATTCACACATATTATGTTGGGGAAGATCTACATTTGGGCCATTTTGTTTATTTGTTTGCTTTTGAAATGTTGAGTGTCAGGCAGGCTATTAATCACTCTGTCTACATTTGACATGTATGAAGTTCAACAACTTATCACATGAAAAATGTATTTTCTCAAACCTGTAAACAAAACAATATTATGCTATCAATCATTTAAAAAAAAGTTTGCATGGATTTTCTAAAGATAATCAGGGGCCAACTTTATTGTTAGAAGTGATGAAAAGAATTTTTTCAGGTAATTAGAGAGGCACTATTATGTTTGTGCCCAGCCCCACAACATCAAGCCACTTATTTAAAGATGATGATGAGGGACAGAGAGATGTGAGTGGTGGGAACAAGAGGTTAAGGGGATAATTTTATATAATGGGCCCACTGTGCTGAACTGCACATACTTTCTTTTCCAAGAAGCAATTTACCTGTAGCCCTGCCTGGCTTAAGGGGATAGTATATGTCAAATTCCTTAGCAAACTACTTGATCTGCAGGAGAAATGCAGGCCCCCAATATTGTCAATAAGAGAAAATTACTCTGAAGGGGAAGACTTATATAACACTTTTCACAGAGCAAATTCCAGACTCAGGGAGATAAAAATAATTCTTCTTAACCATAAAATCTGTGAAAATTTGTGGTTTACAATCTAATTGCAACTAGTCAGCATGGGTCAAAGTGATCTAGAGTTATAATGGTAGTGAGGACTTGAAAGTCTGATGTCATTCTGCTGTCAGTCAAAAATCAAGAGGTATAAATAGATGAAACTCTCTGGAAACTTCTCTGGAATGCCTAATAAAACTGGACTACAGGAGAAGCATGCTGCCCCTATTCTCACTGAGAACACCCACTCTCTCATCCTTGAAGGTGTCCCCTTTTCTTTTTCCTGTTCCTTCAATAAAGCCTGAGTGATGTGTCTGAAATTTTTTTGATGTGTTAGCAAGAATAAGGGTTTGAAGTGGGGAGGGGATCTTTATACTGCCTCAGTTTCCTGCAAAGCCCTAGCCTTATAACAGTAAGCTCTTTTTTAACATTTCTTCTTAAATTTTAGGCGGAAACTATATTTTACATTTATGTGGTGCTGAGGATTGAACCCAGTGCCTCTTGCATGCTGGGTGAGCACTCTACCATTAAGCCACAGCCACAGCCCAACAGTAAGCTCTTTCAACAAGTCTACTAACTACTCTAATAATCTTTAGCAAATTCTTTCCTTTTCATTTCTCTATTAACAATATAAACTGGTAACTTTTTTCTTTTAAAATGTTTTATCAAATATAAATATTTGAAATTGCTTTCTTAGATGCATAAATTTCCTATGGTATACATAAAATAAAACTTTAGACATATGCTTCCAAATATTATGAGAATTTTCTTTAATATGTTCAAAGAAATCACAGAAAGTAAAAATCTTACATGTGATTTTTTTTTGGTTAGCTTTTTACAAAATTATAAAAAGCTATATTTTCATCAATTTTTTAACAATCTCTTGGATATTAATGTCAATGTTTTTATTTCCATCTTTTTATTAGTACTCCCAATTCACCTCAATAACTCTTATACAAAGTATATAGAATGCAGCTTATGAAGGTCTCCCCAACTGGCCTGTCAGCACTCTCTCAACCCCTCAACTCTTTGAAATGTGCACCAATTTATCCCCTTTTGCTTCTATTCAGACCCATCATAATACTGAAGAGCCCAGGGGCTGATTAACAAATAAAATATCTTTTTTTTTCTCTCTCTTTGTTGAATATTTCTTTGACAATTTTAGTTTTCTCTAGTTGTGTAGTTAGATTTTTGTTGTTGGTGGTGGCAGTGGTGGTTCTTCTTCTTTTTCTTTTTCTTTTTTTTGTAAGTTGCCAATGCAGACATAATTAAAGCATATTTTTTAAGATGGGAATATTGTTGCTCATAGGCAACAATATTTATTCAAACTCATTTTATTCAACTCATTAAATAATAATGGAACAAAAAAAGATATATTAAATTCATATGCACATACACAAACACTTGAGGAACTCAGTATTTATAGGCAATTTAATAAAGGAATGCTAACATAAAAATGTTGAATTAGATACAAAACTTCTTAATATTTGCCCTTGAGTTATCTTCTCCATCTAAAAGTGTTACTTCCCTCTCTTCTGAACAAAAATCTACAAGTTAAACTGTACTGTGGAAATCTGACAGAACCAAAATGAAAGAGCACTGAATAAAAGCTTCTGCCCTTTTTCCAAGTTTCAGAGAGTTTTTCTAATTTAATTTCTTCCCATTGGGACACTTCCTATGTTTTTATGGTTCTACTGGTTTAGATGTTTTTCCTCTTGCAATATGGTGGTTCTGGCAAGGTTAGCTTAGGTATTCTTATCAAAGTTTCTCCTATTTCTCATAGAAAACTAGAAATATGAAAATTATAAATTTGCAAGAATCACCAGTATCTCAATCTCCACTTTTTCCTGGGTCACTGCCCATTGGGATATGAAAACAAACAACAAAAAAAAAATTATTAGTGTTTTCTACACATTTCAAAAAAAATCTTAATATTTGGTTTACACAAATCCAGATTATCATAGGCTCAGTAATTTTGTCTTATACTATGTTACACAAATACTATGTGACTGATGGATAACAGAAGCCAAAATTGTAAGAAATATTACTTTATTAAAAGCAAAGTATGGATGAACTTCAACCTGAGAAATTATTTCTATGAAATTTACTGTACTGTGATAGAATAGGTGATGAACATAGCAAATCTATGACTAAAACCTGCTAACTCTTTTTCAATAAAACTTTTCTCCTTGGAATCTTGCCGACTCAATCTTTATAACAAAATATGGTTTGGTATCTCTGTCTGAGTTCAATTACATAGAGTCACTTCTGAAGAAGAGTGAAGTTTTGTTTTTCCTCAGATTCTGATTAGATACAGAAAATAATTAGAATTCAAGGATACTCACGGTACCAGATAGATTATAACAGTATTAAGTAAGTTCTTGTAGTAGATTCCTCTGGAGACAGTCCAGCATTTCTGAATCTCAAAGTTCAGTTATTTTGTCTCAGATAGCGTAAGTGCATTGTACATTAACAATTGTATGCACTTCATAAAACCTTAAAACAATATTTTCACATGTTTTATATTTATGATTTGCTTTGGAAAGTGGAGAATAAGAGTCATAAAAGCTAAATGGATTATTCAAAACCATTATCTGTAGGGGAAGATTCAGATTTGGGTTTGTCTGCAGAGGATAGATAGAAAAGAGTTTGAGTTAATTAATATCACATTTCCTTACATCATAGAAAACACTAATTTGTATTCTAAGATATGACATAAAATTGATCATAAGCAAGGTATAATCTTGCTTAATGTAGATAAGAATTTATAAAAAGAATGAATCAAAATTATAAATTTCATTTTCTAAACTACTAAATAGGATAATAATATATCATCAATGTTTCAATTTTGAAACTAAAGAACAAAATGTATACAACTAATGTACAACTACTTGAGATGACCAGGTTTCAACATTTTATCTGAAAAGAAGCTTCAAATTTTGATTTTTTTCTTTTGTGTTAGTTATTTGACAATATTTCATTCCAATCTGTATGCCTTTTTTGTTTGTTTTTTAAAAAGTTCACTAGATTATTTATAAGAAAAATAAAACCAGCTTCATGAAGTGTAATGTCTTCTATTTTTTAAGAAGAAAATGTTTGAGTATTCATTTAATTTATTATTAATTATATATTAATTATACTTATGTCATGTTTCTTATTGGTTTGATTTATTTGGATTTTATGTACCTTTTCCAATTTTTAGGGTATGTTTTCAAATTTATAATAAATTAACTAAATTGTATTCATACACACACGTTTTACATTCTTGAAAGAATACAAGATTGTAGGGTGCAGGTGCTTCATAGCTGTGAAAGTTTTGTTATGAGGATCCACTTCAGAAAACACTTTAAGTCTGAATTAAAATCAAAGAGAGCTTTATTAACCTGGCCAGGGACCGTTGTCCACCCATAGACACTGAAGCTCTGTGGGAGAACAGCAATTTCCCAGTCTGTATCTTGGGAACTTAAGGATGAAAACCACAACTCAGGAGCTTTCCTCAACTTCATGCAAGCAAGCAAGTTAGAGAAGCTAAAAAAAGCTGTTAGTTTAGCTAAAAAAAAGTTGTCTAACACTTGTTTGGACCCCTCCTTGGTCCAAACAAGTGTTAGACAACTGTATCCTGAGTTTCAGCTGAGCAGGGGCAAAAATCTCTTTTAAAGTCATGTAGACCATAAATGAACTCAAGCCCAGGATGTAGCTCACCATGACCACAAACATATCCTGAGCTGGGTACATTCTGTTGGGTACATTCTGTACATTACAAAGTACAGGACAAAAATTTTTTAAAAGACGGTCTTCAGGGACTGGGGTTGTGGCTCAAGAGGTAGAACACTCATCTAGCATGCATTAGGCACTGGGCTCGATCCTCAGGACCACATAAATGTAAAATAGAGATATTGTGTCCACCTAAAAAAACTAAGAAATAAATATTTTCTAAAAAAGTCAGCCTTCATTTCTGTTTCTCAAAAATGGGTCATGCAGTTCCCTCTTTCACAGGAGCAGTAACAGAAAACTAATGTGGAGTCTAGAAGAGCTAAGATGGAGTTCCTATGGCCACACTTTTTGTTCATATAGCCACAGTGACTCCATTTGTGCTATTCCAATACTAGTGATTTATTTTGTGCTTACAGTTATCTCATTTACTCATCATTTTACTGCTGATATCTATAAGCCTTATGTTTATATGATCAAGCTAATACAATTGTTCAAAACTATAGTGATTCAATCTTGTTTATATCTGTATTAGCCTTTCAGCCTATATTTATCTATAACTATAGTGGCATACTGACTTATCACCTTTCACTGTTCCATATCTTTTTCTTGTGGCTTAAATCCTATGTCTTATGGCTAAATGATTTTATTGCTATTACTTAGGCTTACTCCTCATAAACTTATCTATGAACTTCTATGTTACTATTGCTTATCTATGCTATCTTACCTTATTCCTATAATCTATAACCTATAACCTATGTCTATGACTTATTGATTATATTGATTAGTTCACAGCACAGCAGTTTAAATGATTATCTCTACTTTGGAGAAATGTTAGTGGAGAGAAATATATATAGAGAGAGTCATCTATTGCTCAAGAGGATTTTTTTCAGAGAAATGTCTCCAGACAAAATTTCATCATTGTGTGAACATCATACATTTACTCAAACTAGGATGTCTATAACATCACTAAGCAATATATTCTTCTGGGACCATCTTTATATATGTGGTTTGTCATTGAACAATAGGTCATTATGGACATTTCACTATACACAGTTAGCCCTCCATATCTACAGCTTCTGTATCCATGGATTTAACATTGCTTGAAAATACATAATGTCAAATCTAACTCAAAACTTTGTTTTATACTATTTACAAAACAATAATTTTGGGAAACATTGGTGCCATTCACTCTACCTTTTAAAATTTATATGAAAAAGTATTTTCAATACTTTTTTTCTCAGGAAAAAAAAAACTAGAGCCTGACTTTTGTGGTATACAATTGTTTATCATGTGTACTTATTGCTACTCTTCCCATTAAGATGAAAAGTAAGTAAACTTATATTATAGAAATATTGATTGTCATGTATAATATCAATTTTTTAAAATTCATGTATATATAAAAATTAATCTTAACTCAGATGGGAGAAAACCATTATTTAAAATGATAGAATTATACTGTGTATTTTAATAGCATATTTTGAAAGAAATTAGAAATATAAAATGCCATAAAATGACATGTGAATACATGAAGTGTTTCAATTATAATTTAGAATTACAAATAAAATACTTCAAATGATAAAAAGAAGTTTCACTTTTTATTTTTCACTATAGACACTGCACAGTTCCTGGTTTAATTTTAGCAATAGATAGTTCACCAGGTATAGCAGTGATCCCCTCCCCACCCCAGTACATAACCATGTAAGTCTTAAGTAGTGGTGCTTAATTCTTTGATACTCCTCCTATTCAATACCCCCTTCTCTTTAATCTGGTGAGCCTGTGACTATTTCAACCACTCAAGTACAATAGATGTATGCCATAAGAATTCCAAGTTTTTATTTCAAAAAGCCATGCAATTTCTGCCTTGTTTACTAGAATTCTTGGTACTAGAGTTGTGAGCTAAATCCTAAAAAAGCTGACTTCTTCTACAGCCATATTGAAGAAGTATTCTATTGGTATTCAAGAAAACACATCAGCAAAGAAAAACTTCCAGCTGTTCTGCCAAAGCACCAGATATGTAAGTGAGGCCATCTTAAATGTTGCAGAGTAGCTTCTGCCAGCTGACTACCACAAAGTGATTTCACATAAAACCACATGGAACAAGAGAGTATTCCACCCAACTACTGCCAGAACTCTGTCCCACAAGTAAGTGACTATATTAAGCATATTGTACCTTTGAGTCATTATCCTTTGAAAGAGTTTTTTTACAGTAATAAATACATAAAAACATATATCAAAATGATTTCAGGTGTTTCACTCCTCAGTCAAATATCCAGAGAAAACACTGCCTATAAAGGTGTCACATAAAATTCCCAAACCATCATTAATTATCAGTTATTGAAGCCACAAAAATATTTGCTTCTGTTTATTAAATGTTTGGTTTTTCCAAGCATGGGACTACATATTTTGTGAGTAACTGAAAAGAATCACATTACCTTGATTATATACACTACATATGATAGCTAACTCCAGGTATCATATCAAAAGCAGAAAATTGAGAGCAATGAACTTAGAAAATATGACTCCTTGACAATACAAGATAGAAGTTCTTATTTGTTTTGAGATTTCATCTATAGTTAAT
This sequence comes from Ictidomys tridecemlineatus, assembly GCF_052094955.1. Taxonomy (NCBI): domain Eukaryota; kingdom Metazoa; phylum Chordata; class Mammalia; order Rodentia; family Sciuridae; genus Ictidomys; species Ictidomys tridecemlineatus. The sequence continues at coordinate 64,143,471 of NC_135478.1, read as the reverse complement.
CATAATATTCAGTCTATATTATAATATTATGTTATCAGCTGTGGAGGCCATTGTGAATTATAAAAAAAAATCCCACTGATACTATCAAAAACTGTGTTAAATTATGAAATATGACTACTCTATAGAGAACCATACTTTCACCAGTATAAGGAGAAGTATAGAGGCAAAAAATATTCTAAGGATCCATTGAACATTTTTTTCTAAGAAATATCTAAACAGATTTCTAAAAAAAAATTGTCTGAGCTCTTTGGGGTTTAATATAGGAAAGCCAATACCATTTAGATTAAAACAACATCACTGACTGACTTAAACTGAAGACAAAATAGTTTACAACATGTAAATTGAGAAAATTATTTACCCCCTTATTTTTTATGATATAGCTAAACACTTTATTTACAGGTAAAATATACCACTTGTGTCAATGCTAAATACCATGGCCTTTATTTATTTCAAAAGTTTACTACCATTCAAGACACACAAAATTTAAAGACAAATTTATGAGACCCTCAGAAACCTCACAGATAGAAGTTAAGAAGAATGAAGGCCATTTTTCTAAAGTTATAAAGTCTAATAAAATAATGTGCATGTGTATATCATACATGGGTTGCATAAAACAGAAGAAGATTATTTTCACCTAGGTTAGGCAAAGAAGATGAGTATGATAGGTCTATATGTTACTTTTTTATTTCTGCTCTACCTATTATTACAAACTCAAGTGTTGTAAAATAATACAAATGCATATGGCAGCAATATGTGGACCTGGCTGGATTCTCTGCTCCTGCTTTAACAAAGCAATTAATGTAGTGAGTGGTTAATCTCTTATCAGGAGCCTCTTGGAAGATTTTCTTTCATATTAATTCAGACTGTTGACAAAGTCCAGTTCTTTGAGTTTATAGAATCGAAATCCTCATTTCTCCAACAGATGCCTTCCTGGTCCTTATATAGAAAGTATCTTCTTTAAAAGGTACATGCAAGTAGATTAGACTTACTCAAAGAATCCTGAATTCTCTCTGCCTTTTAAAATTCACAGTTTTACTTGCATCTACAAAGTTCCCTTTGCTATGTAATGTAATAAATTCACAAGACTCAGAGATTAAGATATGTATATTTCTAGGAGAAGCTTCTGCCTAGTTGTGGTTCATCAACTTATTAGACATCTTTTAGAATAAAGGATTATGATATATGTAGTAGCAGAAAATGAGAATATATAGTTTTATAGTGAACTATCTATACATGCACAAGGCACAAAATAGTATAATATTAATAACTAATATTCTGGGTAAAAATGATGCTCATATATGTGAGGAAATGTGTATATGCTACATGTTGTTATACTTTATGTGAAGAGCTACTACAGTTTTCATACACATAGATGCAGTTAGCTTGACCTGGCTCAGCTTCAGATTTTTTGAGAGGCCTCTTTTGTTTTTTGTATGGACTAATAATGAAGAGAAATAAACAACAAAGACAAATCTATTTTGACAAAAAAAAAAGGTTCCCTCCTATTCCCCAATTTTTGAAGTGCCTATGCCATACTGAATATAATACCATATTTGTGATGCTGGAAGTACAGCAATTCTTGGGAGAAAAGATTCTGAAGTTCATATTTCATTGAGATGTGAGACAACACTGTTAAAATGGTTTTATTCATAAGGGAGGTTGGATCCTAGGGAATACAAAATTATACATATATTCTTCAATTTTTGTTTTATACACATTCACTCTTCTTCACTTGGAAATACTGAGGGATATTTAACACTATATGAAAAATATGAATGTACATATTTATTTGTATATGAGGAGAATGGACACAAAAGTATACTAATAGTTGAGGGCATGGGTATGTAAAAAGACTTATTTGCCATCTGAAAGGAACTTTGAAATTTGATTTTTTTTTTCATTAATAATGGGGATTTAAATAATGGGACTTTATTGCCAAGCCACATCCTCAGACCTTTTTATTTATTTATCTATCTTGAGACAGGGTCTCACTAAGTTGCTTAGGGCCTTGCTAAGTTCCTAAGCCTGGCTTTGAAATTGCAATTCTCCTGTCTCAATTGCCAGTGATTGCTGGGATTATAAGTGTTTGCCACTGTGCCTGGCTGAAACTTGATTATTTTTTAAGAATATACAATCAATGTTCGTCAATTTTAATTATGTAAATACATGAAGAATAAATATTATTTGATATAAATTTTAGATGTATTTATTAAAATACTAGTCCAAGAAGACTGTGATTATTTAGAGATTGGGTTTCAGGAACAGTGTCACAGTTATGTATATGTAGGAATGAATGCATAAGAGAAAATATATAATATACAAATAGAAAGAAAAAATATCTAATATACAAATAGAAAATATAATATTAAAATTTATGTTAAAGCATAACACACTGCAGATAGCCCAAGAATTCTTGAATAAAAAGATTAAAGCCTTCTGCATAACAATACCTGATTTCAAACTACAGAACCATAGTATTCAAAACAGCATGGTACTGAGAAAAAAAAATAGAAATGAAGACCAATGAAACAGAATATAGATCCCAGAAATAAACACACACATGTATAGTTAACTGATACTCAACAAAGGCACCAAAACACACATTGGAGAAAGGCCAGGCTCTTCATTAAATTGTACTGGGAACACTGGCTATTCATATGCAGAAGACTGAAATTTGACACTTATCTCTCAATCTGTGTAAAAGTCAACTAAAAATATCAAAGACTTAACTAAATGATCTGAAACTGTATAAACACTAGGATAAATCACTGTGGAATCACTTCAAGTTATTAGAATAATCAATGATATGATTCCAAAAGAACAGGCAACGAAAGCAAAAGTAGATAAATGGTATTACATAAAACTACAAAATGTTTGCATAGCAAAGAATATCATTAAGAAAGTGAAAATGTAATACATCAAATGGAAGAAAATAGTTGTCAAATTTTCACCTGATAAAGGGTTGATTTTTAGAATATAGTAGAAACTCAAAAAATTTACAAAAACATATAATCCACTTTTAAATGGGCAAATGAATCTGAACTAATATTTCTCAAAATAAATGCAAATGGCTAACAAATATATATTTTAAAATTTTGTATATTCTTAGCCATGATGAAAATGCAAATTAAAACCACAATGATATATCTTCTCATTTTTGTTAGAATGACTATTATCAAAAATTAACAGCAAGAAGTGCAAATTATTTTAAGAACAAAACGGAAGCCTAATACGCTGTTGAAGGTAATGTAAATTAGTATAGTCATTTTGAGAAAAGTATGGAGAGTTCTCAGAAAACTGTTTCAGGTACTCCATTTCGGAATATATATCCATTGAAAATGAAATCAGCGTATTAAGTAGATATCTACATGCTCAGGGTTATTTTGACAGTATTCACATTAGCTAAGAGAGAAAGACTCAACCTAGGTGCCCATGTATTAGATATACATTATATATATAATGTTATCTGGACATAAAGAAGGATGAAATCTTGCTGCTAATCATTTGCAACAAAATGGATGTAATTGAAAGACACTATTTTAAGCCAAATAAGCCGCCAGTTACTCTCTCTCTCTCTCTCTCTCTCTCTCTCTATATATATATATATATATATATATATATATTTTTTTTTTTTTTTTTTCTTTAACATGATTTATCTCTTATATGTGGAAGTTAAAAAGAATTAACCTGAATGTAGAATGGTGATTATTAAAGGGTGAGAAGGGAGGGTGGAAGGGTAAAGGAAGTTAGATTTAATTACTGTACACTGTACACATTTATTGATATCTAACAGTAGTTGAGAAGATATTATATTCCAACTTCAGTTATAGACATCATTTGAATGAATTCTTGTTCTTCTGGTCTTACATGCCATTCTTTTGATCAATTACTCTCAAATTCCAGTCATTGTGGCAATGCATGCTCCTGTCATTGCATGCTATGTAATTCTTGAAATTTCTTAAGTGTATCATCTCATTCATCTCTTATCAGGTCCATCATATCCTTATTTAGGCTACAATAAGATTTAACTCTAATTATCAGCTTGCAGCCAAGAGAAATTGGATCAGCACCATAAAGTAGCAATTGTTGACTTGTGAGGAAGAGGTCTGTACAATATCTTAGAACAGGATGGAAGAACTCTAAATTTTAATGATCAAAGGTGGACCACCTCTTCAATCTCTATCAATGAGAGATGTCTGTAAAAGTCATCAACTACTTGAGCATCCTTACAAATATCCACAACCCATGTCTCAGGGCCCCAGGTTTTCCCAGCCAGTCAGTTTCAACACAAAAGATCTGTCTTGAAGAAGACTTCAGATGTCTCTGGAGTTATGAAACTATTATTACCTTGTCTTCAATTTGTTTCTGAGTATTTCCTTCTGCTTTAAGACCTAAGGATCTCTTTCAAGTTACCAAAGGAGTCCTCTGGTGCTCACATTTAAATGTTAACTGATTGTTTATACCCCTCCATTTCTCATTATTCCTCTGAATACCACCATTGTAATGTAGAAGGCCACTGATGATTTTTCTTTTTATGCTGCTTTTTATGCTCTTATTTTTCACATGAATGAATCCTTGTACTTCAAGAGGCATGTCATTCCATTGGAATCTGTTGCCAGATGGCAAATGATAAAACAGTGATTTTGTTATAATCTCCTTTCTGAGACTCCACCTCACCTATCACTTAGAATGGCATCCTTTTCTCCTGAAAAGAGGGAAACTGATCCTCTTTTCAACACCCATGTTTCCATCTCATTTTATGAGTCTCTCTCAGTATCATTTATGTAACTTCAGATTTTTTGACAAAAGATGCTAAGAAGAGCTTATTTGTGAAAGAGAATTGTTGAGAAATACATATTACTTGGAAAGGAGAGGATACAGAGAAGGTGTGGTGCAGAACTGAGTCCTAGAAAGGACAATAGGAAAGGGGTAGTATGTAGTAGGAACACTATTCAGATTTTAGTACATTTCTAAGAAAAATTTAGCCATGCCAATGAAAGTCAATGAACCAAAGTCATTTGTCTGAGGACACCTATTTTCCAGAAATGATCTTGCACTTTTACCATGAGAAGCATGCTCTTGGTATGAACATTGTGGTGGATTGTCAGAGAGCAAAGCATAGCCATTCGTCAATAACTCTTCCTGCAGCAGAATATCTCTATGGTATATTTTATTGTCTACTATAGAAAGCATGAATATTCGTGCTGCATTTTTGTACCAATATAATGTGAAATGGTAGCTGTTAAAGCAAATAACTAATACTTGCAAATGCACTGACATATTAAGGAACGTTATGATTTAGTACAATAAGTACTAGAATATTTCTTGAGTCGGAGGTTGAGGGGATATAGCTAGAAGCTCAGCTAGATGCTATATTATCACTGAGAATAGAAATACAATGTGAAATTAACATGTGAGCACTACTTATACTCAACACTATTCTGGAAATTGATTTTGCTAAGGTCATCAAGATTTATCTTTAATTAAACCAGAAAACATACTCAGTGGTGAGGTCTCCTATAATTGTTTTAATGGCTTTTTATGACTCAATTGTCTATTTGAGAGGGTGGGGCAAACTTAAATCTGTCCAAGCTACATACCATGATGCAGGGTTACATTAAATTAGAAGGAAAGTGAGCAAAATTGTCATCCTATTACCATAGTGCTACACTTACTTAGAGTGTCATTTTCTTCTCACTGGAAGCATAGAAGAAGACTAGAAATGGATTATTACCATCACTTATTAAGGTTTCCTCCTTAAAAACATCCCAGAATTTGTTCATCTTCATCTTCACTTTTTTCAGCTTTCAAGTATGGCACAAATTTCATCCATGATCACTCAACAGGAGGATGGTCAGACATCAGACTAACTTCACATAGATAAGCACAAAATGTATGAGCTTTGGAGTGAAAGAAAAAAATGTGAAATTGTATTATCCAGTGTCATCACTCCAGCTGTCATATCAATGCTTCTGAAATTTAATTCACTAGATATAAAGCACATGTTCTATAATTTACTTATAATGACTAAATCATTTCCAGAACTTTCTATTACTATTACATTAATTGAAAGTATGCTTTCCACCTTTGCAAATATATACCGACTATTACACTACTTCATGATGCACTATATTAACAGTATTAAGTAGGTTTACCAAGTTTTACCTCTAACCATAACATCTAGCTTTTTCTTTTTTTCTGTAAAAGTATCATGATTTTTAAGTAAATATTAACTTCTATTTCTCCCTAATGATGTTTACTTAGGACTGGTAAATAAAAGATTGGCTGTAAAATATCCCATGTCAGTATGATATTTAACTTTCCAGCACTTTACAACTGAGTTATACATAAACTTTATGCATTACATATTCCAATTTCCTTTTTTGTGGTATTTTCTCCCTGAAAAAATTTGACATTTTCATGCTGCAAAGCCAGCTATGACCATGAGACTCAGTTTGGTGTGTGTCTAATTTAAGAAAAACATCACTTTGAAAAGTCACATTTTGTTCTGAAGTATTTTTGTCCAGTGATGGGAACTATTCCAGATGGGAACTCTTTCTTTTCTTTAAAAAAAAAAAAAAGAGCTCAGGGCTGGGGATGTGGCTCAAGCGGTAGCGCACTTGCCTAGCATATGTGTGGCCTGGGTTTGATCCTCAGCAGCACCACATACCAACAAAGATGTTGTGTCCGCCAAGAACTAAGAAAAAAATAAATAATTGTTAAAATTCTCTCTCTCTCTCTCTCTGTCCCCCTCTGTCTCTCTCTCTTCAAAAAAAAATAAAAAAAGCTCAGCTTAATATGTTATTTAAAAGCCTCTCGATTAACATATAACATGTGAAAGAACTCACTCATGCTTAAACTCAATCCCATTTTTTAATTATCTATTTTTTAAAAATAGTACAATTACCAAACAAAATATCCAAATTTTTAATGAAAATTGACCAAATTTTTCTGTGAATATTCAATATTGATAGAGTTGCAGCAACATATCAAACTCTGAACTCACAGTTCTGTAGCAGTTATTTGCAACACATGGGTATCTGACAATTATTAGTTTTTACCAAGGGTCTACATTTGCTCTAGTAGTGTTTAACGAATTTGAGTGCACAAAACTTATCAGACTGTTACCTTATCACCTTGAGCAAATGCCTGGTCTGAGAGGATTATACTGACTAGTAAGGATTCTCAGAAGGAGATGGTTGAAAAAGTATGTAAACAGGATTTTCAGATTTCTTTTTGCTAAACATGTTATTACATGTTCAAAAACATGAGTGGATTATGCTTACTAACCCATGGCTTAATATCATTTAAAATACTGGATTACACATTATCCAGATTTAAGAGGGAAATATAGAATGTCTATATATTACTTTTTCTGTTTCAACATTGTCAGTTTGTGTCCCATTGGTCTTTATAAGAAAATCTAGAAAGAAAGTAAACAGGTTCAGAAAAACTAAATTAATGATGATGTTCCAGAGTGTAAATGAGTTGAAATGGCACTACAAAAGTTCTAACCAATTATTAGAATTAACTCTTATCTTTTAAAAGTTAAATTTCATAAGTAACACTTTTTCTTAAAGACATTTTCCAAGTCACGTTGCTTTTCAGAGCCTATTATTTGTTGGTAAAATAAAGGCCTGATCAGTCATTTTTTTTGAATAAAGATAATTGATTAATATCTGTGAATAAAGCATGTTATATCTTTCTCAAGAAGAAGATCTATTTTACTGAGTGGGTACTAGTAATGGAAAGGACACTATGGTAGGTAGGATAGTATATTACTCTATAGCCCAGCCTGGTAATCAGGGGTGACCAACAGGAAACTAGATGCTTTACATTTCATTTAAAAGGTATTAGCCCTATGAAACTTTTTGTACAACAAAAGATCCACTAGCAGTTTTTCCTGAATACTATCTCACTGATTGCTCATATGACCTTCAGAATATTCATTAGTACTAAAAATTGAAGAAAGCAGTAACATTTCCGAGGCCACTATAATTGTCAAAGTATAATTACCTATATTTCCTCACCTATACATTTGAGACAAAAACAAATCATCCAAGTGAATCACTGATTATGCTCCCTGAAAGTGAATTTGTGCCATACTTATTTAGGGTCAGAGAGGTTACATATTGGTGATTTGGGATTTTAGTTTTCTTTATTTGAACGTAATATTTCAATTAAAACAACTAGTTTAGTTTGAGCAACAAAAATGTTACTTTTCATTTCAGCCTTGATTTTTACTTGTTTTTTTTATTTCATTTATAAATTTATTTTTACTTAAAAAATGGACCATCCTCACCTCTATTATATGAAAAAGAAAGCTTGGAACTAGTGACCTGCAGCTGCATTTTAAAGTGACCTCTGTCTTTTCTAATAATGAACTCCCATGTGAGACCTTTCTGTAAATTAATGGCAAAATTAATCTTAAGCCATTTAGTCACAAAGTCAGACTTAAAAGAACATTTTCTGAAATTTCATTACTCAGTGATACCAAACGAATAAATACAGCCCACAGAAGATGTTTTAAATTACTTTCTAAAATCTAGACTTTTTAACTCTGTGGCCTTAAAATTGATAGCTGCAATTCTTCACTTGCCTTGTAACCCTGATGGTGCTGATACAAGCATGATGCTCCTTGAATGTAGAAGTGCTATGCTTAAATTAACCCCAGTGATAGTGCAGAACAAGTCATATATTTAGGTAAAACTGTTTCTTGGGTGAATAAGATATCTTGACATGTCAATGGAATATGAAACTCAATTTCACAAGATTTTTCTAGTGCCAAAAAAAATTTAAGTATAGCTATCATTTTTAGTCTTAACAGAAAGAATAAGTTTTCCTCTATAACCTTTATATTCCCAACCTGTAGAATTTAATTTTATCATCCTCATAAAGTCTAACATTCTATGAACCTTCATAAAAGCAAAATTACATTTCACATTGCCTTGATTTTGTTTTCACTTTCAGCAACTTCTTAGACTTCCAATTATTCCACTTTTCCTCCTTCCGCCCCATTTAAGATTATCTATTAACCAGTTTCACAGAGCTGAATTCATTAAAAAGAAAAATAGGGGCTTGCAGCTTTTTTTTAACCTATATTATCTAGAAAGAAAAATAAATATTCTACAATCAGTGAAACACATGTTAGAAGCATATCCAGCTGAGTAAAATTAAGGCCACTTTTTTTTCAAAAGGCAGCATCAAAATTCCAAAAGGACTTTAAAAGTCAAATTAGACAGCCAAAAATAAGCTTAAAAAAGTTCTAAGTAGGTAATTTGAAGGTTATTTAAAAGCAAAAATTTTACAAAGAATTTGATTTTACTGTAAGTATTGTTTTATTCTGTGATCATTGTTTATTTCCTTAATGACTATACTTTCATGCAGCAGCACATGGTATTTCAAACTTTGAAGTGTCTTTTATTTTCAATTTTCTATGATAACTCTCACATGGCTTTAGCTAAGTGGCATTCTTCTACTCATTACACCCTGACATCAGCCCAGTGTCCCAAAGTAAACCTCAGATGTTCTCTACTTATTTTTAATTAGTCCAAGAATCAAACATATTTCCCCAAAAGTGTTTACTGATGAATTTTCAGGTAATCAAATTAATATGTACACCAACTATCATTTATTCTTTAAGTAATGGTAGACCAAGGGATTATTGCTTCAAGGAAGAAATTTTAGAAGTTGAAAGAGCAAAAAATGCAGATAGCAGATATCACTGTACAGCAAAGTGGAAATGATATCTAAATTATTCCTCCTCCTCCTCCTCCTCCTCCTCCTCCTTTTCCTCCTTCTCCTTCTCCTTTTCCTCCTTCTTCTTCTCCTCCTCCTCCTCCATCTTCTTCTTCTTTTTACAAAAGTCCCTTCATGATCAGTAGATATTAAAGAACTGCACATTGTTTAAAAGAAAAATATCATTGTGGGCAGTCAGTTCATGAGCTAATTGATTGCAAATATATAATTTATTTTATTTTTAATTTCTTTGATAATTTAAGCTATTCAAGATTTTTTAGTTATGGTTGTGCATGCTAATAATGAGAAATAATACTAAAGGCTTAAAGTAAAAACTTGGCCAAGGAGACCCCGATAGTAGTGTTGGTAAAGATTTCATACTGAAGATGATTTGCTTTCCTGGAACTCAATTAAAGCTTGTTTTTTCATTGCTTCATATTGCAACTATTTCTATCACACTATGTGTTCATTCAGGAAGCATTTTGAGAAAGAAGAAAACACCAAATAATATTCCTCTGAAATTCCATGTCTTCTAATAGCTGTTTTCACATACTTTCACCCAAGATAGCATTATCTCGAGACCAGCCATCGCCTGGAGGTCCATGAGCAGATGAAATCTTTTTCAGTTTCATATGTAAACTTCATTATTTGTGATATGTGTTGAGAAATTAAAGAATATAGTTGATAATCAGAATTATTGCTTTGTTTGTTTACATGCCAGCACCTGAAACCTTTTTCTTTCACATTGGATCCTAGGTCTATTTCACACATTCTCTTGATGGAAACCTCAACATGCTGTTCTTGGTTGGGTGTCATGGATAATAGTTTAGGCAGAGGCACTTTGGAAATGTATAATATGTGAGCACAATATAATGTGCTTATGTTGTGTAGTGTTTCTGACTGTTGTGTGTTTGGACAGGAGAACTGTAAAGGCTCATTTTTTTGCTTTAATATTTTAAATCCCTATCACAGCCATATTCTATTCTGGTGGAAAGCTCAGAAAAAGAAGGGAAACAGATTTCACAATGACAATGAACATTGCCATTATGATGAGAAATGATATAATCAAATTATTACTATCTATTTACTTATTTTAGAGACTATGAACTGTTGTGTTGCCTTCCAATTGTCTATTCTATTCATATGCTTTCCTTCTTATATTATCAATAGATTTTTATGTCATAAGCCTTAGCTACATTTTATGGATTATCTTTATGGCATCTAAAATTATCAGCTTCCAATAATAATGCCATATATCTCACAATGTGTATTTGTGAAGATACAATGCTAAAGGCATATGCTAACATATCAAAATACTATGAATACTCACACAAACTGCTGGGACTAGCTTAAACTTCCCCTGTACCTTTTCCTGTCTCGATTATTTATGGCTAGTTCAGCACATCTTTATTTCTACCATATGCTTAGTGTCCCAGTTCAGAGCTGAGCTTATTTTAATTAGAGTTGTCATAGGTGATTCACTAGTTGCTCAAACGGTTGAAAAGTGATGCCTATGCTAGACTATAACAGATTCTGCCAACTTTGACTCTCTATGACTGTTTAATTTGTCTCTGCTTTTTAAAAATAGAATATATTACTTTATTAAAGATAAATGTGAGTCTAATTCCATTCTTGGCAATATAAATACTCTATCCTTTCAGCTGGATTACAATCATTATGGTATAAATTGTTCAGAATGAGTAATGCTTAATAGCTATTCCTTGCCAACAATTTAAAGTGGTAGATATTGCTGAGTACAAAGTGAAGCATGTAAGCTATTCCTCAAAGGACATTCAAATTCAACATTTAGTACATTCAAATGTTCACTACCTGAGAGTTATATTTATATTAATTTTATGTATACTTTTTATAATTTTAAGTAAACTATTTTAACATGACAGTGCTTAAAATCAAGAGCAGTATTTGTTATAGAAATTGTTACAAATTATTGGTTATAATATTAAAGTAGTTAGACCATTAAAAAAAAAGTAGTGCTACAACATTTGTTCCAGGTAACGGTGCCAGCTGCAACCCAGTAAACACATTTTGACCTCTGATGTTTCTCTTTTGAAAATTCAGGATGAAATGTATGTAACATTAAATTAGCCCCTTTAAAGCGAACCATTCATTTATCTTTAAACCTTACTAAATTGTTCTGTAAGAATTAGCTTTAAAATATTCCATCACCTACAAATGGAACTGCATGCACTTTAAACATGTTACCATGCTTACCTCCCACCAGACCCTTGAAATTACTGATGTTCTTTATTTCTCTACAGATTTACCTACTTAGGACATTTCATATAGATAGATAGATAGATAGATAGATAGATAGATAGATATAGATATAGATATAAATATAGATAGATATAGATATAGATATAGATAGATAGATAGATAGATATAGATATAGATATAGATATAGATATATATATAGATATAGATATAGATAGATATAGATATAGATAGATAGATAATATAGTATATCATCTGCTAAGCTGCTTTACATTGCTGTGACCAAAATACCTGAAAAGCACAGCTTAGGGGGGAAAATAATTTTTGTTTTCACAGTTTTAGAGGTTCAGATCATTTTCAGTTAGCTCCACTGGTCTGGGGCCAAGATGAGGTAGAATATCAAGTTAGAAGGGCATGGCAGAGAAGAGCTACTCCTATCATGGAAGCCAGGAAGTAAAAAATGCACAGGAAAGGGACACCAGGACAAATGAATTTTCCAGGATCTACCTCCTTCAGCCATATGCCATCTGCCTATAGTTACCATTTAAGTTAGTCTATTCAAACTAGGATGAACTATTTAGATTACACATCTCAAAATTTCAATATTTAAACTCAGAATATGTCTGCATTAATACAGTAGCTTTTGGGGGATATCTCATTTCCAAGCCAAAACACTTTAGAGTCTGGATACTTAGAAAATATTTTGAAGTTCATCCACAACCACATTGTAACACATTGTAGTACTTTATTCTTTTTCTGTAGATGAGTAATATTCCATTGTTTGGATATCAAGTTTAGTTTACCCACTCATCTATTAATGCATATTTGAATGTTTACCCACTCATCTATTAATGCATATTTGAATGTTTACACCTTTAGGTAATTGTGTAGAGTGTGATTACAAATATTTATATAAAAAATTTATGTAAATACCTCTTTTCAATCATTTTGCATACTTTGCTAAGGGTAGAATTGATGAATAATATAGTAACTATGCTTATTTATATTTGAAAGTATATTTTTAAATAATAATTAATTTATAAAACACATTATGATTCAGAAGCTATCTTTATCCTGTTACCTCATTTGCTCATCAAAATCATCAAGGAACAAGTATAATTACTCATGTTTTATAGAAGTAAAACATGAATAATTATATTCTTATATATATGAGTAATTATATGCATAATAATGTAACAGGGGTAGAAGCTAATACCTAATTAAATTAATCAAGTTCTCAGTATTATTTTATAGTTTTAATAAAATTTTTTTTTGTACTGGAGATTTAACCCAGGGATAATCTACTACTGAGCTGCATCCCCAGCCCTTTCTTTCTTTCTTTCTTTCTTCCTTTTTTTTTTTGTGTGTGTGTGGCACAGTCTTGCTAAGTCAAGGAGGCTGGCCTCAAACTTATGATTCTCCTGCCTCAGGCTCCTGAATAGCTGAGATTATAGGCATGTTCCACCACATCAGGTTCAAGAAGATTATTTCTAATATTTACTCTGAACCTGAAATTCTATTATTCTAAAGTTTGAGGAGATCCACGTGGTAGATTTTACATATATTCTTGTTTTTAAGGCACTGAGCACTTCAAGTTCCCTTATTATGGCTCCATCTCTCCATGCCTGGTTAGTGTTTCTTATAACCTGGAAAAGAAAGAAAATTTTAGTTTTTGTCTTAGAACACCAATGACTCTCTCATACCTTTGGAGACATTTCCATTTTGTGAATCTTATTCACTCTTGCCAGTAACATAATATAGATTCCTGCCTATTTTTTTTCCTTGGCTAAATTTCAATCCTGTAAATAGCTATAAAAATTCTGGTTTAACTATTTGATGAAATAAAAGAAGAATTTGGACTGGCTCACATCATTAGAATGATAAGAACTGGGTATGGATATTTTGATAAAATATTAAAAGGTAAAAACCCCTTTCAATGCAAGATTTGTAATCAACAACTGTTGAGTTGTGGGTATTAAAAATAATGAGGATACAACATGAGTTACATAGAAATATGAATGAATGGAAAAGGCAAAAAGATACAGTATTGTTTGAATTTCTTTAGTTGGCATGGTTTCTGTGCTTCTCGGTTTTTATCCCAGGTTATTTTCTTATCTAACTTAATTTTTGGTCCATCTCCCTGCTAAACAGTTCCCATTTCAGTTCCCCCCTTAGCCTTTAAAGGAGATTGAAAGTAGCAGTTAAAGCTGGTTATGCTCAATAGTCAAGGCGAATTTTATTTACAAGATGCTCCCTGTTACAGTGTTTGCATTGTCTAAATAACAGGCAAGAAAATCTATCAGCTGGAAACCTCCCCTTGTTGTAAATGAGCAAGTGATTTTAATCAGTATCTTCTGCTGAGCAGTCTTTCAAGGGCCATCCAGTTTTAACATTTCAAAATTTATCTGAAACCAATGTGAAATATTTATTGAATTAATGATCACATACCTAGAACTCTGCTAATCACTATAATAGATACAGAAGTAGTATGAAAGGGCCCAGCCTGTGAGAATTTTGCATCAATTTCTGTGACACATTAATTTAATTTTTTAAATGAAGAAAATATTACTATGGTGCTACATATAAATATGGAATCCAACTTAGAGAAAATAATTAGAACTCGTATATTCTGGTAGAGTTTCAAGGGAGAGCTGGATTCATGCCTTAAAGAATTTTGAAAATGTGAGATGATAGAGAGATGAAAGGGAAAATGATAATTACAATTTGGATTACAGAAAAAGAGTTGATTAAAGATTCATAAGAGATGGTAGTTTGAAATATAAAAAAATGGATGGGAATGTAAGAAATACATTTTTAAAAGACCTCTCAAACTTTACAAAGTGATTAACTCATTGAGGAAGTAATTGTGAATTGACTTAATGAATTGAGAAATACATGTGATTGATTGCCTGTACTAGAGATGTATATATAGTTACAAAACTGTCCTGAGAGATAGCCAATAAGCATGGAGATAATTTTCTGTATTCTACAAAAGGTGATATGAGAATGTAAATGAGGCAGTGGGCATGGAGTGCAATAGAGAGGAGAGGAAAAATATTGCTACATGTAATCTGTGTGATAATCTTCTTAGCCCTTTTCCATTGTTTGTTACATTAAGTAGTTTTCATAAGTATGTATTTTTCAATATAAGACAGGAGTAAATTTAGAGGTCTATGATTTATAAAAGTGGGACGCAAAAGTGAGATTTTTATCCAGATTGATTTTATTCCAAAGTGCTATTTCCTTTGGCTCTTGTTGAATTTTACAGGAGAAACAAAATATAAAGTGAAGCTTTCACACTAAGGTAATCCCAAAGTTTCTCATTATTAATTGTAGCCTCCTATCTAACTGAAATGGGAACCATATGTCATTCATATATCTCACAAATACTGGTAATAATTAAATCCTAGTAATTGCATGTTAACTTTGAAGTCAGTAACAGCATTTAAATGATCATGTTCTCCCCCTCTTAACGTGATGAAGGTCTCCAATCTCTTCTTGTTGCCTCTTGCTTTTGTTATCTGGTGACAAATATATCATTTTCCCACCATATAGAATAAATATCAATGCCACACTGTCCTCAGCACTTCTCCCAGACCTCTCAAATTCTATATATTTGCATAAATGCCAGCTTTCAAATATTTTTAGTGAGTATTCAAACTTTAAATATAAAAGGCACAAACCCTCTCTGATTTTTATAGAGGAAGAAATCTTGAATTCTTTGATATTACTATCTTCTTCTTCGATTTCTCAAATATTCTGTTTCTACTTATAGTCATCTCTCCTTCTCTTCAGTATTCTCTCCTCATCTTTTTCTCAGCTAGTCTTCAAAGACTTTTTCCTCCACATCAGCTTTTCTCCTGATTCTCTGTGCATATTACTATAGAGATAAACATCTCTAATCTGAAACTCCAAAACTAAAATGCTCCAAGTGCTCACACGTTTCATAAGTGTAAAATTCTCCATTTGGTCTCATATAACCAAATATAGTCAAAACGCAGGTCAGCTAAAAATATTGTGTAAAATCACTGTCAGTCTATGTCTATAAGGAGTATATGAACCATAAATAAATTTCAAGTTTACACTTAGTTCTCATCCCCAAGATTTTTCATTAAGTATATGCAGATGTTTAAAAATTTTTAAAAATCCCCAAATCTAAGACACTTCTGGTTCCAAGCATTTTGTATAAAGAATAATCAATCTTAATTATAGTTTAATAGCAGTATCAGTGATTTTTAAAAACAATTTCTGGTCTCAGAGCACTTGTGCATGCTTGTCATTTTCTTTAACAACTTAAAACATCTCTTTGAATGAAGGTAATGTGCAAATGTCAAGTGCCTTCTAATGTAATTTGAGAGTAAATCAGAAAAAAAATCTTTCTAACTGTATTGAACACCATTTTAAAAAATTGCTAGTTTAATCAATTTTTGTTTTATTCAATTTATTTTTTTTCTCTTGAAAGCCTGTCTTTTGTATTACACTCTTCTGATAGAGTTTGGCAATGGGAAAAAAAGAAAAGCAGAAGAAGATGCTAAAGAAGACCCAATAGGATCTCCCCATTGTTGAAATTTTTTGCTTTCAAGAATCAATACCAAAAATGTTCTTACGAGAACCCTGTGTTTTAGCTGTCATAAAAGATTTTTTAATCTCCATTTTATATTCTGTTCAGCATTTGTTTAAACACTGTTTTATATGAAAGCTTGATAGTCTAATAAAGTTACTTGTCATATAAAATATGAGTATACAACTGCAGAAAAACTTATTTTATAAAAAAGCATTTTGAAAAGATATATATTATTTAAATGAATGTAGGGATTCTAGAAGAAATGAGGGCTTTTAATTGGATATTTAAATAATACTTCATATATTTTGATTTTCAAAGTTTAGTATCTATAAGAATATTTGTACTTCCTTTCAAATTTTAATAAAATTGTTATAAGTTATAGTCATAGACTCTCAAAATCCAGAAAAGTATTAAAATTGAGATAGAATATTTTGCAAATGAATTTCAGTGTAATCTTGTAAGGCACTGCTAGTAAGAACAATGCCACTTAAGAATCCTCATGACTTCAATAAAAATTAGCAGAGAAAGTGAAAGACTTTTCAGTCACACACTTTAGTTAGGTCTCAATATTCCCATGTTAAACAGAAACAAAGACTTGAATGGACCTTGAGTGAGATAAAATAAAAAGGCAGAAAAATACGATCCTCCAATGATTGTCTCCACACAGACACACCAAGTTGAACAGATATTAATGCACCAGACTATATTCATAGGAATTAAGGAAGTCAAGTGAAGGACGATGATGCCTTTTTTAGCATAAAAATAAGAAAAAATACATTTAAAAAGGCAGGGAAGAAACAGTTCCCATATCACTCTAGCCAAGCATAAAGATGGAACCCTCCTATTTCAAAGAGGAAAAAAGAATTAAGTGTAGGCCTTAGACTTTACAGCCAGTACCAGGTGCATAACAGTGAAGCTTCATGCAGGGCAGAGCTCCAGAATCCCTCCTGCCAGGTCAATTTCTGTGGGCCAAGCTGTTGGAATGAGCAGCAAGGATACTCTCCAGCACTGCCACTCAAGCCCCTCACAGCATATTGCAGAGCAAGACTTCACTTGTTGAAGGTCAGGGAAAAAAAGCTAGCAGAGGACTGTATCTTGGAGCTCAATGCCAAGGCTGATGCAGTGAGACCCAGCACACAGTAGAAACTGACATTCCCTTACTCAGGCAAGAGCTCAAAGATGGAGGCTTTAATCTGCCCAAGCATCAGGAGACCTGTGACTGATGGGACAGACTCAAGTTTGGGCCGGCATCATTGCCAGCTCCTCTGGCACACTACCTTACCACAATACTGTGCACATTCCTACAGCTGTGAGATGTGTGACCCAGTTGAGTGTTAGCGTGTTGGCCAAAGTACTTTCTTCTCATTCCATCCCCAACCTCAAGCAGCATAGTTATCACTGGGTCAATGCTTGCAGACAGCACTATAGATGTGCCCTGTTGCCAGTCAGAGACATGAACTTTGTTACAATAAAGACCTGCTGCAGCATGGTCCTTTGCATGTCCCTGAAATTGTACAGGGCTTTCTGGCTCTGAGATTAAGGTGTAACTGAGCTTAGTAGTGGCCTGCATTATCAAGGAACTGCCTTAATCAACATTACTCAAATCTTGGACAGCATACCTTGGAGTGAGATCTCATTTGGTTTAGGTAAGATAGGGTAGAAAGCACAAGATTGTTAACTGAAACTTAGTGGCCGGTCGGTGAAAGCCTCATACTAGGAAGTTCCTAAAAGCCCCTATTGCAGGCTTGACCAAAGACTGAGCCTCTAGAATAGCTTTCACACCAGAAGACACATGGCCTCAGTCTATCACACCTTTTCTAAGGCCAACACCATATAAAGCTTGGTCTATATATCTTCCTCAGCAGTAGGCTGCCCATAGCAGTATGGGCCTTGACTATGCTGGTCTTATCAGATTTGGGGATCAAATTTTGTGACACTTCTTGGTGTTGATAGCCACAGGTATGGCATAGGGACCTGGGGCTAGGTGATCCATAATTGTGTTCAGAGCTGGGAAGAATCTTGTTACTCTTAACCATAGGATGGCTAATGTAGACAGGTTTCTGGGCCTACATAGGCCACATGAAGAGGCTCTTGGGAATGGATTATCCTTTTAGCAATATCCTATGTCTTTCTAAATTATACATCAACTATTGTTTAGGGAAAATTTGAGACTAGATTGCCCTGTAGTGCAGAAACAGTGACAACACATTGAACACAGACTTGAGTGTTATTCAGTGTTTACACAGTGAGAGAATCTGTAGGCTCAAAGAAAATAGACAGCAAGCTTAGAAATTCTGGATAGAGGGCTGGGGATGTGGCTCAAGCGGTAGCACACTCGTCTGGCATGCATGCGGCCCGGGTTCGATCCTCAGCACCACATACCAACAAAGATATTGTGTCTGCTGAGAACTAAAAAATAAATATTAAAAATTCTCTCTCTCTCTCTCTCTCTCTCTCTCTCTCTCTCTCTCTTTAAAAAAAATCTGGATAGAAAGAGATAAACAAGTCCAAATTAGGAAGGCTGGAATAAATATACAGCCATTCAATGCTCATATGATGTAACATGCCAATGAGCAGCATCAAGAGCTTTCAGGAAACCATGACATCACTCAAATGTTGAAATCTTGAAAAAATGACTTCATAGAAATTGAGAACAGAATAGTAGTTAACCAGAAACCAGAGAGAACATGAGGAGAGCTTTCCAAAAGCTACATTTAGGTAGAAACAAGATGTTCTGGGATGTTATTGCACAGTGGGGTGACTATAGAAAACAATAATTTACTTTACATTTATACAGGCTAGAAGAAGGAAGTACTAAAGTTTTCAATATAAAGAAATGATAGATGTTGAAAAATGTATATACACATCAAAGCATTACCATTATAATCTAGCAGGATGTACAATTTTTATGTTTTGATACATTAGTTAAAAAATAAATTTGACTTAAAAAGACAATATGGGTGTTTTAGCATTAGCATCAAAGTGGGCAGAAAGGAACAGCAGCAGATTTCTTCATAGGTAACTTTCTCTTGCTGTATCTATAGACAAAAATTTTATCAACACAACAAAATGCATCATATTTTTAAAGACAGCTCAGTGATATACTATTGAATATAAATATAATTTAACTTATTTATTTGAACTAATTTGTTTTTTAATCATCTAGGGAATACTTTCTCTAGTTGTCTTATCAACTTAATTTGGTTCATAACATTTTTCCATAGAATAAGCCTACATTTCCCTTCCCAACATACTTCTTTCTTTCTTACTTGAAGGAGAAGTTAGAAAATTATTGAATTTACACCTTTTTTTTTTAACCAGAGCCTGCCACAATCCTTGAACAAACTAGAGGCTCAATAATTTTAGAAATGATTAATAGCTTATATTACAAACAAAGCAGAGAGAATAGGTTAAAAAAAAAGACCAGCTGTGAAAACTCTTTAATCTTGCAAAAGAGGCATTTAAATTAGTAACAAGGAAGACAGGCTAGTAAGAGAAGGGTCCAAGAATTAACCAAAGTGATTACACCAGAGAAGACCTAGAATTAGGTTATTTTTCAGCCCTAAGATTTCATGAGTCTCCTCAGTGCAGATGAGTGAAGAACAGATTATGATCCATTCTATCATTCAACAACTTTCTATTTCCCATGTATCCTTTTTTTTGCAGGTATGAATATATTACAATGCATTCCAATTTTATATTTCTATAATGTACCAATTAAAAATAAATAAAGAGAACACAATTGGGGAGGTTGGAGGGAAGGGAAACAGCAAATACTGAGGATTGAGATGGAATAAACTATATTATATGCATTTATGAATATCAAAATGAAACCCACTATTATGTACAACTATAATTCACTAATAAATTTAAAAAAAAAACAATAAGACTGTAAAATATTTGGTTGAGCCAAAAGGGTACTGAGAATTTATAATAGTGAAGTTCTTCAAAAGAAATGAGTTTTTCAGTACTTGGGTACTTGGCAAGAATAAATAAACAACTTGATATAAAAAAGTAAAAGGGCAATTAATATTTCCTTGCCATTCTAAGATTTTCTAACTGTAGTTTCATCTATTCCTAAGCAATTATGGAGGTAGGTGGGAAGCAATTAGTTTTACTAGGGCATGTATTTTATCCTCTAGTAAGGTGGCTATGTAGAAGAATCACCTATGGAATATGTCTAGTAGGCCTCCTGGCATACAGAATCAATTCAACAATGACTTGCTATATTCTACTCCTTTGTCCTGGCACAGTAAGAATTTGGAGGAAATTATTTAAAACTGTTAGGATACTTTATATATCCCTCTCACTCCGAGTGTTTACTGTAAACTTAAAACTCCTGGATTCACTGTTTTTACTGTAAATTTAAAACTCCTGTATTCACTGTTTTACTAAAATCTATAAGTTTTATCTAACGACATTCATTCTCTGTGCCTTATGTTACCTACACAATATTGTTCATTATTTCATCATTATTGCTCAAATGCAGAAGTTCATTGGGTCAAATAAGAAAACCACAACCCTGTGTGGAAAATTCTCATGCCAAGAAAGTATCTACTTTTATACTTTTCTTCTATGCATCAATGTAAGGAATTCTTTGCTTATTCATTTGATTACAATACACAAATCACTAAAGTAGAATCACAAGTATTACAAGGTAAAAGAAAAGCAAGCGATGTTTATGAGAAAGCCACAGGAAATTAATTCTTAAAACTACATATTTTAGTCTCCAATAAGAGTCTTATTTTATCAACTTTTCTAATCCAAAACCCATCTTTGTTTTTAGAATTAAGAACTACTCAATATCTAGTGGTCATATATTAAGTGAAGTCTGACAATCAAGAATATATTGACTAACTAAACAACACTAGTGGCCAATGGAGGTTTTAAAAATAAAAGCATAAGATATGGTAGGAAACATTATTTATAAACTAAATACAAATGTAATATTAAATGGCTACTTCTAAGTGTGGCATCTTAGATTTAAGAATTAGGGCAGATATGTCATAAGAGAGAAGGGAACTAATCAATCAAATCCAAAAGAACTCACTATTTTATAAAGTTTGAGTGAGCAACAGCCCTATGAAATATTATTCATTTTTTACTTTTCATTAATCATTTTAGTAACTTAATTTTTAATCCTATAATCCATCTCAAGTTTTGCAATTAAGTTAAAAAAAGCAGATATGTACACCAAATATTTTTACAAAACTTGCCATATATCCAGTCTGGGATTCACATCTGTAGATTCAACCAACAATAGACTGAAGATATTTGGGGGGAAATTTTCCAAAAAGCAAAACTTGAATTTCCCAAGTATCTTTAAGCAGGTGTGGTTCTAGTGTGGTGTTACAACTAGTCATAATTGCTATTACAAACATAGAGTGTCCAAATATTCAACATACAAGTCACTAAATAACACAAATTGAGTAGTGTCAGCTCATCTGCCTTCTCCAGAACATACTGTTTCAATGTTGGCCTGGGCTGAGTTGATCACTTCGTCTGTCATTGCCTTGTTCTGCCAAGCAGTTATGAGAAATTTATCTTGAGAGTTGAAGACTTTTTTATTCATCTATTTTGAGAACAAAGCACACAATGGAAACTCAAAAACCATACTTTTATAAGCAATTAACTTTATTTTATATTATTTTTATTTATTTTTTTATTGATTGTTCAAAACATAACAGAGCTCTTGATAAATCATCTTTCATACATTTGACTCAATTGGGTTTTGAACTCCCATTTCTACCCCAAATACAGATTGCAGAATCACATCTGTTACATACTCACATTTTACATAATGACATATTAGTGACTGTTGTATTCTGCTACCTTTCCTATCCCCTACTATCCCCCCTCCCCTTCCCTCCCATCTTCCCTCTCTGCCTCCTCTGCTGTTGTTCAATTCTCTCCCTTTTTCCCCCTCCCCCTTGCCCATTATAACCTCTTATACATTTGTGTATCATTGAAGGTCTCCTACCATTTCTATATGCTTTTCCTTCTCTCTCTCCCTTTCTCTCCCCCCATTCGTCTTTGTTTACTGTTAGTCTTTTCCTCATGCTCTTCCTTCTTGTTCTGTTCTTAGTTGCTCTCTTTATATCAAAGAAGACATTTGACATTTGTTTTTTAGGGCTTGGCTAGCCTCACTTAGCATAATCTGCTCTAATGCCATCCATTTCTCTGCAAATTCTATGATTTTGTAATTTATTAGTGCTACATAATACTCCATTGTATATAGATGCCACATTTTTTTTATCCATTCATCTATTGAAGGGCATCTAGGTTGGTTCCACAGTCTAGCTATTGTGAATTGTGTTGCTATAATCATTGATGTGGCCATATCCCTATAGTGCGCTCTTTTAAGGTCTTCAGGGAATAGTCTGAGAAGGGCAATAGCTGGGTCAAATGGTGGATCCATTCCAATCTTTCCCAGGAATCTCCATACTGTTTTCCAAAATGGCCTCACCATTTTGCAGTCCCACCAGCAGTGTACAAGTGTACCCTTTTCCCCACATCCTCGCCAACACTTATTGTTGTTTGACTTCATAATGGCTGCCAATCTTACTGGAGTGAGATGGTATCTTAGGGTGGTTTTGATTTGCATTTCTCTGATTGCTAAATATGGTGAGCATTTTTTCATGTACTTGTTGATTGATTGTATGTCCTCCTCTGATAAATGTCTGTTCAGGTTCTTGGCCCATTTGTCGATTGGATTATTTGTTATCTTATTGTTTAATTTTTTGAGTTCTTTGTACATTCTGGATATTAGGGCTCTATCTGATGTGTGAGGAGTAAAAATTTGTTCCTGAGATGTAGGTTCTCTATTTACCTCTTTTATTGTTTCTCTTGCTGAAAAAAAAGTTTTTAGTTTAAGTAAGTCCCCTTTGTTTATTCTTGTTGTTAACTCTTGGGCTATGGGAGTCCTATTAAGGAATTTGGATCCCGACCCCACAATATGTAGATCGTAGCCAACATTTTCTTCTATCAGACGCAGTGTCTCTGATTTGATATCTAGCTGCTTGATCCATTTTGAGTTCACTTTTGTGGCTGGTGAGAGAAAGGGATTCAATTTTATATTGTTGCATATGGATTTTCAATTTTCCCAGCACCATTTGTTGAAGATGCTATCCTTCCTCCATTGCATGTTTTTAGCCCCTTTATCAAATATAAGATAGTTATAACTTTGTGGATTAGTCTCTTTGTCCTCTATTTTGTACCATTAGTCCACCCACCTGTTTTGGTACCAGTACCATGCTGTTTTTGTTACTATTGCTTTGTAGTATAGTTTGAACTCTGGTATCGCTATACCATCAGATTCACACTTCCTGCTTAGAATTGCTTTTGCTATTCTGGGTCTTTTGTTTTTCCATATGAATTTCATGATTGCTTTATCTATTTCTACAAGAAATGCTGTTGGGATTTTGATTGGCATCGCATTAAACCTGTAGAGAACTTTGGGTAATATCGCCATTTTGATGATGTTAGTTCTGCCTATCCATGAACAGGGTACATTTTTCCATCTTCTGAGATCTTCTTCTATCTCTCTCTTTAGGGTTCTGTAGTTTTCATTGTATAAATCTTTCACCTCTTTTGTTAGGTTGATTCCCAAGTATCTTATTTTTCTTTGAGGATATTGTGAATGGAGTAGTTTTCCTTATTTCCATTTCAGAGGTTTTTGTTGCTGATATACATGAATGCCTTTGATTTATGTGTGTTTATTTTATAACCTGCCACTTTGCTGAATTTATTTATCAACTCTAGCAGCTACTTTGTAGACCCTTTTGGGTCTGTTAAGTATATTATCATGTCATCCGCAAATAGCGATAATTTAATTTCTTCTTTTCCTATTTTTATGCCTTTATTTTCTTTTGTCTGTCTAATTGCTCTGGCTAGTACTTCGAGAACTAAGTTGAATAGAAGTGGTGATAGAGGGCACCCCTGTCTTGTTCCAGATTTTAGAGGAAATTCCTTCAGTTTTTCTCCATTTAGGATGATGCTAGCCTGAGGTTTAGCATATATAGCTTTTATAGTGCTGAGGTAAGTTCCTATTATCCCCAGTTTTTCTAGTGTTTTGAACATAAAGGGATACTGTACCTTGTCAAATGCTTTTTCTGCATCTATAGAGATGATCATATGTTTCTTGTCTTTAAGTCTATTGATGTGGTGAATAGCATTTATTGATTTCCCTATATTGAACCAGCCTTGCATCCCAGGGATGAATCCTACTTGATCATGGTGCAAAAGTTTTCTGATATGTTTTTGTATTCGATTCACCAGAATTTTATTGAGAATTTTTGTATCCAAGTTTATTAGCGATATTGGTCTGTAGTTTTCTTTGACATATCTTTGGTTTTGGGATCAGAGTGATGTTGGCCTCATAGAATGGATTTGGAAGAGCTCCTTCTTTTTCTATTTCGTGAAATAGCCTGAAAAGTATTGGTATTAATTCTTCTTTGAAGGTTTTGTAGAACTCCACTGTACACCCATCCAGTCCAGGACTTTTCTCACATTTTTACATAATGGCATATTAGTGACTGTTGTCTAATACTTCTACCTTTCCTATCCCCTACTATCCCCTCTCCCCTCCCCTCCCATCTTCCCTCTCTGCCTCCTCTGCTGTTGTTCAATTCTCTCCCTTTTTTTGGTAGGTAGTCTTTTTATGGCTTCTTCTATTTTTTCCTTTGTTATTGGTCTGTTTAAATTGTGTGTGTGTGTCTTCCTGTCTCAATCTGGGCAAATCATATGTCTTAAGACATTTATCGATATCTTCACTATCTTCTATTTTATTGAAATATAGGTTTTCAAAACACTTTCTAATTATCTTCTGTATTTCTGTAGTGTCTATTGTGATATTGCCTTTTTCATCCCATATGTTATTAATTTGGATTCCCTCTCTTCTTCTTTTCATTAGCATGGCTAAGGGCTTGTCTATCTTATTTATTTTTTCAAAGAACCAACTTTTAGTTTTATCTATTTTTTCAATGTTTTTTTTTCTTTCAATTTTATTGATTTCTGCTCTAATTTTAATTATTTCTTGTCTTCTACTAAATTTGCTCTTGTTTTGCTCTTCCTTTTCTAGATTTTTGAGGCGTAGTTTGAGTTCATTTATTTGTTGTTTTTTTTTTCTTTTTTTTAGGAAAAAAATCCAAAAAATGAATTTTCCTCTTAAAACTGCTTTCATTGTGTCCCATAGATTTCAATATGTTGTGCCTGTATTATCATTTGACTCTAAGAGTTTTTTTTATCTCCTCCTTTATGTCTTCTGTAACCCCCTGATCATTCAATAACATATTGTTCATTTTCCATGTGGTGTAGGGTTTTTCCTTCCTTCTTTTATCATTAATTTTCAATTTCATTCCATTATGGTCAGATATTGTGCATGGTATTATCTCCACGCCTTTATATTTACTAAGAGTTGCCTTATGGCATAATATATGGTCTATCTTTGAGTAGGATTCATGTGCTGCTGAGAAGAACGTGTATCCACTTGATGATGGTTGATATATTCTATATATGTTGGATAAGTCTAGGTTGCTGATTGTGCCTTTGAGTTCTATAGTTTCTTTATCAGTTTTTGTCTAGAGCATCTGTGTAATGGCAAGAGCTGTGTGTTGAAGTCACCCATAATTATTGTGTTGTGGTCTATTTGACTCTTGAACTTGAGAAGAGTTTGTATTATGAACGTTGCAGCTCCATTGTTTGGTACATACAAATTGATAATTGTTATGTCTTGTTGGTGGATGGTTCCTCTTAACAGTATATAGTACCGTTTTTTATCCTTCATGATTAACTTAGGTTTGAAGTTGATTTTATTCGATATGAGTATGGCCACTCCTGCTTGCTTCTGAGGGCCATGTGAGTGGTATGATATTTCCCAACCTTTTACCTTCAGCCTGTGTATATATTTTCCTATCATATGAGTCTCCTGAAGGCAGCATATTGTTGGACTTGTTTTTTTTTTTTTTTGGTTTTTTTTTTTTTTTTATCCAGGTTACTAGCCTATGTCTCTTGATTGGTAAGTTTAGGCCATTAACATTTAAGATTACAATTGAGATATGAGTTGTACTTCCAGTCATGCTTCTCTATTTATTTATTTTAGTTTCGCTAGTTTTACTTTTTGGTTATTTTCCTCCCCCTTTACTGAGATACCGCCTGCTATTGGTTTTGGGCACTATTTTTTAATTCCTCTTCTTGTAGTATTTTGCTCAAAATACTTTGCAGTGTTGGTTTTCTTGCTGCGAATTCTTTTAGCTTTTGTTTATCATAAAAGATTTTAATTTTGTTGTCAAATCTAAAGCTCAGTTTTGCTGGATACAGTATTCTTGGTTGGAATCCATTATTTTTCAGCGTTTGAAATACATTGTTCCAAGGATCTTCTCACTTTCAAAGTCTGTGATGAGAAATCAGTTGTTAACCTAATTGGTTTACCCCTAAATGTAATCTGCCTCTTTTCTCTAGTAGCTTTTAATATTCTCTCCTTGTTCTGTATGTTGGCTATCTTCATTATTATGTGTCTTGGAGTTGGTCTATTATGGTTTTGAATGTTTTGGGTCCTGTAGGCTTCCAGGATTTGGCAATCCATTCTATCTTTCATCTCTGGGAAGTTTTCTACAATTATTTCATTTAATATCCTGTCCATTTCTTTGGTTTGAATCTCTGTGCCTTCTTCTATCCCAGTGACTTTCAAATTTGGTTTTTTTATGACATCCCATATCTCTTGAATAGATTGCTCATGGGATTTAAGCATCTTTTCTGTGTTGACTGTACTCTTTTCAAGTTAATAAACCTTGTCCTCATTATCTGATGTTCTGACTACTACTTGATCAAGTCTATTTGTAATATTCTCATTTGAATTTTTAATTTGGTTTATAGTTTCCTGCAATTCTAGAATTATTTTTTGATTTTTTTTAAGATCTCTATTTCTTGGTAGAGCTTGTTCTTTGCCATTTGAATTTGTTTGTTTAATTCATTTTCAAAATATACTTTTATTTCTTGGACTTGCTGTCTCACGCCTTCTCTAATATTCTTTTCCATTTGAGTTAGGTATGCCTTGAGTTCTTTCCCTATCCTTGCTTCTGATGTTTCTATGTCCTCCTGTAGAATTAAGTTGTCTTGCATTGTTTGTACTCATTTTTTCCCTTGTTTTCTCATGTTGTCCATGTTACTTTCCAGCTATTTTTTATTGTCATGTTTCTGCTCTCTTCTATACCTTTGTTTTGGTTCTGTATTACTCTTTTGTCTCTCCTTTGTGTTGTTAAACTATGCCTGCTAACTTCGATTCCACTGGGAAGGAATTCCGACGTCCGGGCTCCGGTGATGACACTACTCTGCTATGGCGGGCCCCAGGCTCCTTGCCAGGGTTTTCTAATGGGGGTGTGTGACTGGACTATCTCTGTTTGGTTTCAGTTCCCGGATGCGGTAGGCGGGCGGTCTCCAGCCACCCAGCATCACAGGTTGCTGGTGGGTGATTGATCGCCTGTGGGCAGCGTTCTCCTACTGCCCAATTATACAGGCAGTGGGTGAACTTTCGCTGGTGGGCCTGCAGTTTCCAGCTGCCCACTCGTGAGGGTCTTGCCTCTAGTCTCCTGGTTTCTCCTGCTAGTCTTGTTTTCTCCTGTTTTTTTGTTGCAATCTGTCAAAGAGTGGTGGAGGATACTTCAGCTTTCTAAGATGGTGGCCACTGACTGCTTCGGTGGAGTGTCTGCTGTGAGAGATGGGAATGTACCGCTTCCTTTCCTGTCTGAAATCCCGTACTCAGCCCAAGGGTCAGTGTGGGCTTGGCTGGTGGGATTCCACTTAATCGCAGTCACTAATCTCTCTGCTTGCTAATTGATCGCTTCTCTGCGGCACCACGCCTTCTGTAGCCGCAAGGCAGGCTGCGCGGATCAGTCGGCCTGGATCTCCAGGGTCCTGCTGTTTGCTGTTGGAATCCCCGGCACTCTATTACTTTGATTTTTTCTTCTTGCCCCTCCCTCAGTGCTGGCTAGCCAGGTTTTGTTTTGGCTGCTCATGGGAGGAGGGGTGTAAGGTCAGGTGTCTCTAGTTTTCCCCTAGTCTTTATGCAGGCTCACTCTGATACTCCCTCCCCCGGAAAGCCTAGGAGAGATTTTATGCGAATTCCTTGATGTCTGGGGGTGAGCTGAGTGACACACACCTGTTTTGATGTTGCAATCTGTCAGAGAGTGGCGGTGTATACTTCAGCTTTCCCAGATTGTTGCCGCTGACTGCCTTGGTGGAGTGTCCACTGTGGGGGATCAGCAATTAACTTTTCTAGTTCAGCTCAGTTAACCAATTTTCTGCATGAGCTGAAAGAAATCAAAAAACTATAATCTCAGTTTCTCCATTTAACAGGTGAAACAATGTCTACTTTATAGTAAGGGTAATGTTTTATACAACAAAAAAAACCTTAGATTATTGAAATAGATCAGTCTAATTCTGGGAGCATAGTCTAACTTATTTATGAAAATTTTATTACTACTTCCATAGTTATTAATAGTTTCAAAATAATTTCTCTCTATAAAAAGGTATTTTGAAGACAAAATTACAATAAGTGTTTTTTTTTAACACTAAACAATGACTGATTATTAGAGGCCAGTGATTTATGAATTATCTTAGAAAACCCTGGCTTTGAGGCTTTATCTGAAGGATACCGCTCAATTGAATTCTTCCCATGGAATCTAAGGTACTACTGGTTAATCAGTAAGGAAAATGAATGGATCCATTAATTCTGTCAGATGACTGGAAAACCATGTGGTGCCTGCTACCTATAATTGACACAACAGCAAATGCAATCTACCACAATAATGGTGTCACAGTAGTTTTCTATTTAGTGTATACTTTCTTATTTAAGCTTTCATAGGAGAAAAGACTTAGCCTCATGATTTATCAATACAGCTTTAAAAGTGCAAAAAAAAAGAATAATCCTTGAATATCAGATGTCACTTTTTATCATTCCTTAGGAGAATGGAAATGATAGAGATAATACAATATTTCCAAGTGCTTCAGCTCTATATGAAACTTTTTGTCAGGATGAGGGTTGATTCAGTTACAACTTAAAACAATATATAAAATAAGTAATAATTTTCATATCTACTTAACACATGTCATAAATTATAAAACTTATTTAAACTCTGCTATATATATATATATATTAATTTTTTAGTAGTAGACACAATACTTTTATTTTATTTTTTTTATATGCTACTGAGACTTGAACCTAGTGCCTCAAACATGCTAGGCAAGCACTCTACCATTTAGCCAAAACCCTAGACCCTAAATCGCACTATATTATTTAGTCATTTTTATAACATTATTTAGCCTATTGTAATGTCTATATATTACATTTAAGGAACGAGGAATATTTTTAAGATCAAACATTTGGTTTGTAAATGGTGGTGGCAAACATGCAGGTGGTAGTGATGTCCAAATCTCAGGTCATAACTATGACCTTACCCTGGCCCAAAAGAACACTCAGATCTAAATATAAGTTATGAAATGACAATGCATGTGTAATCATTGAGCATTTGCTTCCTAATAAACAAAAAGTTCCTAAAAATCTTGAGATACATTAACATGCAAATGTGGATCTATAATCACCATATACTTTCCTCATTTTTTGAACCAAATTATTTGTCAGATTGATCGTTTTCTCCAGCATATTTCATTTTTTTTTTTTTTGGTTAAACTTTCTAACAAGTTCAAATTCATGAAAACAACACAAGAGTTCTGACAGGTATCTGTTTATTTGTTCTGATTCACTGGTCTGAAGAATTCTGGATTTACATAGCAAAGGGGCAAATGTGAAAGGCACACTAAACCACTCACCTTATTAAAACTCATATCACTATATACTCTCAGCGGCATTTTCAGAATATAAGTGATATTATTACAAAATCACTGCCTTTAAGAATCATTATAAAAGAGAATGATAATTATTACATGTTGAGTACACCCAAAGGAATATCAGTAATCACTGAGTTTTACTAGAGCATAGTACCTCATTTTTAAGCCAATGAAATAAAGTAGAAATATAATAAAAATAATTGATTGAAAAGAGAGAGAAATGTGGAATATCACAAACTATGTATAAATAAAAATATTGAATTCATCCATTCAGCATCTTCGACAGTAAATTTCATCTTTCCCTTTATCAGTAATTTTTATATTATAAGTAGAATGTTATACTTTGATTAATAGGAATAAAAGCCAGGCTACTTGAACTAGTTTAATTTCACATCTGTAATCACAGTAGCTCAAGAAGCTGAGGCACAAGATTACAAGTTCAAAGTCAACCTCAGAAACTCGGTGAGACCTTGAGCAACTTAGCTAGACACTGTTTCAAAATAAATTTTGAAATATGCTGGGGATGTAGCTTAGTGGTTACGCACCCCTGGGTTCAATCCCTGATACCAAAAACAAGCACACACACCCACCAAAAAAAAAGTAAAAGAAAAAAATTAATGTTAAATATTTTTTCTTCCATTTTTAAAGTAAAAATGACATCAATGTGACTTAGTCACGTGGAATCTTGCATAAGGAACCTTGGTTGAATATACTAAACTTATTAGAAGACCATTCATTAACTCTGACATCTTTTTATATATAAGCGTGTTTGACATGGTGAAACTTGATGCTTAGAAAAAATACTCAATTGTGAATTACTTAAAGAATTTAGGAGCTCAATAAGATCATGAAAATACCTTTTATATTTTCCTTTTTTATATAGGTAAGGAAACTGAGGTCTTAGAAGGTAAAATAACTTATTTAAATTAATTTATACAAAGCTTCTTGAATTCGGTCCTCTAGTTCCCATGCTACCATTTTTATTTTCCGAAAGGTGATCAACAGCAAAGTTGCCATTCCAGGTTATCTAAGAAGAAACAATTCTATGGAAATAAAAATATGGGATTTATTTTTCAATTCATTGCTCACATATCAGGACACCATTCATTGCAGATGTTAATTATATAGATGACTTTTAATAGATAAGATATTTCCAATGTATGAATATCTACCAATATAAATAAATTGTAGTAACAAACTCTAAACTAAGCTCCAATTATTGGGTCACCTACTTTTTCCTTCATGTTCAACCAAAGATATAATTGCTGTTAGTTCTTAGATGTTCTTCCAGAGTGCCTCTATATAAATAAAACTATGAAATATGAAAATCAGTATATACCTTCTTTTACTCACCTCTTATACAGAAACAGTGACAATAAATTGTTGTGGACTTTAACTTTTTTTGCTTAACAATATATCTGTAGATATTTCTATTACAGTAGGAGAAGAGCTCCCTTATTTTTTATAGAGTTACATTATGTTTATGAGCATGTAAGTAATGGCATCATGTTATTGATAATCTTTTACCAATACATTCAATGACCACAACAAAACTTTGTATGTTTCATCAACTGGTAAATGTGTATGTCCAGAATAATTTCTAGAAGTAGAATATCTGAGATAAATGTAAATAAATTTGTAATTTTTTAATCTATAATATTGTAATAATTTATGAGAGTATCTGTTTCCCAACAGGTACAAAATTGAAACTTTTTAAGATTTTCCAATCATATTGTTTTTAAAAGATGAATAATCAGTTTCTATATGCAAATATAAAGGGAAAGTAATTTCCATGGTATTTAAACAACAGAGGGCTTTATGATTTTATTTCATGAATCCTGACTCTTCAATTTTGTGGTTACACAGTCAGACATCACACACAATTTTGTCCATTCGTTGGGAGCCAAATTTTTAAAACTGAAACAAAGGAGAATACATTATAACCTATGCATATACATTTCACCCTTAAGCAACACAATTTTAAACTGCATGAAACCACTTACTTGCAAATTTTTTCTTTTGTTTTATTTTGTTTTGGAGATTTATGACAATTTGAATAACTCACCGATGAAGTTCATACAGTAGAAATACCAACACAATTTAAAAAATTCAGGTATATCACAAATACCCCAGAATATAGATAATAGTCTGTTTTGTTATTGATGTAAGATATACAGAAATTTATTATAAAAAATTTATCAAACTTATTTACACAAACACTCAAAGACTTGTACATGGCACCAAAATTGAAGTAATATAAATAAGCATAAAGATTCCCCATTAAATCATGCCTGCATCAAATTTACTCTAGTACATAAGGTAATACTATAATAATTTCACAGCCACCTCTGGTTGCTTTCCTAGTGAGCTCAAGCATTGCATGTATCCACTTAAAACAGACATGTGATACTAATCATTTTCACATGAATAGTTCATCTCTTTAGTGAAGTATAAGTCATCTCTCACAGTTTTCACACATTTTTTCACAATATGGAATATATTTTATATTCAATATATATATACTGGATATTATATATATATATATATATATAATTTATAAATTTATTTATTTATAAATATATATAATTTATAAATTTATTTATTTATAAATATATATTATTTATAAATTTATATATATTTATATTAATTGACACTTTATGTTAGAAGTAATGCTTATAGTTAATGACAACCTATTAAAATTTGGGGAAGTAAAAGTTAGCCCTTGGATTTTTTTACTTTGTTGGAGTTAGCATTGATAGCCTTCACGTTGTTCAAGGGTCAGCTGTATATAAAGCCAAACTTTATGTTTGCCTTTTGGATTTTTAGATAGCTCTTATATGAGCAATTGATTCCATAGATAACTATCTCCAAATTACCCAAGTGCTGGAAAATGGTATTTAACAGTGTGTTCTGGCCCTGGTAATGATTGATTGCTTGGTCACAGTGTGGAAAATAATGACTACAAGTGGCTACAAGAGATCATTTATACCATATACACATTCAGCTTCTCAGAAGCAAATTTTTATCAAAGAAGAGAAGGCAATAATTGTAGATGTTATTGTATTTAGTGCTTATAAATAAAAATGTGTTTTAGTTATTTTTGCATAAAAGCATATTTGATAGTGAAGAATCAAAAATTCTGTTCTGGGTTATTTTATTGAGCTATATCTGGTCATGGAAATATCCTGGCATGAATAAACACATCTAAAGCATCATGTCTTTCACAAGAAAACCAGTGTCCATTAGAATCTGGAGGTGGTAATTGAATAAAAATGAATTTATTTATCTTGGTGGTAGGAGAAACTCACTTTATATGGCCATAATATCCAAGAACTTATATTTGAGCAGGAAACTGACAGAAGTGAAAATAATATTATTATAATGCACAACAAAACCCCACATTGTAAATTTGGGGAAGTGTCATCAATGGGTCCTAATTTATAGTTTGATAGCTGCAAGAAGCTCCAGCATGTTATTATATGATAGAATGACTGCAAATAACAATAATTCACTGTGTTTTTCACCATACAGAATTGTTAAGTGTTTGAAGGGATGGATATGTTTACATTATATATTGTGCACATATACTGACATATTGCATGCTCCCCATTAATATTTGTAATATTTATGTTTTATATATGTATTTTACATTAAAATAAATTTTATTAAAGAAAAATAGATTATTATTGTTGGAGACTTAGAGCTTTATTATTATTGTATTAAAGAAAAAACAATATTTTTCAAACTGGATAGACCAAGGAGGATGAGATTACAGATGGACATTTTGAATATTTTAACAAAATGAGGCAGAGAGGCCTGCCCCAGCTCCAAGAGGCCTGCAAGAAGACAGGCTCCCACGCCACCATCAGGCCACTTGTATAGAGGCAACCCTACATACTAGGGAGAGCAACTTCATACTAGGGCTTTTTAGTCACCAAAGAATGGCTCCACAGCCCAACATCAGAGTACACATAACCTTGAGGATGCTGCAGCTGAGAAACTGGGATATCCCTGCTTCTATCGAGGGACAACAATAAGGACCTGGAAAGATGTCACGAAGGTCCCTGTGAATCTGTCTGCACCAGAGGTGTCTCTGTTAGGGGTGCTGACAGTTTTCCTGTTGCTGAGGTAACAGAGAGTCTTCCATGGTGTTGCCTTTTTCTTGTTTATCCTATTAACAGCCAACTTCTTTTCACTAGTCATATAAATTAATACATCTATATTCTCACATCCTACATCATAAATATCTCAGACAATCCCCAGCCCCCATTCTATCATTGGAAACTGTAATCCATTACATAAACCTATTGACTATATTTTAGAAGATAACAGAACTCATCATTTCTGATTATAACAACAAAACTGTAAATGTAAAAATAGAAGTTAACTGATCTATAGCTGCACATTTTGTACATTGAGTGCAGTAATATTAATTTCCCCTTTAAAGGTGAGGTATAGGTAATCTTTAGAAACAATATAAGAAAATAAGGCAGAATCTGTAATACCTCAAATCTACACTGCCAGAGAGGAAGACACATAGCCATCATGAGAAAACAAGAGAGAAAAGTGCCCCAAATAAACCAAGATACTACAACAATAGAATTTATAGATAGCACAATAGACAAAATGTCAGAGAAGGAGTTTAGAATATACAAAACAAAAATTATCTGGGAATTAAAGAAGTACCTAAGTGAGCAGATACAGGCAAAAAATTTATGATCCAACAAAGAGATACGAGAGCAAATGTAGGTAGCAATAGATAGTCTGGAAAAAAAAACAGAAATCATTGAAATAAAAAAAACAGTAAGCCAAATAAAAAACTGAATAGAAAGCATTACCAATAGATTAGATCACTTGGAAGACAGGACCTCAGACAATGAATACAAAATATACAATCTTGACAATAAAGTTGTCCTCACAGTGAAGATGGTAAGAAACTCTTAGCAGAATATCCCAGAATTATGTGATACCATCAAAAGACCAAATTTAAGATTTATTAGAATAGAAGAAGGTCCAGAGACACAAACCAAAGAAATGCACAATCTTTTCAATGAAATAATATCAGAAAATTTCCCAAGCTGGAAGAATAAATAGGAAAATCAAGTACAAGAGAGCTATAAGACACCAAATGTACAAAATTACAATAGGTCTACACCAAGACACATTATAATGAAAATGTGTAGCATACAGAATGAGGATAGGATTTTAAAAGTCAAAAGAGAGAAAAATCAGATTACATAAAACAGAAGACAAATTTACATCTCAGCAGATTTTTTTAACCCAGACCCTCAAAGCTAGGAGATCCAGGAAGAACATAGACCAAGTTCTAAAAGATAATGGATGCCTACCAAGAATTTTATATCCAGCAAAATTAAGCTTCAGATTTGACAAGGAAACAAAATCCTTCCATGATAAAAAAAAAAGCTAAAAGAAATTACAGCAAGAAAACTTGCACTACAGAGAATATTGTTGGCAAAATAATGCACAAGTAGGAAATTAAAAACACCAATGAAAATCTGCAAAGGGAAGAACTACTATAGAAGAAAAGCCAACCAAAAGAGAAATCAAGTTACCCCCCCCAAAAAAAATAAACAAAAATGACCAGAAATATAAATCATGTTTCAATAATAACACTGAATGTTAATGGCCTAAATTCACCAATAAAAAGACATAGACTGGTAGATTGGATTTAAAAAAAAAACACAACAATATGCTGCCTTCTAGAGACTTAACTCATAGGAAAAGTCGTCCACAGACTGAAGGTGAAAGGTTGGGAAAAAAATATATCAATCACATGGTCTGCATAAAACAGCAGGAGTTTCCATCCTCATCCTCAAATAAAGTAGTCTTCAAGACTACTTTAATCAAAGTTAATCAAAAAAGATAAAGATGGACATTTCATACTGCTTAAGGGAACCATATATCAACAACACATAACAGTTATAAATATATATGCCTCAAACAATGGAGCATCTACATTCATCAATTAATGTCTTCTCAAGTTCAAGAGTCAAATAGACTACAACACAATATTTCTGGATGACTTTAACACACCTGTTTCACCACGGGATATATCTTCCAAACAAGTGCTAAACAAAGAAATTACAGAACTCAAAAATACAATCAATAACATAGACTTAACAGACATATATAAAATATATTATTCATCAATGAGAAAATAAACTTTCTTCTTAGCAGCACATGGATCATTCTTTAAAATAGACCATTTATTATGCCATATAGCAACTCTTAGTAAATACAAAAAAGTAGAGATACTGCCTGTATTCTATCAGACCACAATAAAACGAAATTAGAAATCAATAATAAAATTTTTTAAAAAACTACTTCAACATCTGGAGACTAATTAATACACCATTGAATGAACAATGAGTTGCAAAAGACATCAAGGAGTACATAAAAATTTTCCTAGAGGTAAAAGAGAACACTGATACAACATATCAAAATATCTGGGACACTATAAAAGCAGTTCTAAGAGGAAAGTTAATTGCATGGAGTTATTTCCTAGAAAAAGAAGAACAAACAAATGCCAAAAGCAGCAGAAGTAGGATAATTAAAATCAGCCCTGAAATAAATGAAATTGAAACAAAAGAAACAATGAAAAAAATTAATCAAAAAAGTTGGTTCTTTTAGAAAATAAATATAATTGATAAACCATTAGCCATTATATCAAAAAAGAGAGAAAAAACCAAATTACTAACATTCATGATGAAAAAGAAAATATCACAACAGCCACTACAGAAATACAGAAGATAATTAAAAAATATTTTAAAAATTTGTACTCCAATAAAATAGAAAACATTGATGGCATTGAAAAAAATTTATAAAGGGATATTATGTACCCAATTTAAATCAGGATGATATACACAATTTAAACAGATCAATTTCAAAAAAGAAA
Source organism: Ictidomys tridecemlineatus (assembly GCF_052094955.1). NCBI lineage: Eukaryota > Metazoa > Chordata > Mammalia > Rodentia > Sciuridae > Ictidomys > Ictidomys tridecemlineatus. The sequence goes on along the minus strand of NC_135478.1, from coordinate 64,106,176 downwards.
ATAGAGGACACCATCAGAAACCTACCAACAAAGAAAAGCCCAGGATTAAACAGATACACAGATGAGTTATACAAGACCTTTAAAGAAGAACTAACACCAATACTTCTCAAACCATTTCATGAAAAAAAAAGAGGGAACACTTCAAAACATATTCTTTGAAGCCAGTATCACCCCGATTCCAAAACCAGACAGAGACACAAAAAAAAAAAAAAGAAAACTTCAGACCAATATTCTAATGAATATAGTTGTAAAACTTATCAATAAAATTTTGGCAAATTGAATACAAAAGCATATCAAAAAGATAGTGCACCACGATCAAGTAGGGTTCAACTAGGGATATAAGATTGGTTCAATATATGGAAATAAATAAATGTAATTCATCATATCAATAGACTCAAAGATAAAATCTTATGGTCATCTCAATAGATGCAGAGAAAGTATTTGACAAAATAGAGCCCTAAGCCAACATCATTCCCAATAAAGAAAAATTGAAAGCATTTCTTCTAAAAACTGGAAGAAGACAGAAATGCCCTCTTGAAACTCTAGCAATAGGAATTAGACACATGAAAGTAATTACAGAGATACAGAGAGAAAAATAACTCAAATTATCACTATTTGCTGAAGATATGATTCTATACCTAGAATACACCCTCCAAAAAAAATCCACCTGAAATCTAGAACTAAAAAGTGAACTCAGAAAAGAAACAGGATGTAAAATCAATACCCATAAGTCAAATGTATTTCTGTACAGATAAATTAGGCTCAAAGAGAAACTAGGAAAACCACCCCATTTACAATATCCTCAAAAAAAATACTTGGGAATCAACTTAAAGAAAGAGGTGAAAGACCTGTAAAATGAAAACTACAGAACACTAAAGAAAGAAATTAAAAAGATTTAGGAGATAGGAAGATCTACATTCTTCTTGGATAGGCAGAATTAATATTGTCAAAATGACCATACTACCAAAAGTTCTACACAGATTCAATTAAATTCCAGTCAAAATCCCAATGACATTTCTCATAGAAATAGAAAAAGCAATCATGAAATTTATTTTTAAAAATAAGAGACCCAGAATAGCCAAAGCAATCCTTAGCAAGAAAAATAAAGCTGCAGAATTACTATTCCAGACCTTAAAATATACTACAAGTAATAGTAACAAAAACAGCATAGTATCAACACCAAAATAGACCAGTAGATCAATGGTACAGAATAGAGGACACAGAGACAAACCCACATAATTACAGTTATCTCATATTAGACAAAGGTGCATACATTGAAGAAAAGATAGCCTCTTCAACAAATGTTACTGGGAAAACTGGATATTCACATGTAACAAAATGAAATTCCATCCCTATCTCTCACTCTGCACAAAACTCAACTCATAGTTGATCAAGGATCTAGGAATTAAACCAGAGACCTTGTGCCTAATGTAAGAAAAAGTAGGCCTGAATTTTCATCTTGTTGGATTAGGCCCCAACTTTCTTAATAAGACCTCTACTGCATAAGAATTAAAACCAAAAATCAATAAATGGGATGGTTTCAAACTAAAAAGTTTCTTCTCAGCAAAAAAAAAAAAAATCAGTGAGATGAATAGAGAGCCTACACAATGGGAGTAAATATCTACCACAAGCATATCAAATGTAGCACTAATCTTTAGGATATATAAAGCACTCAAAAACCTTAACATCAAAAAAACCAAATAACCCAATCAATAAATGGGCCAATAAACTGAACAGACGCTTCTCAGAAGGCGATATACAATCAATCAACAAATATATGCATAAATTTCCAACATCTCTAGAAGTTAGAGAAATGCAAATCACAGCTACTCTACTACTTCACATCACTCCAGTCAGAGTGGCAGCTATTAAGAATATAAACAACAATAAATATTGGGTAGGATGTGGGAAAAAGGACACACTCATACATTTCAGGTGGAACTGCAAATTCGTGCAACCAATCTGGAAAGCAATATGGAGATTCCTTAGAAAACTTGGAATGAAACCACCATTTGACCCAGCTATCCCACCCCTCGGTTTATACTCAAAGGACTTAAAAACAGCATACTATAGGAACACAGCCATATCAATGTTTATAGCAGCACAATTCACAATAACTATTGATAGGAAATGAGGGTTTTTTTTATTTTTTTTGTGAAATCAACCCAGATACCCTTCAGTAGATGAATTGATAGGGAAGCTTTGGTATACACACACACACACACACACACACACACACACACACACACATACTAGAATATTACTCATCATTAAAAGAGAATAAAATTATGGTATTTTCAGGTAAATGGATGGAGAATATAATGCTAAGTGAAGTAAGCCAATCTCAAAAATCCCAAAGCTGAATGTTTTCTTTGATATGAGGATACTGACTCAAAGGCAATTGAGGTGGGGGACCATGGGAGGAATGCAGTAACTTTAGATAGGGCAAAGGGGAGGGAGGGGGCAAGGGAGTCAGAATGAGGGTGGAATGAGTTAGACAACATTACTCTAAGTACATATATGAAGACACGAATGGTGTAAAAATACAACCAGAGACTAGAAAATTTGTGCTCTATATGTGTAATATGAAATGAATTGCATTCTGCCATCATATATTTCAAATTAGAATAAATAAATATTTTAATAAAAAATAGTGAGGTAAGCAAAGCTCTTTTGAATGCTTACAGGAATGTTACTAGTTCTTATTAGAAAGCATTCTCATATTAACTGTTCCTATTTTAATGAACATACTTCTTGACTCCAAAAATGCATGTCTTAGAATATATATATATATATATATATATATATATATATATATATATATATATATATACAGATGCAATCATACATATTTATGAAGAAATAAGCTTAAAAACATTAATTACAGAGTTTTTATAAAAGAGATTTGAAAACCACAAATGCTATTTAGTTGAATGCAAATTGAATACATCGTGGTACACCTCGAAAGAGAAAAATACCATATGCCCACCAGTGAAAAAAAGGGAGGTCTCACCATGAACTGATATTGTACAAAACAAGATAGTTTCTTAAATGGAAATAAGGAGATCACTATTTAATATAAAAACATTTGTATGAAAAAAACAATTTACAATAAATACAAATATATTCTTATATGGTAGCATAGTATAATCTAACTCTTCATGAAATGCTTAAGAATGAGTAATACTTTCAGTCACAGAAATTCAGAAACTGGGATTCTAGGAAGAGTAGAAGAATCAAGAGTGAAGACAAATAAATGGAACACATCCTTGGGGTGGGGGTTTTCTGCATATCAAGCTCTATGAACTTGTGGGAACTGATATGCCAGTCTTCTGGCTACGCACCTGGAGAAGTAAATCTTTAGTCAGGCATCTAGTGCTTTTTTAAGAACAGTCTTAAGTAAACATACATTTAATCGGACTTTCTTCTGTTTTTAACAGGATTGGAAATATCTTGAAGTTTAAGTCTTTTCAACTACATTTCTTAGTAAGAAAGAAAAGAAAAGTTGTCAAAACACAGTTTTTTTTTCCAACAGGGTTCTTTATGTTCACTGCAATCTTACTGGGTGATCATCTCAATTTGACAGAAAACACTTTGGTGTCTAGTGTGGTGCCTATACACTGACAGAAGGTGAACAGAAGATAACTTTTTTTTTTCACTGTTGGTTCATATATTGGACCCATCATGAGGGTTCAATGTGACTTTTAAGGTTGATGTTCTCTGACTATATATTTTTATCCCCTCATCTAGGAACCTAAAATAATATACACAGAAAATTAATTTATTAGAACTGATGTAAATATATACCAGACTTACAATGATAGAGTTACCCTAATTTATTGAATTTTCCAGGGAAACCATGAGTGTTTCCTTTGATGTTATTGAATATTGGAAAACTCTTCTTTCAAAAGCCATTTCCTTTATTTTACCTAAAAGTGATTATATGAGTGCTTCAAACTTTGAAGCGTTATTTCCTTTTATTTCCAGGTAGACAGAATACCCAGCATCTAACTCATAAGCATTCTTTAATGTCTTCTATAGATAGAAAATGAGGTTTGTTTTTTGTTTTTTGTTGACTTGTACTGTGCTGGTCTTCAACTCAGTTCTTTGATCTCTATATCTACAGGCTTTTCTAACTGAAGAAATGGCTAACTAATGTATGCTGAATTAGATGGACTGAGTTATCACCAGAACTAATGATGAGATACTTAGGTTTCCGCATACAAGCCTTGGGCTGACTTTTGTGAGCTGTTAAATTTTCATTAATCTCACTCTATCATTTTGGTCTCTTTGGTTTATGTGGTTCCACAGTTTCTCCCAGCATTTCTTGCTGGTGCTACCTATGGGGTAGAAATGGCCTCTCCACTTATGGACCTTTGGTGTCTTTTGATGGAGTAGGGCAGTCTCTGGTCTGTGGGATGAAGATGCTTCCTTGCTAGAAGTTTGCTGTGCCAGGATCATCTGTTGGTCGGGGTGAGAGTGGTTCCCTGGCTGCTGGTTTTTGGGAAACTTTTTATTGCTATTGTTTTTTGGTTATTTTATTTATTTTTGGCTCTTTTTAGCTATACATGAAAGTAGAGAGTATTTTGACATATTATATATACGTGGATTAGAAGTTTTTCTAATTCTCTTACTGCTTCTTTTGATGTGATTTTTTTTCCCTAATTTGGCTTTGAGTTTTCTCTCCTGAGTTTCTAACAACTTTAGACCTGCCATAATGAGGCTCCTGTAGAAACTATCTTGGGTGTTTATAGTATAGTTTTCACAGAATACTTCTTCATCCTAAAAAAGGGTCTAATACCTCCAACACTTAACTAGGTGTCCCTCTCACAAAAGACTTGTTAGCACTGCACAGTACCCTTGTGTCTTTTGTCTGACTTGTGTTCAATTTACTTATACCAAGATGGTCACTCTCTAGGAGAACCCTGGCCTAGGAAATTATTTAGGTACAAGTGTGGTCAGATGAGACACTGAGAGGGTACACATAAAAATGTATAACATGACAGAAGCTCTTTAATTGCTTACAGATCTCAGAGGAGAGAGGGCATCATGGCTCACTGGTCCCACAAGAAGGCAGTTGCTTTCTGACACACACACACTCCACTAGCTGGTGGAGAATATGTGAGAGAGTCAGGCCTATGAGCAGAAGACTTTGGGGTTTAGGACACAATCCCAGCAGGTTGTTCTTGGAAAGTTCTTGTTAAAGCAAACAGAGTTCTTCAGAGTTCCACTGTATTTAAGAGGTGGTCATACTTTCTTCCTGTGTAGTCCACACTGGACATAGGATCAGTGGGGTGAGTCAAATAGGTTGGAGTCGGCAATCTCAAGGAAAAGTAGCTTTACTCTTAGTGAAACTTGAGATCCATTTCTTTTGCTGGCTCTGCCAGGGATGACCTGGGGTTTTAGATGTGACCTCTAATCTGTCTCAGAGAAATAGGGTTCTCTAAAATGTCTTCTGTTCCCAGTTTAGGTATCAAAAAATGCCAGATCCATGTCCCCTTTTTCTCTAATCCTAAAATCCCAGACTAGTTGTCTTTCTTCTTGCCAATGTTCAGAAATCTTGTATTGCCTCTTCTGTAATTTCTGTGGTTTTTAGTTCACCTTAGCAGTAAAAATCAGGGAAAATTAATGCTAAACCATCTTGTACTATAACTGATGTCTCAAGAAATGTTTAGCCACACGATAAGTTTTATGATTTCCTTTAGTAGATGCACCTGCATTTCCTCTCCCCTGGAGTTTAATTGTATGGAGTGCTAAATATAAGTCTCCAGCAATATTAGATATTGCATTATTATTGATATCATTTGTCTGTAGAAGACCATATTCTGGTATAGTCTAAAAAAGTCAAGAGTTTTTATATTCATAAATTGCATAGGGGTAGGTGTGCAACAGTCTCTCTGATACCTCAAGGGAATAGCTATTGAATTTCCTTACTCCCATAACTTTAGATACATCTATTTAACCTTAATCTGGGACAGTCTCCTAAAAATGGTATTTGCTTCAATATTTGCATCATTATAGTCAAGATAGGGACAGCCTATTTAAATTGCTAAGGATACTTAGATGATCTTTTAACTTTTATCTTTTAATCCTTCAGAATCATTTCATATTTAACCCAAGTTACTAATCCCTTAAGAGAAAGATAGTTTTCATATCTAGACATGTTTTTCAATCAAGTAGAATAGTCAATGAAGTAGTCAGTCAATTAGCTGCCCAAAGTATTAATTTTATTGTAAGCCCTGTTCAGTATGATTTACATACTCAAAGAAATTTATTCAGCATAAAAATAAAAAAAGGCTATGCTTTGTTTCAATGTTTTTTTTTTAATCTTTAAAGCAGTTGAAAATGTTTCACTCTTTTGCAAATGAGCTAGGGGTGTTTCTCAGAGTCAGCTTTTCATTCTGTCATTTTTATCTGCATCAAGCAGAAGGTACTAGTATTGTTTTACATAAAATACTAGAAAGTTTAAGATAAATGTGATAGAGTGATACAGAAGAAGCTGAAATATTTTCCAAAAGAAGAAACTATAAAGAGGGTAGCTTCCATGCATAGCTACAGAAATAAAATAGATAAGAGGTATGTTTAAAAAATAAAAGTCTAAATACCTCAAGAAAAATTTAGCACTACTTTTTTGCACTAGAAACCAGAATTTTATAAGATGAGTTTAGAAAACAATATTAAAAAAGAGTAAAAAAACATGCCTTGTAAAATGATTTAATTCTATTGTGGCAGATGCCATTCTATTCTCTTTATAATTATATAACCCCATAACTACATACTTTTGTGTTTTTATTTTCTCTATCTCTGGACAGTTTTAAGCTGCTCTGTTTCATCTCCACAGCCCACTGAGTTAAAGTGTTAGGTTCTTATGATCTCGGGAAAAGGGAAACATTCATGTTAAATGATAACCTACTATGTACCTGCACTTATCCCTTTCTTATTTTTATTTTCCTTATTATTATTCACATTTAAAAGATAGCAATGAATTTCAGACAGGTTAAATAATTATTGACTTCACAACTAGAAGTATAAGATTTAGGTGTAGATCTAGATGTGTCTAGCTTAAGACCATTCATTTCTATTCAACCATGCTTTTTTTCCTTCATATTTGACCCCAAATCATATCATTAATTTTTTAGTTCTCAAAATTATTTTCTGCTTCTATTAATGAAATAATCAGCAAATGCTTATGGAATTTCCCAGTATAAAAGTGGTGTGTATTAGTTATATTATGAGATTAGTACAGAATTGTTTGCAGTTACTCTTTTAATAAATAGTCATTAAACTATTTCTAAATCACAGACATCATGTTCAAAGTGTAATGGGAATTATTTTTACTTGCATCCCAAAGCATTTAATATCCCTAATAAACATTGATGTAAAAATTATCAACAAAATTTTGGCAAATCACATAGAAAAACGTATTTAAAAAAATAGTGCACCATGATCAAGTGTGGTTCATTCCAGGGATGTAAGATTGATTCAACATATGGAAATCAATGAATATAATTTATCATATTAATAGGTTTAAATTTAAGAATCAAATGATTATATGAATTGATGCAGAGAAACTATTTGACAAAATAGACCCTTTCATGTTCAAAACACTAGAAAAACTAGTGACAGTAAGAACATCACTCAACATTGTAAAAGCTATCTATGCTAAACCCAAGACCAACATCATTCTAAATGGAGAAAAATTGGAAGCATTTCCTCTAAAACTGTAAAAAGACAGGGATGCCTTCTTTCACCACTTCTATTCAATGTAGTCCTCAAAATTATACCCAGAGCAATTAGAGAAAGCAAATTAAAGGGATATGAATAGGAAAATAAGAACTCAAACTATAATTATTTGTTGATGACATGATTCTATAGTCAGAGATTCCAAAAAATTTAATCAGAAAACTTCTAGAATTAATTAATAAATTCAGCAAAGTATCATAATACAAAATCAATGCCTATAATCAAATGCATTTCTATATAACAGTGATTGATCCTTCAAAAGAGAAATTAGGAAACCAACCAATTCATAATAGCCTCAAACAATAAAAAAATAAAATACCTGGGAATAAACAAATGAGATGAAAGACTTCTATAATGTAAACTACAGGACACGAAAGAAAAAAATTGAAAAAGAATTTAGAAATGGAAAAATATCCCAAACTGTTATTTAGACTGAATTAATATTGTCAAAATGGCCATACTTTCCAAAGCACTATAAAGATTCAATGCAATTCCAACTGAAATCTCAACATCATTCCTTATAAAAATAAAACAAAAAAAAATCATGAAATTTATCTGGTAAAATTAGAGACTCAAAGTAGCCAAAACAATCTTTTAATCAAATAAGAGTGAGGCAGAAGGCATCACAATACCAGACCTTAAACCATACTACAAAAATGGCATGGTACTGGCACAAAAATAGGCATGTAGCCTAGTGGTGCAGAATAGAAGATGCAAAAACAAAACCCACATAAATACAAGTATCTCATCCTAGACAAAGGTGCCAAAAACACACATTGGAGAAAATATGTCCTCTTCAGCAAATTATGCTGGGAAAACTAGAAATCCGTATGCACCAAAATGAAACTAAATACCTATCTCTCACCATGTAAAAAACTCAACTCAAAGTAGATCAAAAACCTCAGAATTAGAACAGAGGCCCTGCACCTAATCAAATAAAAGTAGGCCCAAATCTTCATTGTTTTTGATTAGGCCCTGACTTCCTTAATAAGATTCCTAAAGCACAAGAAATACAATCAAGAACCAATAAATGAGACAGATTCAAACTAAAAAGCTTCCTTCTCAGCAAAATAAATAATCAATGAGGTGAAGAGAGATGTATATTTTGGAAGCAAATTTTTGTCTCATGCACATCAGGTAGAAAACTAATTCCAGGATATATAAAAAACTCATGAAACTTAAGAAAAAAACAAAACAAAACAAACAAACAAAGAATCCAACCCAATCAATAAATGGGCTAATGAGCTGAACAGACACTTCTCAGAAGAAAATGTATAATAAATCAACAAATATATGAAAAAAATGTTCAACATCTCTAGTAATTAGAGAAATGAAAATTAAAGCCACTCTAAGATTTCATTTGACTCTAGTCAGAATGGCAGTTATTAAGAATACAAGCAACATTAAGTGTTGGTGAGGATGTGGGGGAAAAGGCACACTCAAAATTGCTGTTGGGACTGCAAATTTGTGCAGCCAATATAGAAAGTAGTGTGGAGATTCCTTGGAACACTTGAAATGGAACGACCATTTAACCCAATCCTACTCCTCATTCTATACCTAAAGGACTAAAAAAAATAGCATTCTACAGTGACGCAGCTATATAAATGTTTATAGCAGTACAATTCACAATTGCTAAACTATAGAACCAATCTATACGTCCTTTAATAGATGAATAGATGCATAGATAAAGAAACTGTGGTGCATATATACAGTGGAATATTACTCAGCATTAAAAGAGAATAAAATTATAGTATTGTCAGATAAATGGATAGAGTTGGAGGACATAATCTTGCTAAGTAAAATAAGCCAAACATAAAAAAAAAGTTTAATGTTTTCTCTGATAAGTGTGGTGGTTGCATGGGATGAGTGGAGGAACTTTGAATGGGGCAAAGGCAAGGGGAAAGAGGGTAGGAAAGATGGTGGAATGAGGTGGACATCATTACCCTAGGTACATGTATAATTGAATGAATGGTGTGACTCTACTTCATGTACAATCAGAGACGCAAAAAATTCTGCTCAATTTGTGTAAAATGGATCAAAGAGTTTTCTACTGTCATGTGTAACTAATGAGAACTAGGAAAAAAATTGTTTTCAAGAAAAATTATAGCAATGATGTGTTAAATTAATGTCATCATTATTTTTCTAGTTATCTATATGCTACTATAGGAAAATATTATAATCTACATTCATTAATTAAATAAGCCATGCTAGTATTACCTCCTTTATTAGCTTGAACTTATCTCTTCTTGTGCTTTGATCTGTATGAAACTAGAAAGGAGAAGTAGGAGGAAGAGGAGGAGGAGGAGGTAGAGGAGGAGGAGGAGGAGGAATTGGAGGAAAGGGAGGAGGACAGCACAGTTTAACACCAGACAGATTAGTAAAGACTATTAGAAGAATGTCAGCTATACCAACCACATACTTAAAAACTATGTGTTTCAAACCCTAAGAAGGATGGCATATTTCTCTGCTTTTCAGAAGATTATTGCCGGCGTTCATTTATTCCATTGTCATTACTTCCTATTTATTAGTGTGGGAAAAACAAAATTTGATCACATATAATGGCTCCAGAAGCAATTACATCCTATTTCCACATTTTATAAGATTTTCTCAAATCCAGTACTCTAGTCCTTTCAGCACTATTATGTCAAGTAGAAAAATTATGTAGAACTTGCACTGCCAAGTAAGGCTACACTTTTCATTTGGTCATTAAAAGAGCAATTTAGGAGTCAAACTGAGGCAGGCAAAAAATTACGAATTGAAACTCCAAGTATCAGATGCCTAGAATTGGAGATACGGAGTAGTGAAAAGAAAATCTTTTAATATAAAATAAAATTATAGAGAAAGAATGGTGCTTGAGGCATAGTAAAAGAGAAGTGCAACCCTCTGCTTTCCCCAACCCACCAATAGTCATTGGAAAAATACTTAGGCTAGTAACAGGGAAGAGAAGTGACATTCTCCAGGAAAACATTAGTGTATTTGGTTTTGTAGTGGCAGAAACTAAAGTACTATGAAATCTTGGTGTGAGAAAGACATGAAATTTCTTGCCTGTGTGCTGGTGCCATGAACTCATTTAATTATGTGGTACTTGTTGGGGAGGGGATGTAATTGGGACACTGTTGTGTTTTATACAAATATCTAAGTTACCCTGAGTGATTTGAACTATGGAGCAAAATGGTAATTTCAATGTAATTGTTGAAGAAAATAGTGCCAAAATATATTAGGTCTCTTTTCTTTCTCTTTATTTTTGTTTTATGGAGAGGAAAGTCAATGATAAATTATCTTTTTAAATTAAAAATTTATAATATTTAATCTAATATTTACAAAGCAGGTGCCATTCTAGACTACTTATATTTTTTTCATTACTATGAAATATTTTCTAAATCAATATATTTTATAGTATTTCAATATGAGAAAGTCAAGTATTGACTACTAGTCAGGCCCAAATCTATCAACATGAAACTAGAAAAGCAAGATTGAAATGCAGGATTGCACCATTCCATAGTACAGCCCTCTCCTCTCTCTTATACTATACTATTTTTATTTTGGCAATATGTTCCAAATAAATAACAAACTGATATGTGTATCAGAGAAAGCAAAGATTTTCATAATCAAGAAAAAGTCAAAAACAATATATTTACATTGATTTTCTTAACTTCTCAATTTATGGATTTTTTTGTATTGCCTGTGTGTGACACTTTCCATGGTGTTGGATGACTCACCACTTGGGTTGAATTTTCAAAAAAAAAAAAAAAAACCATGACAAAAAAAGGAGTTTAATGTCCAAAGTGATGTATTATCACATAGAATTAAGAAAGTGACATATGGAATAAGTAAGAACATATGCCCCACAAATTTCATACCCACTGTCATTTTGAGTCATTATAAATTACTGAATAAAATTTAGTTTAATATACAAGTATAGGAATAAAAAAGAACTGAGTGTTTTTATTATATCACCTATTTAAAAAGTCTTGCAATTTATGTGTACAAGCAAGGTCACAACTTTTTCTACAGAATAGTAATTCTTTTATAATATAAAATACATATGTGATTATTTAGCAACATTAATAATGTGAATAAATTTACATTCATCAACTTAATATCCTACATTAAACATTATATTCATATGGCCCATATATAAGTTTGATTATAATCTACATATTTAAAGAGCTATAATATGATTTCATTTTTTTAAGCAGGGGTGAGTCATCCATGATAAATGGCTCATACCCTACTCAAGGCAGGCAACAGAACTAGAATTTCTCTTCCCAAATGTGGGTCATAAAAACTCTAGATTTTTAACTTTTTTATCTTAGAGCTGGTCATAAACAAATTCTGTGGCTTACATTTGGTTGGTAGAATGTTATAAGACCCTCCTCATTCTAGAAGTCATTCTGTCCCATAACTTACAGGGAAGAATGTTACATAGGAAGAATAAGAAGAATGTGTACTGGACTTTCTGGGTTTCCTCTTTCTTTTTTTTTTCTTACATTAGTTCTTTATTTTTTGTATTAGTTGCTCAAGACAATATGAGGATCTTGACATATCATACATTTGATTCAAATAGGGTATGAATTCTCATTTTTCCACATGTACAGATTGAAGGATCACATTGGTTATACATCCATGTGTATACATACAGCAATCCTAGTGTCAGTTGTATTCTTCTGCCCTCCCTAACCCTTCTATTAGCAATAAGTCTTATTCTTGTGGTTCACTTACCTTTCTGCACAATTGTTTACACTTCATTCGTGTATATACTATGAAGTTCCAACACAAACTCAAAAGTACAGAGTTCAGAGAGCTTTTGGAAAGCCCAGTTCATGGATGTTCCTGGAGGGTTTTGCCCTTGTAGAGGATACAGAAGTTCTCTGTTACTTCCTAGGTGCCTTGCCCCATGTGTCTCTTCATCTATACTTATAATACCTTTTATAATAAACCAGTACGCATTATTGTTTCTTTGAGTTCTTTGAGCTGCTTTGTCATATCAACTGAACCCAAGTAAATGAATATAGAAATTTTGATTTATACTTTACCTGTCAGGAGCACATTGAAACAACCTGGGATTTGTGACTAGCATTAGATAGTTCATGAAGTCTTGGAGACTTTGCACTCAACTGGTAAATTCTAACTCTATCTCCAGGTAGATTAAGTGTCAGAACTGAATTGGATTAGAGAATACCTAGCTACCTAGCAGGTTGGTTTTGTTTTGTTTTTTCCTGCAGAATTGCTTGCTTGATGGTGAGGAAATATCCCTACACCTTTTGAGGTCATAAAAATCTTCCAAGTAGATCATTGACATAGGATGTCAGAATAAAAAAAAAAAAGACACTTTTTTTTTCAACAGAAGAACAAAGCTATCAAATAAATTTAAATATAGGGATAGATAAACTTGGCAAGTCCTCAGAAGATACAATTGATATAATTTTTGTCTGAAATGAAGAATTTTACATTGTGAATTGTTTATTGACAATGTATTTTTTGTAAAATTGACTTATTTTTCTCAATTAGCTAAAACTATGGGCCAGGCACAATCCTTTCCCTTTCAATTCTCAAACAACACAAAAAGGAATTAGAGATAATTTGCATTAAAGAATCTAATGTGATTTGACAATTTGCTTGTATATTTCACATATAAAGGAAAAGGGGCAAATAAATTTGTTCTTTTGTGACTAAATTTACTTTCAGAAATTTGACATTGTTTCATCAAAGACTGATTACCATGGTAGTTTTTAAAATGTTTTATTGAATGAAACTTTCTGCACATACCACTTGAATGCTTAAGCATTTTGAAAGAGTTTTGCATTCCCAATTATACAAACAAAAAAAATATGTCATTTACCTCCTACTGCTGATCCTATCATCACTGCCACAGCTAACTTATTCCCTGAAATCTAAAAACGCTGTGCTCCTTCTGTGACTCTGGATAAAATCCATCCATTCATCTTCCTAGCTTTTGTGATAACACTTAATCCTCCTCAATTTTTGTCAGCTTGCAGCTATATCACTCCAATCTGCTTCTGTTCTCACAGGTCTCTCTTGCCACAGTCTGGCTGGGCACAATTCAGGAGCCACTTGTCAAAAGAAACTAACTTTATTTTTAGAACTACAAATGCCAAGCAAAACAGCTCCTCAGGAAAAAAAAAAAAAAAAAAAAAAAAAAACCTCAGAGCCTAACTGCCACCAATGACTTCCACAAGTCTCTCATCCACACAAGCCTCACCACCTCCCACAATCCTCCTGCTCTTGAGGCTGATTGGCTGGGTTGCGTGGGCGGAGCCAAAGAATTCCCCCAATGAGCAGCTCCGTGGTCTGAAAGGGCAGGGAAACAGCCCAATGAACACCACTTCAGAGGAGCCAATCAGCTATATATTGCTGGGGCTGCTGTGAGCCAATCATCAGCCGGCAGCTGGAAGTTTGCTGGCAGCTGGAAGTTTGCTGGGGCCCCTTTGGCTCTGGCTCTCAACATCTCCCCCTCTCTGTTTAAACAACAAGCATGTGGCTTAGGGACCGTGCCTGCCTTAGGTTGTCCAATACTACCTATGGTCCTTACCCATCTTCGGATGAGCTGACCTCAGGGTGTCAGCCTCCTGTCTTAGGTTGGTACCATTGTAATTGGATCTTACCTGTCATTGACTGCCAGTCCAGTAGACAGCCACACCTGTGTAGAGGTTTTTGTTCTCACAGGTCTCTCTCTTCCCATTATCCTGTTACATAAAAGTTCTTCAAGTATATTGGTTAAGGGCAACATTAATCTCCTCATCTTTACTGTGTGTGATAAAAACATGGACTTGGAGTTAGGGTTGAATCTAGGGTTAAGGCTAAGTCTACCAATAGGGCAAGTGTTAAGGCTAGGTTTAGGGTTATGGTAAAGGATAGGGATAGAACTAGGGATAAGGCTAAGTGAGAGTTAGAGTTAGTCTTAAGGATAGGGTTATGGTTAATTTTAGGGATAGAGATAATCAGGTCAAGATTAGAACTAGAGTTAGTGTTCAGCTTAGGCCTAGCATTAGGGCTAAGTTTAGGGTTAAGTTTAGGGTAAAGGATGTGTTATAGCAAGGTTTAGAGGTAGAATGAGAGTTAGAATTAGGATTAGGGCTAGGGTTATGGTTAGCGTTTTGATTAAGGCTAGGTTTAGGGCTAGGATTAGGGCTAGGGTTTGTTGTAGGGTTAGGTCTAGAATTAGGGATAGAGATAATGTCAGGTCTAGTGTTATAGTTAGGAGTAGATTTAGGAGTAGGTCTATGTCTTAGTCTAGGGTAAGTGTTAAGTATAAGGGTCAGTTTTAGAGCTAGGGCTATTTTTAGGTTCAGGGTTAGTGTTATGGTTTGTATTAGGTTAAGATTTAGGATTAGGGCTTAAATGAGCATTAGGGATTGAGTTAGGATTAGTCTCATGAAAAGGGTTATGTTTAGAGTTCAGAGTAGTTTAGGATAATAGAGAG
Organism: Ictidomys tridecemlineatus; assembly: GCF_052094955.1. NCBI lineage: Eukaryota > Metazoa > Chordata > Mammalia > Rodentia > Sciuridae > Ictidomys > Ictidomys tridecemlineatus. The sequence continues at coordinate 64,090,989 of NC_135478.1, read as the reverse complement.
ATTTAGTGTTTGTGATAGGGTTATATTAAGGCCTAGGGTTAGCATTAGGAATAGGGTTATCATAAGGGTAATATATGAGGTTAGTGTTAGGTTTAGGCTTGGGGCTGGGGTTAGGGTTATTATTAGGAATAAGGACAGGGTTATGTTTAGGCCAAAGGTTAGGCTTTGAGCTATGGTTAGGTCTAAGATGAGGGTTAGGCTTAGGTCTAAGATGAGGGTTAGGCTTAGGTTATGGTTAGGATTATGTTAGAGTCAATTGATAGGATTAGAGCTAGCTTTAGGTTTAGGTTTATGGTTAGGATTAGAGCTAGGTTTAGGGATAGATTTAGGGCTAGGTTTAGGGTTACTGTTATGCTTAAGGTAGGTATAGGCATTTGATAGGTGCTAGGTTTTCTATTAGGTTTAGGTCTAATATTAGTACTATGGGTAATGCAAGATCTAGGGTTCTAATTAGGGCTGGATTTAGGGTTAGGGTTTTGGCCAGCTCTAGTGTTATGTTTAGATTTTGGTTTAGAGTCATTTTTAGAGGTAAGTTTAATGTTAGTGTTAGGATCAGTGTTCAGATTACAGTTAGGGTGAAAGCCAGAATTGGGAGTAGGGGTAGGTCTGGGATAGTGTTATTGTTTGGTTTTGGTTAAGGGTTATTGTTAAGGCTAGGTCTAAGTTTTTGTTTAGGTCTGGGGCTAGAGTTATTGCTAGATTTAGGATTGGGTTAAGGTCTAGGGGTAGTGTTAGGGCTAGGTTTAGGTAAAAGTTTACTGGTAGGGCTAGTTTCAGGGTTAAATTTAGGGTTAGGGTTAGGTTTAGACCTATAATTAGTGTTATGGTCAGAATAAGGGTGAAGATTAGGGTTAGGTTTTGGGTTAGGTTTAGACCAAGAATGAGGGCTAGAGTTTGGATTAGTAATAGGGTTAATGTTTGATTTAGGCTAAGGGTTACAATTAGGACTAGAGTTAGCATTATAGATAGGATTTGCTTAGGATAATAGATAGGATTAGAGCTAGGTTTAGGATAAGGTTTAGGGCTCGGTTTAGTGTTAGAGTTAGGGTTAAATCTAGTTTTAGGGCTCAGATTAGAGGTGTTTTTGTTTTGGACTTAGGACTATGATTAGGAATATAGGTAATGTAATAACTAGGGTTATTTTTAGGGTTTGTATTAAGGTTACAGTTGGGGCTAGGAATGGTGTTAGCATTTGCTTTATGGTTAGGATGATATAGAGAGCTAGGTTTAGTGTTTGGAAATGAGTCAGGGTAAGAGTTCGTTTTAGTCCAAGGACTAGAATTTGAGCTGGGCTTATGGCTAGTTGTAGGGTGAGGGTTTGGTTTAGGTTAGGTTTAGGGTTAGGGTAATGGCTCAGTTTTTTTTTTTTTTTTTGTTTTGTTTTGTTTTGGTGGGGGGGGCTAGAGCTAGTGTTAGTGTTAGTTTTATGATTAGTGATAGTGTTCAGCTAGTGGTAGGGTGAGGTTTAGGCTAAAGGGTAGGGTTACATTTAGAGTTTATAACCATAATTTTGAGTTATGTTAGATCTAGGGTTAGGGCAAAGGTTAGGACTAGTGTAAGGGATAAGGTAATGGATAGGTTTAGAAATAAAAATAGGGCTATGTTGAGAGATAGAGTTGTTCTTAGGATTAGAGTTAGGAATTTGCTTAGGGTTAGGGCTAAATTAGGACTAGATTAGTGCTAGGTATAGTATTAGGGTTAGGCCCATGGTTAGGGCTAGAATTATGGCACGATAGGGTTAGGTTTAGGGTTAAAGCCAGAATTAGGACTAGGTTTAGGGGTAGGGATAGGGTAAGTCTTTGGTTTAGGTTAAGCTTTATTTGTAGGGCTAGTGCTAGGATGTTGTGTAGGTCTAGGGCTAGATTATTAGCTATATTTAGGATTAGCTTTGGGTCTAGTTCTAGTGTTAGGCTTAGGTATAAGTTTACTGGTAGGTTTAGTGTTAGGTTTTTGTTTAGGTTTAGGGTCAGGTTAAGACATAGGGTTATTTTAGGGTAAGATGAGGGTCAGGGTTAGGGTTAGAACTAGAATGAGGGCTAGAGTTAGAACTAGTAATGTTGTTAGTGTTTAAATTAGTCTACAAGATTAGAGTTAGGATTAGGTTTAGCATTGGGTTTAGGGTTTGGCCTAGGGTAAGGGATAGGGTTAGAGCTAGGGTTAGGGCTCAGATTTGGGTTAGAGTTAGGGCTAGTGTTAGGGTTAAGATTAGGAATGAAGCTATGGTTAGGACTAGAATTTGGGGTAGAATTTGTGTTAGGGTTAAGGCTAGGGTTATGACAACTACTAACATATGAACAAGGGTTACAATTAAGGCAGGTTTTAGTGTTATGATTAAGGCTTGGGCAAGTGTTAGTGTTAATTTAAGTTAGGGTGATGATAGATCTAGGATTAGTGTTAGGGTTAGCGGCAGGATCAGAGTAATTTTAAGAGTTAGGGTTAGGGCTAGGTGTAAGGTTTGGTTTGGTTTAGTTAAGGGTTTGGGTTAGGGATATGACTTGTTATTGTTTTATGGCCAGGGCCAGGGCTAGGGCAAATTTTGGGAATAGCATTATTGTTATAGGTAGTGTTAGGGTTTGGTTTTACTTATGAATAAAGTTAAATTTAGAGTTAGGTTTACATTTATAGTTAGGTTTAGACCTAGAGTTAAGATAGGGCTAAGTATAGAACTAGGGCTAGGACTAGAGCTAGGGTTATAGTCTTAGGGCTAGGGTTAGGGTTAGGATTAAATTAGGGCTAGGATTAGCACTAGGCTTTGTTGTAGAATTAGGCCTAGTGTTAGGGAAGGAGTTAGGGTTAGGTTTATGGTTATGCTTAGGTTTATGGTAAGGGATGGGGTTATAGGTAGGTTTAGGACTAGGGTGGGGTTAGAATTAGGGTTAGGGCTCGGGTTAGGGTTTGAGTGAAGATTAAAGCTTGATTTAGGCCTAGAATTACAGTTAGGACTAATTTCAGGTCTAGGTTTATGGTTAAAGATAGTTTAAGGTTAGGTTTATTGTTACACCTTGTGTAAGCATTAGGTTTATAGTTAGGGTCAGGTTTAGAGCTAAGGGTATATTAGCGATATGGTCATTATCAGAGTTTTGGATAGGTTAAGGTTTAAATTTAGAACTCGAATTTGCATTAAGGTTAGGATCAGCATTCTGATAGGGTTAGGTTTATGTTTCAGGTTTTATTTAGGGTGATGGATAGAATGAAGTTTAGGGATAGGGTTAGGTTTAGGCCTAAGGTTAGCATTAGGGTTATTGTTAGGGTAATGGATAGGGTTACAACTAGGGTTACAGCTAGGGTAATGGTTACAATTAGTAATAGGGTTAGAGTTAGTTTTAGGGTTAAAACTAGGTTTAGGGTTTGGAATTGGGCTAAGATTTGGGTTAAGTTAGTGTTAGTGTTAGGGTTTGGGTATAATTAGGGATAATTTTATGTGTTAGGTGTTAGGACTAGGTCTAGTGTTAGGTTTAGGTTTAGGGTTAGTGTGATGTTTAGACCTAGGGTTAGTGTTAAGGTCAGAATCAGGGTGACAGTTAGTTTTAGGGTTCAGGTTTAAACTCGAATTATTGCTAGGGTTAGGGCTAGATGAAGGATTAGGATTTGAGTTATATTAATGATTAGGGTTAGGTCTATTCCTTGGTTTAGTTTTAAAGCTAGGGCTAGGTTAGAGCTAATTTTAGGATTAGTCTTAGGGTTAGGGCTAAGGTTAGGTTTAGGCTTTGGCTTGTTGTTAGAGTTAGATTTAGAGTTAGAGTTAGATCTAAGGTTTTGGTCATGGATATGAATATTGCTAGGGTAAGACCTACAGTTCAGGCTACAATTAGGCTTCCAGTAAAGTCTAGGATTAGAATAAGAGTTACGACTAGCAAGAGAGTCGGAGTTAGTCTTTGGGCTACTGTTAGGGTTAGGATTAGGGATAGGGCTAAATTAGGTCTAAGATTAGGGCTAGGGTTAGTTATAGCACTAGGCCTAGGGTTAGGGTTAGGGTTATAATTAAGGCTATGTTTAGGGCAGGTATAAGGACTAGGGTTTGTGCTATAGTTAGGGCTAGGATTTTGGCTAGAGATAAAGTCAGGTCTAGAGTTATGGTTAGGGAAAGTTTTAGGGTTAGGATTAGTGTAAGGATTAGGTATAAGGTAATAATCAGGTTTAGAGCCAGGGGAATTATTAATATCAGGGTCAGTGATGGGCTTTGGTTTAGGTTTAAGTTTAGTATTAGGGCTCGAATTAGCAATAGGGTTAGCATTGGGGTAATGATAAGGTTAGGTTTAGGGTAATTGACTGTTTGGGGGATAGTGAAAGGGTTAGGGTTAAGTCTAGGGTTACATTAGCATAAGGGTAATGAATACAGTTAGAGTTAAGTTTATGGCTAGAGTTCTGTTTAGACTTAGGTCTTGAGTTAGTGTTACAGTGAGGGTTAGAACTAGGGTTAGTTTTAGGGTTATGTTTACCAAGAGGCTTAGGTTCTCAGCTGTGTTTAGGGCTAGGCTGGGTGTTAGCTTCAGGGTTATGTCTAAGGATAGAATTACCATAGATTTTGGGTTAGAGTTAGGGTTATAGTTAGACCTAGGGTTAGTGGTAGGGTCGTATAAGGGTCATGGTTAGAGTTAGAATTTGGGATAGGTTTAGAGCTAAAATGAGAGCTAGGGTTAGGGCTATTAATAGAGATAGGATTTTGGTTAGCCTAAAGATAAGGACTATATCTAGGGTTACCCTTCGTTTTAGGGGTTTTCTTAGGGTAAGGGATTGGTTTAGAGCTAGGTTTAGGGCTATGGTTAGGGTTGGAGTTAAATATAAATCTATATTTAGGGCTCGGATTAGGGCTAGAGTTTGTGTTAGGGTTAGGGATAGGATTAGGGCCATGGCTAATGTAAGAACTAGAGTTAAATTTTGGTTAGTTTTAGTGTTATGATTAGGTTTAGTGTTAGGATTAGGTTTAAGTTTAAGGTGATACTTATAGCTAGGGTTTGTGTTAGGTAAGAGTTAGGTCAGGGTTTGTTTTAGGGTTAGGGATAGGACTCGAATTATTGGTAGGGTTATTCTTAGCATTCAGTTTAAGTGAGGGTGGTCTTTGGAGCTATATTGGGTATTAGGATATGAGTCAGGGTTAGTGTTAATTTTAAAGTAAGTGTTAGAACTGAAATTAGGGCAAGGGATAAGTCTAGGTTTAGTGTTAGGGTTTGTTTTAAGTTAGTGTTTAGGTGTAGGGCTATTGTTTGGTTTTGATTTACTTCTAGGGTTAGGTTTTGGGATAGTGTAAATGTTAAGCTTAGGCTTAGCATTAGTGTTAGATTTGTAGTTAGGGTTAGATCTAAGGTTAGGTCTGGGACTAAGAATAGGGAAAGGGTTAGGGCTAGGAATAGGGTTATAGTAAGGGATAGGGTTATAACTAGGCATATATATAGGCTGAGAGTTAGAATCTCAGTGCTAGGGTAGTGTTAGGGTTAGAGAAGGGCTGCTAGAATTAGGCCTAGGTTTCTTGTTTTGCTTAAGCTTAGAATTAGCTTTAGGGTTTGGTTTAAGATTAGGATAAAAGATGACATTATAGCTAGGTATAAAGATAGGGTGAGGGTTACAATTTGGGTTAGGGTTAGGGTTAGGTTTAGGGTTATGATTAAAGCTAGGTGTAGGGCTAGGATTAGGGCTAGGGTTTGTTTTAGGTTAAGGACTAGTATTAGGGTTAGAGCTAATTTCAGTTCCAGAATTATGGTTAAAGATAGTTTTAGGGTTAGGATTATGGCTATGTCTGATAAAAATCAGGTTTAGAGCTAGGAAAATTATTATGCCCAGGATCAGTTTTAGAGCTTGGTTTAGGTTTGAGTATAGGATTATGGCTCAAATTAGAGTTAGGGTTAGGGTTAGGGTAAAGATAGGGTTAGGTGTAGGGTTTACATTAGGTTTAGGGAAATTAATAGTTTTGGAGATAGTTATATGGTTAGTGTTTGTCTTACGGTTAGCATTAAGCTAAGGGTTATGTTTAAGGTAATGGATACAGTTAGAGTTAAGATTAGGGATAGGATTATGGTTAGAATTAGGTCTTTGGTTAGGATGAGGGGGAGGGGGAGGGTTAGGATTAAGGCTTGGTTTATGACTAGGATGAGGGTTTGTGTTATGGCTAGTGCTAGGATTAAGGCTATGGCTAATGTTACGTGTAGCATTACATTTAAGGGTAGTTATAGGGTTTGGTTATGAATAGGTCTATTATAAGAGTTAGGTTTAGGGTAATGGTCAGATTTAGAGCTAGGTGTATTATTACTGTCAGAGTCAGGATTAGGGATTGGTTTTGGTTAAGGTTTAGGGTTAAGGCTCAAATTAACATTAGATTTAGTATAAAGGATATCGTTAGGTTTAGGGTTCAGTTTGGGTTTAGGACTGTGTTTCATCTTATGGATAGCTATACAGTTATGTTTAGTCTTATTGTTAGCATTTGAATTAGGCTTCAGTTACAGTAAAAGATAGGATTAAAGCTAGGGTTAAGGCTAAATTTATGTTTAGGATTAGGGCTAGTGTTAGGCTTAGGGTTAGGGTTATGGTTAGGCCTAGGGTTAAGGTTAGGTTTAGGGTAAGTTTTATGGTTGAAGCTACATTTAGGGCTAGGGCATGGGTTAGGGTTAGAGCAGGTCTAGGGTAAATGTTGAGTTTTGGCTACATTTAGCATTAGGGTTAAAGTTAGAGATATGGTAATGGATCGAGTTAGAGCTAGGGTTTGGGCAATGGTTACAGTTAAAATTAGGATTAACATAGTGTTAGAGATAGGGCTATGTTAATGTTTAGGGTTAGGATTAAGGTTCTGTTTAGAAGTAGTGTTAGAGTTAGAGTTATGTTATTCAAATTTATTTGATAAAATCCAGGATTAATCTTTAAATAACTTTACTCTGTTTCCCAGGTTTAAGCATTTTGGTTCAACATTTTGCTGTCCAGAACAGTTAATATTTTCATTTTCCTTAATTTTGAACTACATGAGTAAATGTAAATGGATGTGGAAATCAAACAATGTTTATGCTAGCTGCTTGAAACTGCACACACATCCTCAATTCTTTTTGGGGAGACTCTGGTATGTTCCTTGTATGTGTAGGCCTAAGATGAAGCCATAACACTAACTCTATCTCAAATTTAACACTAACCCTAAACTTAACCTTAACCCTTAACCTAATCCTAATGCTTACTCCAAATATAACCTAACCCTAAAAATTAACACTAACCTTAACACTAAGCTAAATTTAACCATAACCCTCTCACAAACCCTAACCTTAACCCTAAACCTAACACTAACAATAACTGGAAGCCTTATCCTTACCCTAATGCTTACCCTAACACTAACTCTAAACCTGAGCCTAATGCTAACACTAAACTAACTCTAACCATAACCCAACCCTTATATTAACACTAACCCTAACCAAAATCTAACATTAACCCTAACTGTAACCTTAATCCAAAAACTAAAACTAACCCTGACACTAACCCTAACCCTAACTCTAAGACAAACACTAACCCTAACCCTAATACTAACCCTAAACTTAACCATAACCAAATTACTAACCCTCACTATTATCCTAACCCTGACACTTACCCTAACAATAAACCTAAACCTAATCATAAACCTAATGCTAAAAATAACACTAATCCTAATCCTGAACCTATCACTAACCCTAACCCTAACCTATATCTAGCACTAACCCTAACACTAACCCTAAACTTAAATACAATGCTAAACCTAATATAAACCCTAAACCCAACCCAACCCTAAACCTAAACCTAACTCTAACCCTAAACCTAAAACTAACGCTAGCCCTAACCCCAAACCTAATGCTACTCCTACCCTTAATACTAACCCTAAATCTAATCCTAACCCTACCCTAAAACCTAACCCTAACTATAATACTAACCCTACCCCTGACCATAACGCTAACCCTAACATTAACATTAAACCAAACCCTACCACAAACATTAACTCTAACCATAATTCTAACAGTAAACTTAACCCTAATTGTAACACTAACTCTAACCATAATCCTAAATATACCCTAACACTATGCCTAACCCTAACACAAACCCTAACCCTAACACTAAGAGTAACACTAACACTTACCCTAACAGTAACACTAACAAAAACCCTAATGCTAACTATAACTCTAATCATAACCTAACCCTAACTCTAACTTAAACCTTACCTTAATCCTAACCTAACACTAAGTTAACTTAACCCTAAATCTAACGATAACCCTAACAATAACACTAACCCCAACCTAACAATAAATTTAACCCTAACACGAACCTTAACTCTAAACCTAACCCAACCTAATCCTAACTATTAACCTAACCTGAATTCTAAGCATAACCATAAACCTAACCCTAACCCTAAACTTCATCCTAATACAAAACCTAACACTAAAACTATCACTAACCATAACACTCTCCTAACCCTAACTCTCCCTGTAAAACTAAGCCTAAATTTAAGCCTAACATTAACCCTAAACCTATTCCTCACCTTACCACTATCCATAATCCTAACACTTACTTTAACCAAAGCACTAAAACTTACCCTAACTAGAAAGTATAACACTAACACTAAACCCAACTCTAACACTCATCTTAACCTAAATCTAACATGAACCCTAACCCTAATTCTAACACTAAACCTGAACCTATTTCTGACCCTAAAACTAACATTAAACCTAACCCTTACCCTAACTCTAACCATAACTCCAATGCTAACAATAACCCTACCTCTAACCCTAACCATAACACTAACTCTAATCCTAAACCTAAAAATAACCCTAATCCGAACTGTAACCCTGACCCTTATATTATCCCTACCCTAAAAATTCCTAACACTAAGCCTAACACACCTAACCTAATCTTAACCCTAACCCTAACCCAAAACTAAACACTAAACCTAACCTAAATCTAAACCTAACCCTAAACCTAAACCTTACCTTAACCATATCCCTAACTCAAGACATAACCCTAACCCTATTACTAACTATAACACTAATCCTAACCCTAACATTAACCCTAAAACTTAGCCTAATCCTAATGCTCACCCTAACCCTAATGCTAACACTAAGACTAAATCAATCTGATATCTACAACTAACTCTAAAACTAACCCTAACCCTAACTCTATATTTAACCATAACCATAACCCTAACTCTAAGCCTAATAGAAACCCTAACACAAACCATAACCACAAACTTTAACCAACTCTAACCACAAGATTACCGAATTCTCATCCTAACCCTAACACTAATCATAAATCTAAAGCTAAAACTAACCCTAACCCTAACAAAAACTCTAACCTAAATTTAATTCTAACTGTAACACTCACTGTAACCCTAACCATAACCTTAATATTAACCCTAAACCTATCCCTAACCCAACACTATACTAATACTATACTAACGCTAACACTAACCCTAACACTAAACCTCACCCGATCCATATTGCTAACTCTAACACTAGCAGAAACACTAATCCTGGCCTAACCCTCACCCTATTACTAATACTAATCCTAAATCTAACAATAACACTAACACTAATCCTAAACCTAATCCTAACCCTAACCCTAACATAACCCTAGCAATAACCCTAACATGAAACCCAATCAGAACCCTAATCTAATCCTATCATTTACCTAAACCTAACCCTAAACCTTCACTAACCCTAACCCTAAGACTAATCCTAAACATAGACCTAAAAATAAACCTAACTCTAAAACTAACTCTAACCCTAACACTAACCCTGTCTCTAATCCAAATTCTAACCCTAAACCTAACAGTAACTGTAATCCTACCCCTAATCCTAACAATAAACCTATCCCTAACCTTAAACCTAACACTAACTCTAACTCAAACACAAACCTTAAAGCTAACCCTAACTGTAACTCTACTCCTAACCCTAAACCTAACACAAACATAACTACAACCATAACCAATGCCCTAAAATAATCCTAACCCTTACTTAACACTAACTCTAACCCTAATCTTAACCATTACTCTATCACTGAACCTAAGCCTAAAATAACCCTAAACCTAAGACTAATGCTAATCCTAATCCTCACCCTAATGCTAACTTTAAATGCCACACTAAGCCTAATCCGAACAGTGACACTAACCCAAAACCTAACCCTAACACTAATCTAACCCTAATCTGAACTGAAATTCTAAACATAAACCTGACCCTAACACAAACCTTAACCCTAACACTAACACTAAACTTAATCCTAACTAACCTTAAACCTAATCCTAACCCTAACACTAAACCTAAGTCTAACCTGATGACTAACTCTAACACTAAGCCTAATGCTATCACTTTCACTAACCCTAAACCTAACCCTAATCCTAACCTTAACACCAAACCTTACCCTAACTCTAACCCTAACAGTAACCCTAACCCTAATCCTATCCCTAAACTTAACACTATCCCTAACCTTAACACTAACCCTAATCCTAATGATAACACTAACCCTAACACTAATGCTAACACTTTCACTAACCCTAAACCTAGCCCTAATTTTAATGTTAACACTAAACCTTACCCTAACTCTAACCCTAACAGTAACAGTAACCCCAATTCTATCCCTAATATTAACACTATCCCTAACCTTAACACTAACCCTAATCCTAATGATAACACTAACTCTAACCCTAATGCTAACACTAACTCTAACCCTAATCCTAAACTTTACCCTAATCCTAACCAGAACCCAACAAAAACACTAACCCTAACACAAAATCTAACCCTAAACCTAACCGTAACCCTAACCCTAAATTTCACCCTATCCCTAACCCTAATACTAACCATAACACAAACCCTCATGCTATCCATAACCTTTACCCTAACCTAACCTTAACCCTAAATCTAACCTAAAATTTATTCTAACCCTAAACTTAACACTAAAAATAAAACTAACCTTAATTAATATCTAATGATAATACTAACAATAAACTTAACCCTAAAGTGTTAACTAACCCTAACACAAACCTTAACCCTAACAATAACCCAAACTTAACCATATTCCAACACTAACCCTAATGTAAATCCTAACTGTAACTGTAACCCTAACCCTAAACCTAACCTAACCCTAAGAAAAACCCTAACCCTAATTATAATACTAACCATAACCCTAACACTAATCCTAACCCTAACCTTAACTATAACCCTAACAATAACTATAAACCTAGTCCCAACACAAACACTAACTCTATTATTCGAAAGCATTATCATAACACTAATACTTACCCTAACAAAAACCTTAACCCTATCTCTAACACTAACACTAATGCTAACACTAATCCTAACCCTAACCGAACACTAACCCTAAACTCAACCCTAACCCTATCACTAACACTAATCTTAAACATAAGCCTAACACTAACCTTAAACCTATTCCTAATTCTAACACTATCCATAACCCTAAACCTAACACTAACACAAACAATAAAACTAACCCAACCATAATCCTAATGCTAACCCTAACCCTAACACTAACACTAATTTTATCCCTAAACCTAACACTATCCCTAAACCTAATCCTTACATACCTCTCATTCTAACGAAACCCTAGCACTAACTGTAATTCTAACACTAACACTAATATTAACTCTAACCCTAATCCTAACCCTAATCTGAACTGTAAACTCTTCTCTGGTACAAACCCTAACACTAAGCCAAAAACTAACCCTAATCTAACTCTAACACAAAACCTAGCACTATTCCTAACCCAAACTCTAACACTAAACTTAACTTTAAACCTAAAGCTAAAATAATGCTAAATCTTACCCTAACCCTAACCCTAAACCAAGCACTAATTCTAAACCTAACACTAACCCTAACCATAACACTAAACCTAAACCTAATCCTCACCCTAATACTAACCATAACCCTAAACCTATACCTAAACTTAACACTATACCTAATCCTAACCCTAACACTAATTCCAACCCTAATCTTAACCCTAAATGTAATTCTAAGATGAACCCTAAACCTTATCCCACAACTCACCCTAAACCTAACCCAAATTCTAATTCTAACCCTAACACTAATTATAACCTAACTACAAACCTAACCCTAACTGTAACTATAACTCTAACCCTAACCCATACATACACCTAAACTTATTCTTAACTCTAACACTAACCCTAAACCTAACAGTAATTTTAACACTAATCCTAACCCTAAACCAAACACTAACCTGAAACCTAACCCTAACTATAACCATAAACCTAACACTAACCCAAATGCTAGTACTAACCCTAAACCTCATTCTGTACCTAACCCTAATTGGAACACTTAATCTAAACCTAACACTAACCATAACAAAAGCATTAATTCTAATCTTAAACCTAAACCTAACCCTAAACTAAACATAACACTAACTCTAAACATACCTTTAACACGAACCCTAACCCTAAACTTAACCCTAACCTGAATCCTAACCATAACCATAGGCATAACACTAAATCTAACCCTCACCCTAATACACACTCTACCACTAACCCTAACAATAACTATATCCCTAACACTACCTCTATCTGTAACCATAACCATAACCCTAACACTAACCCTCACACTCACCCTCACCCTAAACCTCACCCTAACCCTAAACCTAACATTAACCCTAATAACCTCAACCCTATCCCTAACACTAACCCAAACCCTAACACTAACCCTAACCCTAACCCAAACACTGACCCTAACCCGTACCCTAACCCAATCACTAACACTAACTTGAACATAACCCTAAACCTATAACTTAATTTATCCTTAATTCTAATACTAACACTAACTCTAACCATAAGCCTAACCTAAATGTAACACTAAAACTAACCCTAAAACTAACCTTTACTAACACTAAATCTATCCCTAAACCTAACCCTAACACTGACTTGAAAACTAACAGTAACCCTAACCATAATATTAACCCTGAACCTCATCCTAACACTACCCCATAATCTATCCCTAACCCTAACACTATACATAACCTTAACCCTAACATAAACTCAAACACTAAAACTTACCCTAACCATAATCATAATCCTTACCCTAACACTAAAACACACAATAACTCTAACCTTAACCCTAACACTAACAGTAAAACTATCCCTAATTCTTTCACTGACACTAAACCTATCCCTTACCATAACTCTAACCCTTAACCTAACACTAACACTAACCCCAACACTAACCCTAACCCTAACTTTAACACTAACTGTAACACTAAATCTAATTCTAATCCAAACTGTAACCCTAAAACTAATACTAACCCTAACCCTAAAACAAACCCTAACATTAAACCTAAAATTAATCTTAAACTAATCTTAACACAAACTCTCACACTCACCCTAACACAAAACCCAACCTTAAACCTAAACTTAAACCTAGCCCTCAATCTCAGCCTAAAACCTAACCCTAACACGAGCACTAACCCTAACCATATTCCTAACCCTAACACTAACCATAACCCTAAAGGTAACCCTAAAACTTGCCCTAACCTTAACACTAATACTAACCCTAATGCTAAACCTAACAGTAATACTAACCCTTAACCTAACTTTCACTCTAACAATAACAATAACTCTCAACCTTATCCTAAACCTAACTTTAACCCTAAACCTAACCCTAATCGTAACCCTAAACCATAACCCTAAACCTAAACCAACCCTTACCCTAACACTTTTTTAACACTAAATCAAACACTAACCCATCCCTAACCCTAACTCTAACAGTAATACTAAACTTAATCCTAACACAAACACTAAACCTATCTCTAAACCTAACACTATACCAAAATCTTACCTTAACCCTAACACTAACTCTAATCCTAACACTAAACTTAAACCTAACATTAAAGCTAGCCCTAACCAAAACATGAACTCTAAACTAATCCTAAATCTAACCCTAAACCTAACACTAACACTAACCCTAAACCTAATCATAACCCAAACACTAACCCCAAACGTAACCCTAACACGAAAAATAACCCAAACTCTAACCATAATTTTTCCACTAACCTAACCTAACCCTAAACCTACAATAACCCTAACCCTAAAACTAACCATAATTTTAACACTAAGACTAATCCTAACCCTAAACCTAGCCATAACATGAACACTAACTCTAAATCTAATAATAATCCTACCACTAACCTCAAACGTAACCCTAATGAAACCTAACCCAACTTCTAAAATAATTCTCTCACTAACCTAACCTAACCTAACTCTAAACCTACAATAACCCTAACCCTAAGACTAAACCTAACCCTAAACCTAAACCTAATACTAAACCTAAACCTATCAGTAACGCTAACATTAAACCTAACCCTAACCATAAATGCAACACTAACCCTAACCCTAATCATAACAATAACCCAAACCCTAATTCTAACAAAAAACTAACCCTAATCTTAACTGAAACCCCAAGCCTAACCCTGACCATAAAACAAAACCTAACCCTAAAACTAACACAAACTCTAACCCTAACCCTAACACTAACTCTAAAACTAAATCTAAGCCTAACTCGAACCCTAATCCTAACCCTAACCCTTAACCTAACACTAAAACTAACCCTAACACTAACTCTATCACCAACATTAAACCTTACCCTAAACCTAACCATAACAGTAAATCTAAACCTAACCCTAACCTAAAAATAACCCTAACCCTAAAATTGTCCCTAACCTTAACAATAACCCTAACACTAAACCTAACCTAAAACTAACCCTAACCCTAAAACTATCCCATAACTTAACAATATCCCTACCCTAACACTAACACTAATCCTAACACTAACCTTAACCTAAATCAAAACATAAACTTAACATGAACCCTAAACCTAAACCTAACAACAACCCAAATCCTAAGTCAAATTCTAACCCTAACCCTAAAACTAACCTTAACCATTACTCTAACACTAATCAAAACACCAAACTTAACCCTAAGCAAATTTGTAACCATAACACTTATTCTAAACCTTATATAAACCCTAATCTTAATATTAACTCTGAAATTTACCCTATCCAAAACCTAATTTTAACCCTAAACCTAACCTTAACGCTAAATCTAACACTAACCTTAATCCTAACCCTAACCTAATCCTCAACCTGACCAAAATCTGAATGCTAATATGAACCCTAAACCTCAACTATCACAAACGTAACCCTTAAACTAACACTACACCTAAGAATAACCCTAAGCCAAACATTAAACTTATGCCTAACTCTAACAGTAACAGTGACCCTGAACCTAACCTGCCAAAGTCTGGCTAGGCACAATTCAGGAGCCACTTGTCAAAAGAAACTAACTTTATTTTTAGAACTACAAACGCCAAGCAAAACAGCTCCTCAGGGAAAAAAAAAAAAAAAAACCTCAGAGCCCAACTGCCACCACCAGCTTCCACAGGCGTCTCACCCACACCAGCCTCACCACCTCCAACAATGCTCCTGCTCTTGAAGCCGATTGGCTGGGTCGCATGGGCGGAGCCAAAGAAGTCCCCCAGTGAGCAGCTCCGTGGTCTGAAAGGGCAGGGAAACAGCCCAATGAGCAGCTCCGTGGAGGAGCCAATCAGCTAGATGTTGCTGGGGCCGCTGTGAGCCAATCATGAGCTGGCAGTGTGAAGGGCAGGGAAACAGCCCGATGAACATCATTGCAGAGGAGCCCATCAGCTAGATGTTGCTGTGGCCGCTGTGAGCCAATCATCAGCTGGTAGTCTGAAGGGCAGGGAAACAGCCCAATGAACATCACTGCAGAGGAGCCAATCAGCTAGATGTTGCTGGGGCCGCTGTGATCCAATCATCAGCCAGCAGCTGGAAGTTTGCTGTCAGCTGGAAGTTTGCTGCGGCCCCTTTGGCTCTGACTCTCAACATGTCCCCCTCTCTGTTTAAACAACAAGCATGTGGCTAAGGGACCATGCCTGCCTTAGGTTGTCCAATACTACATATGGTCCTTACCTGTCTTCAGATGAGCTGACCTAAGGGCGTCAGCCTCCTGTCTTAGGTTGGTACCATTGTAATTGGATCTTACTCGTCATTGACTACCAGTCCAGTATATAGCCACACCAGTGGAGAGGTACCAGTGGGGGGGTGAAGTTTTTTGCCTCACCTCTGTTGGCCCCCAAATTTTAGCTGAATAATCATGACAAGCAGAAGGGAGGAAAATATATCAAGCAATTGACGGGTCCTTTTGGGAAAATTGTACCACCGATGACATCATCAGCAAATATACCCCAACACTACCACAAGTTGCTGCGCCAACTGATAGTTTACAATGCATACAAGTGAGTTCACCATGCATACAAGTGACACGTAGTTTAGGCAAGTTCTGTAAGCGGTTCAGTGATGGCTATTGCAGAAATTGTACATTAGTTTTATGTTTGTCTTCACTGGCACAGGGATGAAGATAGGAATTCTGGCAATAATGGCTAAATAAAAAATTATGTAACATTCCAGAAGGCACTAAAAGAAAACAATTTTCTTAACAATTTACATTGTCTTCACTGGCACTGGGATGAATATAGCAATTCTGGCAATAATGGCTAAAGAAAAACTTGTGTAACATTCCAGAAGGCACTAAAAGAAGACAATTTTCTTAACAGTTTACATTATCTTGAAGAGAATTATTAAATATAATGAAAAGGAAAGGTGAAAGTAAACAAACAGATCTGTTAACCTCCTTTTATGTTTACATATTAAAACAATTCTTAACAGTTATTTACCCAATTTAAATTAAACCATTTAAATCACGTGAATTAAAAAAAAATATTTGGATCCATTTTTTCATGAGCGCTCATCATATATGATATATGGACATACGTACATTCAAACATATAACACAAAACACAAGTGTGCACACATAATATAATACATACAACACATAACATAATAGTAAGGGCCTCATAACTTTTTACAGGTGAAATCTCCATTGCAATGTTTAAAGACTCTATAGTCAAAAGAAAAAAAAAAATAGAACTGATCAGCAAAACATTAACCTAGGTCTGTATAAGCTCAAAAAAAATAGAACTTCATGATATGGGAAAGGGAAATAATGAAATAGATATTGAAAAAAGCATCCTGGTTCTGTTGCAGATGTAAGGATAGCCAAATTGGAGTTTTGGATATCAGCTGTTATGGATTTGAGCCAAATCATCTTCTTTTTGTTCTGTAGAAATCACTTTAGTTAATCTCTCTGGAATGCAAATCGCTGCTATTCTCCCTGTGGAAACACACAAACAGGCCCCCGACTCCAGACAATCACAGGGTCAAGACCTAGGTTAATCTCTCTGGAATCTAAATCGGCTGCTGTTTTTCCTGTGGAAACACACAAACAGGCCCCCGACTCCAGACAATCACTGGGTGAGAACCTTGGTTAATCTCTCTGGAATCAAAAACGGATACTATTCTTCCTGTGGAAACACACAAACAGACCCCCGACTCCAGACAATTACTGGGTCAAGACCTTTCCATTGTACTGTTAGAATATCATTCCAAAGTACCTTGGGCTTATGTACATTTTTTGGACACACATGCCTTTCTGCAGCACTAAGTCCTCATGAATTCAAATTTTAAAAGTTTAGAGTAAAAAGGGTTATTTTAAGTTTATCTTTGGGTAATATATACCCCTTCCCAATTCCGTCTTTTTGCTTTAATGAGTACATTTTAATAGTTTGATGAGCTCTTTCAACTATGTCTTGTCCCTGTGGATTGTATGGGATTCCTGTTATATGAGTAATGCCAAATGATGAGCAAAATTGTTTAAAAGAGGTAGAAGTATAACCAGGGGCATTATCTGTTTTTAACTGTTTTGGAATGCCCACAGTGGCAAAATTTTGTAAGCAATGAGCTATAATATCTTTAGTTTTTTCTCTGGCATGAAGGGAGCCCATCAAAAATCTATAAGAAGCATCAATTGTAACATGCAAATATTTTAATTTTCCAAATTCTGGCAAGTGTGTGACATTCATCTGCCAAATATGGTTAGGTATCAACCCTCTAGGATTGACTCTAAGATTAACTTGTGGTAAAAAGTTCACACAATTTTGACATTGTTTTATTATTATTCTAGCTTGTTCCTGAGTTATTTTAAAACGCTTTTGTAAAGTATTAGCATTGACATGGAACTTTTTATGAAAACTTATAGCTTCTTCTAGTGTAGAGAAAATATGTATGTCATGTGTAGTGTTATCTGCTAAATCATTGCCCAAACTAAGGGCTCCAGCAATCCTGTATGAGCCCTGATATGACCTATGAAGAATAGATCTTTTCTGTCCCATATTAAACTTTGTATAGTGGAAAACAAAGAGAAAACAGTAGAAGAAGGGGAAATCCTACAAGCATCTTCAAGGTATACTATAGCATTAAGTATATATTGACTATCAGAAAATAAATTAAA
Organism: Ictidomys tridecemlineatus; assembly: GCF_052094955.1. Taxonomy (NCBI): domain Eukaryota; kingdom Metazoa; phylum Chordata; class Mammalia; order Rodentia; family Sciuridae; genus Ictidomys; species Ictidomys tridecemlineatus. The sequence continues at coordinate 64,072,619 of NC_135478.1, read as the reverse complement.
TACAGAATCTTTAAACATCACAAAAGTTTGTAATACTGCATTAAGCTCTACCTTTTGAGCTGATTGTTTGGATACTAAAAATGTAAAAGTTTGATCAGGTGTAACAAGTGGTGCTGTACCATTATTTGATCTATCAGAGAATATATTTGGAGCATTCATGATAGGTGTTTTTCTTGTCATTTTTGGAAAAATTACAGTATGAAATGACCAAAAAGACAATAAAAGATTAGATGGTAAGTGGTTATCTAATGAAACATTTGATTTGCACATGATTAATGCCCAAGTATTTAACTCATTAGCTGATTCATCAATTTGATTCACAGTATATGGAGTAATAATTTTATTGGGAGAAATTCCAAACACTGCCTTTGCTGTTTTTATTCCTTTGAGTAGTAATTGTCCTACAGCCTCAGGATACCTAATAAGAATAGTGTTAGAAAAAATAAATAAATTTATAAATAATAATGCACCTTCTTGCCAAAATACTCCTGTAGGAATATTTTTGTTGGTAGTACAATAAATAATAAAGGCAAACTTATATCAATTCTATCCAAATGCATATTTTCCATATATGTTTCAATGATTTTTAATGCCTTTCTTGCTTCAGGTGTTAACATTTCGGGTGAATTTGGATCTGATGAACCTTTTAGGATATCAAATAAAGGTCCCAATTCTCTTGTTGGAATACCTAGATAAGGCCTTATCCAATTTATGTCTCCTAATAACTTTTGAAAGTCATTAAGTGATTTGAGTTGATCTACTCGTATTTGAATTTTTGGTGGATGGACCATGGTTGAGGATAATAGAACTCATAAATAATTAATTAGAAACTTTAATTGTATTTCATCTATTGCTATCTCTGGATTATAATTTTTAATAAGTTTGTAAATGTGGCATAACATTCTAGCAATGTTTTTTTTTTAGCTTTGTGTGCTAATAATACATCATCCATATAGTGAAATATTTGTAGTTCAGGATTTGATTTCTAAGTGGCTAAATTACTTTGTTAACATAAATTTGACACATAGTTGGGCTGTTAGCCATTTCTTGAGAGAGTACTTTCCATTCCTGTCTCTGATCAGGACCTTCATGATTTAATGCAGGGATAGTAAATGCAAAACATGGACTATCTTCAGGATGAATTGGAATTAAAAAAAACAATCTTTAATATCTATAACTAAAACATAAAAAGTTTTTGGCAAAGCAGACAATTGAGGAATCCACGATTGAGCAGGTCTCATAATGACCATTTCATTATTAATGGCTCTTAAATCTTGCAATGATCTCCATTTACCAGATTTCTTTTTGATGACAAAAATGGGAGTATTATGGGGAGATACAGAAGGTTGTATATGTCTTTCCGCTAGTTGTTGTTTGACCAGATCATGGGCTACATATAAAGCCTGTTTTACTGCAGCTGCCACAATTTGCCCTTGTTCATTAATGTCTCTGGCATCTAAAGCCTGTTTTACTGTAGCTGCCATGACTTGCTCTTGTTCATTAATGTCTCTACATAATTTAATATATGTGTTTAAATCTTCCTGTTTCCATGGTCTAATGATATCCCTGCACCAACAATTTGCTTGGTCATAAGCCAGTTGTTTTATTAATGGCATTGCTTGTTATGTATTCCCAAGAACTCTGGTAGCTGTTTGAATAAGCCTATCTACAAATTCAGTGTAAGGTTCATTAGCTCCTTGTATTATCTTAGATAATTGACCTTGTAAACCTCCATGTTCTTGTAAAGTCTTCCATGCCTTAACTGCATCTACAGCAATTTGTAAATATACACCAGGATTATATGAAATTTGTTGCTGCAGATCCTCATAAGATCCCTTTCCTAACAACATATCTAGATTTCTCTGAGGATAACTACCTGCTGCATTTCACCAAGCCGTCTCCTTGCAAAATTTCTCTTTGGCAACCTTCCATAACAGGTATTGTCCTCCATTTAGCACAGCTTTACAAATATTAGCCCAATCTGCTGGCGTCATGTTTAAGTTGGTAATGGATTCACCAAGCTTACAGTGAAGGGTGCTTGAGGACCATAGGTTGTTACAGCCTCTTTTAGCTATTTCACTGATTTGAAATTTAAACCCTGGTAAATTTGCTGCACTCCTACCTCAAATACAGGGCATACTTGAGATCCTGTCTCAGGATCCCAACTATCAACTGCGGGGGTTGGGAGTCTCCTAGCATATAGAGGTGGTGCTGTTGCTTGGACACTTATGCCCTCTTGTGATAGAATGCTGTTAGTAGCAGTCTCCTATAGAGGTGGTGCTGTTGGTTGGACACTTACACTCTCTGATAGAAAGGTGTTATTAGCAGTCTCCTGTTGCAACTTTCCCCTGATGGCTTTTTCTTCTCTAAACTTCCTTCTGTCTCACTAGCTCGAAAGACCTTCTCTTTTACTTGAATCTTTTCCTGTTTCTGACGAACTTGAGAGACCTTCTCTTTTACTTGAATCAATATGTCTTCTCCCTCCTCTACCTTTGTCTGAACTGAAGGCTTTGGACTAAGCAAACCAGATACGAACGTCCACAATGGCAATGTGACATCTAGCAGAGTCCCTGGGTTGTACTTTTCTATTCTTTATGAATCTTCACCATGATGGTTCCATTGTGATATATCTAACAACTACTCCTTAAAAATCCATGGGCTATGTTTTTGTATTGTATCAACATATGCCCTGACTGCTCTTGATTTTACTGGGATGCCTCCTTCCTCTAACAATTTACTTAACAGTCTTTCGGTTTGTTTTTTACTAATTTCTGATCCCGTATTTCTACTATAATACAACCAAACAAGATGACACCAAACAAAACCGAGACAGAATCCAATAAAAATGGAACAAAAATTCATTATAACTTTTCTATCCTCCTGAAATATGCATCCGTCCTTGCTCCCTACCTGTTCCTCAGACGCAAATAGTTTTTCCTCAGATGTGAGCGGTTTTTCTTCCCTCTCACTCATCTCTAGGGACAGGCAAGTTAAAACAAAAACGAAGCAAAACAAAGGAAGAAACAGAATGGCTACCCATCCTCTCGGCCTGCCCTCAGGGGCAAGCAGTTTACTTACCCTCAGTCGCACCCCGTGTGAGCCACCAAATGCCGCAATCTGGCTGGGCACAATTCAGGAGCCACTAGTCAAAAGAAACTAACTTTATTTTTAGAACTACAAACGCCAAGCAAAACAGCTCCACAGGAAAAAACAACCTCAGAGCCCAACTGCCACCACCGGCTTCCACAAGCCTCTCACCCACACCAGCATCACCACCTCCGACAATCCTTCTGCTCTTGAGGCCGATTGGCTGGGTTGCATGGGCGGAGCCAAAGAAATCCCCCAATGAGCAGCCCCGTGGTCTGAAAGGGCAGGGAAACAGCCCAATGAGCAGCTCCATGTAGGAGCCAATCAGCTAGATGTTGCTGGGGCTGCTGTGAGCCAATCATCAGCTGGCAGTCTGAAGGGCAGGGAAACAGCCCAATGAACATCACCGCAGAGGAGCCAATCAGCTAGATTTTGCTTGGGCCACTGTGAGCCAATCATCAGCCAGCAGCTGGAATTTTTCTGACAGCTTTAAGTTTGCTGGGGCCCCTTTGGCTGTGGCTCTCAACACTAACCCTAAATATAAACCTAACACTAACCCTAAAAATATTCCTAATATGAACCCTAACCCTAACACTAACCATACCACTAACACAAATCCTAATATTAACACTAAAACTAACACCAACCATAAACTTAACCCTATCCCTGACACTAACCAAAAACCTAATTTTAACACTAACACTAAACCTAACCCTAAAACTAACATTAACCTGAACACTTACCCTAACACTTATCCTAACCCTTTCACTAGAAGTAAACCTAACCTCAAACCTAGCCGTAAGACTAACCCTAACCTTAACCCTTATCTTAAACCTAAACCTAAACCTATTCCTAACATTTAGACTATCGCTAATCCTAAACCTTACCCTATCCCTGACACTAATCCTAACACTAATCTTAACCCTAATCCTAACCCTAACCTACTCTAAACCTAAACCTAAACCTAAACTTAATCTTAACCATAACTCTAACCCTAAACATAACTCTCACAGTAACCCTAAAAAAAACCCCAAACCCTTAACCAAACAGTAACACTACCCCTAATCCTAGCCCTAAACCTAACCATAATTCTATGCTAAAACTAATTCTAACCATAACCCTAAACCTAACCCTAACACTAACCCTAATCTAACATTAATCCTAACCCAATGACTAACTCTAACCCTAACCCTAACGGTAACAGAAAACCTAACCCTTACCATAATCGTACATTAACCTAATCCTAATTTAACACTGACCTAACTCTAATCCTAACCCTAAACAAAACCCTATCATTAACCCTAACCCTACCCTAACACTAACTCTTAAGTAACTCTAACCATAACAATAACTCTAACAGGAACCTTAGCCTATCAGGAAACCCACCCCGTATCCTAACCCTAACACTAACCCTAAACCTAACCCAAACACAAACCATAAACCTAACTCTAAAACAATCTTAACACTAACACTAACCCTAAGCCCAAACCTAAACCTATCATTAACCCTAAACCTAACACTAAACCTAAAACGGAGCCTAACCCTAACACAAACACTAATCCTAAACCTAAACCTCACCATAACACTAACCCTAACACTAAACCTAACCATAAACCTAACCCTAACCCTAACAGTAACCCTAAGGCTAACCCTAGACCTAAATCTAACAATAATTCTAACTCTAACCCTAACCCTAACCCTCACCCTAACCCTAACCCTAACCCCAAACCTAATGCTAATCCTTACCCTAAGCCTAACACTAACCATAAAAAAACCCTGACCTGAACACTAATTTTAAACCTCATTAAAATTCTAACACTAACCCTAACCTACCCTAAATCTAAATCTAAATCTAACACTAACCACAATCCTAACCTTAACCCTAACCCTATCATTAATCCTAACCCTAACACTAATTCTATCACTAAGCCTAACCCTAAACCTAACTCTAACACAAACCCTAATCCTAAACCTAAACCTAATCATAACACTAGCCCTAACATTAAACCTAACCCTAACACTAAACATAAACCTAACCCTAACACTAACCCTAAGGCTAACCATAACCCTAATCCTAACCTTCACCCTAAACCTAACGCTAAACCAAACACTAACCCTTACCCTCAACCTAACACTAAACCTAAACCTAACTATAACCATAACCGAAACACTAATGTAAAACATAACCCTAATTCTAACACTAAACCTAACCTAATCCTAACTATAAATATAAACCTAACACTAACCCTAACCCTAAACCTAACTTAACCCTAAACCTAACCTAAACCCAATTCTAACACTAACCTCAACCCTAACACTAACCGTAACCATAACCTTGACCACAAACCTAAATATAACCCTAACACAAATCCTAACCCCCACTCTAACACTATCCTCAAACCTAACTCTAACATTAACCTAATCCTAAGCCAAACACAAACCTTATCCCAAACAATAACCCTAACCCTAACAAATCCTAATGTGAACCCTTACACTAATCCTAAACCTAAAAATAATCCTAACACTAACCATAACCATAACCCTAACACGAACCATAAACCTAACCATACAACTAAGCCTCACCCTCACAGAAAGACTATCCCTAAACCTAACACTAACCCTAAAACTAACCCTATTCTTAATCCTAAGAGAAATTCTAACCCTAACCCTAACTTTATGTCCAAAACTAACTTTAACCCTAAATTAACCCTAGCCCTAACACTAATCCTAATCCTATTTCTAACACTAACGCTTACCCTAAACCTAAACCAAACACTCACCCTAGCCCTAAGCTTAAACCGAACACAAATCCTAATTCTAACACTAACACTAAGCCTAAATCTAAGTATAACCAAACTCAAATATTAATGCTAACCATAAACCTAACCCTAAAACTAATAAAAACCATAAACCTAACAAAACCCTAACCCTAAAACTTACACGAAACCTAACCCTAACCCTAATACTAACCTAAACCTAACCCTAACCCTAACACTAACCTAAACCTAACCCTTACCCTAATACTTATATTAACCTAACCCAAACCCTAACCTGCCCTAATCTAACCCTATCCGTTACCCTAATCCTAACCACGACTATCACCCTAAACATAGCCATAATTATAAACCTAATACAAATCCTAAAACTCACCTTATAACTAACCCTAATTTTTACCCTAATTTTACACTAACACTTATTCAAACAATAACACTAAACCTAACCCTAAATCTTAACCTAATCCTAACCCTAACCATGAACCTAACACTAAATTAATTCGTAACCTTAACTCTAAACCTAACACTAACCCTCACAGTAACACAAACCCTAAGTCTAACCATAACCCTAACCTTAACCTAATCTTAACCCTAACCCTAACCTAACACTAACCCTAACCCTAAACCTAACCCTATCACTAACCCAAACCCTAACACTAACTCTACCCTAAACTTAACCCTTACCCTAACACTTACCCTAACTATAATTCTATTTATATCACTGACATTAATTCTTATCCTAAACCTAAGAGTACCCCTAACACTACTCCTAACACTTACCCTAACCATAACAATAACACCAACCCTAACATTAACCCTAACTCTAACCCCAACACTAACCTTATCATTAACCCTAAACCTAACACTCTACCTTACAGTAACCTGAACCCTAACACTAACTCTAACATAAACTCTTATCCTAAACCTAACACTTACCATAAAACTAACCTTAACACTAACCCTAATCCTAAAACTAATCCTATGGCTAACCCTAAATTTAACCCTGAATCTAAAAATAACCCTTACCCTTAACCCTAAACCAAACACTAACCCTAAAACTAACCCTAACACTAAACCTAAAACTAAGTATAACCCTAACCCAAACACTATTGCTAAACCTAACCCTAATCCTAACATTACCTGTAACCCTTATCCTAACCCTAAATCTAACAGTAAGAGTAACCCTAACCGTAACATGAACCATAAACGTAACCATAATCCTAACCTAACCTTAACAATAACCTTTATCCTAACACTAATGCTATGCCTAACACTAACGCTAAACCAAAAACTAACCCCATTCTTACCCTAATCCTAACCTTTACCCTAACACTATACCTAACACTAACACTGATTCTATTTGTAACCTTAAAACTAACCCTAAACCTAAACCTAACCCTAACTCTAATACTAATCATAACTGTAATGCTAACCCTAACCCTAACCCTAACTGTAACACAAAACCTGACCATAACCATAACTCTAACAAAAACTTTAACCATAACCATAACCCTTACCTAAATCTAACCATAAACCAAACCCTAACACTAAACCTAACACTGAACCTAACACTAATCCTAACACTAACAGTAACCCCAACCGTAACCCTATAACTTACACTAAGTCTAGCCATAACCCTATACCTAACACAGTAATACAAACGCTAAGCCTAATTTTTAACACTAGCTCTAACTTTAGTTTTAACCGTAAATCAAATGCTAAGTCAAACAATTACCTAACACTAACCCAACACTAATCATAATCCTAAACAACTCTAAAATGAACCCTAACCCTAATGCTAATTCTAACTGTAACTTTTACACAAACACTAACCCTAATTCTAACACTAATCGTAACACTAAACCTAACCCTAACCATAACCCTAACACTAACCCTAATACTAAACCTATAACTAACCTTAACAGTATCCCTAACCCTAATTCTAACCCTAACAATAACACTAACACAATCTCTAACTCTAAACTTACCTCTAACCCTAACACTAATACTAATCATAAACCTAACCCTAATACTAACCCTAAACCTAACCCTAACACTAACCCTAACACTAAATCTAAACTTAACTCTAACCCAAATCCTAACACTACCACTAACTTGTACCCTAACCCTAACACAAATTCTAAACCAAACCATAACACCTACTTAACCTTAAACATAACCATAATACTAAAAATATCCCTAACACTAAACTGAAATCTATTTCAAACCCAAAGACTAAAACTAACTTTAATCCCAACCGTAAATCAAAACCCAAGACTAACCGAAGCTCTAAACCCAAACCTAACACTTTCCCTAATACTAAACCTAAACCTAACCATAGTCATAACACTAAACCTAAAACTAACCATAAACAGAACCCTAATAACACTAAACCTAACACTAACACAAACCTATCCCTACACCCAACCCTAATCGTAGCACTAAAACTAAGCATAATTTTAAACTTAACATAAACCTTTACCTACCTCATAAACCCAAACTTAACCTAACCCTGATCGTAACCATAGTCGTAACTCTAAACCTAACCGTGTTTCTAACATGAACAGTGACACTAACCCTAACCCTAAAACTAAACGTAAACCCAAACCTAACCATATCACAAAGGCTTACCCTAAACCTAACCCTAAACCTAAAACTAACCCTAACACTAACCCTAACGCTAATCTTAACCCTAACTGTAACCCTAATCCTAACCATAATACTATCCTTAACCCTAACTCTAACCCTAAACCTAACATACTCTCTAAACCTGACCATAACACTAACACACAACATAACCTGAACCATAACACTAACCTTAAGCCTACACCTAATTCTAAAACTAACCCTAAACCTAACCCTAACATTAATCCTAAATCTAACCCTAAACCTAACACTTACCATAATACGAAACCTAACTACGTGGCCGCAGAGGTCCAATCCTGTGGCTGCTGCCCGCTCGGCTCTGCAAGCGGCCAGTGGCCCGGAGCAGTATGGCAAGAAGTGTCCCCATCTGGCCCAGCAGACGACCCCCGCCATCCCGACTTTCCGGGCGGACCTGCTCGCTCTGCGAACGGCCACCCCGCCCTCCCAGCTTTTAGCCACATGGCCGCTGCCTGCCCGGCTCTACAGGCAGACCCTGGTGGCCCGGTGCAGCGAGAAGTGTCCCCACCTGGCCCAGCAGACGGCCTGCGCCCTCCCGGTTCTGCTAACGCCCCCCCCACCCGGCAAACGCCCCCCCCCCCGAGACGACGTGAAGAGAATCTAACCAAGCCTTTATGAAATAGTGAAATGTGAACTAAAACCAAATTGTATCAGACCACAGACAAGCCAGTTCCACCCCTCTTTTTGGACACTCCAGCAAGGAGCCAAGGGCCCGCCATAGCAGAGAGGGGAAGTCTCCAAAGTTCGGCCAAAGAGATTCCTTCCCAGCAGAATCTATTTTAGCAGGTGTGTGACTCCCACCCACATCAAATACAAACAAACAAAAACTTCAAAATCTCTTCATGGGCATGACCTTAAGGGCCAAAGGACTCTCGACCCCTAACTCTCCCTACTGCCAGTGATGGGGGCATGACTGTAGGGGTGGAGGGAAGCAGAGAAGGCTCCCCATCCCCAACTCCTCCAATCGCCAACTGAGAGGGCATGACGGTAGGGCGGAAGGAAACAGAGGACACTCCAGACCTTCAACTCCTTCTACTGCCAGTGGAGTGGTCGTGATTGTAGGGGCTGAGGGAAGCAGAGGGCATTCTAGACCCCCAAATCCCATTACCACCAGCGGCAACACCAATGGTCTTAGCCACCAGATTCCAAAGGTGTGCCCACCAAAGGGGGACAGAAAAATTAAACAATTGACTGCCAGACCACAGCTCCACAGCACTGGGGCTTAGATGAATTACAGAGATAGTGCTCAGTCATTAGGGAAATAGAGCACTCAGTGGGGCTGAAAGTGTAAACAAATCCTTGGGGAACCACCTTGGATGAGCAGGACCTGGCTGGCAGGCAGGAGGAAGGGGAAGGAGGGGCCATAGAAGTAAAACGGCTCTGTACCAACAGGATTGAGAGACTCCCAGGAGCCGCCTTACAGGGATTGCTATTGAACCATTGAGGGTAAAACTCAGCCTGGAGGGCACAGCTTTGTCTACGAGAAGAGAAGAAAATGGATCTCTAAGACCTAATTTTATTTCTTATTTTATTTTATTTTTTCTCTTCCTTTTTCCCTCTTTCTCTCCCCTTCCAAGTTTTATTGTTCTTTCCATTCTCCTCTATACTATCTATCTCCCACTCCTTCTTTCTTTTCAAGAGCACCTTCCTTCCCCTTCCCCCCAATTTTCATCCCAAGCATTACGTCTTCCATTCCGTGTAACTGTCTAAATGCAAATAGGTGAATGTTTTGAGGCCATCTATAGTGCTCCTAAATACCTAGCTACTTCCAACACCCTGATCTAATCAATGGTTAGTATCCCCATTCAGTAGAGCAATCTTCTAAAGTAGCCAAGACATACTAACCCTTATACCTGCATAGCACCTAACCTAAAGTCCTAAGAACAAAAAACAAATCACTATATGCATACAAAATCCAGAAGCCCTTTATAATTGAATAAATCAGCTCTAAAGTACAATAAAGCCCAACATCTATAGGCATAATCTCCCACCACAAAGGAGAGACAACAGAGATAAACAAAGCCAAAGCAAATGTATAGGAGAAAGCAGTTACAAAGCAGTCAAACAGAGCTGGAAAGTAACTTGAACAACATAAAAAAAAAACAAGGTAAAAAAGGATTACAGATAATGCAGGACAACTTAAATATACAGGAGGACCTAGAAGCATCAGAAACATGGACAGGGAAAGAAATCAAGGCATACCTAACTAAAATGGAATGACATGAGACAGCAAGTCCAAGAATTGAAAGTATATTTTGAAAATGAACAAAACAAACAAATTCAAGCTGCAAATAATGAGCTTCACCAGGAGATAGAGATTTAAAAAAAAACAAACAGTAATTTTAGAAATGCAAGAAACTATAAAGCAGATTAAAAACGCTAATGAGGATATTACAAATAGACTAGATCAAGTACAAGTCAGAACATCAGATAATGAAGACAAAGTTTATCAACTTGAAAAGAGTCTAGTCAACACTGAAAAGATGCTTTAATATTTCGAGCAATCTATCCAAGAGATATGAGATCTCATCAAAAAAACAAATTTGAGAGTCATTGGAATAGAAGAAAGCACAGTGGTTCAAACCAAAGGAATGGACAACCTATTAAATGAAATAATCCTAGAAAAATTCCCAGAGATGAAAAATGGAATGGATTGCCAAATCCTGGAAGCCTACAAGACCCCAAACATCCAAAACTGTAATGAACCAACTCCAAGACATATAATTATGAAGATAGCCAACATACAGAACAAAGAGAGAATATTAAAAACTACGAGAGAAAGGAGGAAAATACATTTAGGGGTAAACTAATTAGGTTAACGGCTGATTTTTTATCACAGACTTTGAAAGTGAGAAGATCCTGGAAAAATGTATTTCAAATACTGAAAAATAATGGACTCCAACCAAGAATACTGTATCCAGCAAAATTAAACTTCATATTTGACAATGGAATTAAAATCTTTCATGATAAACAAAAGCTAAAAGAATTCGCAACCAGAAAACCAGGACTGCAAAGCATTTTGGGCAAAATTCTACAAGAAGAGGAATGGAAAAATAGTGCCCAAAACCAACAGCGGGAGGTATCTCAGTAAAGGGGGAGGAATACAACCAAAAAGTAAAAACTAGCCAAACTAAAATAAATAAATAAATAAACATGACTAGAAGTACAAATCATATTTCAATTGTAAGCTTAAATGTTAATGGACTAAACTCACCAATTAAGAGACACAGGCAAATAACCTGGATCAAAAAACAAATCCAACAATATGCTGCCTTCAGGAGACTCATATGATAGGAAAAGACATACATAGGCTGAAGGTGAAAGATTGGGAAAAATCATAAAACTCACATGACCCTTGGAAGCAAGCAGGAGTGGCCATACTCATATCAAATAAAATCAACTTCAAACCTAAGTTAATCAAAAGGGATAAAGAAGGACACTATATCCTGTTAAAAGGAACTATCCACCAAAAAGACATAAAAATTATCAATTTATATGCACCAAATAATGGTGCAGCAATGTTCATTAAACAATCTCTCCTCAAGTTCAAGAGTCAAATGGACCACAACACAATAATTATGGGTGACTTCAACACACAACTCTCACCATTAGACAGATCCTCCAGACAAAAGCTGAATAAAGAAACTATAGAACTGAATGACACAATCAATAACCTAGACTTAACCGGCATATATAGAATATATCAACCATCCTCAAGTGGATACATGTTCTTCTCAGCAGCACATGGATCTTACTCAAAGATAGATCATATATTATGCCATAGGGCAACTTTTAGTAAATATAAAGGTGTGGAAATAATACCATGCACCATATCTAATCATAATGGAATAAAACTGGAAATAAATGATAAAAGAAGAAAGGAAAAATCTTGCATCACATGGAAAACAAACAATATGTTACTGAATGATCAATGGATTACAGAAGACATAAAGGAGGAAATCAAAAAATTCTTAGAGATAAATGACAATTTAGACACAACATACCGGAATCTATGGGACACAATGAAAGCAGTTTTAAGAGGGAAATTTATTTCCTGGAGTTCATTCCTCAAAAAAAAGAAAAAAAACAACAAATAAATGAACTCACACTACATCTCAAAATCCTTGAAAAGGAAGAGCAAAACAACAGCAAATATAGCAGAAGACAAGAAATAATTAAAATCAGAGTGGAAATCAATGAAATTGAACCAAAAAAATATTGAAAAAATTGATAAAACTAAAAGTTGGTTCTTTGAAAAAAATAAATAATATTGACAGACCCTTAGCCATGCTAACGAAGAGAAGAAGAGAGAAATTACTGACACACAGGATGAAAAAGGCAATATCACAACAGACACTACAGAAATACAGAATATAATTAAAAAGTATTTTGAAACCCGATATTCTAATAAAATAGAAGACTGTGAAGACATTGATAAATTTCTTAAGTAATATGAGCTGCCCAGATTGAGTCAGGAAGACACACACAATTTAAATAGACCAATAAAAAAGAAAGAAATAGAAGAAGCCATCAAAAGACTACCAACCAAGAAAAGCCCTGGACCGGATGGGTATACAGCAGAGTTTTACAAAACCTTCAAAGAAGAATTAATACCAATACTTTTCAAGCTATTTCAAGAAATAGAAAAAGAAGGATCTCTTCCAAATTCATTCTATGAGGCCAACATCACCCTGATCCCGAAACCAGACAAAGACACTTCAAAGAAAGAAAACTACAGACCAATATCTCTAATGAACCTAGATGCAAAAATTCTCAATAAAATCCTGGCAAATTGAATACAAAAACATATCAGAAAACTTGTGCACCATGATCAAGTAGGATTCATCCCTGGGATTGTTCAATATACGGAAAACAATAAATAATATTCACCACATCAATAGACTTAAAGAAAAGAAACATATGATCATCTCGATAGATGCAGAAAAAGCATTCGACAAAGTACAGCATTTTTTTATGTTCAAAACACTAGAAATACTGGGGATAACAGGAACTTACCTCAGCACTGTAAAAGCTATATATGCTAAGCCTCAGGCTAGCATCATTCTAAATGGAGAAAAACTGAAGGCATTCCCGCTAAAATATGGAACAAAACAGAATGCTCTCTCTCACCACTTCTATTCAATTTAGTCCTTGAAATACTAGCCAGAGCAATTAGACAGACAAAAGAAATTAAAGGCATAAAAATAAAAAAAAAGAACTTAAAATATCACTATTTGCGGACAATATGATCCTATACCTAGAAGACCCAAAAGTGTCTATAAAGAAACTACTAGAACTAATAAATGAATTCGGCAAAGTGGCAGGATATAAAATCAACATGCATAAATCAAAGACATTCCTGTATATCAGCAAAAAAACTTCTGAAATGGAAATGAGGAAAACCACCCCATTCACAATATCCTCAATAAAATAAAATAAAATAAAATACTTGGGAATCAACCTAACAAAGAGGTGAAAGATTTATACAATGAAAACTACAGAATCCTAAAGAGAGAGATAGAAGATCTTAGAAGATAGAAAAATGTACCCTGTTCATGGATAGGCAGAACCAACATCATCAAAATGGCGATATTACCCAAAGTTCTCTACAGGTTCAATGCAATGCCAATCAAAATCTCAATGGCATTTCTTATAGAAATAGATAAAGCTATCATGAAATTCATATGGAAAATCAAAAGACCCAGAATAGCAAAAGCAATTCTAAGCAGGAAGTGTGAATCAGGAGGTATACCAATACCAGATTTCAAAGTGTACTACAGAGCAATAGTAACAAAAACAGCATGGTACTAGTACCAAAATAGGCAGGTGGACCAATGGTACAGAATAGAGGACACAGAGACCAATCTACAAAATTACAACTCTCTTATATTTGATAAAGGTGCTAAAATCATGCAATGGAGAAAGGATAGCATCTTCAACAAATGGTGCTGAGAAAACTGGAAATCCATATGCAACAAAATAAAGCTGAACCCCTTTCTCTCACTATGCACAAAAGTTAATTCAAAATGGATCAAGGAGCTAGATATCAAATCAGAGACTCTGCAACTGATAGAAGAAAAAGTTGGCTCTGATCTACATATTGTGGGGTCGTGCTCCAAATCCTTAATAGGACGCCCATAGCCCAAGAGTTAAATACAAGAATAAACAAATGGGACTTACTTAAACTAAAAAGTTTTTTCTCAGCAAGAGAAACAATAAGAGAGGTAAATAGGGAACCTACATTCTAGGAACAAATTTTTACTCCTCACACTTTAGATAGAGCCCTAATATCCAGAATATAAAAGGATCTCAAAAAATTAAACAATAAGATAACAAACAACCCTATCAACAAATGGGCCAAGAACCTGAACAGACACTTCTCAGAGGAGGACGTACAATCATTCAATATGTATATAAAAAAATGCTCACCATCTTTAGCAGTCAGAGAAATGCAAATCAAAACCACCCTAAGATACCATCTCACTCCAGTAAGATTGGCAGCCATTATGAAGTCAAACAACAATAAGTGCTGGTGAGGATGTGGGCAAAAGGGTACACTTGTACATTGCTCGTGGGACTGCAAATTGGTGCGGTCAATAAGGAAAGCAGTATGGAGATTCCTAGGAAAGCTGAGAATGGAACCACCATTTGACCTAGCTATCACCCTTTATGGTGTATTCCCTGAGGACCTAAAAGAGTATACTATAGGGATACTGCCACATCAATGATCATAGCAGCACAATTCATAATAGCTAGACTTTGGAATCAACCTAGATGCCCTTTAATAGATAAATGGATTAAAAAACTGTGGCATTTATACACAATGGAGTATTAGGCAGCACTAAAAAACGACAAAATCATGGATTTTGCAGGTAAATGGATGGCATTAGAGCAGACTATGCTAAGTGAAGCTAGCCAAACCTTAAAAAACAAATGCCAAATGTCTTCTTTGATATAAAGAGAGCAACTAAGATGAGAACAGGGCAGAAGAGCATGAGGAAAAGATTGACATTAAACAGAGACAAGTGGGGTGGGAGAAAGGGAGAGAGAAGGGAAACTGTATGGAAATAGAAGGAGACCCTCATTGTTACACAAAATTACATATAAGAGTTTGTCAGGGGAAAGGGGGAAGAAACAAGGGAGAGAATTAAACAACAGCAGATGGGGTTGAGAGGGAAGATGAGAGGGAAGGGGAGGGGGGATAGTAGGGGATAAAAAAGGTAGCAGAATACAACAGTCATTAATATGGTATTATGTAAAAATGTGGATGTGTAACTGGTGTAATTCTGCAACTTGTATTTGGGGTAAAAAATGGGAGTTCATAACCCACTTGAATCAAATGTATGGAAGATGATATGTCATGAGCTTTTTAATGTTTTGAACAACCAATTAAAAAAAAGTTTTAGAGTTAGTGTTAGGGTTATGGTTAGGGTTAGAGTTAAGGTTATTGTTATGTTGGGGATTATGGTTAGAGTAATGTTTATGGTTAGGCTTAAGGTTAGTGTTAAGATTATAAATAGGGTTAAAGTTAGTGTTAGAATTAGGGTTAATTTTGGGGTTAATGTGAGTGTTACGGTTAGGTTTAGTGTTAGGGTAAGATTTAGTTTTTGCTTTAAAATTAGTGTTAGGGTTATAGATAGTGTTAGGGTTAGGAATAGGTTTAGGGTTAGTGTTAGGCTTAGAATTAGGGTTACTGTTAAGGTTAGAATTAGGGTTATGTTTCGGGTTAGGGTTAGGGTTCGCATTAGTTATAGTTTTAGGGTTATGTTTAGGTTTCATGTTAGTGATAGGGTTAGGGTTGTGGTTAGGTTTAGTGTTATGTTAGGGTTAGGATTAGTATTAATGTTTGTGTTAGTGTTAGGGATACGGATAAGTGTAGTATTATGGTTAGTAATAGGGTTAGTGTTTGGGTTAGGGTTAGGGTAAGTGTTAGGGTTAGAATTAGGGTTATGGATAGTTAGTGTTAAGGTAGGTTTAGGGTTAGTGTTATGGTTAGAGTTAATGTTATGGTTAGAATTCAGGTTAGGTATATGGTTTGGTTTAAGTTTGGGTGAGGATTAGGGTTAAGGTTTGTGTAAGTTTAAATTTAGGGTTAGTCTTTGTGTTAGGGATATTGTTAGTGTTATCTTTAGATTTAGGGTTAAGGTTAGTTTTAGAGTTAGTGTTAGGGTTAGGGTTAGCAAAAAATTTAGTTTAGGTTTAGGGTTTGGTTAGGGTTAGGGTATGGTTAGGGTTTGTGTTAGGGATAGGGTTAGTGTTAGGCTTAGTATTACTACTAGGATTAGGGTTACGGTTAGAATTTGTTTTAGGTTAGGGATAGAGATAGGGTTAAACTTTGTGTTAGGGTTAGGGATAGTTTAGGGTTATGGTTAAGATTAGGGTTAGAGTTAGTGTTAACATTAGGGTTAGGGTTAGTTTTAGTGGTAGGGTTTGTTTTAGTGTTAATATTAGGTTTAGCGTTAGGGTTAGGGTTAAGTTAGCATTATGTTTAGGGTTAGAGTTTATGGTAGGGTTAGGGTTTTGTTTAGAATTAGTATTAAGGTTAGGCTTTGCATTAGGTTTTGATTAGGGTTAGGATTAGCTTTAGGCTTAAAGTTAGGAATAGGGTTAGTGTTATTGTTGGGTCAGGTTTAGAGTTATTGTTAGAGTTAGCATTATACTTAAGTTTAAGGTTAGTGTTAGGGTAAGCGTTAGTGTTAGGTTAAGGTTAGGATTAGTGTTAGGTTTAGGTATAGGATTAGTGTCTCTTTTAAAATAATAGTTATGATTAGGTTTAAGTTTAGAGTTAGGGTTAGTGTTAGGGTTAGGGTTATGTTTACGTTTAGTGATTTGGTTAGGGTTAGTATTAGATTTAGGGTTAGTATTAGGGTGAGGGTCAGTTTTAGGAATATTGTTAGTGTTAGGGTTAGTATTAGGTTTTGGTAAGGGTTAGGGTTAATGTAAGGCTTGTGTATGGTTAGAGTTAGTGTTATGGTTAGCATTAGAATTAGGTTTAGAGTGTTAGGGTTAGTGTTAGGGTTATGGTAAGGACTAGGGTTATGGTTAGTGTTAGGCTTAAGGTTAGGGTTATGGTTTGGGATAGGGTTATGGTTAAAGGTAGGTTTAGTATTAGGGCTAAGAATTGTGTTAGTTTTAGGGTTAGGTTATATGAAGGTTAGGATTAAGATTAGGTTTAAGATTAAGGTTAGGTTTTGTGTTAGTGTTAAATTTTGCGTTAGTGTTATGGTGAGGTATAGGTTTAGGGTTAGGTTTAATGTTAGGGTTTTGATAAGAGTTAGGGTTAGTGTTAGTGTTAGGAATTAGGGTTTGTGTTAAGGTTAGGTTCAAGGTAAGTGTAAGGTTATGTTTACAAGTAGAATTAAGGTTAATGTCAGGGTTAGTGTTAGTGTTAATTTTTCGCATTAGAGTTAGTGGTAGGTTTAGTGTAAGGGTTAGGGTTAGGTTTAGTGTTAGATTTAGGGTTAGGTTGAGGGTTAATTTTAGGGTTAGTGTTAGTGTTATGGTTAGGTATAAATTTAGGGTTTTTGTTAGGGTTAGCATTAATTTAGGTTTAGGTTGAGTTTTAGTGTTAGTGTTAGTGTTAGGTTTAGGTTTAGGGTTAGTCTTAAGGATAGTGTTAGTTTTAGAGATAGGTTTAGAGTTAGTGTTAGTCATAGGGTTAGGGTTAGTTCTATGGTTAGGGTGAGGGTTGTGTTTACATTTAGTGTTATGATAGGGTTAGTGTTAGGCTAAGTATTAGGATTAGGTATAGTGTTAGGTTTAGTGTTGTGGTTATGGTTAGAGTTAGTTTTAGAGTTAGAATTTGAGTTAGGATTAGAGTTAGTGTTAGGTTAAGCATTAGGGCTAGGGTTTGTGGCAGGTTTAAGGTTAGGGTTAGGTTTTTTGATAGGTTCAGGTTTAGATTAAATGATAGGTATATGAATAGGATTAGGGTTAGTTTTAAGGTTAGGGTTCAGGTTAGGTTTAGTGTTAAGGTAATGGTTAGGTTAAAGTTAAGATTAGGGTTAGAGTTAATGTTAGGTTTAGTGTTAGGGTTAGTGTTAAAATAGTGATAGGGTTAGAGTTGTGGTTAGGTTTAGGGTTAGGTTTAGGGTTAGGGTTATTGTAAGGTTTACTGTTAGGGTTACGGTTAGAGTTAGTTTTTAGGTTGGTGTTTGGTTTAGAGTTATGCTTGATATCAGAATTAGGGTTAGGATTAGGGTTAGTATTAGGTAGAGTTAGGCTTTTGTTTAGGGTTGCAGTTAGGGTTAGGGTTAGTGTTATGGTAAGGTTTAGAGCTAGGGTTATTTTTAAAGTTAGGTTTAGAGTTAGGGTTAGTGTTAATTTTAGGGATAGGATTAGTGTTAGGCTTAAAGTTTGGATTAGGTTTAGTGTTAGGGTTAGGTTTAGGGTTAGGGTTAGGTTTTGTCTTAGGCTTAGGGTTAGGGTTAATTTAAGTTTTTGTGTTAGGATTAGGGTTAGGTAAGGTTTAGGATTACAGTTAAAATAATCGTTACGGTTAGGTTATGGTCAGTGTTAGGGTTAGGGCTAGTGTTTGTGTTAGGAGTTGAGTTAGTGTTACTATTAGCTTTAGTGTTAGGGTTATATTTAGGGTTAGGTTCAGTGGTATAGTTTAAGTTAGGGTTTGTGTCAGGTTTGTGGTTAGGGTTAGGGTTGGGATTATGGTTAGGATTAGATTTAGTGTTGGAGTAAAGTTAAGGTTAGTGTTAGGGTTAGTATTATGGTTACCATTAGGGTTAGGTTTAGTATTAAGGTTAGGGTTAGGGTTAGGTTTAGGGTTAGGGTTAGAGTTAGGATTAGTTTTACATTTATGATTAGTGTTTGTGTTAGGTTTAGTGTTAGGGTAACTTTTAGGGTTTGTGGTAATTTTGAGGTTAGAGTTAGGGTTAGAATTGCAGTTAGGATTTGGTTAGGCTTAGGGTTAGAGTTAGTGTTAGGGTTATTTTAGGTTTTGTGATAGTGTTAAGGTTAGGTTTAGTGTTAGGTTAGTTGTATGATTAGGGTTAGCATTAGTTTTCAGGTTAGTGTTAGGGTTAGTTTTAGGGTTAGGTTTGGATAAAAATTAGCATTAGGGTTAGGGTTTGTGTTAGTGTTAGGATTAGGCTTGTTGTTAGGTTTAAATTAAGGTTAGGGTGAGGATTATTTTATGTTTAGATTCATGGTTAAGAATAGGGTTAGTGTTAGGGCTATCATTATGGTAAGGTTTAAGTATAACTTAGAGTTAAGTTTACAATTAGGGTTTGTGTTAGATTTTGGGTTAGCATTAGTGTTAGTGTTAGTGTTAGTTTTAGGTTTAGTGTTATTGTTAGAATTAGGTTTCTTATTAGGGTTAGGTTTGGTGTTAATATTAATATTAATGTTAGTGTTAGGGTTAGTTTTAATGTTCAGGTAAGGGTAAAGTTTAGAGTTATGGTAAGTTTTAGGGTTATATTTACTGTTAAGTTTAGGCTTAGTGTCAGTGTATGTTTTAGGGTTAGGGTATGGTAAAGGTTAGTGTTAGTTTAAGGGTTGGGTTATTGTTTAGGGTTAGGATTTGTTTTAGCATTAGGTTTAGGGTTAGAGTTAGGGTTACTGTTAGGGTTACTCTTAGTTTTAGGTTTAAGTTTAGGGTTAGGGTTATGGTTTGTGTTAGGGTTATTGCTAATGTTAAGATTAGGGTTAGTGTTAGGTTTAGGGTTACGTTTATAATAAGGTGTTACGGTCTGTAAACAAGTCAAAATAACACCTGGTATTTTGCCAGGGGAATGTTAGAGTTCGTAAACAAGTCTGGATGGTGCCTGGCAAAATGCCAGAAGGAGTGGTGTGAGAAGTAACAAAAGCGAGCCATTAAATGTGGAGATTCCTTATTGGTTGACTGATGTATCTAGTTTATGCTAATTAAGATAAGCTGTGTAAAATGTATAAATACCTCTGTTGTCCTACAATAAACGGCTTCCACTCCTGCTGTATCAATGTACACAAGTTATTTGCCGCACCCCCGGCTATTCTGCTGCAGCCGGACTGTGGTAGATGGTGGCCCATTACAGGGAGCCTCGGGACACTCCGGGGTAAGTGACGAAACAAAGCTGCCCTTCCATAGATAGGACGGGAGCAATCTGCTTGTCCCTAGACAGATGGGGCGAGAGGAAAAATGGCCATTTCAAGAAAATGGAGAAGATTGATACTGTATGTTTGTGTCTTGTTTTGTCTCAGTGTATTGTATTGTCTTTGAAAAGTAAATTGGTAAGGGAAAGAGGCACCCCAGTGGAACCAAGAGCAGTTAGGGCATGTGTTGATGGAAGCCCAGGAACTCTAATCAAAAAGAAAAAGAAAGTTCAGATGAAGAAGGATTATCAGAAAAAAAGTTGCAGCAAAAGGCTATTACTGAATACTTTTCGTTGCTGGAGGGTGCATGAATTGTTGAGGCGGCTGCCATGTGTGTGAGCAGGTCACGGTGCAGCGAGTACTTTCCAAGTGGCAGCAGCCGGCTCTTCCAGTGCCACGAGCCCAAATCTAGACTGGACCTGGAAGCACAGTCTCATGGGCTCTTGCTCCCTGTTCTCAGAAGCTGTTTGAGTCCGGGACACTCCCCAGGGCCATCTGGGGATGCCTGGGACACTACAGCTGGCAGAAGACGCTACCAGCATCCCTGATGTTTGGTCATTTTTAATGCCAATAACTAAGTTACAATGGTTCTCCCACACCTGGAAACTAATGAGTAATGAGCACTATTAAGGCTTATTTCAAATGTAAAAAACCTTGAGATAATGTACTAAATTGTTCAGAAGGTTGTTTTCTTAGTAGAATGCTACAAGATTTTCTTTAGCCATTTGGAGTTCCTGCCTTCAACCCAGTGTTGCTAAAGACGAAGGTGAAAGAATTTCCAGTATTGCTGAAAACCAGAAGAGACTTCAGCTGAGAACCGGAGGAGACTTCGGATCAAGCTAGCTGCCTGCAAAACTTACCTGGACTATGATTTAAGCTAGCTGCCTGCAGAACTTACCTGGACTGTGATTGATCTAGACTGTGAGTTAATCTATTGAGAAACTGCGTTATCTGGACTGAGACAACAAACTAATCTACAACAAATTGTAACTCAGTATCTTTGCGAATGGTGTCATTTCTGGTATAATTTTTCCAAGGGCTTTTTGCATGGAGCCATAAATTGGCTTGATATTGTGGCATTTTGTATGCTCCCTTTCTGTTTGTAGCAGGTTATTTATGGTGTTTCTGTAAAAACGACTATGGTCATTTTTTAAATTAAACAAAAGGGGGAAATATTAATGTCTATAAACAAGTCAAAATAACACCTGGTATTTTGCCAGGGGAATGTTAGAGTTCGTAAACAAGTCTGGATAGTACCTGGCAAAATGCCAGAGGGAGTGGTTTGAGAAGTTACAAAAGCAAGCCATTAAATGTAGAGATTCCTTATTGGTTGACTGAAGTATCTAGTTTATGCTAATTAAGATAAGTTGTGTAAAATGTATAAATACCTCTGTTGTCCTACAATAAATGGCTTCCACTTCTGCTGAATCAATCTACACAAGTTGTTTGTTGCCCCCCAGTTATTTTGCTGCAGCTGGACTGTGGCAATAAGGGTCAGTGATAGGTTTAGGTTTGGAGTTAGGGTTAGTGTTAGGTTTAGTATTAGGGTTAGGGTTAGTGTTAGAATTACTGATAGGGTTAGGGTTTGGGTTAGTTTGTGGTTAGGGTTAGGGTCAGATGAAGTTTATAATTATGATTTAGGTTAGGTTTTGTCTTAGTTTTATGGTCAGTTTTGAGGTTAGGGTTAGGGTTAGTTTTATTGTTATGGTTATGGTTAGGTTTGTGTTAGGGTTGGGATATCTTTAGGATTAGCATTAGGGTTAAGCTTAAAATTAAGTTTAGTGTTAGGGTTGTTTTCGGTTAGGGTTTGTTTTAGATTTGGGGTTAGGTTTAGGCTTAGTGTTAGGGTTGGGTTAGGATTAGGGTTAGTGTTAGAGCTGGGTTTAGGGTATGAGTTAGAGTTAAAACAAGGGTTGGGTCTGGATTACAGGTAAGTTTGGTTTTTCACTAGGGCTCTTTTTAGAGATACAGCTAATGTATAAAATAAGGTTATGATTAGGGTAGTTTTAGGGTTACATTTAGGAATCAGTCTAGTTTTATTTTTAGTTTTAGGATGATGTTTTTAACTAAGGATAGTGTTAGTGTCAGAGTCTGAATCATGACTCATTTTATAGTTAGAAATAAAACTCTAATTAGGGGTAGGCTTAGGGATAGATATAGGGTTAGGATTTGGTTTAGGTTAAGGGTTAGGGTTAGTCCTATGGCTCTGTTTTGTTTTAGAATTAAAGCCAAAGTAAATAGTAGTTTTATAATTAGTGTTAGTGTTATTGGTACTGATAGGGTAAGTTTAGGCTTGGGAGTAGATTTAGAGTAATGGTTAATTCTAGGGTTAGGACTATGGCTAGTGTTAGAGCTAAGATTAGGGCTAGTGTTTGGGTTATGGTAAAGGATAGGGTTAAAACTAGGATTAGGGCTATGGCAAAAGTTAGAGTTAGTCTTAGGGCTACAGTTTGGGTAAGGATTAAGGCTAAACTAGTGCTAGGAATAGGTGTAGGATTAGTGTTAGGCTTAGGCCTAGGATTAGGGGTATTTTATGGTTAGATTTAGGGGAAGAACTGACTGTTTGATTTCCATCTCCATTTTTATTTACCCATAGGTGCCAAAATGAAGTGAAACCTTAAAATACAAAGTGTTCATGATAGTGAACTACTGAATTGAGAAGAATATATCTTCAGAGCATCCTAAGGCTAGATAAAAGATGACTCCTGCCAGTATCAAAGAAATTTGAAGAAAACTCTCACCCTAACATTACCTCTAACCCTAGTCGTGGCCGTAACCCTAAAGCTAACATTAACCCTAACCTGAGAAAAATTAATCCTAGAATTCCCACCTTTGGGGAGCCTTGTGGGGCAAGCTAAGTGATGAATCCTATGAAACATAAAACAAATCAGATAATTATGGGAGATATTTTAGTACATGCATATTTTCCTGTTTTCTCTTAAAGGGCTCTCAGATTAAGTTGTTTTTTGAATGCTTAAGCCTAGGTCTACTTTTACTAGTAACATACCAGAGTCCCTAAAGAGAACTTATGGAGTGTGTGAAGTTTTAAAGAAACTAGCTCAAACCCTGTTTGATTTTCAACTCCATTAACTTTTCTGTATAGGTCAAAATTATGTGAAATCTTAAAATAAAAATGTTGCTGTCAGTGAACCACTGAACAGAGAAGGAGAACAGAGTAAATCTAGCTAAAACATAAATCCTTCCAAGTGTCAAAGAATATTGAATAAAACTTACTCTAACCATAATACTAGCACTAAACCTAGCTCTTCCCCAACCCTAACTTTTTTTATGAAACCTTTGACCATAAAATTTCCAAACTTGGGCAGCCTAGTGGGGCAAGCTAAGGAATGAATGCTGCACAGTATCAAAAAAAATATGTCTAAAACATTGATGGAGTATATCAGTACATGCATATTTCCCTGTTATCTCCTAAAGGACTCTTGGATAAAGTTGTTTTTACATGCTTCAGCTTAGGCCTACTGTCACAAAAACAAACCAGAGATTGCTCACAGAAAATTGATGCAGTGTGAAATTTCAAGCAGCTGTCACCAATGCTGTTTGATTTCCAGCTCCATTTCTATTTACCTGTAGAGGACAAAGTGAACTGAAACTTTAAAGTACAAACTGTTCCTTACAGTGAACCATTGAACCTAGGAGGCCCAAACATGTGGAGTATAGTAAAAAAAAAAAGAAAAATAAATCCTGCCCTGTATCAAAGAAATTTGAACAAAACTAACTCTAATCCTAATTCTAGCTCTAACTCTAGCCTTAACACTATCTTTATCATAAACCATAACCTCTTTGAAAAACTGTTAATCCTAGAAGTCCCAAAAGTGGAGAGCATAGGGGACTAAGCTATCAGATGAATCCTGTGCAGTACCAAAGAAGTATGACCAAATAATTGAGGTGGTATTTCAGTTCATGCATATTTCTCTGATTTCTTCTAAAGGGCTATCAGATAAAGTTGTTTTTGCTGTCTTTATCTTAGGGCTACTTTCACAAAGAACAAACAAGAAATTTTCCACAGAGAACTGATTCAATGTTTTAAGTTCAATCAGCTAGCACCAACCCTGTTTTATTTCAACCTCCATTTTCATTTACCTAAAAGGGTCAATATGAAGTGAAACCTAAAAATAAATAGTGTCCCTGTTAGAAAATCATTGAAATGATAAGGCCCAAACCTGATGATCATATTAAGGCTAGGTAAAAGATGACTCCTTCCAAGTATCACAGAAATTTGTACAAACCTTACTCTCACATTAACACTAGCCAAAACCCCAAACCTCAACACTCACCCTATCCTGATTACAGAACCATGCATCAAATAAGTCCCACACTTGGAGAGCTTTGTGGGGCAAGCTAAATAATGAATCCTACTCAGTATCAAACAAATCTGACAATATAATTATGGGAGGAATTTCAGTGCATGCATATCCCCTGCTTTCTCCTAAAGGGCTCTCAGATAAAGTTGTTTTTACATGCTTCAGCTTAGGCCAACACTCAAAAGGAACATACCAGAGTGTCCACACAAAGAATTGAGGTGGTGTGTTTGTGCAGTTTCAAGTAGCTAGCATAAACTCTGTTTGCTTTCCAAGTCCACTTACATTTACTTGTATAGGTCAAAATATAGTTAAATGAAAATATTGACTGTTCTAGACAACAAAAAGTTGAACCAAAGGCCTAAACCTGGGAAACAGAGTAAAGTTAGTTAAAGATAAATCCTTGATTGGATCAAAGAAATTGGAATAAGTTAACTCTATCTCTAACACTACCTCTAAACTGAGCCCTAATCCTAACCCTAAAATTAACATAGCCTTATTTCTAATCCTAACTTTAACCCTAATTTTAACTGTAACTTTTGCCCAAACCCTAGCTCTATCCATTACCATAACTCTATCCTTAACCAAAATGGTAAATATAGACCTATCTCTAACATTTACTGTAGACCTGCTCTAAACCTAACCCTAGCCCTAGCCCTAAATCTAGCTCCAACCATTACACTTACCCTAAACCTAACCCTAATCCTAGCCTAACCATAACCCTAATCCTAAACCTAACTCTAGCCCTAATCCTAACCATAAACATAGCCCTAACCCTAGCTGTAATTTTATCTTTTACCATAAACTTAAGCCTAACAATAATGCTAACAATAGGACTAAACCTAACTGTATAGCTATTCCTAAGGCTATTCAAAACCCTAAACCTAATCTGAACCTTAAACTTAACCATATCCATTACCCTAAACATAATGCTAATTTGAGCCTTAAACCTAAACCTTAACCAAAACCAATCCCTATTCTTTGCCCTGACCATAATAATACACCTACTTAAACCTGACCTTTATTCTAAATCTAACCCTTACAGTAGACCTATTGAAAACCAACTCTACAACTAATCTTAACTCTAATGATAGATCTGTCATTAGCCCTAGCCTTATTCCTAGCCCTAGCCCTAACTCAAACCCTCATCTGAACCGTAAACCTAGCCTTAATCCTAACCCTCACCCTCACCTTAACCCAAGACCTAATCCTAATCATAACCCTAGCCCTAAACTTAATTCTAACTGTATCCATTACCCAAACATAACCCTTATCCTAATGCTAACCCTAAGACTAACCCTAACCCTATCACTATCCCCAAAACTATCAATTACCCTAAACCTAACCTGAACTCTAAACCTAAACCTATCTTTACCGTAATCCTAACCCTAACTCAAATTTGAGTCGTAACCCTAAACTCAAACTTAAACCAAGCCCTAACACTGGTCCTGGTTCTAATAATTCCCCTAGCTCTAAATCTGTCTCTTACCTATACCTAAACCTTACAATAGATCTAGCCATAAACCTTTCCCTAAAATTATCAGTAACTGTAATCCTAGTCATGACATTAGCCATAGCCATAATTCTAGCCCTAACCCTAACACACATCCTACCTTTATCCTAGCTAGCCCTAAACATAGCCTTAATTACAATCCTAACTCAAACTCTAGGCCTAACACTGACACTAACCCTAGCCTTATTCTTAGCCCTAATTTAGCCCTATCTTTAACATTAGTCCTAAGACTGTCTCTAACTCTCACATTAGACCTTTTACTCATTCTAACCCTATCCCTTTTTCTAACCCTAACCCTAGAACCAACTCTAGCCCTATCCTTTGACCTAGCACTAACCTTAGAAAAAACTTAACTCTAATTCGAGACCTAACTCACAGACTAAGCCAAACCCAAACACTAGCCAAAACCACAACACTAATCCTAAAACAAGCCCTAATCCTAGCCCTAGCCCTAAAACAAAACCTATCTGTAGCTATAAACCTAACCTTTAACCTAATCCAAGCCCTCACCTTAAACCCAGCCCTAACCCTAGTCCTAATGAGTTGTAAGTCGAACCCTTAAACTAACACTGAACCTGAAACTGACTCTAACACTACTAGCTCTAAATGTCATTCTAACTCTAAACCTAACCCTAACTCCAACTTTAGCCCTAAAACCCTAAAACTAGCCCTAAACATCATTCTAGTACTTACATTAGCCCTAACCCTAACGCTATCCCTAACTTAACCCAAAAACCTACTCCTAATCCTAGCTTTAACCCTAGCCCTATTTGTAATAATAAAACTAGCCCTAAACCAATCTTTAACTCTACCTAGTACCCTAGGCCTGAACCCTAATCTTAACCCAATCTATTTCCCTGAACCTAAACCTAACACTATCATTACCCTTAATCTAACACTAACATTAATTCAAGCCCTAATTTTAAACCTTATCCTATACCAAACCCTAATCCTGACCTTGACCTTAATAAAAACCCTAGCTCTAAATTTGAATATAACCCTACACTTAACTCTTACTCTGGATGTAGCCATAATCCTAACCCTAAAAATATATTTAACCATAATTCTGGACATAATACAAACCTTAGCCCTCATCCTAGCCCTAAACCTAGTTTAAACATAACCTTAATCTTAACCCTGACCCTAACCCAAATTGTAACCCTCACCCTACGTCTATACCTAGCTATAATACCACCTCTTACCCTAAACTTAAACCTCACCCTAACCCTAACTCTAGGCTTAAGCCAAACAATAAACCTATACCTAATCCTAACACTAATTTAGCCCAATCACTAACCCAAACATTAACACTAACCCTAAGGCTCACTCTAATTCTTGCATTATACCTATTCCTGGTTCTAAACCTATCTCTTACAACAACCCTATTCATAGCCCTATCCTGTGCCCTATCCTTAGTCCCAGCCCTAACCCTAGATTTAACCCTAACTCCAAATCTAACCCAAACCCTAAACCTAAGCTTAACACTTACATTAATCCTAAACCTAACCCTAGAACTAAACCAAAACCAAGCAACAGCCCTAACCCTAAACATTAACTTAAACCAAACCCTAACACTAAACCTAGACCTATCCCTAGTTTTAATTTGAGTTCTAATACTAACTTTAAAACTAACACTGACCCTGACTCACATCTTAACACTCAACCTAGCTCTAAA
Organism: Ictidomys tridecemlineatus; assembly: GCF_052094955.1. NCBI lineage: Eukaryota > Metazoa > Chordata > Mammalia > Rodentia > Sciuridae > Ictidomys > Ictidomys tridecemlineatus. The sequence goes on along the minus strand of NC_135478.1, from coordinate 64,044,503 downwards.
CATCTCCCTTATTTTAAACCGAATGCTAAGAATAACCCTAACAATAATTCGAGTCCTATCCCTAACACTAAATCGAACCCTGACCTGACTCTTATCCTAACACAAACCCTAGCTATAAATATCACCCTAAACTTAAACCTAACCATAACACTAAACCTAATCATAACACTAAAACTAACATAAATTTAACCCTTTTTCTTACATTTGCTGTGGCCCTAATCTTATCCCTAACCCTAACACAAACACTACCGCTAATTTTAGCTCTAAATCTAGATTTAACCCTAATTCTAACCCTAACCATAGCCCCAACCTAGCTCTAAACAAATTCTTTATGCTAAGCAAGTCCCTCAACCTAAGGGTAACCCTAGACCTATCCCTAATCCTTAAGCTAAACAAAACCCTAACTCTATTAATAGCCCTAACCCTAGCTCTCATTCTAGCTCTAACCCTATCCCAAATTCTAAACCTAACCCTGACACTTATAATGACCCTACCACTAATCCTAGGTCTAATTCTAACCATAACTCTAACCACAAACCTATGATAATCCTATTCCTAGAACTAAGCCTGAAGCTAACTCCCAGCCTAGCCCTAACCATAGCTCAGAACCTAACCCTTACGCTAAACATAACCCTAAACCTAATCCTAGTTCTAACCCTCACCCCAACTCTAGCTCAAAACATAATCCTAGCCATAACCCTAGCCATAACCTTAACTCTAACTGTATCCATTATGTAAATATTACACTTACGCTAATGTAACCCTAGGCCTAACTGTAAACCTATCACTATCTTCCAAACTGTCATTTATCCTAAACCTAACCTGAACCCTAAACCTAACCTTGTCATTTTCCTAATGCTAACCCTAATTCTAACTCGATTCCTAACCCTAAACTCAAACCTAACCCAAAGCCCAACACTGAATCTCATATTAATAATTCCCTTAGCTCTAAACCTATTACCCTATACCTAACTTTTACACTAGACTTAGCCATATATCTAACCCTAAAACTATTTCTAATCATAACCCTAGACCTGACTTTAGCCCTAGCCATAATCATAGCCTTAACCCTAGCACAAATCCTAGTCATTATCCTGGCCCTAAACATAGCCTTAATTATCAACCTAACCCTAACCCTAGGCCTAAACCTAACATTAACTATAGTCATAATATTAGCCCTAATATAGTCCTATCCCTAAACCTAACACTAACCCTAGCCCAAAGACTGACTGTAGCTCTCACCCTAGCCCTAAATCTAGTTCTAACCCTATACTTTGTTGGAAGTCTAATCCTAGACTTAACAGTAAGTCTAACCCTAGCCCTATTCATATCCCTAGCCATTATCCAAGGTCTAATCTTAACTCTAAATCTAACCCTAACAATAAGCCTAAGCCTAAACCTAACCCTAGCCCTAACCCTAAGGCTAATCCTAAAACTAGCCCAAGCCCTAGCCCTAGCTCTAAAACTAAACCAAGCCATTGAACTAACCCTAGTCCTTAACATAAACCAAGCCCTAATTCTACACCTAGCCATAATCCTAGCAATAATTGCAGTCTTAAGCTGATCCCTAAAACTAACTCTCAACCTGACTCTGACCTTAACACTAACCCTAGGTCTAAACATCACCCTAACCCTAAACCTTACACTAGACCTAGCCCTAACCCCTAAAAATAAAATTAGCCCTAATCATAACCCTAGTACTTACATTGGCTCTAACCCTAACCCTAGCCATAACTTAACCCAAATTCTAATCCTATTTTGAGGATTAACCCTAGATTTAACCCTAAACCTAACTCTAACCCTATCACTAATTGTAACAATAAGCCTAGCTGTAACCCTAGTTCTAACCCTATTGTTTACTCTAACCCTAATGATAATGCTACGCCTAAACCTAAACCTATCCCTAACCTTCAACCTTTCCATTACCCTAAATGTAATCTGAAACCTAAACCTAACTCTATTATTATGCTGATCATAACTTTAATGCTAATTCGAGTCCTAAATTTAAATATTAACCTATCCAAAACACTAATCATGACCATGACCCTAACAATACCCTTAGCTTTAAATCTGACCCTAACTCTAAACCTAATGCTTACTCAATGCGTAGCCATAAACCTGAAGCTTAAACTATCTTTCCCTGTAAACTAGACCTGAATTAGCTCTAACTCTTATCCTAGCTCTAAACTTAGCCTTAATCCTAACTAGAAACATAACCCAAATTCTAGAACACACCCTACCCCTGAACCAACCTATAACCCCATCCCTTACCATAAACCTAACCATATCAATAAACCTTACCCTAACTCCCAACATAACCCTAGCCCTAATACAAACACTAAGCCTAGCACTAATCCTAGCCCTAATTTAATTCCATCCTTACCCTAACCCTAGCCCTAAGACTATCTGTAACTCTTGCCCTAGCCCTAACCCGAGTTCTATCCTAGCCCTATCCTAAATCTAGATCTAAACCTAAATCTAAATCTAAACTTAATTTTAAATTTAACTGTAATAATATGCCAAACCAAACCCAAACACTACTCATAACCAAAATTCTAATCCTAAAACTTGCCCTAGCCCTAGCCCTAGCCATAAAACAAAACCAAGTCATATCCCTAACCCAAATACCTGACGTAAACCAAACCAAAACCTTAAATCTAGCCCTAACTCAAACTCTAAAAATTACTCTGACCCTGATGCTGACCCTAACACTAATCCTAGCTCTAATTATCACCCTAACTTAAATTAACCCTAACACTAGACCTAGCCTTAAACTTAAACCTAAAATTAGCCTTAATTGTTACCCTAGTTCATACATTAGTTATTGTCATAACCCTAGCACTAATCCTAACACAAACCCTACTCCTAATTCTAGTCCTAACCCTAGATTAAACCCTAATCTTAACTGTAACACTAGTCCTAATCGTAACGCTAACACAAGCCCTAGCTCTAGCTCAAACCCTATCCCTTACCCTAAGCAAAACCCTAAACCAAATGATACCCCTTGTCTAACCCTGATCCTTAGCCTAACTTAAACACTAACAGTATTACTAGTTCTAACCCTAGCCTTCATTTTTGTTCTAACCCTAACCCTGACCCTCATCTGAACCTAAAAGTAACCCTAGGTATAAATCTGACCCTAAACCTAAATCAAAACTTAACACTAGACCTACCAGTAATCCTATACTAATTCCTAAGCCTAACACTAATCCTAGACTCAAAGCTAACCCTAAATATAGCTATAGCTCTAGCCCTAAACCTAAACAAAACCCTAGCACTAGTCTTAACAATAACCCTTATCCTAAACCAAACAATTACCCTATCCCTAGACCTAAACCTAGTTCTAATTCTCACTCCTACTGTAAACCTTACACTATCCTGAACACTGACCCTGATCCTAACACTTAAACTTGCTTCAAACCTGATACTAATGCAAAACTTGAACTTAACATCAGACCTAGCCATAACCCTCAATCTAAAATTAGCCCTAAACATAAACCTAGCTTTTGCAATATCTATAGTTCTCCACTTTAGCCCTAGATCTAACACTAAACCCAGAGCTAATCCTAGGCCTAAATTTAGCTCTAAGCATAAACCTAAGCCTTTGCCTAATTCTAACCCTAACTCTAACCCTAACCCTCTCCTTAGACCTAACCCTAGCTCAAACCCTAACCCTTACACTAAACATAACCCTAGAAATATCCTAAATCCTAATGCTAACCCTAGACCTAATCCTAACCTTAACCCTAGCCCAAAATTTAGCTTTAACCATATCCATTACCCTAACCCTAACTCTAACCCTAATTAAAACCCAATCCCAAACACTAAACCTAACTCTAACCATTATCTTTAACTTAGAAGTAAACCTAAACCTAAGCCTCGTACTAGCCCTAACCCTAGCTAAAACATTAACCCTTGTTCTAACCTAACCATAACCTTAACCCTAAACTAACACTTACCCTAACCCTAACACTTACCCTAAACCAAACCCTAGCCCTACCCCTAAACCTAATCCTAATCCTAGATTTAATCCAATACATAACCTAGCCCTAACCATAGCTCTAAAACTATCCATTACACTTAACATAAACCTAATTCTAATGCTACCCTAACCCAATCGCTGAAACCTAACCCATCTTTTATGGTAAACCTTAACTAAAACATACAGTAAACCCTTCCATTTCCTTAACTCCAAACCTAACCCTAACACTAATTCGAGCCCTATCCCCTTAACCTTAATGTAAACCAAAATCAAACCCTGACTGTGACCTTGACACGAATAATAATTCTACCTCTAAAGCTGACCTTTGTCATAAACCTAAACCTTTCACTAGACCTAGCCACAATGTAACTCTAAAACTATCCAAACATAACCCTAGACCTGATATTATCCCTAGCCTGAGTTGTAGTCCTCATCCTAGCCCTAATCCTAAATTGAACCTTCACCCTAGGCCTAATCCTAATTCTAACCCTCTCTCTAGCCCTAAACCTAGCTATAATCCCATCCATTTCTCTAAACTTTACCATAATCCTAGGGCTAACCCTAACCCTAGCACAAACCCTAGTCTTAACCCTAAACACTAACCCTAGTCCTAATTTTCGCCCAAATTTAGCCCTACCCCTAACCCTCATTCTAAGCCTACTCTTATGAATAACTTTAATTCTCACTCTAGACATATCCCTAATTCTTTCCATATTCCTACTATAACCCTAACCCTAGCCCTAATCCTAGCACGAGTCCTAACTCTATTTTTACACTAACTCTAAAGATAACCCTAACCCTAAGCCTAAACTTTAGTGTAACACTAGCCCTAAGACTGATGCTTATCCAAAATCTAGCCTTAACCCTAGCTCTATCCCTAAAATAAAACTGAGCTATAGCCCTAACTGTAACCCTTAACCTAAACCAAAACCTAAACTTACACCTAGCACTAACTTTAGCCCTACTTCAAGTTCTAAACATAACACTAAAACTAACCCTGATTCTGACACTGACCCTAAATATAATCTTTGCTCTAAATATTACCCTAACCCTAATCCTAAAACTGGCACTAATTGTAAAAATAGTTCATACAATAGCCATAACCCTAACCCTAGCCCTAACCAAACCCAAAACCTAGCCCTTATGTGAGAATTAACCCAAGTTTCAAACCAAACTCTAACCAAAAACCTAGCCCTAAACCTTACCCTAACCCTAGCTAGAATCCTAACCATAAGCTTAGCCTATTTACCAGCTCTAACCTTATCCATTACCCTAACCATAACCATAACCCTAATGGTAACCATAGGCCTAACCCTAAACTTATCACTAACCCTAACCTTATTCATTAAACTAAACCTAACCTGAACCCTAAAACTAACCCTAACATTAACCTAACTCTAAACCTTTTGCTAATTTGAGCCCTAATCATAAACTTAACCTAACCCAAACCCGAACTCTGACCTTTCCCATAATAATATACCTAGCACTAACCCTGACCCTACTCTAAATCTAAACCTTATACTAGACCTACACATAAACTTAACCATAAAACTATTCCTAATGTAACCATAGACCTGACATTTGCCCTAGCTGTAATCCTAGCCCTAACCTTAACACAAACAATAGACCTAACCCTAACCCCCATCCTAACTCTAGACCTAATCCTATTCATAATCCTAGCCCTAAACTTAGCTCTAACTGTATCAATTACCCTAAACATAGCCCTAATTCTAATGCTAACCCTAGGCCTGAATCTAAATCTATGCCTAACCATAACACTATCCATTATACTAAACCTAATCTGAACCCTGTACCTAACCGTATCATTACCATAACACAAACCCTCATGTTAATTTGAGCACTAACCCTAAACTCTAACCTAAACAAAATCCTAAACATGGCCCTGACCTAATAATAACCCTAGCTCTAAATTTGACCCTTACCCTAAATCTAACATCCTATTTGTAACATTAAGCCAAAAATAAACCTAATGCTAAGCCTAGTCGTAACCCTAATCCATGGCCTAACCCAAATACTGACCCTATTACTAGTCTTAACCCTAGCCCTTATTTTAGCTCTCACCATAACCCCAACCTTAATCCTAACCCTGAAACTTATACTGACCCTAACACTAATCATATGTATAAACCTAAACCTAACCCAAACCAGAACACTAACAGTAGCCTTACTAGTATCCCTATACCTAAATATAAACCTAACACTAGTCCTATACCTAAACCTAATCCTAAATCTAGCCATAACTCTAGCCTTAGACCTGAACAACAACCTTGCCCTAGCCCTAACAATCACCCTTAACATAACCCAAACAATAACCCTGCTTCTAGACTTAACCCTTGTCCTAATTCTGGCACTACCCCAACACTCACTCTAATTTGAACATTGACCCTGACCCTAACATAAACCTAGCTCCAAAGCCCACCCTAACTCAAAACCTAATTCTAACACTACACCTAGCCATAACCCTAACCCTAAAACTAGCCCTAATAATAACCCTAGCTCTTAATTACCCATGGCCCTAACCCTAGACCTACAATAACACAAAACCTAGCCCTAATCCTATGCCTAAACCTAGCCCAAAGTGTAAATCTAAACTAACCGTAGCCCTATCCTTAAACCTAGCTCTAATCCTATCCATTACCCTAAACATAATCCTAACACTAATTTTAACTTTAGGTTTAACCCTAACACTATCACAATCTCTAAACCTATCTATTACCCTGAAAGTAAAATATTCCTTACCTAAATCTATTCATTACCCTAATCCTAACTCTAACCCTAATGCTAATTAAAGCCCTAAACATAAACCTTAACTTAAACTGAACCATAAGCCATACTCTGACCTTAATAATACATCCAGCTCTAAACTTGACCCTTACCCTTAATCTAAACCTTACACTAGACCTAACTGTTATCATAACCCTAAATATATCTCTAACTGTAACCCTAGACTTAATCCTACTCACTTACCCTAACATAAACTCTAGCTCTCTAACTTATCCTAACTGAAAAACTAACCCTAACACTAGACAAACCCTAAATCTACCCATACCATAACCCTAGCTCTTACATTACCCATACACCTAACACTAGCCCTAAATTTCACATAAAACCCAGCCCAAATACTAACCCTAAACATAGACCTAAGCTTAACCCTAACACTATTCCTAGAGCTAACCTTAACCCTAACACTGGCCCTGGCCCGAACCCTACTCAAACTCTAATCCTTACCCTAAACATAACAAAAGTCCTAACACTTAACCTAACCCTAAATCTAGCCCTAATTCTAACTGTAACCACAGCACAAATTTTTCCACAAGCTCTATTCATTTCCTTAAACATAACCCTAACCCTAATGCTAACACAAGCCATAACACTAATCCTGAAACTAACCTAGTCCTGACTCTAACTCTAACCCTCACCCTAGCTCTACCCTAGCTCAAACCCTACCACTTCTTCTTAACCTAACACCAACACTAACCCTAGGCCTATCTCTAAACCTAGCTAAAATCCTAACATTAACACAACCCCTACAACTAGCACTAATCCTATCCTTTACCCTAAACATAAACCTAACCCAAATGCTAATTGTAGGCCTAACAATAATTCTACCACTAACACTAACCCTATCCATTACACTAAACCTAATCTGATCCCAAATCCTAACACTATCCATTACTTTAACCCTATCCCTAGCTGTAACAACAGGCCTAATCCTAACACTAAACCAAGCGCTAATCTAGCCCTAATATAGCCTTAATCCTAAGCAAATCCCTAACTCTCGCCCTAAGAATAACTCTAACTCTCAACCTAGCCCTATATCTATTTCTAAACCTGTCCATTATCATAACCTTAACACTAGCCCTAACCTTAGCCCTAACCCTAGATCAAACCATAACTCTAAATTATCATTATAAACTCTAAATATAACCCTAACCTTAAGGCTAAATCTCACCCTACCAATAGCTGAACACTATTGCTAGTTATAAAACTAACCCTAACCCTTTCCCTATCCCTAAAACAAAACTGAGCCATTACCGTAACACTAAACCTAACCTAAACCAAAACCTAACCCTACAATTAGCCATAACCCTAGCTCAAATCCGAGTTCTAGGACTAAAACTAACACTTACCCTGACTCATATCCAAACACTAAACCTAGCTCTATATATCACCCTGACTATGAAGCAAATGCTAACACCATTCCAAGCCCAAACCCTAACCCTAAACTAACCCAAATAATAACCCTAGTTCTTACATTAGCCTTAGTAGTAACCCTATCCCTAACTGCAAATCAAAAATAGCCATAATCTGAGCCCTAAAACTATGTTTAACCCTAACCCTAACCCTAACACTAACACTAGCTCTAAGCCTAGATCTAACCCTATACATTATCCTAGGAAAAACCCTGTCCATAATGCTAACCCTAGTCCTAATCATAATCCTTAGCCTAAATAAAACACTAACCCTATTACTAGTACAAACCCTAGCCCTCATTCTAGCTCCAAAACTAATTAAAAAGCTAACTCTAACCTTCACTCTTATTCTGACTATAACACTAATTATAGGTCTAAACCTGACCCTAATCCTAAACTGAACCCTGAAACTAGCCCTACCAGTAAACTTTTACTTAAACCTAATCCTACACCTAGAGGTAAACCTAATCCTAAATCTAGCAATAACTCTATCCCTAGACCTAAACAAAAACTTAGCCCTAACCCTAAAAAAAACCCTTAAAGTAAACAAAACAATAACACTACCCCCAGAACTAAACCTACTCCTTATTCTGGCTTTCACCGTAACTCGAATCTGAACACTGACCCTGACACTAACACTAAATCTAGCTCTAAAAATGACTCTAAACCAAAATGTAAACCTAACCTAGAACTAGCCATAACCCTAACCCTAAAACTAGCCCTAATTAGAACCCTAGATCTTACTTTACCAATAACACTTACGCTAGACCTAAACCTAACACAAAACCTAGTCCTAATCCAAAGCCTAAACCTACCATAAGCATAACCCTAACTCTAAATGTAGCCCTAATCCTAAGCCTAACCCTCACCTTAGACCTAACCATAGCTTAAAGCCTAACCTTTGGCCAAAAATAAATCTGGCCTTATTCCTAACAATAACCGTAACCCTAGCCATAAACTTAACCCTAACTCTAACCCTATACATTACCCTTATGATAACTCTTTTCCTAATGCTAACTCTAGGCCTAATCCTAACCCTATTTCAAACATTAAATCTCCTTATTACCCCAAACCTAAGATGAACTATAAACCTATCCCTATTCATTACCCTAATCCTAACTCTAACCCTAATGCTCATTTGAGTCCTATCCCTAAATCTTTACCTAATACAAACTACAACACTAACACTGAACCTAAAAATACCCCTAGCTCTAAAACTGACCTTTACCCTAAACTTAACACTTACACTAGACTAAGACATAGACCTAATCCTAAATCTACTTCTAACTGTAACACTAGACCTAATTCTAGACCTAACCCTACAACAAACCCTAGCCCTCATTCTAACACAAAACCTACCTTAATCAAACTGTAACCCTAACCCTAGCCCTAATCCTAGATCTTACCCTCACTCTACCTCTAAACCTAGCTATAACATATCCCTTATGCTAAACTTAATTCTAAACTTGACTCTAATGCTAGGCCTAACCTGAACACTAAACCTAGTTCTAATTCTTGCCCTGATTTAGCCCTATCTCTAAAAGTAACCATAACTCTAGCCCTAAAACTAACTCTAACTCTCACCCTAGCCTTATACCTAGTTCTATCTCTATCATCTACTATAACCCTAAACCTAGTCCTAACACTTGCCCTATACTTAGACCTAACCCTAACCCTAGATCTAACCATAACTCCAAGTCTTAACCTATTCCTATGCCTAAGCCTAACACAAACACTAGCCCTAATCCTAATGCTAATCGTATATCCTAGAACTAAAACAAAACTAACCAATAGTGGCTGAGGATGTGGCTCAAGCTGTAGCACATTTGCCTGGCATGCACAGGGTGCTGAATTTGATCCTCAGCGCAACAAAAAAAACAACATATATGTGTGTGTGTATATATATATATATATATATATATATATATGTATGTGTGTGTGTGTATATATATATATATATATATATATATATATATATATATATATATATATATATATTTAAATAAAAAGATGTTGTGTCCACCAAAAACTAAAAAAATAAAATAAAAAACCATAAAAAGTATTAAAAATCTCTCTCTCTATCTCTCTTTAAAAAAAAACTGAACAAGAGTCCTAATCTTGAACATTAATTAGAACCAAACCCTAACACTACACCTAGACCTAACCCTAGTCCTTATTCGAATCTTAACCATAACCTTAAATGAACACTGACCCTGATCCTAAATCATATCCTAACTCTCACTCTAGGTTTAAACACCACCCTAAACTTAAACCGAACCCTAACAGTAACCATAGCTTTAATTCGAGTCATAATCCTAACCTTAAAACTAATCCTGACTCTGACTCATATCCTAACACTCACCCTAGCTATAAAGACCGCTCTCACATTAAACTGAATGCTAAAAGTAATCCTAGCCCTTATTTGAGTCCTAACCCTAAACCTAAAACTAATACTAACTCTGAATTTTATCCTAATACTAATCTAGCTGAAAAATATCACCCTAACATTAAACCTAATCCTAATACTAGACCTACCCCTATGCCAAACCCTAATTGTAACCTAGTTCTTACATTGCCATAACATTAGCCCTAACCCTTACACAAAAAATAGCCCTAATATGAGCCATAAACCTAGATTTAACACTAATCCTAAGCCTAACTCTAGCTCTAACCCTAGCTCTAAGCCTATCCCTTACCCAAAGCAAAACTCTAACCCTAATGGTAATCCTAAACCTATCCATAATCCTTAAATTAATCAAATCCCTAACCCTATTAATAGTCATAACCCTACCCTCACTCTAGCTCTAACTCTATTCCAAATGCTAATGTTAACCCTTACCATTATTTGCCCTAACACTTACCCTAGGTCTAAACCTGGCACTAACCCTAGACCAAAATAAAACACTAGCCCTAGACCTAAACCAAATACTAAATATAGCCTTAACTCTAGTTCCAGACCTAAACAAAAACATATCTCTAGCCCTTAAAGTAATCTTTAGCCTAACACAATTACTATCCCTACCACTAGACCTAAACCTAGTTCTAATTCTGGCTGTAATATTAAATCTTACTCAAACCCAAACACAGACCCTGCCTTTAAGAGTAAATCTAACTCTAAACCTGACCCTAAACAAAAATCTAAACCTAACACTTGACTTAGCCAAATACTAACCCTCAAACTAGTCCTAATCATAAGCCTGTCTCTTACATTGCCCCAAGCCCTAATGCTAGGCATAAACCTAACACAAAACCCAGAGCTAACCCTAGGCCTAAAAATAACCCTAACCCTAAACCTAACCTAACACTTGATTGCTACTAACCCTAGCTCAAAGCCTGACCCTTATCCTAAACATAAACCTAAACTTATCCCTAGATATACCCCTAACACTATCCCTAAACCTAAACTTAACCCTAGCTCTAAACCTAGCTCTAAACCTATCCACTACCCTAAAACTAACCCTAAACATATTGATAACTCTAGGCCTAAACCTTACCCTAAACCTAACCAGAAAAATAACACTAGACCTAACCCTAAACCTCACACTTGCCATAGACTTATTTCTAGCTCAAACCCTAACCCTTACTATAAACCTAAACATAACCATAGCCCTAATCCTAAATCTAAGCCTCAATCTAACACTAACCATAATCCTATGCCTACATCTAACCATATCAATTACTCTAACCCTAACTCTTCCCCTAATGATGATGTTATCCTTAATCCAATCCTAACCCTAACCATACTCTAATCTTATCTCTTAACCTAAACTCTAAACCTAACCCTCGCCCTAGCCCTAAACTTAGCTCAAAGCCTAAAACTCATGCTAATCATAATCCTAACACTCAGTCTACTTCTAACCCTGACCCTAACTCAAGAACTATTCCTGACCATAACACTAGCCCTAACCTTAGCTCTAACCCTATCCATTATCCTAACAATTACCCTTACCCTAATGCTCTAGGCCTATCACAAACCCTATCACTAAACTTAACCCTATCAATTACTGTAAACTTAACCAGAACCCTAAACAAAAGCCTATCATTACCCTAATGCTGACACTAATGCTTATTTGAGCCCTAACCCTAAACCTTAACCTCAACCAAAGTCTAACCTGATCCTGACTCTAATAATTTCCCTAGCTCTATACCTGACCCTTAACCCTAAACCAAGCCCTTAAACTAGACTTAGCCATAAACCTAATCCTAAAACTTTTCTCTCTCAATGGTAATCTCACACCTCATATTAGCCCTAGCCCTAACTCTAGCCCTAACCCTAAAAACAACCCCAGCCCTTATCCTAGCCCTAAAACCTAGATTAATCCTAACCCTAATCCTAGCTCTAACCTCAATAACAACGATAGCCTTAATCTTAGCTCTAATTTTACCCTATGTGTAAACCTAACCATAACCCTAGATCAAAGAATAAATATAACTCTCACACAAGCCCTATAATTAATTTTAACCTATCCCTTAGTGTAACACTAACTCTAGCCCTAAACTTAGTCCTAACCCTTGCTCTTTCCCTAGCCCAAGCACTAAACTTAGATCATAGTCTATCTCTAAATCTAATCCTGACTCTAGGCCTAAACCTAACACTAATCCTAAAACTACACCTAATCCTTGCCCTAGCCCTAAAACAAAACCGAGCCATAAGATCTATCTCTAACCCTTAAACTAATCCAAACACTAACCATACACCTATCTATAAAACTAGCCCTTATTCGATTTTAAGCCAAACCGTAAAAATAACCCTGTTACTGACTCTTTAACTAACTCTAATACACTAATTTTAGCTCTAAAACATCACCCTAATTCTAACACTAACCCTAACACTAAGCCTAGCCCAATCTTAACCCTAAAATTAGCACTTATTGTAACCTTTGTACTTACATTAGCTGTAATCCTGACCCTAGCACTAACTTAACCCAAATCATAGCCCTAATCCAAGCCACAACCCGAGCTTTAACTCTAACCCTAACTCGAACACTAGCCCTAGCCCTAATCATAACCACAGTTCTAGCCCTAACCCTACACTTTACTAAAACAATAACTCTTACCCTAATGGTAACCCTAGGCCTAAAACAAACCCTATCTCTAATCCTATCTCTTTCCATTTCCTAAACAAAACATGAACCCTAATTCTAAGCCTATCATTACCCAAACCCTTACCCTAATATTAATTCAATCCCTAACTTTAAGTCTTAACCTATTCCAAACCCTAACCTGGACCTTCACCTTAGTAATACCCTTAGCCCTAAACCTGACCCAAACCCTAAACCTAAATCTTACACTAAACGTACCCATAATCCTAACCCTAAAACTATTTTTAAACATAATTCTAGATTTGAAATTACCATAGTCCTCATCCTAGCCCTTAACCTAGCCTTAATTATAACCCTAATCCTAATCCTTATTCTAAACATCACCCTACCTCTAAACCTAGCATACCACAATCCCTTACAATAAACTAAATCTTAAATCTAACCATACTTCTATGCTTAAACTGAAAACTAACAATAGACCTAATCCTAGCTAGCTCTAATTTAGCCCTATACTTAACCCTAAACCTAACCTTAAACCTAAGACTAAAAATAATTCTCACACTAGCCCTATCACTAGTTATAATCCTAGTCCTTATCATAACTCTAACCCTAACCCTTGCCCAATTCTTAGTCCTAGTCCTAACGTTAAGCCTAAGACTCACCCTAACACTAATCTTAATCATAATGCTAATCATAAAACTATCCCTAACCCTACCATTAGCAGTTAAACAAAACTGAGCAATAGCCGTATTCCTAAATCTCACTTACAATAAACCCTAACACTACACCTAGATCTAACCATAGCCTTAATTCGAGTCCTAACCCTAACCTTAAAAGAATACCTGACACTGACTCATATGCTAAACTTACCCTACCTTGAAACACCATTCTAAACTTAAACCAAAACTTAAGATTAGCCCTAGCCATTATGTGAGTCCTAACACTAACCCTGACCCTGACACATATCCTAAAATTAACCCTAGATCTAAATATTACCCTAACCTTAAACTTAACCCTAACCCTAAAACTAACCCTAATTTTAACCCTAGTTCTTATATTCACAATTGCCCTAATCATAGTCCTAACCCTAATCCAAACACTAAACCTCACTTCAACCCTAACCCTACCCCAACTCTAGCCCTAAACCTAGCTCTCTCTTCCTCACCTAAGTGAAACCATAAACCTCATGGTAAACCTAGATCTAACCTTAATTTTTAGGCTAACTAAAATCTGAACCCTATTAATAGTCCTGACCCAAGCCCGCATTCTAGCTATAATCCTATCCCAAACCCTTACACTAAACCTGACCCTTATTCTAAACCTAACACAATCCCTAGGTCCAAAACTGACCCTCAACCTAGAGCAAACCCTAACATTGGTAATTCTGCTAACATATACCTAAACCTAACCCTAACCCTATCCCTAAAACTAACTCTAAGTCTCACACTATCCCTATCCCTAGTTCTAAGCCTATCTATTAACATAACCATAACCCTAGCCCTAACACTTCTCATGTCTTTAGTCCTAGCCCTAACCCTAGATCTAACCCTAACTCAAATTCTAACCCTAAACCTATCCATTACCCTAAACCTAACTTGAAAAATAAACCTAACTATATCATTACCCTAATTCTAAACCTAAGCTAATTTGAACCCTACATTTAAAACTTAACCTATCCCAAACACTAATCAAAAAACTCACCCACACAATACCCTTAGCTCTAAACCTGACCCTAACCATAAACCTTGCCCTTACACTACATCTAATCTAACCCTAAACTATCTTTAACTGTAAATCTGGACCTGAAATTAACCCTAGCCCTAATCCTAGCCCTAAACCAAGCCTTAATTCTAACCCGAACCATAACCCAAGGTTTAACCCTAATTCTAATCTTCACCCTAGTCCTAAACCTTGCTTTAACCCATCCTTTACCCTTAACTAACCATAACCCTAAACCTAACTATAATCTTAAACCTATACATAACCCTTGACATAACCTTAGGTGTTACACTAACACTAAGCCTAGCACTAATCCTAAATTAGTCCTATTCTAACCCTATACCTAGCCTTAAGCCTAACTCGAACTTTTGCCCTAGCCCTAGTTCAATTCTTAGCCTAGAAAAATCCTGGATCTAAACCTAACTCTAAATTTAAACCTCACTCTAAATTTAAATATAATCATAATCCTAAACCAAACCCTAACACTAGCCTTAACAATAATGCTATGCCAAAGACTTGCCTTACCCCTAGCTTTAGCCTTAAAAAAAGCCATATCCCTAACTCTAATGCTCAACCTAAACCAAACCATAAACCTACACTTACCCCTAACCCTAACTCTAAAAATAACCCTTAACCTGAAACTAACCCTAACATAATCCTAGCTCTAAACCTCACCCTAACCTTAACTTAACCCTAACACTAGAACTAGCCTTAACCCCAACCATAAAACTAGCCCTAATTGTAACCCCAGTTTGTACATTAGTCATTGTCATACCCGTATCCTTAACTCTGAAACAAATACTACCCCTAATTCTAGTCATAACTCTAGCTTAAATCCTAATCTGAACCCTAACATTGGCCCGAAACTTAACCCTAAACAAAGACCTAACCCTAGGTTTTTTTTTTTTATTGGTTGTTCAAAACATTACAGAGCTCAAGACATATCATCTTTCATACATTCGACTCAATTGGGTTTTGAACTCCCCAAATACATAATACAGACTCACTTCTGTTACATACTCACATTTTTACATAATGGCATATTAGTGACTGTTGAATTCTGCTACCTTTCCTATCCCCTACTATCCCCCCTCCCCTCCCCTCCCCTCCCAACATCCCTCTCTACCTCCTCTGCTGTTGTTCAATTCTCTCCCCTTTTTTCCCCCCACCCCCTTGCCCCTCATAACCTCTTATAATTTTGTGTATCACTGAAGGTCTCCTACCATTTCCATATATTTTCCCTTCTCTCTTCCTTTCTCTCTAACCCCAGTTTTAACACTTTCCTCTTACCCTAAGTCAAACCCTAAACCAAATGCTAACCCTAGTCCTAACCCTAATCTCTACCCTAGCTTAAACACTAACAGTATTACTAGTCCTAATCCTAGTCCTCATTTTAGTTCTAACCCTTATCCTGATCCTTATTCTGATTCTAACAGTAATTCTAGATCTAAACCTGACCCTGACCCTAAACAAAACCCTAACACCAGCCCTACTGGTAATCGTATACCTATACCTAACCTAACATATATCTAGACCCCAAACTAATCTTAAATATAGCTATAATTTTAGGCCTAGACCTAAAGAAAATCCTAGCTCTAGCCCTAACAATAACCTTTAATGTAAACTAAACACTAACCCTATCCATAGACCTAACACTAGTCTTAATTGTGGCTCTAACCCTAATGCTAGTCCTATCTGGAATACTGACTCTGACCGTAACATTAACCTATCTCTAAACCTGACCCTAATCCAAAACCTAGTCCTAGCACTAGACGTAGCCATAACCCTAACCCTAATATTAGCCCTAAACATAACCTTAGCCCTAACCTTATGTTAACACTAATCTTAAACCTAACAGTAGCCCTAACCCTAACCATAGACCTAACCCTAGCCCTAAACCTAACACAAAACCTAATTATAATTCTAAACCTAAACTTAGACCTAAGTATAACCCTATCCCTAAATCTAGCCCTAACACTAACCCTAACACTGACCCTTTCCTTAGACCTTACCCAGCCCTATCCTAAACCAAACCGTATCCATAGCTCTTATCCTAACCTTAATTATAGCTTGAACTTTAGTTCTAATCCTGTCAATTTCCCTAAGACTAACCTTAATCGTAATTGTAAACCTTTCCCTAAAATTAAACTTAACCCTATTTCCAAGATCTAGCCATAAACCTAAACCTCACCATAGCCCTAAATCTAGATGAAACATTAAGCCTTAAACTAAACTTAATTTTAAGAGTAATTTTAAGAGTAGCCCTAATCCATGCACTAATGCTAAATCTAACCCTAAATCTATTTCACTAAATCCATTTCACTAAACTTAACACTTACTGTAATGAAATCTCTAGCCATAGCCCGAACACTAAAAAAAAATCCTAAACATAAACATATCCTTAGACCTAAACGTAAACATAACCTTGCCCAAGCCATTAACCTAGCTCAAACACTAACCCTTACCCTAATCTAAACATAACATTAGCCCTAAACATAACACATTCCATAAACCAATCTTAGACTTATCCTTAAACCTAACTCTAATTTCAGACTTAATGCAAACCATAACCTATCTCTAACCCTAGCTCTAAATCTATCCATTATACCAAACATAATCCTAACCTAATGCTAACCTTTACCCTATTGCTTAACCTAACCCATCCATTACCCTAAACATTAACTGAAACCTTAACCCTATCCATTACCCTAACCCTAAGACTACACCTAATACTAATTAAAGCCCTAAACCTAAACTTTGACTGAAACCAAGTGCTAAGCCTGACCATTGCCCTTATAATTTCCCTAAATCTAAACATTACCCTTACTCTAATCATAGCTCTGACACTAGACCTAGCCATACCAAACCCTAAAACTATTCTTAATCATAACCCTAGACTTGACATTAGCCCTAGCCTTAGTTCTAGCCCTGAACATAACAGAAACCCTAGCCCTAAACTTAGTCTTTTTTATAAGATAGATAGATAGATGATAGATAGATGAGAGAGAGAGAGAGAGAGAGAGAGAGAGAGAGAGAGAGAGAGAGAGAGAATTTTAATATTTATTTTTTAGTTTTCAGCAAACACAACATCTTTGTTTGTATGTGGTGCTGAGGACCAAACCTGGGCTGCATGTATGCCAGGCAAGCACACTACTGCTTGAGCCACATCCCCAGCATAAACCTAGTCTTAATCCTAACCTAAACACTAAACCTAGCCCTAATCCTAATTCTAACCCTCACCCTAGCTCTAAAGATAGCTATAACCACACCCATTCCTCTAAAATTAATCCTAACCCCAATGCTAATCCTAAAACTAGCCCTAGGCCTAGACCTAAACCTAACACTACTCCTAGCCCTAATCTTAGCCATAATTTAGCTTCAACCCTAACTCTAACCCTAAGCCTAGACCCTTATCCTAGCTGTTTCCCTAGTTCTAATACTATCTCTTACCTAGCTGTTTCCCTAGTTCTAATACTATCTCTTACCATAACACTAACACTAACCCTAATCCTAACCCTGGATCTAACCCTAATTTTATGCCTAAACCTCACCCTAACTCTAGCCCTAACAGAAACACTAATTAAAAATCTAGTCCTAACCCTAGCCCTAGCCCCCCTCCTCCCCCAAAAAATGAGCCATAGCTCTAACCCTAACCTTAACCTATAGAAGTCAACATGAAGTGAAACACAAACTGTTCCTGACAGTGAATCTTGAAGTGAGAAGGCCCAACCTGGGAAACAGGGCAATGCTTGGTAAAAGATAGAGCCTGACCAGTATCAAAGAAATTTGAACAAAACTAACTCTAACCCAGACATTAGTTCTAACTCTAGCCCTAACCCTATTCCTAAAACTGAACCTTTCCTGTTTATAGAGTTTTATCATAAAAGTCAAAAACTTGGGGTGCCTAATATTGCAAGATATCATATGAATCCTGCCCAGTATCAAAAATTCTGACCAATAATTGGGGAAGGTGTTTCAGTACATGCCTATTTCCCGTATTTTCTCCTAAAGTGCTCTTGGATAAATTGTTGTTTTTTATGCTTCAGTTTAAGGTGCTTTCATAAGGAATAATCCAGAGCATGCCCAGAGTGAAATGATTTAGTGCGTGAAGTTTCATGCAGCTAGCACCAACATTGTTTGATTTCCAGCTCCATTTCCATTCACACCTATAAGCCATAGTGTAGTGAAAACTAAAAATTCAAACTGTTCCTGACACTGAACCATTGAATTTGAAGGCCCAAATATGGAAAGCCTATTAAGGTTTGTCAAAGATGAAACCTGTAAAATATCGAAGTAATCTGATATCAAAAAAATTCGAAGCTCTTTCAGTACAGGTGTATTTTGCTTGCTCCTAAAGCACTCAGAGATAAAGTTGTTTCTTTCTATTTCAGCTTACAGATACTTCACAGGAAACAAATCAGAGAATGCTCACTGAGAACTTATTGAGTCTGTGAAATTTCAATAGCTAGCATAAACCCTGTTTGATTCCCAGATTCATTTCCATTCACCCCTATAGGGAAAAAAGGAGAGAAACATAAAAATTGACCTGTTCCTGAGAGAAAACCCTATTACATAGGAGGCCCAAATATTTGGGCTATAGTAAACAGAGAAAAAATGTGAATTCTGCCCAGTATCATAAAAATTTAAAAATAACTAATTCTAACCCTAACACCAGGTGTAATCCTAGCCCTAACACTAAGTCTAACCCTAAACCTAATCTGTTTAGAGAACCTTTGATCATAGAAGTTTCAAAATTGAGGAGGCTAGTTGGGCAAGATTACAGATAAATCATGGGCAGTTTCAAAGAAATATGACAAAGTAATTGAGGGAGCTATTTCAGTACATGCATATTTCCCTTTTTTCTCCTAAAGTATTCTCAGATAAATTTGTATTGCATGCCTCAGCTTATTACTAGTTTCACAAGGAACAAACCAGAGCATGCCCACAGAGGAGTGATTGAGAATGTGAAGTTTCAAGCAGTTAGCACCAACCTTGTTTGATTTACAACTCCATGTCCATTTACCCATGTAGGTCAAAATAAAGTGAATTCATAAAATACAAATTGTTCCTGTCAGCAAAAAATTGAACCAAGAAGGCTGAAACCTACCGAATATAGTAAGGGTGGTTAAAATGTATCCTGCCCAGTATCAAAGGAAGTGGAACAAGACAAGCTCTAAACCTAACACTAGACCTAATTCTAACCTAAACTATATAGGGAAACTTTGATCATAGAGATTTGAGGAGCCTAGTGGTGAATGCAAACAGATAAATCCTGCCCAGTATCAAAAAATCTGACCAAATGATTGGGGGAGGGAATTCAGTATATGTATAATTTTCTTTTTCCTCCTACAATGTTCTCACATAGTGTTGTTTTTGCATGCTTCATATTTGGATTAATTTCACAAGGATAAAACCAGAGCATCCTCACAGAGATTTAATTGAGTGTGTGAAGTTTCATGCAGCTGGCAAAAATCCTGTTTGATGTTTAGCTTCATTTTTATTGACCTATATAGGTCAAAATAAAGTGACCCTTAAAATAAAATCTGAAATAAGAACAGAAAACCAGTGAACCTAGAAGGCCCAAACCTGGTGAACATAGGAAGGCTAAGTAAAAGATAAATTCTGCCTAGTATCGAAGAAATTTGAACAAAACTACTGTAAACCTAACACTAGATCTATCCTTAATCCTAACCCTGCAGCTCACCCTCGCCTGTTTAGAGAATCTTTGATCATAGATGTCCCAAACTAAGGGTCAAACTAGTGGGGCAAGCTAACAGATGAATCCTGTAGTAAACCAAAAAAATCTGAGCAAATAATTGGAGGAAGTGTTTAAGTACATGCATATTTCCTTGATTTCTCCAAAAGTGCTCTAGGATAAAGTTGCTTTTCATGTTTCAGCTGAGGGCAACATTCACAAGAAACAAACCAGAGAGTACTCACAGAGAACTGATTGAGTGTTTTCAGTTTCCATCAGCTAGCACAAACCCTGTTTGATTTTGTGTCCAGTATCAAAGATACATGAACAAATATGACTGTAATTCTAACACCAGGTCTAAACCTAGCCCTTATGCTAACAATAAACCTAACCCTTATCTGTTTAGAGAACATTTTGTCATAGAGGTCCCAAATTAAGGGAGCCTAATGGGGCAAGCTGACAGATAAATCTTGGTCAAAGAAATCTGACCAAATTTGGGAAGGTAGTTAAGTACATGGATATTTCCCTGTTGTCTCCAATAGTTTTGATAAACATTTATGCATGCTTCAGCATTGGAAAATTTTCACAAGAAGGAAAACAGAGTGCTCACTTAGAACTGATTGAGTATGTACAGTTTTAAACAGCGAGCACCAAACATGTTTGGTTTCAAGTTTTATTTCCATTTTCCTGTGTATGTCAAAATGAAGGAAACCTTAAAATACAAACTGTTCCTGACAGCCAACCATTGAAGGAATAATGCCCAAATCTGGAAAAAATAGTAAGGCAAGGTAAAAGACTAATTATACCAAGTATCAAATAATTTTTTTAAAAAACTCACTCTAACTCTAACACTAGATCTAACCAAACCCTAACGTAATTATAACTTGTTTAGAGTACCTATGATCACAGATATCTCAAATTTGGGGAACCTAGAGGCACAATTTAACAGATGAATCTTGTACAGTATCAAAGAAATTTGATGAAAAATTGGGGGAGGTATTTTAGTACACTCATATTTCCCTGTTGTTTTTAAGTGCTAATTTATAAATTGTTTTTCATCATTCAGCTTAAGGTACTTTCAAAAAAAAAAAAAAACAAAGAGCACCCACAAGAGCTGATGACTGTGTGAAGTTTCAAGCAGCTAGCACCAACTGTTTGACTTCCAGCTCCATTGCATAAACACCTGTAGGCCCTAATGAAGTGAAACCAAAAAATTCAAACTGTTCCTGACACTGAACCATTGAACCTTGAATGCCTAATTTTGGGGAGCCTACTAAGGGTAGGTCAAGAGTGAATCCTGTACAGTATCAAATTAATCCAACCAAAAAAATTGAAACACTTTCATTACATAGGTATTCTGCTTGCTCCTAAATTACCATTAGATAATGCTGTTACATTCTACTTAATCTTAAGGCTACTTCTATGGAAAATAACAGATTATGCTCAGTGAAAATTGATGGAGTGTGTGAAGTTTCAAGCAGCTATCCCAAACCCTGTTTGATTTCCAGTTTCATTTCCATTCACCCCTAGAGGTCAAAAAGAAGAGAAACATCAAAATTGAAACTATTCCTGAAAGCAAACCCTTTATGTAGGAGGCCCAAACATTTGGAGTATAGTCAAAGTAATTTTTAAAAAGATGAATCCTGCACAGTATCATAGAAATTTGAAAACAAAACTAACTCTTATCTTAATACTATGTCTAATCCTAGTCCTAACACTAAACCTAACAATAAATTTAACCTGTTTGGAGTTCCTTTCATCATAGAAGTCCCAAACTTGTGGTCCCAAGTTGGGTAGGCTAAAAGATGAACCTTTCTTAATATAAAAGAAATCTGATCAAATAATTGGGGAGGTAATTCAGTACATGCATATTTTCCTGTTTTCTCATAAAGTGCTCTCACATAAATCTTAGGGCTTTTTTTACAAGCAAAAAAAAAAAACAGATAATATCCATAGAAAAATGATTGTGTGTGTGAGGTTTGCAATAGCTAGCACCAACCCTGTTGGATTTCCAGCTCCATTTCCATTTACATGCATAGGTCAAAATGAAATAAGAACTTAAATACCAACAGTTCAGGAAAGGAAACCCTTTACCCAAGATTCCCAAACCTAAAGAATATAGTAAGGCTAAGAAAAATTTAATCGTGCCTAGTATCAAAGAAATTTGAACAAAACTAAATTTAACAAAATACTAGCTGTAACCTAGCCCTAACCTAATACTAAATCTAAGCTAACCTGTTTAGAAAAACCATTTCTCATACTAGTCCCCAATTAAAGGAGCCTAGTGGGGCAAGCTAACAGATGAAACCTGTGCAGTATCAAAGAAATCTTAAAAAATAATTGGGGGAGGTATTTCAGTACATGCATATTTACCTGTTTTCTCCTAATGTGCTCTTGGATAGATTATTTTTTATACTTTACTTTAAGGTACTTTAACAAGGAACAACCAGAGAGTTCCCACAGAGAGCTGATTGACTGTGTGAAGTTTCAAGCAGATAGTACTAACTCTGTTATATTTCCAGCTCAATTTTTATTTACGTCTACAGGTCATAATAAATTGAAATGTAAAAATTCAAACTGTTTCTGACAGGGAACAAGCAAACCTTGAAAAACACAAACATGGGGATCATACTAAGACTATGAAAAGGATGAATCCTGTACAATATCAAAGCAATCAAGCTAAAAAATTTGAAGCTTGCTCCTTAAGTGTTCACAGATAAAAATATTTCTTTCTAATTCAGATTTGGTCTACTACCACAAAAAACAAATGAGAGAATGTGCACTGAGAACTGATTGAGTGTGTGAAGTTTCAAGCAGCTAGCACAAAACCTGTTTGAGTCCAGCTCCATTTCCATTCATCTCTATAGGGACAAATAAAGTGAAACATGAAAACTAAACCTGTTCCTAAGAGCAAACTCTTTTAATAGGAGGCCCAAACCTGGGGAGCACACTAAGAATAGGAAAAAGATAAATACTGCCCAGTGTCCCAAAAAGTTGAAAAAAACAAACTCTAACCTTAACACTAGTTATAACCTTAACTCTAGCCATCACCCTAAGCCTAACCTGTTAAGAGAATCTTTGATTACAAAAGTTTCAAACTTGGGGAGACTATCAGGGCAAGCTTACATATGAATCTTGTACAAATGATTGGGGGACGTATTTCAGTACATGAATATTGCCATGTTTTCTCTTTAAGTGCTCTTGAATAAACTTGTTTTGCATTCTTTAGCTTATCACTACTTTTATAAGGAAGAAAACAAAGAGTGCCCAAAGACAACTGATTGAGAATGCGAAGTTTCAACCAGCTAGCACCACCCTCTAATTTCCAGCTCTATTCTCATTTACCCATATAGGTTAAAATAAAGTGAGACATTAAAAACAAACTATTTCTAACAGCAAACCATTGAACCATGAAGGCCCCAAACTGGGGTACATAGCAAGAATAGGTAAAAGATAAATCTTCCCAGTATAAGAGAAATTTAAACAAAACAAACTCTAACCCTAATACTATCTCTAAAGCTAGCCCTAACCCTAATCATAACACTAACACTTACCTGTTTAGAGAACCATTGATCCTAGAAGTGCCAACCTTGGGAAGCCTAGTGGAGCAAGCTATAAGATGAATACTGTGTAGTATCATAGAAATCTGATCAAATGTTTGGGAGACTTTTTTCAGTATATACATGTTTCTCTCTTTTATCCCTAAGGGCTCTCAGGTACAGTTTCTTTTGCATGCTTCATCTTTGGCATACCTTCAAAAGAAAAAATACAGAGAGTGCCCACTGAGAACTGATTGTGTGAAGTCTTAAGCATGTCCTGCCAACCCTGTTTGATTTCCAGCTCAATTTTTATTTACATAAATAAGTCATAATGAAGGAAAACCTTAAAATACAAACTGTTCCAGACAGTGAACCATTGAACTGACAAGGCCCAAACCTGTGAAGCATAGTAAGGCCAAGTAAAAGATGAATTCTACCTAGTATCATAGAAATTTGAAAAAAAACTAGAGCCACATGAGTGCTCTCAGTGCAGATGGAAGGCAGTGCTTCACAGATTCTCTGGATGCAGACAGCAGTCTAAGCAACACAGGCACTCTCTGCACAGATGGAATGCAGCACAGAACACAGAGGCTTTGCTTGTGGGTAACCAGACTGAGCTCTGGACAGAGCACCAGGTCACTTCAGCACCACCCACCTTACCAAACACCATACATGGGTAATAGATGGAATTCATCTTGCAAAACCTTACTCATCATCTGTCACCAGATACCTGATAAGCTGCAGAAAAATGTTGATAGCTATCAACTTTTTTTCTGCATCTTATCAGGTATCTGGTTTCCAACTCCCCTACCTCCATCGGTGATAACTCAAAATTTTTCTCACAAGTTTTGGGAGACTAAGAATAGGGAAGTTGCAGATCAAAGCTCAAGTCCTCTCACCCTTGCTGCCTCCACTACCCTGTGCACAGAGACTGAAGCTAGGAATAGACATCTCCACCTACTGCAAGAAAAGAAAACAGAGTTCGAAGAGACGTTTTTCTTACTTACTTTTCTTCTCTTTCTCTTCTCATCCATTCTCCTCTACCCTTTTTCCCGTGCCCTCACAACTTCAACATATATGAAACCAAGAACTTGTCATGAAATTGGACTTTAAGAACGGAGTCACTATAATTGTATAATATAGAGGAATTGCATAGGCCCCACCTCACCACCTCTTTATTTGCTCTTATTTTCTTTATCCTTCTCTTTCTTTCTTTTCTTATTATGTTTTCTTTTTTTTCTTTCTTCCTCTTTCTCACTTTCAGGCTCCTAACTTTTACTATTTATACATAAGGTAATTTTATGAATAAAGATATGGAGTTTGAATTTATACCTTCTTCTATAAATTCCTTCTGTCTATTCATTAGAGTTCTCCTCCAAATTTGCTAAGTTATATTAATCATGAGGTTAATTTATATTAATCACATAACCTCATTCCTGTTCTCTTTAACATAGCATTCTACCCATGACCCTCACTTCTCCATATACTATCAGAAATGGTATGCCTTTAATGAAACTAATGACTATATTCTAAATAATAATTAAAGCTAACATCTGTAGACACAGAGTCTAAATATGAATGTATTTATAATTGTTAAGCTTAGGCTTCAGGTTAGGGTTAGATTTAGAGTTATGTTTTTTTCTATGGTTAGGCCTAGGGCTAAGGATAGGGCAAGGGTCAGGACTAAGGTTTGGATTAGGTTTAGGATTAGGGTAAGGGATAGGTTTATAACTAGTGATAGGGGTACTATGAGAGTTAGAGTTAGTCTTAGGGCTAGGATTAGCGTTAGGGTAAGGGTTAGGGATAGGGCTAAATTAGGGCTAGTGTTAGTGTTAGGTTTAGGGCTTTCATTGGGGTTAGAGTTAGGAGTACATTTAGTGTAAGATATTGGGTTAAATTTAGGCTGAGGGCTGGGGCAAAGATTAGTATTAGGGTTAGGACTAATTAGTATTAGTATTAGTTTCAGGGTTATGATTAAAGGTAGGTTTATGGCTAGGATGAGGGCTAATGTTTGTGTTAGGGTTAGGGTTATTATTAGGGCTAGGGCTAATATCAGGTCTAGGGTTACAGTTAGGAATAGATTTAGTGTTAGGTTTATGGCTTGGTGCATTGTAGGGTTTAGGTGTATACTAAGGGTCAGTTTTAAAGCTAGGGTTATTATTAGGGTTAGAATCTAGGTGAGTCCACCACACAACTAGCATGCTGGCTTCATACAAGAGGTTCAAAGCATAGAAGTTAACTAGGTAGATCAAAATAAACAAACAAACTCAATTTTTACTTTTTTCTTTGGCCATGTCTGAGACAGCATTCCCTCTGGCTCCAGCCTCAAGCCACCTGTTGGGGCAGCAAGGCTTACTCGGGACTAGCAGAAGAGAGAGAGAGAGAGAGAGAGAGAGAGAGAGAGAGAGAGAGAGAGAGAGAGAGAGAGAGAGAGAGAGAGAGCATGCCAGGAAATGGCCTTTTATTGGAAAACAAGAAATTCAGGAGGAAATTTTATTCAATAAATGTCGAGGAGGACAGCATTTCAAGGTCAGTGTCAGTGATTAGTCTCAGGATCAATGGTCAGTCACACCCCAATACTCTAGATGGGCTCTCACACCTAGAGAGGGTGGGGATTAGTTTGACACAGTTTAGTCAGAATGCCTCACACCCAATCAGGGAGATTCCCAAACACGGGCAAGAATGGCTTCCCACAGGTCAGGGTTTGGGTTATGTTAGGGTTTATGTTTAGGGCTTGAATTATCATTAATGTTTCAGGTTAAGATAATTAAAGGGTTAGGTTTAAGGTATAGATGTGGTTTAATGTAATGGATATGGTTAGGTTTAGGCCTAGGGTTAGCATAAGTGTTATCATTAGGGTAATAGATAGGGTTAGACCTAAGTTTAGGGCTGGGTTATGTATAGGATTAGGGCTTTTGTTTGTGTTAGGGTCAGGGTTTAGGTGTGGTTTATAGTAATGGATAGGCTTAGGGTTAGGCGTAGGGTGAGCATAATGGGTTATCATTAGGGTAATCAATAGGGTTAGACCTAAGATTAGGCGTAGGTTTAATGTATAGGATTAGGGCTTTTGTTTGTGTTATGGTTAGATTCACGTTTAGGGTAAAAAAGCTAGGTTTAGTGATTGTGGATGTGGCTCAAGAAAGTAGCATGCTCACCTGTCATATGCAGGGCAGTGGGTTCGATCCTCAGCACCACATACCAATAAAATAAAGATGTTGTGTCCAATAAGACTAAAAAAGAAATATTAAAAATAACTAGGTTGTGGACTCAGATTAAGGCTAGGTTTGGGGTTAGGTTAGGGCTAGGGTTAAGGCTACGGCTAATGTACAAAGTAGCTTTATGATTAGAGCTAGTGATTGGGTCAGGGTTATGGCTACGTCTAGTGTTAGGGCTACGTTTATGGTTACTATGATATTTAGAGCTAGATTTAATGTTAGGGTCAGAATCAGGGTCAGGATTAGTTTTCAGGTTAGTGTTAGGATTAAAATTAGATATAGGATTAGGACTAGGTGTATGGTTAGGGTTTGGTTTAGGTTAAGTATTAGGGTTAGTATTATGATTCAGTTTTGTTTAGGGCTGGGGTAGAGTTAGGGCTAGTTTGTAGATTAATGTTAGGATTAGTGGTAGTGTTAGTGTGAGGTTTAGGCTTATAGATTTAGAGTTTGGTTTAGATCTAGGCTTTTAGCTAGGACTAAGTACAGAGCTAGGATCAGGGCTAAGTTATGTCTAGGTTTAGGTTAATGGTAAGGAATAGGGTTAGAACTATGTATAAGGCTACAATGAGAGTTTGAGTTAGTCTTAAGGCTAGAGTTAGTGTTAGGTTAGGCATAGGGCTAAATTAGGGCTGGGATTAAGACTAGAGTCAGTGTTAGGGTTAGGCCTAGGTTTAGGGCTAGGGTCAGTGTTAGAATTAGGTTTATGGTTAGGTTTATGTTAAGGGATTGGACTATAGCTATTTTTAGGACTAGGGTGAGGATTAGAAATAGGGTTATGGTTAGGGTTAGGTTTATAATTAAGGCAAGGTTTATGGCTAGGATGTGGTCTAAGGTTTTTATTAGGATTAGGACTAGAATTAGAGCTAGGGCTAACATCAGGTCTAGGGTTACAGTTAGGGAGAATTTTAGGGTTTGGTTTATAGTTAGGTCTATTGTAAAGGTATGGTTTCTTGTTAGGGTCAGGTTTAGAGCTATGTGTATTATTAGGGTCAGGGTCAGAGTCAGGGTTAGGGTTTTTATTAGATTAAGGTTTGGGTTAAGGCTCAAGGTATCATTATGATTAGAGATAGGTGAATGATAGTTTTAGGTTTAGAGTTCAGGTTAGGTATAGCGTAATGGATAGGGTTAAGGTTAGGGATAGAATTAGGGTTTGACCTAAGGTTATCATTAGAGTAATTGGTAAGGATAGAGCTAGTGATAGTGCTAGTGTTATGCTTAGGGTTAGGTCTAGTGTTAGGCTTAGGTTTAGGGTTAGGGCTAAGGATAGCGTTTTGGTTAGCTTTAGGGTTTAAGCTAGGGTAGGGCTTGAGTTAGGCCTAGGTTTTGCAATAGAATAGGACTATGGCAAATGTAAGAATTTTGTTATGATTAGGGCTAGTTTTAGAGTTAATGTTAAAACTAAGTATAGATTTATGGTTAGGTTTAGGTTTAGAATGATGTTTAGAGCTAGGGTTAGTGTTAGTGTCAGGGTCAGTGTTCAGTTCAGGGTTATGGTTAATAGGAAAGCCATAATTAGGACTAGGGTTAAGTCTAGGTGAAGGGTTAGTGTTTGGCTTTAGGCTAAAGGTTATTATAAGGGCTAGGGCTAGGTTTTTCTTTAGGTCTAGGGCTAAAGTTATTGATAGATTAGGATTAGCTTTAGGACTAGGGCTAGTGTTAGGGTTAGGCTTAGGTATAAGGTTACCAGTAGGGCTAGTGTTAGAGTTTGATTTAAGGCTAGGTTAAGTGTTAGACCTATGATTAGTGTTAAGGTCAGAATAAGGGTCAGGGTTAGGGTTAGGGTTGGGATTAGGTTAAGGATTAAGATCAGGATTAGTGTTAGGTTTAGGATTTGGTATAGGGTAAAGGATAGGATTAGAGCTAGGGTTAGGGCTAGGGTTAGGGTTGAAACTAGATTTAGGGCTCATATTTGGGCTAGTATTTGTGTTAGGGTTATGGCTAGGGTTAGAGGAAAGGGTAATGTAAGAACTAGGGTTTTAGGGTTAGCTTTATGGTATGGTTAGGGGTTAAACCTCTAATGTTAGAATTAGGTTTAAGATTAGGGTGAAATTTAAAGCTAGTGTTGGTGTTAGGTTAATAATAATCATGGTCAGGTTTAGTTATATGGTTAGGATTAGGACTCAAAATAAGGCTAGTGTTACTCTAAGGGTTCGGTTTAAGGTTAGGGTGGTGTTTAGAGCTAGAGTGAGTGTTAGGAAATAAGTAAGTGTTAGGGTTAGTATTAAGGTTAAGATTAGGAATCAAATTAGGGCTAGGGTTAGGTCTAGGTGTAGATTTAAGGTTTGGTTTAAGTTAAGGTTTAGGGTTAAAGCTATTGTTTTGTTTTACTGCAAGGGTTGGGGTTAGGGCTAGTTTTATGATTAGCATTAGGGCTAGGGTTAGTGTTAATGTTAGGCTTAGACTTAGGTTTAGGGTTAGATTTATAGTTAGGTTTATATCTAGGGTTAGGACTAGGATAAGGCAATAGTTATGGCTTGGTTTAGGGTTAGGGTTAAATTTATGGTAATGGATATGTTAGAAGTAGGGATAGGCCTAGTATGAGAGAGTTAGTCTTAGGGCTAAGGTTTGGTTTAGGGTTAGAGATAGGTTTAAATTAGGGCTAGAATTAGGGCTAGGGTTAGTGTTCACCTTAGGCCTAGCATTAGGATTAGGGTTAGGGTTAAGTTTATGGTAAGGAGTGGCATTATAGCTAGGTTTAGAGATAGGGTGAGGGTTAGAATTAGGATTTGGGCAATGGTTAGGTTTAGGGTTATGATTAAGGCTAAGTTTGGGGCTAGGAGAGAACAATGGTTTATTTCAAGTTTAGGGCTAGGATTGGGGCTAGGACTAATATAAGATCTAGGGTTATGGTTAAAGCTACATTTAGGGTTAATTTTATGGCTACATGTAATATAAGTGTTAGGTTTAGGGTAAGGGTCAGGTTTAGATCTAGGGATATTATTAGGTTAAAAGTTTTGGGTAGGTTAAGGTTTAAATTTAGGGCTCAAATTAGCATTATGTTTAGTGTTAGTGTAATGATAGGTTGAGGTTTAGGGTTTAGATTTGGTTTAGAATAATGCATAGCTTTAGGGTTAGGAATAGGATAGGTTTAGGCCTAGGGTTATAGTTATATCAATGGATAGAGTAAGAGCTAGGGCTAGGGCTAGGGTTATGGTTTTGATTAGAGCTAGAGTTATGATTAGGGTTAGGGTTAAAACTTGAGTTAGGGCTTGGATTAGGGATAGGTTTGGGGTTAAGTGAGTGCTAGGGTTATGGGTAATGTAAGTACCAGGGTTACAATAAGGGTTAAATTTAGAGTTAGGTTTGTTATATGTCTAGTGTTAGATTTAAGTTTAGGCTTATGGTGATGTTCAGACTAGGGTTAGTATTATGGTCAGAGTCAGAGTAAGTGTAAATTCTTGGTTTCAGCTTAAAACTAGAATTAGAGCTAAGGTTGGGGTTAGGGTTTGGTTTAGGTTAAGGGTTAGGATTAGGGCTATAACTCAGTTTTGTTTCAGGGCTAGGGTAAAGTTAGAGTTAGAGTTAGGGTTAGGGTGGGGCTTTGGGTTAGGGCTTGATTTAGATTTAAATTTAGATCTAGGTTATGGCTAGAGCTAATGATAGGGATAGGATTAGGGCCAGGGTTGGGGCTAAAATTAGGGTTCTGGTAAAGGATATGGTTAGAACTAGGGATGGTGATAGGGTGAGAGTTATAGTTAGTCTTAGGGCTGGGGGTAGGGCTAGGGTTAGAAATAGAACTAAATTAGGGATAAGATTAGGGCTAATGTTAGTTTTGGGTTAGGCCTAAAGTTAGGTTTAGGGTTAGGATTAAGACTAGGTTTAGGGCTAGGATAAGAGCTGGGGTTTGTGTTAGGTTTAGGGCTAGGATTAGGGCTATGGCTAATGCCAAGTCTAAGCTTAGGGTTGGGGATAGTCTTAGAATTAGGGTTATGGATAGGTCTAGTGTAAGGGTTAGGTTTAGTGTTAAAATAAACTTTAGAGATATGAGATTTATTAGAGTAAGTGTCAGTGTTACAGTTTGTTTGAGGTTAGGGTTTAGGGTTAGAGCTTGAATTAGCACTAGAGTGTGAGTCAAGATAATGATAGGTTTCGTTTAGAGTTCACATTAGGTTTAGAATACTTGATTAGGTTAGAGTTTGTGATAGGTTTAATGTTAGGCCTAGGGTTGGCATTAGGATAAGGGTTATGGTTAGTATAATGGATAGAATTAGAGTTATATTAGGGGTAGGTTTTATGGTTAGGAATAGGACTTGAGTTAAGGTTAGGGTTAGGATTAAATCTAGGGTTAGGCTTAGGTTTATGTTTAGAATAACTTTTAGGTTTTGAGCTAGTGTTGGGGCTAGGATGAGGGTTAGCTTTAGGGTTATTTCTAGGGATAAGATTATAGTACTCATAGGGATAGGGTTATAATTAGGGCTAGTTACATCATTAGGGAAAGGGTTAGGTTTAGGGTAATGTATAGGATTAGATGTAGATTTAGGGCTAAGTTTAATGTTAGATTGAGGTTTTAGGCTTAGATTTAGGGCTATGGATATGTTCAGGTTTATAATAAGGGCTAGGGTTTCAACTAGGGTTAGGTGTATGGCAAGTGTGAGGTTTAAGGTTAGGTCTAGAATTTCCAGTTAGGTTTAGGTCTAGCATCAAGCCTAGGATTATCAATAAGGTTAGGTTTAGGTTTAGAGTAATGGGTAAGCTTAGAGCTAGATTTAGATCTAGGGTTAAGATTAGGATTAGGGCTAGGTTTAGGGTTAGATTGAAGGATAGGTTAATTAAGGTTAATTTTAGGTTTAGTGTTAGGGATAGATCTAGTGTTAGGTTTAGGTTTGAAGTTTGGGTAATATTTAGAACTAGAGTTATTTAGAGTAATGTTTAGGCTTTGAGTTAAGACTTAGGACTAAGCAAAGGTTAGGTTAGTGTAAGGGCTAGGGTTAGGATTAGGGTTATGCTTAAGGCTTGATTTAGGCCTAGGATTATCTCTAGGATTTGTGTAAAGGTTAGGCGTATGGTTAGATCTATGGGTAATGTAAGAGCTAAGGTTATGTTGAGCCCTAGTTTTAGAATTAGGGTTATGGATAGGCCTAGTGTTAGGTTTAGATTTTCGTGTAGGGTCAGATTTAGAAATAGGTTTACTCTAAAGGCAGGGTCAGTGTTTGGGTTATAATTAGTGTTAGGGTTACATCCAGAAAACAGACTATGTTTATGTCTAGGGTTAGGGTTAGTGTTTAATTTATGTTAAGGATTGTTGTTAGGGCTAGGGCTTGGTTTATTTTTAGGTCTAGGGTTAGAGTTAAGGCTAGATTTAGGATTTGGTTTAAGTATATGTCTATTGTTAGGGTTTGGTCTAGTGTTAGGGTCAGTTTTAGACTAGGGCTAGTGTTAGGGTCAGAATAAGTGTCAGGGTTAGTGTCAGTGTTTGGGAAAGGGTTAGAGCTAGAATGAGGGCTAGGGTTAGAACTATTAATAGGGTTATGGTTATGGTTAGCCTGAAGATTAAAGATAGGTCTAGGGTTATCATTAGGGTTAGGTTTTTTCTTAGATTAAGGGATAGCCTTAGAGTTAGGTTAATGCTAAAGTTAGGGTTAGGGTTAGGATTAAATATAGGTTTAGAGCTCAGATTAGGGCTAGTTTGTTTGTTAGGGTTAAGGCTAGATTTGGGCATTGGCTAACATAAGAGCAAAAGTTACAATTAAGGTTAATTTTAGGTTTAGTGTTAGGGATAGATCTAGTGTTAGGTTTAGGTTTGAAGTTTGGGTAATATTTAGAACTAGAGTTATTGTTAGAATATAAGTCAGCATCAGGGTTAGTTTTAGTGTTACGTTTAAAACTCAAATAAGTGCTAGGATTACTGTTAGTATTTGGTTTAAGTTGAGGGCTGTGTTTGGAGCTACGGTGACTATCATGATATCAGTCATGGTAAGGGTTAGCTTTAAGTTTAGGGTTATGACTTGAATTAGAACTAGAGGTACTGTTAGGGTTTTGTTTAAGTTTAGGGTGGTCTTTAGAGCTAGGGTCAGTGTTAGGATATGAGTAAGGGTCAGGGTAAGTTTAAGGTTAGGGTTAGAACTCAAATTAGGGCTAGGGTTATGTCTAGGTGTAGTGTTAGGGTTTTGTTTAAGTTAAAGTTTAGGGTTAGGGCTTTTTCTCAGTTTTGTTTTAGTCCTAGGTTTAGGGTTTGGGCTAGATATAAGATTAGCATTAGGGTTAGGCCTAGTGTTAGTGTTAGGCTAAGGCTTTGGTTTGAGGTTAGATTTGGATTTAGCATTAGATCTACGATTAGGACTAGGTCTAACTATAGGGCAAGATTAGGGCTAGGGTAATAGTTACGGTAACAGATAAGGTTAGAACTAGGGCTAGGGCTAAGGTGAGAGTTATAGTTAGTATTAGGCCTAGGGTTTTTGATAGTTTTAGAGATAGGGCTAAGTTAGGGCTAGGATTAGGACTAGAGTTAGTGTTCAGCTTAGGTCTAGTGTTAGGGCTAGTGTTATAGTTTATTTTAGGGTAAAGTATGGTGTTATAGATAGGTTCAGAGGTAGGGTAAGGGTTAGAATTAGGGATAGAGCTAGGTTTAGGGTTAGGGTTATATTTAAGGCTAGGTTAAGAGCTAGTTTGAGGGCTAGGGTTTGTTGTAGGATTAGGTCTAGAATTAGGGCTAGGGCTAATGTGAGGTCTAGTGTTACAGTTTGGGGTAAATTTAGATTTAGGTTTGTGTCTATGTCTAGTGAAAGTGTCAGGCTTCTGGTAAGGGTCAGGTTTAGAGCTAGTTTTATTTTAGGGTCAGGATCAGTGTTCGAGGTTTTTTTAGGTTAAGGTTTAGGGATAGGGCTTAAATGAGCATTAGGTTTAGGGTGAGAATAATTGACTGGGTTAGGTTTATGTTTCATGGTAGGTTTACGTCAATGGAGGGCTTTAGGGTTAGCAAAAGGGTTAGGGTTAGGCCTAGGGTTAGCATTAGAATTAGGGTAATCATAAGGATAATATATAGGGTTAGATCTATAGTTAGGGCTAGGATTAATTTACCATTAGTGCTAGAATTAGATTAAGTTTTGGGTTAAGGCTAGTAAACCTAGCTTAGGGTTAAGGTTAAGGTTATATTTAGGGTAAAGGTTAGGTTTTCAGCTAGAGTTAGGTCTAGGATGAGGTTTAGGTTTAGTGTTATCATCAGGGTTAGATTAAAAGTTAGGTCTAGGGTTTTCATTAGGGTTAGGGTTAGGTTTAAGGTAATAGATTGGGTTAGATGTAAGGTTAGCTTTATCAGTAAGGCTAGGTTTAGGTTTAAGTTTAGTTTTAGGGCTAGGTTTACAGTTGGTTTTGGGCTAAGATTTAGGGTTAAGGCTATGGCACGGTTTATGTTTAGGGTTAGGTCCAGGGTTAGTTTTATGTTGTGGTTAGAGTTTCAGTTAGTGTTAAGACTAGGGTTATTATTAGGATTAGGGTTAGAGTTAGGGTAATGGCTAGGGGTAGGTCTAGGGTTAAAGTTAGGTTTAGGGCTACTTTTAGGAATATGTTTAGAGATAGTGCTAGGGTTATGTTTAGGCTAAGGGTTAAGCTTTCAGCTAGGGTTAGGACTAAAGTGTTAGGGTGATGGCTAGGGTTAGGTCTAGGGTTAAAGTTAGGTTTAGGGCTACTTTTAGGAATATGATTAGGAATAGTGCTAGGGTTATGTTTAGGCTAAGGGTTAGGCTTTCAGCTAGGGTTAGGACTAAGGTGAGGGTTAGGGTTATGGTTAGGACTAGGGATAGTGTTAGGGTTAGGGTGAGGGTTATTCTTAGGACAGATTTAAGCCTTAATTAGTATTAAGGTTAGTTAAACTTTGTGTTAGGTTTAGACCTAAGGTTAGTGCTATGTGTAATGTAAGATCTAGGGTTCTGATTACAGCTAGTTTTAGGTTTAGGGTTATGGCTAAGTCTAGTGTTAGGTTTAGGTTTTGTGTTAGGGTCAGGTTTTAGAGCTAGGTTTAATGTTAGTGTCAGAGCCAGTATTCAGGTTAAAGTTAGGGTTAGGGTGAAAGCCACAATAGGACTAGGGTTAGGTCTAGTGGTAGGATTAGTGTTTGGTTTAGGTTGGGGTTATTGTTAGGGCTAGCATTAAGTTCTTGTTTAGGTTAAGGGCTAGAGTAATAGCTAGATGTAGAATTAGGTTTAGGTCTGGAGATAGTGTTAAGGTTAGGTTTAGGTATAAGTTTACTGGTAGGGCAAGTTTCAGGTTTCAGTTTTGGTTTAGGGTCAGGTTTAGATCTATAACTAGTTTAGGGTCAGGTTTAGGGTGAGGTTTCAGTTAGGGTTAGATCTAGAATGAGGGCTAGTGTTATGACTAGTAATAGAGTTATTTTTTGGGTTCGGCTAAAGATTAGGATTAGGACTAGAGTTAGCATTATGAATAGGGTTTGGCTTAGGATAATGAATAGGGTTAGAGCTAGGATTAGGTTAGGTTGGGGTTAGTTTTAGGATTAGTGTTAGGGTTAAATCTAGGGTTAGGTTTTGGATTAGGGCTTTTATGTGTTAGAGTTAGGGCTATGGTTTGGCTAAGGCCAATGTAAGAAATAGGGTTATGATTAGGGTTAGTTTTAGGGTTACTGTTTTGGCTACGTCTAGTGTTATCATTTGTTTTAAAGTTAGGGTCATATTTAGAGCTAGGGTTTGTGTTTTGATATGAGTCAGGGTGAGAATAAGTTTTAGGCCTAGGACTCAAATTAGAGCTCGGGTTATTGATTAGGAATTAGTTAAGGTTTAGGGTTAAAGCAATGGCTCAGTTTTGTTTCAGGGCTAGGACTTGGATTAGGGCTAGTTTTAGAGTTAGCAATACTGTTAGGGCTAGTTGTAGAATGAGGTTTATGCTTAAGATTAGGGTTAGATTTAGAGTTATGGTTAAATCTAGGGTTAGGGCTATGGCTAGGATTAAGGCCTGTGTTAGGGCTATTTTGAGGGTTATGGTAATGAATATGGATATAAATAGAAATTGGGCTAGGCTGTGAGTTAGAGTTAGTCTTAGGGCTAGGTTTAGGGGTAGAGTTAAGTTTAGGGTTAAAATAGGGCTAGGGTTAGTGTAACAATTAGGCCTATGGTTAGGGCTATGATTAGGTTTAGTTTTAGGGGAGGAGATGGGGATTTATAGCTAGGTTCAGTGCTAGGGTGAGGATTATATTCAGGTATAGGGCTATGTTCAGATTCGGTTTAGGATTAAGTCAAGTTTTAGGGCTAGGAGGAGGGCTAGGTCTTGGGTTACGGTTAGGGCTAGGATTAAGGCTAGGGATAATGTCAGATGTAGTGTTATGGTTAGGGACAGTGTTAGGGATAGTTTTATGGCTACGTCTAGTGTAATGGTTAGGTTTAGTGTAAGGATCAGGGATAGAGCTAGGTTATTACTATGGTCAGAGTATGGGTTAGGGTTTGATTTGGGTTAAAGTTTAAGGTTAGGGCTCAAATTAGCATTAGGGTTATGGTTAGAGCAATGCATAGAGCTAGGTTTACAGTTCAGGTTAGGTTTAGAGTAATGTATGGTGTTAGTTTTTGTGATAGCATTACAGTTAGGTCTTGGGTTAGCATTGGTTTAGGCTTATTTTAGAGTAATGAATTGTTTTAGTGCTAGTGTTAGGGCTTAGGTTAAGTTTAGGATAAGGGTTAGGATTTGGGTTACTTCTAGGGTTAGTGTTAGGGTTTGGTTTAGGGTAAGTGTTAGGGATTGAGCTAGGTACAGGGCTAGGGTGAGGGTGAGGGTTAGAATCAGTACTACAGTTATGGTAAGAGTTAAAGATAATGTTAGGGTTAGGGCTAGGGTTAGGGTTAGAATTAGGATTAGGGTTATTTTTAAGGTAATGGATAAAGTTAGAGCTAGGATTTGGGCTTTGGTTACATTTAGAATTAGGGATAGGGTTAGGGTCAAGGTCAGAGCTAGGATTATGTTTAGAGTAAGGGTTAGAGTTTGAGCTAGGGTTAATCCTAGTGCAATCATTAGTTTTAGGATTTGTGCCACATTTAGTGTGAAGGTTATGCTAAGGTCTAGGTTTAGGGCTTGGATTAGGGCTAGGTTGTGTGAGGTTTATGGCTAGTGATAGGGCTATGTGTAATGTTAGGGTTATGGTTATGGCTAGTTTTGGGGGTTAGGGTTATAGATATATCTAGTGTTAGGTTTATGTTTGGGTTGGATAAGTGTTAGAGCTAGGGTTTGTGTTAGGGTAAGCATCAGTGTTCGAGTTATCATTGGGTTTATGGTTAGGGCCAGAATTAGAACTAGGGTTAGGTCTAGGGCTAGGGTTAGCCTTTGTGTTGGGTTAATGATTATTTTAGGGCTAGGGCTAGCTCATAGTTTAGCACTAGGACTACAGTTATGGCTATATTTAGGATTAAGTTTAGGTCTAGTGCTAGTGTTATGGTTAGTTTTAGGTATAGGTTTACTGGTAGGGCTAGTGTTAGGGTTCAGTTTAGTGTTAAGGTCAGGCTTTGATATAGGATTAGTTTTAGGGTCAAATAAGGGTAAGGTTTAGGCTTAGGCTTTGGATTAGGGTTAGAGATAGAATGAGGGCTAGAGTTAAGACTAGTAATAGAGTTAGAATTTGGGGTAAGCTAAGGATTAATGTTAGAACTAGGTTAGCATTAGGGGAGGGTTTGTCTTAGGGTAAGGAATAGATTTAGAGCTAGGGTTTGGGTTAGTGTTAGGGTTAGGATTAGCATTAGAGTCAAAGCTAGTGTTGAGGCTCAGATTAGTGCTAGGTTTTGATTTAGAGTTAGAGCTGTGACTAATGTAAGAACTAGCTTTATGGTTAGGGATAGTTTTAAGGTTAGGATTTGGGCTAGGTCTAGTGCTTGGGTTAGGTTTGGGGTTAGGGTGATGTTTAGAGGTAGGGTTAGTTTTAGGGTCAGAGTCAGAGTCAGTATTAGTTGTAGGGATAGTGTTAGGACTAGATGTAGCATTAGAATTTGGTTAAGTTAAGGGTTAGGGTTAGGTCTATAGCTCAGTTTTGTTTTGTGGCTATGGCTAGAGTTAGAGATAGTTTTCAAATTAGAATTAGGGTTAGGGATAATGTTAGGGTGAGGTTTATGTTTAGAGTTAGGGTTAGAAATAGAGTTAGGGATAGTTCTAGGTTTAGGACTATGGCTAGGGTTAGAACTAAGTTAGGGTTAGTGTTAGGTAAGGCAATAGATAAAGTTGGTACTAGATATAGGTATAGGGCTAGTTTTAAGGCTAGTCTTATGGCTAGGGTTAGAGTTAGGGTTACAGTTACCAATAAATTAGGGCTAGAATTAGAGCTATGGTTAGTGTTAGGATTAGGCCTAGGGTTAGGGCTAGGGTTAGTGTTAATGATAGTGTTAGTGTTAGTGTTAGGGTTAGGAAAAAATATGTGGTGATACCTAGGTTCAGAACTAGGGTGAGGGTTGAAATTAGGGATTGGGCTAGGGTTAGGGTTTTGGTTAGGATTAAGGCTAGTTTGAGGGCTAGGATGAGGCCTCAGGTTTGTGTTAGGTTAAGGCAAGAATTAGGTAGAGTGCTAATGTCAGGTCTAGGGTTAAGTTAGGGATAATGATAGGGTTTGTTTTATGTCTAGGTCGAGTTTAAGGGTTATGTTTAGGGTAAGGTCAGGTTTAGAGCTAGGTGTGTTATTAGAATCAGTATCTTGCTCAGAGTTTGGGTTAGGTTTCAGCGTTCAAATTAGCATTAAGGATAGGTTTAGGGTTAGAGTTAGAGTAATTGATAGGGTTAGGTTTAGTGTTCAGGTTAGGTTTAGTGAGGACAAGGTTTGTGTTAGCTTTAGGTTTAGGTTTAGACCTAAATGAATAGGTGTAGATTTAGGTGTAGGACTAGGGTTAGTGTTAGGTTTAGTGTAACTTTTAGGGTTTGAGCTAGGATTAGGACTATGGCAAAGGTTATGTTTACGGTTAGGTCTAGGGTTAGGTTTACAGTTAGGGTTAGTGTAGGTTTAGGGATAGGACTAAGGTTAAGTTTACAGTTAGGGTTAGAGTAGGTTTAGGGTTAGGGCTAGTGTTAAATTCAGGTTTATAGTTAGGGTTAGCTTAATGAGTGGGCTGAGAGCTATGGGTTTAATGAGTGGGTTTAGAGCTTAATGAGTGGGTTTAGAGCTATGTTTGGGTTAGGCTGTTTAGGGTAATGGATAGGTTTAAGGCTAGGGTTATGGTTAGCATTAGGGCTAGGGTTAGGCCTAAGTTTAGTATTAGGGTTAGGTTTAGGATAAGTGTTAAGGGTTTGAGCTATTGTTAGGGCTAGGTCGACGGTTAGGGTTAGTGTCACGTCTAGGTTTAGGATTAGGGTTAAGTTTAGGGCCTAGGTTAGCATTGGGGTTAGGGTTATGTTTAGGATAATGGATAGGGTTAGAGGTAGAGTTAGAGCTAGGATTATGTTTAGGATTAAGTCTAGTGTTAGATTTAGGGTTAGGGCCAGTTTTAGGGCTAGGGTTAAGTTTAGGGTAATTGTTACGGCTAGGGTTAGGGTTTGGGTTAAAACGAGGTGTAGGTCTCAGTTTAGAAATAGGTTTTACATTAGATTAGGGCTAGGATTAAGGCTACGGCTAATGTAAGTACTAGAGTTATTATTAGGATTACTTTTAGGGTCATGGTTAGGGCAAGTTCTTGTTTTAGGTTTAGGTATATTTTTAGGGTGATATTAGAGCTAGGGTTAGTGTAAGGTCAGAATCAGGCTCAAGATTAGTTTTAGGGTTAGGTTAGGACTTGAATTAGGGATAAGGTTAGGGCTAGGTGTAGGGTTAGGTTTTGGTTAAGGTTAAGGGTTAGGGTTAGGCCTATGGCTCAGTTTTATTTTAGGGCTTGAACTAGATTAGGGCTAGCTTTAGGATTAGTGTTAGTGTGAGGTTTAGGCTTAGGGTTAGGGTTCCACTTAGAGTTATGGTTAGTTATAGGGTTAGGGCTAGGGCTAGTATTAGGGCTAACATTAGGGCAAGTGTTAGGGTTATAGTAAAAATAAGGGTTAGATCTAGGAATAGGGCTAGCGCAAGAGTTCGAATTATTCTTAGTTCTAGTGGTAAGATTAGAACTAAATTAGGGCTAGGATTATGTCTAGAATTAGTGTAAGGATTAAGACTAGAGTTAGAGTTAGGTTTACATTTGGTGGAAGGCATGGGGTTATAGCAAGGTTTAGAACTAGGGCAAGGGATAAAATTAGGAATAGTGATTAAGTTAGGGTTTGGGTTAGGATCAAGGCTAGGTATAGGACTAGGATGAGGGCTAGTGTTTGTGTTAGGGTTATGACTAGAATTAGGGCTAGGGCTAATATGAAGTCTAGGGTTATGGTTTAGGGTAGATTTGGGTAAGATTTATGGCTAGGTCTAGTGTCAGAGTTAGGTTTAGGGTGAGGTTCAAGTTGAGAGCTAGGGTTATTGTAAGAGACTGAGATTTGATGTTTGGGTTAGGTTGAGGTTTAGGGTTATGGCTCAAATTAGCATTATGTTTGAGTTAGGGTTAGGGTAATGGATAAGGTTAAGTTTAGGCTCAAGTTAGGTTTAGGGCTCAGGTTAGGTTTATGGGAATGGATAGGGTAAGGATTAGACCTAGGGTTAGTATTAGTTTTATGGTTG
Source organism: Ictidomys tridecemlineatus (assembly GCF_052094955.1). Classification (NCBI taxonomy): domain Eukaryota; kingdom Metazoa; phylum Chordata; class Mammalia; order Rodentia; family Sciuridae; genus Ictidomys; species Ictidomys tridecemlineatus. Next base: position 64,003,557 of record NC_135478.1, on the reverse strand, counting down.
TTATTAGGGTAATGGATAGGGTTAGAGCTAGTGTTAGGCCTAGGATTATGTTTAAAATTAGGGCTAGAGTTATGGTTAGGGTTAGAGTTACAGTTAAGGCTAGGTTTAGGTTTAGGGTATGGTTTAGGGTTTGAGCTATGATTAGTGCTATGTATACGGTTAGGTTTAGGGTTAGGTCTATGGTTAGGATTAGGGTTATCATTAGGGTTAAGATAATGTACAGGTTTAGATATCAGGTTAGGATTAGGGTTAGGTTTAGGTTTAGGATTAGGGTTAGTGTTAAGTTTAGCATAATTGTTAGAGTTTGAGCTAGGATTATGACTTTGGCAAGGGTTAGACTTATGTTTAGGTCTAGCGTTATGTTTACACTTAGGGTTTGAGTAGGTTTATCTTTAGGGCTAAGGTTATCATGATGTTTATGGTTAGTTTTAGGGTAATTGGTGGGGTTAGAACTAAATTTATGTCTAATTTTAAGTTTAGGATTAGGGCTAGGGTTAGAGTTAGAGTTGGTTAGTCTTATCATTTTCTTATGATTAAGTTAAGGGTAAGGATCAGGGATTGAATAAGTGTCAGGGCTAGGTTAAGGCTTCAGGATAGAATCATGGATAGAATTAAAGTTTGAGTAAGAGTTAGGGTTAGGATTTGGTTTAGCATTAGGTTTAGGGTTATGTTTAGGATAATGGATAGAGTTAGAGCAAGTCTGGGCTATGGTTACGGTTAGGATTAGGGCTAGGATTGAAGTTAGGGTTTGGGCTAGAGTTATGTTTAGGGCAAAGACTAGGGTTTGAGCTAGTGTTACTGCTAGGGTTAGGTAAAAGATTAGATTCAGCCTTAGGTCTAGGGACAGGATTATGTTAGATTTAGGGTTAGGGTTAGGGTTAAGATTAGGGCTAGTGTTACATTAGGGTTAGGATAAGGGTTAGGGTAATAAATATGGTTATATGTAGTATTTGGTTAATGTTTAGGGTTCGATTTAGTTTTATGGTTAATGTTAAGGCTATGGTTATGTTTAGGTTTATGGTACAAATTAGGTTTTGAGATAGGGTTAGGGCTATGGTGAATTTTAGTTTTAGAGTTAGGTCTATTGTTAGTTTTCTGGTTAGGGTTAGAGTTACAGTTAGGTTTAAGGCTAGGGTTATCAATACAGTTATTTTTAGGGTTAGGTAAATTGTAGGTTTAGAGATAGGTTATGGGATAGGGTAAAGATTATGATTAGGGCTAGGATTAGGGTTTATAGTAAGGTATAGGTCTAAGTTTATATTTATGGTAAGGGTTAGACTTTGAGTAAGATTTAAGACTAAGACTAGGGTTAGGTTTAGGGTTAGGGTTAAGGCTAGGATTAGGCTAGGTTTATGCTTAGGGCTATATTTAGTCCTAGAATTCGCTCTATGTATTGTGTTAGAACTATTAGTATGGTGAGAGTTTTTATTAAGCTGAGGATTAGGGATAAGTCTAGGGTTACCACTATGGTTAGGGTTTTGCTTAGGTTTAGGGATAGGGTTAGAGCTAGTGTTAAGGGTAGGGTTTGGGTTAGGGTTATGGCTAAAGCTATTTGTAGGGCTCAGATTAGGGCTATTTTTTGTGTTAGTGTTAAGGCTAGGGTTATGGCAATAGGTAACATAAGAACCAGGGTGACATTTAGGGTTAGCTTTAGGATTAGGGTTAGGGGTAGTTCTAGTGTTAGTGTTAATTTAAGGGTAGGGTTAGGCTTAGAGCTAGAGTTATTTTTAGGTTAGGAGTCAGGGTAAGGGTTAGTTAAGATTTTATTTAGGGTTCAAATGAGGGCTAGGTTTACTATTAGGTTTTGGTTTAAGTTTAGTGTCATATTTAGAGCTAGGGTGAGTGTTAGATTATAAGTCAGGGTCAGGGTTAGTTTTAAGGTTAGAGTTAGGGCTCAATTAGGGCTAGGATTAGTTCAGGTAGTAGTTTAGGATTTGGTTTAAGTTAAGGTTTAGGTTTAGGTCTATTGCTCGGTTTTGTTTTAGCCCTAGGATTAGGGCTAATTTTACAATTAGTATTAGGGTTAGGGCTAGTGTTAGTGTTAGGCTTAGATTTAGGGTTAGGTTTACATTTATAGTTAGGTTTATATATAGGATTAGTCTAGAATTAACGATAGGGCAAGGGTTAGGGCCAGGGTAAGAGTTATTGTAAGAGATAGAGTTAATACTAGGAATAGAGCTAGTGTAAGAGTTAGAGTTATTGATAGGGCTAAAATTAGAGTTAGGGTTTGAGATACGGTTAAATTAGGGCTAATATTAGGGCTAGTGTTCAGTTTAGGCTTAGTGATAGGGATAGGGTTAGGTTTAAGTTCAGGATAAAGAATAGTGTTATATCTAGGTTTAGACATAGTGGAGTGTTAGAGTTAGTGTTAGGGTTAGGGTTAAGATAAGGTTTTTAATTAAAGCTAGGTTTATGGCTAAGATGAGGCTAGTGTTTCTTTTATATTCAGGGCTAGGATTAGTAGTAGGGCTAGTATCAGATCTAGGATTATGTTTAAAGATAGTTTTAGGGTTAGGCTTATGGCTACATCTAGTGTAAGGGTTAAGTTTAGGGTAAGGGTCAGGTTTAGAACTCAGGGAATTATTAGAATGAGGATTTGGCTTAGGTAAGGATTTAGGTTTATGGCTCAAATTAGCATTATCATTAGTGTTAGGGTATAGTTAGGGTTTGTTTTAAGATTAAAGTTTTGTTTAGGGTAATTAATAAAATTAGCTTTAGTGATAGGGCTAGGGTTAGGCTTAGGGTTAGCATTAGAGTAAGAGTTATGTTTAGGGTAATTGATAATGTAAGAGCTTATGTTAGAACTAGAGTTATGGTTAGAAATATGCCTTGAGTTAAGGTTAGAGTAAATGTTAGAACTAGGGTTAGCATTATGTTTAGGATTATGTTTAGCATAAAGTTTAGGTTTTGAGCTAGGGTTAGGGCTAGGTCTAGGGTTAGGTCTAGGTATAGGATTACAGTAGGGTTAGGGTCATAGTTAGGGCTAAGGTTTTCATTAGCATTAGTGTTAGGGTTATTGTAATGGATAGGGTTAGGTTAGGTTAGGTTTAGATTTTGGTTTAGAGTTAGAATTAGTGATAGGGTTAGGACTACAGCTATTGTTATGTTTAGGCTTTTGATTGGATTTATGGTTTGATCAAGAGTTAGAGCTATGGTGTTTGTTAATTTTAGGGTTATGTCTATAGTTAGTTTTCCAATTAGTGTTAGGGTTAACATAGGTTTTGTGTCAGGATTATCTATAAGGTTAGTTCTAGGGTTAGGGTAATGGGTAGGTTTAGAGCTAGATTTAGGGCTAGGTTAAGTTTAGAATTTTAACTAGGGTTAGGGTGAGAGTTAGGGGTATGTCTAGGTTTATGTTTAGGGTAAGGGTTAGGCTTTGAGCTATCTTAGAAATAAGGCAAAGGCTAGGGTTAGTTATAGGGCTAGTGTTAGGTTTAGGGTTTTGCTTAAGGCTAGGTTTAGGCTAAAATTAACTCTATGTTTAGTGTTAGGTTTAGATCTAGGGATAGGGCTATGGGTAATGTAAGACTTATGGTTACAATTAAGGTCAGTTTTAGGTTAGGGTTATGGGCTGGGTCTAAAATTAGGTTTAGGTTTTGGTTAGTTTCAGCTTTAGAGAAAGGTTTAGTGTTAAAAGCAGGGTCAGTGTTTTAGTTAGAGTTAAAGTTAGGGTTAAAGCCAGAATTAGGACTAGGTTAAGGTCTAGGGGTAGAGTTAGTGTTTGGGTTAGGTAAAGGTTTTTGTTAGGCCTAGGACTAAGATTTTGTTTAGTTCTAGAGCTAGAGTTCAAGCTAGATTTAGGATTAGGTTTAGGTATAGAGCTAGTGGAAGGGTTAGGTTTAGGTATTAGATTACAAGTATGCCTGGTGTTAGGGTTTGGTTTAGGGTTAGGGTCAGGTTTAGACCTAGGGTTTACGTTACGAACAGAATAATGGTCAGGCTTAGGGTTAGCATTTTGGATAGCATTAAAGCTAAAATGAGATCTAGTGTTAGGACTTTTAATAGGGTTAGGATTTGGTTAGCCTAAAGATTAGGGATAGGTCTATGATTACAATTAGGGTTAAGGTTTTGCTCAGGGTAAGGCATAGGGTTAGGTCTAGGGTTAGGTCATGGTTAGGGTTAAAGCTATATTTAGGGCTCAAATTCATGCTAGTTTTTGTGTGAGGTTTAAGGCTAGGATTAGGGAAAGGGCTAATATAAGAACTAGGGTTACAATTAGGGTTAGAGGTAGGTCAAGTGGTAGTTTTAGGTTTAAGATTAGAATGGTATTTATAGCTAGGGTTAGTGTTAGCATATAAGTCAGGTCAGGGTTAATTTTAAGGTGATGATTAGGACTCAAAATAGGTCTAGGATTAGATCTAGATGTAGTGCTAGGTTTTAGATTTAGTTAAGGTTAGTGTTAGGCCTGTTGCTCAGTTTTGTTTTAGTGATATGTTCAGTTAGGGATACTTTTATTATTAGCTTTAGTTCTAGGGTTATGGTTAGGTTTAGGATTAAGGCTAGATTTAAGGCTAGGATTAGGGCTAGGTTTTGTGTTAGGTTTAGGATAAAAATTAGAGCTAGAATTAATGTCAGGTCTAGGTTTATAGTTAGTGATATTTTTAGGGTGAGGTTTATGGTTAGGTCAAATTAAAGTGTTACGTTTAGAGAAAGGGTCAGATTGAGAGCTGGGGTATTATTAGGGTCAGGATCAGTCTTTGGGTTTGGGTTAGGTTAAGGTTTAGGTTTAAGGCTAAAATTAGCATTAAGGTTAGAATTAGGGTTAGGGTAATGGACAGTGATAGGTTTAGGGTTCAGGTTAGGTTTAAGGTAATGGATATAGTTAGGGTTTGTGATAGGTTTAGGGTTAGGCCTAGGATTAGCATTAGGGTTATGGTTATCGTTAGAGTACATGATAGTTTTAGACATAGGGTTAGGTCTAGGGTTATGGTTGAGAATAGGGCTGGAGTGTTATGGTCAGGGTTAGGGCGAGGGTTACCTTAGGATTAAATTTAGAATACAGTTTAGTGTTTGAGCTAGAATTTTTAATATGGCTGTTTAACTTAGAGTTTGGTCTAGGGTTATGGTCATGGTTAGTCTTATGGTTAGGGATAGAATTATCATTAGGTTTATGGTAGTAAGTTTAGATGTCAGGTTAAAAATAGGGTTTGGTTTAGGTTAGCCTTAGGTTAAGGTTTAAAATTAGGGTTATGGTTTTAGCTAGCTTAGATTTAGGGTTAGGTTTAGGTTCACTCTAAGTTCTAGCATTAGATTTATGTTTAGAGTTAGGGTAGGTTCAGGTCTAGTGTTATCATTATGGTTAAGTTTAGGGTTAAGTCAATGGGTATTGTTTGAGGTAGGGTTAGGGCTAGGGTTAAAGTTAGGATTAGGTCTGGGGTTATGTTTAGGGTTAAGCCTTGGTTTAGTGTTAAGTTTAGTTTAAGTGTAAAGGTGATGAATTGAACTAGGTTTAGGGCTAAGTTGAGGGTTATGGTTACAGTCTGTGCTGGGTAGGGTTAGGGTTAAGTTTAGGGCTAGGGTTAGCATTAGTTTTATGCTTATGTTAAGTGTAATGGATAGAGTTAGAGTTTGGATTGGGGCTATGGTTACAGGTAAAATTAGGGCTAGGGTTAGGTTGAGGTTTAGGGTTTGGTCTAGGTTTATATTTAGTGTTTTAGGGTTTGAGCTAGGGTAAGGGCTAGAATGAGGGTTAGGGTTAGGGTAGGGTTAGGGTTAGGGCTGCGTTTAGTGTTAGAGTTATTTTTAAGGTTAAGTTTAGGGCTGCAATTAGGGCTAGGTTTTGTGTGAGGTTTAGGGCTAATGTTAGGTTTATGGATAGTGTACCAGCTCGAGTTATGTTTATGGATAGATTTAGAGTTTGTCTAGAGTTAGTGTTTGTTTTTGAGTTAGGATAACGTTTAGAGCTAGGGTTTTTGATAGGGTAAGTGTCAGGATTTAGGTTAGGATTAGGTTTAGTGTTAGGTCCAGAATGAGTACCAGCGATAGATAGGTCTAGAAGTAGAGTTAGTGTTTGGCTTAAATTAAGGGTTATTGTTTGGGCTAAGGCTAGGTTTGTGGCTATATTTAGGATTAGGTTTAGGTATTATTGTAAGATTTAGGGTTCAGGTTACTGGTAGGGCTAGTGTTACATTTCAGATAAGGGTTAGGGTTATGTTTAAACCTAAGTTTAGTGTTAAGGTCAGAATAAGGGACAGCGTTTGGGTTAGGCTTTTAGTTAAGTTTAGAGCTAGAATGAGGGCTAAGGTTATGACTATTAATTTAAGTAGGGTTTGAGATAGGCATAAAATTAGGGTTAGGATTAGGTTAGCAATAGGGTGAGAGTTTGACTAAGTGTAAGAAATAGGGTTAGAGCTAGGATTAGGACTAGGGATAGGGTTAGGGTAAGGGCCAGGCTTAGGCCTTGGATTAGGGCTAGGTTTTGTGATAATTGAGGGCTATGGCTAATTTAAGAATTGGCACTATGTTTAGGGCTAGTTTTAGGGTTAGGTTTAGGGTGAGGACTAGTGATAGAATTAGGTTTAGGGATAGGGTGGTGTGTAAAGCTAGGGTTAGTGTTAAGGTCAGAGTCAGGGTTAATATTAGTCCTAGAGTTAGGGTTAGGACTCGAATTATGGCTAGGTTTAAGCCTAAGCTAAAGCAAGACCTAGGGTTGTGATTAGAACTATTTTTAGGGTTAGGGTTAGGGCTAGGTCTAGGATTAGTTTAGCTTTAGGTTATCAGTGATGTTTAGAGCTAGAGTTAGTGTAAGGGTCAGATTCAGAGTCAGGGTTTGTATGGAGTAAGGGATATGACTTGAATTAGAGCTATGTTTAGGTCTAGGTGTAATCTTAGGCATTTGTTTATGTTAAAGTTTAGGGTTAGGCTATGGCTTGGTTGTTTTGTAGGCCTAGGTCAAGGTTAGGGCTAGTTTAGGATTAGCATTAGTATTATTGTTGAGAGCCACAGCCAAAGGGGCCCCAGCAAACTTCCAGCTGCCAGCAAACTTCCAGGTGCCAGCTGATGATTGGCTCACAGCGGCCCCAGCAACATCTAGCTGATTGGCTCCACCATGAAGCTGCTCATTGGGCTGTTTCCCTGCCCTTTCAGACCACGGAGCTGCTCATTGGGGGACTTCTTTGGCTCCACCCATGCAACCCAGCCAATCGGCCTCAAGAGCAGAAGGATTGTGGGAGGTGGTAAAGCTTGTGTGGGTGAGAGGCTTATGGAAGCCGGTGGTGGCAGATGGGCTCTGAGGGTTTTTTCCTGAGGAGCTGTTTTGTTTGGCGTTTGTGGTTCTAAAAATAAAGTTAGTTTCTTTTGACAAGTGGCTCCCGAATTGTGTCAAGACAGACTGTGGCATTTGGTGGCTCACACAGGGAGCGACTGAGGGTAAGTAAACTGCTCGCCCCTGAGGGCAGGGCGAGAGGATGGGTAGCCATTCTAAGTTTCCTCTTTTGTTTTGTTTCATTTTTGTTTTAACTTGCCTCTCCCTGGAGATGAGTGAGACAAAAGAAAAACCGCTCACATCTGAGGAAAAACTATTTGCATCTGAAGAACAGATAGGGAGAAAGGACGGATGCACACATCAGGAGGATAGAAAGGCTATTATGAATTTTTGTTGTTTCATTTTTATTGGATTCTGTCTCAGTGTTGTTTGGTGTTATCTTATTGGGTTGTATTATAGTAAAAATACGGGATGAGTAATTAGTAAAAAACAAACCGAAAGACTATTAAGTAAATTGTTAGAGGAAGGAGGCATCTCAGTAAAATCAAGAACAGTCAGGGCATACGTTGATACAATTCAAAAATATAGCCCATGGCTTTTTAAGGAGGAGTTGATAGATATATCACAATGGAACCATCATGGTGAAGATTTTAAAAGAATAGAAAAGAACAACCCAGGGACTCTGCCAGTTGGCACATTGACATGAGTGGACGTTCGTATCTGGTTTGCTTAGTCCAAAGCCTTCAGTTCAAAAAAAGGTAGAGGAAGGAGAAGACATATTGATTCAAGTAAAAGAGAAGGTCTCTCAAGTTCGTCAGAAAAAGGAAAAGATTAAAGTAAAAGAGAAGGTCTTTTTAGCTAGTGAGACAGAGGAAGAAAATTTAGAGCAGAAAAAGCTATCAGGGGAAAAGTTACAACAGGAGACTGCAAATAACACCTTTCTATCAGTGAGAGAGAGAGCGTAAGTGTCCAACCAACAGCACCACCTCTACAGGAGACTGCTACTAAGAGCATTCTATCACCAGAGAGCATAAGTGTCCAATCAACAACACCACCTCCATATGCTAGGAGACCCCCAACCCCCGCAGTTGATAGTTGGGATCCTGAGACAGGATCTCAAGTGTGCCCTGTATTTGAGGTAGGAGGGCAGCGAATTTACCAGGGTTTAAATTTCAAATCAGTGAAATAGCTAAAAGAGGCTGTAACAACCTATGGTCCTCAAGCATTCTTCACTGTAAGCTTGGTCAAATCCATTACCAACTTAAACATGACGCCAGCAGATTGGGCTAATATTTGTAAAGCTGTGCTATATGGAGGACAATACCTGTTATGGAAGGTTGCCAAAGAGAAATTTTGCAAGCAGACGGCTAGGTGAAATGCAGCAGCTGGTTATCCTCAGAGAAATTTACATATGTTGTTAGGAAAGGGACCTTATGAGGATTGGCATCAACAAATTGCATATGATCCTGGTGTATATTTACAAATTGCTGTAGATGCAGTTAAGGCATGGAAGACTTTACAAGAACATGGAGGCTTACAAGGTCAATTATCAAAGATAATACAAGGAGCTAATAAACCTTACACTGAATTTGTAGATAGGCTTATTCAAACAGCTACCAGAGTTCTTGGGAATACATAACAAGCAATGCCATTAATAAAACAACTGGCTTATGACCAAGTGAATCATTGGTGCAGGGATATCATTAGACCATGGAAACAGAAAGATTTAAACACATATATTAAATTATGTAGAGACATTAATGAACAAGAGCAAGTCATGGCAGCTGCAGTAAAACAGGCTTTAGATGCGAGAGACATTAATGAACAAAGGCAAATTGTGGCAGCTGCAGTAAAACAGGCTTTATATGCCAGGCCAAGAACATGCTACAAGTGTCAACAAACAGGGCATTTTATAAGGAATTGCCCCATAGGAGGAGGGTTTAACAAAACTAGGTATCCAAAGAGTAGAATACCGGGTATTTGCCCACGATGCCATAGAGGGAGACATTGGGCTAATGAATGCTGTTCTCAAACCACCATAGAGGGTACTCCATTACATTGGGCTAATGAGTGCCATTCTCAATCCACCAAAAAGGGTACTCCATTATCAAAAATTGAACAAAAACAAGGTGTTTATCCACAATATCATGGACAAAGGCATCGGGGTCCATTGCCAAAAAATGGACAGGGGGCCCCAATGCTTCAGGGCCCCAAACCACAAATATACAGAGCACTGGAGGAACCCAGCAATCCCAGCAACTCCATCAGAGTAGTGCCCAGAACATCAGATCCCTCATCAGACATACCAGAGGGAGTGCAGGGTTGGACATCTGCGCCTCCGCCAGATCAGTACTAACTCCAGAGATGGAAGTTCAAATCATTCCCACAGGGGTAAAAGAACCTCTTCCCCCAAAAAAGTAGACTTATTATTGGCATGCAGCTCTTCTACTCTAAACGACTTTTGATAAGTCTTGGAGTAATTGATCCCAATTATGAAGGTGAAATATAAATTATAGCCAGTTCTCCAAAGGGTATATCAATAATTTCACCAGAGATAGAATAGCACAGTTACTAATAATATCAAGCATACATGATAAATTTTCCAGTCATGCTGTAGAAAGAGGTTCCAAGGGATTAGGCTCCACATGTGTAGATTGGGCTATGCTTTTTTTAAAATTAGATTCTTACCCCATGCTAAAACTAAATATTCAAGAACATGAATTTAATGGGCTACTGGATACAGGTGCAGGCCTTAGCATCATCTCTCGTCAAGAATGGCCAAAACATTGGCCATTACAACAAGCCACTCAAACGCTTTGAGGCCTAGGAGTGGAGACTAATCCCCATAGAAGTGCAATGGTATTAGATTGGAAGGATCCTGAAGGATGTGAAGGAACTATACAGCCATATGTATTGGTTCATCTTCTCGCAAATTTATGGGGACGAGATGTCTTTGATCAATTAGGTTTGACATTAAAAGATAATATCAATCAAAATGCACTCACTATTATGGCTAGAGAAGGTTATAGGAAAGGAAAAAGATTAGAAAAACAAGAACAAGGTATAGCAGCACCAATACAAATAGATCAAGGAACAGACAGACATGGGTTGGATTTTCACAAAGGACCATTGAGACAATAAAAATTACATGGAAATCAGAAAGACCAATATGGTTTCCTCAGTGGCCCTTGACTAAAGAAAAGATACAAGTAGCCCATTATCTGGTCAAACAACAACTAGCGGAAAGACATATACAACCTACTGTATCTCCCCATAATACTCCCATTTTTGTCATCAAAAAGAAATCTGGTAAATGGAGATTATTGCAAGAATTAAGAGCCATTAATAATGAAATGGTCATTATGGGACCTGCTCAATCGGGGATTCCTCAATTGTCTGCTTTGCCAAAAACTTGGTATGTTTTAGTTATAGATATTAAAGATTGTTTTTTTCAATTCCAATTCATCCTGAAGATAGTCCACGTTTTGCATTTACTATCTCTGCACTAAATCATGAAGGTCCTGATCAGAGATAAGAAAGGAAAGTACTTCCTCAAGGGATGGCTAACAGCCCAACTATGTGTCAAATTTATGTTAACAAAGTAATCCAGCCACTTAGAAATCAAAATCCTGAACTACAAATATTTCACTTTATGGATTGTGTATTATTAGCACACAAAGCTAAAAAAAATTGCTAGAATGTAATGCCACATTCACAAACTTGTTAAAAAATTATAATCTAGATATAGCAATAGATAAAGTAAAATTAAATTTTCCAATTATTTATTTATGAGTTCTATTATCCTCAACCATGGTCCATCCACCAAAAATTCAAATACGAGTAGATCAACTCAAATCACTTAATGACTTTCAAAAGTTATTAGGAGACATAAATTGGATAAGGCCTTATCTAGGTATTCCAACAAGAGAACTGGGACCTTTATTTGATATCTTAAAAGGTCCATCAGATCCAAATTCACCCCAAATGTTAACGCCTGAAGCAAGAAAGGCATTAAAAATCATTGAAACATATATGGAAAATATGCATTTGGATAGAATTGATATAAGTTTGCCTTCATTATTTATTGTACTACCAACAAAAAATATTTCTACAGGAGTATTTTGCCAAGAAGGTGCATTATTATGGATAAATTTATCTTATTCTTCTAACACTATTCTTATTAGGTATCCTGAGGCTGTAGGACAATTAATACTTAAAGGAATAAAAACAGCAAAGACAGTGTTTGGTATTTCTCCCAATAAAATTATTACTCCATATACTATGAATCAAATTGATGAATTAGCTAATGAGTTAAATACTTTGGCAATAATCATGTGCAAATCAAATGTTTCATTAGATAACCACTTACCATCGAATCTTTTATTGTCTTTTTGGTCATTTCATACTGTAATTTTTCAAAAAATGACAAGAAAAATACCTATCGTGAATGCTCCAAATATATTTACTGATGGATCAAATAATGGTACAGCATCAATTGTTACACCTGATCAAACTTTTACATTTTTAGTACCCAAACAATCAGCTCAAAAGGTAGAGCTTAATGCAGTATTACAAACTTTTGTGATGTTTAAAGATTGTGTATTTAATTTATTTTCTGATAGTCACTATATAGTTAATGCTATAGTATACCTTGAAGATGCTTGTAGTATTTCCTCTTCTTCTACTATTTTCTCTTTGTTTTCCACTATAAAAAGTTTAATCTGGGACAGAAAAGATCCATTTTTATAGGACATATCAGGGCATATACAGGATTGCCTGGAATTCTTAGTTTGGGCAATGATTTAGCAGATAAAACTACACATGACATACATATTTTCTTTACACAAGAAGAAGCTATAAATTTTCATAAAAGGTCAATGCTAATACTTTACTAAAGCTTTTTAAAATAACTAAGGAACAAGCTAGACGAAAAATAAAACAATGACAAAATTGTGTGACCTTTTGACCACAAGTTAATCTTGGAGTCAATCCTAGAGAATTGATACCTAACCATATTTGGCAGATGGACGTCACACATTTGCCAGAATTTGGAAAATTAAAATATTTGCATGTTACAGTTAAAACTTCTGGATTTTTGATGGGCTCCCTTCATACTGGAGAAAAAACTAGAGATGTTATAGCTCATTGCTTACAAAATTTTGCCACTGTGGGCATTCCAAAACAGTTGAAAACAGATAATGCCCCTTTTTATACTTCTACCTCTTTTAAACAATTTTGCTCATCATTTGGCATTACCCATATAACAGGAATCCCATACAATCCACAGGGACAAGGCATAGTTGAAAGAGCTCATCAAACTATTAAAATGTAATTATTAAAGCAAAAAGACGGAATTGGGAAAGGGTATATATTCCCCAAAGATAAACTTAAAATAACCCTTTTTTACTCTAAACTTTTTACATTTGGATTCATCAGGACTTAGTGCTGTGGAAAGGCATATGTGTCCAAAAAATGTACATAAGCCCAAGGTACTTTGTAAAGATATTCTAACAGGACAATGGAAAGGTCCTGACACAGTAATTGTCTGGAGTCGGGGGTCTGTTTGTGTGTTTCCACAGGAAGAACAGCAGCCGATTTAGATTCCAGAGAGATTAACCTACGTCTTGACCCAGTGATTGTCTGGAGTCGGGGGCCTGTTTGTGTGTTTCCACAGGGAGAACAGCAACGATTTGGATTCCAGAGAGATTAACTAAAGTGATTTCTACAGACCAAAAAGAAGATGATTTGGCTCAAATCCATAACAGCTGATATTCAAAACTCCAATTTGGCTATCCTTACATCTGCAACAGAACCAGGATGCTTTTTTCAATATCTATTTTATTATTGCCCTTTCCCATATCATGAAGTTCTATTTCTTTTGAGCTTATACAGTCCTAGGTTAATGTTTTGCTGATCAGTTCTATTTTTTTTTTCTTTTGACTATAGAGTCTTTAAACATTGCAATGGAGATTTCACCTGTAAAAAGTTATGAGGCCCTTACTATTATGTTATGTGTTGTATGTATTATATTATGTGTGCACACTTGTGTTTTGTGTTATATGTTTGAATGTACGTATGTCCATATATCATATATGATGAGCGCTCATGAAAAAATGGATCCAAATATTTTTTTTTTAATTCACGTGATTTAAATGGTTTAATTTAAATTGGGTAAATAACTGTTAAGAATTATTTTAATATGTAAACATAAAAGGAGGTTAACAGATCTGTTTGTTTACTTTCACCTTTCCTTTTCATTATATTTAATAATTCTCTTCAAGATAATCTAAATTGTTAAGAAAATTGTTTTCTTTTAGTGCCTTCTGAAATGTTACACATTTTTTTCTTTAGCCATTATTGCCAGAATTGCTATATTCATCCCAGTGCCAGTGAAGACAATGTAAATTGTTAAGTAAATTGTTTTCTTTTAGTGCCTTCTGGAATGTTACATAATTTTTTCTTTAGCCATTATTGCCAGAATTCCTATCTTCATCCCTGTGCCGGTGAAGACAATCATAAAACTAATCTACAGTTTCTGCAATAGCCATCACTGAACCGCTTACAGAACTTGCCTGAACTATTTGTCACTTGTATGCATTGTGAACTCACTTGTATGCATTGTGAACTATCTGTTGGTGCAGCGACTTGTGGTAGTGTTGGGGTATATTTGCTGATGATGTCATCGGTGGTACAATTTTCCCAAAAGGACCCGTCAATTGGCTTGGTATATCTTCCTCCCTTCTGCTTATCATGATTGTTCAGCTATAATTTGGGGGCCAACAGAGGTGAGGCAAAGAACCTCACCTGCCCGCTGGTACCTCTCCACAGGTGTGGCTGTATACTGGACCGGTAGTCAATGACGGGTAAGATCCAATTACAATGGTACCAACCTAAGACAGGAGGCTGATGCCCTGAGGTCAGCTCATCCGAAGACGTTTAAGGACCATATGTAGTATTGGACAACCTAAGGCAGGTACGGTCTCTAAGCCACATGCTTGTTGTTTAAACAGAGAGGGGGAGATGTTGAGAGCCACAGCCAAAGGGACCCTAGCAAACTTCCAGCTGCCAGCAAACTTCCAGCTGCCGGCTGATGATTGGCTCATAGCGGCCCCAGCAACATCTAGCTGATTGGCTCCTCTGTGGTGATGTTCATTGGGCTGTTTCCCTGTCCTTCAGACTACCAGCTGATTATTGGCTCACAATGGCCCCAGCAACATCTAGCTGATTGGCTCTTCCACGGAGCTGCTCATTGGGCTGTTTCCCTGCCCTTTCAGACCTCAATGCTGCTCATTGGGGGACTTCTTTGGCTCCGCCCACTCGACCCAGCCAATCGACCTCAAGAGCAGGAGGATTGTGGGAGGTGGTGAGGCTTGTGTGGGTGAGAGGCTTGTGGAAGCCGGTGGTGGCAGTTGGGCTCTGAGGGTTTTTTTCTGAGGAGCTGTTTGGTTTAGCTTTTGTAGTTCTAAAAATAAAGTTAGTTTCTTTTGACAAGTGGCTCCCGAATTGTGCCGAGACCGACTGCGTCAGTTATTGCTTGTGTTAATGAGAGGTTTAGCTTAGGGTTAGGGTTAGATTTAAAGTTAGGATTAGATATAGGATTAGGGATAGGGCTAGGGTAAGGGATAAAATAAAAGCAAGTGATAGGATTATGTAATGGATCATGTTAGAGCTACAAATAGGACTAGGGCAAGAGTTAGAATTAGTCTTAGGGCTAGGGTTAAGTTAGGTTTAGGGCTAAATTAGGGTTGGGACTATGCGTAGTGTTTGTGTTAGGGTTAGGCCGAACTTTAGGCTGTGGTTTAGGTTTAGGGCTACAGTTAGGTTTAGGGGAGGGGACGGGGTTAGAGTTAGTTTTAGGGCTAGGTTTAAGGTTAGAATTTTGGTTAGGACTAGAGATATGGTTTTGTTTAGTAATAAGGAAGGTTAAGGACTAGGATGAGGGCTAGAGTTTGTTTTATGGTTATGGCAAGAATTAGAGCTAGGGCTAGTGTCAGGTTTAGGCTTACGTTAGGGATAGATTGAGGGTTAGATATATGGTTAGGTCTAGTGTAATGGTTCAGTATAGGATAAGGGTCAGGTTTATAGCTAGGGATTATTAGGGTTAGAACTAGGTTTTGTGTTAGGGTTTAGGTCTAGAGCTTGAATTAACATTAGGGTTTGGTTAGGGTAATAATAGGTTTGGGTTTAGGGTTCATGTAAGGTGTACGGTAACTGATAGGGTTAGAGTTAGCAAAAAAGTTAGGGTTAGGCCTTTGATTAGACTTTGGGTTACGATTGTGCTTAGGATAATGAATAGGGTTAGGACTAGGGTGTGAACGTCTACTGCGTTCGGGTCCCTGGGTAAGGGTCGCAAAGAAACCAGGACACAGGGGATGCCGAGCAAAGGCAGCAAATGCAACTGCATGCTGACGTTTATTTCTCAGCTCCTTTTATACACTTCTTGACATAAAGCAAACAATTCTTTAGTTACACTTTGCCCACATTGCCCTAATAACATGCTTTAGCAAATACACAAAGCTAAACTCTGATCGTTCCCGTTTATTTGCACAGTAAAGCCAAGAGTTTTTTTTTATAGAGTTTTATAGAGTTTATCTAGTCCCCTAAAGCTGCATGTGTTTCTTTACTATGTACTGTTCCCAGGCTAAGTATGCCAAGAGCCTCTCCCTTTTGGCCCAGGTGTACAAAGTTTGTGACTTAAGATAAGGGGAAGAGAATATTTTCTCCTCCTAGCTTGGCTTGCCTTCAGCTGACCTTTGTCTCAGCCACTGCTTTTGCACAACCTTGGGCTTTAGGGGGCTTCAACAAGCATACTAAACCTTAACACTAGGGTTATGTTCTGTATAAGGGCTAGAGTTAGGGTTAGACCAAGGGTTAGGGTTAGGTTCATGTTTAGGATATGGTTTAGAGTTTGAGCTAGGGTTAGCACTAGGGCAAGTGTTCAGTTTAGGGTTAGGTCTAGGTTATAGATACAGTTATGGCCAAGATTAGTTTTAAGGTTAAGGCTAGGGTTAACATTAGGTTTAGGATATTGGATATTGTTTAATTTTGTGTTAGGGTTAGGGTTAGTGATAGATTGTGGCTTAAGGTTAAAATTAGGGATAGGCTTAGGGTTAGGTTTAGGGTAATGATTAGAGTTGAGGAAGGGTTAACTCTGTGGCAAGGGTTAGGTTTATGGTTATGTCTAGGGTTATGGTTAGGGTAGATTTAGAGTAAGCACTAGGGTTATCATCACTGTTAGGGTTAGAGTTAGGGTAATGGGTAGGGTTAGAGCTAGGGTTAGGAATGGGGTTATTATTTAGTTTGGGGTTAGAGTAATATGAAGGCTTAGAGCTAGGGTTAGGGATAGAATTAAGTTTAGGATTAGGGCTAGGGTTAAGGTTAGGTTTAGGTTTAGGCCATGTGTTAGTGTTAGGGTTAGGTTAAGTTCAAGGGTTAGGGATTGAGCTAGTGTTTGGATTAGGATGATGATTAGGGTTAGAGTCAGTGTGAGGGTTAGGGCTAGGATTAGCATTAGGGTTAGGGTGGTGGATATAGTTACAGGTAGGTTTTTGCCTATGGTGATGGCTAGTTTCAGGGTTAGTGATATGGCTAGGTCTAGTGTTAGGGTTATGGTTTTTTTATTAGGGTAAGTTTTAGGGGTAATGGTATGTGTTGGTTTAGGATTAGGTTTATTGTTAGGGCCAGCATTAGGACTACGGTTTGGTCTAGGTGTAGGGTTAGTGTTTGGATTAGGTTAAGGTTTATTATTAGGGCTAGAACTAAGATTTTGTTTAGGGCTAGGCTTAGAGTTATCACTAGATAAAGGATTAAATATAGGTCTAGGTCTATTGTTAAATTAAGGTTTTTTACAGGATTACAGGTAGTGCCAATGTTAGGGGTCAGTTTAGAATTAGGATCAGGTTTAGACCTATGGTTAATGTAAGTGTCAGAATAAGGATCAGGGTTAGGATTAGGGTATGGGATAGTGATAGAGCTAGATTGAGGATTAGGCTTAGGACTAGTAATATAGTTAGGTTTTGGGTTTGGCTAAGAATTAGGTTTAGGACAAAGGTAGCTTTAGAGTTAGAGTTTGGCTTAGGGTAAGGGATTGGGTTAGCACTAGTGTTAGGGCTAGGGTTAGGGTTAGGGCTAGCGTTAAGTTTAGAATTAGGGTGAAAACTTGGGTTAGAGCTTGAATTAAAGCTAGGCTAGGTTTTTGGTTAGCTTTAGAGCTAAGACAAATGTAAGAACTAGGGTTACAGTTAGGGCTAGTTTTAATATTACGTTTAGGTTTATTGTTTGATTAGGTTTAGGGTTAGGCTTATGATATGTTAATGAATAAGTTAGGGTTAGCAAATGTGTTAGGCTGAGGGTTAAAATAGAGGTTAGGATTAGGGTTAGAGTTAGAGTAATGGATAGGGTAAGAGGTAAGTTTAGGGCTAGGGTTATGGTTAGTGTTAGTGTTAGTGTTAGGGTTAGGGTTAGTGCAAAGATTAAAGTTAGTGTTAGTTTTAAGGTAAGGGTTAGAACTTTGTTTAAGTTTAGAGTTAGCATTAAAGCTAGAGTTAGGGCTCGCATAATGGCTAGATTTTGGGTTACATTAGGGCTAGTGTTAGGAATATAGCTATTGTAAGTACTAGGGTTATGATTTAGGCTAATTTTAGGGTTATGGTTAGGGCTACATCTAGTTTTATGGTTAGGTTAAGTTCATGGTGATGTTTTGAGCTAGGGTTACTCTTAGGTTCAGAGTCAGGATCAGGGTTAGTTTTAGGGTTGGGGATAGAACTCGAATTAGGGGTAGGCTAGGGCTAGATGAAGAGTTAGGATTTTGTTTTGGTTAAGGGTTAGGGTTAGTGCTATTGCTCGTTATTTTTTAGGGCTAAGGCTAAAGTTAAGTGTAGTTTTACAATTAATATTAGTTTTATTCCTTGTGATAGGTTGAGTGTAGGTTTAGGGATACATTTAGAGTTAAGTTTAATTCTAGGGTTAGGGCTATGGTTAGGGTTAGGGCTTAGGTTAGGTCTATTGTTTGGTTATGGTAAGGGATAGGGTTAGAACTAGGTATAGAGCTAGAGTGATAGAGTTAGTCTTAAGGCTAGGGTTGGGGTTTTTGGCTAAATTAGCGCTAGAAATATCTCTAGAATTGGTGTTAGGGTTAGGCCTAGAATTACTGCTATGTTTAGGAATAGGTTTAGGAGAAGGGATGAGGTTATAGCTAGGTTTAGGGCTAGGGTGATGATTATAATTAGGTTTAGCACTAGGTTAGTTTTGTGTTAGGATTTAAACTAGATTTGGGATTAGGATGAGGGCTAATGTTTGTGTTAGGGTTAGGGCAAGTTTTAGGGATAGGGATAATGTCATAGTTTTTGTGTTAGGATTTAAACTAGATTTGGGATTAGGATGAGGGCTAATGTTTGTGTTAGGGTTAGGGCAAGTTTTAGGGATAGGGATAATGTCAAGTTTTAGGGATAGGGATAATTAGGGTATGGCTAGGAATAGTTATATGGTTAGGTTCATGGGTTATGTTGTAACAAGAATTAGGGCTAAGTCTAATATTAGGTTTAGGGTCAAGGTCAGGTTTCTGGTGTGTGTTAGGTTAATTATTAAGGTTAGGTCTCAAATTAGAATTAGGGTTAGAATTAGCGTTAGGTTAATAGGTTTCAGTTTACAATTTAGGTTAAATTAGGGTAAGTGGTAGGGTTTGGGTTAGTGATGGGGTTAGGGTTAGGCCTAGGATTATTATTTGGGTTAGGGTTACTTTTAGTTTAATGAATAGCATTAGAATTAGGGTTAGGGATAAAGTTTTGAATGAGATAAGGGCTAGAGTTTGGAGTATGGTTAGGTCTAGGGCTAGGGTTAGGGTTTCGGTTAGGTTTAGGATACAGATTAGATTTTGAGGTACAGTTAGAGCTAGGGTATGGGTTAGGCTTAGGATTGTCTAGTGTTAGATTTAAGGTTAAGGTTAGGATTAGTGTAAGGGTTAGGTCTAAGGTTATTTTTAGACTTAGGTTAATTGGTAGGGATAGATGTCAGGTTAGAGTTAGGGGTAGTTGTAGGTTTAAGGTTAGTATTAGAGTAAGGGTTAGAGTTTTATCTAGGGTTAACCCTTTTATCTAGGGTTAAGGTTTGGGGTTAGTTCTAGGATTAGGATTACACTAGGATTAGAGCTAGTGTTATCATTAGGGTTAAGTTTCAGTTTCAGGTAATGGATAATTTTAGAGATAGTATTAGGGTTAGTGTTAACATTATGATTATGGCTAGGATTAGGATTATGTTTAGGCATAGGGCTAGAGTTATGTTTATGGTTCGGTTTGGGGTTTTATCTAGGGTTAGGTCTAAGGAGAGGGATAAGGTTAACGTGATGGTTAGGTCTAGGGTAATGAATAAGGTTACATTAGGGTTAGGGTTACACTTTGGGCTAGATTCAGGCCTAGGATTAGGACTAGTTTTTGTGTTAGGTTTAGAGCTAGTTTTAGTGCTATGGTAAAGTAAGGGTTATGTTTATGATCTAGTGTCAGGTTTAGGCTTAGGTTTCATTTAGGGTCAGTTTTATAGCTAGGGTTAGTGTAAGTGTCAGGGTCAATGTTTGGATTAGGGTTAGGGTTAGGGCTAGCGCCAGAATTAAAATTGGTTAGTTCTAGAGGTAATGTTAGTGTTTGGCTTAGATTAAGGGTTATCATTAAAGCTAGAGCTAGGTTTTTGTTTATGTCTTCATTAAAGATATGTCTAGATTTAGGATTAGGCTTAATCTAGGGTAGTGTTAGAGTTAGGTTTAGATATAAGGTTATGGGTAGGGCTAGTGTTAGGATTTGATTTAGGTTCAGGGTCAGAATATGGACCAGGATTAGAGTTAGTATGTGGGTTATGGTTATAACAAAAATTAGGGCCAGCTTTAGGACTAGTAATATGGTTAGGGTTTGGGTTAGACTAAGGATTAGTTTTAGGACTATTGTTATCATTAGGGTTAGGGTTTCTCTAGAGTAAATGTTAAAGATAGAGCTAGGGTTAGAGCTAGGGATCGGGTTAGATTTAGGGCTAGTGTTAGGTTTAGGGTTAGGGTGAAAGCTAGGTTTAGGTCTCAGATTTGAGCTAGGTTTTGGTTAGCATTAGGATTAAGGTTACAACTAATGTATGATCTAGGGTTATGATTAGAATTCGGGTTAGGACTAGGTCTAGTGTTACGTTAAGGTTTAGGTTTAGGATGATATTTAGAGGTAGGGTTGGTATTAATGTAAGAAACAGCTCCAGGGGGAAGTTTTAGGGTTAAGATTAGGACTCGAATTAGGCCTAGGCTTAGGGCTAGTTGTAAGGTTAGAGTTTGGTTGAGGCAAAAGTTTAGGGTTAATGCTATGGCTCAGTTTAGGTTTAGGGAAAGTTTTAGGATTAGCTTTAGGGTTAGAGCTAGTACTAGGGTTAGGTTTAGGTGTAGAATTATGGTTAGATTTAGAGTTAGGTTTAGATCTAGGGTTAAGAGGTAAGGTTAGGGCTAGGGTTATTCCAGGCTTAAGCTAGAAATAAGGTCATGGTAAGTGATAGGGTTAGAATTAAGGCTATGGATAGGGCGAGAGTTATAGTTAGTCTGAAAGCTAGGGTTAGGGTTAGGTAGGATTAGGGCTAGGGTTATTTTTAAAGTTAGTCCTAGAGTTAAGATTAGGGCAAGGGTTAGTGTTAGGGTTAGGGTTTGGGTTTACTTTACGGTAAGTAATGGGGTCGTAACTAAGTTTAGAGCTAGGGAAAGGGTTAGAATTAGGGTTAGGCTATGATTAAGGCTACATTTTGGGATAGGATGAGAGGTAGTGTCTGTATTAGGGTGAGGGCTAGGATTAGGTCTAGGGCTAATGTGAGGTCTAGGATTACAGTTAAGGATATGTTTTGGGTTATGTTTATGGTTAGGTCTAGTTTAATGGTTAGATTTAGAGTAAGGGTCAAGTTTACAGCTATGTGTATTAGCTTAAGATGTAGTTTAAGGTTTAGGTTTAAGGCTCAAATTAGCATTAGAGTTATAGTTCGGTTTAGGGTAATTAATAGGCTTAGGATTTGGGTTCAGATTAGTTTTGGGGTAATGGATACATTTAAGGATTGTGATAGGGTTAGGGTTAAGCATAGGTTTAGCATTAGGGTTGGGATTATGTTTAGGGTAATAGATTTAGAGCTAGGGTTAGGGTAGTGGATATAAGTAGAACTATGGTTAGGGCTATGGTTAAGATTAGGATTAGTCCTAGTGTTAGGTTTGGGTTTGGGATAGGGCTAGGGTTATGTTTATGGTAAAGGTTAGGCTTTGTGCTAGGGTTAGGTCTAAAGCGAGGCTTAGGGTTAGGGTTAAAGCTAGGGTTAGGTTTAGGATTACTCTTAGGGCTATGTTCAGGCCTAGGAATAGGGCTAGATTTTGTGTTAATTTAGGCCTAGGTTTAGGCCCATGGGTAATGTAATTGCTAGGGTTATGATAAGGGCAAATTTAGGGTTAGGGTTTTAGTTAGGTCTAGTGTTAGAATTTGGTTTTGGGTTAGGGTGAGCATTGGAGCTAGAATTATGTTAGATTCAGTGCCAGTGTTCAGGTTAGAGTTAGTGTTGGTTTTAGTGCCAGAATTAGGGCTAGGGTTAGGTCTATGGGTAGGGTTACTGTTTGGGTTTGGTTAACGGTTATTTTTAGAGCTAGGTCTAAACATATTGTTAGATTTAGGATTAGGTTTACATTTAGGGCCAGTGTTAGGTTTAGGTTTAAGTATAGGATTACCGGTTTAGGTTTAATTATATGATTAGTGTTTATTTTTGGGTTAGGGTCAGTTTAGACCTACTTTTCATGTCAGGGTCAGAATAAGTGTCAGGGTTAGGGTTTGGGTTTAGGTTAGTGTTAGAGCTCGAATGAAGTTTAGAGTTAGGACTAGTAATAGGGTTAGGGTTTGGGTTAGTCTCTGGATTAGTGTTAGGACTAGGGTTAGCATTAGGTTTAGGATTTAGCATAAAGTAATGGATAAGGCAAAAACTAGGATTAGAGCTAGGGTTAGGGTATGGGTTAGGGCTGGTTTTACAGTTAGGGGTAAAAATAGGGTTAGTGCTCAGATTAGGGCCAGGTTTGGGATTAGATTTGGGCTAATGTTAGGCCTAAAACTAATGTATGAACCAGGGTTATGACTATGGCTACTTTTTGGGTAAGTGTTATGGCTAAGTAAAGTTTAGGGTTATTAGCAATAACATGATGTTTAGAGCTAGGTTTAGTGTTAAGGTTCAGGGCCAGTGTTCGGGTTATAGTTAGATTAGGGTTAAACCCAGAATTATCACTAGATTTGGGTCTAGGGATAAGGTTAATGTTTCTGTTAAGTTAAAGTTTATCATTAGGGCTAGGGCAAGGTTTTTGTTTAGGTCTAGGGCTAGAGAATTGGACAGATGTAGGATTAGGTTTAGGTCTAGAGCTAGTGTTAGGGTTAGGTTTAGGAATAGGTTTATTTATAGTGCTTTTTATAGGGTTCAGTATAGGGTTAGGGTCAGGTTTAGACCTACAGTTACTATTATGGTCAGAATAATTGTCTGGTTTGAGTTATGGTAAGAGCTAGAATGGGGGCTAGGGTTAGCACTAGTAATAGCATTGAAATTTGAGTTAGGCTAAAGATTAGGTTTAGGCCTAGGGTTAGCATTAGTATTAGAGTTTGCTCAGGGTAAGGGATAGGATTATAGCTAGGGTTAGGGCTACGTTTAGGGTTAGGGTTATGGCTAGCGTTAGGTTTAAGCTTAGGATTAAAGCCAGGATTAGGTCTTTCATTAAGGCTAAGTTTTGGTAAGAATAAGGGCTAGGTTTAGAGTATGGCCAATGTATGGACTAGGGTTTGATTTGGGCTAGTTAAAAAATTAGGGTTCAGACTAGGTCTAGTGGTAGGATTAGGTATAACATTAGAATGATATTCATAACTAGGGTTAATGTATCAAATTCAAAGTCAGAGTAGTTTTAGGTTTAGGGTTTGGTGTTGAAAGTCATAGCCAAATGAGCCCCAGCAAAATTCCAGCTGATTGGCTCACCGTGGCCCCAGCAAACTTCTAGCTGCCAGCTGATTGGCTCCTCAGCAGTGATGCTCATTGGGCTGTTTCCCCCTCCTTTTCAGATCATGGAGCTGCTCACTGGGGACTCTTTTGGCTCTGCCCACATGACCCAGCAAATTGGCCTAAAGAGCAGGAATAGTGTGGAGTTGAGAGGCTTATGGGAAGCCGGTGGTGGCAGTTGGGCTCTAAGGGAATTCCTGAAGAGCTTGTATGGTGTGGAGTGTGTGTTCTAAAAATAAAGTTTGTTTCTTTTTACAAGTGGCTCCTGAATTGTGCCTAGTGAGACTGCGGCATTTGGTGGCCCACATGGGGAATGATTGAGGGTAAGTAATAAGGTAAACTGCTCGCCCATGAGGGCAGGGTGAGAGGATGGGTAGCCATTTTAAGATTCTTCTTTTATTTTGTTTCTGTTTTGTTTTAAGTTGCCTGTCCCTGGAGATGGGTGAGACAGAAAAAAAATCACTCACATCTGATAAAAAACTATTTGCATCTGAGGAACAGATAGGGAAAAAGGACGGATGGACATTTCAGGAGAATAAAAAGGCTGATATAACAATTTTTTTTATCTTTGTTTTATTCTGTTTTGGATTTTTTTGGCATCATCTTGTTGGGTTGTATTATAGTTAAAGTAGATATATGGGGTCAGAAATTAGTAAAAAATAAACCAAAAGTGTGTTAAGTCAATTGTTAGAGGAAGGAGGAATCCCAGTAAAATCAAGAGCAGTCAGGACATACATTGATACAATACATGGCTTTTTAGGAGGAGTTATTAAATATATAACAATGGAACTATCATGGTGAAGATTTAAATAGAATAGAAAAGAAAAGCCCAGGAATTCTGCCAGTTGGCACATTGCCACTGTCGATGTTCATATCTTGTTTGCTTAGTCCAAAGCCTTCAGTTCAGATAATGTTAGAGGAAAGAGAAGACATACTGATTCAAGTAAAAGAGAAGGTCTTCAAGTTAGTCAGGCAGAGGAAAAGATTCAAGTAAAAGAGAATGTCTCTCAAGTTAGTAAGACAGCGGAAAAAAATTCAAGTAAAAGAGAAGGTCTCTTGAGCTAGTCAGAAAGAGGAAAAAGTTCAAGTAAAACAGAAGGTCTCTTGAGCAAGAAAGACAGAGGAAGAAAGTTTAGAGCAGAAAAAGCCATCAGAAGAAAAGTTACAACAGGAGACTGCTACTAACACCTTTCTATCACCAAAGGGCATTAAGTGTCCAACCAACAGTGCAACCTCCATATGCTGGGAGGCCCTCAACCCCTGTAGTTGATAGATGGGATCCTGAGACAGGACCTCAAATATTAGCATGCCCTGTATTTGAGCAGGCAGGAGGGAAGCCAATTCACCATGCTTTAAATTTCAAAACAGTGAAGCAGCTAAAAGAGGCTATAACAACCTATGGTCCTCAAGCATCCTTCACTTTAAGCATGGTCGAATTCATTACCACCTTGAACATGACGCCAGCAGATTAGACTAGTATGTGTAAATCTGTGCTAAATGGAGGACAATACTCGTTATGGAAGGTTACCAATGAGGAATTTTACAAGGAGATGGCTAGACAAATTGCAGCAGGTGATTATCCTCAGAGAAATCTAGATATGTTGTTAGGAAAGGGACCTTATGAGGATCAGCAGCAACAAATTGCATATGATTCTACCATATACTCATAAATTGCTGCAGATGTGGTTAGGGCATGGAAAACTTTACAAGGACATGAAGGTTTACAATGTCAGCTCATCCTATGACATGTAAGGATCATATGTAGTATTGGAGAACCTAAGGCAGGCACATGCTTGTTGTATAAACAGAGAGGGGGAGATGTTGAGAGCCAAAGCTGAAGGGGCCCCAGCAAACTTCCAGCTTGATTGGCTCACCATGGCCCCAGCTTACGTCCAGCTGCCAGCTGATTGGCTCCTCTGTGGTGATGCTCACTGGGCTGTTTCCCCACACTTTCAGACCACAGAGCTGCTCATTAGGGGAGTCTTTTGGCTCTTCCCACATTACCCAGCCAATTGACCTCAAGAGCAATAGATGTGGGGGTTTGAGAGGCTTGTGGGAAGCCGGTGGTTGCAGTTGGGTTCTGAGGGAATTCCTGAAGAGCTTGTGTGGTGTGGCATGTGTGTCCTAAAAATAAAGTTTGTTTCTGCTTGATAAATGGATCATGAATTGTGCCCAGCCAGACTGAAGCAGTTTGGACTCGAATTAGGGCTAGTGTTAGGGCTAGGTGTAGGGTTAGGTTTTGATTTAGGTTAAGTTTTAAGGTTAGGGCTAAGGCTCGCGTGTTTTTGTTTGTTTGTTTGTTTGTTTGTTTTTTGTTTTGTTTTGTTTTTTTGTTGTTTTGGGGGGAGGGGTTAGAGCTATAGTTAGGGCTAGTTTTAGGCTTAGCATTTTAGCATTAGATTTAGGACTAGTGTTAGGTTTAGGTTTAGGTTCAGGGTTAAAGTTAGATTTAGATTTAGTAGTAAATATAGAGTTCAGTATAAAGATAAAAATAGGGAAAGTGTTAGATCTTGGTTTATGGCTAGGATTTGGGTTATGGTGAGGCATAGGGTTAGAACTAGGAAAAAGGCTAAGGTATAGTCTTTCAGCTAAGCTTAGTGTTTAGTTAGGTATAGGGCTTAATTAGGCCTAGTAATAGTGCTAGGTTTATGGTTATGTTTAAGTCTAAGTTTAGTTTTAGACTTGTGGTTAGGTTTAGTGTAAGCAATGGTGTTAGAGGTAGGAATAGGGCTAGGGTCAAGGTTAGAATTAGGAATAGGACTGGGGTTTCATTAGAGTTATGATTAAAGTTAGGCTAAGGGTTAAGATGAGGGCTAGGTCTTTTGTTAGGGTTAGTGCTAGGATAAGTGTTAGGGTGAATGTCAGATCTAGGGTTATGGTTAGGGACAGTTTTAGGGTTAGGTTTGAGGCTATGTTTAGTGTAAGTGTTAGGTTAGGGGAAAGATCAAAGTTTAGAGCTAGGAGTATTATTAGGGTCAGGGTCAGGTTTAGGGTTCTGTGTAGGTTAGGGTATAGGGTTAGGGTTCAAATTAGCATTAGGTTTTGTGTTAGGGTTATGTTTAGGGTTCAGGTTAGATTTAGCATAATGAATAAGGTTACCGTTATGGATAGGGTTAGAGTTTGTCTTATATTTAGCATTATATTTAGGGTTATGCTTATGGTAATTGATAAGGGTATTTCTAAATTTAAGTCTAGGGTTATGGATAAGATTAGGGCTAGGGTTAGGGTAATTGGTTTGGTTTGTGTTAAGTTTAGGGCTAGAATTGTGGCTAGGGCAAATGTCAGGTATAGGGTTATGGTTAGGGTTAGATTTAGGGTTATATTTGTGCCTAGGCCTAGTATAAAGGTTAGGTTTAGGGGTAGGGTCAAGTTTAGAGCTAGGTATATTATCATGGGAAAGTTCAGAGTTAGGGTTTGTGTTAGGTTAAGGTTTAGGGTTAAGGCTAGAATTAGCATTAGAGTTAGGGTTATAGTAATGATAGGGTTAAGTTTAAGGTTTAGGTTTGGTTTAGGTTAATGAAATAGGTTAGGGTTAGGGATAAATATAGGGTTCGGCCTAGGCTTTCTATTAGAATGATGGCTATGGTTAGGGTAATGGATATGGTTAGAGCTAATGATAGGGATAGGTTAATGGTTAGAATCTTGGCTAGTGTTATGATAAGGTTTAGGGCTAGGTTCTGGGTTAGGGTTAGTTTTAGGGTTAGGGTTAAAGATAGGGTTAAGGCTAGGATTTAAGTTTGGTTTGGGGTTTGGTTAGGGCTTGGGTTAGGGTTATGGCTAGTGTATGAACTAGAGTTACAATTAGAGCTAGATTTAGGTTTAGGGTTAGGGCTAGGTCTAGTGTTATGGTTAGGTTTAGGGTTAGGGTGATGTTTAGAGCAAGGTTTATTGTCAGGGCCCCTCTCAGAGTCAGGGTTAGTTTTAGGGTTTGGGTTAGAACTCAAATTATGGCTAAAGTTAGTACTAGGTGTACCATTAGGGTTTGGTTTATGTTAAGGTTTAGGAATATAGGTTGGTTTTGTGTTAGGTTAGGGCTAAGGTTATGGCTAGATTATGGATTAGCATGAGGGCTAGGGCTAGTGTTAGGTTGAGGTTTAGGCTTAGAGTTAGGATTAGATTTAGAGTTAGGGTTAGTTCTACGGTTAGGGCTAGGGCTAGGTCTTGGTTTAGGGTGAGGGTTAGGGTTATGGAAATGATTATGATTTGAACTAAGTATATGGCTAGGGTGAGAATTAGAGTTAGTCTTAGTAATAGTTTCAGTGTTAGGGTTAGGGCTAAATTAGAGCTAGGATTAGGGCTAGGGTTAGTGGTAGAGTTAGGGCTAAAGTATTGCTAGTATTAAGGCTAGGGTTAATGTTGGGGCTAGACCCAGGTTTTGGGGTAGAGTTAGGGTTAGCATTGGTATTAAGGTTAAGTTTAGAGGAATGAGTAGGATATAGCTATCTTTAGGGCTAAGGTGAGTGTTAGAATTAGGATTAGGCCTAGTGTTATGGTTCAGTTGAGGATTAAGGCTAGGTTTAGTGCTTAGTTAAGGGGTAATGTTTCTGTTAGAATTATGGCTAGGACCAGGTCTAGGGCTAATATCAGGTCTAGGGTTAATGATAAAGATAATTTTAGAGTTAAATTATGGCTTGGTTCAGTGTAAGAGTTGGGTTTAGGTTAAAGGTCAGCTTTGGGTCTAGGACTATTATTAGGGTCAGGGTCAGAGCTAGGATTACATATGGTTTAGCTAAAGGTTTAGGTTAGGGATTAAGTTAGCATCATGGTTAGAGTAGGGTCAGCATAATAGGTAGGGTTTTGTTTAGGTTTCAGTTAAGGTTTAGGGTAATGGATGGGTTAGGTATAGTGATTGGGTTAGGGTTAGCGTTATGGTTAGGGTTATGTTTAGTGTAATGGATAGATTTATAGCTAGGGTTAGGCCTAGGTTTTGGTTTGGATTAAGTCTAAAATTACGGCTAAGTTTAGGGATAGATCTAGAGTGTGATTTGGGGTAAGTTTTAGGATTAGAGTAAGCGTTAGGTTTAGGGCTAGGGTTATGGTTAAGTTAAAGTTAACGTTAGTGTTTGAGCAAGGTTAGGGCTAGGGTGAGGGTTAGGTTTAGGTTTAGGTTAAAGTTTACATTTATGGTTGGAGTTAGGCTTAGTGTTAGGGATAGAGTTTTAATTAGAGTTAGAGTTAGGGATAGGGTAATGGATAGGGTTAGAGCTAAAGTTCAAGCTAAGTTTCATGTTAGGATTAGGATTAAAAATAGGGTTAGGGTTTAGGATATAGCTAGGGTTACATTTAATGAAAAGGCTAGGCTTTGAGCTAGGGTTAGTTCTAAGGCAAGGCTTAGGTAAGGACTAGGTTTAGGGCTAAGTTTAAGCTGAGGATTATGCTTAGAGCTAAGTTTAGGCCTAGTATTAGGGCTAGGTTTTTTGTTTGATTTTGTGTTAGGTTTACAAGAATGCATAATGTAAGGACTACGATTATGTTTAGGGCTAGTTTTAGGTTTAGGATTATGGCTAGGTATAGTGTTAGGTCTAGGTTTGGGGTTAGTGTCAGGTTTAAAGCTATGTTCAGTGTTAGAATCAGGGTCAGTTTTGGGAATAGGGTTAGGGTTAGGTTTAGATCCAGAATTAAGACTAGATTTGGTTTAGGGGTAGGGTAAGTGTTTGGTTTAGGTTAAGGGTTATTGTTAGAGCTAGTGATAGGTTTTTGTTTAGGACTAGGGCGAGAGTTATAGTATATTTAGAATTAGCTTTGGGTCTTGTTCTAGTGTTAGGCTTAGGTATATGTAAAGGTTTACCAGTAGGGCTAGTGTTAGGCTTTTATTAGGGTTAGGATCAGGTTTAGACCTAGGGTTACTTTTAGGGTAAGATGATGTTCAGGGTTAGGTTTAGAGGTAAAATGAGGGCTAGGGTTAACACTAGTATTATGATAAGTCTTTAAGTTAGGCTAGTATTAGTATTAGAACTAGGGTTAGCATTTGTGTTAGGGTTTGGCTTAGTGTAATGAATAGAATTAGAGTTAGGCTTAGGGCTAGTGTTAGGGTTAGGGTTAGGGCTAGTATTAGGGTTAAAGCTAGGGTTAGGGCTCAGTTTAGGGTTGGGAGTTAGGGCTACACTTAGGACAATGACTAATATATGAACTAGGGTTATGATTAAGGCTAGTTTTAGGGTTAGGTTAAGGCTAGATATAGAGTTAGGGTAAATTTAAGGTTAGGGTGATTTTTAGAGCTAAAAATAGTGTTAGGGTTAGTGA
This sequence comes from Ictidomys tridecemlineatus, assembly GCF_052094955.1. Classification (NCBI taxonomy): domain Eukaryota; kingdom Metazoa; phylum Chordata; class Mammalia; order Rodentia; family Sciuridae; genus Ictidomys; species Ictidomys tridecemlineatus. Next base: position 63,974,099 of record NC_135478.1, on the reverse strand, counting down.
TAGGGTAAGCGTTCGTTTTAGAGTTAATTTTAGGGCTAGTTGTAGGCTTAGGGTTTCATTTATGTTAAGGGTTAAGATGAGCACTATGACCTGGTTTGGTTTGTGGCTATGTCTAGGGATAGGGCAAGTTTTAGGATTAGTGTTATGGTTAGGGGTAGTGTTAGGGTTTGCTTTAGGTTCATTTTTACAGTTAAAGTTAGAGTTAGGTTTATATTTAGACTTACGCTTAGATCTAGGTTTAGGATTAAGAATAAGGATAGAACTAGGGCTAAGACTAGGGCTAGGACAAGAGTTAGAGTTAGTCTTATGGCTAGGTTTAGAGTTAGGATAAGGTTAAATAAAGGCTAGGATTAGCACTGGACTTTGTGTTAGGCCTAGGTTTAGGGTGAGGGTTAGCGTTAGTTTAGGGTTATGGTTAGTTTTTGGATAGAGGATTCTGTTATAGATAGATTTAGGGCTAGGGTGAGGAATAGAATTAGGGTTTGTGCTCGGGTTATGATTCAGGTTAGGATTAAGGCTAGGTTTACGGCTAGGATTATGGCTTGGGCCAATTTCAGGTCTAGTGTTATGGTTAAAATAGTTTTAGAATTAGGTTTATGGCTACGGCTAGTGTAAGAATTAGGTTTAGGGTTAGGGTGAGTTTTAGATCTAAGGGTACCATTAGGGTCAGGGTCATGATTAATGTTTGGATAGGTTAATTCTTAATGTCTCGGCTCAAATTAGCCTTAGAGTTAGGATTAGGGTAAAGATAGTGTTAGGTTATGGTTTCAGGTAGTTTTAGGGTAATGGATAGGGTTAGGATTAAGGATACAGTTATATTTAGGCCAAAGTTTAGCATTAGGGTTATGGTTATGCTTAGGGTAATTTATAGGGTTAGAGATAGGGGTACGGCAAGGGTCAATGTTAGAATTATTGATAGGGTTAGGCTTAGGGTTAGGGTTAGCATAAAACCTAGGGTTATGGCTAGATTTATAGATACAATTAGTGATAGGTTCAGGTTTAGGGCTAAATCTATGGATAGTGCTCAGAATAAGGCTAGGTTTGGGGTTACGTTAAGGCTAGCTTTAGGGTAATGGCTAATGTAAATACCAGGGTTGCATTTAAGACTAATTTTAGGGTTAGGGTTAGGATTAGGGCTAGGTCTATTGTTAGATTTAGGTATAGGGTTAGGGTGCTGTTTAGAGCTAGGGTTAGTTTTAAGGTCAGAGTCAGGGTCAGGGTTAGTTTTAGGGTTTGCCTAAAACTGAAATTAGGGCTAGAGTTATAGCTAACTTTAGGGTTAGGGCTTAGTTTATATTAAGGGTTAGGATTAGGCCTATGGCTTGGTTTTGTTTTATGACTAAAGTTAGTGCTAGTTTTAGAATTAGCCTTAGGTTTAGGGCTAGTGTTAGGCTTAGGTTTAGGCTAAGGTTTAGGATTAGATTTAGAGTTAGGGTTAGATCTAGGGTTGTTGCTAGGGCTATGAATAGGGATAGTGTTAGATCTATGGTTTGGGCTAGGATTAGGGTTCCAGTAAAGTATAGAGTTAGAACTAGGTTTAAAACTAAAATGAGACTTATATTTAGTCTTTGGACTAGGATTATGGTTAAGGTTAGGGATAGGGCTAAATTAGATCTAAAATTAAGGCTAGAGTTAGTGTTAGGTTTAGCCCTAGGGTTATGATTAGGGATATAATTAAGGCTATGTTTAGGGCTAGGATAATGTCTAGGGTTTTTTATAGGGTTAGGGCTAGTATAATGGCTGGGGCAAATATCAGATCTACAGTTATGCTTAGGGATAATTTTAGGGTTAGTTTTATGGCTAGGTTTAGTGTAAGAGTTAGGTATATGGTAAGAGTGAGGTTTAGAGCTAGGGGAATTATTAGGGTCAGTGTCAGTGTTAGGGTTTGGTTTAGGTTTGTGTTTAGAGTTAGGGCTCGAATTAAAATTAGAGTTAGGGTTAGGGTAATGATAGGATTAGGTCTAGGGTTCAGGGTACCTTTAGTGTAATTGATAAGTTTGAGGATATTGATATGTTTAGGGTTAGGCCTAGGGTGAGAATTAGGGTAAGGGTTATGTTTAGGGATATGATATAGTTATTAAGTTTAGGGCTAGGGTTATGGTTAGAATTAGGACTTGAATTAGGGTTAGGGTGAGAGTTAGAACTAGGGTTAGGTTAGGGTAATGTTTAGGGTAAGGGTTAGGTTCTGAGCTATGATTTGGGCTAGGCTGAGAGTTAGGTACAGGTTTAGGTCTAGGGGTAGTATTATGGTATTTTTGGTTAAGGGTTAGGGTTAGTATTAGACCTAGGATTAGTGGTAGTGTCAGTAAAATGTTCAGGGTAAGTGTTAGGGTTTTGGATAGGGTTAAATCTAGAATGAGGGCAAGGGTAATGGCTCTTAATAAGGTTAGAGTTTTGGTTAGCCTAAGGATTAGGGATAGGTCTCTGGTTGCCCTTAGGTTTAGGGTTTTGATTAGGTAAGGGATTTGTTTAGAGCTAGGATTATGGCTATGGTTATGGTTAGAGTTAGGGTTAAACATAGTTTTAGGGCTCGTATTAGGCCTAGGTCTTGTGTTAGGATTAGGGCTAGTGTTAGGGCAATGGCTAATGTAATAACTAGTGTTACCATTAGGGTTAGTTTAAGTGTTAGGGTATGTTTTAAGTTTACTTATATAATTAGGTTTAAGTTTAGGGTGATATTTGTAGGTAGGGTTTGTATTAGGATAGGTGTCATGGTCAGGCTTAGTTTTAGGGTTGGATTTAGAACTCGAATTAGGACTAGGGTTACTTGTAGAATTCAGTTTATGGTGAGGGCGGTGTTTAGAGCTAGGGTGAGTGTTAGGTTATGAGTCAGGGTCAGTGTTGGTTTTAAGGTTAGGTTTAGGACTCGAATTAGGGCTAGGGAGTTAAGTCTAGTTGTAGTGTTAAGATTTGGTTTAAATTAAGTTTTAGGGCTAGGTTTCATACTCAGTATTGTTTTAGTCCTAGGGTTAGGGTTAGTGCTAGTATTAGTTTTAGGCTTAAGCTTAGGGTTATTGTTAAATTTGGAATTAGGTTTAGATCTAGGGTTAGGGCTAGAACTAAAGATAGGGCAAGTGTTATGGATAGGTTTAGAGTTAGGGTAAAGTATAGAGTTAAAACTAGAGATAGGGCTGGGGTGAGATGTAGTCTTAGGGCTAAGGATAGGATTAGAGTTAGAAATAGGGCTAAATTTGGGCTGGGATTAGGGCTAGGTTTAGTGTTTAGTTTAAGCGTAAGGTAGGGTTTGGGTTAGAATTATGGTTAGGTTTAGGGTGAGGATTAAAGTTCAGAGTTAGTGTTTAGAATTTATCTTTAGAGTTAGGGCAATGTTTGGGGTAAGTGATGGCTTTATAGCTAGGTTAAGAGGCAGGGTGATTGTTAAAATTAGTGTTAGGGCTGTGGTTAAGGTAAGGGTTTGATTAAGGCTAGGTTTAGGTCTAGAATAAGGGCTAGGTTTTTTTGTTTGTTTTTTGTTTTGTTTTGTTTTGTTTTGGTTTCGGTTTTTTTTTTTTTTTTTTTTTTTTTTTAGGGTTAAGGTTAGGGATTAGTGCTAGGGCTAATTTCAGGTCCGGAATTATGGTTAAGTACACTTTTAGGGTTAGGATTATGGGTATGTCTAGTCTAAGGGTTAGATTTAGGATTAACATCAGGTTTAGAGCTAAGGGTATTATTAGGGTCAAGTTCTGGGTTAGGGTATGGGACAGAATAAGGTTGAAAAGTAGGGCTTGAATTAGCATTAGGGTTAGAGTTATGGTTATTTTAATGGATAGAGTTAGAAATCAGTTTAGGGCTAGGCTTATGGTTATGATTAGGGCTAGGTTTTGGGTTAAGTTAGTGTAGGGTTAGGGTTAATGTAAGTACTAGAGTTATGATTATGGCTAATTTTAGTGTTTTAGGGCTAGGATTACTCTTAGGTTTAAGTTCAGGGTTAGGGTGATGTTTTGACCTCGAGTTAGTGTTATGGTTAGAGTAAGGCTCAGTTGTAGGTTTTGGCTTAAAACTTGAATTAGGGTTGGAGTTTAGGCTAGATGTAGGGTTAGGGCTTGGGTTAGGTTAAGGGTTAGAGTTAGAGCTTTGGCTCGGTTGGTTTTAGGGCTAGGGTTAGGGTTAGTTAATTTTTTAGGATTACTGTTGGGGTTAGGGCTACTCTCCGATTTAGGCTTAGGCTTCAGTTTAAGGTTAAATTTAGAGTTAGGTTTTATCTAAGATTAGCGCTAGGGCTAAGGATAGGGCTAGAGTTAGGACTAAGATTTGGGATAGGTATAGGTTTATGGAAAGAGGTAGGATTAGGATGAGTGATAGTGCAGTGTGAGATTTAGAGTTATACTTAGGGCTAGGATTAAGGTTAGGGTTAGGCATAGGGCTAAATTACAGCTAGGATTAGTGTTAGGAATAGTAAAAGGGGTAGTTTTAGAATTAGCATCAGTGTTAGGGTTAGTTTTAGGCTTAGGCATCGAGTTAGGGTTAGATTTAAAGTTAGATTCAATCTAATATTAAAGCTAGGGCTAAGAATAGGGCAATTGTGACGAAAAGGGTTAGGGAAACAGGGTTACGTTTAGGGTAAGGGATGTGGTTTTGGCTAGGTTTAGGGCTAGGGCAAGGGTTAGTATTAGGGTTAGGGCTAGAGTTAGGCTTAAGGTTATGATTAAGGCTAGGTTTATGGCTAGAATGTGGTTTAGGATTTGTGTTAGGGTTAGGGATAGTATTAGGGCTAGGACTAATGTCAGGTCTCAGGTTATATTTAGGGCTAGATTTAGTATTAGGTTTATGGCTTGTTCCAGTTTAAGGATTATGTTTAAAGTAAGATTTAGGTTTACATCTAGGGTTATTTTTACTGTCAGGGTCTGGGTTAGGGTTTGGGTTATGTTAGGATTTAGGTTTAGGGTAATGACAGAGTTAGTATTAGGGTTCAGGTTTGGTTTAATGTAATGGATATGGTTAGGGTTAGGCCTAGGGTTATCTTAAGGGTTAGGGTTATTGCTAGGGTAATAGGAAGGTTTAGACCTAAGGTTAGGGCTAGGGTTATGTATAGGAATAGGGCTAGTTTGGGGTTAAGGTTAGGTTTAAGTTTAGGGTTAAAACTAGGTTTACAACTCAGATTAATGCTAGGTATTGGGTTACATAGGGCTAGGGTTAAAGCTATGGCTAATGTGTGAAGTAGGTTTATGATTAGCACTAGTTATAGGGTTATAGTTATGGTTAGGTCTAGTGTTAGGTTGGGGTGTACGGTGCTGATGATGTTTAGAGCAAGGGTTAGTGTTAGGGTCAGAGTCACAGTCAGGGTTAGTTTTCAGGTTAGATTTAGGACTAGCATTAGAGATATGGTTAGGCCTAGGTGTAGGGTTAGTGTTTGGTTTAGGTTATGGGCTAGGGTTATGGCTATGACTTGGTTTTGTGTTAGGGATAGAGCTAGGGTTAGAGCTAGTTTTAGATTAGCATTAGCCTTAGGACTAGTGTTCGGTTTAGGTTTAGGATTAGGGTTAGGGTTAGATTTATAGTTAGGGTTAGATCTCGGGTTATGGCCAGGGCTATGAATTGAGCTAAGATACACCAAGGGTTAGACTAAGATTAGGGTTCTAGTAAGGGATAGAGGTAGAACTAGTGTTAAGAGTTAGTCTTTGGGCTAGAGTTAGGGTTAAGGTTAGGGATAGGGCTAAATTAGGTATAAGATTAGGGCTAGGTTTAAGCCTAGGGTTTGGGTTAGGGATAAAATTAGGCTATGTTTAGGACTAAGATAAGGGCTAGGTTTTGTGTTAGGGTTATGGCTAGGATTAAGGCTAGGGTTAATATCAGGTATAAGGTTAAGGTTAAGAATAATTTTAGTTTTAGGTTTATGGCTAGTTCTAGTGTAAGTGTTAGGTGGGGTGAAAGTCAGTTTTTATAGCTAGAATAATTATTAGAGTTGTGTTCAGTTTTAGGGTTGGGTTTATGTTTGAGGTTAGGTTAGGACTGGAATTAGCATTGAGGTTAGAGTTAGTGTAATGATTGGGTTAGCTCTACGGTTCAAGGTAGATTTAGAGTAATTTGTAGATTTGGGGAAAGTGATAGTGTTAGGTTTAAGCCTGGGGTTATCATTATGGTAAGGGTTATTTTTAGGGTAATGGATAGAGCTATAGTTAAGTTTAGTGCTAAGATTATTGTTAGAATTAGATTTTGTGTTAGGGTTAATGTGAAGGTTAGAACTAGAATTAGGTTTAGGGTTATGTTTAGAGTAAAGGTTAGGTTCTGAGCTAGGACTAGGCTGAGTATTAGGTTGAAAGTTAGGTCTAGAGATAGGATTATGGTAAATTGTGGGTTAGGGTTGGGGTTATGGTTAGACCTAGATTTAGTGTTAGGGTCAGAATAAGATTCAGGGTTAGGATTAGGGTTTGGGATTGTGTTAGAGCTAAAATAAAGGCTAGAGTTCGGACTATTAATGGTGTAACAGTTTTGGTTAGTCTAAAATCTAGGGATCGGTCTAGGGTTACTCTTTTAGGCTTAGGGTTTCACATAGGGTAAGGGATTGATTTAGATCTAGGATTATGGCTATAGTTAGGGTTAGAATTTGAGTTAAAGCTAGGTTTAGGGCTTGGTTTAAGACAAGTTTTTGTGTAAGGTTTAGGGCTAGGATTAGGGTAACAGCTAATGTATGAACTAGGGTTACCATTAAGATTAGGTTTAGGGTTAGGGTTATGGGTAGGTTGAGTGCTAGGGTTAGGTTTAATGTAAGGGTTATCTTTATAGCTACGGTTCTTGTTAGGATAGGAGTCAGGGTCAGGGTTAGTTTTATGGTTAGAATTAAGACTCGAACTAGTGCAATTGTTAATATTAGTGTTTGGTTTGAGTTTAGGGCAGTGTTAGAGCTACGGTGAATGCTAGGATATGAGTAAGGGTCAAGATTAGTCTTAAGGTGAGGTTAGGACTCAAATTAGGGCTAGGTTTAAATCTAGGTTTAGTGTTAATGTTTAGTTTAAGTTAAGGTTTAGGGTTTGGGCTATTGTTCAGTTTTGATTCACTGCTAGGATTAGGGTTAGGGCTAGTTTTATGATTAGAATTAGGTTTATGGCTAGTGTTAGTTTTGTGCTTAGGCTTAGGTTTAACATTAGATTTTGAGTTAGGGTTAGAGCTGGGACCAACTTTAGGGCAAGTGTTAGGGCTAGTGTTTGGTTTTCAGTAGCAGATAGAGACAGAACTAGGGATGGGGTAGGGCAAGAGTTATAGTTAGTCTTAGGACTAGGGTTAGGGTAGGGTTAGAGATAGAGCTAAATTAGAGTTAGGATCAAGACTTGATTTTGTGTTTAGCTTAAGCCTAGGGTTAGGGTTAGGGTTAGGTTTAAATTTAGGCTAAAGGATGACATTATAGCTAGTTTTAGAGGTAGAGTAAAGTTTAGAAGTAGGATTAGGTATAGGGCTAGAGTTAGGGTTATGATTAAGGCTAGGTTTAGGCCTAGGATGAGGGTTATATGTGTTTTTAGGGTTAGGGCTAGAATTACGGCTAGAGCTAATTTCAGGTCCAGAATTATTGTTAAAGATAATTTTAGGATTAAGTTTAAGGCTAAGTCTAGGCTAAGGTTTAGGTGTTGGATTATTCTCAAGTTTAGAGCTCGGGTTATTACTACCATTAAGGTCTGGGTTAGGGTTTGGAATAGGTTAGGGTTTCTAGTTTGGGCTTGAATTAGTTTTAGGATTAGGAGTAGGGTAATGATAGGGTTAGGTTTAGGATTCATCTTATGTTTAGGGTAATGGAAGTGTTAGGATTCTGGATAGGGTTAGGTTTATGCATAGGGTTATCATTATGGCTAGGGTTATGGTTATGGAAATGTATAGAGTTAGAGATCAATTTAAGGCTAGAATTATGGTTACAATTAGGGATAGTGTTAGGGATAGATTAGGTTTCAAATAAGTTAGGGCTTGGATTTATGTTAGTACTAGGGTTAGTGTTACAACTAATGTAAGTACTAGGTTTACAATTAGGGCTAGTTTGGGGGTTTTAGAGCTAGGTTTAGACTTAGAGTTAGGTTGAGGGTTAGGGTGACTTTTAGAACCAGAAGTGTTAGGGTCAGTATCAGGCTCAGGGTTAGTTTTAGTGTTCAGCTTCTAACTCAATAAGGGCTAGGATTAGGTCTAGGTGTAAGGTTAGGGTTGCGTTTAGGTTAATGGTTAGGGTTAGAGATATGGCTTGGTTTTATTATATGGCTAGGGCTAGGTTTAGGGCTTGTTTTAGGATTAGTATTGTGGTTTGGGCTAGTGTTACGGGTAGGCTTAAGCTTCGGGTTAGGGCTAGATTTAGAGTTACGTTTTGACTAATTTTACTTCTAGGGATAAAGATAGGGCAAGTGTTAGTACTATGGTTAGGGCTAGGGTTAGGATTATGGTAAGGGACAGGGTTCCATTGAGTGATAGGGCTAGTGTGAGAGCTAGAGTTAGTCTTAGGGTTATCTATGGTTAGGGTTAGGTTTAGAGATAGGGCTAAATTATTGCTAGGGTTATGTTAGGGCTATGGTTAGGGTTAGTTTTAGGATTTGGATTAGGCATCGAGTTAGGGTTAGATTTAGAGTTAGTTTTAGACCTAAGGTTAGTGCTATGGCTAAGAATTATGCAAGATTTACCATTAGTTTTAGGGTTAGAGTTAGGTTTGAGTTTAGGCCAAGGATGTGGTTATAGCTAGGTTTAGGGCAATGTGAAGATTAGTAATAGGGTTAGAACTACGGTCAATATTAGGGTTAGGATTAAAGCTATGTTTAGGGCTACGATGAGGACTAGGATTTGTTTTAGATTTAGGGATAGTATTAGGGCTATGGCTAATATCATATCTAGGGTTACAGTTAGAAATTGATTTAGTGTTAGATTTATGACTTGGTCTAGTGTAAGAGTTAGGTTTTTTGTTAGGGTAATGTTTAGATCTAGGGTTATTTTTAGAATCAGGGTCAGGATTAGCGTTTGGGTAAAGTTAGTTTAGGTGCAGGGCTCGAATTAGTGTTAGATTTAGTTTTAGGGTAATGACAGGGTTACGTTTAGGGTTTAGGTTTGGTTTAGTGTAATGTATAGGGTTAGGGTTAGGCTTACGGTTATCAGAAGTGTTAGAGTTATCATTTGCTTAATGGATAGGGTAGCTCTAAGGTTAGGGATACGGATATGTATAGAATTAAAGTTAGTGTTTGGGTTAGTGTTAGATTTAAATTTAGGGTTAAAGCTAGGTTTAGGACTCAGATTAAGGCTAGGTTTGGGGTTAGTTTAGAGCTAGAGTTAAGGCCACCACTAATGTATGAAGTAGGTTTATGATTACTGCTATTTATACAGTTATTATTAGGTCTAGGTCTAGTGTTAAGGTTAGGTTTAAGGTGATGATGATGTTTAGAGCCAGGTTTAGTGTTAGGGTCAGAGTCAGGGTCACTGTTAGTTTTCAGGTTAGAGTTATACTATAATTAGGAAAAGAACCAGGGCTAGGTGTAGAGTTAGGGTTTAGTTTAATTTAAGGGTTAAAGTTAGGGCTATGAATCGGTTTTGTTTTAGGCCTAGGTGTAGGGTTAGGGCTAGTTTTAAGATTAGTCTTAGGGTTAGGCCTAGTATAATTTAGGCTTAGGTTAAGGATTAGGGATGAGTATAGTTATGGTTGGACGTAGTCTTAGGGTTAGGATTAAATTTAGAGGTAGGTTTAAATCTTTGTTTTGAGATAAGGCTAAGTATAAGTCTAGGGTAGGGCTACATTTAGGGCTAGATATAATGTGATAGTAAGGGATATGGTTAGAACTAGGTACAGGGCTAGTTTGAGAGTCAAAGTTAGTCTTAGGGCTAGGTTTAGGGTGAAGGATAGAGCTAAATTAGGGCTTGGATTAGGGCTAGGGTTAGTGTCAGTGTTAGGCCTAGGTTTAAAGCTAGGCTTATTGTTAGGTTTAGAGTTAGGTTTAGAATAAGGGATGGGAATATAGCTAGTTTTAGGACCAAGGAGAGATTTAGGGTTAAGGTTAGTTCTAGCATTAGGGTTAGCGTTATTATTAAAGTGAGGTTTATGGCTAGGATTTTGGCTAACTTTTGTATTAGGGTTAGGGTTAGGATTAGAGCTTAATCTTATGTCAGGTCTAAGGTATGGTTATGGATAGTTTTAGGTTTAGGTTTATGGCAAGGTCTATTAAAAAGTTTAGTATTTTTTTTTAGGGTCAGGTTTAGAGTTATGGATATTATTAGAGTCAGAGTCAAGGTTAGGTTTAGGTTAAGGTTTAGGTTTAGGGCTCAAATTAGTCTTATGTTTAGGGATTGGGTAAAGACACAGTTAGTTATAGGGTTCAGGTTAGGTGTAGGTTAATGGATAGGGCTAAGCCTAGTACTAGGATTAGAGTCCCGCCTAGGTCTACCATAAGGATTATAGTTATTTTAGGGTAATGAATAGGGTTAGAGCTTGGGTTAGGGCTAGCTTTATGGTTAGGATTAGGTCTAGAGTTAGATTTAGGGTGATAGTTGGGGCTTGTGTTATTGTTAGGGTTACCTTTTGACTTAAAACTAATATACGGTTTGGATTAGGGGTAGGCTTTGTGATAGGTTAGGATTATGGCTAATGTAAAAATTAGAGTAATGATTAAGATTCATTTTATGGTTAATGTTAGGGCTAGGTGTTAATTTTAGGGTTAGGTTTATGCTTGGAGTGAAGTTTAGAGCTCTGTTCAGTGTTACTGTCAGGGACAATATTCGGATAGGGTAATGATTAGGGTTAAAGCCAGAATTAGAGTTATGGTTAGGTCTAGAGGTAGGATTAGAGTTTGGGTTAGGTTAAGGGTTACTGTTAAGACTAGGTATACTTTGTTTTTAGGTCTAGAGCTATAGTTATGGCTAAATTTAGGATTAGGTTTAGGTCTAGGGCTACAGTTAGGGATAGGTGTAGGTGTAAGTTTAACAGTAGGGCTACTGTTACAATTCGGTTTTGGGTTAGGTTTAGATTTAGACCTAAGATTAGTGTTAGCATCAGAATAATGGTCAGGGATAGGGTTAGAGTTTAGGTTATGTTTAGAATTAGAATTAAATATAAGGTTAGGATTAGTTATAGAGTTAAGTTTTGGTTAGGCTAAGGATTAGTGCTAAGAATACAGATAGCATTAGGGTGAAGGTTTGACTTAGGGTAAGGAATAGGGTTACATCTAGGGTTAGGACTAAGTTTAGAGATGGGTTTATGGTTAAATCTCGTGTTACGGATTGGATTAGGGCTAGTTTTGTATTAGGGTGAGTGCTAGTGTTATGGTTATGGCTATTTTAAGAAATAGGGTTACAATTACAGTTAGTTTTAGGATTAAGTTTAGGGATAGTCTAGTGTTAGGGTAGGTTTAAGGTTAGGGTGCTGTTCAGAGCTAGGCTTATGTTTATGTTTAGTTTTAGAGTTACATTTATGGTTATCACTTGGGTAGTTTTGTTAATAGAATTAGAGTTAGAATCTGGGTTAAGTTTAGGTTTAGTTTTAGAGTTAGTGTTAGGATTAGGGTAAGGGTTAGTGTTAGGGTTAGTATTAGGGTTAGAGTTATGATTTGTGTTAGGGTAAGTGTTATGGTTTGGGTTTGTGTTAGGGTAAACATTAGATTTAGAATTTGGGTTATGGTTAGTAAGAGAGTTAAAGTGAGGCATAGGGTTAGGGTTAGTTTTATGGTTATGAGTGGAAATGGGTCAGTGTTAGGTTTAGGGTTAGTGTTAGGGTTAGGGTTAGGGTTACAGTTAAGGGTACAGTTAGGTTTACTGATAAGGATAAGTTGGAGGTTAGGGTTAGTGTTAAGTTTAGGGTTAGGGTTATGTTTTGGATTAGGGTTTGTGTTAGAGTTACAGTTAGGATTAGTGTTATTGTTACTTTAGGCTTAAGGTTAGGGTTAGGTTTAGGGTTAAAGTTAGGGTTAGTGTTAGGGTTAAGCATAGATTTACTGTTAGGTTTATGGTTAGTTTTAGGGTTTGTGTTAGGGTTAGGCTTAGGTTTTAGAGTTTGTGTTAGGGTTAAGTTTAGTGTTAGGGTTAGGATTAGGGTTAGGATTAGGGTTATGGTTAGGTTTATGGTTACAGGTAGTGTTACTTTTAGGGTTATAATAAGAGTTTGGATTAGTATTTGGATTAGTGTTAGAGTTAAATTAACGAATAGTATAAAATTATGGTTAGGTTTAGTGTTAGGGTTAGGGTTAATGTGAAACTTATAGTTAGTATTAGGGTAGGGTTAGATTTACGGTTAGAGCTAGTGTTAGGGTTAGGTTTAGGTTTAGTGTTTTTGTTAGGTTTTCGGTTAGGGATAGGGTTATTGTTAGTGTTTGGGTTAAATTTAGGGTTTGGATTAGTGTTTGAGTTATAGATAGTGTTAGAGTTATTATTATCATTAGGCTTAGGGTTATGGTTTTTCTTACTGTTTGGGTTAGGATTAGAGTATTGTTAGGGTTATAGGTTTAGGGTTTGTTATAGGCTTAGGGTTAATTATAGGGATAGGGTAAGGGTTTGGGTTAGTGTTAGGTTTTAATAGAATTAGGTTTTCGTTATGATTAGGATTATGGTTTGGGTTAGGGTTTGTGTTATGGTTATGGTTAGGGTTGGGGTTAGAATTATGGTTAGGTTTAGGGTTAGGGTTAGCAATAGTTTTAATGTTAGGGTTAGGGTTAGAATTAGGTTTAGAGAAAGTTTTAGGTTTAGGGTTAGGTTATGGTTCCAATTAGTTTTAATGTTAGTCTTACAGTTAGGGTTAGGGCTAGGATTAGGGTTAGGGTTAGTTTTAGGTTTAGTGTTAGGGTTAGTGATGGGGTTATGTTTAGTGTTATAGTTTGGGTTATGATACAGGTTAGGTTTAGGGTTAGAGTTAGGTTAGGGTTAGGGTTAGGATTAGGTCTAGTTTTAGGGTTAGAGTTAGGATTAGTGTTAGTTTTAGGGTTAAATTAGGGTTAGGACTAGGGTTAGGACTAGGACTAGTGATAGGGCTAAGTTAGGGCAAGTGTTAGGGTTTTGGTAAGAGATAGGGTTAAATCTAGGAATAGGGCCAGGGTGAGATTTAGAGTTAGTCTTTATTGCTAGTGGTAGGGTTAGGGCTAATTTAGGGCTAAAATCAGGTCTAGAATTAGTTTTAATTGATAATTCTAGGGTTAGAGTTAGGGTTAGATTTTGGGGAAAGAATGGGGTTATAACAAGATTAAGAACTAGAGCGAGGGATAAAATTAGGGATAGGGCTAGAGTTAGGATTTGGGTTAGGATCAAGGCTAGATTTAGGACTAGGTTGAAGGATAGTATTTGTGTTAGAGTTATGGCAAAAATTAGGGCTAGGGCTAATATCAGGTCTGGGGTTATGGTTTGGGATAGTTTTGGGGTAAGATTTATGGCTAGGTCTAGTGTCAGAGTTAGGTTTAGGGTGAGGTTCAAGTTGAGAGCTAGGGGTATTATAATAGTAAGAGTCAGGTTTTGGATTTGGGTTAGGTTGAGGTTTAGGGTTATGGCTCAAATTTGCATTAGTTTTGAGTTAGAGTTAGGGTAATGGATAATGGTAGGTTTAGACTTCAGGTTAAGTTTATGGCTCAGGTTAGGTTTAGGGTAATGGATAGGGTTAGGGTTTGGCCTAGGGTTAGCATTAGGTTTATGGTTATCATTAAAGAAATGGATAGGGTTAGAGCTAGTGTTAGGAGTAGAAATATGTTTAGGATTAGGGCTAGAGTTAGGGTTAGGTTTAGAGTTAAGGCTAGTGTTAGATTTAGGGTATGGGTTAGGGTTTGAGCTAGGGTTAGTGGTAAGGATAGGGTTAGGTTTAGGATTAGGTCTAGGGATAGGATTAGGGTTATCATTAGGTTGAAGGTAATGACAGGTTTAGATGTTGGGTTAGGGTTAATGTTAGGTTTAGGATTAGGGCTAGGTTTAGTGTTAAGTTTAGTATAATTGTTACAGTTTGAACTAGGGTTAGGACTACATCAAGGGTTAAGTTTATGGTTAGGTCTAGGGTTAGGTTTAGTTAGGGTTAGAGTTGGTTTAGGGCTGGGCTATGGCTATAATGATGTTATGCTTAGGGTTAGGGTAATGGAGTTAGAGCTAAGGTTAAATATAGTTTTAAGTTTAGGATTAGGGTTAGGGTTAGAGTTATAATATTTTTACAGTTGGATTAAGGGTAAGGGTCAGGGATTGAATAAGTGTTAGTGCTAGGTTGAGGCTTCATGTTAAAATCAAGGCTAGGGATAGAGGTAGGGTTAGGGTTATGGTTAGCTCTAGGTTTAGACTTAGGTTTAGGATTATGGTTAGTGTAATGAATAGAGTTAGAGCTAGGGTTTTGGCTATAGTTACACTTAGGATTAGGGCTAGTATTGGGGTTAAGTTTTGGGCTAGAGTTATATTTAGGGTAAAGGCTAGGGTTTGAGCTAGTGGTAGTGCTAGGACTAGGTTGAGGTTTAGGTTCAGCCTAGGTCTAGGAAAAAAATTATAGTAGGATTAGGGTTAGGGTTAAGGTTAGGCCTAGGGTAATCATTAGGGTAAAGATAAGGGTTAGGGTAATAGATATGGTTAGATATAAGTTTAGGTTTAGGTTTAAGGTTAGATGTAGTTTTAGGGTTAATGTTAAGGCTACAGTTAGTTTAGGTTTATGGTATGTGTTAGGATTTGAGCTAGGGTTAGGACTATGGCCAGTGTTAGTTTTAGGATTTGGTCTATTGTTAGTTTTCTGGTTAGGGTTAGGGTTAGGGTTAGGGTTAAGGCTAGGGTTATCAATGCAGTTAAGTGTAGGGTTAGGTAAGGTGTATGTTTAGAGCTAGGTTAAGGAATAAAGTTAAGTGTAGGGTTAGGGTTTAGAATAAGGTATAGGTCTAAGTTTATATTTATGGTAAGGATTAGGCTTTGTGTAAAGTTTAAGACTAAGTCTATGGTTAGGTTTAGGGTTAGGGTTATGCCTAGGGTTAGGTTGGGTTTATGCTTGAGGCTAGATTTAGGCCTATAATTCACTCTAGGTTTTGTGTTATGTTAAGGCTTAGAGTACGGGCTTCGAGTAATGTAAGAGCAGGATTATGATTCGGGCTAGTTGTAAGATTAGAGTTATGGCTGTGTCTACTGTTAGGTTTATGTTTTCGGTTAGGGTCAGGTTTACAGGTAGGTTTATTGTTAAAGGCAAGGTCAGGGTTCAGGTTAGAGTTATAGTTAAGATTAAAACTAGAATTGGGACTAGGTTTATGTCTACAGGTGGGTTAGTCTTTGCATTAAGTTAAGGGTTATTGTTTAAGGCTAGTATTTTATTTAGGTGTAGAGCTAGAGTTAAGTCTAGATTTAGGATTAAGGTTTAGGTTAATGGCTAGTAATAGGATATGGTTTAGGTATAAGTTTAATGGTAGGGCTAGTGTTACAGTTTTTTCTAGCATTAAAGTCAGGTTTAGACCTAGGTTAGTGTTATGATCAGAATAAGGGTCAGGGTTAGGGTTAAGGATTGGGATAGGTTTAGAGCTAGAATGAGGGTTAGAGTTAAGACTAGTAATAGAGTTAGGGTTTGGGGTAGGCATAGAATTAGGGTTAGAGCTAGGATTAGGACTAGGGATAAGGTTAAGGTTAGAGCCAGTGTTAGGTTCAGGGTTAAAGATAGGGATAGGCCTTGGATTAGGGCTAGGTTTTGTGTTAAGTTTAGGGCTATGGCTAATTTAAGAACTGACATTATGATTAGGGCTAGTTTTAGGGTTAGGTTTAGGGTGAGGTCTAGTGTTAGGTTTAGGTTTAGGGATAGAGTGAATTGTAGAGCTAGGGTTTGTGTTATGGTAGGAGTGAGGGATAGTATTAGTTCTAGGGTTAGGTAATGGCTCAAATTAGAGCTAAGGTTAGTGCTAGCAGTAGGATTAGGTTTTTGTTTAGGTTAAAGGTTAAGGTCAGTGAAATGGCTCGGTTTTGCTTGAGAGCTAGGGCTTGGGTTAGGAATAGTTTTCAAATTAGTGTTAGGGTTAAGGCCAGTGTTAGAATGTGGTTATGCTTAGGGTTAGGGTTGGATTTAGAGTTACAGTTTGATTTAGGTTCAGGGCTACAGCAAATATTAGGGCTAGGGTTAGGGCTAGGGTTTGAGTTATCATAAGGGATAGGGTTAGAATTAGGGATAGGGATAGGGCGAGAATTAGAATTAGTGCTAGTGCTTAGTGCTAGGGTTAAATTTAAGATAAGAATTAGGGCTTAATTAGAGGTAGATTAGAGCAAGGGTTAATATTAAGGCTAAACCTAGATTTATGGCTAGGTTTATGGTTATGGTCATGGTTAGGTATGATGTAATAGCTAGCTTTAGAACTAGGGCGAGGGTTAAAATAAGGGTTAGGTCTATGGTTAGGGTTACATTTAGGATTAAGGCTAAGTTTAGGGCTAGAATTAGGTCTAGAGTTTGTTTTAGCATTAGGACTTCATTAGGGCTAGGGCTAATGTCAGGTCTAGTGTTACGGATAGAGATAGTTTTAGAATTAAGATTATTAGGGTTAGGATTAGGTTTATGGATATGGTTAGGTTTAGGATTCAGATTAGGTTTAGAATAATATATAAGTTTAGGATTAGGAATAGATTTAGAGTGATCCTAGAGTTAGCATTAGGGTTAGGATTAGGATTAGGGTAATGAATAGGGTTACAGCTCTGGTTAGGGCTAGGTTTTTGGTTAGGATTAAGGGTAGAGTTAGAGTTACATTTGGGTTATGTCGAGAGTTAGGGTTAGGCTTAGGTTTAGGGTAAGTGTTAGGGCTAGAATTGATATTAGGGATAGGGTTAAGGTTAATGTTAAGGTTAATATTAGGGTTAGGGTTACATTTAGGGTTAGGGTAAGGGTTAGAGTGAGAGTTAGGTAAAGTGTAATTGTGAGGGTTAGGGTTAGGGTTATGGATAGAGGTAATGTTAGGGATAGGGTTATTGTCATGGTTAGTGTTAGGGTTGGGTTAGGCTGAGGGTTAGGTTTAGGGTTATGGTAACAGTTACAATTAGGATTCAGGTTAGGGTTAAGTTTAGAATTAGGTTTAGGGTTTGTATTAAAGTTATAGTTAAGTTTAGAGTTAGGGTTTGGGTTAGGGATATACTTAGGATTAGTGTTATGTTTAATTTAGTGTTAGAAGTAGGTTTAGGGTAAGGATTAATGCTTTTCTTAGGATTAGTGTTATGTTTAGTTTTAGGACTAGGATTAGGGTTAGGGGTATGGTGAGATTTAAGGTTAGTATTAGAATTCAAGTTACTGTTAGGTTTAGGATTAGGGTTAGGGTTAAAGTTAAGGTTTTGGTTAGGGTTAGTTTTAGGGTTGAGATTAGGTTTAGGGTTGAGATTGGGTTTAGGTTTGTGTAAGGGTTAGGGTTAGGGTTACGATTATGTTTAGGATTAGGTTGTAGTTAGGGTTAGTATTAGAGTAATGGTTAGAGTTAAGGTCAAAGTTAGTGTTAGTGTTAGAGTTAAGGTTAGAACTTGGGTTAGGGGTAGGGTGAGTGGTAGGTAAAGGTTTAGGGTTCATGTTAGGTTCGGGTTAGGGTTAGGATTAGGGTTAGGGTTAGTGTTAGGATTGGGTTTAGGGATAGTGCTGAGGTTAAGGATAGGTTTAGGGTTAGGGTTAGGTTTAGGTTAGGTGTTATGGTTAGGGTTAGAGTTAGTGCTTGGATTAGCATTAGGGTTAGGGTAAGTTTTAGGGGTAGGGTTAGGTTTGGGTTTAAGGTTATGTTCAGTGTTAGTGTTTGGGTTAGGGTTAGTGTTAGGGTTAGTTTTAGAGTTAGATTAGGGTTAATTTTAGGCTTAGTGTAAGGTTTTGTGTTAGAGTAAGGGTTATAGCTCGGATTAGGGTTAGGGTTAGGGTTAGGATTAGGGTTAGAGTTAGGTTTAGAATTAGAGTTATGGTAAGGATTAGGTTTAGGGTTAGTGTTAGAGATAGAATTAGAGCTAAAGTGTTAGGGATAGCATTAGGGTTCGTGTTAGGGTTAGGGTTCGGGTGAGTGTTAGGATTAGGGTTAGGTTTAGTGTTCGAATAGTTTTATTGTTTTGATTAGAATTAGTTTTAGTGTTATGGGTAGTGATAGGGTTAAGGATAGGTTTAGGGTTAGTATTGGAATTATGTTTAGAGTTAGTGTTAGTGATAGGGTTAGGGTTGGGATTAGGGTTAGTGTTCAGGTTAGGATTAGGATGTTAGCATTAGTATTAGTGTTAGGAATAGGGCTACAGTTAGTGTTAAGTTAAGTTTTAGAGTTAGGATTATGGTTACAGATAAAATTAGTGTTAGTGTTAGGGTTAAGATTAGTGTTAGGAATATGGTGAAGTTTAGGGTTAGGGTTAGTTTTAGGGTTAGGGTTAGGGTTTTTGTTAGGATTACTGTTAGAGTTAGGTTAGGTTTTGTGTTAGGGTTCGAGATAGGTTTAGGGAAATGGTAAGGATTAGGGTTAGAGTTAGTGTTAGCATTAGTGTTAGGGTTAGTGTTAGGGTTAGGGTTAGAGATAATGTTAATGTTATGGATAGGTTTAGGGTTAGGATTAGTGTTAGGCTTAGAGTCAAGGTCA
This sequence comes from Ictidomys tridecemlineatus, assembly GCF_052094955.1. NCBI lineage: Eukaryota > Metazoa > Chordata > Mammalia > Rodentia > Sciuridae > Ictidomys > Ictidomys tridecemlineatus. The sequence continues at coordinate 63,955,674 of NC_135478.1, read as the reverse complement.
GGGTTAGGTTAGTGTTAGGGTTAGAACCCTAAGTTTAGGGTTAGTGAAAGTGTTAGCATTAGGTTTAGGGTTAGTGTTAGGGTTCGGGTTAAGGTTAGGTTTAAGTTTAGAGTTAGGGTTAGGATTAGATTTAGGGTTAGTTAGAGTTAGAGTTAGGGTAAGTGTTAGCGTTAGGGTAAAGGTTATTTTTAGGGTCAGGTTTACATTTAGAATTTTAGTTCAGATTAGAATTAGTTTAGTGTTAGGGTTAGGGTTTAGGTTAGTGTTATTGCTTGGGTTAGGCTTAGAGTTTGATTTAGTGTTAGGGTTAGGTTTAGGATTAGGATTATCATTAGTGTTAGGCTTAGGGTTAGTGATAGAGTAATGTTAGGATTAGGGTTAGTGTTAGGTTAGGGTTAGTGTGAGGGTTAGTTTAGTGTTAGGATTATTTTAGGGTAAGGGTTATAGTTGTGGTTAGGTTTTGTGTTAGGTTTAAAGTAAGGGTTAGAGTTACAGTTAGTGTTAGGGTTTGGGTTCGTGTTTATGTTGGGTTAGTGTTAGGGTTAGGGTTAGGGCTAGGTTTAGTGTTGGGGTTAGGGTTAGGTTTTTAGGTGTAGTTTTAGGGTTAGGGGTAGAATTATGGTTAGTGTTAGGTTTAGGCTTAAGATTTGGGTTAGAGACACTGTTAGTGTTAGGGTTTAGATTAGTGTTAGAGTTAAGTTTATTTTAGGTTTAGATTTAGGGGTTAGATTTAGTTTAGATTTAGAGTTAGGGTTGGGTGATAGGGTTAGGTTTAGGGTTCTGATTGTTTTTCGTGTTAGGATTAAGGTTAGCATTAGTGTTAGGGTTAGGGATAAAATTAGAGTTAGTAATAGGGTTAGGGTTAGTGTTAGGATAAGGATTAGGATTCCTGCTAGTGTTAGTTTTAGTGATACGAATAAGGTTAGGTTTAGTGTTAAGGGTAGTGTTAGTGATAGGGTTATTGTTAGTGTTAGATATATTGTTGGGTTAGGGATAGGTTTATGGTTAGTGTTAGGGTTAGTGTTTGTAAGAGAGTTATAATAAGTGTTACTATAGTATTAGGTTTAGGGATAGGTTTAGTGTTAGTGTTAAGTTTAGGGTTAGGACTAGGGTTAGGATTAGGGTTTGTGTTAGGGTTAGGGTTAATTTTAGCTTTAGTTTTATGGTAGTGTTAGGGTTAGGGTTAGAATTAGATAATGTTAGGGTTAGGGTTGGGTTAGGTTTAGGTTTATGGTTTGTGTTAGGGTTTGTATTAGGCTTAAAGTTAGGGTTATGTTATTGTTAGGTGTAGGGTTAGGATTAGTGTCATGTCAGTGGTAGTGTTAGTGGTAGGGTTAGGTTTATATTTTGTGTTAGGTTTAGCATTAGGGTTAGGGTTAGGGTAAGTTTTCGGTTTAGTGTTAGAGTTAGGGTTAGTGTTAGGGTTAGTGATAGAGTTAGGGTTAGGTCTTTGTTTAGGGATAGGGTTAAGGTAAGATTTAGGGTTAGGGTTAGGTTTAGGGTTAAGGTTAGGTTTAGTATTAAGGTTTGAGTTAGGTTTAGGGTTAGGTTAGGGTAAGTTTTAGGCTTACTGTTTGGAATTTTTTAGGGTAAGGTTAGTATTAGGTTTAAGGTTATAGTTCAAATTAGGGTTAGGTTTAGGTTTAAGGTTAGTGTTAGGGTTAGGTTTAGTGTAAGGGCTATTGTTAGCATTAACATTATGGTTAGAGTTATGGTAAGGGTTATGTTTAATGTTAGTGTTAGGGTTAGAATTAGGGTTAGGGTTAGTGTTAGAATTAAGGTTAGGGTTCATGTTAGAGTTAGGATTAAGGTGAGTGTTAGGGTTAGGTTTACGGTTAACTCTAAGTGTATCCATTACCCTAAACATAACCCTTATCCTAATGCTAACCCTAGGATTAACCCTAACCCTATTATTATCCCCAAAACTATCAATTACCCTAAACCTAACCTGAACCCTAAACCTAACCCTATCTTTATCCTAACCCTAACCCTAACTCTAATTCGATCTGTAACTCAAAACTCAAACCTAAACCAAGCCCTAACACTGACCCTGGCCCTAATAATTTCCCTAGCTCTAAACCTGACTATTACTCTATACCTAACCCTTAAAATAGACCTAGCCCTAAACCTTTCTCTAAAATTATTATACTGTAATACAAGACCTGACATTAGCCCTAGCAATAATTCTAACCCTAACCCTAACACAAACCCTAGCCCTTATCCTAGCCCTAATTTAGCCGTATCCCAAACACTAGTCCTAAGACTAACTAACTCTCACATTAGACCTTTCCCTCATTCTAATCCTATTCCTTACCATAACCCTAACCCTAGTTCTAACCCTTGCCCTATCATTTGCTCTAGCACTAACCTTAGACAAACTTAACTCTAAATTGAGCTCTAAACTGAAGACTAAGCCAAATCCTAACACTATCCCAATCCATAATACTAATCCTAAAACTCACCCTTACCCTAGCCCTAGCCCTAAACAAAATATAGATATAGTTATGACCCTAACTCTTAACCTAAACCAAACCCTAACCTTAAACCAAGCCCTAACCCTAGCCTTAATATCAGTTGTAAGCTGAACCATTAAACTAAACCTAAACCTGACACTGAACCTAACACTACTAGTTCTAAAGATCACCTAACACTAAACATAACCCTAACACTAACTCCAGCCCTAAAACCTTAAAACTAGCCCTAAACATCACCCTACTTTTTACATTAGCCCTAACTCTAACCCTATCCCTAACTTAACCTAAAACCTAGCCCTAATCCTGGCATTAACTCTAGCCCTATTTGTAACCATAAACCTAGCACTAAACCGATCTCTAACTCTACCCATTACCATAACCAAAACCATAACCCTAATGCTAACTCTAAACATGAACCCTAATCTTAATCCAATCTATTACCCTGAACCTAACCTAAACCTAAACCTAACCCTAAAATTACCCTAACCCTAAAACTAACACTAATTTAAGCCCTTACTTTAAACCTTAACCTATCCCAAGCCCTAACTATGGCCTTCACCCTAATAAAACTCCTAGCTCTAAACTTAAATACAACCCTGCACTTAACCCTTACCCTAGACGTAACCATAATCCTAACCCTAAAACTATCTTTATTCATAATTCTGGACCTGAAATTAGCCCTAGCCCTAATTCTTGTCCTAAACCTAAAACAAACCATAGCCCTCAGCCTAGCCCAAAACTTAGCTTTAATCATAACCCTAACCTAACCCTATGCCTAGTCCAAATTATAACCCTCACACTACCTCTATACCTATCTATAATGCCATCTCTTACCCTAAACTTAATCCTAACCCTAACCCAAACTCTAGGCTTAAGCCAAACAATGAACCTAGCCCTAATCCTAGCACTAATTTAGCCCTATTTCTAACCCTAACACTAACCCTAGCCCTAAGACTCACTTTAATCATAACCCTACCCCGAGTTCTAACCCTATCCCTTACCATAACCTCATCCCTAGTTCTAGCCCTTGACCTATCCTTAGTTCCAGACCTAACCCTAGGTATAACCCTAATTCTAAATCGAATCCTAACCTAAGCCTAAACTTAACACTTACACTATCTCTAAACCTAACCCTGGGACTAAACCAAAACCAAGCAATAGCCCTAAGGTAACCCTAAACATTAATTTAAACAAAACCCTAACACTAAACCTAGACCAATCCCTAGCCCTAATTTGAGTTCTAACACTAACTTTAATTTTAACACTGACCACGACTCATACCCTAACCCTCAACCTACCTCTAAACACCACCCTTACCTTAAACCAAATGCTAACAATAATCCTAAAAATAATTCAAGTCCTAGCCCTAACTTTAAAATGAACCCTGACCTGACTCTTACCCTAACACAAACCCTACCACTCTAAACTTAAACCTAACCCTAACACTAAACCTAACCATAACACTAAAAGTAAACTAATGTCAACCTTAGTTCTGACATTAGCTGTGGCCATAATCCTATCGCTAAGCCTAACATGAACAAGAGCCCTGATCCAAGCCCTAAACCTAGATTTAACGGTAAATTCAACCGTAAATTCACAGCCCTAAACTTAGCTCTAAACCAATCCCCTACCCTAAGCAAAACCCTAAACCCAAGGGTAACCCTAGACCTATCCCTATTCTTTAGGCTAACCGAAACCCTAACTCTATTAATAGCACTAACCCTAGTTCTCATTCTAACTCTAAAACTATACCAAATTCTAACCCTAACCCCAATCCTTATACTGACCCTACCAAAAATCCTAGTCTAATTCTAATCCTAATTCTAACTCAAAACCTATGCTAATCCTATCCCTAGACCTAATACTTAAGCTACCTCCAAAAACCAAGTGTTTATCCATGATATTTTGGAGAAAAGCATCGGGCTCCATTGCCAAAAAATGTACAGAGGAAGCCACATGCTCCGGGGCCCAAAACCACAAATATACGGAGCACAGGAGAAACCCAGCAACCCCATCAGGTTAGTGCCCAGGACACATTCTCCATTAGATCCCTCATCAGACAAACCAGAGGGAGCACAGGGTTGGACATCTGCGCTTCCGCCAGATCAGTACTAACCCAAGAGATGGAAGTTCAAATCATTCCCACAGGGGTGAAAGGACCTCTTCCCAAAGGAACAGTAGGCTTATTATTGGGATGCAGCTCTTCTACTCTAAAGGACTTATGATCAACCCTAGGGTAATTGATCCTGATTATGAAGGTGAAATAAAAATTATAGCCAGTTCTCCAAAAGGTATATCAGTAATTTCACCAGGAGATAGAATAGTACAGTTACTAATAATACCAAGCCTACATGATAAATTTTTCAGTCATGCTGAAGAAAGAGGTTCCAAAGGATTAGACTCCACAGGTGTAGATTGGGCTATCCTATTTTAAATGTAAATTCTCACCCCATTCTAAAACTAAATATCCAAGCACATAAATTTAATGAGCTACTGGATACAGATGCAGACTTTAGCATCATCTCTCATCAAGAATTGCCAAAACATTGGCCATTACAACAAGCCACCAAAATGCTTCGAGGCCTAGGAGTGGTGACTAATCCCCATAGAAGTGCAATGGTATTAGATTGGAATGATCCTGAAGGATGTAAAGAAATATACAGCCATATGTATTGGATCATCTTCCCATAAATTTATGGGGAGGATATGTCCTAGATCAATTAGGTTTGACATCAACAAATAACATCAATCAAAATGCACCCACTATTATGGCTAGACTAGGCTTTAGGAAAGGAAAAAGATTAGAAAAACAAGAACAAGGTATAGCAGCACCAATACAAATAGATCCAGGAACAGACAGACATGGGTTGGATTTTCACAAAGGGCCACTGAGACAATAGAAATTACATGAAAATTAGAAAGACCAGTATGGGTTCCTCAGTGGCCCTTGACTAAAGAAAAGATACAAGCAGCCCATGATCTGGTCAAACAACAATTAGTGGAAGGACATATACAACCTTCTGTATCTCCCCATAATACTCCCATTTTTGTCATCAAAAAGAAATCTGGTAAATGGAGATTATTGCAAGATTTAAGAGCCATTAATAATGAGATGGTTATTATGGGACCTGCTCAGTCGGGGATTCCTCAATTGTCTGCTTTGCCAAAAACTTGGCATGTTTTAGTTATAGATATTAAAGATTGTTTTTTTTTTTCAATTTCAATTCATCCTGAGGATAGTCCCCATTTTGCATTTACTATCCCTGCACAAATCATGAAGGTCCTGATCAGAGATATGAATAAAAAGTACTCCCTCAAGGGATGGCTAACAGCCCAACTATGTGTCAAATTTATGTTAACAAAGTAATCCAGCCACTTAGAAATCAGAATCCTGAACTACAAATATTTCACTATATGGATGATGTATTATTAGCACACAAAGCTAAAAAAAAAAAACATTGCTAGAATGTTATGCCACATTTACAAACTTGTTAAAAAATTATAATCTAGAGATAGCAATAGATAAAGTACAATTAAATTTTCCAATTAATTATTTAGGAGTTCTATTATTCTCAACCATGATCCATCTGTTGCTGGTCTGCTGTGAGCCAATCCTCACGATTCAGGAGTCACTTGTCAAAAGAAACTAACTTTATTTTTAGAACCACACACACCAAACAAAACAGCTCCTCAGGAAAAAAACCCTCAGAGCCCAACTGTCACCACCAGCTTCCACAAGCCTCTCACCCCAACACCAGCCTCTCCACCTCCCACAATTCTCCTGCTCTTGAGGCTTATAGGTTGGGTTGTGTGGGTGGAGCCAAAGAAGGCCCCCAATGAGCAGCTCTGTGGTCTGAAAGGGCAGGGAAACAGCCCAATGACATCACCACAGAGGAGCCAATCAGCTAGATGTTGCTAGGGCCGCTGTGAGCCAATCATCACCCAGTAGCTGGAAGTATGAGGGCAGCTGGAAGTTTCTTGGGTCCCCTTTGGCTGTGGCTCTCAACATCTCCCGCTCTCTGTTTAAACAACAAGCATGTGGCTTAGGGACCTTGCCTGCCTTAGGTTGTCCAAAACTACATATGGTCCTTACCCTTCATCTGATGAGCTGACCTCAGGGTGTCAGCCTCCTGTCTTAGGTTGGTACCATTGCAATTTGATCTTACCTGTCATTGACTACCAGTCCAGTATACAGCCACTCCTGTGCAGAGGTAAAAGTGTGGGGGTGAGGTTCTTTGCCTCACCTCTGTTGGCCCCCAAATTTTAGCTGAACGATTATGACAAGTAGAAGGGAGGAAGATACACCAAGCCAATTGATGGCTCCTTTTGTGAAAACTATACCACCGAGGACATCATTAGCAAAAATACCCCAAAACTACCACAAGTCTCTGCACCAACAGATAGTTCACAATGCATACAGGTGAATTCACAGTGCATACAAGTGATACATAGTCCAGGCAAGTTCTGCAAGCAGTTCAGTGATGGCTATTGCAGAAGCTGTAGACTGGTTTTATCTTTGTCTTCACCGGCACTGGGATAAAGATAGGAATTCTGGCAATAATGGCCAAAGAAAAAATTATGTAACACTCCAGAAAGCACTAAAAGAAAATAAATTTCTGAATAATTTATATTATCTTGAAGAAAATTATAAAATATAATGAAAGGAAAAGGTGAAAGTAAACAAACAGATCTATTAACCTCCTTTTTTGTTCACATATTATAACAATTCTCAAAAGTTGTTTACCCAATTTAAATTAAACCATTTGAATCACGTAAATAAAAAAAAATTTGGATCCATTTTTTTCATGAGCGCTCATCATATATGATATATGGACATACGTACATTCAAACATATAACACAAAACACAAGTGTGACACATAATATAATACATACAACCCATAACATAATAGTAAAGTCCTTATAACTTTTCACAGGTGAAATCTCCATTTCAATGTTTAAAAACTCTATAGTCAAAAAATAAAAAATAGAACTGATCAGCAAAACTTTAACCTAGGTCTATATGAGCTCAAAAATCAAAATAAAACTTCATGATATGGGAAAGGGAAATAATTAAATAGATATCAAAAAAGCATCCTGGTTCTGTTGCATATGTAAGGATATCCAAATTGGAGTTTTGGATATCAGCTGTTATGGATTTGAGCCAAATCATCTTTTTTTTGGTCTGTAGAAATTGCTTTAGTTAATCTCTCTGGAATCCAAATCGGCTGCTGTTCTCCCTGTGGAAACACACAAACAGACCCCCGCCTCCAGACAATTACGGTGTCAGGACCATTCCATTGTCCTGTTAGAATATCTTTCCAAAGTACCTTGGGCTTATGTACATTTTTTAGACACATATGCTTTTCCACAGCACTAAGTCCTGATGAATCCAAATTTAAAAAGTTTAGAGTAAAAAAGGGTTATTTTAAGTTTATCTTTGGGGAATATATACCCCTTCCAAATTCGTCTTTTTGCTTTAGAAAGTGCATTTTAATAGTTTGATTTGTTCTTTCAACTATGCCTTGTCCCTATGGATTGTATGGGATTCCTGTTATATGAGTAATGCCAAATGATGAGCAAAATTGTTTAAAAGAGGTAGAAGTATAACCAGGGGCATTATCTGTTTTTAACTGTTTTGGAACGCCCACAGTGGCAAAATTTTGTAAGCAATGAGCTATAAAATCTTTAGTTTTTTTTCTGGCATGAAGAAAGCTCATCACAAATCCAGAAGAAGAATCAACTGTATCATGCAAATATTTTAATTTTACAAATTCTGGCAAGTGTGTGACATCCATGTGCTAAATATGGTTAGGTATCAACCCTCTAGGATTGACTCAAAGATTAACTTTTGGTAAAAAGGTCACACAATTTTGAAATTGTTTTATTATTTGTCTATCTTGTTCCTTAATTATTTTAAAATGCTTTTGTAATGTATTAGCATTTACATGAAGCCTTTTATGAAAATGTATAGCTTCTTCTAGTTAGAGAAAATATGTATGTCATGTGTAGTTTTATCTGCTGAATCATTGCCCAAACTAAGAGCTCCAAGCAATCCTGTTTGTGCCCTTATATGTCCTATAAAGAATGGATCTTTTCTTTCCCAGATTAGACTTTGTATAGTGGAAAATAAATAGAAAACAGTAGAGGAAGGGGGAAATCCTACCAGCATCTTCAAGGGATACTATAGCATTAACTATATACTGACTATCAGAAAATAAATTAAATACAGAATCTTTAAACATCACAAAAGCTTGTAATACTGCATTAGGCTCTACCTTTTGAGCTGATTGTTTGGGTACTAAAAATGTAAAAGTGTGATCAGGTGTAACTATTGCTGCTGTACCACTATTTGACCCATCAGTGAATATATTTGGAGCATTCATGATAGGTGTTTTTCTTGTCATTTTTGGAAAAATTACAGGATGCAAAGACAAAAAAAGACAATAAAGGATTAGACGGTAAGTGGTTATCAAATGAAACATTAGATTTGCACATAATTGTTACCCAAGTATTTATCTCATTAGCTAACTCATCAATTTGATTCATAGTATATGGAGTAATAATTTTATTGGGAGAAATTCCAAACACTCCCTTTGCTGGTTTTATTCCTTTGACTATTAATTGTCCTACAGCCTCAGGATTCCTAGTAAGAATAGTGTTAGGAGAATAAGATAAATTTATCCATAATAATGCACCTTCTTGCCAAAATACTCCTGTAGGAATATTTTTTGTTAGTAGTACAATAAATAATAAAGGCAAACTTATATAAATTCTATCCAAATGCATATTTTCCATATATGTTTCAATGATTTTCAATGTCTTTCTTGCTTCAGGCGTTAACATTCGGGGTGAATTTGGATTTGATGAACCTTTTAGGATATAAAATAAAGGTCCCAACTCTCCTGTTGGTATACCTAGATAAGGCCTTATCCAATTTATGTCCCCTAATAACTTTTGAAAGTCATTATGTGATTTGAGTTGATCTACTCGTATTTGAATTTTTGGTCCTACCAAAAATACTAGTCAATCTCTAACCTTAATTCTAACTCAAAACCTATGCTAATCATATCCCTACACCTAATACTGAAGCTACCTCCCAGCCTAGTTCTAACCATACCTCAGAACCTAACCCTTATGCTAAACATAATCCTAAACCTAACCATAGTTCTAACCCTCACCCTAATCCTAACTCAAGACTTAATCCTAACCATAACCCTAGCCATAACCTTAACTCTAACTGTATCCTTACCCTAAACTTTACCCTTACGCTAATGTAACTGTAGGCCTATCCCTAACCCTATCACTATCCCCCAAACTGTCAATTACTTCAAACCTAACCTTATCATTATCCTAATGCTAACCCTAATGCTAATTCGAACCCTAACCCTAAACTCAAACCTAAAATAAAGCCCAAGACTAACCCTGACATTAAAAGTTTCCCTAGCTCTAAACCTAACTATTACCCTATACCTAACCCTTAAACAAGACTTAGCCATAAACCTAACCCTAAAACTATCCCCAACCATAAACCTAGGTATGACTTTAGCCTTAGCCTTAATTCTAGCCTAAACCTAGCACAAACCCTAGTCTTTATCCTAGCTCTAAACATAGCCTCAATTATAACCCTAACTCTAGGCCTAACCCTAACACTAACCATAGCCCTAATATTTGCCATAATTTAGCCCTATCCCTAACCCTATCTTAACCCTAGCCCTAAGACTAACTGTAATTCTCACCTTAGCCCTAAGTCTAGTTCTAAACCTATACTTTACTGGAAGCCTTCTCCTAGCCTGATTCATAGGTCTAACCCTAGCACTATTTATATCCCTGGCCATAATCCTAGATCTAACCCTAACTCTAAATCTAACCCTACACCTAATCTTAAACCTAGCCCTAGCCCTAAGGCTAATCCTAAAACTAGCCCTAACCCTAGACCTAGCTCTAAAACTAAACCAAGCCATAGATCTAACCCTAATCCTTAACATAAACCAAGCCCTAATCCTACACCTAGCCCTAATGCTAGCAATAATTTGAGTCTTAAGCTGAAACAAAAACTAACCCTCAACCTGACTCTGAACTTAACACTAACCCCAGGTTTAAACATCACACTAACCCTAAACCTAAACTTAACACCAGACCTGGTCCTAACCCTTAACACTAATATTAGCCATAATCATAACCCTAGTACTTACATTAGCTGTAACCTAACCATAGCCCTAACTTAACCCAAATCCTAGTCCTATTCCAAGCCCTAACCCTAGGGTTAGACTACGGTTCAGGCTAGCATTAGGCTTCCATCAAAGTATAGTGTTAGAAATAGAGTTAGAGCTAAAGTGAGAGTTAGAGTTAGTCTTTGGGCTAGGGTTAGGGTTAGGGTTAGGGTTAGGGATAAATTTGGGCTAAGAATAGGGCTATGGTTAATGTTAGGTTTAGAAATAGGGTTAGGGTTAGAGTTATAATTAAGGCTATGCTTAGGGCTAGGATAAGGACTAGGGTTTGTTCTAGGTTTAGGGCTAGAATAAAGGCTAGGGCTAAAGTCAGGTAAACCCTAAACCTAACTCTAAACCTGTTACTATTTGCTACCATAACACTAGCTGTAATCCTAGATCTAACCCTATCCATTATCCGAACCATAACCCTAACCCTAATGCTAACCCTAGGCCTAAACCTAACCCTATCCCTAAATTTCTCTCTATTTATTACCCTAAATCCAACCTGAAACCTAAACCTAACCCTATTATTAAACTGATCTTAAACTTATTGCTAATTCAAACACTAACTTTAAACCTTAACATATCCAAAACACTAATCATGACCATGACCCTAATAAAACCCTTAGCTCTAATCCTTACCATAACTCTAAACCTAATGCTTACACAAGGCGTAACCATAAAACTAAACTTAAACTATATTTAACCATAAACCTAGACCTGAAATTAGCCCTAACCATGATCCTAGCCCTACACATAGCCTTAATCCTAGCCGAGCATAACCCAAGCCCTAACCCCAATTCTAAAACTCACCCTAGCCCCAAATCTACCTATAACCCCATCCTTTACCATACACTTAACCATAACTCTAAACCTAACTATAACTCCCACCATAACCCTAGGCCTAATATTTACAGTAAGCCTAACACTATCTCTAGCCTAATTTAATCTTATCCTTACCCCAACCCTAGTCTTAAGACTAACTATAACTCTTGCCCTAGCCCTAGCCATAGCCCTAGTTCTATCCATAGCCCTAACGTAACTCTAGATCTAAACCTAACTCTAAATCTAAACCTAACTCTAAATTTAACAGTAATCATAAGCCAAAACAAACCCTAACACTACCCCTAACCATAATGCTAATCCTACAATTTACCCTAGCCCTGGCCCTAGCCATAAAACAAAACTAGGCCATATCCCTAACTCAAACCCTTAACCTAAACCAAATCCAAACCTTACGCCTAGCTCTAATCCTAACTCTAAAAATTACTCTGACCCTGTCGCTGACCCTAACACTAATCCTAGCTCTAATCATGACCCTAACTTAAATTAACTAGCCTTAATAGTAACCCTAAAACTAACCTAAATTATAATCCTAGTTCATACATTAGTCATTGTCCTAACCCTAGCCATAACCCTAACACAAATCCTACCCCTAATTCTAGTTCTAACCATAGCTGAAACCCTAATCTTAACTCTAACACTACCCCTAACCCTACCTAACCTTAACACGAACCCTAACCCTAGTGATAACCCTATCCCTTACCCTAAGAAAACCCTAACCCAAATGGTAACCTTAGTCCTAACCCTAATCCTTAGTCTAACTTAAACACTAACAGTATTACTAGTCCTAACCCTGACCCTTATCTGACCCTAACAGTAACCCTTGGTCTAAACTTGGCCCTATTCTTAAACCAGAAACTAACACTAGACCTACCAGTAACCCTATACTTATTTCTCAGACTAACACTAGGCCTAGACCCAAAGCTAATTCTAAATGTAGCTAAAACTCTAGCCCTAGACCTAAACAAAATCCTAGCACTAGCCCCAACAATAAACCTTAACTTGAACTAAACACTTACCCTATCCCTAGACCTAACCTTAGTCCTAATTCTTGCTATAACCCTAAACATAACCCTATCCTGAAAACCAACCCTGATCCTAACACTTAAACTAGCTTTAAACATGACACTAACCCAAAACCTAGACTGAACACTAGACCTAGCCATAACCCTAAACCTAAAACTAGCCCTAAACATAAACCTAGCTTTTACATTACCCATAGTCTTAACCCTAGCACTAAAACTAACACAAAACCTAGAGCTACTCCTAGGCCTAAACTTAGCTCTAAGCATAAAACTAAGCCAAGCCCTAACCCTACGCTAACTCTAAGCCTAACCCTTTTCTTAGACCTAACCCTAGCTCAAAGCCGAACTCTTACACTAAACATAATCCTAGACCCATCGTAAATTTTAATCCTAATTATAGCCCTAATCCTAACCTTAACCCTAGCCCAAACTTTAGCCCTAATCATATCCATTACCCTAATCCTAAACCTAACCCTAATTATAACCCTATCTCTAACACTAAACCTAATTATGACCATAATCTTGAACACAGAAGTAAACCTAAATCTAACCCTCACACTAGCCCTAACCCTAGCTCAAACACTGAGCTAGGGTTAGGGCTAGTGTGAGGTTATCCTAACCTAACCATAACCTTAACCCTAAACTAACACTTACTGTAACATTAACACTTACCCTAAACCAAACCCTAGGCCTATCTCTAAACCTAAACCTATCCTCATTTTAGACTTAATCTAAATCATAACCTAGCCCTAACCCTAGCTCTAAAACTATCCACTACACTAAACATAACCCTAAATCTAATGTTAAGCCTTAAAACTTAACTAAAACCTAAAGTAAACCCTTCCTTTGCCTTACTCTAATGTTAACCCTAATGGCTAATTTGAGCCCTAACCCCTTAATCTTAATGTAAACCAAATGCTAACCCTGAGCCTGACAGGGACACAAATAATAATTCTAGCTCTAAAGCTGACCTTTAACATAAAACTAACCCTTTCACTAGACCTAGCCATAACCTAACCCTGAAGCTATCCTGAAACATAACCCTAGACCTGATATTATTGTAGCCCGAGTCATAGCCCTAAACCTATCAAAAAACCTACCCCTAATCCTAGCCCTAATCCTAGCCTTAATTCTAAACTGAACCATAGCCCTAGGCCTAACCTTAATTATAACCCTCACCTTAGCCCTAAAACTAGCAATAACCCCACCCATTCCTCTAAACTTAACCCTAACCTCAGTGCTAACCCTAACCCTAGCCCAACCCCTAGGCTTAACCCTAACACTAACCCTAGTCCTAATCCTAGCCCTAATTTAGCTCTAAAACTAAGGATACTCCTAAGAATAACTCTAATTCTCACCCTAGACGTATCCCTAGTTCTAACCATATTTCTTACCATAACTCTAACCCTAGCCCTAACCCTAGCATGATCCCTAACTCTATATAACCCTAACTCTAAATCTAAACCTAACCCTAAGGCAAAACTTTAACACTAGCCCTAACACTAATGCTAATTCAAAATCTAGCCTTAACCCTAATGCTAGCCCTAAAACATAACTGACCTGTAACCCTAATGTAACCCTAATCTGAAACCTAACCATAGCACTAATAGTAAACCTAAACCTAACACTAGCCCTTACCCAACCCTAAATGTAGCCCTAACCCTAGGTCTAACCCTATTTCTTACCCTAAGCCAAACCTAACCAAAATGCTAATCCTAGTCCTAACCTTAATTGTATTACTAGTGCTAAACCTAGCCTTCATTCTAGCTCTAACCTTAACTCAAACCTAAAACTTATTCTGACCCTAAGGTCATCGTAGGTGTAAACCTGACCCTAACCCTATACTGAACACTAACACTAGCCCTAGACCTAAACCTATTCCTAAACCTAACCCTAACACTAGCCCTAGACCTAAACCTAATCCTAAATCTAACCATATTTCTAGCCCTAATAATATCAAAAACCTATCCCTAGCCCTAATAATAAACCTTAACCAAACCCAAACACTAATCCTACCCTTATACCTAAACCTAGTGATAATTCTGGATTTAACCTTGAAGCTACCTCTAAACTGAACACTCACCCTGACCCTAACTCTAAAAATCATGCTAACACTAACCCTGACACTAACACTTGACCTAGCCATAACACTAACCCCCAAACTGGACATAATCATAACCCTAGTTCATACATTAGCTAAAGCCCTAACACTAGCCCTAATCTAACACAAAACCTGGCCCCAATCCAAACCCTAGCTTTAACCCTAACACTAATCCTAGCCATAAGCCAGTCACTAATCCTTTCCTAATCCTTGCTCTTATCTTATTTGTTACCATAAGCCAAACTTTGAAAATAATGGTAACCCAAATCCTAACCCTAATCCATAGCCTAACCCAAATACTAACCATATTAATAGTCCTAACCCTAGCCCTCATTCTAGCTCTAATTATAACCCAAACCCTAATCCTAACCCTGAAACATACTCACCCTAATACTAACCGTAGGTCTAAACCTGACCCCAACCCGAACTGGAACCCTAATATTATCCCTACTAGTAATCCTATACCTAAACCTAAACTTAACACTAGTCCTGGACCTAAACCTAATCCTAATCTAGCCATAACTCTAGCCCTAGTCCTGAACAACAACCTTGCCTTAGCCCTAGCAATCACCCTTAACATAACCCAAAAAATAACCCTACTTTTAGACCTAACCCTAGTCTTAATTCTGGAACTAACCACAATACTCAACTAAATTGAACACTGACCCTGATGGTAACATAAGCCTAGCTCCAAAGCTCACCCTAACTCAAAACCTAATACTAACACTACACCTAGCCATAACCCTAACCCTACAACTAGCCCTAATCATAACCCTAGCTCTTAACTACCCACGGCCCTAATCCTAGGCTTAAAAAAACACAAAACCTACCCTTAATTCTAGGACTAAACCTAGTCCTAAGTATAACCCTACACTAACCCTAGCCCTATTCCTAACCCTAACCTTCCCATTAGACCTAACCCTAGCTCAAAACCTAACCTTTACCATAAACATAACCCTAGCCCTATTCCAAACCATTAACCTAACCCTAGCCCTAATCCTACCTTAACCATATCCCTAACCATAGCTCTAAATCTACACACTACCCTAACCCTAGCCCTCATCCTAACCATAACCCTAGCCCTAACCCTAGCTATAATCCTATCCATTACCCTAACCCTAATTCTAAACCTAGGCTTAATGTCACAATTTCTAAACCTATCCATTACTCTAAAACTAATCTGTATCTTAATTTTAAGCCTATTCATTACCCTAACCCTAACACTAAACCTAATGCTAATTAAAGCTCTATCCTAAACCTTAACCTAAACTGAACCATGAGCCATATCATGACCTTAATAATAATCTAGCTCTAAACTTGACCCTTACCCTTAATCTAACCCTTACACTAGACCTAAACATAAGCATAACCCTAATCTATTCATAACCATCACCCTATACTAAATTAGAGACACTTATCCTAACACAAACCCTAGCTCTAAACCTTATCCTAACTGAAAAACTAACCCTAACACTGGATAAAACCTAAATCTACCCAAAACCATAACCCTAGCCCTTACATTACCCATACACCTAACACTAGCCGTAAACCTCATGCACAACCTAGCTGTAATCCTAGGCCTAAACCTATACCTAAGTGTAGCCTTAACACTATTTCTAGCACTAACCTTAACCCTAACACTGGTCCTGGCCCTAAGCCTACTCAAACTCTAATCCCGACCCTAAAATAACCAATAGCCCTAAGGCTAAACATAATCCTAAACCTAGCCCTAATTCTAACTGTAATCATAGCACAAATCCTAGCACAAACTCTATCCATTACCTTAAACATAACCCTAACCCTAATGCTAGCCCAAGCCAAAACCCTAACCCTAACCCTAACCCTAACCATAGCCCTGACTCTAACTCTTACCCTCAACCTAGACCTAACCCTAGCTCAAACCCTAACACTTCTGCTAAATATAACACTAACACTAACACTAACTCTAGGTCTATCTCTAAACCTAGCCAAAATTCTAACATTAACACAACCCCTAACACTAGCACTAACCCTATCCTTTACCCTAAACATAAATCTAACTGAAATACTAACCCTAGACCTAATGCTAATCCTATCACTAACACTAAGCCTATCTATTACTCTAAAACTGACCTGAACCCTAAACCTGACACTATCTATTACTTTAACCCTAATGCTAATGCTAATTTTAGCCCTAACCCTAAATCTTATCCCAAACCAAACCCTAAAACAGACTCTGATCATAATAACACGCCTAGCTCTAAACCTGACATTTACCTTAAACCTAACTTTCCACTAAGACCTAGCCATAAACGTAAAGTTAACACTATTCCCAAACATAACTCTAGACCTGACATTAGCCTTAGCTCTTATCCTAGATCTAACCCTAACACAAACCCTAGACTTCATCCTAGCCCTAAACCTAGCCTTAATCCTAACCCGAACACTTATCCTATTCCAATTACATAATTTTAACCCATGCCCCAGCCCTAAGCCTAGCCATAATCTCATCCCTTTCCCTAAAACTAACCATAATCCTAACACTAACAATAGTTCTAACCCTAACACTAAACCAAGTGCTAATTTACCCCTAACCCTAAGCAAATCCCTAACTCTAGCCCTAAGAATAACTCTAACTCAAACTAGCCCTATTTCTATTTCTAAACCTATCCATTACCATAACTCTAACACTAGCTCTAACCTTAGCCCTATCCCTAGATCTACCATAACTCTAAATTATGGTTATAAACTCCAAATCTAACCCTAACCTTAAACCTAAACCTCACCCTACCCTTGCTGAACATTATCATTAATCATAAAACTAACTCTAACCCTAGCCCAACCCTAAAATAAAACTGAGAAATTACCCTAAACCTAAACCTAACCTAAACCAACACCTAACTCTACCACTGGCCATAACCCTAGCTCAAATTTGAGTCCTAGGACTAACCTAACTTTTACCCTGACTCATATATAAACACTAACCCTAACTCAATATATCACCCTAAACATAAAGAAAATGCTAACACCATTTCTAGTCCAAACCCTAAGCCTAAAACTAACCCTAATAATAACCCTAGTTCTTACATTAGTCATAGTTCTTACCCCAGCACTAACCCTAAAACAAAAATATCCTAATCTGAGCTCTAAAACTATATTTAACCCTAACCCTAACCCTAGCCCTAAACCTAACCCTAACCCTAGGTCTAAGCCTAGATCTAACACTAACCCTTCTCCTAAGCCAAACCCTATCTATAATGCTTACCCTAGACCTAATCATAATCCTTAGCCTAAATCAAACACTAACTCTGTTACTAATCCAAACCCTAGCCCTCATTCTAGCTCTAAACCTAATGCAAAACTTAACTCTAACCTTCACTCTTATTCTTATCATAACACTAATTATAGTTCTAAATTTGACCTGAACCCTTAACTGAACCCTGAAACTAGCCCTACCAATGAATTTTTACATTAAACCTAACCCTAACACTATCCCTAGACCTAAACAAAAACTTAGTTTTAGCCCTAACAATAACCCTTAACCTAAACCAAACAATAACACTACCCCCAGAACTAAACCTACTCCTGATTCTGGCTTTCATCCTAACTCTAATGTGAACACTGACCCTGACACTAACACTAAACCTAGCCTCAAAATTGACTCAAAACCATAATATAAACCTAACACTAGAACTAGCCATATCCCTAACCCTAAAACTAGCCCTAATTAGAACCCTAGATCTTAAGTTACCCAAAGCACTAACCCTAGACCTAAACCAAACACAAAACCTAGCCCTAATCCAAGGCTTAAACCTACCATAAGAATAATCCTAACCCTAAACCAAGTCCTAACCCTAAGCCTAACTCTCACCTTACACCTAACCTTAGTTCAAAGCCTAAACATTTTCCTAAACATAACCCTAGCCTTATCCCTAACAATAACACTAATCCTAGCCTAACCCTAACCCTAACCCTATATATTACCCTTATGATAACCCTATTCCTAATGCTAAACCTAGGCCTAACCCTAACCCTATTGCAAACCCAAAACTCTCCATTACCCTTAACCTATCCTGAAACCTAAACCTAACGCAATCAATTACCATAACCCTAACTCTAACTGTAATGCTAATTTGAGACCTATCGCTAAATCTTAACCTAATACAAACCAAAACCCTGACCCTGAACCTAAAAATACTCCTAGCTCTAAAACTGACCCTTACCTAAACTTAACACTTACACTAGACTAAGACATAGACATAATCATAAATCTACTATTAACTGTAACACTAGACCTGAAATTATCCCTAGCCCTAATTCTACACCTAACCCTACAATAATCCTAGCCCTTATCCTAGCCATAAACCTAGCTTTAATCATAATCCTAAACCTAAGCCTAGCTCTCATCCTAATTGTAACACTCACTCTACCTCTAAACCTAGCTATAACACATCTCTTACTCTAAACTTAACCCTAAACCTAGCCCTAATGCTACACCTAACCTGAACACCAACCATAGTTCTAATCCTTGCCCTTATTTAGCTCTGTTCCTAAAACTAACCATAACCCTAGCCCTAAAACTAACTCTAACTCTCACCCTAAACTTATCCTTTGTTTTACCGTATCATTTACCATAACCTTAAACCTAGCTCTAACCCTTGCCTTATTCTTAGGCCTAGCCCTAACCCTAGATCTAAACCTAACTCCAATTCTTAACCTAACCCTAAGCCTAAGCCTAACACAAATACTAGCCCTAATTCTAATGCTAATCATATAACCTAGGACAAAAACAAACAAAACAAACAAACAAAAAAATCTGGGCAATAGGGGCTAAAAGGCTCTAGGCCTATTTCTTACCTAAAGCAAAACCCTAATCCTAATGGTAACCTATCCCTAATCCTTAAGCTAACAAAAGCCCTAAGCCTATTAATAGTCATACCCTACCCTCACTCTAGCTCTAACCCTATTCTAAACCTTAATGATATCTCTGACCATTACTTTCACCAAATCATTAACCCTAGGTCTAAAGCTGGCCCTAACGCTAGACCAAACCATAAGACTAGCCCTAGACCTAAACCAAATCCTAAATCTAGCCTTAACTTTAGCCATAAACCTAAACAAAAAACTATCCCTATCCCTTAAAGTAACCCTTAACTTAACAGAATCACTAACCCTACCCTACCTAAACCTAGTTCTAATTCTGGCTGTAACCCTAACTCTAACTTGAACCCAAACTTACCCTGCCTTTTAGAGTAAACCTAACTCTAAACCTGACCCTAACAAAAAATCTAAACCTAACACTAGACCTAGCCAAAATCCTAACCCTCAAACTAGCCCTCATCATAAACCTAGCTCTTACATTACCCACAGCCCTAATCCTAGGCCTAAACCTAACACAAAACCTAGAGCTAATCCTAAGCCTAACCATATTCCTAACCTAACATTTTATTAGTCCTATCCCTAGCTCAAAGCCTGACCCTTTTCCTAAACATAAACCTACACCTATCCCTATAAATACCCCTAACACTAGCCCTAATCCTAAACTTAATCCTAGCCCTAAACCTAGCTTCAAACCTACTTATTAATCTAAAACTAACCCAAAACCTATTGATAACACTAGGCCTAAACCTAACCCTAAACCTAATCAGAAAACTAACACTAGACCTAAACTTAAACCTCACACTTGCCATAGTCCTAACTCTAGCTCAAATCCTAGCCCTTACCATAAACCTAAACATAACCATAGCCCTAACCTTACATCTAAACCTCAATCTAACACTAACTAAAACCCTATGCCTACATCTAACCATATCCATTACTCTAACCTTACCCCTACCCCTAATGATGATGCTATCCCTAATCCAATTCTAACACCAACCATACTCTAATCTTATCTCTAGAACTAACTCTTAACCTAACCCTCACCCTAGCCCTAAATCTGGCTCAAAACCTAACCCTTATGCTAAACATAATCCTAACTATAACTCTAGTCTAACCCTAACCCTAATCCTAAGTCAAGACTTATTTCTTACCATACCCTAGCCCTAAACTTAGCTATAACTCTATCCATTATCCTAAACTTTACCCTTACCCTAATGTTAACCCTAGGCCTAACACAAACCCTATCACTAAACCTAATACTTCAATTACCATAAACCTAACCTGAACCCAAAACAAAAACCTATCATTAACCTAACCCTGACCCTAATGCTTATTTGATCCCTTAACACTAAACACTAACATCAACCAAACTCTAACCTGATCCTGACCCTAATAATTACCCTAGCTCTAAATCTGACCCTTAACCCTAAACCTAACACTTAAACTAGACCTAACATAAACCTAATCCTAAAACAGTTATCCTCAACTGTAACCCCACACCTGACATTAGCCCTAGCCATAATCTTAGCCATAACCCTCACAAATACCCAGCCCTTATCCTAGCCCTAAACCTAAATTAATTCTAACCCTAACCCTAACCCTAGCTCTAACCCCAATACTAATCTTAGCCCTAATCTTAGACCTAATTTCACCCTATCTTTAAACCTAACCATAACCATAGACCTAAGATAAATCTAACTCTCACACTAGCCTTATCATTGGTTCTAGCCCTATTTCTTAACATAACCCTAACACTAGCCCTAAACTTAGTCCTAACCTTTGCCCTATCCTTATCTCAAGCACTAACCTTAGATCATAATCTAGCTCTAAATCTAACTCTGAGCCAAAGCCTAAGCCTAACCCTAGCACTAGCCATAACCCTAACACTAATCCAAAAACAAGCCCTAATTCTAGCCCTAGCCCTAAAACAAAACCAAGCCATAAGCTCTATCCCAAACCTTTAAACTAAATCAAACCCTAACCATTCACCTACTCATAACCCTAGCTCCAATTTGAGTTTTAATAAACCTTAAAAGTAACCCTGATACTGACTCTGACACTAACACTAATCCTTGCTCTAAACATAACCCTAATCCTAACACTAACACTATACTTAGCCCTAATCTTAACCCTAAAATTAGCCCTAATTATAACCTTTGTATTTACATTGGCCATAATCCTAACCCTAGCACTAACTTAACTGAAATCATAGCCTTAATTTGAGCCCTAATACAAGCTTTAATCCTAACCCTAACCCTAACCCTAGCCCTAGTGCTAATCATAACAATAACCCTAGCCCCAACCCTATGCATTACCATAACAATAACCCTAACCCTAATGTTAACCTTAGGCCTAAACCTAACCCTATCCCTACCCATTTCCCTAAATCTAACATGAACCCTAATTCTAAGGCTATCATTACCCAAAAACTTACCCTAATATTAAATCAATTCCTAACTTTAAGCCTTAACCTACTCTAAACCATAACCTTGACATTCACCTTAATAATATTCCTAGCCCTAAACCTGACCCTAATCCTAAACCTAAATCTTGCACTAGACATACCCATAATCCTAACCCTAAAACTATCTTTAAACATAATTCTAGACTTGAAATTAGCCATACTCCTAATGCCAGCCCTAACCCTAAAACACACCATAGCCCTCATCCTAGCTCTAAACATAGCATTAATCATAACCCTAATCCTAATCTTTATTTTAAATATCATTCTACTTCTAAAACTAGCATAACACTATTCCTTACTCTAAACTAAATTCTAAATCTATGCTTAAACTGAACACTAAACATAGAACGAATTCTAGCCCTAATTTAGCCATATGCCTAACCCTAACCCTAACCTTACCCTAAGACTAATCATAATTCTCACACTAGCCCTATCACTAGTTCTAATCCTAGCCCTTACCATAACCCTAACCCTAGCCTTAACCCTTACCCAATCCTTACTCTTAGCCCTAACCCTAAAACTAAGACTCACACTAATACTAAACAATATCCTAACGCTAATCATAAAACTAGCCCTAAACCCTACAACTACCAGTGAAACAAAACCGAGCAATACCCCCAACCCTAAAAATAACTAAAACCAAATCCTAACACTACATCTAGAACTAACCATAGCTTTAATTCAAGTTCTAACCCTAACCTTAAAAGTATACCTGACACTGACTCATATGCTGAACTCACCCTAGCTCAAAACACCATTCTAAACTGAAACCAAAACTTAAGAGTATCACTACCCCATTTTTAAATCCTAACACCAACCTTAACCCTGACTCATATGCTAAAACTAACCCTAGATCTAAATATCACCCTGATCTTAAAATTAACCCTAACACTAAAACTACCCCAACCCTAACCCGAAAACTAACCCTAATTGCAAACCTAGTTCTTATATTAGTGATTGTTCTAACCTTAGTCCTAACCCTAAAACAAAACTAGCCCTAATACAAACAGTAAACCTAACTTTAACCCTAACCCTGCCCTAACTCTAGCCCTAAACCTAGCTCTAACTCTCTCCCTCACCCTAAGTGAAACCTTAACCCTAATGGTAAACCTATATCTATCCCTAATTCGTGGACTCACCAAAATCTGAAGCCTATTAATATTTCTGATCCTAGACCTCATTCTAGCTCTAATGCTAACCCTGACCCTTATTCTGACCCTAACACAAACCCTAGGTCTAAAACTGACCCTCAACCTAAAGCGAACCCTAACACTGGCCATACTGCCAACTTACCTAAACCTAATCCAAACCTTAGACCTAAGACTAACTCTAACTCTCACACTATCCCAGTCACTACTTCTAAGCCTATCCATTACCATAACCTTAACGGTAGCCCTAACCCTTGCCATATCCTTACTCCTAGCTGTAATCCTAGATCTAACCCTAACTCAAAATTTAACCCTAAGCTCAAGCCTAAGCCTAACACTAAAACTAGCCCTAACACTAATGCTAATTATAAAACTAGATCAAATCCTAACCCTAGCAGTAAAACAAACTGAGAAATAGCCCTAACCATAAACCTTAATTTAAACCAAAGCTAATACTACACCTAGACCTAATCATAGCCTTAATTCAAATTCTAACGCTAACCTTAAATCTAACCCTTACCCTGACTCATTAGAGTCCTAACCCCCAACCCTGTCCCTAAATAATATATTTCCACTAACACTAGCTCTAAATATCAGTGTAAACATAAACCTAACCTTAACACTAAACCTGCCCCTAACGTGAATGCTAAAACTAACCCTCATTGTAACCCTAGTTCTTACATTAGCCATTGCCCTGTCATTAGCCCAAACCCTAACACAAAAACAAGCCTAATCCGAGCCCTAAACCTAAATTTAGCCCTAACCCTAACTCTAGCCCTAAACCTACCTGGAATGCTATCCCTTATCCTATGAATAACCCAACCCTAATGATAGTCCTAGACCTATGCATAATCTTTAGGCTAACCAAAATTCTGACCTTATGAATAGTCCTGACTCTAGCCCTCATTCTAGCTCTAATCCTATCCAAAATCTGAACGCTAACCCTGACCCTTATTCTGACCCTAACAAAAACCCTAGTTCTAAGCCTGACCCTAAAACTAGACTAAAATCTAACACTAGAACTGGACCTAAACCTAATCCTAAATCTAGACTAATCTCTAGCCCTAGACCTAAACAAAATCCTAGTCCTAGGCTTAATAATAACCCTTATCTTAATATAAACACTAACCATAATCCTAGACCTAAACCTACTCCTAATTCTGGCTGTAATCCTAACTTGAACTCTAATCCAGAGACTAACTCTGCCTTTAACAGTAAACCTACTTCTAAACCTGACCCTAACTGACAATCTAAACCTAACACTAGATCTTGGCATCACCCTAACCCTAAAAGTAGCCCTCATCATAATGCTAGCTCTTACATTACCCACAGCTTTAACCCTAGGCCTAAACCGAACACAAAAACTAGAACTAATCCTAGGCCTTAACCTAGTCCTAAGCATAACCCTAACTCTAACCCAAGCCCTAACCCAAACCTAAACCTCACCTTAGTCCTAACCCTAGCTCAAAATCCAACCTTCACTATAAAAATAAACCCAGAACTATCCCTGAATCTAACCCTAAACCTAGTCCTAATTCTAACCTTACACAAACCCTAACCCTAGCTCTAAACTTACCCATTACCCTAAACTTGACCCTAAAAATAATTGTAACCCTAACATAAACCCTATCCATAATCCTAACCCAAAACAGAAAACAAGCCCTAGACCAAACTCTAAACTATTACTCGCTATAGCCCTAACCATAAATCAAACCCTAACCATTACCATAAACCTAAACATAACCATAGACGTAACCCTAACCCTAACTTAAATCTAGACCTGCTCTCACCCTAAACCTACATCCAACCATATTTATTACCCTAACACTAAACATAAACTTAATTATAACCATTCTCCTAACCCATTCCCTAAACCTACCATAATCCTATCCCTAAACATAACCTTGAAACTAACCTTTGCTCTAAATTTAATCATAGCTCAGAACATAACTCCTACACTAAAAATAACACTAACCCTAACATTAGTTGTAACCTATACCTTAACACTAACTCAAGACCAAATCCTAACCATAAATCTAGCTGTAACCTTAGCTCTAACTGTATCCATTACCCTAATCATAACCCATATTTTAATGGTAATGCTAGGCCTAAACCTATCTCAAGACCTAATCCTAACCATAACCCCAGCCCTAACCTTAACTCTAACCCTAAACATAACCCTTTCCCTATTGTTATCCATAGGCCTAACTCTAATCCTATCACTAAACTCAACCCTGTCAATTACCCTAAACCTAACTTGAACCCTAAATTTAACCCTATCATTACCCTAACTGTAAACCTAATGCAAATTTAAGCCCTAACCCTAAACTCAAACCTAACAGAAACCCTAACCATGTCCCTGATCCTAATAATTCCCCTATCTCTAACCTAACCCTTACCCTAAATCTAATCCTTACATTTGACCTAGCCAAAACTTAACCCTAAAACTATCCATAACTATAACCCTAGACCTGACATTAGCCCTAGATATAATCCTATCCCTAACCCAAACAAAAACCCTAGCCCAAATTAGTACTAAACATAGATTAATCATAACCCTAACCTTAAAACTAGGCCTAACTTTAAAACAACCCTATCACTAATCTTAGAATTAACTTAGACCTATCCCTAATCCTAACCCTAGCCCTAGCCCAAAAACTAAGTCTAACTCTCTCCCTAGCCCTAAAACTAGTTCTAAACATATTGCTTACTGGAACTCTAAACCTAGCCCTGCTCCTAGACCTAACCCTATCCATTTCCTTAGCTCTAGTCTTAACCCTAGATCTAACCTTAATTTAAATCTAATCATAATGCAAAGCCTAAGTCTAAACACTAACCCTAACCCTAACGCTACTCCTAAAACTAGCCCTAACTCTAGCCTTAGCCTTATTACAGAAAGAAGCCATAATCCTAACCCTAACCCTTAACCTAAACCAAATCCTAACCCTACATCTTGCCCTAACTCTAGCCCTAATTTTAGTTTTAAGCAGAACCTTAAAACTAACCCTAAACCTTATTTTGCTGCTAACATTAACCCTAGCTTTAAACAGCACCCTAAACATAACCCTAAACATAACACTAGACATAGCCCTAACCCTAACCCAAACCCTAAAATTAGCCCTAATTGTAACATTTGTACTTACATTAATCATAACCCTAACCTTAACCCTAACTTAACTCAAAACCTAGCCTAATTTGAGCCCTAAACCAAGCTTTAACCACAGCCCTAACCATAACACTAAACCTAGCACTATTAATAAACATAGCCTTAGCTCTAAGCCTAGCTCTAACCCTATCCATTACCCTACCATAATCCTAAACTTAATGCTAACCCTCGGCCTAAACCTTACCATATCCCTAATCCTAACCCTATCCATTACTCTAAACCTAACTTGAACCTAAACCTAACTATATAATTACAGTACTTCTAAACCTATGCTAATTTGAGCCCTACATTTAAACCTTAACCTATCCCAAACATTAATCACGACCCAGCCACAAACAATATCCTTTGCTCTAAACCTGAACCTAACCCTAACCTAACACTTACACTACATCTAACCTAATCATATACTATCTTTAACATTAAAGCTGGACCCGAAATTAGCCCTAGCAATAATTCTAGCCCTAAACCTACCCTTAATTCTAATCTGAACCATAATCCGAGGTTTAACCCTAATTCTAACCCTTAACCTAGCTCTAAACCTAGTTATAACCCCATCCCTTACCATAAGCCTAAACATAAACCTAAATGTAACCACAATGTTAAACCTAATCATAACCCTTGCCCTAACTCTAGGCCTAACCCTTACACTAAGCTTGGTACTAACCCTAATTTAGTCCTATCCTAACCCTAAACCTAGCCTTAAGCCTAACTCTAACTCTTGCCCTAGAAAAATCATTAGTTCTATCCTTAGCCATAGCCAAAACCTAGGTTTAAACCTAACTCTAAATTTGAACCTAACTCTAAGCTTAACCATAACCATACTCTTAAACCAAACCCTAACACTAACCCTAACAATAATGCTAATACTAAAACTTGCCTTACCCCTAGTCCTAGCCTTAAAACAGAACCAAGCCATATCCCTAACCCTAACCCTTAACCTAAACCAAACCATAAATCTACACCTAGCTCTAACCCTAACTCTAAAAATAACCCTGACCCTAACACTGATCCTAATACTAATTCTAGCTCTAAACATCATGCTAACCTAAATTAACCCTAAAAACAGACCTAGCCTTAACCCTAATCCTAAAACTA
This sequence comes from Ictidomys tridecemlineatus, assembly GCF_052094955.1. Classification (NCBI taxonomy): domain Eukaryota; kingdom Metazoa; phylum Chordata; class Mammalia; order Rodentia; family Sciuridae; genus Ictidomys; species Ictidomys tridecemlineatus. The sequence continues at coordinate 63,928,287 of NC_135478.1, read as the reverse complement.
GCCCTAATCCTAACCCTAGTTTGTACATTAGTCATTGTCATAGTCCTAGCTCTAACCCTAATACAAATCCTATCCCTAATTCTAGTCTTAACCCTAGCTTAAACACTAATCTTAACCCTAAAACTAGCCCTAACCCTAATCCTAACCTGAGCCCTAACCGTAGCTCTAACCCTATCCCTTACCCTAACCAATCTCTAAACCAAAGGCTAACCCTAGTCCTAACCCTAATCCTTAGCCTACCTTAAACATTAACAATATTGCTACTTATAACCCTAGCTCTCATTGTAGTTCTAACCCTAACCCTGACCCTTATTCTGATCCTAACAGTAACCCTAGGTCTAAACCTGATCCTAACCCTAAACCAAACCCTAACACTAGCTCTACACTTAAGCCTATACCTATACCTAACCCTAACATAGATCTAGACTCAAAACTAGTCCTAAATATATAGCTATAATTCTAGCCCTACTCCTAAACAAAATTTTAGCTCTAGCCCTAACAATAAACCTTAACCTAAACTAAACACTTACCCTACCCATAGAACTAACACTAGTTCTAATTCTTGCTGTAGCCCTAACCCTAATCCTATCCGGAACACTGATCCTGACTCTAACATTAACCTATCTCTAAACCTTACCCTAATCCAAAACCTATTCCTAATACTAGACCTAGCAATATCCTTAATCCTAATACTAGCCCTAAACATAACCCTAGCCCTAAACCTATTTTAACCCTAATCTTAAACCTAACAGCAGCCCTCACCATAACCATAGTCCTAACTGCAGCCTTAAACTTAACACAAAACCTAGCCATAATCCTAGGTCTAAACTTAGACCTAAATATAACCTTAAACCTAACCATAGCACTAACCCTTACCTTAACAATAACTGTTACCTTAGACCTTAACCCTACATCAAAGCCAAACCCTTACCCTAAGCACTACACTAGCCCAATTCTAAACCATAACCCTAACCGTAGCTCTTATCCTAATCTTAATCCTTGCTCGAACTTTAGTTCTAACCCTATCAATTACCATATCCCTAACCCTATTCCTAATTGTAAACCTATCTCTAACACTAAACTTAACCCTAACCATAAATGTATCCCAAGACATAACAATAAACATAAACCTCACCATAGCCCTAACCGTAGCTGAAACAATAAGCCTTACATTAAATCTAATCCTAAAACTAGCTTGAATCCATACCTTAACCCTAACTCTAAACCTAAATCTAACATTATCTATTACACTAAACCTAACCCTAACTGTAATAAAATCTTAATCCATAACCTGAACCCTAAAAATCCCTAACCATAAATATATCCCTAGACCCAAATGTAAACCTAAACCTCGCCCTAGCAATTACCCTAGCTCAAACACTAACCTTTACCCTAAACTAACAATAACACTAGCCCTAAACCTTACATTTACCATAAACAAAACCTAGCCCTATCCCTAAACCTATCTCTAATTTTGGACTTAATCCAAACCATAACCTATTTCTAACCCTAGCTATAAAACTATCCATTATACTAAACATAATCCTAACCTAATGCTAACCTTAACTTTTACCTTGACACTGATCCTAACACTAACCCTAAATCTAGCCCTAGCTCTAAACATCACCCTTAACTTAAATTAACCCTAACACTAGACCTAGCCTTAAACCTATTCCTAACCCTAACATAGATTCTAGACCCGAAACTAGTCCTAAATATAACTATAATTCTAGCCTTAGACCTAAACAGAATTCTAGCTGTAGCCCTTAAAATAATCCTTAACGTAAACTAAACTCTTACTCTGCCCATAGACCTAATATTAGTCCTAATTCTGGCTCTAACCATAACCCTAATTCTATCCGGAACACTGAACCTGACCCTAACATTACCCTATCTCTAAACCTGACCCTAACCCAAAACCTAGTCCTAACACTAGACCTAGCCATAACCCTAACCCTAATACGAGCCCTAAATAGAACCCTAGCCCTAAACATATTTTAACCCTAATCTTAACCCTAACAGTAGCCCTAACACTAACCATAGTCTCAACCCTAGCCCTAAACCTAACACAAAACCTAGGCATAACTCTAGGCCTAAATTTATACCTAAGCATAACCCTAACCCTGACCCTAGCCATAACACTAACCCTTACACTAACACCTGCCTTAAACCTAACCCTAGCTAAAAGCCAAACCCTTACCCTAAACATTACCCTAGCCCTATCATAAACCATAGTTCTAACCCTAGATCTTATCCTAATATTAATCCTTGCTCAAACTTTATTTCTAACGCTGCCAATTTTCCTAATTATAACCCAATCCCTAACACTAAACCTAACTCTAAGTGTAATGAAAACTCTAGCCATAACCCAAACCCTAAACCAAACCCTAATCATAAACATATCCCTAGACCTGATTGTAAACCTAAACCTCGCCCTAGCCACTACCCTAGCTCAGACAGTAACACTTACCCTAATCTAACTATAACCTATCCCTAACCCTACCTCTAAATCTATCCACTATACTAAACATAATCGTAACTTAATGCTAACTTAACCCTATTGCTAAACTTAACCCATCTATTACCAAAAAAAAAAACCTTAATTGAAACCTAAACATAATTCTATCCATTACCCTAAACCTAAGCCTAAACCTAACCCTAATTTAAGCCCTAACCCTAAACTTTGGCCTAAACCAAATGCTAACCCTGACTCTAAACCTAATAATACCCTTAACTCTAAACCTGACTCTTACCCTAAACATAGCTCTGACACTAGACCTAGCCATAACCTAACCCTAAAACTATCCTTAACCCTAGGTTTGACATTAGCCCTAGCCCTAGTTCTAGCCCTGAACCTAACAGACAACCTAGCCCTAAACCTAGACTTAATCCTAACCTAAACACTAACCCTAGTCCTAATCCTAATTCTAATACTCTCTCTAGTCCTACAGCTAGCTATAACCCCACTTATTCGCCTAAACTTAATCCTAATCAAAATGCTCATCTTACCTAGCCCTACCCCTAGGCCTAACCATAACACTAACCCTAGCCCTCTTCCTAGCCGTAATTTAGCTTACACTCTTACCCTAACCTTAAGTCTAGTCCTAAATCAAGTGAAACTTGAACTGAGAAGGCCCAACCTGGGAAACATAGTAAGGCTAGGTAAAAGATAAATCCTGATCTGTATCAAAGAAACTTGAACAAAACTAACTATAACCCAAACGTTAGTTCTAACCCTAGCCCTAACCCTATTTCTAAAACTGAACCTTTCCTGTTTATAGAGCTTGGTCATAAAAACACCAAACTTGCACTGCCTAGTATGGCAAGGTAACAGATGAATCCTGCCCAGAATCAAAAATTCTGACCAATAATTGGGGAAGGTGTTTAAGTACATGCCTATTTCCCCCGTGTTCTCCAAAAGTGCTCTTGGATAAATTGTTTTTTCATGCTTCATATCAAGGTAGTTTCACAAGTAACAAACCAGAGCATGGGCACAGTGAAGTGATTGAGTGTGTGAAGTTTCATGCAGCTAGCACCAATGCTGTTTGATTTCCAGCTTCATTTCCAATCACATCTATAGGCCATAATGTAGTGAAAATTAAAAATTCAAATTGTTCCTGACACTGAACCATTGAACCTTGAAGGCCCAAACTTGGAAGCCCACTAAGGTTGGTCAAAGTTGAATCCTGTACAGTATCAAAGTACTGTAACCAAAAAAATATTTGAAGCTCTTTCAGTACATGTGTATTTTGCTTGCTCCTAAATCACTCAGAGATAAAGTTGTTTCTTTCTACTTCAGCTTAGGGATCCTTCACAGGAAACAAACCAGAGAATTCTCACTGAGAACTGATTAAGTGTGTGAAGTTTCAAGCAGCTAGCACAAACCCTGTTTTATTTCCAGCTTCATTTCCACTCACCCCTATAGTGCAAAAAAAAGAAAAACATGAAAATTGAAATTGTTCCTGAGAGAAAACCCTTTTACATAGCGGCCTAAATATTTGGGGTATAGTAAAAATAGGAAAAATATGAATCCTGGCCAGTATCATAAATTTTTTTAAAAAACTAACTCTAACCCTAACACCAGGTCTAAATCTAGTCCTAACACTAACTCTAAATCTAATCTGTTTAGAGAAGCTTTGATCATAAAAGTTTTGAAATTGGAGAGTCTTGTGGAGCCAGCTTACAGATGAATTATGGGCAGTTTCAAAGAAATATGACAAAATAATTGGGGGAGCTATTTCAGTACATGTATATTGCGCTGTTATCTCCTAAAGTGTTCTCAGATAAATTTGTGTTGCATGCTTCAGCTTATTACTAATTTCACAAGGAACAAATCAGAGAGTGCCCACAGAGAACTGATTAAGTGTGTGCAGTTTCAAGTAGACAGCACCAACCCAGTTTGATTTCTTGCTCCATTTCTCTTTAACAAAATAGTTCAAAATAAAGTGAAACCTTAAAATACAAACTTTACCTTACAGCGATCCATTGAACTGAGATGTCCCAAACCAGGGAACATCGTGAGTCTAGGTAAAAGATGAATCCTGCCCAGTATCAAAGATAATAAACAAAACTTACTCTAACCCTAACACTAGATTTAAACCTAGTTCTTACCTTAACCCTAATCTTTTTAGAGATCCTTTTATCATGAAAGTCCCAAATTAAGGGAGCCTAGTGGGGCAACCGAACAGATGAATCTTATGCAGTATCAAAGAAATCTGACCAAATAATTTGGGGAGGTATTCTATATAACCTAACACTTACACTATATTCTATATTTTATATAACCAGGGAACATCTGTTGTCTCCAACACTACTTTTGGATAAAGATGTTTTTGCATGCTTCTTCTTTGAAAACATTCACAAGGAAGAAACCAGAGTGCCCACATAGAACTGATTGAGTGCGTGTAGATTTAAGCAGCGAGCACCAACCCTGTTGATTTCAAGTTCCATTTCCATTTACACGTATAGGTCAAAATGAAGGAAACCATAAAATACAAACTGTTCCTGACAGCAAACCATTGAAGGGATAAGGCCCAAACCTGGGGAAAATAGTAAGGCTAGGTAAAAGAAGAATTATGCCAAGAATCAAATGAATTTGAACAAAACTCTCTCTAACTCTAACACTATATCTAACCCAACTCTAACCTAATTCTAACCTGTTTGAGTACCTATGATCATAGAAGTCCCAAACTTAGGGAGCATAGTGGCACAACTTAACAGATGAATCTTGTGCAGTATCAAAGAAATTTGATGAAAAAATGGGAAAGGTATTTTAGTACATTCATATTTCACTGTTTTTTTTTTCTTAAAGTGCTCATGGATAAATTGTTTTTCATGCTCCAGTTTAAGGTACTTTCAGAAAAATAAAAGTGCCCACAGATAGCTGATTGAATGTGTGAAGTTTCATGCAGCTAGCACCAATCCTCTTTGATTTCCAGCTCTATTGCATTCAAACCTATAATGAAGTGAAACCTAAAAATTCAAACTGTTCCTGACACTGAACCATTGAACCTTGAAGGCCCAAACTTGGGGATCCTACTAAGGCTAGGTCAAGGATGAATCCTGTACAGCATCAAATTAATCCTACCAAAAAAAAAATTGAACCTCTTTCAGTACATATCTATTCTGCTTGCTACTAAAGCACTCAGAGATAAACCTTTTTTTTTTTTTTTTTACTTCATCTTATGGCTACTTCCATGGCAAACACCAGATTATGCTCACTGAAAATTGTTGGAGTGTGTGAAAGTTTCAAACACCTATCCCAAACCCTGCTCTATTTCCGTCTTCATTTCCATTCACACCTACAGGTCAAAAAGAAGAGAAACATCAAAATTGAAAATGTTCCTGAAGACAAACCCTTTGTATAGGAGGCCCAAACATTTGGAGTATAGTCAAAATAAAAAAAAATACTGCACAGTATCATAGAAATTTGAAAACAAAACTAACTCTTACCTTAACACTAGGTCTAATCCTAGTCCTAAACCTAACCCTAACACTAATCTTGATCTGTTTAGAGTCCCTTTGATCCTAGAAGTCCCACATTTGGGAGAAATGTTATGAAGGCTAACAGATGAATATTCACAATATCAAAGAAATCTGCCCAAATAATTGGGGAGGTACTTCAGTACATGCATATTTCCCTGTTTTCTCATAAAGTGCTCTCACATAAAGTTGCTTTGCATGCTTCAACTGAGGGCTACTTTTACAAGGAACAAACCAGAGAATTCCCATAGAAAACTGATTGAATGTGTAAAGTTTGAAGTAGATAGCACCAACCCTGTTGGATTTCCAGCTCCATTTACATCTACATGCATATGTCAAATGAAATGAAAACTTAAAATACAAACTGTTCAGGAGAGCAAACACTTGACCCAAGAGGCCCAAATCTAAATAATATAGTAAGGCTAGGTAAAAGTTGAATAATTCCCAGTATCAAAGAAATTTGAACAAAACTAAATCTAAGAAAACACTACCTGAATCCCTAGCCCTAACCAAATACTAAATCTATCCTAACCTTTTTAGAAAACTATTGATCATAGTAGTCCCCAAATAAAGAAACCCAGTGGGGCAAGCTAACAAATGAATCCTGTGCAGTATCAAAGAACTCTGACCAAATAATTGGGGGAGGTATTTTAGTACGTGCATATTTCCCTGTTTTATCCTAATGTGTTATTGAATAAATTATTTTTTCATGCTTTTTCATCTTTCAGTTTAAGGTACTTTCACAAGGAAAAATCAGAGAGTGCCCACAGAGAGCTGATTGAGTGTGTGAAGTTTCAAGCAGCTAGAACTAACTGTTTGATTTCCAATTTTATTTTCATTCATGTCTATAGGCCATAATAAAGTGAAATATAAAAATTCAAACTGTTCTTGACAGTGAACCAGCAAATTTTGAAGGCCCAAACTTGGGGATCCTACTAAGGCTCAGAAAATGGTAAATCCTATACAGTATCAAAGCAATCAAGCAAAAAAAAAAAAGAAAAGAAAAGAAAAAAAGAAAAAAAAAGTTAAAGCTTGCTCCTAAAGTGCTCACAGATAAACCTGTTTCTTTCTAATTCACCTTTGGGCTACTACCACAAGAAACAAATGAGAGAATGTGCACTGAGGACTGATTGAGTGTGTGAAGTTTCAAGCAGCTAGCACAAACCCTGTTTGAGTCCAGCTCTATTTCCATTCACCCCTATAGGGCAAAATGAAGTAAAAGATGGAAATTACAATTGCTCCTGAAAGCAAACCTTTTTAATAGGAGGCCCAAACATGGGGAACATACTAAGAATAGGAAAAAGATAAATCTTGCCCAGTTTCCCAAAGGTTGAAAAAATTAACTCTAACCCTAACACTAGTTATAACCCTAACTCTAACCATAACCCTGAGCCTTAACCTGTTAAGAGAATCTTTGATCATAAAAGTTTCAAACTTGGGGAGACTAGTGGGGCAAGCTTACATATGAATCCTGCACAATATTAAAGAAATCTGACCAAATGATTGGGGGAGGTATTTCAGTACATGCATATTGCCCTGTTTTCTCCTAAAGTGCTCTTGAATAAACTTGTTTTCATTCTTCATCTTATCACTACTTTTACAAGGAAGAAACCAGAGAATGCCCACAGACAATTGATTGAGTATGTGAAGTTTCAACCAGCTAACACCAACCCTCTGATTTCCAGCTCCATTCTTATTACCCACATAGGGTCAAAATGAAGTGCGACATTAAAAACAAACTATTCCCAACAGCGAACCATTGAACTGAGGAGGCCCAAAACTGGGGCACATAGTAAGTCTAGGTAAAAGATAAATCTTCCCAGTATCAAAGATATTTGAACAAAACAAACTTTAACCTTTACACTATCTCTAAATCTAGCCCTAACCCTAACCATAACACTAACCCTTACCTGTTTAGAGAATCATTGATCCTAGAAGTGCCAACCTTGGGGAGCCTAGTGGAGCAAGCTGTAAGATTAATACTCTGTAGTATCATAGAAATCTGATATAATTTGGGGGAGACTTTTTTCAGCATATACATGTTTCTCTGTTTTATCCTTAAGGGCTCTCAGATACAGTTTCTTTGGCCTACATTCAAAAGAAAGAAACCAGAGAGTGCCCACTGAGAACTGATAGTGTGAAGTTTCAAGCACCTCCTGCCCATCCTGTTTGATTTCCAGCTCAATTTTCATTCACATCAATAAGCCATAATGAACGGAAAACTTAAAATAAAAAATGTTCCTGACAGCGAACCATTGAACCGACAAGGCCCAAACCTCTGGAGCATAATAAGGCTAATAAAAGATTAATCCTGTCCAGTATCATAGAAATTTGAAGAAATCTAGGGCTGCATGGGTGCTCTCAGTACAGATTGAAGGCTGGGCTCTGTAGTTTCTCTGGGCGCTGACAACAGCCTCAGCCACAAAGGCGCTCTCTACACATCTGGAAGGAAGCATAGAACACAGAGGCTTTGCTTGCAGTTCAACAGATCAAGCTCTGGACACAGCACAAGGTCACTCCAGATCCACCAACCTCATCAAACACCATACATGGATAACAGATGAAATCCATCTTGCAAAACTATTCTCGCCATCTATCAGTGAGTATGGCTATCAGCTTGGTACTGCAACTTATCAGGTAACCGGGTTTCAACTCCCCTACCTCCAGCAGGGTTATAGCTGGGTTGAGGGCTAGGGCAAGGATTATCATTAGGGTTAGGGATAGGGTTGCTTTTTAGGGTTATGATTAAAGCTACGATAGGGCTAGGATGGGGGCTAATGTTTGTTTTAAGGTTAGGGCTAGTATTAGGGCTAGAGCTAATGTCAGGTCTAGGGTTACAATTAGGGATAGATTTAGTGTTAGGTTTATGGCTTGGTCCAGTGAATGGATAGGTGTATACTAAGGGTTAGTTTTAGAGCTAGGGTTATTATTAGGGTTAAGATCAAGGTGAAGGTTTGGGTTAGGTTAGGATTTAGGTTTAGGGCTTGAATTATCATTAGGGATTTGGGTTAAGGTAATGAAAGTTTAGGTTTAGGGTTCAGGTGTGGTTTAGTATAATGGATAGGGTTATGGTTAGGCCTAGGGTTAGTATAAGGGTTATCATTAGGGTAATGGATAGTGTTAGACCTAAGATTAGGGGTAGGGTTATGTATAGGATTAGGGCTTTTGTTTGTGTTAGGATTAGGGTTTAGGTGTTGTTTAGTGTAATGGATAAGTTTAGGGTTAGGCCTAGGTTTAGCATAATGAGTTACCATTAGGGTAGTGGATAGGGCTAGACCTAAGATTAGGGGTAGGGTTATGTATAGGATTAGGGCTTTTTGGGGGGGTTAGGGCTAGATTTATGTTTAGGGATGAAACTAGGTTTAGTGGCTGAGAATGTGGCTCAAGAAGTAGCGTGCTTGCCTGGCATGTGCAGGCACTGGGTTCAATCCTCAGCACCACACACCAATAAAATAAAGATGTTGTGTTCACTGAAAACTGAAAAATAAATATTTAAAAAACTAGGTTTAGGACTTGGATTAAGGCTAGGTTTAGTGTTAGATTAGGGCTAGGTTTAAGTCTATGGCTAATGTACAAAGTAGCATTATGATTAGAGCTAGTGATAGGGTCAGGAATAGGGCTATGTCTAGTGTTAGGGTTAAATTTATGGTTGCAATAATGTTTATTTATTTATTTATTTATTTTTATTGGTTGTTCAAAACATTGCAAAGCTCCTGACATATCATGTTTCATACATTAGATTCAAGTTGGTTATAAACTCCCATTTTTACCCCAAATACAGATTGCAGAATCACATCTGTTACACATCCACATTTTTACATAATGCCCTATTAGTAACTGTTGTATTCTGCTACCTTTCCTATTCTCTACTATTCCCCCTCTCCTCCCCTCCCATCTTCTCTCTCTACCCCATCTACTGTATTTCATTTCTCTCTTTGTTTATTTTCCCGTTCCCCTCACAACCTCTTATGTGTAATTTTGTATAACAATGAGGGTCTCTCTCCATTACCATGCAATTTTCCTTTTCTCTCCCTTTTCCTCCCACTTAGTGTATCTGTTTAATTTTGATCTTTTCTTCCTGCTCTTCCTCCCTGCTCTGTTCTTGGTTGTGCAATAATGTTTAGACCTGGGTTTAAATTTAGGGTCAGAGTCAGAGTCCAGATTAGTTTTCCAGTTAAGGTTTGGACTAGAATTAGAGATAGGATTAGGGCTAGGTGTAGAGTTAGGGCTAATTTAGGATTAGGGCTAGTATTAGTGTGAGGTTTAGGCTTAGGTTTAGGGTTAGATTTAGAGTTAGATTTAGATCTAGGTTTTGATCTTGGGGTAATGATAGGGACAGAATTAGAGCTAAGTTTAGGGCTAGGTATAAGGTTATGGTAAGGGATAGGTTAGAACTAGGTATAAGGCAATGGCCTGAGTCACTTAGTCTTGGGTTGGGTTAGGAATTTGGTTAGTGATAGGGCTAAATTAGGGCTGGGATTAGGACTAGAATTAGTGTTAGGTTTAGGCCTAGGTTGAGGGCTAGAATTAGTGTTAGTGTTATGATTAGGGTTAGGGTTAGGGTTAGATTAAGGGATGGAATTATAGCTACTTTTAGGACTAGAATTAGGATTAGAATTAGGATTATGGTTATGGTTAAATTTATGATTAAGGCAAGGTTTATAGCTAGAATGTGGGCTAAGGTTTTTGTTGGGATAAGGACTAGGATTAGAGCTAGGGCTAATGTCAGGTTTAGGTTTACAGTTAGGGAGAGTTTTAAGGTTAGGTTTATAGCTAGGTCTATTGTAAGGGTCAGGTTTCTTGTTAGGGTAAGATTTAGAGCTATGGGTATTATTAGGGTCAGGGTCAGAGTTAGGGTTTTTATTAGATTAAGATTTAGGGTTAACGCTTGAATTATCATTACAGTTAAGAAAATGTTAATGATAGTTTTAGGTTTAGAGTTCACGTTAGGTGTAGGGTAATGGATAGGGTGTGGGTTAAGGATAAAATTAGGGTTCAGCCTAGGGTTAGCAGAAGCATTGGGTTATCATTACGGTAATGGACAGGGTTAGAGCTAGTGATAGGCCTAGTGTTATGCTTAGGATTAGGTCTAGGGTTAGATCCAGATTTAGGGTTAGGGCTAAGTTTAGGGTTATGGTAGCTGTAGGGTTAAAGCTAGGGTAAGGCTTGGATTAGTTCTAGGTTTTGCAATAGGTTAGAGCTATGACAAATGTAAGAACTTTGTTATGATTAGGGCTAGTTTTAGGGTTAATATTAGAGCTAAGTATAGATTTAGGGTTAGCTTTAGGGTTAGGGTGATGTTTAGAGCTAGGGTTAGTGTTAGTGTCAGAGTAAGCATTCAGTTTAGCTTTATGGTTATTGGGAAAGCCAGAATTAAGACTAGGGTTAAGAATAGGGGAAGGATTAGTTTCTGGCTTTATGCTAAGTGTTATTATTAGGGCGAGGGCTAAATTTGTCTTTAGGTCTAGGGCTAGAGTTATGGATAAATTAATATTAGGTTTAGGTCTAGGGCTAGTGTTAGGATTAGGTTTAAGAATAGGGTTACCAGTAGAGCTAATGTTAGAATTCAGTTTAGGGTTAGGTTTCAGATTTAGACCTATGATTAGTGGTAGGGTCAGAATAAGGTTCAGAGATAGAGTTAGAGTTTGGGTTATGGTTAGAGCTAGAATGAGGACTATGGTTAGGACTACTAATAGGGTTATGTTTTGGGTTAGGTTAGGAAATAGAATTAGGATTAGCATTAGCATTAGGTTTAGGGTTTGGCATAGGGTAAGGGATAGTGTTATAGCTAGGATTAGGACTAGGGTTAGGGTTAAAGCTAGGTTTAGGACTCAGGTTAGGGCTCGATTTTGTGTTAGGGTTATGGCTAGGATTAGAGCAATGGCTAAGAACTATAATTTTTAGGGTTAGTTTTAGGGTTATGGTTAGGGGTTAAACCGCTAATGTTATTATTAGATTTAAGGTTAGGTTAAAATTTAGAGCTAGTGTTAGTATTAGGTTAATAGTCAGCGTCAGGTTTAGTTTTAGGGTTACGGTTAGGACTCAAATTAAGGCTAGGGTTAATGTAAGGATTTGGTTTAGTGTTAAGGTGGTGTTTAGAGCTAGGGTAAGTATTAGGAAATGAGTCAGAGTATTTAGGGTTTGTATATAAGTTAAGATTAGGACATGAATTAGTCCAGGATTAGGTCTAGGTGTAGTTTTAGGGTTTGGTTTAAGTTAAAATTTAGGGTTAGGACTATTGCTCAGTTTTGTCTTACTGCAAGCATTTGTTTTAGGGCTAGTTTTATAATTAGCTTTAGGGCTAGGACTAGTGTTCATGTTAGGTTTAGGCTTAGGGTTAGGGTTAGATTAAGAGTTAGTGTTAGATTTAGGGTTAGGACTAAAAATAAGGATTTGGCAATGGTTATGTCTAGGTTTAGGGCTAGGTTTAGGATTACAGTAATGGATAGTGTTAGAAATAGGGATAGGGCTAATGTGAGAGTTAGAGTTAATCTTAGGGATAGAGTTAGGGTTAGGGTTAGGGATAGGGTTAAATTAGCGCTAGAATTAGGGTTAGGGTTAGTGTTCACCTCAGGCCTAAAGATAAGGTAAGGGTTAGGGTTAAGTTTAGAGTAAGGAATGGCATTATAGCTATGTTTAGAGATAAGGTGAAAGTTAGAATTAGGGTTAGGAATATGGTTAGGGTTAGGGTAATGATTAAGGTGAGGTTTGGGGCTAGGATGAGGGCTATGTTTTATTTTAGTGTTAGGGCTATGAATAGGGCTAGGGCTAATATGAGATTTAGGGTTATGGTTAAATATAGTTTTAGGGTTAGGTTTATGGCTACATGTATTATAAGCATTAGGTATAGGGTTAGGGCCAGGTTTAGAGCTGGGGGTATTATTAGGGTCAAGGTCTGGGTTGGAAGTTTGGGATAGTTTAAAATTTGAAGTTAGGGCTTAAATTAGCATTATGGTTACTGTTAGTGTAATGATAGGATGAGGTTTAGGGTTTAGGTTTGGTTTAAAATAATTCATAGGTTTAGTATTAGGGATAGGGTTAGGTTTATGCCTAGAGTTATTGTTACGGAAATGGATAGGGTTAGAGATAAGGTTAGGACTGGAATTATGGTTTTGATTAGGGCTAGGGTTAAAATTCAGGACAGCGATTGGATTAAGGCTAGGTTTTGGGTTAAGTTAGTGCCAGGGTTAGGGGTAAGACTAATGTAAATACCAGGGTTACAATTAGGGTTAAATTTAGGGTTAGGTTTAGTGACAGGTCTAGTGTTAGGTTTAGGGTTAGGGTTAGGGTGATTGTTAGACTAGGGTTAGTATTATGGTCAGAGTCAGGGTCAGTGTTAGTTCTAGTTTTCAGCTTAAGCTAGAATTAGAGCTAAGGTTAGGGTTAGGTTTAAGAGTTTGTTTAGATTAAGGGTTAGGGTTAGGGCTATGGCTTGGTTTAATTCTAGGGCTAGAGTTAAAGTTAGATTTAGAGTTTGTTTTAGGGTTAAGATTAAGCTTAGGGTTAGGGTTTGATTTAGAGTTAAAATTAGATCTAAGTTAGGGCTAGAGCTAATGATAGGTCTAAGTTTAGGCTGGGTTTAGGGCTAGGATTAGGGTTCCAGTAAGGGATAGAGTTAGAACTAGGGATTTGACTAGGATAAGACTTAGAGTTAGTCATAGGGCTAGGGTTAGGGTTAGGGTTATGAATAGGACTAAATTAGTGCTAATATTAGGGCTAGGGTTTTTGTGTTAGGCCTAATGTTAGGTTTAGGGTTAAGATTAAGGCTAGGTTTAAGACTAGACTAAGGGCTGGGGTTTGTGTTAGGTTTAGGACAAGGATTAGGGCTATGGATAATGTCAGGTCTAAGTTTAAAGTTGGGGATAGTTTTAAGATTAGTGTTATGGCTAGGTCTAGTGTAAGGGTTAGGTTTAGTGTAAAAGTCATCCTTAGAGCTAGAAGATTTATTAGGGTCAGGGTCAGTGTTATAGTTTTTTTGAGGTTAGGTTTTAGGGTTAGGGCTTGAATTTAGCACTAGGTTGTGGGTTAGGGTAATTATAGAGTTTTTTTAAAGTTTACATTAGGTTTAGGGTAATTGATAGGGTTAGGGTTAGTGATAGGGTTAAAATTAGGCCTTGGGTTCGCATTAAGGTAAGGGTATGGTTAGTATAATGGATAGGATTAGAGCTAAGTTTAGGGCTAAATTCCTGGTTAAGAATAGGTCTTGAATTAGAGTTATGTTTAGGGTTAAAACTAGAATTAGGCTTAGGTTTATGTTTAGCATAAGGGTTAGGTTTTGAGCTAGGGTTAGAAATAGGGTGAGGGTTTGGTTTAGCATTACTTCTAGAGATAAGATTATAGTATTCATAGGGTTAGGGCTAGGTACATCATTAGGGATAGGGTAATGTATACAATTAGATGTAGATTTAGGACTATGTTTAACATTAGATTGAGGTTTAGGCTTAGAGTTAGGGCTATGGCTATGTTTCGGTTTATAGTAAGGGTTAGAGTTTGAGCTAGGGTTAGGACTATGGCAAGTGTGAGGTTTAAGGTTAGGTCTAGGGTTAGTTTTTCAGTTAAGTTTAGGTTTAGCATTAATCATAGGATTATCAATAATGTAAGATTAGGTTTAGAGTAATGGGTAGGTTTAGAGCTAGGTTTAGGGCTAGGGTTAAGGTTAGGATTAGGGCTAGAATTAGGGTTAATTGAGGGATAGGTGTAGGTTTATGTTTAGAGTAATGTTTAGGCTTTGAGCTAGGATTAGGACTAAAGCAAAGGTTATGTTAGGGTTAGGGCTATGGTTAGGGTTAGGGTTATGCTTAAGGGATGATTTAGGCCTAGGATTAGCTCTAGGTTTTGTGTTAGGTTTAGGACTAAGGGTAGGGCTATGGGTAATGTAAAAGATAGGGTTATGTTGAGGGCTAGTTTTAGGATTAGAGTTATGGCTAGGTCTAGTGTTATGTTTAGATTTTTGGGTAGGATAAGATTTAGAGATAGGTTTACTCTAAAGGCAGGGTCAGTGTTTGGATTAGATTTAGTGTTATGTTTACAGCCAGAAATTGGACTATATTTATATCTATGGTTAGAGTTAATGTTTGAGTTATGTTAAAGACTATAGTTAGGGCATGGGCTAGGTTTATGTTTAGGTGTAGGGCTAGAGTTAAGGCTAGATTTAGGATTTGTTTTAGGTCTAGGTCTAGTATTAGGGTTTGGTCTAAGGTTAGGGTTAATTTTAGACCTAGGGTTAGTGTTAGGGTCAGAATAAGGGTCAGGGTTAGCGTTAGGGTTTGGGATAGGTTTAGAGCTAGAATGAGGACTAAGCTTAGGACTATTAATAGGGTTAGAATTTTGGTTAGCCTAATGATTAAAGATAGGCCTAGGGTTACCATTAGGGTTAGGGATTTTCATAGGTTAAGGCATAGCCTTAGAGCTAGGGTTAATGCTAGAGTTAGGGTTAGGATTAAATATAGGTTTAAAGCTCGGATTAGGGCTAGTTTTTTTTTGTTAGGGTTAAGGCTAGATTTGGGCATTGGCTAATATAAGAGCCAGTGTTTCAAATAGGGATAGTTTAGGGTTAGGGTTAGAGGTAGGTCTAGTATTAGGTTTAGGTTTACGGTTAGGGTAATATTTAGATCTAGGGTTATTGTTAGGATATGAGTCAGCATTACGGTTAATTTCAGGGTTAGGTTTAGGACTCAAATAAGGGCTAGGGTTACTGTTAGTCTTCAGTTTAAGGTCAAGGCTCTGTTTAGAGCTAGGGTGACTGTTAGGATATTAGTCAGGGCCAGCGTTAGCTTTAAGGTTAGGGTTATGACTTGAATTAGGGCTAGGGTTACTGTTAGGGTTTGGTTTAAGTTTAGGGTAGTCTTTAGAGGTAGGGTCAGTGTTAGGATATGAGACGGGGTCAGGGTAAGTTTTTAGGTTAGGGTTAGGACTCGAATTAGGGCTAAGGTTATGTCTAGATATAGTGTTATATTTGGTTTAAGTTAAGGTTAAGGATTAGGCTATTTCTCAGTTTTGTTTTAGTCATAGATTTAGCGTTTGGGCTAGTTATAAGTTTAGCATTAGGGTTAGAGCTAGTGTTAATGTTAGGCTTAGTCTTTGGGTCAGGATTAGGTTTGGATTCCATGATAGAACTAGGATTAGGGCTAGTTCAAACTATAGGGCAACGATTAGGGCTATGGTTAAGGTTATGGTAACCAATAGAGTTAGAACTTGGGCTAGGGCTGGGGTGAGAGTTAGAGATAGTCTTAGGCCTAGTGTTTTGGTTAGTTTTAGGGATAGGGCTAAGTTATAGCTAAAATTAGGGCTAGGGTGAGTGTTCAGCTTAGGACTAGTGTTAGGGCTATAGTTATAGTTAATTTTAGCATAAAGTGTGGTGTTATCGCTAGGTTTAGAGGTAGGGTGAGGGTAAGAATTAGGGTTAAGGCTAGGGTTAGGGTTAGGGTTATGATTAGGGCTAGGTTAAGGGCTAGGATGAGGGCTAGGTTTTGTTGTAGTGTTAGGTCTAGAATTCGGGCTAGGGCTAATGTGAGGTCTAGTGTTACAGTTAGGGGGTAGATTTAGAGTTAGGTTTGTTTCTATGTATAGTGTAAATATTAGGCTTTGGGTAAGGGTCAGGTTTAGAGCTAGGTGTATTTTCATGGTCAGGATCAATGTTAGGGTTTGTTTTAGGTTAAGATTTAGGGATAGGGCTCTAATAAGCATTAGGATTAGAGTTAGGATTAGTATAATTGATTGGGTTATGTTTAGGGTTAACAAAAGGGTTAGGGTTATGCCTAGGGTTAGCATTAAGATTAGGGTTATCATAAAGATTATATAGAGCGTTAGATCTATGTTTATGAATATGGGTAGATTAGGATTAGTGCTAGAGTTAGGTTACGTTTGGGTTAGGGCTAGTAAACCTAGTTTAGGGTTAGGGTTATGGTTATATTTAGAGTAAAGTTTAGGTTTTGAGCTACGGTTGGGTCTAGGACGAGGGTTAGAATTAGTGTTATGGTCAGGGTTACGTTTAGGGGTAGGTCTAGGGTTTTTATTAGTTTTAGGATTAGGTTTAGGGTAATAGATTTGGTTAGATGTAAGGTTAGCTTTATAATTAAGGTTAGGTTTAAGATTAGGGCTACAGATATGGCTAGGTTTTCTGTTGGTTTTAGGGTAAGAGTTAGG
The DNA here is from genome assembly GCF_052094955.1 of Ictidomys tridecemlineatus. Lineage (NCBI taxonomy): Eukaryota > Metazoa > Chordata > Mammalia > Rodentia > Sciuridae > Ictidomys > Ictidomys tridecemlineatus. The sequence goes on along the minus strand of NC_135478.1, from coordinate 63,911,160 downwards.
GTTTGAGTTAGGGTTAAGGCTATGGCAAAGCTTAGGTTTAGGGTTAGGTGTAGGGTTAGGTTTATGGTTTGGGTTAGGGTATCAGTTAGGTTAGGGGTAGGGTTATCGTTCGGGTTTGGATTATAGTTAGGGTAATGGATAGGGTTAGAGTTAGTGTTAGGTCTAGGGTTAAGGTTAAAATTAGATATATGGTTAGGGTTATGTTTAGGGATAATGCTAGGGTTATGTTTAGGCTAAGGGTAAGTCTTTGAGCTAAAATTAGGACTAAAATGAGCATTAGGTAAGGATTAGGACTAGGGTAGAGGTTAGGGTGAGGTTTATTCTTAGGATAGGTTTAGGCCTTTATTAGGGTTAGGGTTATTTAACTTTTGTGTTGGGTTTATGCCTAGGGTTAGTACTATGTGTAATGTAAAATCTAGGGTTCTTATTAGAGCTGTTATAGAGTTAGGCTTATGGCTAAGTCTCGTGTTAGCTTTAGGTTTTGGGTTAGGGTCAGATTTAGAGCGAGGTTTAATGTTAGTGTCAGGGCCAATGTTCAGGTTAAAGTTATAGTTAGGGTGAAATCCAGAATAGAACTAGGGTTAGGTGTAGTGGTCAGGTTAGTGTTTGGTAAGGTTAGTGTTAGGGCTAGAACTAAGGTTTTTTTTAGTTCAAGGGCTAGAGTAATAGCTAAATTTACAATTAGGTTTAAGTCTGGGGCTAGTGTTAGGTTTAGGTTTATGTATAAGTTTACTGGTAGGGCTAGTTTCAGGTTTCGGTTTCAGTTTAGGGTAAGGTTTAGACATATAATTAGTGTTTGGGTCAGAATATGGGTGAAGGTTAGGGTAAGGTTTTGGATTTGGGATAGATCTAGAATGAGGGCCGGTGTTAGGACTAGTAATAGGGTTATTGTTTGCATTTGACTAAGGATTAAGCTTAGGACAGGCTTAGGGTAATGAAAAGGATTAGAGCTAGGGTTAGGTCTGGGATTAGGGTTAGGTTTAGGGATAGTTTTATGGTTATGGTTAGGTTTAAATCTAATGTTAGGGCTTAGATTAGGGCTATTTTTGTGTTAGAATTAGGGCCACAGTTTGGCTATGGCCAATGTAAGTTCCAGGTTAGGGTTAGTTTTAGGTATAGGGTTTCAGCTAGGTCAAATGTTAGTATTAATTTTTAGGGTTAGGGTGATATTTAGAACTAGGGTTTGTGTCTGGATGAGTCAGGGTGAGGGTTAGTTTTAGGCCTAGGATTCAAATTAGAGCTTGAATTCTGGCTAGTTATGGGATTGGGTTTGGTTTAGGTTAAGGTTTAGGGTTAGAGAAATGACCTCAGTTTTATTTTAGGGCTAGGGCTTGGATTAGGGCTAATTTTAGGATTAGCAATAGTGTTAGAGCTAGTTGTAGAATGAGGTTTAGGCTTAAAATGTAGAGTTATGGTTCGATGTAGAGTTATGGTTAGATGTAGAGTTATGGTTAGATATAGGGTTAGAGCTATGGCTAGGGTTAGTGCCCAGGTTAGGGTTATTGTGAGGGCTATGATAATAAATAGGGTTATAAATAGAATTAGGGATAGGGTGTGTGTTAGTCTTAGGGCTAGATTTAGGAATAGGGCTAAATTTAGGTTTCAAATAGGGCTTGGATTAGTGCTATAATTAGTGTAAGTGTTAGGCCTATGGTTCGGGCTAATGTTAGGGTTACTTTTAGGGGAATAAATGGGTTTATATAGCTAGGTTTAGTGCTAGGGCGAGGGTGATATTTGGGGATAGGGTTACGGTGAGGGTGAACGTTAGGATTAAGTCTAGGTTTAGGTCTAGGGTGAGGGCTAGGGTTTGTGTTAGGATGAGGGCTAGAATTAGGACTAGGGATATTGTCATGCCTAGGGTTATGTTTAAAAATAATGTTAGGAATAGGTTTATGGCTAGGTCTAGCGTTAGGGTTAGGTTTAGTATAGTGGTCAGGTATAGAGCTAGGTTATTATTACATTCAGAGTATGGATTAGGGTTTGGTTTGGGTTAATGTTGAGAGCCACAGCCAAAGGGGCCCCAGCAAACTTCCAGCTGCAAGCTGATGATTGGTTGACAACATCCCCAGCAAACTTCTAGCTGCCAGCTGATTGGCTCCTCTGAGGTGATGCTCATTGGGCTGTTTTCCCACCCTTTCAGACCACGGAGCTTATCTTTGGGGGACATTTTTGGCTCCATCCACATGACCCAGCCAATTGGCCTCAAGAGCAGGAGGACTGGGGAAGGTTGAGAGGCTTGTGGGAAGCCGGAGGTGGCAGTTGGGCTCTGAGGGAATTCCTGAAGAGCTGTTTGGTGCGGTGTGTGTGTTCTAAAAATACAATTTATTTCTTTTGACATGTGGCTCCTGAGTTGTGCCCAGCCACACTGTGGCATTTGGTTAACCATATGGAGAATGACTGAGGGTAAGTGAAAAGGTAAACTGCTCGCCCCTGAGGGCAGGGTGAGAGGATGGGCAGCCATTTTAATATTCTTCTTTTGTTTTATTTCGCTTCTGTTTTAAGTTGTCTGTCCTTTGAGATGTGTAAGATGGAAGTAAAACCGCTCACATCTAAGAAAAAACTATTTGCATTTGAGGAACAGATAGGGAGAAAGGATGGATGTACATTTCAGGATGATAGAAAGGATATTATAATTATTTTTTTTGTTCCATTTTTGTTTCACTCTGTTTTAGTTCTGTTTGGCGTTATCTTGTTGGGTTGTATTAAAGTTATAGTAAAAATATGGGGTCAAAAATTAGTAAAAAACAAACTAAAAGAGTTTTAAGTAAATTGTTAGAGGAAGGAGACATCCTAGTAAAATCAAGAGCCATCACAGCATGTATTGATGCAATACAAAAATGTAGCCCATGGATTTTTAAGGAGGAGTTGTTAAATATATTACAATGGAACCATCATGGTGAAGATTTAAAAAGAATAAAAAATAAAGGCCTAGGGACTCTTGCTGCAGTCTGGCTGGGCACGATTCAGAGCCACTTGTCGAAAGAAATGAACTTTATTTTTAGAACCACACACCAAACAAAACAGCTCCTCAGGAAAAACCTTCAGAGTCCAACTGCCACCACCGGCTTCCCACAAGCCTCTCACACAAACACAAGCCTCACCACCTCCCCCAATCTTCCTGCTCTTGAGGCCAATTGGCTGGGTCACATGGGCGAAGCCAAAAAAGTCCCCCAATAAGCATCACCGCAGGGAAGCCAATCAGCTAGATGTTGCTGTGGCTGCTATTAGCCAGTCATCAGCTGCAGTCTGAAAGGGTGGGGAAACAGCTCAATGAGCATCACCACAGAGGTGCCAATCAGCTAGAAGTTGTTGGGGCCACTGTGAGTCAATCATCAGCTGGCAGTCTGAAAGTTTGCTCTGGCCCCTTGGGCTGTGGCTCTCAACAAACTCTGCCAGTTGGTACATTTCCTTTGTGGACATTCATATATTGTGTGCTTAGTCCAAAGCCTTCACTTCAGACAATGGTAGATAAAGGAGAAGACATAAAAATTTAAGTAAATAAGAAGGTCTTTCGAGCTAGTCAGACAGAGAAAAAAATTCAAGTAAAAAAAGAAGGTCTATCAAACTAGTCAGACAGAGGAAAAAATTCAATTAAAAGAGAAGGTCTCTCGAGCTAGTCAGAGAGAGGAAGAATGTTTAGAGAAGAAAAAGCCATCAGGGTAAAAGTTAAAACAGGAAACTGCTACTAACATCTTTCTATCACCAGAGGGTGAAAGTGTCCAACCAACAGCACCACCTCTACAGGAGACTGCTACTAACACCTTTCTGTAACCACAAGGCATAAGTGTTCAACCAACAGTTCCACCTCCAAATGCTGGGAGGCCCCCAACCCCAATAGTTGATAGATGGGATCCTGAGAAAATATTAAAATGCCCTGTATTTGAGCAGGAAGGAGGGCATCAAATACACCATGTTATAAATTTCAAAACAGTGAAGCAGCTAAAAGAGGCTGTAAAAAACTATGGTCCTCAAGAACCCTTCATTGTAAGCATGGTCGAATCCATTTCCAACTTGAACATGATGCCAGAAGATTGGACCAATATGTGTAAAGCTGTGCTAAATGGAAGACAATACCTGTTATGAAAGGTTACCAATGAGAAATTTTGCAAGGAGACGGCTAAGCGAAATGCAGAAGCTGGTTATCCTCAAAGAAATCTAGATATGTTGTTAGGAAAGGGACCTTATGAGGATCAGCAGCAACAAATTGCATATGATCCTAGCGTATACTTAAAAATTGCTGTAGATGCATTTAGGGCATAGAAGACTATACAAGGACATGGAGGTTTACAAGGTCAACTATCTAAGGTAATACAAGGAGCTAATGAACCTTACACTGAATTTGTAAATAGGCTTATTCAAAGAGCTACAAAAGTTTTTGAGAATACAGAACAAGCAATGTCATTAATAAAAAAAAAAAACTGGCTGATGAGCAAGTGAATCATTGGTGCAGAGAAGTCATTAGACAATAAAAACAGAAAGATTTAAACACATATATTAAATTATGTAGACATTAATGAACAAAGGCAAGCTGTGGCAGCTGCAGTACAACAGGTTTTAGATGCCAGGCCAAAAATGTGCTACAATTGTGAACAAACAGGACATTTTAAAAGGAATTGCCCCATAGGAGGAGGGTTTAACAAAACTAGGTATCAAAGGAGTAGAATACCAGGTATCTGCCCACGATGCCATAGAAGGAGACATTGGGATAAAGAATGCCATTCTCAAACCACCATAGAGGGTACTTCGTTATCAAAAAATGAACAAGGACCAGGTGTTTATCCATGATATCATGAAGAAAGGCACTGGGCTCCATTGCCAAAAAATGGACCAGGGGAGCCCAATGCTCTGGGGCCCAAATCCCCAAATATGTGGAGCACTGGAGGAACCCAGAAATCCCATCAGGGTAGTGCCCAGAAAACATTGTACATTAAATCACTCACTAGACAAATCAGGGGAAGTGCAGGTTTGGATATTTGCACCTCCACCAGAATAGTACTAACTCCAGAGATGGGAGTTCAAATCATTACCACAGGGATAAAAGGACCTCTTCCCAAAGGAACAGCAGGCTTATTATTTGGGATGCAGTTCTTCTACTCTAAAAGACTTATGATAAATCCTGGGGTAATTGATCCCAATTATGAATGAAAAATAAAAATTATAGCCAGTTCTCCAAAGGGTATACCAGTAATTTCAACAGGAGATATAATATCACAATTACTAATAATACCCAGCCTACATGATAAATTTTTCAGTCTTACTGTAGAAAGAGGTTACAGGGGATTAGGCTCCACATGAGTGAATTGGGCTATGCTTTCTTTAACTTTAGATTCTAAACCATGCTAAAACTAAATATTCAAGGATATGAATTTAATGAGCTACTGGATACAGGTTAATGCCGCAGTCTCGCTGGGCACAATTAAGGAGCCACTCATCAAAGGAAATAAACTTTATTTTTAGAACACATACACCACACCACACAGCTATTCAGGAAAATCCTCAGAGCCCAACTGCCAACACTGGCTTCCCACAAGCCTCTCAACCTCCCCCAGTCATCCTGCTCTTGAGGCCGATTGGCTGGGTCACATGGGTGGAGACAAAAAAAGTCCCACAAAGATCAGCTCCATGGTCTGAAAGGGCAGGAACAGAGCCCAATGAGCATCACTGCAGAGGAGCCAATCAGTTGGCAGCTAGAAGTTTGTTGGGGCCGCTGTGAGCCAATTATCAGCTGGCAACTGGAAGTTTGCTGGCAGTTGAAAGTTTTCTGGGGTCCCTTCGGCTGTGGCTCTCAACATCTCCCCTTTTCTATTTAAACAACAAACGTGGCTTAGGGATCGTGCCTGCCTTAGGATTTCCAATACTACATATGGTTTTTACCCGTCATCGGATGAGCTGACCTCAAGGCATCAGCCTCCTATCTTAGGTGGGTACAATTGCAATTGGATCTTACCATCATTGACTACCAGTCCAGCATACAGCCACACCTGTGGATAAGTCTTTGTACCAGTGGGGGAGTGAAGTTATTTGCCTCACTTCTGTTGGCCCCCAAATTTTAGCTGAATGACCATCACAAGCAAAAGGGAGGATGATACACCAAGTCAATTGATGGCTCTTTTTGGAAAAATTGTACCACTGATGCCAACATCAGCAAAAATATGCCAACACTACCACAAGTCGCTGCACCAACAGATAGTTCACAATTTATACAAGTGAGTTCACCATGCATACAAGTGATACATAGTACAAGCAAGTTCTCCAAGGAGTTCAGAACTTAGCTTCATCTCTCGCCAAGAATGGCCAAAACATTAACCATTACAACAAGCCAATCGAATGCTTCAAGGCCTAGGAGTGGCGACTAATCTCTATAAAAGTGCAATAGTATTAGATTGGAAAGATCCTGAAGGATGTGAAGGAACTATACAGCCATATGTATTGGATCATCTTCCCGTAAATTTATGGGGATGAGATGTCCTAGATCAATTAGGTTTGACATTAACAGATAACATCAATCCAAATGCACCCACTATTATGCCTAGACAAGGTTTTAGGAAAGAAAAAAAGATTAGGAGAACAAAAACAAGGTATAGCAGGACCAATTCAAAAAGATCAAGGAATTAATAGACGTGGATTGGGATTTCAGAAGGGGTGCCTGAGACAATAAAAATTACTTGGAAATCAAAAAGACCAGTATGGGTTTCTCAGTGGCCCCTGACTAAAAAAAAGATACAAGCAGCTCATTACCTGGTAAAACAACAACTAGTGGAATGAAATATACAACTTTTTGTAGCTCCCCCTAATACTCCCATTTTTGTCATCAAAATGAAATCTGGTAAATGAAGATTATTGCATGATTTAATAGCCATTAACAATGAGATGGTTATTATGGGACCTGCTCAATCAAGAATTCCTTAATTGTCTGCTTTGCCAAAAACCTGGAATGTTTTAGTTATAGATATTAACGATTATTTTTTCTTCAATTCCAACTGATCCTGAGGATAGTCCACATTTTGCATTTACTATCATCCCTGCACTGAATCATGAAGGTCCTGATCAGAGATATGAATGGAAAATACTCCCTCAAGGGTTGGCTAACAGCCCAACTATGTGTCAAATTTATGTTAACAAAGTAATCCAGCCACTTAGAAATCAAAATCCTGAACTACAAATATTTCACTATATGGATGATGTATTATTAGCATACAAAGATAAAACACATTGCTAGAATGTTATGCCACACTTACAAACTTATTGAAAAAATATAATCTAGAGATAGCAATAGATAAAGTACAATAAATTTTTCCAATTAATTATTTAGGAATTTTATTATCCTCAAACATTGTCCATCCACCAAAATTTCAAATATGAGTTGATCAACTCAACTCACTTAATGACTTTCAAAAGTTATTAGGAGACATAAATTGGATAAGGCCTTATCTAGGTATACCACATGAGAGTTGGGACCTTTATTTGATATCCTAAAAAATCCATCAGATCCAAATTCACCTCTCATGTTAATGTCTGAAGCAAGAAAGACATTAAAAATAATTGAAACATATATGGAAAATATGCATTTAGATAGAATTGAAATAAGTTTGGCTTTATTATTTATTGTTCTACCAACAAAAATATTTCTACAGGAGTATTTTGGCAAGAAGGTGCATTATTATTGATACATTTATCTTATTCTACTAACACTATTCTTACTAGGTATCTTGAGGCTGTAGGACAATTAACAGTCAAAGAAATAAAAGCAGCAAAGGGCGTGTTTGAAATTTCTCCCAATACAATTATTACTCCATATACTATGAATCAAATTGATGAGTTAGCTAATGAGTTAAATACTTGGGCAATAATCATGTGCAAATCTAATGTTTCATTTGATAACCACTTACCATCTAATCCTTTGTTGTCTTTTTTGGTCTTTGCTTCCTGTAATTTTTTCAAAAATGACAAGAAAAACACCTATCATGAATGCTCCAAATATATTCACTGATGGGTCAAATAGTGGTATAGCAGCAATAGTAACACCTGATCAAACTTTTACATTTTAGTACCCAAAAAATCAGCTCCAAAGGTAGAGCTTAATGCAGTATTACAAGCTTTTGTGATGTTTAAAGATTCTGTATTTTATTTATTTTCTGATAGTCAGTATATAGTTAATGCTATAGTATCCCTTGAAGATGCTGGTAGGATTTTCCCTTCTTCTACTGTTTTCTTTTTGCTTTCCACTCTACAAAGTCTAATTTGGGACAGAAAAGATCCATTCTTTATAGCACACATTAGGGCACATACAGGATTGCTTGGACTCATTAGTTTGCGCAATGATATAGCAGATAAAACTACACATGACATACATATTTTCTCTACATTAGAAGAAGCTACAAATTTTCATAAAAACTTTGATGTCAATGTTAATACTTTTCAAAAGCATTTTAAAATAACTAAGGAACAAGATAGACAAATAATAAAACAATTTCTAAATTGTGTGACCTTTTTACCACAAGTTAATCTTGGAGTCAATCATAGAAGACTGATACCTAATCATGTTTGGCAGATGGACATCACACAAGTGCCAGAATTTGGAAAATTAAAATATTTGCTTGTTACAGTTGATACTTTTTCTGGATTTTTGAAGGGCTCCTTTCATGCTGGAGAAAAAATACTAAATATATTATAGCTCATTGCTTAAAAATTTTGCCACTGTGGGCGTTCCAAAAGAGTTAAAGACAGATAGTGCCCCTGGTTATACTTCTACCTCTTTTAAACAATTTTGCTCAACATTTGGCATTACTCATATAACAGGAATATCATACAATCCACAAGTACAAGGCATAATTGAAAGAGCTCATCAAACTCTTAAAATGTACTTATTAAAGCAAAAAGATGGAATTGGGAAGGGGTATATATTCCCCAAAGATAAACTTAAAATAACCCATTTTACTCTAAACTTTTTAAATTTGGATTCATCAGGGCTTAGTGCTGAAGAAAGGCATATGTGTTCAAAAAATGTACATAAGCCCAAGGTACTTTGGAAGGATATTCTAACAGGACAATGGAAAGGTCCTGACCAGTAATTATCTGGAGTCTGGGGTCTGTTTATGTGTTTCCTCAGGGAGAACAGCAGCCAATTTGGATTCCAGAGAGATTAACTAAAGTGATTTCTACAGACCAAAATAAGATGATTTGGCTCAAATCCCTAACAACTGATATCCAAAACTCCATTTTGGATACCTTACATCTACGACAGTGGTTCTCCCACACCTGGAGGCTAATAAAACTAGGATTCTTTTTTCAATATCTATTTTATCTTTACCCTTTCCCAAGTTATATTTTCTTTTTTGAGCTCATACAGACCTAGTTTAATGTTTTACTGATCAGTTCTATTTTTTGATTATGGAGTTTTTAAACATTGCAATGGAGGTTTCATCAGTAAAAAGTTACAAGGCCTTTACTATTATATTATGTGTTGTATGCATTATATTATGTTTGGACACTTGCATTTTGTGATGTATATTTGTGTATGCTTATGTCCATATATCATGAGTGCTCATGAAAAAATTGATCCAATTTTTTTTTCATATTGACGTGATTTGTATGGTTTAATTTAAATTGGGTAAACAGCTCTTGATGATTGTTTTAATATGTGAACAAAAAAGGAAGTTAACAGATCTGTTTGTTTATTTCACCATTCCTTTTTATTATATTTAATAATTTTGTTCAGGTTAATGTAAATTGTTCAGAAAATTGTTTTCTTTTAGTGCCTGCTGGAATGTTACATAATTTTTTCTTTAGCCATTATTGCAGGAATTTCTATCTTCATCCCAGTGCTAGTGAAGTCAAAGATAAACCAAACTACAGCTTCTGCAATAGCTATCACTAAACTGCTTGCAAAACTTGCATGGACAATGTATGACTTGTATGCATTGTGAAGTATCTGTTGGTGCAGCGACTTTTGGTAGTGCTGGGGTATTTTTGCTGATGGTGTCATTGGTGGTACAATTTTTCCAAAAGGAGCCATCAATTGCCTTGGTTTATCCTCCTTCCTTCTGCTTATGATGGACCTTCAGCTAAAATTTGGATGCCAACAGAAGTGAGGCAAGAAACCTCACACCCCTCAAACCCCCACTGGTACAAAGGCCTATTTACAGGTGTGGCTGTATGCTGTACAATGGTGGGTAAGATCTAATTACAATGGTACCAACCTAAGATAGGAGGCTGATGCCTTGAGGTCAGCTCATCTGATGAAAGTTAAGGACCATATGTAGTATTTGACAACCTAAGACAGGCATGGTCCCTAAGCCACATGCTTGTTGTTTAAACAGAGAGGGGAAAATGTGGAGAGCCACAGCTGAAGGGGCCCCAGCAAACTTTCAGCTGATTGGCTCACCGTAGCCCCAGCAAACTTCCAGCTGCAAGCTGATTGTCTTCTCTGCATTGATGCTCATTGGGCTGTTTCCCCCACCCTTTTAGATCATGGAGCTGTTCATTGTGGGACTCTTTTGGCTCTGCCCACGTGACCTAGCCAATCGGCCTCAATTGCAGGAGGAGTGGGCATTGAAAGGCTCACTGGAAGCCAGTGGTGGCAATTGGGCTCTGAGGGAATTCCTGAAAAGCTCGTGTGGTGTGGAGTGTGTGTTCTAAAAATAAAGTTTGTTCCTGCTTGTTAAGTGGCTCCTGAATTGTGTCAAGCCAGACTGCAGGAGGTTAGCATTAGGGCTATGGCTAGGTTTTGTTTTAGGCCTTGAAATGAATTCGGGATAGTTTTAGGATTAGTGTTAATGTTAGGGCTAGTGTTAGTGTGAGGTTTAGGCTTAGGGTTAGGGTTGGATTTAGAGTTATGTTTAGTTCTAGGGTTAGGGCTAGGGCTAGTGTTAGGGCTAAGGTTATGGCTAGAGTTAGGGTTATGATTAGGGATAGGGTTAGATATAGGAATAGGGCTAGGGCAAGAGTTAAAGTTAATCTTACTGCTAGTGGTAGGATTAGGGCTAAATTAGGGCTAGGATCATGTCTAGTATTAGTGTAAGGGTTAAGTCTAGAGTTAGAGTTAGGGTTAGATTTGGGGGAAGGGATGGGGTTATAGCAAGGTTCAGAACTAGGACGAGGGATAAAATTAGGTACACTGCTAGAATTAGGGTGCAGGTTAGGATCAAGACTTGGTTTAGGGCTAGGATGATGTCTAGCCTTTGTGTTAGAATTATGGCAATAGTTAGGGCTAGGCCTCATATCAGGTCTAGGGTTATGGTTTGGGATAGTTTTTCAGTAAGATTTATGGCTAGGTTTAGTTTCAGAGTTAGGTTTAGGGTGATTTTCAAATTGAGAGCTAGGAGTATGATAATAGAGTCAGGTTTTGGGTTTGGGTTAGGTTGAGGTTTAGGGTTATGGATAAAATTAGCATTAGGTTTGAGTTAGGGTTAGGGTAATGGATAAGGTTAGGTTTAGGCTTCAGGTTAGGTTTAGGGTTCAGGTTAGATTTAGGGTAATGGATAGGGTTAGGATTAGGCCCAGGGATAGCATTAACTTTATGGTTATCATTAGGGTAATGGTTAGGATTAGAGCTAGGTTTAAATCTAGGGGTATGTTTAGGATTATGATTAGAGTTAAGGTTAGGGTTAGAGTTAAAGCTAGGTTTAGGTTTAGGATATGGGTTAGAGTTTGAGCTAGAGTTAGTGCTAAGGATAGGGTTAGGTTAAGGATTAGGTCCAAGGTTAGGATTAGGGCTACCATTAGAGTTAAGGTAATGGACAAGTTTAGATATTTTGGGTTAGGTTTAGGGTTAGGTTTAGGACTAGGGTTAGTGTTAAGTTTAGCATAATTGTTAGAGTTTAGTGTTAGGACTACAGCAAGGGTTAGGTTTATGGTTTGGTCTAGGCTTAGGTTTACAGTTAGGGTTAGAGTAGGTTTAGGGTTAGGGCTAGGGTTATCAGGATGTTTATGATTAGGGTTAGAGAAATGGGTGGGATTAGAGTTAAGGTGAAGTCTAGTTTTAAGTTTAGGATTAGGGCTAGGGTTAGGCTTAGGCTTATCATTTTTTTATGGTTAGGTTAAGGGGAAGGGTCAGGAATTGAGTAAGTGTTAGGGATAGGTTGAGGCTTCAGGTTAGAATCAGGGCTAGGGATAGAGTTAGGGTTAGAGTTTGGGTTAGGTGTAGGTTTAGCGTTAGGTTTAGGGTTATGATTAGGGTAATGGATAGAGTTAGAGCTAGGGTTTGGGCTATGATTATGATTACAATTAGGGCTAGAATTGTAGTTAGGTTTTGGGCTAGGGTTATGTTTAGGGTAAGGGCTAGGGTTTGAGCTTGTGTTAGTGATAGGGCTAGGTCGAGTATTAGGTTCAGCCTTAGGTCTAGGGACATGATTATGGTAGGTTTAGTGTTAGGATTAATATTAGGGCTAGGGTTATCATTAAAGTTAGAATAAGGTTAGGGTAATGGATATGATTAGATGTAGGTTTACATTAAGGTTTTGGGTTAGATTTAGTTTTAGGGTTAATGTTAAGTCTACAGTTATGTTTAGGTTTATGGTACAGGTTAGGTTTTGAGATAAGATTAGGGCTATGGAAGTGTTAGGTTTAGTGTTACGTGTATTGTTAGTTTTCAGGTTAGGGTTAAGGCTACGGTTAGAGTTAAGGCTAGGGTTATCAATACAATTAGGTGTAGGATTAGGTAAGGTGTTGGTTTAGAGCAAGGTTTAGGGTTAGGGCTAGGGTTAGAGTTTAGAGTAAGGTATAGTTCTAAGTTTGTATTTATGCTAAGGGTTAGGCTTTTAATAAGGTTTAAGTCTAAGGCTAGGGTTAAATTTAGGGTTAGGATTGGGGTTATGCTTAGGGCTAGAGTTAGGCCTAGAATTCACTCTCGGTTTTGTGTTATGTTAAGGCATAGAGTTAGGGCTATGGGTAATGTAAGAGCTAGGATTATGATTAGGGCTAGTTGTAGGGTTAGGGTTATGCATGTGTCTGGTGTTAGGTTTAGGTTTTGGTTAGGGTCAGGTTTAGAGATAGGTTTATTGTTAAAGGCAGAGACAGTGTTCAGGTTAGAGTTAGAGTTTTGTTTAAGCTAGAATTGGGACTAGGCTTATGTCTATGTGTAGGGTTAGTCTTTGTGTTAAGTTAAGGGTTATTGTTAGGACTAAGGCTAGGTTTTTGTTTAGGTCTAGAGCTAGAGTTAAGTCTAGATTTAGGATTAGGTTTAGGTCTAGGGCTACTGATAGGGTCTGGTTTAGGTATAAGGTTACTGATAGGGCTAGTGTTATGGTTTGGTCTAGCATTAGGGTCTAGACCTAGGTTAGTGTTATGGTCAGAATAAGGGTCAGGGTTAAGTTTATGGTTTGTAATAGGGTTAGAGCTAGAATGAGGTCTAGGGTTAAGACTATTAATATGGTGAGAGTTTTGATTAGTCTGAAGATTATGGATAATTCTAGGGTTATCATTAGGGTTAGGGCTTTGCTTAGGGTTAGGGATAGGGTTAGAGCAAGTGTTAGAGGTAGGGTTAGGGTTAGCATTAGGGTTAAAGCTAGGTGTAGGGCTCGAATTAGGGATAGTTTTTGTGTTAGTGTTAGTGCTAGGGTTAGGGCAACAGGTAATGTAAGAACTACAGTTACAATTAGAGTTAGCTTGGTGGTTAGGGTTAGGGCTAGTTCTAGTGTTAGCATTAGATTTAAGGTTAGGATAATTTTTAGAGCTAGAGTTATTTTTAGGATAAGAGTGAGGGTCAGGGTTAGTTTTAGGGTTTGAGTTAGGACTCCTCGAATTAGGGCTAGGTTTACTTTTAGGTTTTGGTTTAAGGTTAGCATCATGTTTAGAGCTAGGGTGAGTATTAGGATATAATTAAGGGTCAGGGTTAGTTTTAAGGTTAGGGTTAGGACTCAATTAGGCCTTGGATTAGTTTTTATAGTAGTTTAGGGTTTGATTGAAGTTAAGGTTTAGGCTTAGGTCTATTTCTCAGTATTGTTTTAGTCCTACGGTTAGAGTTAGGGCTAGTTTTACAATTAATATTAAGGTTAGGGCTAGTGTTGTGTTAGGCTTAGACTTAGATTTAGGATTGCATTTAAAGTTAGGTTAGATCTAGGATTAGGCTAGGATTAATGATGGGGCAAGGGTTAGGGCCAGGGTTAGAGTTATGGTAAGAGATAGGATTACAACTAGTAATAGGGCTAGTGTGAGAGTAGAGTTAATGATAGGGCTAAAATTAGAGTTAGGATTTAGGATAAAGTTAAATTAGGGCTAGGATTAGGACTAGGGTAAGTTTTCAGCTCAAGCCTAGCAATAGGGATAGGGTTAGGTTTAAGTTTAGGATAAAAAATGGTGTTATAGCTATGTTTAGACATAAGTTAAGGGATAGAGTTAGGGTTAGGACTAGGGTTGGAGTAAGAGTTATGATTAAGGCTAGGTTTAGGGCTAGGATGAGGGCAAGTGATTGTATTAGATTCATGGCTAGGATTAGTTCTAGGGCTAATATCAGGATTATGGTTAAAGATAGTTTTCAGGTTAGGTTTATGGCTAAGTCTAGTGTAAGGGTTATGTTTAGAGTAAGGGTCAGGTTTAGAGCTAGGGGAATTATTGGGATTAGGATTTGGCTTAGGTAAGGATTTAGGTTGCAGCTCAAATTAGCATTACCGTTAGGGTTAGGGGTATAGTTAGGGTTTGTTTTAAGGTTCAGGTTTGGGTTAGTGTAATTGATAAGGTTAGCGTTAGTGATAGGGCTAGGGTTAGGTTTAGGATTAGCATTATGGTAAGGGTATGTTTAGGGTAATTGATAGGGTTAGAGCTTAAGTTAGAACTAGAGTTATGGTTAGGAATATGCCTTGAGTTAGAGTTAGAGTTAGTGTTAGAACTAGGGTTAGAGTTAGCTTTAGGGTTATGTTAAGCATAAACTTTAGGCTTTGAGCTAGGGTTAGGGCGAGTTTTAGGGTTAGGTCTAGGGATAGGATTACGGTAGGTTTAGGGTTAGGGTTAGAGTTAGGGCTAGGGTTATCATTAACATTAAGGTTAGGGTTAAGGTAACAAATAGGTTTAGGTTAGGTTTAGATTTGGTTTAGGATTAGAATTAATGATAGCTTTAGGATTAGAACTATGGTCATGTTTAGGTTTATGGTTAGGTTATGGTTTCATCTAGAGTTAGGGCTATGATGAATTTAATTTTAGGGTTATGTCTCGGTTATTTTTCCGGATATGGTTAGGATAAACATTAGGGTTCGGGCTAGAATTATCAATAAGTTTAGGTTTAGAGTTAGGGTAATGGGTAGGTTTAGAGGTAGGTTTAGGGGTAGGTTAAGTTTAGGATTTGTGCTAGGGTTAGTGTGAGAGTTAGGGACAGGTCTAGGCTTATGTTTAGGGTAAAGGTCAGGCTTTTAGCTATCTTAGGACTAAGGTAAGGGCTACAGTTAAGTATAGGGCTAGTGTTAGGTTTAGGGTTATGCTTACGTATACGTTTAGGCCCAAAATTAGCTCTATGTTCTGAGTTAAGTTTAGGGTTATGGGTAATTTAACATCTAGGCTTATGATTAGGACTAATTTTAGGGTTAGGGTTATGGCTGGGTCTAGAATTAGGCTTAGGTTTTGGTTAGTTTCAGGTTTAGACTTAGGCTTAGTGTCAAAGCCAGGGTCAGTGTTTGAGTTAGAGTCAAAGTTAGGGTTAAAGCCAGAATTAAAACTAGGTTTAGGTCTAGGGGTTGAGTTAGTGGTTAGGTTAGGTTTTTAGGGCTATGGCTAGGATTATGATTAGGGCTAGTTTTAGGGTTACATTTAGGTTGAGGTCTAGTGTTAGGATTAGGTTTAGTGATAGGTTGATGTGTAGAGCTAGGGTTAATGTTAAGGTCAGAGTCAGGGTTAGTATTAGTTCTAGGTTTAGAGTTAGAACTCGAATTAGGGCAAGGTTTAGGGCTAGGTGTAGGGTTAGGGTTTGGTTTACGTTAAGATTTAGGGTCAGTGCTATGTCTCGGTTTGTCTTGAAGGCTGGAGCTAGGGTTAGGGCTAATTTCAAACTAGCATTAAGTTTAGAGCTAGTGTTAGGTTGTGGTTTTGGCTTAGGGTTAGGGTTAGATTTAGAGTTAGGGTTAGATCTAGATTTAGGGCTACAGTAAATTTTAGGGCTAGGGTTAGGGCTAGGGTTTGAGTTATAATAAGGGATGGGGTTAGAACTAGGAATAGGGCTAGGGCAAGAGTTAGAGTTAGTTTTAGTGTTGGGGTTAGATTTAGGGTTAGAATAAGGGCTTAATTAGTGCTAGGATTATATCTAGGGTTAGTATTAAGGCTGATTCTAGATTTATGGCTAGGGTTATGATTATGGTTATGGTTAGGTATGATGTTATAGCTAGCTTTAGAACTAGAATGAGGTTTAAAATTAGGGTTAGGTCTATGGTTAGGGTTAGGTTTAAGATTAAGGTTAAGATTAGGGCTAGGATTAGGGCTAGAGTTTGTTTTAGGGTTAGGGCTTCATTAGGGCTATGGCTAATGTAAGGTCTAGGGTTATGGTTAGAGACAGTTTTAGGGTTAATATTATTAGGGTTAGGATTAGGTTTATGGTTATGTTTAGGTTTAGGGTTCAGGTTATGTTTAGGGTAATGTATAAGTTTAGGGTTAGGAATAGGTTTAGGATTATCCTAGGGTTAGCATTAGGGTTAGGATTAGAATTAGGGTAATGGGTAGGATTACATTTTGAGTTAGGGCTAGGTTCATGGTTAGGATTAAGGCTAGGGTTAGGGTTAGGTTTGGGGTTATGTCAAGGGTTAGGTTTAGGAAAAAGTTTAGGGCTAGAATTAGGGTTATGGTTAGAGTTAAAGGTAGTGGTAGAGCTCAGATTAGGGATACGTTTTTGGTTAGGTTAGGGCTAGGTTTAGGGCTACAGCAATTTTAAGAACTAGGGTTACGATTAGAACTAGTTTTAGGGTTAGGTTTAGGTTTAGGTTTTGAGTAATGTTTAGAGCTAGGGTTAGTTTTAGGTACAGAGTCAGGTTCAGGGTTTTATTAGGGTTTGTGTTTGGACTCAAATTAGGGTAGATTTAGGGCTAGATGTAGGCTTAGGTTGTGGTTTTTATGTTCAAGGTTAGGGTTAGGGCTATGGTTCGATTGTTTTGAAGGGCTAGTTTTAGGATTAGTATTAGTGTTATGTCTTGTGTTAGTGAGAGGTTTAGCTTAGGGTTAGTTTTAGATTTAGAGTTAGGATTTGATATAGGATTAGGGCTAGAGCTAGTATTAGGACTAATGTAAAGGCACATGATAGGATTATGGTAAGGGATAGGTTTAGAACTTGAAATAGGACTAAGGCAACAGTTAGAGTTAGTCTTAGGGCTGGGGATAGGTTAGGTTTAGGGCTAGGATTTGGTCTAGCATTTTTGTATTAGGGTTAGGCCTTGTTTTAGGCTTAGGTTTAGGTTTAGGGATAGGGTTAGCTTTAGGGGAAGGAATGGGGTTAGAGCTAGTTTTAGGGCTAGGTCAAAGGTTAGAATTTGGTTAGGGCTAGTAGTATGGTTTTGTTTAGTAATAAGGCTAGGTTTAGGGCTAGGATGAGGGCTACGTTTTGTTTTAGGGTTATGGCAAGAATTAGGGCTAGTATCAGGTCTAGGCTTATGTTAGGGATAAATTGAGGGTTAGGCATATGGCTAGGTCTAGTGTTAGAGATCAATTTAGGGTACAGGTCAGGTTTAAAGCTAGGGGTATTATTAGGGTTAGAATTACATTTTGTGTTTGGTTTAGGTTAGGGTTTAGGCTAAGAGATTGAATAAGCATTAGGGTTTGGTTAGGGTAATAATAGGTTTCAGTTTAGAGTTCATTTAAGTGTAGGGTAATTGATAGGGTTAGAGTTACCAAAAGGGTTAGGATTAAGCCTAGGGTTAGCCTTAGGGTTATGGTTATGCTTAGGATAATGGATAGGGTTAGGGCTAGGGCTATGGTGTGTATAAGGGTTAGAGTTACTGTTAGGCCTAGGGTTAGGGGTAGATTCAGCTTTAGGATATGGTTTCGAGTTTGAGCTAGGGATAGCTCTAGGTCAAGGGTAAGGTTTAGGGTTAGGTGTAGGTTATAGTTATGGTTAGGGTCAATGTTAGTGTTAAAGTTAGGGCTAGGGTTATTTTAAGGTTTAGGGTATTGGATAGGGTTTGATTTTGTATTAGGGTTAGGGTTAGAGCTAGGTTTGGGCTTAAGTTTAGAATTAGGGATAGACTTAGGTTTAGGTTTAGAGTAATGTTTAGGGTATGAGCAAGGGTTATCTCTATGGAAAAGCTTAGATTTATTGTTATGTCTAGGGTTGGGGTTAGAGTAGATTTAGGGTAAGGGTTAGGGTTATTATCAGGGTTAGGGTTAAGTTTAGGGTAATGGGTAGGGTTAGAGCTAAGATTAGGGCTAGGTTTATTATTAAGGTTAGGGTTAGAGTTAGGGTAATATGTAGAATTAGAGCTAGGGTTAGTGATAGGGTTAAGGTTAGGATTAGGGCTAGGGTTAAGGTTAGGTTTAGGTTTAGGCAATGGGTTAGTCAATGTGAGGGTTAGGACTAGGGTTAGCATAGGGTTAGGGTTAGGTTTAGGGTAATGGATAGAGTTACAGGTAGATTTTGGCCAATGGTGATGACTAGTTTCAAGGTTAGTGATATGGCTAGATCTAGTGTTAGGGTTATGTTTTTGTTAGAATAAGATTTAGAGCTAAAGTTTGTATTAGAGTAAGGATCAGCGTTTGGTTTAGGGTTAGGTTTATTTTAGGGCCAGCATTAGGACTAGGGTTTGGTCGAGGGGCACGGTTAGTGTTTGGGTTAGGTTAAGGATTATTATTAGGGCTAGGATTAAGTTTTTGTTTAGGGCTAGGCCTAGAGTTATTACTAGATAATGGATTAAGTGTAGGTTTAGGTCTAGTGTTAGGGTAAGCTTTAGTTATAGGGTTACAGATAATGCCAATATTAAAGAATAGTTTAGGGTTAGGGTCAGGTTTAGACCTATGGTTAGTGTTAGGGTCAGAAAAAGGGTCAGGGTCAGGGTTAGGGTTTGGGTTAGAGATATAGCTAGATTGAGGATTAAGGTTAGAACTAGTAATAGACTTAGGTTTTGGGTTAGGCTAAATATTACTCTTAGGACTAGGGTAGTTTTAGGGTTAGAGTTTGGCTTAGGGTAAGAGATAGGATTTGGGCTAGTGTTAGGGCTAGTGTTTGAGTTAGTATTAGGGTTAAAGCTAGGATTAGAGCTTGGATTAGGGCTAGGCTAGGTTTTGTGTTAGTTTTAGGGCTACAGCTAATGTAAGAACTATGGTTACAATCAGGGCTAGTTTTAGGGTTAGTGTTATGTCTAGGTTTAGTGTTTGGCTTGGTTTAGGGTTAGGGTTATGTTTAGGGTAATGGATAGGTTAGGGTTAGCGAATGTGTTATGGTTAGACCACGAGTTAGCATTAGGATTATGTTTAGGGTTGGGTTAGGGTTAGAGTAATGGATAGGGTTAGAGCTAGTGTTAGGACTAGGGTTATGGTTAGTGTTATTGTTAGGGTATGTTAGGTTTAGGATAAGTTCAAGGATTCAAGTTAGGGTTAGGCTTAGGGTAAGGGTTAGGACTTGGTTTAGGTTTAGAATTAGGGTTAAATCTAGGGTTGGGGCTCACATTAAGGCTAGATTTTGGGTTACATTAGGGATAGTGTTAGGGATATAGCTAATGAAAGAACTAGGGTTGTGATTAGGGCTAATTTTAGGATTATGGTTAGAGCTATGTCTACATTTATGGTTAGGTTAAGTTCAGAGTGATGTTTGAGCTAGGGTTCTCTTAGGATCAGAGTCAGGGTCAGGGTTAGTTTCAGGGTTAGGGATAGAACTTGAATTAGCGGTAGGCTTAGCCCTAGATGTAGGGTTAGTATTTGGTTTAGGTTAAGGGTTAGGGTTAGTTCTATGGCTCATTATGTTTTAGGGCTAAGGCTAAAAATAAGGGTAGTTTTATAATTAATATTAGTGTTATTGCTAGTGAGAGGGTGAGTTAGGCTTAGGGGTGCATTTAGAGTTTTGGTTAATTCTAGGGTTAGGGCTATAACTAGGGTTAGGGCTAAGGTTAGGTCTATTGTTTGGGTTATGGTAAGAGATAGGGTTAGAAGTAGGAATCGAGAATGGCGATAGTTAGAGTTAGTCTTAAGGCTAGGGTTAGGATTAAGGTTAGGACTAAATTAGGTCTAAAAATATATCTAGGATTGGTGTTAGGGTAGGCCTAGGGTTACAGCTATGTTTAAGATTAGGTTTAGGGTTAGGTTTAGGGAAAGGGATGGGTTTAGGGCTAGGGAAATGATTAGAATTAGGTTTAGGTCTAGGATTATGTTAGTGTTAGAATTAAGGCTAGATTTGAGGTTAGGATGAGGGCCAGGGTTTGTGTTAGGATTAGGGCAAGTTTTAGGGATAGGGATAATGTCAGGTTTAGGGATATGGCTAGGGTTAGTTATAGGGTTAGGTTCATGGCTAGGTCTAATGTTTGGTTTAGGGAAAGGCCCATGTTAAAAGTAAGGTGTATTATTAGGGTCAGGGTCATGTTTCAGGTTTGAGTTAGGTTAATTACTAGGATTAGGGCTCAAGTTAGCATTAGGTTTAGAATTAGGATTAGGTTTATGGATAGGTTTAGGCTTAAGATTCAGGTTAATATTCAGGGTAATTGGTAGGGTTAGGGTTAATGATAGGGTTAAGGTTAGGCCGAGGGTTAGCATTTGGGTTAAGAATATTGTTAGGGCAATGAATAGCATTAGAGCTAGGGTTAGGGCTAGGGTTTTGAATAGGATTAGGGCTAGATTTAGGGCTAGGGTTTTGAATAGGATTAGGGCTAGATTTAGGGTTAGGGCTAGGGCTAGGTTTAGGGTTTGTGTTAGGTTTAGGGTACCAGTTAGGTTTTGAGCTAGGGTTAGTGCTATGGTGAGGGTTAGGTTTAGGATTATATCTATGGATACATTTACAGTTTAGGTTTGGGTTAGTGTTAGGGATAGGGCTAAGGTTATCTTTAGAGTTAGGTTAATTGATAGGGTTAAATGTCAGGTTAGGGTTAGGGGTAGCTTTAGGTTTAGACTTAGTGTTAAGGTTAGAGCTAAGTTTATCATTTGAGTTAGGGTAATAGATAGGGTTAGATGTCAGGTTAGGGGTAGGGGTATTTTTAGGTTTAGGATTAGTGTTAGGGTTTGGGCTAGGATTATGTAAGAGTAAGTGTTAGGGTTTTATCTAGGGTTAAGGCTATGATGAGTGCTAGGTTTAGGGTTAGGCCTAGGATTAGGTTTACAATTAGAATTAGAGCTAGGGTTTCATTAGGGTTTATGTTTGGTTTAGGGTAATGGATAATTTTAGAGATAGTATTAGGGCTAGTGTTAATATTATGATTAGGGCTAAAATTAGCATTAGGTTTAGGGCTAGGGCTAGGCGTGAGGGTTAGGCTTAGTGTAAGGAATAAGGTTAGGTTAGGGGTTAGGGTCACATTAGGGGCTAGATTTAGGCCTAGGATTAGGGCTAGGTTTTGTTTTAGGTTTAGAGCTAGTTTTAGTACTATGGTAAGTTAAGGGTTAGGTTTACGGTTATGCCTAGATCTGGTGTTAGGTTTAGGTTTCTGTTAGGGTCAGTTTTATAGTTAAGGTTATTGTTAATGTCAGGGTCTGTGTTTCGATTAGGGTTAGGGTTAGGGCTAGAGCCAGAATTAGGATTGGTTAGGTCTAGAGGTAAGGTTAGTGTTTGGCTTAGGTTAAGGATTATCATTAGACCCAGGATTAGTTTTTTTTTTTTTTTTTGGTCTTGGCTAAAGATATTGCTAGATTTAGAATTAGGTTTAGTCTACAGCTAGTGTTAGGGTTAGGCTTAGATATAGGGTTATGGGTAGGGCTAGTGTTAGGCTTTGGTTTAGGTTCAGGGTCAGAATAAGGGTCAGGGTTAGGGTTAGAATTTGGGTTATGGTTAAAACAAGAATGAAGGCTAAGTTTAGGACAAGTAATAGGGTTATGTTTTGGGTTAGACTAAGGATTAGTTTTAGAACTAGGGTTAACATTAGGGTTGGGGTTTGGCTAGGGTAAAATATAAGGTTAGAGGTAGGGTTAGAGCTAGGGTTAGGGTAAAGGTTAGGGCTAGTGTTAGGGTTAAGGTTATGGTAAAAGCTAGGGTTAGGTATCAGAATTGGGTCTAGGTTTGGTTAGTATTAGGTTTAAGGTCAGGGCTAATGTATGATCTAGGGTTATGTTTTGAACTAATTTTAGAATTAGGACTAGGACCATGTCTAGTGTTAGGTTAAAGTTTAGGTTTAGGGTGATGTTTAGAGGTAGGGTTAGTGTTAATGTCAGAGAAAGGTTTAGTGGTAGATTTACAGTTAAGATTAGGACTCAAATTAGGGCTAGGCTTAGGGGTATATATAAAGTTAGGGTCTGGTTTAGGTAAAAGTTTAGGGTTAGTGTTATGGCTCCGTTTTGTTTTAGGGCTAAGCCTATGTTTAGGGCTAGTTTTAGGATTAGCATTAGGGTTAGTGCTAGTGTTAGGGATAGGTTAAGTTGTAGAATTAGGGTTAGATTTAGAGTTAGGTTTAGATATGGGGTTAGGGCAAGGTGTAAGGTTAGGGCTAGGGTTATTCTACGCTATGGCGAGGAATAAAATTATGGTAAGTGATGGGGTTAGATTTAGGGCTATGGCTAGGGCAAGAATTATACTTAGTGTTAAAGCTAGAATTAGGGTTAGGTTTTGGATTAGGGCTAGGGTTAGTGTTAGGGTTAGTCCTAGAGTTAAGGTTAGGGCTAGATTTAGTTTTAGGAATAGGGTTTGGGTTAGGTTTAGGAAAAGCAATCCAGTTTTAATTAGGCTTAGGGCTAGGGAAAGGGTTAGAATTAGTGTTAGTGTTATGATCAAGGCTAGGTTTGGGCTAGGATGAGAGTGTTCATACTAGGGTTTGGGCTAGGATTAGGGTTTGGGCTAATGTCAGGTCTAGGGTTATATTTAGAGATAAGTTTTGGTTTATGTTTATGGTTAGTTCTAGTGTAAGGGTTAGATTTGGAGTAAGGGTCAAGTTTACAGCTATGTGTATTATTAGGGTCAGTGTTTGGCTTAAGGTTTGATTTAGGTTAAGGCTTAGGTTTAGGGCTTGAATTAGCATTAGGGTTAGAGTTATGGTTAGGGTAATGAATAGGCTTAGGATTAGGGTTCAGGTTAGTTTTAGAGCAATAGATAGGTTTAGGGATTGTGATATGGTTAGGTTTAAGCGTAGGTTTATCATTAGGGTTAGGATTATGGTTAGGGTAATGGATAGAATTAGAGCTAGGGTTAGGGCTAGGGCTATCATTAAGATTAGGGCTAGGGTTAGGGTAGTTCACATAATTAGAGCTATGGTTAGGGCTATGGTTAATGTTAGGATTAGGGCTAGTGTTAGGTTAGGGTTTGAAACAGGGCTAGAGTTATGTTAAGGTTAAAAGTTAGGCTTTGAGCTGGAGTTAGGTCTAAAGCGAGGCTTAGGACTAGGGTTAGGGCTAGGGATAGGTTTAGGGTTACACTTAGGGCTATGTTTAGGACTAAAATTAATGTTAGGTTTTTTGTTAGTTTAGGACTAGGGTTAGAGACATGGGTAATGTAAAATCTGAGGTTATTATTAGGGCTAGTTTTAGGGTTAGGGTTATGGCTATGTCTAGTGTTAGGATTAGGTTTCAGTTTAGGGTAAGCTTTGGAGCTAGGATTACGTTAGGGTAAGGGCCAGTGTTCAGGTTAGAGTTAGTGTTGGTTTTAGTGCCAGAATTAGGACTAGGGTTAGGTCTACGAGTAGGGTTAGTGTTTGGGTTACGTTAAGGGTTATTGTTAGGGTTATGGCTAGGTTGTTGTTCAGGTCTAGGGTTAGAGATATGGCTAGCTTTAGGATTAGGTTTAAGTCTAGGACTAGTGTTAGGTTTAGGTTTAAGTATATGATTACCGGTAGTGCTAATGCTAGGTTTCTTTTTTGTGTTAGGGTCAGATTTATACCTGTCATTAGTGTTAGGGTCAGAATAAGTGTCAGGGTTAGGGTTTGGGTTTGGGTTAGAGTTAGAGCTAGAACAAAGTTAGGGTTAGGACTAGTAATAGGGTTAGGGTTTGGGTTAGTTTCTGGATTAGGGTTAGGACTAGGATTAGCATTAGGTTTAGGGTTTAGGTTAAAGTAATGGATAGGGTAGAAGCTAGGGTTAGATCTAGGGTTAGGGTGTGGATTAGGGCTAGTTTTAGGGTTAAGGTTAAAACTAGGGTTAGCACTCAGCTTAGAGCCAGGTTTTGGGTAAGGTTGGGGCTAGTGTTAGGCCTACAACTAATGTATACACCAGGGTTATGATTAGGGCTACTTTTTGGGCAAGTGTTACAGCTGATAAAGTTTTAGGGGTAGGGTGACTGTTAGTGTGATATTTAGAGCTAGGGTTAGTTTAGGGTCAGGATCAGTGTTCGGGTTATAGTTAGGGTTAGGATTAAACCCAGAATTATCACTAGAGTTAGATCTAGGGGTAGGGTTAGTGTTTGTGTTAGGTTAAGATTTGTCATTAGGGTTAAGATTTATCATTAGGGTTAGGGCTAGGTTTTTGTTTATGGATAGGGCTAGAGATATGGCTAAATTTAGGACTAGGTTTAGGTCTAGGGCTAGTGTTATATTTAGGTTTAGGTTAGGGTTAGGGTTCAGTTTATGGTTAGGGTCAGGTTTAGACATATGGTTACCTTTAGGGTCAGAATAAGTGTCAGGGGTAGGTTTAGGGTTTGGGTTATTCTTATGACGGCTAGGGTTAGGACTAGTATTAGGATGAGGGTTTCAGTTTGGCTAAGGATTAGGGTTAGGCCTAGGGTTAGCATTATGGCTAAGGTTAGCTTAGGGTAAGGGATAGAATTAGAGCTAAGATTAGGGCTATGTTAAGGGTTAGGGTTAGAGTCAAGACTAGTGTTAGGTATAGGTTTAGGGTTAAAGCTAGGCTTAGGTCTTGCATTAAGGCTAGGTTTTGGTTACAGTAAGGAATAGTTTTAGTTATGGCCAGTGTTTGTTAAGATTTGGGCTATTTATAGGATTAGGGTTAGGACTAGGTCTAGTAGTAGAATTAGGTAGAACGTTTAGAGCTAGAGTTAGTGTTAGTGTCAAATTCAAGGTGAGAGTATCCACCATGCGGACTGTGCAATGGTTTCATTAATAAGGTTCTTGGCATAAAAGTTAGCTAGAAGAGATCAAAATAAAACACACAGACTCAGTTACCTTATTTCTATTGCCAGGTGCGAGATGGCTCCCCTCTCTGGTTCCCTCCTCTAACAGCCCAGCAGGGCAGCAAGGATTACTCAGGACTAGAAGGAGAGAGAGAGAGCGAACAACCTGGGAGTAGCTTTGTTATTGGGAAACAAGAGATTCAGGGGAGAATTCCATCCAATGAAGGTTGAGGAGGGACTGCACTCCAAGGTCAGGGTCAGTGATTGGGCCCCCAGGGTCAGTGGTCAGGCACACCCCCACACGGATGGGTTCTTTCATCAGGATAGGGCCGGGAAAGTTCTGACACAGCCAGAACGCCTCAGACCCTTAACGGGAGCCACCCCAATCACGTGTCAGAAATGGCTTCCCACATATTCCCCTTTCCTTTTCTTAACTCTGGAGTTTCTGGATTCTTGTTTTGAAGTCTCGCCATCCTATGGTTACAGCACAAAAGAGAATTAACAGCAAAGAGAATAATCCAATTATATACCAAGCGGAGTGTTTAAGAATATTTCCAGGGTTGAATCCATTTAACTCCTACAATATTTGGTTACCAAAGAAAGACGTGAAAGCTCAGCTCTATTATTTTGAATGTCTTGGATATGGTGATGAAGTTCCAGAATATCCAAGCTATTATTACTATTTTGCCAAATACCTAATAAATGGTTTTTAACCTCCTCCCAAACCCAGCGAGAAGCATTGTACTAGGCAGCTGTAACACATACATACTTATAATTAGCATGGCATTTAAGATTTCTTGAAATTTTAAGGCTGAAAGTTCATTACCTATGTCTACAACAGTCGCCTCTAAGGCGTTTAATTTAGTTTCAATCCTTTCATCAATATTTACTTGATTACGCAGAGCCTTGGAAGTATTTTGAGCTAAATTATTAAAAAATTTTGTACGCTGAATATTCTGAGACAATGTCAGAGATGCAGAGACAGTTGAGGCAATAAACGAGACCAGCACTAAAACACCAACAATTATGACTACAATAGGATGATTAGGTCTTGCTAACTGGGCATGAATTTGCTGCAAGACTTGTAAACCAGCATCAGCATACCATGGCTCTGAAATATTAGCAGGTAATAAAATGAAAGAGGGCTGATGAAGTATCAGCACTCCTTTTCCTCCATTATACCTAGTAATACAATTGGTTAGGTTGCACTTATTACAAGTAACAATATATCTGTCATATATCCATTTAACTTTCACATTTCCAATAATTAAAACAAAAGAAGATTGGACACAAGCTTGTAAGCCATAGCAAGATCCTTCTTTACAGTTCTTGCCAACAAATTTTGGTAAAGGTTTATCTGAAAAATGTAAAAATTCTGAGGCAGCCATTAAATGCTTAAATATCTTTTTGAACACCTCTTTCACTATAATTCAAAATATTACTAACAAATCCTGCAGGTGTCATAGCAGAATTTCTTCATAATTGTCTCTTATCAATTTTTGGAGACCAGTCTAAAATATACCCACTATCTTTAGACACCTTATGTTGTACAGGAAAGGCATTTACACAGTCCATACATCTAGGAAAGGTGCCAATCTCAATTACAGAACTATTTGGACACTGGGGTATTGCTGAAGGTTTTGCAGAAATGATTGACTTGTTATGGGAAAGTCCCATCTTAATTACTGCTCTAGTATTAGGTTTTAAGTTCCCATAAATAGAATTATTTGTCAGTCTAGGTCTACCAATCACTGTCTTTTCTTCAAATGATACTTTCAGACAGCCAGCATGTTTATCATGTGGCCAACACAAAGGCCATTGGGCACTGTAGCCAGAATAATTAAATCTAGTCACATGATTAGGAGTAATATGGGTATCTGTAAATCCTCCCATCATGAATGAGTCATTAGTAAATACTGGAATAGATTCTCCAGTCCACACAGCTGGGTGTACCAGGGGTGGATCTAGGAAATATGTCCAATAAGTGTCTACTTGATTTCCCTTTACCTGACAGCTCAGTAGGGCAATTACTGTCGCTACCATCAAGATTGGGGTCCTGTTCTTTCCTAGGTGTCGAAGTATTCGGGAAGCCTGGGTTATTAGCTTCTTCACGTCTTCCCATGAAATAAGCTTTTCAGCTGGTTCAATCTGGTCTTTTTTCATTCTTTTCTGATATCTCCTCCTTCTGGGTCATGGCTTTTCCGGGTCGATCCTCAGTCACTTGAGTTTGGGTTCTATCTGATAGCACAATCAGGCACCCAAATAGGATGGAAAGCACTTTCTGGGAAAATACAAGCATGACCTCTGCCCTACATTATCACCAGGTCTGGATCCTTCCACTGACCAGTCTGTAAATCTTTCCACAAAACCCTGCCTAAGAGGCCTGTTACTGAGGGAGATATTTGTCTCTCAGCAGCAGTGTGACCTTCTGCATCACAGTTTAAAAAATTTAAAACAAACAAGGCATGATTAAGGCTATTTTTGGGAGTCACAACCCTATTCCCCCCTTTTAATTTTTGTAATTGAAGCTTAATAGATAAATGAGCTCATTCCACAATGGCTTGACCTTGGGGGTTATAAGGAATTCCTGTTTTATGATTAATTTTAAACTCTTGGCAAAATTGTTGAAAAGAAGAGCTTATGTAAGCTGGAGCATTATCTGTTTTAATCTGCATAGAGCACCCTGAAACGGAAAAAGGTGCTAAGTAATGAGAAATTACATGTTGAGTATTTTCCTTAGTACGTGCTGTGGCAAAAATAAATCTAGAATAAGTGTCCACTATGACATGCACATAACATTGTTTACCAATCTGAGGAATATGAGTTACATCAATTTGCCATATTTGATTTGGTTTTAATCCACAGAGATTTACCCCTGATGGCAGAGATGGAGTGTGAATAACACACTTAGGGCATTGGCTTTCAATCTGACGAGCTTCTTCTCTGGTAATATTAAATTTTTTATGTAAGCTAGAAGCATTTTGATAATGCAAGGAATGGGAAGCTAGTGCACAGTCATATAAAGACATCTGTTGACAAAAAAATCTACTAACTTATCAATTTTGTCATTACCTAAAACTAGAGGTCCAGGAAGATTATTATGGACACATATGTGTCCTATGAAACATAGGTACTTTCTCATTAGCACTGTCTTTTGTAAATTATGAAATAATTCAAATAACTACTGTGATGAAGTATACCAAATAACTGAAGATTCAATATTTTTGGTAACTCTGACTGCATATAAGCTGTCAGAATAAATATTAATAGGCTCATTTGAAAAGTAATCTAAGGCACAAATTAGAGCTTGAAGCTCTGCTCTCTGGGCAGAAGTTTAAGAAGTTTGTATTACCTCTGTGTGGACATGACTATAAAAACCTGCTTTACCTGAGTTAGAACCATCCGTGAACACCAATAAAGATTCATCTGTTGGATGAGCATGTACAATCTTTGGAAAAATAAGTTACATTAATGATGCAAATTGTATAATTTTATCACGAGGATAATGGCTATCTATCTGGCCAGGAAAATCAGCAAAAGCTCTCTGCCATGAGCTAGAAGTTTGAAAAAGCCAATTAGTCTGTTGAACAGAAAATGGAATACTTATGATATCAGGCTCATATCCAATTAATTGTAATGTCCTAGTTCTACCTTTAATTAATAATTGAGCTATAGAACCATTAAAAGGAATTAATTTTTTTGAGGGGAGTGGGATAAATAAATCCACTCAATAACTTCTAATCTTTGCCATATGGCTCCTGTTGGGGTATGCTCTGTTGGAAATATTAATAAATACACTATTTCTTTAGCATCAATTCTTGTAAGCTGTGCATTTTTAATTGCATTTTCCACTTTCCTTAAAGCCATTTTAGCTTCCAAGTTTAGCTGACGTGGAGAGGTTGGAAAAGGATTTCCTTGTAATATCTGAAATAAAGGACTTAACTCAGAAGTAGTTAGTTTTAAGGACGGCCTCAGCCAATTAATATCTCCTAACAGTTTTTGAAAATTATTAAGGGTATGTAACTCCTTAACTCTTATCTAAAGATTTTGAGGATGGAATGTACGTCCTTGAATTATCTGACCTAGATATTGAAAAGGAGACACCTTTTGAATTTTTTGAGGAGCTATACATAAACTCATTGCTGTAAGCAAAGTCTCTAACTGAGTAAAAATTTCTGAAAGTACCTCTGGATTAGCATGAGCCAATAATATATCATCCATAAAATGAATGATATATGCATCAAGAAAGCTATTTCTTATGGGATCTATTGCCTGGTCAATGTATTTTTAGCACAGTGTAGTACTATTACACATTCCCTGGGGAAGTACCTTCCAGTAACATCTTTTAACAGGTTTCTTAAAATTAATTGCTGGGACAGTGAAAGCAAATCTTTCAATCTTCAGGATTAACCTTATACAGAAAAAGCAGTCTTTTAAATCTATTACCATCAAGCTATAATCTAAAGGGATGGCTGTAATAATCCCATAGGCTGAATTGCATGATTTATCGCCCTTAAATCCTATAGTAATCTCCAATTTCCTGACTTTTTCCTAATAAGAAAAATAGGTGTGTTTCAATGACTAAGCGTTGGTTCAATATGACCAGCCTGAAGTTGTTCCTCAACTAATCTATGGATTATTTTAAGCTTTTCCCCTGAGATTGGCCAGGGAGAAACCCATATAGGCTCCTCTGTGAGCCAGGTGATTTTTTTCAGCTGTCTTAGGGATTGGGAAAGTACTCAGGGCCCCTAGTAAAAATTTTGGCTTGGAGCATTTACTAATCTTTGTCATGGAGACTGGCTTGTAAACAGATACTCTTCCTCAAGGGTCTCCTTATCATCTCCAGGAAAATACCTCTGATTAACTTCCTCAACTGACCTTATAGAGTTTGGAGTAACTAATAACAATCCCATTTTGGCTAAAATATCTCTTCTCCATAGGTTAGCTGGTAAAAACTGTAACACATAAGGCTTAAATACTCCATTGTTCCCATCAGAATCTTCCCAACGGAGATAGTTGGCACTTTGAGCAGGCTGTGAAACCTGTCCTATTCCCTCTAGGTTAGCTGGTGCTATATGCAAAGGCCAGTTCCTAGGCCAGAATCTACAAGACAATACTGAGATATCAGCCCCTGTGTCTATTATTCCTAGGAAATTTTTATTATTAATTCTAAGTTTTAATAAAAGGCATTCTTGTCGTACTAACTGTGACCAGTATACTCTGTCCGGCGGTTTAGAAACTGAATCTACCAGCAGATGTCTTCCTGGTTCACAAGACAGTAATATTAATTGGGCAATTGTATCCTTTGGGGTGAGCCTTAGGGCATAATTGGATCATAAAGTAACATTTAACTGTCTTTTAAATTTTGAATCTATCACACCAGGTTTCACCTCAATGGCTCCCTTTAAATTATTATGTCCCAAAATTAAACCTATAGTATTATCAAGAAGTGGCCCGCAAATCCCAGTAGGGATTTGTTCTGGCCCCGTTTCTGCAATCTCTGTTCTGGTAAAAATCGCGGGCTGTCCTGGTCGGTGCCAGTGAGGTCACACTGTGCAACCTCTCTTCGAATTTCCCATATTGTTGCTTGACCAGGGGAGGGGCCAAACGGAAGTTTTTTTTTCCTCCCGCTAAGAGGAAATGACGGCAGCAAGAAGGCAGGCTGATCCACATCATCTGAATCCATCACATGGGGTTGAGCCCTGCAATATCTATTATCGCCAGTAGATAAAGCCCTGAACTTAAAATTGCGCGTGTGACACTCGCGCGCAAAATGATTATTTTTCCCACCGATGTAACATCTTTAAGATTTGTCTTAAATCCTGTGGCTTCAAAGTTTCTTTTAGTGCCATGGCTAGGGCTACTGTCTGCAATTGAGTAGATTCTATGTCAGAACACTGGTGGATATACTCAGAGACTGTTCCTTTTTACGGTGCGGTCTGAGAATATCCTGACAGAATTTATTCGCGTTTTCAATTGTCTAACAATGAATTTGCTCTCTCCCGGATCCCCGATCCACCTGTTTGCAGCCTGGTACAATAGGGCTATGAAATCTGAATAAGTCTCACTGGCACTCTGTCTGATTTTGGTAAGAACTAAATTGGATTAGTCCTTGGAGATGATCTGTCACCAAGCACATTTTGCAAATCAGTTATCTGATTTTATATTACAAAATCATAATTTAACTGTCTTTCTAAATCAGCTAAATCTCTAGTCCCTAGAAACATCTCTACTGGTGTCTCTATATCTTGTCTTATGTTTCTTTCTGCCTGTTCAGTACAAAAATCAGTCCAATAAGTCCTCCAAAGTAAGAAATCTCCCCCACTCAGACAAGATCTGGCTAAAGAAATCCAATCGCTAGAAGGGAGGGGTTGTGAGCAAATACTTTCTATCAGGCTGTGTACAAAAGGCAAATTTGGACCATAAGTCTCACATGGACTTTTTAGTTCCTTAATGGTTTTAAATGGGATTACAGCATGAACTATAACTCTCTGATCTTGCTCATTAACTTGCTCAAAAACTGGAAAAAGGTGAAAAACGCTAGTATCTTCCCCCATTTCTTGAGCATTCTTAATACCTCGCTGGACTGGGGTAAGAAAAGTCATTTTTAATCCAGCGCACCTGTTAAATTTTGTTCTTTGAGCAGGTATTGGCCGAATTCGAATAGCCTGGGAAGGCGGTGTTAAACGCAGCCTATTAAAATTTCTCTGTAAGTCCTGAATTTCAACGTCTGATTCTTCTTTCTCAGACTGCGAGACATGGTCAGACTCTGCACTATCACTATTTTGAATTTGGGTTTCTAAATCACGTGGTTGAGAAGAACTCTGAGTCCCTCTAGGAATCTTTTTCATATTTTCTTCTCCAGGAAGATCACCTACCTCTTCCAGAGGACTTTCTAGGATTTTGGATATTTCTCCTGTATGATGCTGCTTTCTACAATCTTCCTGTGAACTAGCCTGATCTTGCAAGTTTAAGTTCACATTTTTAACCTTTGGCTTGGCCCCTAGTGCCTTTGTTTTTAAAGGCTTAAGGGAAAGGGAATTAGCCTCAGGCTGATTTTCCATTTGAATAGACCTAACAGCTTTTTGAATGCCTTTTAAGAGGTGCTCAGTGGGCCACGAACTCTGGCCCATATATTCAAAAAGACAAACTTTTAGAGCCGTCCAAGGTTTCTAAATATTTTCTATGCTTCCAGATAGTTCATTAGAAAGACAGACTCTTTGTAACTTTATTACTAATTTGTCCCAAGTAAGTAAATTTGGAGACTCTTGTTCACAAAACCAAGGACAATATTCACCTACAATCTTTAAAAATTGTAATAACTGAGTTTTCTTTATCTGTTTTCCTTTCTGATTAATTATACTGTCTAAAATAGTCAGATACATTTCCTTATCCGTAGAAATTAAATTTTTCATTTTAATTAATTTAATATCTCTTTCCTTTAATAACTCCAGGTACTTTTGTGACCCAAATTGTCACCTCTTCCTTTATCTTTATTTTTATCCTTATCTTTATAGCATGCTCCCACTCAATCTAACTAATCTAGAATGCCCCCCCTCGTGGGCACCAATTCCACCATGCGGCCTGTGCAATGGTTTTATTAATGAAGTTCTTGGCATAAAAGTTAACTAGAAGATATTGAAATAAAACACACAGACTCATTACCTTATTTTTATTGCCAGGTCCAAGATGGCTCCCCTCTCTGGTTCCCTCCTCTACCCGCTCAACAGGGCAGCAAGGACTACTCAGGGCTAGCAGGAGAGAGAGAGAGAGAGTGAACAGCCTGGGAGTAGCTTTTTTATTTGGGGAACAAGAGATTCAGGGGAGAATTCCATCCAATGAAGGTTGAGGGGGGACTGCACTCCAAGGTCAGGGTTAGTGATTGGGTTCCCAGGGTCAGTGGTCAGCCACCCCCACACGGATGGGTTCTCTCATCAGGAAAGGGACAGGAAAGTTCTGACACAGCCAGAACACCTCAGACCCTTAACAGGAGCCACCCAATCACGTGTCAGAAATGGCTTCCCACAAGAGTAGTTTTAGGGTTAGGGTTTGGACTCAAATTAGTGCTAGGGTTAGGGCTTTGAGTAGGGTTAGGTATTGATTTAGGTTAAGTTTTAAACTTATGGCTATGGTTCGGTTTTTTTAGGGCTAGGGCTATGGATAGTTTTAGGCTTAACATTAAGTTTAGGGCTAGTGTTAGGTTTAGGCTTAGGGTTAAAGTTAGATTTCGATTTAGGATTAAATCTAGGGTTAGGTCTAGGGCTAAGGATGGGGCTACTCTTAGGTCTTAGTTTATGGCTAGAATAAGGGTTATGGTAAGGGATAAGGTTAGAATAGGAATAGAGCTAGGGTGAGAGTGAGAGTTAGTCTTACAGCTAAGCTGAGTTTTTGGTTAGGTATAGGGCTTAATTAGGGCTAGGTTTATGGTTATGTTTAGGCCTAGGTTTAGTTTTAGGGTTAGGTTTAGTGTAAGCAATGGGGTTAGAGCTAGGGATAGTCTAGGATGAAGGTGATAATTAGGGTTAGGGCTAGGGGTTCTTTAGAGTTATGATTAAGGATAGCTTTAGGGCTAGGGTTTGTTTAGGGTTAGGGCTAGGATTAGTGTTAGGGCGAATGTCAGGTCTAGGGTTACAATTAGAGATAGTTTTGGGGTTAGGTTTATGGCTATGTTTAGTGTAAGTGTTAGGTTTTGAGTAGGGATCAAATTTAGAGCTAGGAGTATTATCAGGTCAGGGTCAGGTTTAGGGTTTTGTTTAAATTAGGGTTTGGGGTTAGGACTCAAATTAGCATTAGGTTTTGGGTTAGAGTAATGATAGGGTTTGGTTTAGGGTTCAGGTTATATTTAGCAAAATAGATAGGGTTATGGTTAGGGATAGGGTTAGATTTAGGCCTAGGGTTACCATTATAATTAGGGTCATGTTTAGGGTAATTGATAGGGTTAGAGCTAAATTTAGGGCTAGGCTTATGGATAGGATTAGGGCCAGGGTTAGGATTAGGGTTATGGGTTTTTTGTGTAAAGTTTAGGGATAGAATTACGGCTTGGGCAAATGTCAGGTCTAGGATTATGGCTAGGTATAATTTTAGGGTTAGGTCTATGGCTAGGTCTAGTTTAAGGGTTAATTTTAGGGGTAGGGTCAGGGCTAGAGCTAGGTATATTATCATGGGAAGGGGAAGAGTTAGGTTTTGGGTTGGGTTAAGGTTTAGGTTTAGGGCTTGAATTAGCATTAGAGTTAGAGTTAGGGTAATTATAGGGTTAGGTTTAGGGTTCAGGTTAAGTTTAGGTTCATGAAATAGGTTAGGGTTACGGATAAATTTAGGGTTAGGCGTAGGGTTACCATTAAAGTTATGGTTATGATTAGGGTAATGGATAGGTTTAGAGCTAGTGATAGAGCTAGGGTTACGGTTAGAATTCTGGCTAGGTTTAGGCTAAAGTTTAGGGCTATGTTCTGGGTTAGGATTAGGGTTAGGTTTAGGGTTAGGTTTAAAGCTAGGGATAAGACCAGATTAGGACTTGGTTTTTGGTTTGTTTAGGGATAGGGTTATCTATGGTAATGTATGAACTAGTGTTTCAATTAGTGTTAGTTTTAGGGTTAGGCTTAGGGCTAGGTCTAGTGTTACGGATAGGTTTAGGGTTAGAATGATTTTTAGAGCAAGGGTTATTTCTTGGGTTATTGTCAGATTCAGGGTCAGTTTTAAGGTTAATGTTGGAACTTGAATTAGGTCTAAAGTTAGTACTACTTGTACGGTTAGGGTTTTGTTTAGGTTAAGGGTTAAGGATATAGGTTGGTTTTGTTTTAGGGCTATGGCTATATTTACAGCTAGATTATGGATTAGTATCAGGGTTAGGGCTAGTGTTAATTGAGATTTAGGCTTAGGGTTAGGGTTAGATTTTAAGTTAGGATTAGATCTAGGGTTAGGGCTAGGGCTTGGACTAGGGCTAGGGTTAAGGTGAGGATTAGGATTATGGTAATGAATATGGTTAGAACTAGGGATACGGCTAGGGCAAGAATTAGAGTTAGTCATAATAGTAGTCTTAGGATTAGTGTTAGAGTTAGGGCTAAATTAGGGATAGGATTAGGGCTAGAGTTAGGGTTAGGGTTAGAGCTAAATTAGGTCTAGGATTAGAGCTAGGGTTAGTGTTAGGGTTCGGGCTACATTAGGGCTAGTATTAAGGCTAGGGTAAGTGTTAGGGATAGTCCAAGGGTTTGGGCTAGTGTTAGGGTTAGCATTGGTGTTAAGGTTAAGTTTAGGGAAATGGGTGGGGTAATAGCTAACTTTATAAATTGGGTGAGGGTTAGAATTAGGATTAGTTCTAAGGTTATGTTTCAGTTTAGGATTAAGGGTATGTTTAGGGCTAGGTTAAGGACTAGGGTTATGGCTAGGACCAGGTCTAGGGCTAATATTAGGTCTGGGGTTAATGTTAAAAATAGTTTTAGGGTTAGGTAATGGCTAGGTCTAGTGTAAGAGTTAGGTTTAGGTTAAAGGTCAGCTTTAGGGGTCTGGTTATTTTTAGGGTAAGGCTCAGAGTCTGGGATAGCATTTGGCTTAGCTAAAGGTTTAGGGTTAAAGCTTGAATTAGCATTAGGGTTAGGTTTAGGATTAGGATAATGGATAGGGTTTAGTTTAGGCTTCAGTTAAGGTTTAGGGTAATGGATGAGTTAGGATTAGCAATCAGGTTAGGGTTATCATTAAGGTTAGGGTTATGTTTAGTTTAATGGATAGGTTTAGGGCTAGGATTTGGGCTAGGTTATGGTTTGGATTAAGTCTAGGATTAGGGTTAGATTTAGGAATAGGGCTAGGGTGTTATTTGGGGTAAGTTTTAGGTTTAAGGTAAGTGTTAGGTTTAGGTCTAGGATTATGTTTAGGTTAGGGGAAGGGTTAATGTTTAAGCTAGAGTTAGGACTAGGGTGAGGGTTAGGTTTAGGTTTAGTTTTAGGTTTACATTTTTGGTTTACTGTTAGGTTTAGTGTTAGGCATAGGTTTTAATTAGGGTTAGGGTTAGGGTAATGGTTATGATTAGAGCTAAAGTTCAGGCAACGTTTAACGTTAGTATTAGGGCTAAGGTTAGAGTTAGGGTTTAGGATAGAGCTAGGGTAATGTTTAGTGTAAAATTTAGGCTTTGAGCTACGGTTAGGTCTAAGGTGAGGCTTAGGTTAGGGCTAGTTTTAGGGCTAGGGTTAGGCTAAGGGTTATGCTTAGAGCTAAGTTTAGGCCTAGGATTAGGCCTTGTTTTTTTGTTAGGTTTAAAAATAGGATTAAGACTATGGGTAATGTAAGAGCAAGGGTTATGTTTAGGGCTAGTTTTAGGTTTAGGGTTATGGCTAGGTCCAGTATTAGGTTTAGGTTTGTGGTTAGTGTCAGGTTTAAAGCTAGGTTCAGAGTTAGAATCAGGGTCAGTTTTGGCGATAGGGTTAGGGTTAGGGTTAGATCCAGAATTAGGACTAGGTTTAGGTCTAGGGGTATGGTAAGTGTTCGGTTTAGGTTCAGGGTTATTGTTAGGGCAAGTGTTAGGTTTTTGTTTAGGTCTAGAGCTAGATTTATAGCTATATTCAGGATTAGCTTTGGGTCTACATCTAGTGTTAGGCTTACCTATAGGTATAGGTTTACTAGTAGGGCTAGTGTTAGGGTTTGGTTTAGGGTTAGGATTAGGTTTAGACCTAGGGTTACTGTTAGGGTCAGATGAGGGTTAGGGTTAGGTTTAGAGGTAGAATAAGAACAAGAGTTAAGAATAGTATTATGGATAGTGTTTAAGTTAGGCTAAAGATTAGGATTAGGACTAGAATAAGCATTTGGGTCAGGATTTGGCTGAGTGTAAGGAATAGAGTTAGAATTCGGTTTAAGGCTAGTGTATTAGGGTTAAAGCTAGGGTTAGGGCTCAAATTAGGGGTAGAATTTGTATTAGGGTTATGGCTATGGTTAGAACAATGACTAATGTATGAACTAGGGTTATAATTAAGGCTAGATTTAGGGTTAGGTTTAGGCTAGATATAGTGTTAAGGTTAATTTAAGGTTAAGATAATGTTTAGAGCTAGGATTATTGTTAGGTCAGTGTCAGAATCAGAATTAGTTTCAGAGTTAGTTTTAGGGTTAGTTGTAGGGTTAGAATTTGATTTAGGTTAAGGGTTAGGATTAGGGCTATGGCTTGGCTTTGGTTTATGGCTAGGGCTAGGGAGGGGGCACATTTTAGGATTAACATTATGGTTAGGGGTAGTATTAGGGTTTGGTTTAGGCTTATTGTACAGTTAAATTTAGAGTTAGGTTTAGATTTAGACTTTGGCTTAGTTCTAGGATTAGCATTAAGGCTAATGATAGAACTAGGGCTAGGGCCAGGGCAAGAGTTAGAGTTAATCTAGGTTTAGGGTTAGGATAGAATTAATAAAGGCTAGGATTAGCACTAGGCTAATTACGGCTAGGGCTAATGTCAGATCTAGTGTTACCGTTAAAATACTTCTAGGGTTAGGTTTATGACTATGTCTAGTGTAAGGGTTAGGTTTAGAGTAAGGGTCAGGTTTAGAGCTAAGAATACAATTAGGGAGGGGTCACAATTAGTGTTTTGTATAGGTTAAAATTTAATGTTAGGGCTCAAATTGGCATTAGAGTTAGGTTTATATTTCAGGTTAGGTTTAGGGTAGTGGATAGGATTAGGATTAAGGATACAGTTAGGTTTAGGCCCAGGTTTAGCATTAGGGTTTTATTTATTGTTAGGGTAGTGAATAGGTTTAGAGATAGGTGTACTGCTAGGATTATTGTTACGATTATTTATAGGGTTAGGATTAGAGTTAGAGTTAGGGTTATATCTAGGGTTATGGCTAGAATTATAGCTATGATTAGTGATAAGGTTAGGGTTGGGGTAAATCTAGTGATAGTGCTCGAAATAATACTAGGTTTTGGGTTAACTTAAGGCTGGGTTTAGGGTAATGACTAATGTAAGTACCAGGGTTGAAATTAGGGCTAACTTTAGGGTTAGGATTAGGGTAGGTTTATTTTTAGGTTAAGGTATAGGGTTAGGGTGATGTTTAGAGCCAGAGTTAGTATTAAGGTCAGAGTAAGGGTCAGGGTTGGTTTTAGGGTTTGGCTTAAAACTCAAATTAGGGCTAGAGTTATGGCTAAGAGTAGGGTTAGGGCTTAGTTTATATTAAGGGTTAGGGTTAGGTCCATGGCTTGGTTTTGTTTTAGGGCTAGGGTTAGTGCTAGTTTTAGGATTAGCCCTAGGGTTCAGGCTAGGGTTAGGTTAAGGTTTAGGCTAAGAGTTAGAGTTAGATTTAGAGTTAGGGTTAGATCTATGATTGCTGCTAAGGCTATAAATAGGGCTAGTTCTAGACCTATGGTTTGGGCTAGGGTTAGGTTTCCAGTAAATTATAGGATTAGAACTGGGTTTAGGACTAAGGTGAGAGTTAGAGTTAGTCTTTGAGCTAGGGTTAGGATTAAGGTTAGGGATAAGGCTAAATCAGGTCTAAGATTAGGGCTAGGGTTAGTGTTAGAGTTAGGCCTAGGGTTATGGTTAGGGTTATAATTAAGTCTATTTTTAGGAGTAGGATAAGGACTAGGGTTTGTGTTAGGGTTATTGCTAGTATCATGGCAAAGACTAATATCAGTTCTAGGGTTATGCTTAGGGATAGTGTTAGGGTTAGTTTTATGGCTATGTCTAGTGTAAGGGTTAGGTATAGAGTAAGAAGGAGGTTTAGACCTAGCTGAATTATTAGGGTCGGTGTCAGTGTTAGGGTTTGGTTTAGAATTGAGTTTAGGTTTAGGGCTCAAATTAGTATTAGGGTTAGGGTTAGGGTAATGATTGGATTAGGTCTAGATTTAGGGTAGGTTTGAGGTAATTGAAAAGTTTGGGGTAGTGATATATTTGGTATCAATTTAGAGTTAGATTTAAAGTTAGGTCTAGTGTTAAAGCTAGGGCTAATGATAGGGCAATTGTGACAAAAATGATTAGGGTTTGACATAGGGTTATGTTTAGGGTAGGGGATGTGGTTTTGGCTAGGTTTAGGGCTAGGACAGAGAATAGTATTAGGGTTAGGACTTAGTTAGGATTAGGGTTATGATTAAGCGTAGGTTTATGGATAGAATGAGGTTTAGGGTTTGTGTTATGTTTAGGGATAATATTAGGACTAGGGCTAATGTCAGGTCTATGGTTATAGTTAGGGCTAGATTTAGGGTTAGATTTATGGCTTGTTCTAGTGTAAGGATTAGGTTTAGGGTAAGAATCAGGTTTATATCTAGGGTTATTTTTAGGGTCAGGGTCAGGGTTAGGGTTTGGATTAAATTAGAGTTTAGGTTTAGAGTAATGACAGGGTTAGTTTTAGGGTTTAGAATTGGTTTAGTGTAATAGATAGGGTTAGAGTTAGGCCTAGGGTTAGTTTAAGGGTTAGGGTTATCATTAGGTTTATGGATATGTTTTGACCTAAGTTTAGAGCTAGGGTTATGTATAGGATTAGAGCTAGTTTGGGGTTGGGGTTAGGTTTAAGTTTAGGGTTAAAGCTAGGTTTAAAACTTGGATTAAGGCTAGGTTTCGGGTTAGGTTAGGGCTAAGGTTAAGGCTACGGCTAATGTATGAAGTACGGTTATGATTAGCGCTAGTTATAGGATTAGAGTTAGGGCTAGGTCTAGTGTTAGGTTGAGGTTTACAGTGATGATGATGTTTAAAGCCAGGTTTAGTGTTAGGGTCAGAGTCAGGGTTGGGGTTGGTTTTCAGATTAGAGTTAAAGTAAAATTAGGGATATGGTTCAGGCTAGGTGTAGGGTTAGGGTTTGGTTTAGGTTAAGGGTTAGGGTTATGGCTTTGACTTGGTTTTGTTTTAGGGATAGAGCTAGGGTTAGAACTAATTTTAGGATTAGCATTAGAGTTAGGGCTAGTGTTAGGTTTAGGTTTAGGCTTAGGGTTAGGGTTAGATTTATGGTTAGGGTTATATCTAAGATTATGGCCAGGGATATGAATAGGGCTAGGGTTACACCAAAGGTTAGGACTATAATAATTAGGGTTCTAGTAATAGATAGAGTTAGAATTAGGGTTAGGGTTAGGGTGTGAGTTAGAGTTAATCTTTTTGCTGAGTTAGGATTAGGGTTAGGACTAGGGCTAAATTAGGGCTAAGATTAGGGCTAGAGTTAGTGTTAGGTTTAGTCCTAGGGTTTGGGTTAGGAACAAAATTAAGGCTATGTTTAGGGCTAAGATAAGGGCTAGGGTTTCTGTTAGAGTTAGGGCTAGGATTAAGGCTAGGGTTACTATCAGGTCTAGGGTTAAGATTGGAAACAGTTTTAGGGTTAGGTTTATAGCTATGTCTAGTGTAAAGATTGGGTAGGGTAAGAGTCAGGTTTAGAGCTAGGGGAATTATTAGGGTCACGGTCAGTATAAGGGTTTAGGTTTTAGGTTAGTTTAAGTTTGAGGTTAGCATTAGGGTTGGGGTTAGGATAATGATTGGGTTAGGTTTAGGGTTCAGGTTAGGTTTAGAGTAATTGATAGGTTTGGGGAGTGTGATAGGGTTAGGGTTAAGCCAAGAGTTAGCATTATGGTAAGGGTTATTATTAGGGTAATAGATACAGTTAAAGTTAAGTTCAGGGCTAGTGTTATGGTTATTATTAGGTCTTGTATTAGGGTTAAGGAGAGGGATAGAACTAGGATTAGGTTATGATTATGTTTAGCATAAGTATTAGGTTCTGAGCTATGATCAGTGCTAGGCTGAGAGTTGTTCTGAGTTAGGTCTAGGGATAGGATTATGGTAAATTGTGAGTTAGGGTTGAGGTTAGAGTTAGACCTAGGTTTAGTGTTAGTTACAGAAGAAGGCTCAGGGTTAGGGTTAGGGTTTGGAGTAGTGTTAGAGCCAAAATGAAGACTAAGATTAGGAGTATTAATAGGGTTAGGGTTTTGGTTAGTCTAAGGAGTAAGAATAGGTCTAGGGTTACTCTTAGGTTTAGGGTTTCACTTAGGGTAAGGGATTGATTTAGATCTAGGTTTAGAGTTATGGTTAGGGTTATAGTTAGAGTTAAAGCTAGGTTTAGGGCTCAGTTTAGGACTAGTTTTTGTGTTAGGGCTAGTATTAGGGTAATGGCTAATGTAAAAACTATGGTTACTATTAGGGTTAGTTTTAGGGTTAGGGATGGGGTAGGTAGAGTGGTAGCATTAGATTTAAGGTTAGGGTAATATTTATAGTTATGTTCTTGTTAGGATAGGATTCAGGGTCAGGGTTAGTTTTATGATTAGTGTTAAGGCTCGAATTGGGGCCATTGTTAATGTTGGTGTTCGGTTTTAGTTTAGGGTGGTGTTTTGAGCTAAGGTAAGTGTTAGGATATGAGTCAGGGTTAGTATTAGTTTTAAGGTGAGGCTTAGAACTCGAATTAGGGCCAGGTTTAGGTCTAGGTGTAGTGTTAATGTTTGGTTTAAGTTAAAATTTTAGGGTTAGGGCTATTGTTCAGTTTTGGTTCACTGCTAGGATTAGGGTTAGGGCTAGTTTCATGATTAACATTAGGTTATGGCTAGTGTTAGAGTTAGGCTTAAGGTTAGATTTAGTATTACATTCAGGGCTGGGACTAACATTAGGGCTAGTACTTGGTTTACAGTAGTGGATAGGGATAGAACTAGGGCTAGGGCTAGAGCAAGAGTTAGAGTTAGTCTTAGGGCTAGGGTTTGGATAGGGTTAGAAATAGAGCTAAATTAGGACTAGGATTAGGGCTAGGTTTTGTGTTTAGCTTAAGCCTAGGGTTAGAGTTAGGGTTATGTTTAAATTTAGGGTAAGGGATGATATTATATCTAGGTTTAGAGGTAGGGTGAGAGTTAGAATTAGGGCTAGGTGTAGGGCAAGAGTTAAGGTTATGATTAAGGATAGGTTTAGGGCTACAATGAGGGCTAGGTGGTTTGTTGTTGTTGTTGTTAGGGTTAGGGCTAGGATTAGGGCTAGGCTAATTTCAGGTCCAGAATTATGGTTAAAGATAGTTTTAGGATTAGTTTTATGGCTACATATAGACTAAGGGTTAGATGCTGGGTTACTGTCAAGATTAGATCTAGGGGTATTATTAGGGTCAAGTCTGGGTTAGGGTATGGCATAGGTTAAGGTTTCAAGTTTGGGTCAGGTTTATAACTATGGATATTATTAGAGTAAGAGTCAAGTTTCAGGTTTGGGTTAGGTTAAAGTTTAGGTTTAGGGCTCAAATTATTCTTATGTTTAGGGATCAGGTAATGACACAGTTAGGTTTAGGGTTCAGTTTAGTTGTAGGTTAATGGACAGGGTTAAGGCTAGTGCTAAGATTAGGGTCCCACCTAGGTTTAGCAAAAGGTCTATACTTATTTTAGGGTAATAAATAGGGTTAGAGCTTGGGTTAGGGCTATGGTTATGGGTAGTATCATGTCTAGGGTTAGGCTTAGGTATAAACCTAAGGGCTAGGGTTATTGTTAGAGCTTGGGTTATTGTTAGGACTAGCTTTAGCCTTAAACCTAAGGTAGGGCTTGGAATGGGGCTAGGCTTTGCAATAGGTTAGGGCTATGGTTAATGTAAGAACTAGTGTAATGATTAAAACTAGTTATATGGTTAATGTTAGGGCTAGATGTAGTTTTAGGGTTAGTTTTAGGGTTAAAATGAAGTTTAGAGCTAGGGTTAGTGTTAGTGTCAGGGACAAATTTCGGGTAAGGTAATGGTTAGAGTTAAAGCCAGAATTAGGACTAGGGTTAGGTCTAGAGGTATGGTTAGAGTTTGGGTTAGGTTAAGGGTTTCTCTTAAGGCTAGGTCTAGTTTGTCTTTACGTCTAGAGCTATAGTGATGGCTAGATTTAGGATTAGGATTAGGTCTAGGACTAGTGTTAAGGTTAGGTTTAGGTATAAGGTTACCATTAGGGCTGGTGTTAGTGTTTGTATTAGGATTAGGTTTAAATTTAGACCTAAGATTAGTGTTAGAGTCAGAATAATGGTTAGAGATAGGGTTAGAGTTTAGGTTATGGTTATATC
Organism: Ictidomys tridecemlineatus; assembly: GCF_052094955.1. Taxonomy (NCBI): domain Eukaryota; kingdom Metazoa; phylum Chordata; class Mammalia; order Rodentia; family Sciuridae; genus Ictidomys; species Ictidomys tridecemlineatus. The sequence continues at coordinate 63,868,142 of NC_135478.1, read as the reverse complement.
TAGAATGAAGGTTAGATATAGGACTAGTTATAGAGTTAGGTTTTGGTTAGGCTAAGGATTAGTGCTAAGAATATGGTTAGCATTAGAATAAGAGTTTGGCTTAGGTTAAGGGATAGGGCTTGAGCTAGGGTTAGGACTATGGTTAGAGTTAGGTTTAGGGCTAATTCTAGTGTTAAGGCTTGGATTAGTGCTAGTTTTGTATTAGGGTTAGGGCTAGTGTTATGGTTATGGCTATTGTAAGAAATAGGGTTATAATTAGGATTTGTTTTAGGGTAAAGTTTAGGACTAGGTGTAGTGTTAGGGTTAGGTTTAAGATTAGGGTGATGTTTAGAGCTAGCTTTAGTGTTTGGATATGAGTCAGGGTAATGGTTATGTTTAGGGTTAGGGTTAGGTTTCAAATTAGGGATAGGGTTAGGGCTGGTGTAGGGTTAGGCTTTGGTCTTGTGTAAGGGTTAGTGTTAGAGAAATAGCTCAGTTTTGTTTTAGGGCTTGGGCTTGGGTTAGGGTTAATTTTAGATTAGCAATTAGGGTTAGAGCTAGTTTCAGGGTTAGGCTGAGGCATCAAGGTAGGGTTAGTTTTAGAGATAGGTTTCAATCTAGAGTTAATGCTAGAGCTAAGGATAGTGCAAGGTTTATAAATAGAGTTAGGGCTTGGGTTATTTTTATGGTAAGGAATATGGTTAGAAGTAGGGATTGTTCTTGTGCAAGAATTTTAGTCTTAATTCTAGGGTTTGGGTTAGGGTTAGGAATAGGGGTATATTAGGGCTAGGATTCGGGCTATGTTTAAGTTTATGGTTAGAGCTAGAGTTAGGGTTATGATTAGGGCTAGGGCTAGGGTTAGGTTAAGGGTTAGAATTTAATCTATGGTTAGGGATAGGGGAAGTTTTAGGTTTAGAGTTATGTCTAGATTATGGTTATGGTTATGGTTAGGTTTAGGGTTGGGGTTAGGGCTAGGGTTTGCATTAGGGTTAGGGTTATTTTTAGAGTAATGTATTGGATTAGATGTAAGATTAGATTTAGGTTTAACTTTAGGTTATGGTTAAATTTAGGTTTAGGGATAAGTTTAGTTTTGATTCATAGTAAGGTTTAGGTTTAATTTTATGGCATGGGTTAGGTTCAGGGTTAGGTCAAGGGTTAGGTTTATAATTAGGGTAAGAAATAGGGTTAGGTTTAGGGCTAGGGTTTATTAGGGTTAGAGTTAGGGTTATGGTAATGTAAGTGCTAGAGCTAGGGTTAGTACTAGGGTTAGTTAGGATTAGGGCTAGTATTAGGTTTATGTTTACGAATAGGGCTACTGTTATGTTTAGGCTAAGGGTGAGGATTTGAGCTAGGGTTACATCAAAAGTGAGGGTTAAGGTTAGGACTACATTTAGGATTCTAGTTATGCTTAGGGTAGGTTTAGACCTCAGATTAGTGCTAGGTTTTGTGTTAAGTTTAGGCCCAGGGTTAAGGCTATGTCTAATGTAAGATTTAGGGTTATGATTAGAGCTAGTTTTAAGGTTAGAGTTATGGCTATGTCTAGTAATAGGTTTAGGTTTGGGGTTAGGTTCATAATTAGAGCTAGGTTTAGTGTTATTGTTAGGGTCAGTGTTCAGGTTAGAGTTAGGTTTAGGGGAAAAGCCAGAATTAGGACTAGGGTTAGGTCTAGGAATAAGGTTAGTGTTTGCTTTAGGTTAAGGATTATGTTAGGGCTAGGGCTCAGGGTTTTTTTTTAGGTCTAGGTCTAGAGTCATGGCTATATTTATGATTAGGCTTAATGTTAGGCTTAGGTTTAGGTATAAGTTTACTTGTAGGTCTAATTTTAGGGTTTGGTTTAGGGTTAGGGTCAGATTTAGACTGAGGTTTTGTGTTAGGGTAAGGATTTCAGTTAGGTTAGAGCTAGAATGAGGGCTAGAGTTAGGACTAGAAAAAGGGTTAGGGTTTGAATTAGGCTATGGATTAGGATTAGGACTAAGGTTAGCATTATGGATAGGGTTTGGCTTAGGGTAAGTAATAGAGTTAGAGCTAGAGTTAGGGTTAGAGTAAGGGCTAGGGCTATGTTTAGTTTTCGGTTTACATCTAGGGTTAGGGCTCAGATTAGGTCTAGTTTTTCTGCTAGGTTTAGGGCTAGGGTTAGGACTATGGCTAATATGAGAACTAAGGTTATAATTAGAGTTAGTATTTTGTTCAGATCTAGTGTTGGTGCTATCTTTAGGATTAGTGATGTATTTTATTAAGGTTAGTATTAGGTTAATTTTAGGACTAGGACGTGGATTAGAGATAGAAGCTTATGCCTAGATTTAGGGTTAGGGTTTGATTTAGGTTAACATTTAGAGTTAGGACAATGGCTCTGTTTCATTTAAGGGAGTAAGGCTAGGGTTACAGCTAGTTTTATGATTAATGATGGTGTTAGGACTAGGGGTAGGTTGAGGATTAGGCTTATGGTTAGGGTCAAATGTAGAGTTATGGTTAGATCTTGGGTAGTGTCTAGGGCTAGGTTGGGACTAAGGTTAGGGCTTGTGTTAGGTTTATTGAAATGGATAGGGTTAGAACTAGAAATCGGGCCTGGGGGAGAGTTAGAGTTAGTCTTAGGCCTCTGTTAGGGAAAGAGTTAGGGTTAGGGCTAAATTAGGGCTAGGATTAGTGCTAGGGTTAGTGTTAGGGTTTAGGCCTATGGTTAGGGCTAGAGCTATGGTTTGTGTTAGGATTATGGTTAATTATAGGGTTAGGGGAAAGGATGAGATTATACCTAAGTTCAGGTCTAGGGCAAGGGTTAAAATTAGAGATAGGGCTAGAGTTAGTGTTTGGGTTTGGATTAAGGCTAGGTATAGGCCTAAGATAAGGACTAGTGTTTGTATTAGGGTTAGGGCTAGGATTAGGGCTGGGGCTAATGTCAGGTCTGGATTTATGGTTAGTTCTAGGGTAAGGTTATGGCAAGGTCTAGTGTAAAGGTTTGGTTTAGGTTAAGGGTCAGGTTTAAAGCTAGGTGTATTATTAGGGTTAGGGTTTGAGTAGGGTTTGATTTAGTTAAGATTTAGGGTTAAGGCTTGACTTAGCATTAGGGATTAAGTTAGGGCTCGGGTTAGTGTAATTGATAGGGTTAGTTTCAGGGTTCAAGTTAGGTTTAGAGTACTGAATAGGATTAGTGTTGGCAATAGTGTTAGCCTTTGGCCTAGGGTTAGCATTTGGGTTAGGATTATTTTTAGGGTAATGAATAGAGTAAGAACTAAGGTTAAGGCTAGGGTTAATGTTAGAATGAGGACTAGGGTTAGAGTTAGGGTTAGAGGGTTCATTTTAGGATTAGGTTTGTGGTAAGTGTTAGCGTTTGAGCTAGGATTAGGGCTAGTGTGAGTGTTAGGGTTAGAGTTAGGGATAATATAGGGTTAGGGTTAGGGTTATGTTTAGATTAAGGTTAGAGTTTGAGCTTGAATTAGGGTTAGGGCTAGGACTAGGGTTAGGGTTAGGTATAGGCTTCTTTTTAGGGTTACAATAAGAACTAGGTTTAGGGCTTGAATAAAGGCTATGTTTGTGTGTGGTTTATGGCTATCATTAGGGCTATCGGTAATGTAATATTGTGTTTTAGGGTTAGGGTTAAGTCTGGTGTTCTAGTTAAGTTTGGGGTTAGGATAAGATTTATAACTAGGGTTTGTTTTAGGGTAATGGTGATTGTTCGGGTTAGGGTTAGGTTTAGAATGAGGGCCAGATTTACGTCTAGCGTTTGGTCTAGGGATAGAGTTAGTCTTTATGTTAGGTTAAAGGATATTTTTTTAGGGATAGTGTAGGCTTTTGCTTAGGGCTAAGGGTAGATTTATGACTCTATTTAGGATTAGAATTGGTCTAGTGCTAGTGTTACTGTTAGATTTAGGTATAGTTTTACCAGTAGGTGTAGGGTTAGAGTTTGCTTTAGGGTTAGTGTCAGGTTTAGACCTAGGGTTAGCGTTAGGGTCAGAATAAGGGTCAGGGTTAGAGTTAGGATTAGAGCTAGAATGAGGGCTAGGGTTTGGTCTAATAATAGAAATAGGGTTTTAGGTAAGCTAAGGATTATGTTTATGACTAGGGTAGCATTAGGGTGAGGGTTTGGCTTATGGTAAGGGATAGGGTTAGACATAGAGTTAGGGTTGGTTTAGAGTTAGGGTTAGGTTTAGGGTTATACCTAGGTTTAGACCTCAGAATAGGGCAAGAATTTGTGTTAGCATTAGGGCTACAACTAATGAAATAACTAGGATTTGGATTAGTGCTAGTTTCATGGTTAGTATTAGGGAAATTGATTATAGCTAGGGTTACTGTTAAGTTCTGAGTAAGGGTCAGGGTTACTTCTAGGGTTAGGGTTAGGTCTTAAATTAGGGGTATGTTTAGGGCTAGGTGTAGGGTTAGCGTTTGGTTTAGGTTAAGGTTCAGGGTTAGTGTTATGGCTCAATTTTGTTTTAGGGCTAGGATACAGTTAGGGCTAGTTTTCCAATTACCATTAGGGTTAGGGCTAGTGTTAGAATGAGCTTTATGCTTAATGTTAGGGTTAGATCTAGGTTTATGGCTAGCATGAAGTTTAGGGCTAGGTTGGGGCTAGAAATTGGGATAGGTTTGGGGTTATGATAACAGAAAGGTTTAGAACTAGGCATAGGGTAGGGCAAGAATTAGAGTTAGTCTTAGGGCTAGGGATAGTTTTAGGTTTAGGGTTAGGGCTAAATTAGGGCTAGATTAGAGCTATAGTTAGTTGTAGGTTTAGGGCTAGGGTTAGGGCTAACATTAGGATTAGGGTAAGGTAAGATATTACAGCTACATTTAGGGATAGGGCAAACAATAAAATTAGCGTTAGGGCTAGGGCTAGGGTTAATGTTAGGGATAGAATTAAGGCTAGGCTTATGGATAGGATTATGGCTAGGATTTGTGTTAAAGTTAGGGCAAGGATTAGGGATAGGGCTAATGTCAGGTCTAGGGTTATGGACCATACGACTAGTGCTTTTTAGGATAAGGATTATGGCCAGGTATCTAGTGTTAAGTTGAAGGTTAAGGTCAGGCTTACAGCTAGGTGCATTACTAAGGCCATAGTCAGGGTTAGAATATGTGTTAGGTTAAGGATCAGGCTTAGGGCTCAAATTAGCATTAGGTTAGTGTTGGGGTTATGGTAATGAATACAGTTAAGTTTAGGATTAAGGTTAGATTTAGAGTTATGACCAGGTTTAGGGTTACAATAGGGCTCGCTTTAGGCCTAAGGGATAGAATTTGGTTAGGGTTATGTTTAGGGTAATTGTTTGGATTAGAGCTACAGTTAGGACTAGGGTTATGGTTAGGTTTGAGCTATTGTTAGGGTTAGGTCTAGGGTTAGAATTTGGTTAAGGTTTTGGTTAGGAAAATGGATAAGATTAAAGCTAGAGATAGAGCTAGGATTGTGGTTAGGATTAGGGCTATGTGTTGGTTAAATTTCGGGTTAGGACAAGGTTTAGATTTATGGTTATGTTTAGGTGAACTTTTAGGGCTAGGGTTAGGGTTAGAGCTAGGGTTAAAGCTAGGTTTAGGGCTCTGATTAGGTCTAGGTTTTGAGTTAGATTAGGGCTATTTAGGACTAGGGCTAATGTTAGAACTAGGGTTGTGATTATAGCTAGTGTTAAGTTTAGCATTATTTCTAAATCTACTGTGTAGCTTAGGTTTAGGTTTAGGGTGATGATAGTGTTACGATCAGAGTCAGAATCAGTGTTACTTTCAGAGTTAGGGATAGACTCAAATTAGGGCTAGGGTTAAGGCTAGGTGTAGGGTTAGGGTTTGTCTAAGGATTAGGGTAAGAATTAGGAATAAGTCTAATTTCAAGTCTAGGATTATGGTTTGGTTACGGTTAGGTTTAGGGCTTTGTCACAGTTTTGTTTTAGGCTAGAGAAACTTTTAAGATTAGCAATAGTGTTAGCACTAGTGGTATGGTGAATTTTAGGCTTAGATTTCTTGTTATCTTTAGATCTACGTTTAGGGCTATGAGTATGTTTAGGGCTAAGGTTAGGGCTAGTGTTGTTAGGGTTATTAATAGATAGAGTTAGAACTAGATATAGGGCTAGGGCGAGAGTTAGAGTTAGTCTTATGGCTAGGGTTAGGGTTAGGGATAAATTAGGGCGAGATTTAGGACTAGGGTTAGTGTTATGGTTAGGCCTAGGGTTAGAGTTAGGTTTAGGGGAAGGGATAGGGTTATAGCTAGGTTTAGGGCTAGGGCAAGGGTTACAATTAGGGTTAGAGCTTGGGTTAGGATTAAGGCTATGTTTACTGCTAGGATGAGGGTTTGTGTTTGGGCTAGGGCTAGGATTAGGGATAGGGCTAATATGAGGTCTAGATTTATGGATAGTGTTAGTTTTAGGGTTAGGTTACAGCTAGGTCTAGTGAAGGGTTAGGTTTAGGTAAGAGTCAGGTTTAAAGCTAGGTGTATTATTAGGGTCAGGGTCTGGATAAGGTTTGGTTTAGGTTAAGTTTTAGGGTTAAGGATTGAATTAGCTTTAGGGTTAGGGTTACGGATAGGGTAATAGATACGATTATATTTAGGGTTCAGGTTAGATTTAGAGTAATGGATAGGGTTACTGTTATACCTAGGGTTAGCATATGAGTTAGGCTCATCTTTAGGGTAATGGATAGTGTTAGAGCTGAGGCTAGGGGTAGGCATAACGTTACAATTAGGGCTAAGATTAGAGTTAGGCCTAGGGTTAGTGTCTGGCATAGTTTTAGGGTAAGTATTAGCATTTGAGCTAGGGTTAGGTCTTGGGCGAGGGTTAGGGTCAGAGTCAGGTCTAGGGTTAGGGTTAGGTTTATATTTAGGGTAAGGATTAGAGTTTGAGCTAGGTTTATGGCTAGGGTGAGTGTAGGATTAGGCTTAGGTCTAGGATCCTGGTTAGGGTTACAATAATGGGTAAGTTTAGGGCTAGGATAAGAGCTAGATTTTGTGTGAAGTTTAGGGCTCACATTAGGGCTATGGGAAATATAAGAGCTAGGAATATGTTTATGTCTAGTTTTAGGTGCAGGTTTATGGAAATGTCTAGTGTTAGGGTTAGGTTTTGGGTTAGGATAAGGTTTAGAGCTAGAATTTGTTTAGGGTTAAGGGTCATTTTTCAGGATAGGGTTAGGTTTAGGATTAGTACCAGAATTACGACTACCGTTGGTTCTAGGGATAGGGTTAGACTTTAAGTTAGGTTAACGGTTATTGTTAGCGCTAATGACAGGTTTTTGTTTAGGACTAGAGCTAGATTTATGAATATATTTAGAAATAGGTTTCAACTAGTGCTAGTATTACTGTTAGGTTTAAGTATAGGTTTATCAGTAAGGGTAGTGTTAGAGTTGAGTTCATGGTTAGGGTCAGGTTTAGATCTAGGGTTAGTGTTAGGATCAGAATAAGAGTCAGCATTAGAATTAGGGTTAGAGCCAGAATGAGGGCTAGGATAGGACTAGTAATAGAGTTAGGGTTTGGGGTAGGCACAGGATTAATTTTAGGACTATGGTAGCATTAAGGTTAGAGTTTGACTTAGGAAAAGGGATAGGGTTTAAGGTAGGGTTAGGGTAAGGGTTAGGGTTAGGGCTAGGGTTAGGATGATGGTTAGAGTTAAAAAATAGGGTTAGAAATCGGATTCGGCCTAAAATTTGTGTTATCAATAGGGCTATGGTTAATTTAAAAAAAGTAGGTTTCTCTTTAGGATTAATTCTAGGGTTAGTGTCAGGGCAACGTTTAGAGCTAGGGTTAGTTTAGGGACCGAGTTAGTGTCAGGGTTATTTCTTGGGTTAGGGTTAGGACTCAAATTAGGGCTAGGTTTGGGACTAGGTTTAGGTATAGTATTTGGTTTAGGTTAAAGGTTAGGATTATGGCTCAGTTTTGTTTTAGGGTTAGGGTGGATTTAGGGCTAGTTTTCCAATTAGCATTAGGATTAGGGCTAGTGTTAGGGTGAGGTTTATACTTAATTTTAGTTTTAGATCCAGGTTTAAGCCTTGGGTGAAGGTTAGGGCTAAGTTTGAGGCTAGAAATAGGGCTAGCTTTTGGGTTATGGTAAGGGATAGGTATAGAACTAGGGATAGGCCTAGGGCAAGAGTTACAGTTAGTCTTAGGGATAGGGACAGGGTTAGGTTTACTGTTAGAGCTAAATTAGGGCTATTATTAATGCTAGGGTTAGTGTTAAATTTTGGCCTAGGTTTAGGGCTAGGGTTGGGGATAGCATTAGAGTTAAGGGTAAGGTATAATCTTACAGCTATGTTTATTGATAGGACAAGGGATAAAATTAGGATTAGGGCTAGGGTTAAAATTAGGGTTAGGATTAATGCTAGGCTTAGAACTAGGATTAGGTCTAGGGTTAGGGCTAATATCAGGTTTAGGGTTAAGGTTACGCTAGTGTTAGAGATAGGGCTATGGCTCAATTTTGTTTTAGAACTAGGCCTAGGTTTAGGGCTAGTTTTATGATTAGTGATAGTTTTAGGGCTAGTGGTAGGGTGAAGTTTAGGCTTAAATTTAATGTTATGATTAGATCTAGGTTTAGGACTATGGCTAGGTTTAAGGCTAAGGTTAGGTCTAGTGTTAGAATTATGGTAACAGATAGGGTTATAACTAGAAATAGGGTGACAGAGTTAGTCTTTGGGCTAGGGTTAGGGGTAGGTTTAGGGTTAGGACTAAATTAGGGCTAGGAATAGCACTAGGGTTAGTCTTAGATCTAGGCCTAGAATTATGGTTAGTGTTAGTGTTAGGGTTAGGATTAGGTTTAGGGTAATAGAGTTATAGCTAGGTTTAGGGCTAGGGCAAGGATTAGAATTAGGGTTAGGTTTATGGTTAGGGTTTGGGTTAGGATTAAGTCTATGTTTAAGGTTAAACTAAGGGTTTGTGTTAAGGCTAGGGCTAGAATTAGGTCTAGGGCTAATGTCAGATCTAGGTTCATTGTTAGTATTAGTTTTAGTGTTAGGTTATGGGTATATCTAGTATAAGGGTCAGGTTTAGAGCTAGGTGTATTATTAGGGTCAGGGTCCAGGGAAGGGTTTGGTTTAGGTTAAGATTTAGTGTTAATGCTTGAATTAGCAGTGGAGTCAGGTTAGGATTTGGGTAATGGATAGAATTAGGTTATGGTTCCGGTTAGGTTTAGGATAATGGATAGGGTTAGTGTTAGCGATATGGTTATCATTAGACCTGGGGATAGCATTTGGATTAGGCTTATCTTTAGGGTAATGGATAAGGTTAGAGCTAAATTTAGGGTTAGGCTTAAGATTAGGATTAGGGTTAGGGTTAGGGTTAGGCCTAGGGTTAATATTAGGGTTAGGTTTAGGGAAAGTGTAGACATTTGAGCTAGGAACAGGCCTAGGGCGAGGGTTGGAGTTTGAGTTAGGGCTAGGGTTAGGTTTAGGGTTAGAGTTATGTTTAGACTAAGGATTAGAGTTTGAGCTAGGTTAGGGCTAGGGCAAGCCTTAACATTAGGGTTAGGTCTAAGGTTATTGTTTGGGTTATGATTAGGGCTAGGTTTAAGGCTAATATAAGGGCTAGATTTTGTGTGATGTTTAGGGCGAACATTAGGGCTATGGGCAATGTAAGAGCTAGGGATATGGTTATTGCTAGTGTTAGGTTCAGGGTATGGATAAGCCTAGGTTTAGGGTTAGGTTTTGGTTAGAATAAGGTTTAGAGCTAGGGTGTCTATTAGACTAAGGGTTATCATTTGGTTAGAGTTAGTTTTATGGTTAGGATCACAATTAGAACTAGTGTTTAGTCTAGTGATAGGTTTAGGATTTACGTTAGGGTAAGGGTTATTGTTAGGGCCAATGCTAGGGTTTTTTTAAGGTTAAGGCTAGATTTATGACTCTATTTAGGATTAGGTTTGGTCTAGTACTAGTGTTACTGTTAGGTTTAAGTATAGGTTTACTGGTAGGGGTAGAGTTAGGGTTAGTGTCAGGTTTAGATCTAGGGTTAGTGATAGGGTCAGAATGAGGGTCAGGGTTAGGATTAGGATTAAAGTTAAAATTAAGCCTAGGTTCAGGACTAGTAATAGAGTTAGGGTTTGGGGTAGGCTAAAGATTAAGGTTAGGACTTGTAGTACCATTAGGGTGAGGGTTTGGTTTAGGGTAAGGATTGGGTTAGAGGTACGGGTAGGGTTAGGGTTAGAGTCAGGGCTTGGGATAGAGCTAGAATTTCTGTTAGCATTAGGGCTACAGCTAATGAAAAAACTAGCTTTCTGCTTAGAGCTAGTTCTAGGGATAGCGTTATGGCAATGTTTAGAGCTAGGTATACTGTTAGGGTCCAACTTAGGGTCAGGGTTATTTCTATGGTAAGGGTTAGGACTCACAATAGGGCTAAGTTTAGGGATAAGTGTAAGGTTAGTGTTTGGTTTAGGTTTAGGGTTAGGGTTAAGATTATGGCTCAGTTTTGTTTTAGGGCTGGTGTAGGGTTAGGGCTAGTTTTCCAATTAGCATTAGGTTTATGGCTAGTGTTGGGGTGAGGTTTAGGCTTAAGTTTAGGGTTTACAACCAGGTTTAGGAATAGGGTGATGGATAGAGTTAGGGTTGGGGCTAGCTATAGGGCTAGGTTTTGGGTTATGGTAAGGGATAGATTTTGAACTTTTTATAGGGCTAGGGCTTGAGTTAGAGTTAGTCTTAGGGCTAACAATAGAATTAGGTTTAGAATTAGGGTTAAATTAGGGCTAGGATTATCACTAGGGTTAGGGTTATGTTTTGGCCTAGAGTTAGGGTTGGGTTAGGGTAAGGTATGATGTTGCAGCTACATTTTGGGATAGGGCATGGAATAAAATTAGGGTTAGGGCTCCTGTTAAGGTTGGGGCTAGGATTAAGAATAGTCTTAGGGCTAGGATTAGGGGTAGGGCTTGTGTTAGGGTTAGGAGTAGTTTGGTCTAGGGCTAATGTCAGTTCCAGGGTTATGGTTAGGGATAGTTTTAGGTTTATGTTTATTGCCAGGTCTGTTGTAAGGGTTATGTTGAGCATTAGGGTCAGATTTACAGTTAGGAGTATTATTAGGGTCAGAGTCAGGGTTATGGTATGGGTTAGGTTAAGGTTTAGGGTTAGGGCTAAAATTAGCATCATTGTTAGGGTAATGGATATGGTTAGGTTTCAGGTTCAGGTGAGGTTTAGTATAATGGATAGTGTTAGGGTAAGGCATAGGTTTAGAGTTAGGCCTAGGGATAGAATTTGGTTAAAGTTATGGTTCACGTAATGGATAGGATTAGAGCTACAGTTAGGACTAGGGTTATGGTTAGGTTAGGGCTATGGTTAGAGTTAGGCCTAGGGTTAGAATTTGCTTAGGGTTATGGTTAGGGTAATGGATAAAATTATATCTAGGCTGAGTGCTAGTGTTATAGTTAGAAATAGGGCTATGGTTCAGTTTAGGTTTCGGGTTAGGATAAGGTTTAGGTTTAGGTTTAGGTTAAGTGTTAGGGTAGGGATAGGGTTAGGACTACAATTAAAACTAGGGTTAGGGCTTGGATTGGGGCTAGGTTTGGGGTTAGGTTAGGGCTACTGTAGGACTATGGTTAATGTAAGAACCAGGGTAATGATTAGGGTTAGCATTAGGACTAGGTCTAGGGTTTAGGTAGATGTTTATAGATAGGGTTAGTGTTAGGGTCAGAGTCAGGATCAGAGTTAATTTTAGGATTAGAAATAGAACTCAAATTAGGGTGAGGGTTAAGGCTAGATGTAGGGTTAGGATTTGTGTTAGTGTTAGGGTAAGAATTAGGGACAGGGCTAAAGTCAGGTCTAGAGTTACGTTTAGCTTAGGGTTAGGGTTGGGGCTATGAGTAAGTTTTGTTTTAGACCTAGGGCTAGGGTTAGGGCTATTTTGGGGATTAGTAATAGTGTAAGGGCTACTAGTAAGGTGAGGTTAAATCTTACATTAATTTTTATGGTTAGATCTAGGTTTAGTGCTAGGGCTATGATTAGGGCTAAAGTTAGGATTAGTGTTACAGTTATGATAATAGATAGGGTTACAACTAAAAATAGGGCTAGGGTGAGAGTTACAGTTAGTCTTAGGGCTAGGGTTAGGGGTAGGTTTAATGTTAGGGCTAAATTATGGCTAGTATTAGTGCTCCTGCTAATGTTAGGGTTAGGGCTAGGGTTAGAGTTAGTGTTAGTGTTAGAGATAGGGTTAGATTTAGGGAAAAGGATGAGGATATAGCTAGGTTTAGGGATAGGACGAGAGTAGAATTAGGGTTAAAGCTAGGTTAGGATTCGGGTTACGATTAAGGCTAGCCTTAGGGCTAGGTTTGAGGGTTTGTGTTAGGGCTAGGGCTAGGATCAGGGATAGGGGTAAGGTCAGGTCTAGGGGTTTGGTTAAAAATAGTTTTAGGGTTAGATTATGGCTGGGTCTACTGTATGGATTACGTTTAGGGTAAAATTCAGGTTTAGAGCTAGGTATATTATTTGGATCAGGGTCGGGTAGGGTTTGATTTAGTTTAAGGTTTAGAGTTAAGGGTTGAATTAGCATTAGGGTTAGGGTTAGAATTAGGGTAATGGATAGGGTTAAGTTTAGGCTTCAAGTTAAGTTTAGAGAAATGGATAGGGATAGTGTTAGCGATAGGGTTAGCATCAGGTCTAGGGTTAGCATTTCAGTTAGGCTGATCTTTAGGTAAATGGATAAGGTTAGAGGTACGTTTAGTGCTAGGGTTAAAGTTAGGATTAGGGGTAGGGCTAAGGCTAGGAAAATGGTTAGGGTTAGAGTCAGGGCTAGGGTTACAGTTAGGGTTATGATTAGGGCTAGGATAAGGCTAGGTTTGTGTGGTGTTTATGCTTGGCATTAGGGCTATTGGTTAGGATTAGGGTTAGGGTTAGAGTTAGGGCCATAATTAGGACTAGTGTTGGGACTAGGGATAGGGTTAGTTTTCGGGTTAGGTTAAGGGTTATTTTTAGAGCTAGTGCAAAGTTTTTGTTTAGTGCTAGGGCTAGATTTATGACTGTATTTAGGATTAGGTTTAGGTCTCATGCTTGTTGTACTGTTAGGTTTAGGTACAGGTTTCCTGGTAGGGTATGGTTTAGGATTAGTGTAAGGTTTAGTTCTAGAGTTAGTGCTAAAATCAGAATAAGGGTCAAGGTTTGGGACTAGGGTGAGAGAGTTATTCTTAGGGCTAGGATAGGGTTAGGTTTAGGGTTAGACCTAAATTAGGGCTAGGATTAGTGCTATGGTTAGTGTTAGGTTTAGGCCTAGGTTTAGTACTAAGTAAGGGTAAGGTATGATGTTACAGCTATTTTCTGGGCTAGGTCAAGAGATAAAATTAGGGATAGGGTTTGGGTAAAGGTTATGATTAGGATTAAAGTTAGGCTTAGTGCTAGGATTAGGGCTAGGATTTGTGTTAGGGTTTGTTGGGAGCCACAGCCAAAGGGGCCCTAGCAAACTTCCAGAGGGCCCTAGCAAACTTCCAGCTGCCAGCTGATGATTGGCTCACAGCAGCTTCAGCAATCTTCTAGCTGCCAGCTAATTGGCTCCTCTGTGGTGATGCCCATTGGGCTGTTTCCCCACCTTTTCAGACCACGGAGCTAGTCATTGGGGTACTTTCTTTGGCTTCACCCACGCAACCCAGCCAATCGGCCTCAAGAGCAGGAGGAGTGAGTTTGGTGAAGAGGCTTGTGGCAAGTTTGGCTTAGGAGCTTATGAAGAGTATTAGAATTAGAGGTAGGGTTAGGATTAGGGATAGTTTTAGGAATAGAGTTAGGGTTAGGGTTAGTCTTAGAGCTAAACCTAGGGTTAGGGCTCAGATTAGTGCTAGGATATGTGTTAGTATTTGGGCTACAAATAATGAAAGAACTTGGTTTCTGATTAGGGCTACTTCTTGGTTTAGCATTAAGGTAATGTTTAGAGCTAGGGTAGTGTTAGAAACCGAGTCAGATTCAGAGTTACTTCTAGAGTTAGGTTTAGCACTCAAATTATGGCAAGGTTAGGGCTAAGTTAAGGGTTACTGTTTGGTTTAGGTTAAAGGTTAGGGTTAGGTTTATGGCTGTTTTCTTTTAGGGCTAGGTTAGGGTTAGGGCTAGTTTTCCATTTAGCATTGCTGTTAGGGCTAGTGTTAGGATGAGATTTAGGCCTAAGGTTAGGGTTTGATCCAGGTTTAGGCATAGGGAAAAGGTTAGGGCTAAGGTTGGGGCTAGGGATAGGACCAGGTTTGGGATTATGGTAAGGGATAGGTTTAGAACTATTGATAGAACTAAAGCGTGAGATAGAGTTAGTCTTGGATATAGGGACAAGGTTAGGCTTAGTGTTAGGCATAAATTAGAGCTAGGATTAGTGCAAGGGTTAGTGTTAGGTTTAGGCCTAGGTTAGGCCTAGGGTTAAGGTTAGCGTTAGTGTTATTGAAAGGTATTATGTTACAGCTATTCTTTGTGCTAGGACAAGGGATAAAATTAGGGATAGGGCTGGGGTTAAGATTAGGGTAAGAATTAAGGCTGGGTTTAGAACAAGGATTAGTTCTAGAGATAGGGCTTATGTCAGGTCTAGGTTTAAGGTTAAGAAGGGTTAGGGATAGGGCTGTGGCTCAGTGTTGTTTTAGAACTAGGCTTAGGGTTAGGGCTAGTTTTATGATTAGTGATAGTGTTAGGGCTAATGGTAGGGTGAAGTTTAGGCTTATATTTATCGTTATGGTTAGATCTAGGTTTAGGGTTATGGCTAGGTTAGGGCTAAGTTTAGGGCTAGTGTTAGGGTTATGGTAACAGATAGGGTTAGAACTAGAAATAGAGCTAGGTTGAGATTTAGAGTTAGTCTTTGGGCTAAGGTTAGGGGTAGGTTTAGTTAGGGCTAAATTAGGGCTAGGATTAACCCTAGGGTTAGTGTTAGGGTTAGGCCTAGGGTTATGGTTAGTGTTAGTGTTAGGGTTAGGATTAGATTTCGGGGAAAGGATAGGGTTATAGCTAGATTTAGGGATAGGGCAAGGGTTAGAATTAGGGTTAGGATTAAGGTTAGGGTTTGAGTTAGGATTAAAAGTAGGTATAGGGCTAGGCTGAGGGTTTGTGTTAGGGCTATGGCTAACATTAGGGCTAAGGCTAATGTTAAGCTAGGTTTATGGTTAGTATTAGTTTTAGTGTTAGGTTATGGCCATGTCTATTGTAAGGTTTAGGTGTAGGGTAAGGGTCAATGTTAGAGCCAGTGTATTATTAGGATTAGGGTCAGTGTAGAGTTTGGTTTAGGTAAAGATTTAGGGCTTATGCTTGAATTAGTGGTGGGTTCGGGTTAGGGTTTGGGTAATGGATAGAATTAGGTTTATGGTTCCAGTTAGGGTTAGAGTAATTGATAGGGTTAGTGTTAATGACAGGGTTATCATTAGGCATAGGGTTAGCATTTGTGTTAGGCATTTCTTTAAGGTAATGAATAGGGTTAGAGCTGTTAGGGCTAAGACTAAGGCTAGGATTAGGGTTAGCTTTAGGGTTACACCTAGAGTTAAGGTTAGGGTTAAGGTAAGTGTAGGCATTTGAGGTAGGGATAGTGCTAGGGCGAGGGTTAGGTTTTGAGTTAAGGCTAGTGTCTGGTTTAGAGTTAGGGTTATCTTTAGGCTAATGATTGGAATTTGAGCTAGGGTTAGGGCTAGGAAGAGGATTAGCATTAGGTTTACGTCTAAGGTTATAGTTAGGGTTATGATTAGGTCTCGTTTTAGGGCTAGGATAAGGGCTAGGTTTTGTGTGATGTTTAGGGCTAACACCAGGGCTTGGGTAATGTAAAAATGAGGGGGATATGGTTATGGCTAGCCTTGGGGTAAGGGTAATAAATAAGTCAGTGTTAGGGTTTTGTTTTGGTTTAGGATAAGGTATAGAGCTAGGATTTCTATTAGATTAAGGGTCATTGCAAGGTTAGGGTTAGTTTCAGGTTTAGAACCACAATTAGGACTTGCGTTTGGTCTAGTGAGAGGGTTAGTCTTTGTGTAAAGTTAAGAATTATTGTTAGGGCTAGTGCTAGGTTTTTGTTTAGGGCAAGGGCTGGATTTATGATTCAATTTAAAATTAGGTCTGTCTAGTGCTAGTGTTACTGTTAGGTTTAGGTATAGGTTTACCGGTAAAGGTAGTGTTAGGGTTCAGTTTTGGTTTAGTGTCAGATTTAGATCTAGGATTAGTGTTAGGATCAGAATAAGGGTCAGGGTTCGGTTTAGGGTTAGAGAAAGAATGAGGGCTATGTTTAGGACATGTAATAGAGTTAGGGTTTGTGGAAGATTAAGAATTATGGTTAGGACTAGGGTAGCATTAGGGTGAGGATTTGGCTTAGGGTAAGAGATAGGTTTATAGGTAGTGATAGGGTTAGTGTAAGGGTTAAGGTTAGTGTTAGAGTTAAAGTTAGGGTTAGCATTAGTGTTTGGGTTGGGGTTGTAGTTAGGTTAAGTGTTAGTGTTAGAGTTAAGGATAGGGTTAGTATTATGTTTAGGGTTAGGATTAGGTGAGTGTTAAGGTTAGTGTTAGGGTCATGGTTAGGGTAAGTGTTGGGGTTAGAATTAGGGTTAGAACAGGTGTAGGTTTAGTGTTAGTTTAGGGTTTGTGCTAGGGTTAGGGTTACATTTAGGATTAGGGATAGGGTTAAGGTTAGAGTTAGTTTTAGGGTTAGGGTTACTTTTCAGTTTATGGTTAGGGTTAGGGTTATGTACAGTTTACGGTATGATTAATGTAAGGGTTCGGGTTAGTGTTAGGTTTATTTTTAGGGTTAAGGTTAGGGTTAGAATTAGAGTTATGGATAAGGTTCTTTAGGGTTATGGTTAGTATTAGGGTTTGTGTTAGGGTTAGGGTTTTGGTTAGAGTTAGGGTTACAGTTAAGATTAGGTTTACATTTAGGGTTAGGGTTAGGGTTAGGCTTAAGTTTAGGATTAGTGTTAGGTTTAGGGGTACTGTTTCTGATAGGGTTAGGGTTATTGTTAGGGCTCAGGTTAGGGTTAGGGTTAGTTTTATAGATGGTTAGAATTAGGTTTAGATTTAGTGTTAGAGTTAGTTTAGGTTTAGGGTTGGAGTTTGTGTTAGGGTTAGGGTTCAGGATAGCGTTAGTGTTAGATTTTGCATTAAAATTAGGGTTAGGGTTAGGGTTAGTGTTACGGTTAGGGCTATGGTTAGGTTTAGTGTTTATGTTAGCTTTAGGCTTAGGGTTAGGGTTAGGATTATTTATAGAGTTATGGTTGAGGTTAGGATTTGTGTTAGGGTTATGTTTAAAGTTAGTTTTAGGGTTAGTGTTAGGGTTAAGGTTAGGCAAGTGTAAGAGTTAAGATTATGTTAGGGTTAGGGTTAGGGTTAGGATTTGTGTTAGTATTAGAGTTAAAGTTTGGGTTTGTATTAGGGTTATCGTTAGGATGACGGTTAGTGTTAAGGTAACAATTAGGGTTAGGGTAAGGTTTAGGGCTCATGTTAAGATTAGTTTTGGGGTAAATGTTAGGGTAAGGTATAGGTTTATGGTTAAGGTTAGGGTTAGTGTTACAGTTAGGGATAGGGTTTGGTTTAGGATTAGTGTTTGGGTTAGGGTTAGGGTTAGGGTTAGTGTTAGGGTTAGATTTAGTGTTAAGGTTAGGGTTAGGTTTATGGCCAGGTTTTGTGTTAGGGTTAGGATTAAGTTTAGTGTTAGGGTAAGTGTTAGGGTTAGGGTTAGGTTTAGTGTTCAGGTTAGTGTTTGGCTTAGGGTTTGTGTTAGGGTTAGCTTTAGGGTTAGGGTTACTGTTATGATGAGGTTTAGGGTTAGGGTTTTGGTTTTGTTTATTATTGGTATAGAGTTAAGGGTTAGGGTTAGCCTTAGTATTTGCTTTAGGGTTATAATTAGGTTTAGAATTAGTGTTAGGTTTAGGTTTAAGGTTAGGGACAAGGTTAGGTTTAGGATTAGGTTAGGGTTTGTGTTATACTCAGTGTTAGGGTTAGGGTTAGGGTCATAATTAGGGTTAGATTTAGGGTTAGGGTAATGGTTAGTGTTAGGGTTATGGTTATTGTTTGTGTTAGGGTTAGGATTAGTGTTAGTGTTAGGGTTAAGATTAGGGTTAAGGTTACTGTTATGGAAAGAGTTAGGGTTTGCATTAGTGTTACGGTTAGTGTTACAATTATAATTAACATTATGGTTAACGATAGGATTAGGATTACTGTTAGGTTTAAGTTTAGGCTTAGGAGTAGTGTAAAAATTAGGGTAAGGTTTAGGGTTATGATTGGTGTTTGTGTTCGGATTGTTGTTAGGGTATTTTCTAGGGTTAGGGTTAGGATTAGGTTTAGTGATAGGGTTAGGATTAGGATTAGGTTTAGCATTAATGTTAAATTTAGGGATAGGGTTATGGTGATCATTAGGAATAGAGTTAAGGTTAGGGTTAGTGTTATCATTAGGATTAGAATTAGTTTTAGTGTATCGGTTATGCTTAGGGTTAGATGTTATGTTATGATTAGTGTTAGGTTTATGGGTAGGGTTATTGTTAGTGTTCAGGTTAGGGTTAGGTTTATGGTAAACCTTAGGGATGATGTTAGTGTTAGGGTTAGGATTAGGGTTAGGTTAAGTGCTAGGGTTAGGATTAGGTTTTGGTTTAGGGTTAGTTTTTAGATTTAGTATTAGAGTTTGTGTTATGGTTAGGGTTTGGTTTAGGGTTGTGTTTACAGTTAAGATTCCGGTTATGGTTAGGGTTATGGTTAGTACTAGGATTAGGGTTAGGGTTAGGATTAGTGTTAGGGTTAGTGTTTGTAATAGGGTTAAGTTTAGGGTTAGGGTTCTGGTTAGGGTTGGCTTTAGTTTTAGAGTTAGGGTTAGTGTTGGGTTTAGGGTTACTGAAGGGTTAGGGTTAGGGTTAGTTTAGTGTATGTGATAGGATTAGGGTTAAGGTTATTTTTAGGGTTATGATTAAGATTAGAGTTAGAGTTAGGGTTAGGCTTAGGGTTATGGTTAGTGTTAGGATTAGTGTTAGGTTTAGGGTTAGGGTTAGGGTTACAGTTAGTTATAGGGTTAGGGTTGGGTTTAGGGTAAGTGTTAGGGTTAGGTTCATGGTTAGTGTTAGGGTTAGTCTTAGGGTTAGGTTTAAGATTAGGTAAGAGTTAGGGTTAAAGTTAGGTTAGGGTTAGAATTAGAGTTTGGTTAGGGTTTCTTTTAGGTTAGGATTAGGGTTAAGCTTTGTGTTAGGGTTAGGATGTGGGTTAGTGTGAGGGTTACAGTTAGGTTTAGGTTAAGGGTTCATGCTAGAGTTACTGCTAGGGTTTGTTTTAGGGTTAGTTGTAGGTTTATGGTTAGAATTTGGGTTAGTGTTACAGTTAGAATTAGGTTTAGGTTTAGAATTAGCTTTTGGGTTAGTGTTAGAGTTAGATTGAGGCTTAGTGTTAGCATTAGCATTAGAATAAGTATTAGGATTAAGGTTACATTTATGGTTAGGTTCATGGTTATTGTTAGGATTAGGGTTCGTGAGAGTGTTAGTGTTAGAGTTAGTGTTAGTGTTAGTGTTAAGATTAGGTTTAGGGTTATTGTAAGTGTTAGGGATAGAGTTAGTGTTAGGGGTAGGGGTAGTGTTAGGATTAAGGGTAGGTTTAGGGTTAGTTTAGGTTGAGGGCAGGGGTTAGGGTTAGGGTTAGGGTTCATGTTAGGGTTAGCATTGTGGTTAGGATTAGTTTTAGGGTAAGGGTTACTGTTAGAGTTATGGTTAAGTTTAAGGTTAGTGTAAGGGTTAGGGTTAGGGTTAATGTTAGGGTTAGGGTTAGGTTTAGGGTTAGCTTTAGTGTTATTGTTAGGGTTAATGCTAGGGAGAGTATTAGGGTTAGGGATAGGTTGAGGGTTAAGGCTAAGTTTAGTGTTAGTATTACAGTTAGAGTTAGGGTTAGTTTTAGGGTTTTTTTTAGGCTTACGTTTAGTAAGTTTGGGAGATAGGATTAGTATTAGGGTTTGGGTTAGGGTTATGAAAAGGGATGGGAATATAGCTAGTTCTAGGACTAGGGTGAGAATTAGGATTAAGGTTAGGGCTAACATTAGGGTTAGGGTAATGATTAGTGCGAGATTCATTGCTAGGATATGGGATAAGTTTTGTATTAGAGGTAGGATTAGAGCTAGGGCTAATATCAGGTCTAGATTATGGTTAGGAATAGTTTTAGGGTTAGATTTATGGCTAGGTCTATTGTAAAGTTTAAGTTTCTTGTTAGGGTCAGTATTAGAGCTATGGGTAATATTAAAGTCAGGGTCAAGATTAGGGTATGGATTAGGTTAAGATTTAAGTGTAGGGCTCAAATTAGTCTTATGTTTAGGGATTAGGTAATGACACAGTTAGGTTTCTAGTTCAGGTTAGGTGTAGGTTATTGGACAGGGTTAAGGCTAGTGCTAGGAATAGGGTTTCACCTAGGGTTAGCATAAGGATTCTAGTTATCTTAGGGTAATGAATAGGATTAGAGCTAGGGTTAGGGCTACGGTTATATTTAGGATTAGGTATAGAGTTAGGCTTAGGGTTATAATTAGGGCTAGGTTTATTGTTTGAGTTATCTTTAGTGTTAAAGCTAAGGTAGGCTTGGCATAAGTGTAGCTTTGGTGATAGGATAGGGTGATGGGTAATGTAAGAACTAGTGTAATAATTAGGACTAGTTTTGTGGTTAATATTAGAGCTAGGTGTATTTTT
Source organism: Ictidomys tridecemlineatus (assembly GCF_052094955.1). Taxonomy (NCBI): domain Eukaryota; kingdom Metazoa; phylum Chordata; class Mammalia; order Rodentia; family Sciuridae; genus Ictidomys; species Ictidomys tridecemlineatus. Next base: position 63,847,674 of record NC_135478.1, on the reverse strand, counting down.
GGGGTTAGTTTTACGGTTAGGGTGAAGTTTAGAGCTAAGGTTAGTGTTAGTGTCAGGGTCAGTGTTCGGGTAGGGTAATGTTAGGGTTAAAGCCAGAATTAGGATTGGGTTAGGTCTATAAATAAAATTAGAGTTTGGGTTAGGTTAAGGCTTATTGTTAAGGCTGGGTCTAGAGCTATAGGTATGGCTAGATTTAGGATTAGGATTAGGTCTATATCTACTATTATTGTTAAATTTAGGTATAAGTTAACCAGTAGGGCTAGTGTTAGGTTTTGGTTTAGGGTTAGATTTAGATTCAGACATAAGATTAGTGTTAGGGTCAGAATAATGGTCAGGGTTAGGGTTAGAGTTTGAATTATGGTTAGATCTAGAATGAAGGCTAGGGTTAGGCCTAGTTATAGAGTTAGGGTTTAGGTTAGGCTAAGGATTAGTGCTAAGAATACGTTTAGCATTAGGGTGAGGGTTTCTCTTAGGGTAAAAGATAGGGTTAGAGCTAGGGTTAGGACCAGGTTTAGGGTTAGGTTTAGGGTTACAGCTCATGTTAGGGCTTGGGTTAGGGCTAGTTTTGTATTTGGATTAAGGCTAGTGTTATGGTTATGGCTATTAAAAGAACTAGTGTTACAATTAGGGTTAGTTTTAGTGTTAGGTTTAGGGCTAGGTATAATGTTAGGGTTAGGTTTAATGTTAGGGTGATGTTTAGAGCTAGGTTTAGTGTTTGGATATGAGTCAGGGTCATGGTTATGTTGAGGGTTAGGGTTAGGTTTCAAATTAGGTATAGGGTTAGGGCTGATGTAGGGTTAAAGTTTGGTGTAGAGTAAAGGTTAGCGTTAGGGGTATGGCTTGGTATTGTTTTAGGGCTAGTTCTAGGGTTAGGACTAATTTTAGGATTAGCATTAAGGTTTGAGCTAGTTTCAGGGTTAGGCTGAGGCATCAGGCTGGGGTTAGTTTTAGAGAGAGTTTTGATCTAGAGTTAGTTTTAGGGCTAAGGATAGTGCAAGGGTTATTACTAGGGTTAGAGTTTGGGTTAGGGTTATGGTAAAAGTTAGGGTTACTAATAGGATGGGACTTTGTGAGAATTATACTTAGTCTTGATTTTAGGATTAGGGTTAGGAATAGGGCTAAATTAGGGCTAGCATAATGGGGTAGGTTTAATGTTAGTTTTAGAATTAGAGTTAGTGTTATGGTTATGGCTAGGGCTAGTTTAGGGTTAGGTTAAGGGTTAGGAATTAAGCTATGGTTTGGGCTAGGGAGAGTGTTAGGCTTAGTGTTAGGTCTGGGTTAGGGTTATGGTTTTGGTTAGGGTTTGAGTTGGGATTAGGGCTAGGATTTTCATTAGGGTTAGTGTTAGTTTTAGAGTAATGGATTAGATGTAAGTTTAGGTTTAGGGTTAAGTTTAGGTTATGGTTAAATTTAGGTTTAGAGATAGATTTAGTTTTGATTTATGGCACGGGTTATAGTTAAATTTATGGCAAGTGTTAGGTTTAGGATTAGATCGAGGGTTGTTTATGATTAGGGTTAGGAATAGGGTTAGGTTTAGAGATAGGGTTAGGGTAATAGTAGAATTAGAGCTAGTGTGGTTACTAGGGTTAAAGTTAGGATTGGGTCTAAGGTTAGGTTTAGGTTTAGGAATAGGGCTAGGGTTACGTTTAGGCTAAAGGTTAGGCTTTTAGATAGGGTTATGTGTAAGGCAAGAGTTAGGATTAATGCTACATTTAAGATTATGGTTATGCTTAGGTAAGGTTTAGGCCTCAGATTAGGGCTAGGGTTTTTGTTAGGTTTAGGCCCAGGGTTAAGGCTATGTGTAATGTAAGATCTAGGGTTCTGATTAGAGCTAGTTTTAAGATTAGAGTTATGGCTATGCCTAGTGATAGGTTTAGGTTTTGGATTAGGTTCATATTTAGAGCTAGTTTTAGTGTTAGTGTTAGGGTCAGTGTTCAGGTTAGAGTTAGGTTGAGGGGGAAAGCCAGAATTAGGACTAGGTTTAGGTCTAGGTTAGTGTTTGCTTTAGGTTAAGGATTAGTTATGGCTAGGGCTCAGGGTTTCTTTTAGGTCTAGGTCTAAAATTATGGCTATATTTATGATTAGGCTTAGGTCTAGGGCTAGTGTTAGGCTTAGGTTTAGGTATAAGTGTACTGCTAGGTCTAATTTTAGGGTTTGGTTTAGGGTTAAGGTCAGATTTAGACTGAGGGTTTTTGTTAGGGTAAGGATTTTAGTTAGGGTTAGAGCTAGAATGAGGGCTAGAGTTAGGACTAGAAATAGGATTAGGTTTGGATTAGGCTATGGATTAGGATTAGGGCTAAGGTTAGCATTATGGATAAGGTTTGGCTTAGGGTAGGTGATAGAATTAGAGCTAGGTTTGGGGCTAGGGTTAGCGTGAGAATTAGGGCTACGATTAGGTTTAGGATTAGGTTTAGGTTTACTTCTAGGATTAGAGCTTAGGTTAGGGCTAGTTTTTCTGTTAGGTTTAGGGCTAGGGTTAGGGCTATGGCTAATATAAGAACTAAAGTTATAATTAGAGTTAGTATTTGGTTTAGATCTAGTGTTAGCATTATCTTTAGGGTTAGTGTGATATTTACAATTAAGGTTAGTGTTAGAATATAAGTCAGGGTCAGGATTAATTCTAGGACTAGGACATGAGTTGGAGGTAGAATGTTATGGCTAGGTTTAGGGTAACGGTTTGGTTTAGGCTAACATTTAAGATTAGGACAATGGCTCAGTTTTGTTTAAGGGATAAGGCTAGGGTTAGAGCTAGTTTGGGGATTAACAATAGTGTTAGGTCTTGTGGTCGGTTGAGGATTAGGCTTAGGGTTAGGGTCAAATGTAGAGTTATGTTTAGATCTAGGGTAGAGTCTAAGGCTAGGGTTAGGGCTAAGGTTAGGACGTGTGTTAGGTTTATTGTAACTAGAAATAGGGCTGGGAGAGTTAGTCTTAGGCCACAGTTAGGGTTAGAGTTAGGGTTAGGGCTAATTTAGGGCTAGGATTAGTGCTAGGGCTAGTGTTAGGGTTAGGCCTATGGTTAGGGCTAGAGATATGGTTAATGTTAGGGTTATGATTAGCGAAAGGGTTAGGGGAAATGATTGGGTTATACCTAAGTTCAGGTCTAGGGCGACGGTTTTAGAGATAGGGCTAAAGTTAGGGATTGGGTTAGGATTAAGTATAGGTAAGGGCTAAGATGAGGACTAGTGTTTTTGTCACTGTTAGGGCTAGGACTGGGGCTGGGTCTAATGTCAGGTATGGGTTTATGGTTATGGTTAGTTTTAGGGTTAAGTTATGGTTAATCTAGTGTAAGATTTAGATTTAGGTTAAGGGTCAGGTTTAAAGCTAGGTGTATTTTTAGGGTCAGGGTTTGAGTAGGTTTGGTTTTGGTTAAGATTTAGGTTAAGGCTTGAATTAGTGTTAGGGATAGTTTGAGGGTTTGGATTAGGGTAATTGATAGGGTTAGGTTTAAGGTTCGGGTTCGATTTAGAGTAATGAATAGGGTTAATGTTAGCAATAGTGTTAGCATTAGGCCTCAGGTTAGCATTTGGGTTAGGCTTATCTTTAGGGTAATGGATAGGGTTAGAGCTAATGTTAGGGCTAGGGCTATGGTTAGAATTAGGACTAGGGTTAGGGTTACGACTAAGGTTCATGTCAAGGATAGGTTTGGGGTAAGTGTTAGCATTGGTGCTAGGATTAGGGCTAGCATGAGAATTAGGGTTAGAGTGAGGGCTAATATTAGGGTTATCTTTAGATTAAGATTAGAGTTTGAGCTAGAATTAGGGTTAGGGCAAGGTTTAGGGTTAGGGTTAGTTCTAGGCTTATGGTTAGTGTTAGGTCTAGACTTATGGTTAGGGATAGTTTTAAATTTAGGTTTATGACCAGATCTATTGTAAGGTTTACATTGAGGGTTAGCGTCATGTTTACATCTAGGGGTATTATTAGGGTCAGAGTCAGGTATGGGTTAATTTAAGGTTTAGGGTTAGGGCTAAAATTAACATTAGGGTTAGGGTAGGTTTCAGGTTCAGTTAGGTTTAGTAAAATGGACAGGGTTAAGGTAAAGCATATGATTAAAGTTAGGCCTAGGGATAGAATTTGGTTAAAGATATTGTTCAGGTAATTGATAGGATTAGAGCTACAGTTAGGACTAGGGTTATGGTTAGATTAGAGCTATGGTTAGGGTTAGGCCTAGGGTTAGAATTTGCTTAGGTTTATGGTTAGGGTAATGGATAAAATTATATCTAGGCTGAGTGCTAGTGTTATGGTTAGGAATAGGGCTATGGTTCTGTTTAGGTTTCAGGTTATGACAAGTTTTAGGTTTAGGGTTAGATTTAGTTTAAGTGTTAGGACTAGGGATAGGGTATTATTAAAACTAGATTTAGGACTCAGATTAGGGCTAGGTTTTGGATTAGGTTTATATTAGGGCTAGTGTAGCACTATGGCTAATGTAAGAACTAGGGTTATGAATAGAGAGAGCATTAGGTATAGGTCAAGGTCTAGTGTTTACATTAGGTGTAGGTTTAGGGAGATGATTAGAGATAGGGTTAGTTTTAGAGTCAGAGTCAAGATCAGTGTTACTGATCAGGATTAGGGATATGACTCAAATTAGGGATAGGATTAAGGCTAGGTGTAGGGTTAGGTTTTGTGTTAGGATTAAGGTAAGAATTAGGGATAGGGCTAATGTCAGGTCTAGCACTACCATTGAAAGGTTAATAAAATAGGTACTTGTCACTCCGATTTTCTATATGCTTAACAAACACTGTTAAAATCCTGAGAACTGTTTTTGCTAATTCCTGAGAACTGTTTTGGCTAATCTTGTTCCCAGAATGTGCTGTCCCCAACTGCCAAGCTGCAGAGTGCACTCCCTCACTCGGTTGCAGGCAAGCTGCCTACTCGCCCTGACCTGTCAATGAACTTCCCTCCCTGCCCTCTCCAAGAAAAGTATATAAGCTCTGCTCAAGCTGTTCTCAGGGCTCTATCTCTTTTTGCTATAGAGAGAGCCCTAGCATGCTGGTCTCCAAATAAACCCACTCTTCTGCTTTTGCATAAGAGAGTCTCTTGTGGTCTCTACTCCGACGTTTCACCATACCCTTACACCATTAGGCTAAATTTAGGTTAAGGCTATGGCTCACTTTTGTTTTAGAGCTAGGGCTAGGGTTAGGGATAGTTTTAGAATTAGCGATAGTTTTAAGGTTAGGGTAGGATGAGGTTTAGGCTTAGATTTATTGTTATGGTTAGATCTAGGTTTAGGGCTGGGGTCTGCATTAGGGTTAAGGTTAAGGCTAGTGTTAGGGTTATAGTAATGGATAGGGTTAGAACTAGAAATAGGACTGGGGTGCGATTAGAGTTATTCTTTGGGTTAAAGTTAGGAGTATGTTTAGTGTTAGGGCTAAATTAGGGTTAAGATTAGCGCTAGAGTTAGTTTTAGGGTTAGACCTAGGGTTAGGGCTAGGGTTATGGTTAGTGTTAGTGTTAGGGTTAGGGTTAGATTTAGGAAAAGTGGGTTATAGCTGGGTTTAGAGCTAGGGTTCGGGTTAGAATTTTATTTAAGACTAGGTTTAGAGTTAGGATTAAGATTAAGGCTAGGTTTAATGCCAGAACGAGGGTATGTGTTAGGGCTAAGGCTAAGATTAGGGCTAGAGCTTATGTCAGGTCTAGGTTCAGAGTAAGTGGTAATTTTATGGTTAGGTTATTGCTATGTCTAGTGTCAGGGTTAGGTTTAGGGTAAAGATCAGGTTTAGAGCAAGGTTTATTGTATTAAAGCTAGTACCTGGGTATGGTTTGGTTTAGGTTTAAGTTTAGGGTTAAGGCTTGTATTAGCATTAGGGTTCAATTTAGGATTCGGGTAATGGATAGGGTTAAGTTTAGGATTCAGGTTAGACTTAGAGTAATATATATGGTTGTTGTTAGTGATAGGGTTAGTGTTAGGTCTAAGGTTAGCATTTGGTTTAGGCTTATCTTTAGGGTAATGGATTGGGTTAGAACTAAGGTTAGGGCTAGGGTTAAGGTTAAGTTTATGGCTAGGGTTAGGGTTAGGCCTAGGGTTAGTGTCAGGGTTAGATTTAGGGTAAGTATTAGGGTTTGAACTAGGGTTAGGTCTAGGGCAAAGGGTTAGGGTTAGAATCAGGGCTAGGGTTAGGGATAGAGTTAGTGTTATGGTTAGGAAAAGGGTTAGAGTTTGAGCTAGGTTTAGGACTAGAGTGAGGGTTAGGGTTAGGGTTAGGTCTAGTGTTATGGTGAGGTATAGAACTAGGGCTAGGTTTAGGGCTAGATAAGGGCTTGGTTTGTGTGATGTTTATGGTTAGCATTAGGGCTTTGGGTAATATAAGAGATTGGGTTATTTATATGGCTAGTTTTATGGTTGGAGTTGTGGATAAGTCTAGTGTTAGGGTTTGGTTTTGGGTTAGGATAAGGTATGTGTTAGGGTAAGCATCAGTGTTTGGGTTAGGATTAGGGCCAGAATTAGGAATAGTGTTGGGTGTAGGGATAGGGTTAGTCTTTGTGTTAGGTTAAAGGTTATTGTTAGGGCTAGTTCAAGGTTTTTGTTTAGGGCTAGGGCTAGATTTATGACTCTATTTAGGATTAGATTTGGTCTAGTGCTAGTGTTGCTGTTAGGTTTAGGTATAGGTATACTGGTAGGGGAAGAGTAAGGGTCTGGTTTAGGGTTAGTGTCAGGTTTAGATCTAGGGTTAGTGTTAGGGTAAGAATAAGTGTCAGTTTTTGGTTAAGGCTAGAGCTAGAATGAGTTCAAGGGTTGGGACTAGTAAAAGAGTTAGGGTTTGGGATAGGCTAAGGATTAGTGTTAGGACTAGGGTAGCATTAGGGTGATGTTTGGGATTAGAGTAATTGATGGGAATAGAAGCAGGATTAGGATTAGGGATAGGGATAGGGTTAGAGTTAGGGTTATGTTTACTGTTAGGATTCAGTTTAGCATTAGGATTGTGGTTTGAGTTAGTGTTAGGGTTGGAATTAAGTTTAGGGATAGCATTAGTTTTGGGATTAGGGTTATAGTTAGGTTTAGAATTAGTGTTAGGTTTAGGGTTATGGTTAGTGTTAGGTATACTATTAGGATTAGGTGAGTGTTAGGTTTAGGGTAAGGGTTAGGGTTAGGATTAGTGTTAGGATTAAGGTTAGGGTTGGAGACAGGATTAGGTTTAGGGATAGGTTCAGGGTTAGGGTTAGGGTTAGGGTTAATGTTAGGGTTAGGGTTAGCATTAGGGTTAGTGTTAGGTTCAGTGTTAGCATTGTGTTAGGGTCAGGGTTTGGGTTGGGCTTAGAATTACAGTTAAGATTAGGGTTAGGCTTAGGGTTAGGCTTAGGGTTAGGGTTAGTATTATGGTTAGGCATAGGGTTAGTGTTAGGTTAGGGTTAGTGTTTGTGATCGGTTTAGGTTTAGGCTTAGGGTTCAGTTAGGATTAGGGTTAGTTTTAGAGTTAGGGTTAGGGTTGGCTTTAGGGGTAGTTTTAGGATTAGTGTTCAGTTAGAATTAGGGTTTTGTTAGGGTTAGGGTTAAAGTTATCATTAGGGTTATGGTTAAGATTAGAGTTAGAATTAGGGTTAGGGTTAGGGTTAGGGTAAGTGTTAGGTTTAGGTTTAGGTTTAGTGTTAGTTATAGGGTTAGGATTGAGGTTAGGTTTAGTGTTAATATTAGGGTTAGGGTTAGTGTTAGGGTTAGTGTTAGGATTAGTTTAGGATTAGGTTAAGGTAGGGGTTAGAGTTAGGTTAAGTTTAGGGTTATGGTTTGGTTAGGGTTTGTATTATGGTTAGCATTAGGTTAAGGGTATGTCTTAGGGGTAGGGTTAGGGTGTGAGTTAGTGTTAGGGTTAGTGTTAGAATTAGGTTTAGGATTCATGTTATAGTTAGGTTTAGGGTTGGTGTTAGGGTTAGGTTTAGAGAAAGTGTTAGGTTTAGGATTATATTTATGGTGAAGTTTATTGTTAGTGCTAGGGTTAGTGTTAGTGATAGGTTTAGTTTAAGTTTAGGGTTAGTGTTAGGGTTAGGGTTACGGTTCGGTTTAGGGTTAGGATTAGTGTTAGGGTAAGAGTTAGGTTTAAAATAGTTTTCGGGTTAGGATTAATATTAGGGTTAGGGTTAGTGTTACAGTTAGGATTAGTTAGGCTTCGTTGTAGAGTTAGGGTTAGGGTTAGTGTTAAGGTTAGGGTTAGGTTTACAATAAGTGTTAGCATTAGGGTTAGGGTAGTGTTAGTGTTAGTTTAGGTTTAGATTTAGTTTTAGGGTTAGGGTTAATTTTAGGGTTAGTGTAGAGTTAGGGTTAGAGTTAGGGTTATTGTTACAGTTAGTTTTAGTGTTATGTTTATGGTTAGTTTTAGTGTTAGGATTAGGGTTAGGGTTAGTGTTAGTCTTAGGGTAAGTGTTAGGGTTAGTGTTAGGTTGTGGATTAGATTTTGGGTTAGGGTTAAGTTAAGTGATAGGGTTAGGGTTAGGGTTAGTATTATGGTTTGGGTTAGGTTTAGGATTAGGTTTAGGGTTTGTGTTAGGGTTAGGGTTAGGTTTACGGTAGGATAAAGTTTAAACTTAGGGTAAGGGTAAGTGTAGGATTAATTTTAGGGTTAAAGGTAGGAATAGGGTTAGTGTTAGGGTCAGTGTTAGAGTCACAGATAGGGTTAATGTTAGGTTTAATGTTAGGGTTACGGTGAGAAGTCCTATTAGAGTTCAGGTTAGGGTTATGGTTAGGTTTAATGATAAGGTTAGGTTTGGGGTTAGTGTTAGTGTTAGGATTAGTGTTAGTGTTACGTAAAGGTTAGGATTAGGATTAGATTAGATTTAGGTTTATTGTTTGGATTAGGGTTTGTGTTCAGGTTAGAAATTGGGTTAGGAATAAAATTACAGTTAGTGTTAGGATTAGTGTTAGGGTTAGAATTGTAGTTGGGTTCCTGTTAGAATAAAGGTTAGGATTAGGATTACTGTTTGGGTTAGGGTTAGTCATAGGTTTAGGTTTAGGGTTAGGGTTAGGGTTAGTGATAGTGTCAGGCTTAGTGATAGGCTTAGGTTAGGGTTAGGGTTATTGTTAGGTTAAAAATAGGGTTAGTTTTAAGACTAGGGTTAGTGTTAGTGTTAGGATGAGGGCTAGGGTTAGATTAGAGAAATGGTTAGGATTATGGTTAGGGGTGTGTTAGGGTTAGATTTTGGGTTAGTGTTGGGTTTAAGTTTAGGGTTACATTTAGAATTAGCAATAAGCGTATGATTAGAGTTAGGGTTTCTGATAGGCTAGTGTTAGGGTTAGGTTGAGGATTAGGGTTAGGGTTAGTGTTAGGGTTAGGTTTAGGTTAGATTTAGGTTCATAGTTAGGATTAGTGTTAGGGTTAGTGTGAGAGTTTCTGTAAGGGTTAGGGTTAGGGTTTGTGTTAGAGTCAGGGTTAATTTTAGGGTTAGTGTTAGGGTTAGTATTAGTGTTTTGGTTAGTTTTATTGTTAAGGTTATTGTTAGGGTTACGGTTTGTGTTAGGGTTAGTGTTAGGGTAGTATTAGTGTTTTGGTTAAATTTACGTTTAGGGTTAGTGTTAGTGTTAGGATTAGGGTTAGTGTTAGGTTAGGGTACCATTGCCATTACGGTTAGTGTTGGGGTTAGGGTGAGAATTCCTGTTAGATTTCGGGTTAGGATTAGTGTTAGAGTTAGGATTAGCATTACGGTTAGTGTTAGAGTTAGTATTAGTGTTTTTGGTTAGATTTAGGGTTAGGGTTAGTATTAGTTTTAGGATTAGGGTTAGTGTTAGGTTAGGGTAAGTTTTAGGGCTAGGGTTAGTGTTAGGGTTGGGGTAAAGTTTAGGGCTAGGGTTAGCGTCTGAAAAGAGTGTTAGGGTTAGGGTTAGGGTGAGGTTTAGGGTTAGGTTTAGTGTTTGAGTTAGGGTTGTGTTAGGGTTTCTGTTAGGGTTACAGTTAAGGTTAAATTTAGGGTTATGATTACAGTTAGAATTCGGTTTAAGGTTAAATTTAGGGTTAGAATTAGGTTAGGGTTTGGGTTAGGGTTTTGTTAAGGTTAAGGTTAGGGTTAGTGTTAGGGTTAGGGTAAGATTAGCATTAGAATTAGTGTTAGGTTTAGTGTTAGGATTTGTGTTAGGGTTAAAGTGGGTTAGGGTTAGGGTTAGTTATAGAGTTAGGGTTAGATTTAGGGTTAGTGTTAGGGTAAGTATTATTGTTTTTATTAGGTTTAGTGTTAGGATTAGTGTAGGGTTAGGGTTAGGGTTAGTCTTAGGTTAGGGTAAGTTTTAAGTTTATTGTTAGTGTTAGGCTTAGAGTTAGTGTTAGGGTTAGAGTTAGTGTTAAGATTATTGTTAGTTTTAGGGTTAGTGTTAGGGTTAGCATTTGGTTAAGGTTAGTGTCAGGGTTAGTATTAGCATTTTGGTAGGTTAGGTTTAGGGTTAGTATTAGCGTTAGGGTTAGGGTTAGTGTTATGTTAGGATTACTTTTGCGATTAGGGTTAGTGTTAGGGTTAAGGTGAAAGGCCCTATTAGAGTTAAGGTTAGGGTTAGTGTTAGAGATAATGTTAGGGTTAGAGTTAGGTGAGGGTAAGGGTTGATTTAGCTTTAGTGTTAGGGTTAGTGTTAGGGTTAGGGTTTGCATTAGGGATAGTGTTAGGGTTAGTATTAGCATTTTGGTTAGATTTAGGTTTAGGGTTAGTGTTAGGGTTATGGTTAGTGTTAGGTTAGTGTTACTGTTGCAGTTAGGGTTAGTGTTAGGGTTAGGGTGAGATGTCATTTTTCGGTTAGGGTTAGTGATAGAGTTTTTGTTAGCATTAGGGTAAGTGTTAGAATTAGTTTTAGTGTTTTGGTTAGGTTTAAGGTTAGGGTTAGTATTAGTTTTAGGGTTAGATTTAGTGTTAGACTAGGGTAAGGGTTAGGGTTAGTTTTATGGTTAGGGTTAATATTGGGGTTAGTGTTGGGATTAGGGTAAGGTTTCGTGCTAGGTTTAGAGTTATTAAAAGAGTTAGTGTTATTGTTAGGGTTAGATTAAGGTGAGGTTTAGGGTTAGGGTTGTTTAAGGTTTGTGTTAGAGTTATGATTAGTGTTAAGTTTAGGGTTAGATTACAGTTAGAATTCGGGTTAAGGTTAAAGTTAAAATTAGGTCAGGATTAGGGTTATGGTTAGTTTTAGGGTTAGGGTTAGCATTAGGGATAGTGTTAGAGTTAGTATTAGTCTTTTGGTTAGGTTTAGGGTTAGGGTTAGTGTTAATTTTGGGATTAGGTTTAGTGTTAGGTTAGGGTAAAATTTAGGGTTAGGGTTAGGGTTTTGATTAGTGTTAGTGTTTGGGTTAGGTTAGAGTAATGTTTAGGGTAAAGGTTACATTTAGTGTTAGTGTTTGGAGAGGGTTATGTTTCCAGTAGGGTTGGGATTAGTATAAATTTAGGGTAAGATTAGGGTTAGGTAAATGTTAGGGTTAGTGTTAGGGTAAGTGTTACACTTATAGTAAGATTTAGGGCTAGTGTTAGGTTTAGGATTAGTGTTATTTTTATGGTTAGTTTTAGAGTTAGTTTTAGAGTTAGGGTTTGTGTTAGAGTTAGTTTTAGGGTTAGGGTTAGTGTTAATATTAGGTTTAGGGTTAGTATAAGTTTATTTTTAGGGTTAGCATAAGGTTTAGATTTTCTGTAAGGGTTAGGGTTAAAGGATAGATTTTGGTTTAGGTTTAGGGTTAGGGTTAGTGTTACATTTAGGGTTATGATTAGGTTTCAGATTAGTGTTAGGATTAGTGTTAAACTTAGTTTTAGGGTTAGTGTTTGTGTTAGAGTTAGGGTTAGTGTTAAAGTTAGGGTTATGGGTAGTAAGACGATTAAAGTGAGGCATAGAATTAGGTTTAGTTATATGGTTATGGGTAGAATAGGTACAGTATTAAGGTTAGGGTTAATATTAATGTTAGTGTTAGGGTTAGGGTTAGGGCTAGGGTTAGTTTGGGGGTTAGGGTTAGTGTTAGATTAGGATTAGTGTTAGTGTTTGTGTTAGGATTAGGGTTACAGTTAGTTAAGGGTTAGGGTTCTTGTCAGGTTATGGTTAATGTTATGTTTTGCTATAGGTTTGGCAGCTCCCTGGAAAACCAGGTTAGAGGGACCTTCCCTCTGGAGGAGGGAGTGACCTTCTCCTGGAGGGGGGAGTGCACTCTACGCTGGGTACCATGGGAGCTCTCCTGGACACCCAGGTAAGAGGGGAATTCCAGCTGGAGGGGGAAGTGCCCTCTACCCTGGATGCCATAGGAGCTTGCCCAGACACTCAGGTTAGAGGGCCTTCCCCCAAGGAGGCGAGTGTGCCCTCTACCCTGGGTCCTGTAGGAGCTCCCCCCAGACACCCAGGTTAGAGGATATTTTCTCTGGGAGGGGGAAGTGCCCTCTACCCTGGGTGCCATAGGAGCTCCCCCTGACACCCAGGTTAGAGAGGTCTCCCCACAAGAGGGGGGAGTGCCCTCCAACCCTGTGTGCTGTGGTGGTACCTGAGCCCCCGTGACACCCAGGTTAGAACGGCCTTCCCCATGGAGGGGAAAGTGCCTCCTATCCTGGGTGCTGTAGTGGTATCTGAGCTCCTCCAACACTCTGGTTAGAGGGGCCTTCCCCCTGGACGGGGGAGTGCCCTCTACTCTGGGTGCCTTGGGAGCTCCCACAGACACCCCATTTTCAGGGGTCTCTCTCTGGGTGGTTAGAGTGCCCTCTACACTGGGTGCCCTGGGATCTTCCCCCCACACCATGGTTATAGGGGCCTCCCCATTTGAGGGGGGAGTGCCCTCTACTCTGGGTTCCCTGGGAGCTCCATTGATATCCTGGTTACAGGGGATTGTGCCCTCTACCCTGGGTGACATCCTTACAGGGTGTTGTGCCCTCTACCCTGGGTGCCCAAGGAGCTCCCCCTGACACCCAGGTTAAAGAGGTCTCCTTCTTGGAGGGGGGAGTGCCCACTATCCTGGGTGTGCTGGGAGGTCCCCCAGACACCTAGTTGACAAAGGCCTCCCCCCCTGGAGGGGGTAGTGCCCTCTACCTGGGTGCCTTCAAAGGTCTGCCAAACACCCAGGTTACAGAAACCTCCCCCCTGAAGGGGGGGGGAGTGCTCTCTACCCTGATTGCCTTGGGAGCTCCCCCAGACACCCAGGTTACAGGGGCCTCCCCCTTGAAGGGGGAAGAGCCCACTACCCTGGTTCTGCTGGGAGGTCTTCCAGACACCCAGTTAACAAGGGCCTCCACCCTGGATAGAGGAGTGCCCTCTATTTGGGTACACTCAAAGACCCCCAACACCAAGGTTACAGGGGCCTCCCCCCTGGAGGGGTAAGGCCCTCTACCCTGGTGCTATGGGAGCTCCCCCCGACACCAAGGTAACAGGGTCCTCCCCTCTGGGGGGGGAGTGCCCTTTACCCTGGGTACTGTGGGGGCTCCCCCCAACACCACAGTTACATCCTCCCTAAATGGGGGATTGCTCTCCACTCTTGGTTCCATGGGAGCTCCCCCGACACCCAGGTTTCATGCCACAGTTTAGCTGCAGCAAAATAGCTGAGGGGAGACGAACAACTTGTGTACATTGATACAGCGGGAGTGAAAGCCCTTTATCATAGGAAAAAAAAGGTATTTATACATTCCACACATCTTATCTTAATTAGCATAAACTAGATACAGCAGTCAACCAATAAGGAATCTCCACACTGAATGGCTCACTGGCTGTTACTTCACAAACCACTCCCTCTGGCAAAATTCCAGGAACCATCCTGACTTGTTTACAGACTCTAATATTTCCCCCTTTTGTTTAATTTAAATAATGACCATAGTAGTTTTTACACAAACACATAAATAATCTGCTACAAGCAGAAGGGGAGGATTTAAATGCCACAATACCAAGCCAATTGATGGCTCCATGTAAAAAGCCCTTGGAAAAATTATACCAGCAATGACACGGTTAGCAAGATATCGAATTACAATTTGTTGTAGATTACAGTTTGTTGTCTCAGTCCAGATAAAGCAGTCCAGGCAAGTTCTGCAGGCAGCTAGCTTAAATCACAGTCCAGGTAAAGCATTGTCTCAATATATTAAAACACAGTCCATGTAAATCACAGTCCAGGTAAGTTGTGCAGGAAGCTAGCTTGATCTGAAGTCTCGTCTGGGTTTTAGCAACACTGGAAATTCCTTCACCTTCATCTTTACCACCACTGGGATGAAGGCAGGAACTCCGGATGGCTAAAGAAAGTCCTGTAGCATTCCACTTGTTGAGAGCCACAGCCAAAGAGGCCCAAGCAAACTTCCAGCTGCCAGCAAACTTCCAGCTGCTGGCTGATGATTGGCTCACAGTGGCCCCAGCAACATCTAGCTGATTGGCTCCTCTGCGGTGATGTTCATTGAGCTGTTTCCCCACCCTTCAAACTGCAAAGCTGATGATTGGCTCACAGAGGCCCCAGCAACATCTAGCAGATTGACTCCTCTGAAGTGATGTTCATTGGGCTGTTTCCCTGCCCTTTCAGACCACGGAGTTGCTCATTGGGGGACTTCTTTGGCTCCACCCATGTGACCCAGCCAATCGGCCTCAAGAGTAGGAGGATTGTGGGAGGTAGTGAGTCTTGTGTGGGTGAGAGGCTTGTGGAAGCTGGTGGTGGCAGTTGGGCTCTGAGGGTTTTTTCCTGAGGAGCTGTTTTGTTTGGCGTTTGTAATTCTAAAAATGAAGTTAGTTTCTTTTGATGAGTGGCTCCTGAATTGTGCCCAGCCAGACTGCAGCACCACTAAGAAAACAACATTCTGAACAATTTAGTACATTATCTCAAGGTTCTTTTACATTTGAAATAAGCCTTAATAGTGCTGACTACTCATTAGCTTTCAGGTGTGGGAGAACCATTGTAGTTACTGGCCTTGGAAATGATCAAACTTCAGGGAGGCAGGTCCTCTTCCACCTACAGCTTCCCTGGCAGCCCGAGATGGCCCTGGGGAGTGTCCGGGACTCAAACTGCTTCTGGGCACAGGGAGCAAAAGTCTGTGGCCTCCGGGTCAGGTCTGGATTTGGGCTCTCAAAGTGGCGTCCTGCTCCCCGGGTGGGGGGGTGGGAAAGAGCCAGCTGCCACTGCTTGAAAAGTCCTGGCTGTGCCATGACCGGCTCTCGCACGTGGCAGCTGCAGCACAGATTCACGCACCCTCTGGTAATGAAAAGTATTCAGTAATAGCCTTTTGTTGTAACTTTTTTTCTGATAATCCTTCTTTTGAACTTTCTTTTTCTTTCTGACTAGAGTTCCTGGGTTTTTATCAACACATGCCCTAATTGCTCTTGGTTCTATTGGGGTTACTTCTTCCCTTAGTAATTCACTTCTCACCCCTTCCATATTTTCATCACAAAGACAATACAATACACTGAGACAAAACAAGACAGAAACATACTGTCTCAATCCTCTCCATTTTCTCAAAATGGCCATTTTTTCCTCTTGCCCTATCTGACTAGGGATGAGCAGATTTGCTCCCGTCCTATCTATGGACGGGAAGCATTTTTTTTGTCACTTACCCCCGAGTGTTCCGGGGCTCCCCATAAAGGGCCACCATCTGCCGCAGTTCAGCTGCAGCAAAATAGCAAGTGGTGATGAACAACTTGTGTACATTGATACAACAGGAGTGGGAGCCCTTTATTGTAGGACAAGAGAGGTATTTATACATTCCACACAGCTTATCTTTATT
The DNA here is from genome assembly GCF_052094955.1 of Ictidomys tridecemlineatus. Classification (NCBI taxonomy): domain Eukaryota; kingdom Metazoa; phylum Chordata; class Mammalia; order Rodentia; family Sciuridae; genus Ictidomys; species Ictidomys tridecemlineatus. The sequence goes on along the minus strand of NC_135478.1, from coordinate 63,832,068 downwards.
AACATAAACTAGATACAGCAGTCAACCAATAAGGAATCTCCACACTGAATGGCTCGCTGGCTGTTACTTCACAAACCACTCCCCCTGGCAAAATGCCAGGCGCCATCCTGACTTGTTTACAGAATCTAACAGTTTCAGGCATAACTCTGGGTGCCCTGGGAGCTCCCCCTACACCCAGGTTACAGAGGCCTTTTTGAGGGAGGGGGAGTGCCCTCTATCCTGGGTGCCCAGTCAGCTCCCCCAGACACTGAGGTTACAGGGGCCTCCCCGCTGGAGGAAAGAGTGCCCACTACCCTAGGTGCCGTGGTAGCTCTCCCGAACACAGAGGTTACAGCGCCCCCCCAGAGAAGAGAATGACCTCTACACTGGGGGCCCTAAAATCTCACACAAAAAAACAGGTTACAGGGGCCTCCCCCTCTGGAGGGGGGAGTGACCTCTACCCTGGATGCCCTGGGAGCTCCCTCTGACACCCAGGTTACAGGGGCCTCCTTTCTGGAGGGGGGGGCAGTGACTTCTACCTTGGGTGTCTTTAGAGCTCCCACCGACACCCTGGTTACAAGGGAAAACTACCTTGAGGGTGAAGTGCCCTCTACCCTGGGTGACCTGGAAGCTCCCCCTGACATCCAGGTTACAGGGGCCTTCCCACTGGAGGGGGTGTGCCCTCTACCCTGTGTGAACTGAAATCTCCCCTGACACCCAGGTTACAGGGACCTCCCCTCTAAAGGGCAGAGTGCCCTCTAATCTGGGTGCCCTGGGAGCTCTCCCAGACACTCCAGTTACAGAAGCCTAATTCAATAGGGGAGAGTGCCCTCTACCCTGGGTGCCATGGAAGCTCCTCTGACACCTCAGGTAAAGAAGCCACACACTGGAGGGAGGAGTTCCCTCTACCATGGGTGCCCTGGGAGCTCCCCCTGACACCCTGGTTGCAGGGGCCTCTCCCTCTGGAGGGGTGAGTGCCCGCTACCCTGGGTGCCCTCGGATCTTCCCCAGACACCCAGGTTATAGGAGCCTCATCCCTGGAGGGGAGAGTGCCCTATACACTGGTGCCATGGAAGCTCCTCTCAACACCAAATTTAGAGTGGCCTCCCCCAGGGAGGGTGGAGTTCCCTCTAAACTGGTTGACTTGGGAACTCCTCCCAACACCATAGTAACAGGGCCATCCCCAGGGGGGTGAGCTCTCTACCCTGGGTGCCCTGGGAGCTCCCCCCAGACCCAGGTTACAGGGGCCGCACCTTGGATGTGGGAGTGTCCTCTACTCTGGGTGACATGGGAGCTAACCCTTATACCCAGGTTACACGGGCCTCCCCCAGAGAGGAGGGAGTGCCCTCTACCCTGAGTGCCCTGGGAACTCACAGAGACACTAGGTTACAGGGCCTTCCTGGGTTCAGGGGCAGCTCAATACTACCATGGCACCCAGGGTAGTGAGCACTCCCCCTGCTAAGAGGGAGGCCACTCAAACCTAGGTGTTGGGGGGAGCTCCCATTGGCATCCAGTGTAGAGGGCACTGTTCCCTCTAGGTTTGAAGCCCCTCCAAACTGAGTGCCAGCGGGTGCTCCCAAGGCACCCAGAGTAGTGGGCACAGCCCCCTCTATGGTGGAAACTCCTCAAACAGGGTTGATGGGGGAGCTCAGATACCACCATGGCACGCAGGTTAGAGGGCACTGCCTTCTCTAAGAGGGAGGTCCCTCTAACCTGGGTGTCAGGGGAGCTCCCACACCTACTCAGCACCAAGTGTAGAGGGCACTCCCCTCTCTAGGGGGGACACCCCTGAAACCTGGGTGTTGGGGGGAGCTCCCGTGGCACCAATGGTAGAGGGCACTCCCTCCTCTATGGGGGAAGCCCCTCAAACCTGATGTCAGTGGGAGCTCCCAGGGCACTCAGTGTAGAGACCAATTTCTCCTCTAGTGGGGAGGTCCCTAGAAACTGGGTGTCGGGGGAGCTTGGATACCACCACTGCATCAAGTGTAGAGGGAATTTTCCTCTTAGAAAGGAGGCCCCTCAAACCTGGGTTTTGGGGGAAGCTCCCCCGGCACCCAGCGTAGAGGGCTCTCCCTCCTCTAGGGTGGAGGCCCCTGGAACCCGGGTGTTGGGGGAAGCTCATATACCACCAAGTCACCCAGTGTAGAGGGCACTCTCTCCTCTAGGGGGGAGGCTCCTGGAATCCGGGTGTCGGGGGGAGCTCAGTTACCACAAAGGCACTGAGTTGTAAGGGAACTCCTCCCTTTTGGGGAGAGGCCCTTTGGACCTGGCTTTCAGGGGGTGCTCCCACAGCACCCTGGGTAGAGGACACTCCCCCTTCTAAGAGGGAGGCTCTCGAACCTGGGTGTTGGGGGGAGCTCCCTCTAAAGTCAGGGTAGAGCACACTCCTTCCTCTAGGGAAGAGGCCCCTTTAAACTGGGTGTCGGGTGTAGCTCCCATGGCATCCAGAGTTGAGGGCACATCCACCCTCTAGGGGGGAGGCCCCTCGAACCTGGGTTTGAGGGAAGATCCCACGGAACCCATGATATAGGGCACTCTCCCCTCTAGCTGGGAGGCCCCTCAAACCTGGGTATACGGGGGACCTCCCACAGCACTTAGGGTAGAGGGCACTCCCTCCTCTAGGGTGGAGGCTCCTCGATCCTGGGTGTCAGCGGGGCTCCCACGATATGCAGGGTAGAGACACTCCCCCATCTAAAGGGGAAGCCGCTAGAACTGGGGTGTTAGGGGGTGGGGAGCTCCTACAGCACACATGGAAGGGGGCACTGCCCCATCTAGGGGGGAAGCCCTTCAAACCCATGTTTTGGGGGAGATCCCAGGGAACCCATTGTAGAGGGCACTCCCCCATCTAAGGCGGAGGTTCCTCCAACAGGTGTGTCAGGGGGAGCTCCCTTGGAAATCAGGGTAGAGGGCATTATCCCTCTGGTTGGGAGGCCCCTCAAACTGGGTTGTTGGGGAAGTCCCATGGCACCCAGGGTAGAGGGCTCTTTCCCCTTTAGGCGGGAGGCCCCTTAAACAGGGGTGTGTGAGGGGAGCTCGGATACCACCACAGCAGGCAGGTTTGAGGGCATTCTCCCCTCTATGAGAAAGGCCCCTCGAAACTGGGTGACAGGAAGTGCTCCCATGGCACCCAGGGTAGTGGGCACACCCGCCTCTAGCATGGAAGCCCCTCCAACTGCGGAGATGTGGGAAGCTTGGATACCACCGCTGTGCCCATGTTAGAGGGCACTGCCCTCTCTAAGGGTAAGACCCCTCTAACTTAGGTGTTGGGAGAAGGTCCCACACCTCGTCGGCACACAGCATAGAGGGCACTCAGCTCTCTAGAGGGGAGGCCCCTCAAACCTGGGTGTTGAGGGTAGTTCCCAGGGCATTCAGGGTAGAGAACACTCCACCCTTTAAAGTGCAGGCCTCTAGAACTGGGGTGTCTAGGGGAGCTCCCATTGCACCCATTTTAGTGGGCACTCCCTCCTTTAGGGGGGAGGCACCTCATTGAGGTTTTCAGGGGAGCTCCCACGGCCAGGGGAGAGGCCCCTCAAAACGGGGTTTCGAGGAAATCCCTGAAATCCCAGGGTAGAGAGCACTCTCCCCTCTAGGAGAGAGAATCCTTAAACCTGGGTGTTGGGGGGGGAGATCTTTTGGAACCCAGGGAAGAGGACACTGCCCCCTCTAGGGGGGACCTCCCAGGCTACCCAGGATAGAGGGCACTCCCCCTTCTAGGGGGGAGGCCCCCAAACAGGGGTGTCGATGGGAGCTCCCAGGGCACCCATGGTAGAGGGCACTCCATCCTTTAGGTGGAGGCTCCTCAAATGGGGGTGTCAGAGGGAGCTCCCATGGCACCCAGGGTAGAGGGCAATCCCCCATCTAGGGGGGAGGCCTCTCCAAACATGGTGTTGGTGGGAGCTCCCATGGCACCTAGTGTAGAGGGCACTCCCCCTCTAGGGAAGAGGCCCCTTGAAACTAGGTGTTTGGGCAGTTCTCATGGAACCCAGGGTAGTGAGCACTCCATCTTCTGGGGGGGAGGCCCCTGGAACCTGAGTGTCGGGGGCTGCACCCACGGCACCCAGGGAAGAAGTCACTCGCTGCCTCTAAGTGGGAGGCCACTCAAACTGAGGTGTCATTGGGAGCTTTCAGGGCAAAAAGTGTAGAGGGCACTCTCTCCTCTAGGGGGGAGACCCTTCAAACAGGGGTGTCTGGGCGAGCTCCCTCGGAACCCATGGTAGAGGGCACTTCCCCCTTTAGGGTGGATGCCCCTGGAATCGGGTTGTCCAGGCGAGCTCCCATGGCACCCAAGGTAGAGGGCACTCCCCCCTTGGGGGGAGGCCCCTCGAACCTGGATGTCAGGGGAAGCCTGGATATCACCATTGCACCCAGGGTAGAGGGCACTCCCCCCCCCTAGGACAGAGACCCATGTAAACTGGGTGTTGGAGGGAGCTCTGGTAAGACCACGGAACCCAGGGTAGAGTGAACTCTCCCACTCTAGGGGTGAGGCCTCTCAAACCTGAGTCTCAGGGGTTTCTCAGATACCAGCATAGCATCCAGCATAGGGCACTCTCCCCTCTATGAGGGAGGAGCCTCTAAATGGGTGTGGAGGGAGACCCCAAGGCACCCAAGGTAAAGTGCACTTCCCCCTCTAGGGGGGAGGCCCCTCAAACCAGGGTGTCTGGGAGAGAATCCAAGGCACCCAGGGTAGAAAGCAGTCTCCCTTCTAGTGAGGAGGCTCCTAAAACCGGGTTGTCTGGACCAGCTCCCACAGAACCTAGGGTAGAGGGCACTCCTCCCTCTGGTGGGAGACCCTGGAACCTGGGTCTTGGCGGGAGTTCAGATACCACCACTGCACTTAGGGTAGAGGGCTCTCTCCCCTGTAAGTGGGCAGGCCCATGTAACTTCAAACCCCCTCTTGGTGTGAGACCCATTTAACCTGGGTGTCAATGGGTGTTAGGATACCACCACGGCACCCAGGGTAGAGTTCACTTCCCCCTCTATGGGGGAGGGGCTTCTAACTTGGGTGCCGTGGGGAGCTCGGATACCATGATGGCACCTAGGTTCGAGGGCACTCCCCTTCTAGAAGGGTGGCACCTGAAACCTGGGTGCCAGGGTGAGATTGGATACCACCACAGTATTGAGTGGAGAGGGCACTCCCCCCTCTAGCGTGGAGGCCCCTCGAACCTAGGTCTCGAAAGGAGCTCACATGCCACACATAGTAGAGGGCATTCCCCTCTCTAGGTGGGAGGCCCTTTGAACCTGGGTGTCAGGGGAGCTCCCAAGCAACCCAGGGAAGAGGGCACACCCCCCTCTAGAGGGCAGGCTTCTCGAACCTTGCTGTCAGTGGAAGCTCCCACAACACCCAGGGTAGAGGGCACTCTCTCTTTTAGGGGATAGGGCCCTCGAACTGAGGTGTTGGGGGGAGATCCAATGGCATCCTGGGTGGACAGCACTCCCTTCTCTAGGGGGAAAGCCCCTCGAACCTTAGTGTCGAGGGGAACTCCCATGCAACAGGGTAGAGGGCACTCACCCCTGTAGGGAGAAGGCCCCTCAAACCTGGCTGTCAGTGGAAGCTCCCACAACACCCAGGGTAGGGGGTACTCCTTCCTCTAGGGAAGTGGGCCCTTGAACCTAGGTGTTTGGGGGAGCTCCCACAACACCCAGGGTAGAGGACATTCCCCTCTAGGTGGGAGGCCCTCAAACCTGTGTGTCATGGGGAGCTCCCATGACACCTTGGGTAGAGGGCCCTCCACCCTTTAGGGGGAAAGCCCCTCAAACTTGGGTGTGGCGGGGGAAGCTTTCCAGCAATCCAGGTAAGAGGGCACCCCCCCCTCTAGGGGGAAGGCTTCTTGAAACTGGCTGTCAGGAAAAGCTCTAATGGCACCCAGTGTAGGGGCACTCCCCCCTCTATGGGAGACGGCTCTGGAACCAGGGTGTCAGGGGAAGCTCCCATGGCACCCAGGGTCAAGGGCACTACCTTCTATAGAGGGGAGATCCCTCAAAACTGGGTGTTGGGGGCACCTCCCATGGCACCCAGTGTAGAGGGCACTCCACCTCTAGGGGGGAAGCACCTGGAAACAGGGTATTGGGTGCAGATCCCTGGGTACCCAGTGTAGAGGGCACTCCCCCCACCTGTGGGGAAGCCCCATGAAACTGGGTGTAAAGGGGACCTCCCACGGCAACCAGGGTAGAAGGCACACCCCTGTCAAAGGGGAAGGCCCCTCAAACCTGTTTTTTTGGGGAGCTTGGATGCCACCACCCCACCCAGGATAGAGGGCACTCTTCCCTCTACGGGGAGGCCCCCGAAACCTGGGTGTCGGGAGGAGCTCCCACTGCACACAGGGTAGAGGACACTCCCCCCTCTAGAGGGGAGGCACCTGGAACCTGGGTGTCCTGGGAGCTCCAATGGAACATAGGGTAAAGGGCATTCCCACATCTAGGGAAGAGGCCCCATGAACCTGGGTTTCCAGGGAGCTCCTGGACTGACGGTAGAAGGCACTCGCCCCTCTAGGAAGAAGAACCCTCACAACTGGGTGTTGGGGTGTGCTCATATGTTACTCAGGGTAGAGGTTACTGCCCCCTCTAGGGGGGAGGTCCCTCAAACCTGGGTGTTGGGGGGGAGATCCCAGGGTACCAAGTTAGAGGACACTCCCCTTTCTAGGGGGGGAGGACCCTGGAACCTGGGTGTCAGGGGGAGCTCCCATGGTACCCAGGGTAAAGGCATTCCCCTCTCTAGGGGGGAGACTCCTTGAACTTGGGTGTTGGCAGTCAGGCATAGCTCACATTTCACCCAGGCTAGAGGGCACTCCGCCCTCTAAGGGGGAGGCCCTTTGAACCAGGGTGTCAGAGGGATCTCCCAGTGCACCCAGGGTAGAGGGCACTCCTTCCTTTAGGGAAGAGGCCCCTCAAACCTGGGTGTAGAGTGGAGCTCAGATACCACTATGGCACCCAGTGTAGAGGGCAGTCTCCACTCTAGGGAGAAGGCTCTTAAAAATTAGGTGTCAGGGGAGCTCCAATGGCACCCAGAGTAGAGGGCACTGCCCCCTCTAGAGGGGAGGTCCCTCTAACCGGGGTGTCAGGGGGAGCTCAGATACCACCATGTCACTCCATTTAGAGGGCACTCCTCCCTCTTAGGGGGAGACCCCTGGAACCTGGGTGTTGGGGGATATCCCATGGCACCCAGGGTAGAAGGCACCCCATTTCTTAGGGGGAGGCCCCTAGAACTGGGGTTTTGGAGGAGATCCTAGGGCATCCAGTGTAGAGGGAACTCTCCCCTTTAGGGGGTGACCCCTCAAACCTGAGTGTCAGGTGTAGATCCCAAGGCACCCAGGGTAGAGGGCAAACACCCGTCTAGGGTGAGGGCTCCTTGAACTTGGTTGATCGGGGGAGCTCAGATACCACCACGGAACCAAGATTAGAGGGCACTATCCCTTCTAGAGGGGAGATTACTGTAACCTGTGTGTCGAGAGTAGCTCCCACACTTACTCGGAACTCATGGTAGAGGGTACTCCTAACTCTAGTGGGGAGGCCCCTCGAACCGGGATGTGGGGGAAATTCCCATGGAACCCAGAGTAGAGGGCACTTTCCCTTCTATTTTGGAGGCCTTGCAAACTGGGCTGTCGGGGGGAGCTCCCATGGTACCCAGGGTCAAGGACACTCCCCCGTCTAGAGGGGTGGCCCCTCAAACAAAGGTGTCAGGCTGAGCTCGGATAACACCACATCACTTAGTTTAGAGGGCACTCAACCCTCTTGAGGGGTGGCCCCTGGAACCTGGGTGTGAGGGGAATCTCCCACGGAAACCAGGGTGGAGAGCACTCCCCCCTCTAGGGGGTAGGCCTCTCAAACCTGGGTGTCAGGGGGAGCTCGGATACCACCATGGCACCCAGGGTAGGGAGCACTCTTCCCTATAGGGAGAAGACCCCTCAAACTGGAGTCTCTGGGGTAACTCCCACATAATCCAGGGTAGAGGTCACTCCCCCCACTAAAGGGAAGGCCCCTCAAACCCGGATGTCACGGGAGCTCCTATGGCTCCCAGGGTAGGGGGCACTCCCCCCTTGGTGGAGAGAGCCCTCAAACTGGGGTGGCAGGGCAAGCTCCCAGAGATCCCAGGGAAAAGGCACTCCCCCCTGGAGTGGAGAGGTCCCTGGACCCTGGGTTGTGGGGGGGACTCCAAAGGCCCCAAGGGTAAAGAGCACTCCGCATTCTAGGGGCAAGGCCCCTCAAACCTGGGTTACAGGGGAAGTTCCCAAGGCACCCAGGATAGAGGGCACTCCCCCCTCTATGAGGGAGGCCACTTGAACCTGGGTGTCGGGGGTAACGAGGATACCACTATGCACTCAGGGTAGAGGGCATTCTCCCCTTAGGGGGAGGCCCCTGAAACCTAGGTGATGAAGGGAGCTCCTAAGGCACCCAGGATTGAGTGCACTCCCCACTCTCGGTGGAAGACCCTGGAACCTGATTGTCAGGGGGAGATTGGATACGACCATAGTGCCGAAGTCTGTCTGGGCACAATTCAGGAGCCACTTGTCAAAAAGAAACTAACTTTATTTTTAGAACTACAAACGCCAAACAAAACAGCTCCAGGGAAAAACCCTCAGAGCCCAACTGCCACCACCGGCTTCCACAAGCCTCTCTCTCCCACACCAGCCTCTCAACCTCCCACAATCCTCCTGCTCTTGAGGCCGATTGGCTGGGTTGCGTGGGCAGAGCCAAAGAAGTCACCCAATGAGCAGCTCCGTGGAGGAGCCAATCAGCTAGATGTTGCTGGGGGCCGCTGTGAGCCAATCATCAGCTGGCAGTCTGAAGGGCAGGGAAACAGCCCAATGAACATCACCGCAGAGGAGCCAATCAGCTAGATGTTGCTGGGGCAGTCTGAAGCTTGCTGGAGGCTGGAAGTTTGCTGGGCCCCCTTTGGCTGTGGCTCTCAACATCTCCCCCTCTCTGTTTAAACAACAAGCATGTGGCTTAGGGACCGTGCCTGCCTTACCCGTCTTCGAATGAGCTGACCTCAGGGCGTCAGCCTCCTGTCTTAGGTTGGTACCATTGTAATTGGATCTTACCCGTCATTGACTACCGGTCCAGTATACAGCCACATCTGTGGAGAGGTCTTTGTACCAGCGGGGGGGTGAGGTTCTTTGCCTCACCTCTGTTGGCCCCCAAATTTTAGCTGAATGATCATGACAAGCAGAAGGGAGGAAGATATACCAAGTCAATTGACGGCTCCTTTTGGGAAAATTGTACCACCGATGATATCATCAGCAAAAATACCCCAACACTACCACAAGTCGCTGCACCAACAGATAGTTCACAATGCATACAAGTGGCACATAGTTCTGTAAGCAGTTCAGTGATGGCTATTGCAGAAACTGTAGATTATTTTTATCTTTGTCTTCACCGGCACAGGGATGAAGATAGGAATTCTGGCAATAATGGCTAAAGAAAAAATTAGGTAACATTCCAGAAGACACTAAAAGAAAACAATTTTCTTAACAATTTATATTATCGCACTGGGATGAAGATAGAAATTCTGGCAATAATGGCTAAAGAAAAAATTAGGTAACATTCCAGAAGGCACTAAAAGAAAACAATTTTCTTAACAATTTACATTATAGTGAAGAGAATTATTAAATATAATGAAAACGAAAGGTGAGAGTAAACAAACAGATCTGTTAACCTCCTTTTTTGTTTACATGTTAAAACAATTCTTAACAGTTATTTACCCAATTTAAATTAAACCATTTAAATCACGTGAATAAAAAAAAAAATATTTGGATCCATCTTTTTATGAGCGCTCATCATATATGATATATGGAAATACGTACATTGGACATACGTACATTCAAACATATAACACAAAACACAAGTGTGCACACATAATATAATACATACAACACATAACATAATAGTAAAGGCCTTATAACTTTTTACAGGTAAAATCTCTTTTGCAATGTTTAAAAACTCTATAGTCAAAAAAAAAAAAATAGAACTGATCAGCAAAACATTAACCTAGGTCTGTAAGAGCTCAAAAAAAATAAAATAGAACTTCATGATATGGGAATGGGCAATAATAAAATAGATATTGAAAAAAGCATCCTGGTTCTGTCGCAGATGTAAGGATAGCCAAATTGGAGTTTTGGATATCAGCTATTATGGATTTGAGCTAAATCATCTTCTTTTTGGTCTGTAGAAATCGCTTTATTTAATCTCTCTGGAATCCAAATAGGCTGCTGTTCTCCCTGTGGAAACACAAAAACAGACCCCTGACTCCAGACAATCACTGGGTCAGAACCTTGGTTAATCTCTCTGGAATAAAAATCGGCTGCTGTTCTGGGTCAGAACCTTGGTTAATCTCTCTGGAATCCAAATCGGCTGCTGTTCTTCCTGTGGAAACACACAAACAGACCCCCGATTCCAGACAATTACTGGGTCAGGACCTTTCCATTGTCCTGTTAGAATATCTTTCCAAAGTACCTTGGGCTTATGTACATTTTTTGGACACATATGCCTTTCTGCAGCACTAAGTCCTGATGAATCCAAATTTAAAAAGTTTAGAGTAAAAAGGGTTATTTTAAGTTTATCTTTGGGGAATATATACCCCTTCCCAATTCCGTCTTTTTGCTTTAATAAGTACATTTTAATAGTTTGATGAGCTCTTTCAACTATGCCTTGTCCCTGTGGATTGTATGGGATTCCTGTTATATGAGTAATGCCAAATGATGAGCAAAATTGTTTAAAAGAAGTAGACGTATAACCAGGGGCATTATCTGTTTTTAACTGTTTTGGAATGCCCACAGTGGCAAAATTTTGTAAGCAATGAGCTATTACATCTTTAGTTTTTTCACCGGCATGAAGGGAGCCCATCAAAAATCCAGAAGAAGTATCAACTGTAACATGCAAATATTTTAATTTTCCAAATTCTGGCAAGTGTGTGACGTCCATCTGCCAAATATGGTTAGGTATCAATCCTCTAGGATTGACTCCAAGATTAACTTGTGGTAAAAAGGTCACACAATTTTGACATTGTTTTATTATTTGTCTAGCTTGTTCCTTAGTTATTTTAAAATGCTTTTGTAAAGTATTAGCATTGACATGGAATCTTTCATGAAAATTTATAGCTTCTTCTAGTATAGAGAAAATATGTACGTCACGTGTAGTTTTATCTGCTAAATCATTGCCCAAACTAAGGGCTCCAGGCAATCCTGTATGTGCCCTGATATGTCCTATAAAGAATGGATCTTTTCTGTCCCAGATTAAACTTTGTATAGTGGAAAACAAAGAGAAAACAGTAGAAGAAGGGGAAATCCTACCAGCATCTTCAAGGGATACTATAGCATTAACTATATACTGGCTATCAGAAAATAAATTAAATACAGAATCTTTAAACATCACAAAAGTTTGTAATACTGCATTAAGCTATACCTTTTGAGCTGATTGTTTGGGTACTAAAAATGTAAAAGTTTGATCAGGTGTAACTATTGCTGCTGTACCATTATTTGACCCATCAGTGAATATATTTGGAGCATTCATGATAGGTGTTTTTCTTGTCATTTTTGGAAAAATTACAGGATGCAATGACCAAAAAGACAATAAAGGATTAGATGGTAAGTGGTTATCAAATGAAACATTAGATTTGCACATTATTATTGCCCAAGTATTTAACTCATTAGCTAATTCATCAATTTGATTCATAGTATATGGACTAATAATTTTATGGGGAGTAATTCCAAACACTGCCTTTGCTGTTTTTATTCCTTTGAGTATTAATTGTCCTACAGCCTCAGGATATCTAGTAAGAAAAGTGTTAGCAGAATAAGATAAATGTATCCATAATAATGGACCTTCTTGCCAAAATACTCCTGTAGGAATATTTTTTGTTGGTAGTACAATAAATAATAAAGGCAAACTTATATCAATTCTATCCAAATGCATATTTTCCATATATGTTTCAATGATTTTTAATGCCTTTCTTGCTTCAGGCGTTAACATTCGGGGTGAATTTGGATCTGATGGACCTTTTAGGATATCAAATAAAGGTCCCAATTCTCCTGTTGGAATACCTAGATAAGGCATTATCCAATTTATGTCTCCTAATAAGTTTTGAAAGTCATTAAGTGATTTGAGTTGATCTACTCGTATTTGAATTTTTGGTGGATGGACCATGGTTGAGGATAATAGAACTCCTAAATAATTAATTGGAAAATTTAATTGTACTTTATCTATTGCTATCTCTAGATTATAATTTTTTAATAAGTTTGTAAGTGTGGCATAACATTCTAGCAATGTGTTTTTAGCTTTGTGTGCTAATAATACATCATCCATATAATGAAATATTTGTAGTTCAGGATTTTGATTTCTAAGTGGCTGGATTACTTTGTTAACATAAATTTGACACATAGTTGGGCTGTTAGCCATCCCTTGAGGGAGTACTTTCCATTCATATCTCTGATCAGGACCTTCATGATTTAGTGCAGGGATAGTAAATGCAAAACGTGGACTATCCTCAGGATGAATTGGAATTGAAAAAAAAAACAATCTTTAATATCTATAACTAAAACATACCAAGTTTTTGGCAAAGCAGACAATTGAGGAATCCCCGATTGAGCAGGTCCCATAATGACCATTTCATTGTTAATGGCTCTTAAATCTTGCAGTAATCTCCATTTACCAGATTTCTTTTTGATGACAAAAATGGGAGTATTATGGGGAGATACAGAAGGTTGAATATGTCCTTCCACTAATTGTTGTTTGACCAGATCATGGGCTACTTGTGTCTTTTCTTTAGTCAAGGGTCACTGAGGAACCCATACTGGTCTTTCTGATTTCCATGTAATTTTTATTGTCTCAGTGGCCCTTTGTGAAAATCCAACCCATGTCTGTCTGTTCCTTGATCTATTTGTATTGGTGCTGCTATACATTGTTCTTGTCTTTCTAATCTTTTTCCTTTCCTAAAACCTTGTCTAGCCATAATAGTGGGTGCATTTTGATTGATATTATTTGTTAATGTCAAACCTAATTGATCTAAGACATCTCGTCCCCATAAATTTACGGGAAAATGATCCAATACATATGGCTGTATAGTTCCTTCACATCCTTCAGGATCCTTCCAATCTAATAGCATTGCACTTCTATCGGGATTAGTCGCCACTCCTAGGCCTCGAAGCGATTGAGTGGCTTGTTGTAATGGCCAATGTTTTGGCCATTCTTGACCAGAGATGATGCTAAGGCCTGCACCTGTATCCAGTAGCCCATTAAATTCATGTCCTTGAATATTTAGTTTTAGCATGGGGCGAGAATCTAAATTTAAAGAAAGCATAGCCCAATCTACACCTGTGTAGCCTAATCTCATGTAACCTCTTTCTACAGCATGATTGGAAAATTTATCATGTAGGTTTGGTATTATTAGTAACTGTGCTATTCTATCTCCTGGTGAAATTACTGATATACCCTTTGGAGAACTGGCTATAATTTTTATTTCACCTTCATAATCGGAATCAATTACCCCACGACTTATCAAAAGTCCTTTTAGAGTAGAAGAGCTGCGTCCCAATAATAAGCCTACTGTTCCTTTGGGAAGAGGTCCTTTTACCCCTGTGGGAATGATTTGAACTCCCATCTCTGGAGTTAGTACTGATTTGGTGGAGGTGCAGATGTCCAAACCTGCGCTCCCTCTGGTTTGTCTGATGAGGGATCTGATGTGCTGGGCACTACCTTGATGGGGTTGCTGGGTTCCTCCAGTGCTCTGTATATTTGTGGTTTGGGGCCCCGGAGCATTGGGGGCCCCTGTCCATTTTTTGGCACCGGAGCCCGATGCCTTTGTCCACGATATTGTGGATAAACACCTTGTCTTTGTTCATTTTTTGATAATGGAGTACCCTCTATGGTGGTTGGAGGACGGTATTCATTAGCCCAATATAATGGAGTACCCTCTATGGTGGTTTGAGAATTTCATTCATTAGCCCAATGTCTCCCTCTACAGCATCCTGGGCAAATACCCAGTATTCTACTCCTTTGAAGCCTAGTTTTGTTAAACCCTCCTCCTATGGGGCAATTCCTTTTAAAATGTCCTGTTTGTTGACAATTGTAGCATGTTCTTGGCCTGGCATCTAAAGCCTGTTTTACTGCAGCTGCCACAATTTGCCCTTGTTCATTAATGTCTCTGGCATCTAAAGCCTGTTTTACTGCAGCTGCCACAATTTGCCCTTGTTCATTTATGTCTCTGGCATCTAAAGCTTGTTTTACTGCAGCTGCCACAATTTGCCCTTGTTCATTAATGTCTCTACATAATTTAATATATGTGTTTAAATCTTCCTGTTTCCATGGTCTAATGATATCTCTACACCAACGATTCACTTGGTCATAAGCCAGTTGTTTTATTAATGGCATTGCTTGTTCTGTATTCCCAAAAACTCTGGTAGCTGTTTGAATAAGCCTATCTACAAATTCAGCGTAAGGTTCATTAGCTCCTTGTATTATCTTAGATAATTGACCTTGTAAACCTCCATGTTCTTGTAAAGTCTTCCATGCCCTGACTGCATCTATAGCAATTTGTGAATATACACCAGGATCATATGCATTTTGTTGCTGCCGATCCTCATAAGGTCCCTTTCCTAACAACATATCTAGATTTCTCTGAGGATAACTAGCTGCTGCATTTCGACTAGCCGTCTCCTTGCAAAATTCCTCATTGGCAACCTTCCATAACAGGTATTGTCCTCCATTTAGCACAGCTTTACACATACTAGCCCAATCTGCTGGCGTCATGCTTAAGTTGGTAATGGATTCGACCAAGCTTAGAGTGAAGGGTGCTTGAGGACCATAGGTTGTTACAGCCTCTTTTAGCTCCTTCACTGATTTGAAATTTAAACCCTGGTAAGTTGGCTGCCCTCCTACCTCAAATACAGGGCATACTTGAGATCCTGTCTCAGGATCCCAACTATCAACTGCGCGGGTTGGGAGTCTCTTAGCATATGGAGGTGGTGCTGTTGATTGGACACTTATGCCCTCTTGTGATAGAGTGCTGTTAGTAGCAGTCTCCTGTAGAGGTGGCGCTGTTGGTTGAACACTTACGCCCTCTGGTGATAGAATGCTGTTAGTAGCAGTCTCCTGTAGAGGCGGTGCTTTTGGTTGGACACTTATGCTCTCTAATAAAAGGGTCTTATTAGCAGTCTCCTGTTTTAACTTTTCCCCTGATAGATTTTTCTGCTCTAAACTTTCTTCCTCTGTCTTACTATCTCGAAAGACCTTCTCTTTTACTTGAATCTTTTCCTCTTTCTGACTAACTTGAGAGACTTCCTCTTCTACTTGAATCAATATGTCTTCTTCTTCCTCTACCTCTGTCTGAACTGAAGGCTTTGGACTAAGCAAACCAGATACCAACGTCCACAATGACAATGTGCCAACTGGCAGAGTCCCTGGGTTGTTCTTTTCTATTCTTTTTAAATCTTCACCATGATGGTTCCATTGTGATATATCTAACAGCTCCTCCTTAAAAAGCCATGGGCTATATTTTTGTATTATATCAACGTATGCCCTGACTGCTCTTGATTTTACTGGGAAGCCTCCTTCCTCTAACAATTTACTTAACAGTCTTTCGGTTTGTTTTTTACTAATTGCTGATCCCGTATTTCTACTATAATACAACCCAGCAAGATAACACCAAACCAAACCCAGACAGAATCCAATAAAAAGGGAACCACACAAAATCATTATAACAGCCTTTCTATCCTCCTGACATATGCATCCGTCCTTTCTCCCTATCTGTTCCTCAGACGCAAATAGTTTTTCCTCAGATGTGAGTGGTTTTTCTTCCCTCTTACTCATCTCCAGGGACAGGAAAGTTAAAACAAAAACAAAGCAAAACAAAAGAGGACACTTAAAATGGCTACCCATCCTCTCGCCCTGCCCTCAGGGGCGAGCAGTTTACTTACCCTCAGTTGGTCCCCGTACGGGCCACCAAATGCCGAAGTCTGTCTGGGCACAATTCAGGAGCCCCTTGTCAAAAAGAAACTAACTTTATTTTTAGAACTACAAACGCCAAACAAAACAGCTCCAGGGAACAACCCTCAGAGCCCAACTGCCACCACCGGCTTCCACAAGCCTCTCTCTCCCACACCAGCCTCTCAACCTCCCACAATCCTCCTGCTCTTGAGGCTGATTGGCTGGGTTGCGTGGGCAGAGCCAAAGAAGTCACCCAATGAACAGCTCCGTGGAGGAGCCAATCAGCTAGAGGTTGCTGGTGCCGCTGTGAGCCAATCATCAGCTGGCAGTCTGAAGGGCAGGGAAACAGCCCAATGAACATCACCGCAGAGGAGCCAATCAGCTAGATGTAGCTGGGGCAGTCTGAAGCTTGCTGGCAGCTGGAAGTTTGCTGGGCCCCCTTTGGCTGTGGCTCTCAACACATAGCACACAAGGTATATGGCTATCCACCCTCTAGGGGGAAGGTGCCTCTAACCAGGGTGTCATGGGGCACTTGGATATTACCACTGTACTGATGGTAGAGGGCACTCCCCCTTAGATGGGGGAGTCCACTTCAACCTGGGTGTGGAAGGAGCTAACACAGCACCCAGGGTAGAGAACACTCTTCCCTCTAGGTGGGAGGCCCATCGAACGTGGGTGTTGGGGGGAGTTCCCACACCACCCCGGGTTGAGGGCACTCCACTTTCCTAGGGGGAGGCCCCTGCAACCTGAGTGTTGGGGGGAGATCCCACAGAATGCAGGGTAGAAGGGACTCCCCCCTATAGGTGGAGGCCCCTCAACCAGGTTGTTTGGAGGAGCTCCAATCCCACGCAGTGTAGAGGGCACCCTCCCTCTAGGAGGGAGACCCCTAGAACCTTGGTGTCTGGGAGAACTCCCACGGCCCCAAAGGCACAGGGCATTCCCCCCCTGTAGCGGGGAGACCCCTCGAACTGGGGTGTCAAATGGAGCTCAGATACCACCACCTTACTCAGTTTACAGAGCACTCCCGCCTCTTGTGAGGAGGCCCCTAGAACCTGCATGTCCATTGGCATCTCCCAAGGCAAACAGGGTAGAAGGCACTCCCCCTCTTAGGGGAGAAGCCCCTTTAACCTCGGTGTCAGTAGGAGTTTGGATACCACCACGGCACCCATTTTAGAGAGCACTCCCTCTCTCTAGAAGGGATGTCCCTCGAAACTTGGAGTTGGGGAAATCTCCCAAAGCACCAAGGGTACAGGGCACCCCCCCTCTATGAAGAAGGCTCCTCAAACTGAATGTTGGATGGAGCTCCCATGGCACCCAGGGTAGAAGGCACTTCCCACTCTAGATTGGTGGTCCCTTGAACCTGAGTGTGCCGGTAGCTCCCACAACACCCAGCTAGAGGGTAATCCCCACTCTAGGAGTGCTTCCAAGGCACCCAGGGTAGAGGGCACTTGCCCCTCTAGGGGGAGGACTCTAGAAACTCGGTATAGGTGGGACCTCTTACAGCACCAAAGTAGAGAGCACTCCCCCATCTAGAAGGGAGGCCCCTCAAACCTGGGTGATGGAGGAGCTCCAACCCCACCCAGGGAAAAGGGAACACCCCCTTCTAGGGGCGAGGCCCTGTTGAGGGCCATAGCCAAGTCGGGATGACACATAGCATTTTTGCCAGAAGTAGTAGTTGAGAGGTGACACCAGCGAGTTCTTGCAGAGTTCCCCTTGAGTTCAAGTTGAGCTCTGGCGGGTATTCCCAGAGAGTTCCCATTGGTTGGGGAAGTGCCAGGAGGGAGATAATTCCTGCTTTTGGTTCCTGGACAGCCCCTGTGGTTTGGAAGAATTCCAGGGGTGCATGTGTGGAGTGTGCTGGTGGAGTTCAGAAATAAAGTTTGTTCCTGCTTCAGTTGCTCGGGATTTCTGCACAGCCAGACTGCAGCATTTAAGGGCCTGTGCAGGGGAATGCCTGAAGCTCAGGGTAAGTGAAATTGCTGGCCCCTGTTGAGAGCCACAGCCAAAGGGGCCCCAGCAAACTTCTAGCGGCCAGCAAGCTTCAGACTGCCCCAGCAACATCTAGCTGATTGGCTACTCTGCGGTGATGTTCATTGGGCTGTTTCCCTGCCCTTCAGACTGCCAGCTGATGATTGGCTCACAGCGGCCCCAGCAACCTCTAGCTGATTGGCTCCTCCTCGGAGCTGCTCATTGGGTGACTTCTTTGGCTCTGCCCACGCAACCCAGCCAATCGGCCTCAAGAGCAGGAGGATTGTGGGAGGTTGAGAGGCTGGTGTGGGGGAGAGAGGCTTGTGGAAGCCGGTGGTGGCAGTTGGGCTCTGAGGGTTTTTCCCTGGAGCTGTTTTGTTTGGCGTTTGTAGTTCTAAAAATAAAGTTAGTTTCTTTTTGACAAGTGGCTCCTGATTTGTGCCAAGCCAGACTTCGGCATTTGGTGGCTCGCACGGGGAGCAACTGAGGGTAAGTAAACTGCTCGCCACTGAGGGCATGGCGAGAGAATGGGGAGCCATTCTAAGATTCCTCTTTTGTTTTGCTTTGTTTTTGTTTTAAGTTGCCTGGCCCTAGAGATGAGTGAGAGGGAAGAAAAACCACTCACATCTGAGGAAAAATTATTTGCGTCTGAGGAACAGATAGGGAGAAAGGACGGATGCATATGTCAGGAGGATAGAAAGGCTGTTATAATGATTTTGTGTGGTTCCCTTTTTATTGGATTCTGTCTCGGTTTTGTTTGGCGTCATCTTGTTGGGTTGTATTATAGTAGAAATACGGGATCAGCAATTAGTAAAAAACAAACCAAAAGAGTGTTAAGTAAATTGTTAGAGGAAGGAAGCTTCCCAGTAAAATCAAGAGCAGTCAGGGCATACGTTGATATAATACAAAATATAGCCCATGGCTTTTTAAGGAGGAGTTGTTAGATATATCACAATGGAACCATCATGGTGAAGATTTAAAAAGAATAGAAAAGAACAACCCAGGGACTCTGCCAGTTGGCACATTGTCATTGTGGACGTTGGTATCTGCTTTGCTTAGTCCAAAGCCTTCAGTTCAGACAGAGGTAGAGGAAGAAGAAGACATATTGATTCAAGTAGAAGAGGAAGTCTCTCAAGTTAGTCAGAAAGAGGAAAAGATTCAAGTAAAAGAGAAGGTCTTTCGAGATAGTAAGACAGAGGAAGAAAGTTTAGAGCAGAAAAATCTATCAGGGGAAAATTTAAAACAGGAGACTGCTAATAAGACCTTTTTATTAGAGAGCGTAAGTGTCCAACCAAAAGCACCGCCTCTACAGGAGACTGCTACTAACAGCATTCTATCACCAGAGGGCGTAAGTGTTCAACCAACAGCACCACCTCTACAGGAGACTGCTACTAACAGCACTCTATCACAAGAGGGCATAAGTGTCCAATCAACAGCACCACCTCCATATGCTAAGAGACTCCCAACCCGCGCAGTTGATAGTTGGGATCCTGAGAAAGGATCTCAAGTACGCCCTGTATTTGAGGTAGGAGGGCAGCGAACTTACCAGGGTTTAAATTTCAAATCAGTGAAGGAGCTAAAAGAGGCTGTAACAACCTATGGTCCTCAAGCACCCTTCACTCTAAGCTTGGTCGAATCCATTACCAACTTAAGCATGACGCCAGCATGGGCTAGTATGTGTAAAGCTGTGCTAAATGGAGGACAAAAAAGGAAGGTTGCCAATGAGGAATTTTGCAAGGAGACGGCTAGTCGAAATGCAGCAGCTGGTTATCCTCAGAGAAATCTAGATATGTTGTTAGGAAAGGGACCTTATGAGGATCGGCAGCAACAAAATGCATATGATCCTGGTGTATAGTCACAAATTGCTGTAGATGCAGTCAGGGCATGGAAGACTTTACAAGAACATGGAGGTTTACAAGGTCAATTATCTAAGATAATACAAGGAGCTAATGAACCTTACGCTGAATTTGTAGATAGGCTTATTCAAACAGCTACCAGAGTTTTTGGGAATACAGAACAAGCAATGCCATTAATAAAACAACTGGCTTATGACCAAGCGAATCGTTGGTGTAGAGATATCATTAAATCATGGAAACAGGAAGATTTAAACACATATATTAAATTATGTAGAGACATTAATGAACAAGGGCAAATTGTGGCAGCTGCAGTAAAACAGGCTTTAGATGCCAGAGACATTAAAGAACAAGGGCAAATTGTGGCAGCTGCAGTAAAACAGGCTTTAGATTCCAGGCCAAGAACATGCTACAATTGTCAAAAAACAGGACATTTTAAAAGGAATTGCCCCATAGGAGGAGGGTTTAACAAAACTAGGTATCAAACAAGTAGAATACCGGGTATTTGCCCACAATGTCATAGAGGGAGACATTGGGCTAATGAATGCCGTTCTCAAACCACCATAGAGGGTACTCCATTATATTGGGCTAATGAATGCCGTTCTCAAACCACCATAGAGGGTACTCCATTATCAAAAAACGAACAAAGACAAGGTGTTTATCCACAATATCGTGGACAAAGGCATCGGCTCTGTTGCCAAAAATTGGACAGGGGGCCCCAATGCTCCGGGGCCCCAAACCACAAATATACGGAACACTGGATGAACCCAGCAACCCCAGCAACCCCATCAAGGTAGTTCCCAGCACATCAGATCCCTCATCAGAAAAACCAGAGGGAGCGCAGGGTTAGACATCTGCGCCTCCACCAAATCAGTACTAACTCCAGAGATGGGAGTTCAAATCATTCCCAAAGGGGTAAAAGGCCCTCTTCCCAAAGGAACAGTAGGCTTATTATTTGAACGCAGCTCTTCTACTCTAAAAGGACTTTTGATAAGTCCTGGGGTAATTGATTCCGATTATGAAGGTGAAATAAAAATTATAGCCAGTTCTCCAAAGGATATATCAGTAATTTCACCAGGAGATAGAATAGCACAGTTACTAATAATACCAAGCCTACATGATAAATTTTCCTCTTCCAGTCATGTTGTAGAAAGAGGTTCCTAGGGATTAGGCTCCACAGGTATAGATTGGGCTATGCTTTCTTTAAATTTAGATTCTCACCCCATGCTAAAACTAAATATTCAAGGACATGAATTTAATGGGCTACTGGATATAGGTGCAGACCTTAGCATCATCTCTCGTCAAGAATGGCCAAAACATTGGCCATTACAACAAGCCACTCAATTGCTTCAAGGCCTAGGAGTGGCGACTAATCCCGATAGAAGTGCAATGCTATTAGATTGGAAGGATCCTGAAGGATGTGAAGGAACTATACAGCCATATGTATTGGATCATCTTTCCGTAAATTTATGGGGACGAGATGTCCTAGATCAATTAGGTTTGACATTAACAAATAATATCAATCAAAATGCACCCACTATTATGGCTAGACAAGGTTTTAGGAAAGGAAAAAGATTAGAAAAACAAGAACAAGGTATAGCAGCACCAATACAAATAGATCAAGGAACAGACAGACATGGGTTGGATTTTCACAAAGGGCCACTGAGACAATAAAAATTACATGGAAATCAGAAAGAACAGTATGGGTTCCTCAGTGGCCCTTGACTAAAGAAAAGACACAAGTAGCCCATGATCTGGTCAAACAACAATTAGTGGAAGGACATATTCAACCTTCTGTATCTCCCCATAATACACCCATTTTTGTCATCAAAAAGAAATCTGGTAAATGGAGATTACTGCAAGATTTAAGAGCCATTAACAATGAAATGGTCATTATGGGACCTGCTCAATCGGGGATTCCTCAATTGTCTGCTTTGCCAAAAACTTGGTATGTTTTAGTTATAGATATTAAAGATTGTTTTTTTTTTCAATTCCAATTCATCCTGAGGATAGTCCACGTTTTGCATTTACTATCCCTGCACTAAATCATGAAGGTCCTGATCAGAGATATGAATGGAAAGTACTCCCCCAAGGGATGGCTAACAGCCCAACTATGTGTCAAATTTATGTTAACAAAGTAATCCAGCCACTTAGAAATTAAAATCATAAACTACAAATATTTCATTATATGGATGATGTATTATTAGCACACAAAGCTAAAAACACATTGCTAGAATGTTATGCCACACTTACAAACTTATTAAAAAATTATAATCTAGAGATAGCAATAGATAAAGTACAATTAAATTTTCCAATTAATTATTTAGGAGTTCTATTATCCTCAACCATGGTCCATCCACCAAAAATTCAAATACGAGTAGATCAACTCAAATCACTTAATGACTTTCAAAACTTATTAGGAGACATAAATTGGATAATGCCTTATCTAGGTATTCCAACAGGAGAATTGGGACCTTTATTTGATATCCTAAAAGGTCCATCAGATCCAATTTCACCCCGAATGTTAACGCCTGAAGCAAAAAAGGCATTAAAAATCATAGAAACATATATGGAAAATATGCATTTGGATAGAATTGATATAAGTTTGCCTTTATTATTTATTGTACTACCAACAAAAAATATTCCTACAGGAGTATTTTGGCAAGAAGGTCCATTATTATGGATACATTTATCTTATTCTCCTAACACTATTCTTACCAGGTATCCTGAGGCTGTAGGACAATTAATACTCAAAGGAATAAAAACAGCAATGGCAGTGTTTGGAATTACTCCCCATAAAATTATTAGTCCATATACTATGAATCAAATTGATGAATTAGCTAATGAGTTAAATACTTGGGCATTAATAATGTGCAAATCTAATGTTTCATTTGATAACCACTTACCATCTAATCCTTTATTGTCTTTTTGGTCATTGCATCCTGTAATTTTTCCAAAAATGACAAGAAAAACACCTATCATGAATGCTCCAAATATATTCACTGATGGGTCAAATAATGGTACAGCAGCAATAGTTACACCTGATCAAACTTTTACATTTTTAGTACCCAAACAATCAGCTCAAAAGGTATAGCTTAATGCAGTATTACAAACTTTTGTGATGTTTAAAGATTCTGTATTTAATTTATTTTCTGATAGCCAGTATATAGTTAATGCTATAGTATCCCTTGAAGATGCTGGTAGGATTTCCCCTTCTTCTACTGTTTTCTCTTTGTTTTCCACTATACAAAGTTTAATCTGGGACAGAAAAGATCCATTCTTTATAGGACATATCAGGGCACATACAGGATTGCCTGGAGCCCTTAGTTTGGGCAATGATTTAGCAGATAAAACTACACATGACATACATATTTTCTCTACACTAAAAAAGATATAAATTTTCATGAAAGATTCCATGTCAATGCTAATACTTTACAAAAGCGTTTTAAAATAACTAAGGAACAAGCTAGACAAATAGTAAAACAATGTCAAAATTGTGTAACCTTTTTACCAGAAGTTAATCTTGCAGTCAATCCTAGAGGATTGATGCCTAACCATATTTGGCAGATGGACGTCACACACTTGCCAGAATTTGGAAAATTAAAATATTTGCATGTTACAGTTGATACTTCTTCTGGATTTTTGATGGGCTCCCTTCATGCCGGCGAAAAAACTAAAGATGTTATAGCTCATTGCTTACAAAATTTTGCCACTGTGGGCATTCCAAAACAGTTAAAAACAGATAATGCCCCTGGTTATATGTCTACTTCTTTTAAACAATTTTGCTCATCATTTGGCATTACTCATATAACAGGAATCCCATACAATCCACAGGGACAAGGCATAGTTGAAAGAGCTCATCAAACTATTAAAATGTACTTATTAAAGCAAAAAAAATGGAATTGGGAAGGGGTATATATTCCCCAAAGATAAACTTAAAATAACCCTTTTTACTCTAAACTTTTTAAATTTGGATTCATCAGGACTTAGTGCTGCAGAAAGGCATATGTGTCCAAAAAATGTACATAAGCCCAAGGTACTTTGGAAAGATATTCTAACAGGACAATGGAAAGGTCCTGACCCAGTAATTGTCTGGAATCGGGGGTCTGTTTGTGTGTTTCCACAGGAAGAACAGCAGCCGATTTGGATTCCAGAGAGATTAACCAAGGTTCTGACCCAGTGATTGTCTGGAGTCGGGGGTCTGTTTTTGTGTTTCCACAGGGAGAACAGCAGCCGATTTGGATTCTAGAGAGATTAACTAAAGCGATTTCTACAGACCAAAAAGGAGATGATTTAGCTCAAATTCATAATAGCTGATATCCAAAGTCCAATTTGGCTATCCTTACATCTGCGACAGAACCAGGATGCTTTTTTGAATATCTATTTTATTATTGCCCTTTCCCTTATCATGAAGTTCTATTTTATTTTTTTTGAGCTCATACAGACCTAGTTTAATGTTTTGCTGATCAGTTCTATTTTATTTTTGACTATAGAGTTTTTAAACATTGCAATAGAGATTTTACCTGTAAAAAGTTATAAGGCCTTTACTATTATGTGTTGTATGTATTATATTATGTGTGCACACTTGTGTTGTGTGTTATATGTTTGAATGTACGTATGTCCAATGTATGTATTTCCATATATTATATATGATGAGCGCTCATGAAAAGATGGATCCAAATATTTTATTTTATTCACGTGATTTAAATGGTTTAATTTAAATTGGGTAAATAACTGTTAAGAATTGTTTTAATATGTAAACAAAAAAGGAGGTTAACAGATCTGTTTGTTTACTCTCACCTTTCGTTTTTATTATATTTAATAATTCTCTTCACTATAATGTAAATTGTTAAGAAAATTGTTTTCTTTTAGAGCCTTCTGGAATGTTACCTAATTTTTTCTTTAGCCATTATTGCCAGAATTTCTATCTTCATCCCAGTGCGATAATATAAATTGTTAAGAAAATTGTTTTCTTTTAGTGTCTTCTGGAATGTTACCTAATTTTTTCTTTAGCCATTATTGCCAGAATTCCTATCTTCATCCCTGTGCCGGTGAAGACAAAGATAAAAATAATCTACAGTTTCTGCAATAGCCATCACTGAACTGCTTACAGAACTTGCACTGAACTGCTTACAGAACTATGTGTCACTTGTATGCATTGTGAACTATCTGTTGGTGCAGCGACTTGTGGTAGTGTTGGGGTATTTTTGCTGATGATATCATCGGTGGTACAATTTTCCCAAAAGGAGCCGTCAATTGACTTGGTATATCTTCCTCCCTTCTGCTTGTCATGATCATTCAGCTAAAATTTGGGGGCCAACAGAGGTGAGGCAAAGAACCTCACCCCCCCGCTGGTACAAAGACCTCTCCACAGATGTGGCTGTATACTGGACCGGTAGTCAATGACGGGTAAGATCCAATTACAATGGTACCAACCTAAGACAGGAGGCTGACGCCCTGAGGTCAGCTCATTCGAAGACGGGTAAGGACCATATGTAGTATTGGACAACCTAAGGCAGGCACGGTCCCTAAGCCACATGCATGTTGTTTAAACAGAGAGGGGGAGATTTTGAGAGCCACAGCCAAAGGGGGCCCAGCAAACTTCCAGCCTCCAGCAAGCTTCAGACTGCCCCAGCAACATCTAGCTGATTGGCTCCTCTGCGGTGATGTTCATTGGGCTGTTTCCCTGCCCTTCAGACTGCCAGCTGATGATTGGCTCACAGCGGCCCCCAGCAACATCTAGCTGATTGGCTCCTCCACGGAGCTGCTCATTGGGTGACTTCTTTGGCTCTGCCCACGCAACCCAGCCAATCGGCCTCAAGAGCAGGAGGATTGTGGGTGGTTGAGAGTCTGGTGTGGGGGAGAGAGGCTTGTGGAAGCCGGTGGTGGCAGTTGGGCTCTGAGGGTTTTTCCCTGGAGCTGTTTTGTTTGGTGTTTGTAGTTCTAAAAATAAAGTTAGATTCTTTTTGACAAGTGGCTCCTGATTTGTGCCAAGCCAGACTTCGGCAGCCCCTAAAGAAAGGCAAGAGAATGGGTGAGTATTTCAAAAAACAATGTGTTCTTATTTTTATTTGTTTTGTTTTCTTTTCAAGCTGCCTAGCCCTAGAACTTTCTCAGGCAAACTGGGAAAAATGGTTGGCTCAAGTTTTGAAGTTGTTTGCCCCTGAGGAAGAGATAGAAATAAACCACAAATGCAAATGTCAAGAAAATAGGAAAATTGATACAACTATTTTTTGTTTCTTTTTTTTTCATTCTGTTTTGGTTTTGTTTTGTGTTATCTTATTGGGTTGCATTATCTTTATAGTAGATTAGAAATTAGTAAAAAAAAAATCTGAAAGAGTGTTAAGTGAATTGTTAGAGGTTCAGACCATGGAGAAAGACATTTTAGATCAAGCAATAGAGAATGTCTCTCGAGCTAGTCAGACAGAGGAAGAAATTTAAAGGAAAAGGGGCTATTAGGGAAAAATCTTCAACAGGAGGCTGCTACTAACACCATTCTATCACCAGAAGGCATAATTGAACCAACAACTCCACATATAGAGACAGCTGAGTGGCCCTCAACCCCTGTAGTTGATAGATGGGATACTGAGACAGGACCTCAAAGATTAGCATGCCCTGTACTTGAGCAGACAGGAGTGCAGCAAATTCACCGTGCTTTAGATTTCAGAACAGTGAAGCAGTTAACGGATGCTGTAACAACCTATTGTCCTCAAGCACCCTTCACTGTAAGCATGATCAAATTAATTACCAAATTGGACATGAGGCAGCAGATTGGGCTAGCATGCATAAATCTGTGCTAAATAGAGGACAATATTTGTTATGGAAGGTTGCCAATGAGGAATTTTGCATGGAGATGGCTAGGTGAAATGCAGCAGCATATTACCCTCAAAGAAATCTAGATATGTTGTTAGAAAAATGACCTTATGAGGGTCAGTGGCAACAAATTGAATATGATCCTGCTATATAATCACAAATTGCTTCAGATGCACTTAGGGCATGGGAGATTTAAAAGGACATGGAGATTTACAAAGTTAATTATCTAAGGTAATACAGGGAGCTAATGAACCTTACGCTAAATTTGAAAATAGGCTTATTCAAACAGCTACCAGAATTTTTGGGGACACAGAACAAGCAATGCCATTAATTAAGGTAATACAGGGAGCTAATGAACCTTATGCTAAATTTGAAAATAGGCTTATTCAAATAGCTAGCAGAAGTTTTTGGGACACAGAACAAGCAATGCCATTAATTAAACAACTGGCTTATGACCAAGCAAATTGTGGTGCAGATAGGTCATTAAACCATGGAAACATGGAGATTTAAAGATATATATTAAATTATGTAGGGACATTAATGAACTGGAGCAAGACTTGGCAGCTGCAGTACAACAGGCTTTAGATGCCAGGCCAAAAACATGCTACAATTGTGAACAAACAAGACATTTTTAAAAGGAATTGCCCCATAGTAGGAGGGTTTAACAAAGCTAGATATCAAAAAAGTAGAATACCAGGTATTTGCTCATGATGTCATAGAGGGAGAGGTTGGGCTAATGAATGCCATTCTCAAACCACCATAGAGGGTACTCCATTATCAAAAACGGACAAGGCAGGTGTTTACCCACAATATCATGGAGAAAGGCATCGGGCTCCATTGCCAAAAAAATGGACAAGGGGCCCAATGATCTGGGGCCCACAACCACAAATATACAGTGCACTGAAGGAACACCATAGAGGAACCTAGCAACACCATCAGTGTAGTGCCCACGACAAATTACCCATCAGATCTCTCATCAGACAAACCAGAGAGAGTGCAGAGTTGGACATCTGCACCTCCGCCAGAGCAGTACTAACTCCAGAGATGAGAGTTCAAATCAATCCCACAGGAGTAAAAGGACCTCTTCCCCAAGGAACAGTAGGATTATTGTTAGGATGCAGTTCTATTCTAAAATGACTTATGATAACTCCAGGGGAAATTGATCACAATTATGAAGGTGGAATAAAAATTAAAGCTGGTTCTCCAAAGGGTATATCAGTAATTTCACCAGGAGATAGAATAGCACAGCTATTAATAATACCCAGCATACATGATAAATATTCCAGTGGTAGTATAGAAAGAGGTTCCAGGGGATTAGGCTTCAGGTGTAGATTAGGCTATTCTGTCTTTAAATTTATATTCTTTCCAAATACTAAAACTAAATATTCAAGGACATGAATTTAATGGGCTACATTATATAGGTACAGAACATAGCATCATCTCTCGTCAAGAATGGCCAAAACATTGGCCATTACAACAAGCCACACAAATGCTTCGAGGCCTAGGAGTGGAGATTAATCCCTATAGAAGTGCAATGGTATTAGATTGGAAGGATCCTAAAGGATGTGAAGGAACTATACAGCCATATGTATTGAATCAACTTCCCATAAATTTATGGGGATGAGATGTCCTAGATCAATTAGGTTTGACATTAACAAATAATATCAATCCAAATGCACCAACTATTAGGGCTAGACAAGGTTTCAGAAAAAAAAAACAGGTTAGGAGAACAAGAACAAGGTATAGCAGCACCAATTCAAAGAGATCAAGGAATAAATAGACATAGATTGGTTTTTCAGAAAGGGTTACTGAGGCAATAAAAATTACTTGGAAATCAGAAAGACCAGTATGGGTTTCTCAGTGGCCACTGACTAAAGAAAAGATACAAGCAGCCCATGACTTGGTCAAACAACAATTAGCAGAGGGACATATACAACCTTCTGTATCTTCCCTTAATACTCCCATTTTTGTCATTAAAAAGAAATCTGGTAAATGGAGATTATTGCAAGATTTAAGAGCCATTTAATAATGAGATGGTTATTTTGGGACCTGCTCAATCAAGGATTCCTCAATTGTCTGCTTTGCCAAAAACCTGGTATGTTTTAGCTATAGATATTAGAGATTGTTTTTTTTTTTTTCAATACCTATTCATCCTGAGGATAGTCCAGGTTTTGCACTTACTATCCCTGCACTGAGTCATGAAGGTCCTGATCAAAGATATGAATGGAAAGAACTCCCTCAAGGGATGGCTAACAGCCCAACGATGTGTCAAATTTATGTTAACAAAGCAATACAGCCACTTAGAAATCAAAATCCTGAACTACAAATATTTCACTATATGAATGATGAATTGTTAGCACACAAAGATAAGAACACATTGTTAGAATGTTAACCACACAAATTTATTAAAAATTATAATATAGAGATAGCAATAAATAAAGTACAATAAATTTCTCCAATTAATTATTTAGGAGTTCTATTATCCTCAAACATTGTCCATCCACCAAAATTTCAAATATGAGTAGATCAACACAAATCACTGAACGATTTTAAAAAGTTATTAGGAAACATAAATTGGATAAGGCCTTATCTAGATATACCCACACGAGAGTTGGGACCTTTATTTGATATCCTAAAAGGATATCAAATAAAGGTCCATCACATCAAAATTCACCCCACATGTTAACACCTGAAGTAAGAAATGCATTAAAAATCATTGAAACATATATGGAAAATATGCATCTGTAAAGAATTGATATGAGTTTTCCTTTATTATTTATTGTAATACCAACAAAAATATTCCTACAAGAGTATTTTGGCAAGAAGGTGCATTATTATGGATAAATTTATCTTATTCTCCTAACACTATTCTTACTAGATATCCTGAGGCTGTAGGAGAATTAATACTCAAAAAAATAAAACCAGCAAAGGGAGTTTTGGAATTTCTCCCAATAAAAATATTACTCTATATACTATGGATCATATTGATGAGTTAGCTAATGAGTTAAATACTTAGGCAATAATCATGTGCAAATCTAATGTTTTATTTGATAACCACTTACCATCTAATCCTTTATTGTCTTTCTGGTCATTGCATCCTGTAATTTTTTCAAAAATGACAAGAAAAACATCTATCATGAATGCTCCAAATGTATTCACTGATGGGTCAAATAATATTTCGGCAGCAGTAGTTACCCCTGATCAAACTTTACATTTTTAGTACCCAAACATTCAGCTCCAAAGGTAAAGCTTAATGCAATTTTACAAGCTTTTGTGATGTTTAAATATTCTGTATTTAATTTATTTTCTGTTAGTCAGTATATAGTTAATGTTATAGTATCCCTTGAAGATACTGGTAGGATCTCTCCTTTCTCTACTGTTTTCTCTTTGTTTTCCACTATACAAAGTCTAATATGGGACAGAAAAGATCCATTCTTTATAGGACATATCAGGGCACATACAGGATACCACCATGAGACACACAGTAGAGGGCGCTTCTCCAACTAGGGAGGAGGCTAGTCGAACCTGAGTGTCAGGGGGAGCTCCCAGGGCACCCAAAGTAGAGGGAAGTACCTCCGCTAGGGAGAGGCCCCCACGAACCTTCGGGTTGGTGTGTGCTCCCTCGGCATCCAGGTAAGAGGGCAATGCCCCCTCTAGGGGGGAGGCCCCTCAAACATGGGTGTCGGTTAACATCCCACGGCACTCAGGGTAGAGGGCACACCCCCTCTAGGAGCAAGACCACTGAAATCGGGGTGTCGGTGGGGAGCTCAGATACCACCACGTCACCCAGTGTAGAGGGCATTCTCCTCTCTAGGGGGAAGGTTCCTCAAACTTGGGTGTTGGGGAAGCTCCCACAGTAACCAGAGTAGAGGTTACACCCCCCTCTAGAGGAGAGGCCCCTCGAACTGGGGTGATGGGGGCACCTTGGATACTTCAAAGTCAATCAGTTTATAGGGCACTCCCCCCTCTTAGGATGAGGCCCCTTGAACCTGGGTATAGCAGGGAGCTAGCTCCCACTGGACCAATGGTAGAGGACACATCCCCTCTAGGGGGGTAAGCCCCTCAAACAGGGGTGTCGGGGTAACTTGGATACCACCACACACCCATGTTAGAGGGCTTTCCATCCCCTAGGAAGGAGGACACTCGAATCTGGGTGTTGGAGGGAGCTTTCACTGCACTCCCCCCTTCTTGGGGGAAGGCCCCTGGAACCTGGGTGTCAAGAGGAAATCCCATGGCACCCAGAGTAGAGGGCACACCCCCTTCTAAGGGGGAGGCCTCTCAAACCTGGGTATCGATGGGCTCTCACAGCATTCAGGGTAGAGGAAACTTTTCATTTTAGGGGGGAGGCCCCTCAAACCTGTGTGTCAGTGGGAGCTCCCACAGCACCCAAAATAGAAGGCACTCTGCCCTCTAGGGGGGACGCCCCTCAAACCTGGTTGTCAAATGGAGATTTCACAGAAACCAGGGTAGAGAACACTCCCACTTCTAGGGAGGAGGCTTCTCAAATCTGGGTTTGGGCATGGGGAGCTCCCAAGGCTCCCAGGGTAGAAGACTCTCCCCCACTAGGGGGGATGCTTCAAGAACAGGTGTGTCAGGGAAGCTCCCACAGTACCCATGGCAGGGGGTCCCCTTTACTTGGTGTTTTGGAAAAAACTCTCACGGCACCCAGGGAAAGGGAACTCCCCCCTTTAGAGGGAAGACCCCTCAAACTAGGTGGCTGGGGTCCTCCCATGGCATCCAGGGTAGAGGGCACTCCCTTCTCTAGGGAGTGTCCATGTGAGCTACCTCTGTACCCAGAATAGAGGGAACTTGCACTGAGGCCAGGGTAGAGGGGACTCTCCCCTCTAGGGCGGAGGCCAGGGTAGAGGGCACTTCCTCCTATAGGGGGGAGGCCCCTCAAACCCGAGTTTCCAGGGGAGTACCCACGCTCCCAGAGAGGCACTTCCACCTTTATGGGGAAGGAATCTTGAAACTGGGTGGCGGGGATCCTCCCATGGCACCCAGCGTAGACAGCACACCCCCATCTAAAGGGAAGGCCCCTTGAACCGGAGTGTTGGGTGAGCTCGGATACTACCAAGGCACCCAGGTTAGAGGGCACTCTCTCCTCTAGGAGGGAGGCACCTCTAACCTGGGTGTCAGTGGGAGCTCCCAAGGCACCCAGGGTAGATGGTACTCCCCCGTCTAGGGGGAAAAGCCCCTCAAACCTAGGTTTCAGAGGGAGCTCCCACAGCACCCAGGATAGAGGGCACTTCCCCCTTGAGGAGGGAGGCCCCTCGATGAAGGGAGATTCGATACCACCACGTCACCCAGTGCAGAGGGCACTATCCTCTCTACTGGGGAGGTTCCTTGAACCTGGGTATCAAGGAAAATCCCATGGCACCCAGGGTAGAAGGAATACTCCCCTCTAGAGGGGAGGCCTCTTGAACCAGTGTGGGGAGGAGCTCGGAAACAACATGTCACTCAGTTTAAAGGGCATTCCCCACTTTTATGGCAGGCCACTCAAATCTGGGTGTCTCACGAAGATCACTCAGCACCAAGGGTAGAGGGCACACTCCACTTTATTGGTGAAGCCCTTCAAACAGGGGTGTCAGGAGAGTGGAATACCACCACGGAACCCATGTTAGAGGGCACTCCCCCTTATAGGAAGCAGTCTCCTCAAACCTGGGTTTCTGAAGAAACTCCCACGGCACCCAGAGTAGAGGGCACTACCCCCTCTAAGGGCGAGGCCCCTCGAACCTGGGTATCGGGGGGTGCTCCCATGGCATCCAGTATAGAGGGCACTCCCCCTTTCTAGGGGGGTGGCCCCTTGAACCTGAGTGTCGTGGGAGCTCCCACAGCACCCAGGGTAGAGAACACTCCTCCTCCTAGAACTGAGGCCCCTGGATCCTGAGTGTCAGGGGGAGCTCCTATGGCACCCAGGGTAGAGGGCACTTTTCCCTCTAGGGGCAAGGCCAATAAAACCTGGGTGTCAGGGGGAGGTCCCACAGCACCCAGAGTAGAGGGCACTCACATTCTAGGGGGATGTTCCCTCAAATCGAGGTTTGGGGGATATCACAAGGCACCTAGGGTAGAAGGCACTCCCCCCTCTAGTGGGGAGGCCTCTCAAATCAGGGTGACGTGCGAGCACCCACAGCACCCATGGTAGAGGGACATCCCTCCTCTGGGGGGGGGAGGCTCCTCAAACCAGAGTTTTCAGGGAGCACCCACAGAACCCAGGATAGAGGGCACTCCCCACTTCTAGTGGAGAAGCCCCTCAAACTGGGGTGTCATTGGGAGCTCCCATGGCACTCAGGGTAGAGGGCTCTTCCCCCACTAGTGGGGAGGCCCCTCAAACTAGGATGTCAGGGAAATCTCCCATTGCACTCCAACTAGGAACATAGCTCCTCGAATCTGGGTTAGGGAGGAGCTCCCACAGCACCCAGGGTAGAGGGAACTCCCCCCACTAGCGGGGAGGCCCCTCGAATCGGGGTGTCAGAATACCACCACTTCACCCAGTTTAAAGGGCACTCTCCTCTCCAGGGGGTGTCTCCTAGAACCTGGTTTTGGGGAAAGGACCAATTGCAACCAGGGAAGGGGGTACATTCCCCTCTAAATGGGAGACCCCTTTAACCAGGGTTTGGGGGGCTTGGATAACACCACGTCACTCAGTTTAGAGGGCACTACCCTATAAATGGGAGGCCCCTAGATCCTGAGTGTCTCAAGAAGGTCCCATGGGTCCGAGGGTTGATGGGACACCCCAATCTAGGAGGGAAGACTCTAAAAAAGGGTGTCTGGGGAGCTCAAATACCATGAAGACACCCAGGTTAGACGCCACTCCCCACTCTAGGAAGAAGGTCCCTCGAACCTGGGTGTCGGAGGGAGCTCCCACTGCACCCAGGGTAGAGAACACTCCCCTTTCTAGGGGGAAGGCCCACAGAACTTGTGTGTCAAGGGGAACTCCCAGGGCAACCAGGGTAGAGGACACTTCCGAATCTAGGGAGGAAGGCCTTTGAACCTGGGTGTCAGGGCAAAGGGAAGTTCCCATGGCACCCAGGGTAGAGGGAACTCACCTATTTGTTTTCCCCGATAGGGATACATACATTTGGAACTCAACCAGAGTTTCTGCTTGAATCTTGACTCTCTTAATTAGTTCTCAGTCCTCTCTTCATTTCTTCTTCCCTGTTCAAGTATCCCAATGAAGCCGCGAAGAAGGTTCACTTCCATTTGAAGGCATTAGCAAGTGTTCCACAGAACTCCGAGTTTATTGGAGTCTCAACAAATAGTGTTTCACCCGACGTTGTTGATACCTGAAAAGAAAGATGAGTATACCACTTCCAGTTCACCACCCAAAATTTGTTCTACGTTCAAACCTCCTGTGGAAATAATCCTTTGAATTATTAGGTTTTCCTTCATTTTTCCCTAAAACAATACATGGATATGAAAGTCTAAATCAAACAGGTGTTGCTAAGCGGTGTGAATATTAACTCAATCAATATGTTTTCAGTGGCCTCTCCATGCTTTTTGTTCTGTCGACCTACCCCTAAGCAGAGTCCAGGAGGATCCACTTTCACTGGAATGCCTTTGCAGTGCTTTAGCAGAACTTCGAGTTTACTGAATACTCAGCAAATATATACATATGTATATATACACATATAAATATTTTACCTATGTTAAAACGTGGTTGAAAAGACGATAATAAGCAGTTTCACTTGGATGCCCAAATTTCGTTATTCTTGATGAATGCATTCATTTGCAGGAAGACGTGGAATTTGGGGGTTTCATTTCACTTTTCTCTATAAAGATCCAAGCATTTGGAGCTTTCATATAACACGGTTTGCTTTAGCTGCTTGAAACTTGACTCGGTAAATTACTTCTCAGTGTGCAGAACTCTGCCTGTTTTAGCCAAAAGCAGAATCCAGGAAAAGACATTTTCATTTGAAAGCATTTGCAGAGATTCCATAGAACTCTGAGTTTACTGGAATCCCAGCAAAGAATTGTTAACCGGGTCTTGTTGAGTCTTGCCACAAAAGAGGATTTTACCAGATTCCTTGGCTGCACGAATTTTGTTCTTCAAGGTTGAAGCACTCGATCGCAGGACCACTTGAAATTTTAGGTTTACTTCACTTTTCCCTATAGGGATACATGAATTTGAAATTCTAATTTTAACACGGTGTGTACTAGCTGCTTGCAACCTGAATCACTCAATTTGTTCTCAGTTCCATCACTATGTGTTGTTTTCTGTTCAATTTCCCCTGTGCAAAAGGTTGAAAAATACGCTTTCTCTTGAAACCGTTTGCAGAGCTTGCACAGTAATAGGTGTTTACTGGAATCTGAACAATTCTTTTTTCACCCTAATTTTTTGATACCTGGCAGGAAAGCTGAGTACACAAGTTGTACATTGGTGCACACATTTTTATTTCTAGGTTGAAGCCTTGGTTTTCAGGAACACTTTGAATTTTTAGCTTTCATTTCATTTTCCTCAATAAAGATACAAACATTTGGAACTTTAATCAACTACAGCTTGTGCTAGCTCCTTGAAACTTGAGTCACTCAATAAGTTCTTACTACACTTTACTTCACCATTGAATTTTCTAGGAAAATACACTTTGGTTTGAAAGCATTTACACTGCTTCCCCAATACTCCAAGTTTACTGGAATCAGCAAAAAATATTCCACTTGACCTTTTGGAAACTTGGCAGAAAAGAATATTACGGTAGTTGACCTTCGCTGCCCAAGTTTCGTTCTTAAGGTGGAAATGTTTGTTTGCAGGGACACTGAAAATTTGGGTTTCATTTCATTTTCCACTATTGGGATACATGCCTTTGCAACTCTTTTAAAACACAGTATGTGCTAGTCGCTTGAAACTTCACTCCAGCAATTCGTTCTCAGTGTGCTCTCTATCCTTTGTTCAGTGTTGAATATCCCTAAGCAGAGTGGAGGAAAATAAACTTTCGTTTGAAAGCATACGCAGAGCTTCCAAAACCCCAAGTTTAATGGATTCTCAGCAAGTATTTTTTCACCCGATTTTATTGGTACCTGGCAGGAAAGGTGAGTACACCAGTTAAAAATGGCTGGCAGAATTTCATTTATCTAGGATGAAGCGTTTGCTTGGAGAAACACTTTGAATGTTTAAGTTTCACTTCGTTTTCCCATATGTGGATATTGCATTCAAAACTCCCAATCCAACATGGTTTGAGCTAGCTCCTGGAAACTTGACTCACTCAATTGGTTCTGAGTGTTCTCTCTGTGCTTTGTTTTTTGATGAGGTTACCCTAATCAGATGTGCAGAACATACACTTTCATTTGAAAGTGTTTGCAAATCTTCCAGAGAACTCCAAGTTTACTGGAATACCAGCAAAAATCTTTCACCCCATCTCGTTGATATTTGGTAAAAAAGATGAATATACCAGTTGTACTTGCATGTGCAAATTTTCCTCTTCTAAGTTGAAGCATTCGTATGCAGGAACACTTTGAATTTTAGGTCTCAATTTGTTTTCCCCGATAGGGATACATACATTTGGAACTCAACCACGGTTTCTGCGAGGTGCTTAAATCTTGACTCTTTCAATTAGTTCTCAGTCCTCTCTCTGTTTCTTCTTCCCTGTTCAAGTATCCCAATGAAGCCACAAGGAAGGTTTACTTCCATTTGAAAGCATTAGCAAGTGGTCCACATAACTCTGAGTTTATTGGAGTCTCAACAAATAGTGTTTCACCCAATGTTGTTGATACCTGAAGGAAAGATGAGTATACCACTTCCAGTTTACCACCCAAATTTTGTTCTACGTTCAAACCTCCCATGGAAGAAATCCTTTGAATTATTAGGTTTTACTTCATTTTCCCCTAAAGGAATACATGCATTTGAAAGTCTAAATCAAACATGGGTGTTGCTAGCAGTGTTAATATTAACTCAATCAATATGATCTCAGTGCCCTCTCCATGCTTTTTGTTCTGTTGACCTACCCCTAAGCAGAGTCCAGGAGGATCCACTTTCACAGGAATGCCTTTGCAGTGCTTTAGCAGAACTTCAGTTTATTTAATACTCAGCAAATATATACATATGTATATATACACATATATATATATATATTTACCAATGTTGTTAAAACGTGGTTGGAAAGATTATGATAAGCAGTTGCACTTGGATGCCCAAATTTCGTTATACTAGATGGAAGAATTCATTTACAGGAAGTCTTGTAATTTGGAGGTTTCATTTCACTTTTCCCTATAAATATCCAAGCATTTGGAGCTTTCATATAGCACGGTTTGCTTTAGCTGCTTGAAACTTGACTCGCTCAATTAGTTCTCAGTGTGCAGAACTCTGCCCTTTCTTTATGGTAGAATTAGCCATAAGCGGAATCAAGGAAAAGACATTTTCATTTGAAAGCATTTGCAGAGCTTCCACAAAACTCTGAGTTTCCTAGAATCCCAGCGAAGAATTGTTCACCCAGTCTTGTTGAGTCTTGCCACAAAAGAGGATTTTACCAGATTCCTTGGCTGCACGAATTTTGTTCTTCAAGGTTGAAGCATTCGATTGCAGGACCACTTGAAATTTTAGGTTTACTTCACTTTTCCCTATAGGGATACAAGCATTTAGAACTCTAATTTAAACACGATGTGTACTAGCTGCTTGCAACCTGAATCACTCAATTTGTTCTCAGTTCCATCCCTATGTGTCGTTTTCTGTTCAATTTTCTCTGTGCAGAAGGTTGAAAAATACACTTTCTGTTGAAAGCGTTTGCAGAGCTTGCACAGTAATAGGAGTTTACTGGAATCTTAACAATTCTTTTTTCACCCTAATTTTTTGATATCTGGCAGAAAAGCTGAGTACACAAATTGTAAATTGGTGCACACATTTTTTTTTTCTAGTTGAAGCCTTGGTTTTCAGGAACACTTTGACTTTTTAGCTTTCATTTTATTTTCCCCAATAGGGATAGAAACATT
This sequence comes from Ictidomys tridecemlineatus, assembly GCF_052094955.1. Classification (NCBI taxonomy): domain Eukaryota; kingdom Metazoa; phylum Chordata; class Mammalia; order Rodentia; family Sciuridae; genus Ictidomys; species Ictidomys tridecemlineatus. The sequence continues at coordinate 63,794,620 of NC_135478.1, read as the reverse complement.
TGGAACTTTTATAAACTACAGCTTGTGCTGGCTCCTTGAAACTTGAGTCACTCAATTATTTCTTACTACATTTTACTGCACAATTGAATTTGCTAGGAAAATACACTTTGGTTTGAAAGCATTTACACTGCTTCCCTAATACTCCAAGTTACGGAAATCAGCAAAAAATATTCCACTTGACCTTTTGGAAACTTGGCAGACAAGAATATTATGGTAGTTTACCTTCGCTGCCCAAGTTTCGTTCTTAAGGTGGAAATGTTTGTTTGCAGGGACACTGAAAATTTGGGTTTCATTTCATTTTCCACTATTGGGATACATGCCTTTGCAACTCTTTTCAAACACGGTATGTTCTAGCCCCTTGAAACTTCACTCCAACAATTCGTTCTCAGTGTGCTCTCTATCCTTTGTTCAGTGTTGAATATCCCCTAAGCACAGTGGAGGAAAATACACTTTTGTTTGAAAGCATAAGCAGAGCTTCCAAAACCCCAAGTCCAATGGAATCTCAGCAAGTATTTTTTCACCCGAATTTTTTGGTACCTGGCAGGAAAGGTGAGTACACTAGTTAAAAATGGCTGGCAGAATTTCATTTATCTAGGATGAAGTTTTGCTTGGAGAAACACTTTGAATGTTTAGGTTTCATTTCATTTTCCCATATGTGGATATTGCATTCGAAACTCCCAATCCAACACGGTTTGAGCTAGCTCCTGGAAACTGGACTCATTCAATTTGTTCTGAGTGTGCTCTCTGTGCTTTGTTTTCTGTTGAGGTAACCCTAATCAGAGGTGCAGAATATACACTTTCAATTAAAAGTGTTTGCAAATCTTTTGGAGAACTCCAAGTTTACTTGAATATCAGCAAAAATCTTTTCACACCATCTTGTTGATATTTGGTAGAAAAGATGACTATATTAGTTTCACTTGCATGTGCAAATTTCCCTCTACTTCGTTGAAGCATTCGTGTGCAGGAACACTTAGAATTTTAGGTCTAAATTTCTTTTCCCCTATAGAGATAAATACATTTGGAACTCTACCATGGTTTCTGCTAGCTGCTTGAATTTGACTCTCTCAATTAGTTCTCAGTCTTCTCTCCGTTTCTTCTTCCCTTTTCAAGTATCCCAATGAAGCCGCGAGGAAGGTTCGCTTCCATTTGAAAGCATTAGCAAGTGTTCCACAGAACTCCGAGTTTATTGGAGTCTCAACAAATAGTGTTTCAACCGATGTTGTTGATACCTGGAAGTAAAGATGAGTATACCACTTCCAGTTCACCACCCAAATTTTGTTCTACGTTCAAACCTTCCGTGGAAGGAATCCTTTGAATTATTAGGTTTTACTTCATTTTCCCCTAAAGGAATACATGCATTTGAAAGTCTAAATCAAACACGGGTGGTGCTAGCGGTGTGAATATTAACTCATTCAATATGATCTCAGTGCCTTCTCCATGGTTTTTGTTCTGTCGACCTACCCCTAAGCAGAGTCCAGGAGGATCCACTTTCACTGGAATGCCTTTGCAGTGCTTTAGCAGAACTTCGAGTTTACTGAATACTCAGCAAATATAAGCATATATATATATACACATATAAATATTTTACCGATGTTGTTAAAACATGGTTGGAAAGACGATGATAAGCAATTGCACTTGGATGCCCAAATTTTGTTATTCTAGATTGAAGCATTCATTTGCAGGAAGACTTGGAATTTGCGGGTTTCATTTCACTTTTCCCTATAAAGTTCCAAGCATTTGGAGCTTTCATATAACACAGTTTGCTTTCGCTGCGTGAAACTTGACTCGCTCAATTAGTTCTCAGTGTGCAAAATTCTGCCATTTCTTTATGGTAGAATTAGCCATAAGCAAAATCCAGGAAGAGGCATTTTCATTTGAAAGCATTTGCAGAGCTTCCACAGAACTCAGAGTTTACTGGAATCCCATCGAAGAATTGTTCACCCGGTCTTGTTGAGTCTTAAAACTAAAGAGGATTTTACCAGATTCCTTGGCTGCACGAATTTTGTTCTTCAAGGTTGAAGCATTCGATTTCAGGACCACTTGAAATTTTAGGTTTACTTCACTTTTCCCTATAGGGATACATGCATTTGGAACTTCAATTTAAACACGGTGTATACTAGCTGCTTGCAACCTGAATCACTCAATTTGTTCTCAGTTCCATCCCTATGTGTTGTTTTCTGTTCAATTTCCCCTGTGCAGAAGGTTGAAAAATACACTTTCTCTTGAAAGCGTTTGGAGAGCTTGCACAGTAATAGGAGTTTACTGGAATCAGCAATTCTTTTTTCACCCTAATTTTTGATACCTGGCAGGAAAGCTGAGTACACAAGTTCTACATTGGTGCACACATATTTTTTTCTAGGTTGAAGCCTTGGTTTTCAGGAACACTTTGAATTTTTAGCTTTCATTTCATTTTCCCCAATAGGGATACAAGCATTTGGAACTTTAATCAACTACAGCTTGTGCTAGCTCCTTGAAACTTGAGTTACTCAATTACTTCTTACTAAACTTTACTTCACCATTGAATTTTCTAGGAAAATACACTTTGGTTTGAAAGAATTTAAACTGCTTCCCCAATAATCCAAGTTGACTGAAATCAGCAAAAAATATTCCACTTGAGCTTTTTGAAACTCGGCAGACAAGAATATTATGGTAGTTGACCTTCGCTGCCCAATTTTCGTTCTTAAGGTGGAAATGTTTGTTTGCAGGGACAGTAAAAATTTGGGTTTCATTTCATTTCCCACTATTGGGAAACAAGCCTTTGCAACTTTTTTCAAACACGGTATGTGCTAGCCGCTTGAAACTTCACTCCAACAATTCGTTCTCTGTGTGCTCTCTATCCTTTGTTCAGTGTTGAATATCCCCTAAGCAGAGTGAAGGAAAATACACTTTTGTTTGAAAGCATACGCAGAGCTTCCAAAACTCCAAGTCAAATGGAATCTCAGCAGTATTTTTTCACCGGATTTTTTTGGTACCTGCCAGGAAAGGTGAGTACACTAGTTAAAAATGGCTTGCAGAATTTCATTTTTCTAGGATGAAACGTTTGCTTGGAGAAACAATTTGAATGTTTAGGTTTCACTTCGTTTTCCCATATGTGGATATTGCATTTGAAACTCCCAATCCAACCCGGTTTGAGCTAGCTCCTGGAAACTTGACTCACACAATTGGTTCTAAGTGTTTTCTCTGTGCTTTTTTTTCTGTTGAGGTAACCCTAATCAGAGGTGCAGAATATACACTTTCATTTGAAAGGGTTTGCAAATCTTCCAGAGAACTCCAAGTTTACTGGAATATCAGCAAAAATCTTTTCACCCCATCTTGTTGATATTTGGTAGAAAAGATCACTATACCAGTTGTACTTGCATGTGCAAATTTCCTTCTTCTTAGTTGTAGCATTCGTTTGCAGGAGGACTTTGAATTTTAGGTCTCAATTTGTTTTCCCGATAGGGATACATACATTTGGAACTCAACCATGGCTTCTGCTAGCTGCTTGAATCTTGACTCTCTCAATTAGTTCTGAGTCCTCTCTCCATTTCTTCTTCCCTGTTCAAGTATCCCAATGAAGCCGCGATGAAGGTTCACTTCCATTTGAAAGCATTAGCAAGTGTTCCACAGAACTCCGAGTTAATTGAACTCTCAACAAATAGTGTTTCACCCGATGTTGTTGAAAGATGAGTATACCACTTCCAGTTCACCACCCAAATTTTGTTCTACGTTCAAACCTCCCATGGAAGGAATCCTTTGAATTATTAGGTTTTACTTCATTTTCCCCTAAAGGAATACATGCATTTGAAAGTCTAAATCAAACACGGGTGCTGCTAGTGGTGTGAATATTAACTCAATCAATATGTTCTCAGTGCCCTCTCCATGCTTTTTGTTCTGTCGACCTACCCCTAAGCAGAGTCCAGGAGGATACACTTTCACTGGAATGCCTTTGCAGTGCTTTAGCAGAACTTCGAGTTTACTGAATACTCAGCAAATATATACATATGTATATATACACATATAAATATTTTACCGATGTTGTTAAAACGTGTTTGGAAAGACGATGATAAGCAGTTGCACTTGGTTGCCCAAATTTCATTATTCTAGGTGGAAGCATTCATTTGTAGAAAGACTTGGAATTTGCGGGTTTCATTTCACTTTTCCCTATAAAGATCCAAGCATTTGGAGCTTTCATATAACACGGTTTGCTTTAGCTGCTTGAAACTTGACTCGCTCAATTAGTTCTCAGTGTGCAAAACTTTTCCCTTTTGTTATGGTAGAATTAGCCATAAGCAGAATCAAGGAAAAGACATTTTCATTTGAAAGCATTTGCAGAGCTTCCACAGGACTCTGAGTTTACTGGAATCCCATCGAAGAATTGTTCACCCGGTCTTGTTGAGTCTTAAAACTAAAGAGGATTTTACCAGATTCCTTGGCTGCACGAATTTTGTTCTTCAAGGTTGAAGCATTCGATTTCAGGACCACCTGAAATTTTAGGTTTTCTTCACTTTTCCCTATAGGGATACATGCATTTGGAACTCTAATTTAAACACGGTGTATACTAGCTGCTTGCAACCTGAATCACTCAATTTGTTTTCAGTTCCATCCCTATGTGTTGTTGTCTGTTCAATTTCCCCTGTGCAGAAGGTTGAAAAATACACTTTCTCTTGAAAGCGTTTGGAGAGCTTGCACAGTAATAGGAGTTTACTGGAATCAGCAATTCTTTTTTCACCCTAATTTTTTGATACCTGGCAGGAAAGCTGAGTACACAAGTTCTACATTGGTGCACACATATTTTTTTCTAGGTTGAAGCCTTGGTTTTCAGGAACACTTTGAATTTTTAGCTTTCATTTCATTTTCCCCAATAGGGATACAAGCATTTGGAACTTTAATCAACTACAGCTTGTGCTAGCTCCTTGAAACTTGAGTTACTCAATTACTTCTTACTACACTTTACTTCACCATTGAATTTTCTAGGAAAATACACTTTGGTTTGAAAGAATTTAAACTGCTTCCCCAATAATCCAAGTTGACTGAAATCAGCAAAAAATATTCCACTTGAGCTTTTTGAAACTCGGCAGACAAGAATATTATGGTAGTTGACCTTCGCTGCCCAAGTTTCGTTCTTAAGGTGGAAATGTTTGTTTGCAGGGACACTGAAAATTTGGGTTTCATTTCATTTTCCACTATCAGGATACATGCCTTTGCAACTCTTTTCAAACACGGTATGTGCTAGCCGCTTGAAACTTCACTCCAACAATTCGTTCTCAGTGTGCTCTCTATCCTTTGTTCAGTGTTGAATATCTCCTAAGCAGAGTGGAGGAAAATACACTTTCATTTGAAAACATAAGCAGAGCTTCCAAAACCCCAAGTCCAATGGAATCTCAGCAAGTATTTTTTCACCCGATTTTTTTGGTACCTGCCAGGAAAGGTGAGTACACTAGTTAAAAATGGCTTGCAGAATTTTATTTTTTTAGGATGAAGCGTTTGCTTGGAGAAACACTTTAAATGTTTAGGTTTCACTTCATTTTCCCATATGTGGATATTGCATTCGAAACTCACAATATAACAAGGTTTGAGCTAGCTCCTGGAAATTTGACTCACTCAATTGGTTCTAAGTGTTCTCTCTGTGCTTTTTTTTCTGTTGAGGTAACCCTAATCAGAGGTGCAGAAAACACACTTTCATTTGAAAGGGTTTGCAAATCTTCCAGAGAACTCCAAGTTTACTGGAATATCAGCAAAAATCTTTTCACCCCATCTTGTTGATATTTGGTAGAAAAGATCACTATACCAGTTGTACTTGCATGTGCAAATTTCCTTCTTCTTAGTTGTAGCATTCGTTTGCAGGAAGACTTTGAATTTTAGGTCTCAATTTGTTTTCCCGATAGGGATACATACATTTAGAACTCAACCATGGCTTCTGCTAGCTGCTTGAATCTTGACTCTCTCAATTAGTTCTGAGTCCTCTCTCCATTTCTTCTTCCCTGTTCAAGTATCCCAATGAAGCCACGATGAAGGTTCACTTCCATTTGAAAGCATTAGCAAGTGTTCCACAGAACTCCGAGTTAATTGAACTCTCAACAAATAGTGTTTCACCCGATGTTGTTGAAAGATGAGTATACCACTTCCAGTTCACCACCCAAATTTTGTTCTACGTTCAAACCTCCCGTGGAAGGAATCCTTTGAATTATTAGGTTTTACTTCATTTTCCCCTAAAGAAATACATGCATTTGAAAGTCTAAATCAAACACGGGTGCTGCTAGCGGTGTGAATATTAACTCAATCAATATGTTCTCAGTGCCCTCTCCATGCTTTTTGTTCTGTCGACCTACCCCTAAGCAGAGTCCAGGAGGATACACTTTCACTGGAATGCCTTTGCAGTGCTTTAGCAGAACTTCGAGTTTACTGAATACTCAGCAAATATATACATATGTATATATACACATATAAATATTTTACCGATGTTGTTAAAACGTGTTTGGAAAGACGATGATAAGCAGTTGCACTTGGTTGCCCAAATTTCTTATTCTAGATGGAAGCATTCATTTGTAGAAAGACTTGGAATTTGTGGGTTTCATTTCACTTTTCCCTATAAAGATCCAAGCATTTGGAGCTTTCATATAACACGGTTTGCTTTCGCTGCTTGAAACTTGACTCGCTCAATTAGTTCTCAGTGTGCAAAACTCTGCCCTTTTGTTATGGTAGATTTAGCTATAAGCAGAATCAAGGAAAAGACATTTTCATTTGAAAGCATTTGCAGAGCTTCCACAGGACTCTGAGTTTACTGGAATCCCAGCAAAGAATTGTTAACCGGGTCTTGTTGAGTCTTGCCACGAAGGAGAATTTTACCAGATTCCTTGGCTGCCTGAACTTTGTTCTTCAGGGTTGAAGCATTCGATTGCAGGACCACTTGAAACTTTAGGTTTACTTCACTTTTCCCTATAGCGATACATGCATTTGAAACTCTAATTTAAACATCGTGTGTACTAGCTGCTTGCAACTTGAATCACTCAGTTTGTTCTCAGTTCCATCCCTATGTGTTGTTTTCTGTTTAATTTCCCCTGTGCAGAAGGTTGAAAAATACACTTTCTGTTGAAAGTGTTTGCAGAGCTTGCACCGTAATAGGAGTTTACTGGAATCTGAGCAATTCTTTTTTCACCCTAATTTTTTGATACCTGGCCGGAAAGCTGCATATACAAGTTGTATATTGGTGCACACATTTTTTTTTTTAGGTTGAAGCCTTGGTTTTCAGGAACACTTTGTATTTTTAGCTTTCATTTCATTTTCCCCAATAGAGATACAAGCATTTAGAACTTTAATCAACTACAGCTTGTGCTAGCTTTTTGAAACTTGAGTCACTCAATTACTTCTTACTACACTTTACTTCACCATTGAATTTTCTAGGAAAATACACTTTGGTTTGAAAGCATTTACACTGCTTCCTCAATACTCCAAGTTTAATGGAATCAGCAAAATTTATTCCACTTGAACTTTTGGAAACTTGGCAGACAGGAATATTATGGTAGTTGACCTTTGCTGCCCAAGATTCATTCTTAAGCTGGAAATGTTTCTTTGCAGGGGCACTGAAAATTTTGGTTTCATTTCATTTTCCACTATCGGGACACATGCCTTTGCAACTCTTTTCAAACATGGTTTGTGCTAGCCGCTTGAAACTTCACTCCAACAATTTGTTCTCAGTGTTCTCTCTATCCTTTGTTCAGTGTTGAATATTCCCTATGCAGAGTTGAGGAAAATACACTTTCATTTGAAAGCATATGCAGAACTCCTGAACCCCAAGTCCAATGGAATCTCAGCAAGTATTTTTTCACCCGATTATTTTGGTACCTGGCCGGAATGGTGAGTACAGTAGTTAAAAATGGCTTGCAGAATTTTATTTTTCTAGGATGAAGCGTTTGCTTAAAGAAACACTTTGAATGTTTAGGTTTCAGTTCGTTTTTCCCTGTTGAGGTAACCTTAATCAGAGGTGAAGAATATACACTTTCATTTGAAAGTGTTTGCAAATCTTCCAGAGAACTCCGATTTTCTTGGAATATCAACAAATATCTTTATACCCCATCTTGTTGATATTTGATAGAAAAGATTACTATACCAGTTGTACTTTAATGTGCAAATTTCCTTCTTCTAAGTTGAAGCATTCTTTTTCAGGAACACTTTGAAATTTAGGTCTTAATTTGTTTTACCCGGTAGGGATACATACTTTTGGAACTATAAATCAACCATGTTTTCTGCTAGCTGCTTGAATCTTGACTCTCTCAATTAGTTTTCAATCCTCTCTCCATTTCTTCTTTTCTGTTCAAGTATCCTAATGAAGCCGCTAGGAAATTTTACTTCCATTTGAAAGCATTAGCAAATGTTCCACAGAACCCTGAGTATTTTTGCGTCTCAACAAATAGTTTTTCTTGGAAGGAAAGATGAGTATACACAAATTGCATTTCACCACCCAATTTTTTTCTACCATTGACATCATCAGCAAATTTACCCCAACACTACCACAATTTGCTAAACCAACAGATAGTTCACAATGCATACATGTTAGTTCACCGTGCATACAGGTGATACATAGTTTAGGCAAGTTCTGTAAGCGGTTCATTAATGGCTGTTGCAGAAACTGTAAATTAGTTTTATGTTTGTCTTCACCAGCACAGAAATAAAGGTAGGAATTCTGACAATAAATGCTAAAGAATTAATTATGTAACAATTCAGAAGGCACTAAAGAAAACAATATTCTAAACAATTTACATTATTTTCACCAGCACTGGGATGAAGATAGAAATTCTGGCAATAATGGCTAAAGAAAAAATTGTGTAACATTTCAGAAGGCACTAAAAGAAAACAATTTTCTTAACAATTTACATTATCTTGAAGAGAATTATTTAATATAATGAAAAGAAAAGGTGAAAGTAAACAAACAGATCTGTTAACCTCCTTTTTTGTTTACATATTAAAACAATTCTTAACAGTTATTTAGCTAATTTAAATTAAACCATTTAAATCACGTGAATAAAAAAATATTTGGATCCATTTTTTCATGAGCACTCATATGATATGTGGACACACGTACATTTAAACATAGAACACAAAACACAAGTGTGCACACATGATATAATAAATACAACACATAACATATGTGTAGGCCTTATAAATTTTTACAGGTGAAATTTCCATTGCAATGTTTAAAAACTCTATAGTAAAAAAAAAATAAATTAAAACTGATCAGCAAAACATTAACCTAGTCTGTATGAGCTCAAAAAAAATAGAACTTCATGATATGGGAAAGAGCAAAAATAAAATAGATATTGAGAAAAGCATCCTGGTTCTGTCGCAGATGTAAGGATAGCCAAATTGGAGTTTTGAATATTAGCTGTTATGGATTTGAGCCAAATCATCTTCATTTTTGTCTAGAAATCGCTTTAGTTAATCTCTCTGGAATCCAAATCCGCTGCTGTTCTCCCTGCGGAAAGACACAAACAGACCCCCAACTTCAGACAATCACTGGGTCAGGATTTTAGTTAATCTCTCCAGAATCTAAATCGGCTGCTGTTTTTTCTGTGGAAACACACAAACAGGCCCCCGACTTCAGATAATCACTGGGTCAAAACCTTGGTTAAATCTCTCTGGAATCCAAATCAGCTGCTGTTTTTCCTGTGAAAACACACAAACAGACCCCCGACTCCAGATAATTACTGGGTCAGGACCTTTCCATTTTCCTGTTAGAATAGCTTTCCAAAGAACCTTGGGCTTATGTACATTTTTTGGACACATATGCCGTTCTGAAGCACTAAGTCCTGATTAATCCAAATTTTAAAAGTTTAGAGTAAAAAGGATTATTTTATGTTTATCTTTGGGGAATATATTCTCCTTCCCAATTCCGTTTTTTTGCTTTAATAAGTACACTTTAATAGTTTGATGAGCTCTTTTAACTATGCCTTGTCTCTGTGGATTGTATGGGATTCCTGTTATATGAGTAATGCCAAATGATGAGCAAAATTTTTTAAAAGAGGTAAAAGTATAACCAGGGGCATTATCTCTTTTTGACTGTTTCAGATTCAGTGGCAAAATTTTCTAAGCAATGAGCTATAACATCTTTAGTTTTTTCTCCGGTATGAAGGGAGCCCATCAAAAATCCAGAAGAAGTATCAACTGTAACATGCAAATATTTTAATTTTCCAAATTCTGGCAAGTGTGCGACGTCCATCTGCCAAATATGGTTAGGTATCAACCCTCTAGGATTGACTCCAAAATTAACTTGTGGTAAATGATCACACAATTTTGACATTGTTTTCTTATTTGTCTAGCTTGTTCCTTAGTTATTTTAAAATGCTTTTGTAAAGTATTTGCATTGACATGGAAACTTTTATAAAAATTTATAGCTTCTCCTAGTGTAGAGAAAATATGTATGTCATGTGTAGTTTTATCTGCTAAATCATTGCCCAAACTAAGGGCTCCAGGCAATCGTGTATGTGCCCTCACATGTCCTATAAAGAATGGATCTTTTCTGTCTCAGATTAAACATTGTATAGTGGAAAACAAAGAGAAAACTGTAGAATAAGGGGAAATCCTAGTAGCATCTTCAAGCGATACTATAGCATTAACTATATACTGACTATCAGAAAATACATTAAATACAGAATCTTTAAATATCACAGAACTTTGTAGTACTTCATTGAGCTCTACATTTTGAGCTGATTGTTTGGGTACTAAGAATGTAAAAGTTTGATCAGGTGTAACTATTGCTGCTGTACCATTATTTGACCCATCAGTGAATATATTTGGAGCATTCATGATAGGTGTTTTTCTTGTCATTTTTGGAAAAATTACAGGATGCAATGACCAAAAAGACAATAAAGGATTAGATGGTAAATGGTTATAAAATGAAACATTAGATTTGCAAATGATTATTGCCCAAGTATTTAACTTATTAGCTAATTCATTAATTTGATTCATAGTATATGGAGTAATAATTTTATTGGGAGAAATTTCAAACACTGGCGTTGCTGTTTTTATTCCTTTGAGTATTAATTGTCCTACAGCCTGAAGATACCTAGTAAGAATAGTGTTAGAATAAGATAAATGTATCCATAATAATGGACCTTCTTGCCAAAATACTCCTGTAGGAATACTTTTTGTTTGTAGTACAATAAATAATAAAGGCAAACTTATATCAATTCTATCCAAATGCATATTTTCCATATATGTTTCAATAATTTTTAATGCGTTTCTTGCTTCAGGTGTTAACATTTGGGGTGAATTTGGATCTGATTGACCTTTTAGGATATCAAATAAAGGTCCCAATTCTCCTATTGGAATACCTAGATAGGGCCTAGTCATTAAGTGATTTTAGTTGATCTACTCGTATTTGAATTTTTGGTTGATGGACCATGGTTGAGGATAATAGAACTCCTAAATAATTAATTAAAAAATTTAATTGTACTTTATCTATTGCTATATCTAGATTATAATTTTTTAATAAGTTTGTAAGTGTGGCATAACATTCTAGCAATGTGTTTTTAGCTTTGTGTGCTAATAATATATTATCCATATAGTGAAATATTTGTAGTTCAGGATTTTGATTCCTAAGTGGTTAGATTACTTTGTTAACATAAATTGGACACATAGTTTGGCTTTTAGCCATCCCTTAAGGGAGTACTTTCCATTCATATCTCTGATCAGGACCTTCATTATTTAGTGCAGGGATAGTAAATTCAAAATGTGGACTATCTTCAGGATTAATTGGAATTGAAAAAAAAACAATCTTTAATATCTATAATTAAAACATACCTAGTTTTTGGAAAAGCAGACAATTAAGGAATCTCCAATTGAGCAGGTCCCATAATGACCATTTCATTATTAATGGCTCTTAAATCTTGCAATAATCTCCATTTACCAGATTTCATTTTGATGACAAAAATGGGAGTATTATGGGGAGATACAGAAGGTTGAATATGTCCTTCCACTTATTGTTGTTTGACCAGATCATGGGCTACTTGTATCTTTCCTTTAGTCAAGGGCCACTGAAGAACCCATTCTAGTCTTTCTGATTTCCATGTAATTTTTATTGTTTCAGTGGCCCTTTGTGTAAATCCAACCCATGTCTGTCTGTTCCTTGATCTATTTGTATTTGTACTGCTATAACTTGTTCTTGTTTTTCTAATCTTTTTCCTTTTCTAAAACCTTATCTATCCATAATAGTGGGTGCATTTTGAATGATATTATTTGTTAATGTCAAACCTAATTGATCTAGGACATCTCATCTCCATAAATTTATTGGAAGATGATCCAATACATATGGCTGCATAGTTCCTTCACATCCTTCAGGATCCTTCCAATCTAATACCATTCCACTCTTTTGGGATTAGTCACCACTCCTAGGACTCAACACGTTTGAATGGCTTGTTGTAATGGCCAATGTTTTGGCCATTCTTGACGAGAGATGATGCTAAGTTCTGCACCTGTATCCAGTAGCCCATTAAATTCATATCCTTGAATATTTAGTTTTAGCATGGGGCGAGAATCTAAATTTAAAGAAAGCATAGCCTAATCTACACCTGTGAAGCCTAATCCCTTGGAACCTCTTTCTACAGCATGACTGGAAAATTTATCATGTAGGCTTTGTATTATTAGTAACTGTGCTATTCTATCTCCTGGTGAAATTACTGATATACCCTTTGGAGAACTGGCTATAATTTTTTTTCACTTTCATAATAAGGATCAATTACCTCAGGATTTATCAAAAGTCCTTTTAGAGTAGAAGAGCTGCATCCCAATAATAAACCTACTGTTCCTTTGGGAACAGGTCCTTTTACCCCTGTGGGAATGATTTGAACTCCCATCTCTGGAGTTAGTACTGATCTGGCGGAGGCGCAGATGTCCAACCCTGTGCTTCCTCTGGTTTGTCTGATGAGGGACCTGATTTACAATGTGTCTTGGTCACTACCCTGAGAGAGTTGCTGGGGTTTCTGGGTTCCTCCAGTGCTCTGTATATTTGTGGTTTGGGGCCCCGGAGCATTGGGGCCCCCTGTTCATTTTTTGACAACGAAGCCCGATGCCTTTCTCCAGGATATCGTGGATAAACACTTGGTCCTTGTTCGTTTTTTGATAATGGAGTACCCTCTATGGTGGTTTGAGAATGGCATTCATTAGCCCAATGTAATTGAGTGCCCTCTATGGTGATTTGAGAGTGGCATTCATTAGCCCAATGTCTCCCTCTACGGCATCGTGGGCAAATACCCGGTATTCTACTCCTTTGATACCTCGTTTTTTAAAAACCTCCTCCTATGGGGCAATTCCTTTTAAAATGTCTTGTTTGTTGACAATTGTAGTATGTTCTTGGCCTGGCATATAAAGCCTGTTTTACTACAGCTGCTATGACTTGCTCTTGTTCATTAGTGTCTCTACATAACTTAATATATGTGTTTAAATCTTCTTGTTTCCATGGTATCTCTACACCAACAATTCACTTGGTCATAAACCAGTGGTTTTATTAATGGCATTGCTTGTTCTGTATTCCCAAAAACTTTGGTAGCTGTTTGAATAAGCCTATCTACAAATTCATCGTAAGGTTTATTAGCTCCTTGTATTATCTTAGATAATTGACCTTGTAAACCTCCATGTCCTTGCAAAGTCTTCCATGCCTTAACTGTATCTACAGCAATTTGTAAATATACACCAGGATTATATGCAATTTGTTGCTGCTGATCCTCATAAGGTCCTTTCTGAACAACATATCTAGATTTCTCTGAGGATAACTAGCTGCTGCATTTTGCCTAGCCGTCTCCTTGCAAAATTCCTCATTGGCAACCTTCCATAACAGGTATTGTCCTCCATTTAGCACAGCTTTACACATATTAGCCCAATATGCTGGCATCATGCTTAAGTTGGTAATGGATTTGACCAAGCTTACAGTGAAGGGTGCTTGAGGACCATAGGTTGTTACAGCCTCTTTTAGCTCCTTCACTGTTTTGAAATTTAAACCCTGGTGAATTTGCTGCCCTCCTACCTCAAATACAGGGCATGTTAATACTTGAGATCCTGTCTCAGGATCCCAACTATCAATTGCGGCGGTTGGGAGCCTCCTATTATATGGAGGTGGTGCTGTTGATTGGACACTTATGCCCTCTGGTGATAGAATGCTGTTAGTAGCAGTGTCCTGTAGAGATGGTGCTGTTGGTTGGACACTTATGCTTTCTGATAGAAAGGTGTTATTAGCCCCTACCTCTGTCTGAATTGAAGGCTTTGGACTAAGCAAACAAGATACCAATGTCCAGAATTGTAATGTGCCAACTGGCAGAGTCCCTGGGCTTTTCTTTTCTATTCTTTTTAAATCTTCACCATGATGGTCCCACTGTAATATATTCAACAACTCCTCCTTAAAAAGCCATGGGATACATTTTTGTATTGTATAAATGTATGCCCTGACTGCTCTTGATTTTACTGGGATGCCTCCTTCCTCTAACAATTTACTTAACATTCTTTCGGTTTGTTTTTTACTAATTTCTAATCCCATATTTCTACTATAATACAACCCAACAAGATAACACCAAACCAAGCCAAAATAGAATTAAATAAAAATGGAACAACAAAAAATAATTATAACATTTTTTCCTATCTGTTCCTCAGATGGAAATAGTTTTTCCTCAGATGTGAGTGGTTTTTCTCCCATCTGACTCATCTCTAGGGACAGGCAACTTAAAACAAAAGTGTAGCAAAACAAAAGAGGAATGTTTAAATGGCTACCCATCCTCTCGCCCTGCCCTCAGGGGCGAGAAGTTTACTTACCCTCAGTCACTCCCGTTCAAGGCACCAAATGCCGCAGTCTGGCTGGGCACAATTCAGGAGCCACTTGTCAAAAGAAACTAACTTTATTTTTAGAACCACAAACGCCAAGCAAAACAGCTCCTCAGGAAAAAAAACCCTCAGAGCCCAACTGCCACCACCGGCTTCCACAAGCCTCTTCCCCACACAAACCTCCCCACCTCCCACAATCCTCTTGCTCTTGAGGCTGATTGGCTGGGTCACGTGGGCAGAGCCAAAGAAGTCCCCCAATGAGCAGCTCTGTTGTCTGTTGTTTCTTCTTAACTGCACAGGGAACATTTTCCAAAATAGACCATATTTTAGTACATAAAGCAACATTTTACAAATACAAAAAATAGAGCTAATACCTTGAACTCTGTCAGACCATAAGGGAATAAAACTATAAATCCACAAGATGGAAATTTTTTTAAAACACTAACACTAGGAGACTTAAGTTCACTATTGAATAATTAACAGATAGATGAACAAATCAGAGTTTAAATAAAAAAAATAAATGTAAATGAGAATAGTGATACAATATATAAAAACCTTTGGGAAACTCTGAAGATAGTTCTAAGAGAAATTTTGATAGCACTGAGCCCATACATAAAAGAATAGAAAGTTACTGAGTAAAATAATCTAACATTATATCTTAAGGACCTAGAGAAAAACACTAAAATCAGCAAAATAAAAGAAAAATAGAAATCAAAGATGAAATTGATAAAATCAAGGTGTAAAATCTGAAAAAGAAATGAATCAAACATTTTTTAAATAAACAAAATATATAAATATTAACCAAGCTATTAGAGAAAAATGAAAAGTACCAAAACCTATGGTGAAAATGGAAATATCAGCACAGATACTACTGAAACAGAGCATAAATAGAAGCTATTTTTTCAAAATCTATACTCCAATTAGCTAGAAAATCTAAAAGACATCAGTAAATTCCAGGAGACATGAGCTACCCAAATTTAACCAGAAGTATATAGAAAATTTAAAGAGATCAATTTCAAATAATGAGACTAAAAAAGTCATCAAGACTCTACCAACAAAGGAAAGCCTCAGCCAATTTCTACCAACCCTTTAAAGAAGAACCAATACCAATCCTTCTCAAATTATTTCATAAAATTGAAAAAGAGGGAATTCTTCAAATTCATTAAATTAAATCTCACACTGATACTAAGTCCAGACAAAGATACATCAAAAAAAATTCAGACTAATATCCTTGATGAACATAGATGCAAAAATCCTCAATAAAATACTGCTATATCTCATACAAAAATAGATTTTAAAAAATAGTGCACATGACCAAGTGGGTTTCATCCCAGGAATGCAACACTGATTCAACAAATGGAAATCAATAAATGTAATTAATCATACAAATAGATACAGAGATGAGAACACTTGATTATCAAAATAGATGCAGCATCTATTTTTTACATAAACCCTATCTATTCATGCTTTAAACACTAGAAAAATAGGCATGAAGGAATCATTCTTCAACATTGTAAAAGCTATACATGACACACTGAAGGACAACATAATTATGAAGGGAGAACAACTAAAGAATTTCTTCTAAAAACTGCAATGAGACAGGGATTCCCACTTTCACTACTTCTATTAGTACACAATGCAACTCTTAGCAAATACAAAATGTAGAGATAATACTCTGCAATCTATCAAATCATAAGTGAATAAAACACCAGAAGACCAAATTCATGACTGAATGATAGAGAGCTGAACAAATCAGGTCCTTTAATCTCTTGCCAGAGCAATTAGGCAAAAGAATGTAATTAAAGGGATATGAATAGAAAAGGAACGGCTAAAACGAGCACTGTTTGAAGAAAACGTGATTCTACATTAAGAAGATCCCCTCAAAGAAAATACTCACTAGAAAGCTTCTAGAACACAAATAAATTCATCAAATTTTAGGATACAAAAGTAACATTTATAAATCAACTTTGTTTCTATACTCCAATAAAAGATGAGCTAAACGAGAAATTAGAAAAATTATCCTATTCAAAATAGCATAAATAAACACTTGGGAAAAAATCTAACAAAAAAGGTAAAAGACCTCTACAATTAAAATTACAGAACACTCAAGAAAGAAATTGAGGAAGGTCCTAGGAATGAGAAGATTGAGGGTTAGTGTTAGTGTTAGACAAATGATTAGGATTAAGATTAGGATCATTGTTATGTTAGGGGTTATGATTAATGTTAGAATAAATTATAGGATTATAATTGAGGTTAGGTTTATTGTTAGGGTTAGGTTTAGGATTAGATATAGTGTTACGGTGGTATTAGTGTTAGTGTTAGGATTAGGGTTAGAACTATGTTTAGTGTTAGGTTTAGGGTTAGACTTAGGGTTCGTGTTAGAGTTAGGATTCATGTTAGAGTTAGGGTTATGGTTTGCATTGGAGTTAGTGTTAGTATTAGGGTTAGAGTGTCGTTCAGGGTTGGGTTTATTGTTAGGTTTAGGGTTAGTGTTAAGATTAGTTTTAGGGTTAGGTTTAGTGTAGGGTTTTGTTGTTAGGTTAAGGGTTAGTGTTAAGATTAGTTTTAGGGTTAGGTTTATGATTAAGTTTAAGGTTTTTGTTAGGGTTAAGTTTAGGGTTAGAGTTAGTGTTAGGGTTAGAAAAAGTGTTTCTTTTACAGTTACGGTTACGGTGAGTGTTAAAGTTGGGTTAGGGTTATGGTAAGAGATAAAGTTACCGTTAGGTTTAGTGTTACGATTTGTGTTAGGTTTAGGGATTATAATACTCTTAATGTTAGGGATAGGTTTAGAGTTAGTTTAGGGATTAGGGTAGAATTTGGGTTAGTATCATGATTAGTGTTATAGTTAAGACTAGTGTTAAGGTTAAGATTACTGTTAGGATTTGGGTTAAGATTAATGATAGGGTTGGTTTAGGTTTAAGGTTAGTTTTAAAATAAAAGTTAATGTTACAGTTAGAGTTGGGGTTAGGCTTGGTTTTAGGGTTAGGTTTAGGGTTTGATTTAAAATTAGGGTTATGATTATTGTCAGGGTTAGAGTTATAGTTAGGGTTAGGGATAGGGATAGGGTTTGGGTTAGTTAACATTAGTGTTAAAATTTGTGTTGCGGTTTGTTTTAGATTTAGTGTTATGATTTTTTTTTACGGTTAGGTTTAAGTTTAGAGTTAGGGTTATGGTTAGGTTTAGTGTTAGTTTTAGTATTAGGGTTAAGGTTAAATTTAGGGTTAGTGTTAGGGTTAAGGTAAGGTTTAGGATTAGTACTAGTGTTAGGGTAAATATTAGAATTAAAGTTTGTGTTAAATTTTGGGTTAGTGTGTTAGTTTTAGGGTTAGTGTTAGGGTTAGGTTACTGTTAAGGTTAGGGTTAGGATTTATTCTACTTTTAAGGTTAGAGATAAAATTAGAATTAGTTTGGGGTTCGAGTTAGAATTATGGTTAAGTTTAGGGACAGGTTTATTGTTAGGGTTAATATTAGGGTTATGGTTAGGGTTAGTGTTAGGATAAGGGTTATGTTTAGGGTAAATGTTAGGGTTAGTATTAGGTCAGTATTAAGGTTAGAATCAGTTAGGTTTAGGTTTAGGGTTAGGGTTAGGTTTACAGTTAGGGATTGAGATAGGGTTAATGTTACGGTTATGGTTAGGGTTAGGGCTACTGTTAGGTGTAGTGTTAGGGTTAGGGTTAGTGTTATGTTTAGCATTAGGATTAGGTTTATAATAAGTGTTAGGGTTGGCATTAGGGGTAGGGATAAGGTAAGTTTTAGAGTTTGTGTTAGGTTTAGAATTAGTTTCAGGTTTAGTGTTACTTTTAGGTTACTGTTAGGGTTAGTGTTAGGGTTAGGGTTAGTTTCTGGTTAAATTTAGGGATAGGGTCAGTAATAGGGTAGGGTTACGTTTTTTGTTACGGTTAAGTTTAGGGTATGTGTTAGGTGAGGTTTACGGTAGGTTAGTTTTAGAATTAGTGCTAGTGTTACAGTTTTGCATTATGGTTAGTTTTAGGGTTAGAATTAGGATTAGTGTTAGTGTTAAGGTTAGTTGTAGTTTTAGGTTTTCTGTTAGGGTTAGTGTTAGGGTTATTCTTATTTTTAGGTTTAAGGTTCATTGTAGTGTTAGGTTAGAGTTAGAGTTACAAGTAATTTTAGGGTTAAGGTTAGGGATAGTTTTAGGGTTAAAGTTAGAGTTAGAGTTAGTGTTAGGGTTAGATTTAGGGTTAGGGTTAGGGATAGGGTTATGGTTAGGTTTATGGTTAGTGTAAGGGTTAGTGTTAGGGTTATGGTTAGGATTAGGGTTGGGTTTAGTGTTTGTGTTTGGGATCTAGTTAGATTTAGGGTTAGTGTTAGTGTTTGAGTTAGGGTTAGTATTAAGTTTAGAGTCAGGGTTAAAGAACAAATTAGGTTTAGGTTTCAGTTGAGGATTAGGGTTATGTTTAGTTAATGGCTAGTGTAAGGTTTAGGTTATGTTTAGAGTTATGGTTTGGGTTAGGATTTGTGTTTCATTAGTGTTAGGGTTAGGGTGAGATTAGGGTTAGAATTCGTTTTAGGGGTTAGGGTTAGGGTTATTATTAGGGTTAGTTTTATGGTTATGGTTAAGATTATGTTTACATAAGGGTTAGATTTAGGGTTATGGATAAAGTTAGGATCAGGGTTAGGATTAAAAGTAGGGTTAGGGTTAGTCTTATTGTTAGTTTTAGCTTTAGGGTTAGTGTTAGTATTAGTTTTAGTGTTAGAGTTTTCACATGTGAAAGAATTAGTATTAAGTTTAAGTTTTGTATTAAAATTAGATTTAGGGATATTTTTATGTTTATTTTTATGTTAGAGTTAGCATTAGGTTTAGTTTGAGGGTAAAAATTAGGGTTAGGGTTAAGATTAGGATTAGGTTAAGGTTTAGATTTATGTTTAGGGTTACAGTTTTAATTAATGTGAGTGTAAGTTAGGGTAAGTTTTAGTGTTAGAATTAGTGTTAGGGTTGTGTTAGATTTAATTTTAGAGTTAGTGTAGCAGTTAGGATAAGGTTTAGTTTCATGATAGGGTTAGGGTTAGGGTTATGATTAGTGATAAAGTTAGGTTTAGTTTTAGGGTTAGGGTTAGGTTTAGGTTTGGGTTATGGTAAGGGTTGGTGTTTGTGTTATTTTTAGGATTAGAGTTAGGGTTAGGTTTTAGGGTTACAATTAAAATTTGTGTTAGGGTTAATATTACTTTTAGGTTAAGGTTTAGGGTTAGGTTTAGAAGTATAGTAAGAATTAGTGTTAGTGTAAAGTTAGGGTTAGTGTTAGTGTTAGGATTAGGGTTAGGGTTTGTGTTAGGGTTACTGATAGATTTAGGTATATGTTTATGGTTACAGTTAGGATTAGGGTTAGTGTTAGGGATAGTTTCAGGGTTAGGATTAGTATTAAAGTTATTGTTATTGTTAAGGTTAGGATTAGGGTTAGGTTTAGTGTTGGGGTTAGGGTTAGGGTTACAGTTAGGGTTAGGTTAGAGTTAGTCTTACAGTTAGGCTTCATTAAAGGTTTAGGCTTACAGTTAGTAATAGGTTTAGGTTTAGGTTTTGGGTTATGGTTAGGGTTAGATTAAGGGTTAGCATTAGTGTTTGCTTTAGAGTTATAATGAATTATACTGTTTGTGTTAGTTTTATAATTAGGGTTAGTGTTATGTTTGGAGTACTGTTATGGTAACAATTAGGTTTAGGTTTAGGATTAGGGTTAGGGTTAGGGTTAAAGTTAGGTTTAGGTTTCGTGTTAGTGTTATGGTTAGCCTTAGGTTTTGGTGTTTTGTTAGGTTTTGGGATAGGCTAAGGTTTAGGGTAAGTGTTAGGGTTGGGATTATTGTTTGGGTGAGTGTTAATGAAGATTAGGAAAGGATAGTGTTAATGTTAATGTTAAATTTTGTGTTAGAATTAGTGTTACGCTTAGTATAAGGATTAGGTTTATTGTTAGGATTAATGTTAGAATTATGGCTAGGGTTAGTTTTAGGGTTAGGATTAGGGTTAAGTTTAGGGTTACTGTTAGGTTTAAGGTAAGGGTTAGAATTAGGATGAAGTTTAGTGTTAGTGTTCAAATTAGGGTTTGTGTTAAAATTCAGAGTAGTGTGAGTGTTAGTGTTAGGGTTAGGGTTTGGTTTGTTTTAGGGGTTAGGTTTAGGGTTAATTATAGTGTTACGATTAGGGATATTTTAGATTTAGTATTAGGGTTATGGTTACGTTTAGAATTAGTGTTAGTTTTAGGGTTTGTGTTAGTGTTATGCTTAGGGATAGGGTTAGTTTTATGGTTAGTTTTATTGTTATGGTTATGGTTAGGTTACTATTAGTATAAGAGTTAGGGTAGGGTTACAGTTTGGGTTACAGATAAGATTAGTGTTATATTTAGAGTTAGAATTAGGGTTAGGTTTAGTGTTAGAATTATGATTAGTTTTAGAGTTAGAGTGAATGTTTGTTTTAGGTTTAAAATTAGGGTGAGTGTTAGTGTTAGGGTTAGGGTTATTGTTAGGTTTGGGGTTATGTTTAGGCTTAGACAGTGATAGGATTAGGATTGCAGTTAGGTTTATTGTTAGGGTTAGGTTTAGGTTAGTGTAATGATTGGTATTAGTGTTAGGGTTAGGTTTAGGTTAGTGTTAGGCTTAGTGTTATGGTTAGGGTTACACTCAGGATTCGTGTTAGATTTGGGTTATTGTTTGCATTAGTTTTAGTGTTAGGGTTAGGGTTAGGGTTAGGTTTGGGATAAGGTTTAGGTTTAGTTTTAGTGTTGGTTCAGTTTTACGGTTAGGTTTAGGGTTAATTTTAAGGTTCTTATTAGGGTTAAGTTTAGGTTTGGGGATGGGGATGTGGCTCAAGTGGTAGCACGCCCGTCTGGCAAGTGTGCGGCCTGTGTTTGATCCTCAGCACCACATACAAACAAAGATGTTGTGTCCGCCAATAAATAAAAAATAAATATTAAAAAATTCTCTCCCTCTCTCCCTCTCTCATTCTCTTTAAAAAAAAGTTTAGATTTAGGTTTAGTGTTAGTATTAGAATTAATGTTTGTGTTAGGTTAGGTTTATGGTGAGTTTAGCATTAAGGTTAGGGTTTATTATATACTGTTAGGGTTAGGGATAGGATTAAAGTAAGTTTTAGGGTTAGAGTTAGTTTTAGGGTTAGCGTTATGATTAGTTTTAGGGTTAGAGTTAGGGTTTAGGTTTAAGATTAGTTTTAGGGTTTTGGTTAAGTTTAGTGATAGGGTTAGGTTTAGGGTTAAGGTTTGTAGGGTAAGTGTTAGGGTTAGGTTTAGGGTTGAGGTTCAGGTAAGTGTTAGGATTAGGTATAATGTTTGAGTTATAATTAGGATTTGGCTTATTTTTAGGGTCAGTGTTACAGTTAGGATTAGGATAGAGTTAGGTTTAATGTTTGTGTTAACTTTTGTGTTAGGGTTAGTGTTAGAGTTAGTGTTAGGATTAGGTTTTTTAGTTAGGATTAAGTTTAGGGTTAGGTTTAATTAGGTTTAGGGTTAGTTTTAGTGTTAGTGTTAATGTTAAATTTAGGCTTAGTGTTATTGTTGAGGTAAGGGTTAGGATAAGGATTAGGGTTAGTTTAGTGTTAGAATTAGAGTTTGTGTTCGGTTTCGTTTTTGGGTGAGTGTTAATGTTAGAATTAGGGTTAGAGTTAGGTTGTGGTAAGGTTAGGGTTAGGGTTAATTATTACATTTAGGCTTAGGGATAGGTTAGAGTTAGTGCTTAAGATTATTGTTAGATTTAGTGTTATGGTTACATTTACGGTTAGGCCTATGTCTATGGTTAGAGCTAAGGTTAGAGCTATTTTGATGTTTATGGTAATAAATAGGGTTATAAATAGAAATAGGGCTCAGGTGTGAGTTAGAGTCAGTCTTTGGGCTAGGGTTAGGTATAGGGTTAAGGTTAGTGTTCAAATAGGGCTAGGATTAGTGCTATCATTAGTGTTAGTGTTAGGTCTATGGTTAGGGCTAGATTTAGGGTTATTTTAGGGGAAGAAATGGGGTTATATAGCTAGGTTCAGTGCTAGGGCAAGAATTATATTTAGGGATAGGAATAGGGTGAGTTTTCGGGTTAGAATTAAGTCTTGGATTAGGGCTATGGTGAAGGCTAGGGTTTGTGTTAGGGTTAGGGCTAGAATTAGGCTTGGGATAAGGTCAGGTCTATAGTTATTGTTAGGGATAGTATTAGGGATAGGTTTATGGGTAGGTCAAGTATAAAGGCTAGGTTTAGTGTAAGGGTCAGTTATATACCTAGGTTATTATTAGGATTAGAGTATGGATTAGAGTTTGGTTTGGGTTAAGGTTTAAGGTTAGGGCTAAAATTAGCATTACAGTTAGGGTTAGGATTAGAGTAATGGATAGAGTTAGGTTTACAGTTCAGGTTAGATTTAGATTAATGTATAGGATTAGTGTCAGGATAGGGTTAGGTTTAGGGTTAGCATTTGGTTTAGGCTTATGTTTAGAGTAATGAATAAATTTAGTGCAAGTGTTAGGGCTTAGATTAAGGTTAGGATTAGGGCTATGGTTTGGGTTACTCCTAGGGTTAGTGTTAGGAGTCGATTTAGGGTAAGTGTTAGGGTTTGAGCTAGGGTTAGTGTTAGGACAAGCATTAGGGTTAGAATCAGGGCTATGGTTAGGGTTAGGGTTACGGTTAAGTTTAGGGTTAGGGCTAGGGTTACCATAAGGGTTAGGGTTAAGTGTAAAGTAATGGATAATGTTAGAGTTAGGATTTTGGCTATTGTTAGAATTAGGGATAGGTTTTGGGTTATGGTTAGAGCTAAGGTTATGTTTAGAGTAAGGATTAGAGTTTCACCTAGGGTTAGGCCTAAAGTAAGCATTAGGTGTAGATTTTGTGATAAGATTAGGGAATAGGTTATGCTTAGATCTAGGATTAGGGCTTGTATTAGAGCTAGGATTTGTGTGAGGTTTATTGCTATTGTTAGGGCTGTGGGTAATGTAAGAGCTAGGGTTATGGTTATGTCTAGTTTTGGGGTTAAGGTTATAAATATGTATAATGTTAGGTTTAAGTTTTTTGTTAGGATAAGTTTTAGAGCTAGGGTCTGTGTTATGGTAAGCATTAGTGTTCAAGTTAGCATTGGGTTTATAGTAAGGGTCAGAATTAGAACTAGGGTTAGGTCTAGGGCTAGGGTTAGTCTTTGCATTATGTTAATGGTTGTTTTTGTGATACAGTTAGGTTTTTGTTAAGGACTAGGGCTAGAATTATGAATATATTTAGGATTAAGTTAAGGTCTAGTGCTAATGTTTACGGTTAGTTGTAGGTATAGGTTTACTTGTAGGGGTAGTGTTAGGGTTTGGTTTAGTGTTAAGGTCAGGCTTTAACTTAGTGTTAGTGTTAGTGTCAGAATGAGAGTAAGATTTGGGTTTAGGCTTAAGATTAGGATAGGGTTAGAGATAGAATGGGGGCTAGGGTTAAGACTAGTAATAGAGTTAAAATTTGATTTAAGTTAAGGAATAGAGTTAGGACTAGGGTAGCATTAGGGTAAGAGTGTGGCTTAGGGTAAGGAATAGGTTTATAGCTGGGGTTTGAGTTAGGGTTAGGGTTAGGGTTAAGGTTAAAACTAGGGTTGAGGCTCAGATTAGAGCCAGGTTTTGTGTTAGAATTAGGGCTGTGGCAAATGTAATAAATAGCTTTATGGTTAGCAATAATTTTAAGGTTAGCAATAGGGCTAGGTCTACTGTTTGGGTTAGGTTTAGGGTTAAGGTGATTTTTAGACATCAGAGTTCAGGTCCGTATTAATTGTAGGGATAAGATTAGAACTAGGAGTAGCATTAGGATTTGGTTTAGGTTAAGGTTTAGAATTACTGCTATAGCTCAGTTTTGTTTGTGGGCTATGGCTAGGGTTAGGGCTAGTCTTCAATTTAGAATTAGGGTTAGGGCTAGTGTTAGGGTGAAGTTTATGTTTAAAGTTAGGGTTAGATTTAGAGTTAGGGTTAGTTTTATGTTTAGGACTATAGATAAGTTTAGCACTAATGTTAGGGCTAGTGTTAGGATTAGGCAATAGATAAGGTTGGTACTAAAAATAGGTCTAGATCTAGAGTTAGGGTTAGTCTTAGCACTAGGGTTAGAGTTAAGACTACAGTTAGCAATAAATATAGGCTAGGATTAGAGATATGGTAAGTGTTAGGATTAGGTCTAAGGTTATGACTGGATTTAATATTAGTGATAGTGTTAGGGTTAGGTTTAGAGAAAACAATGTGGTTATACCTAGGTTCAGAACTAGGGTGAGGGTTAAAATTAGGGTTTGGGCCAGGGTTAGGATTTGGTTAGGATTAAGGCTAGGTTTAGGGTTAGAATGAGAGTTCAGTTCTGTGTTATATTTAAGGCAAGAATTAGGTATAGTGCTAATTTCAGGTCTAGGGTTATGGTTAGAAATAATCTTAGGGTTAGTTTTATGGCTAGGTCTATGTTAAGGGTTATGTGTAGGGTAAGGTTCAGGTTTAGAGCTAAGTGTGTTATTAGAGTCAGTGTCTTTCTCAGAGTTTGGGTTAGGTTTTGGGTTAGTTTTAAGGTCTGAATTAGAATTAGGGTGAGGTTTAACATTAGGGTTAGTGTAATTGATAGGGATATGTTTACTATTCAGTTTAGATTTAGGTAAGGATAAGTTAGTGTTAGTGATAGGTTATGGTTAGGCCTAAATTGATAAGGTTAGATTTATGTTTAGGACTAGGATAGTGTTAGGTTCAGCATAACTGTTAGGCTTTGAGCTAGGATTAGAATTACAGCAAGGGTTACATTTACGGTTAGGACTAGGGTTAGGTTTACAGTTAGGGTTAGTGTAGATTTAGGGTTAGGACTAGGGTTATGTTTACAGTTAGGGTTAGACTAGGTTTAGGGTTAGTGTTACCGTTATCATGAAGTTGATATTTAGGGTTAAAGTAATGGTGGGGTTAGAGCTATGTTTATTGGTATGTTTGTGTTAGGCTTATATGAGGGTAATGGATAGGTTTAGAGCTAGGTTTATGGTTAGGATTCGGGATAGAATTAGGGTTATGCCTACGGTTAGTTTTAGGGTTATGCTTAGCGTAAGTGTTAGGGTTTGAGCTATGGTTAGGGCTAGGGCAACGGTTAGGTTTAGTGTCAGGTCCAGGTTTAGAATTAGGGTTAAGTTTAGGGCTACTACTGGCATTAGAGTTAGGGTTATGTTTAGGATAATGGATAGGGTTAGAGCTAGAGTTAGGGTTAGGATTATGATTAGGATTAAGTCTAGGGTTAGGTTTAGGGTTAGGGCCAGTTTAAAGTTAGGGTTAGTTTTAGGGTAGTGGGTAGGGCTAGGGTTTGGGTTAGGGTTAAAAAGAGATGTATGGCTCAGTTTACAGCTAGGTTTTGGGTTAGGTTAGGGCTAGGATTAGGGCTACCACTAATGTAAGAACTAGAGTTATGCTTAGGGCTGCTTTTAGGGTTTGGTTAGGGCTAGTATTAATTTTAGGTTTAGGTATACTTTTAGAGTGATGTTAGAGCTAGAGTTACTTCAAGGACAGAGTCAGGCTCAAGGTTCATTTTAGGGTTAGGTTAGGACTGAAATTAGGGCTAAGGTTAGGGTTGGGTGCAGGGTTTTGTTTTGGTTAGGTTAAGGGTTATGGTTGGGGCTATAGCTCGGTTCTGTTTCACGGCTTGAACTAGATTAAGGCTAGTTTTAGGATTAGTGTTAGGGCTAGTGTTTGTGTTAGGTTTAGGCTAAGGGTTAGGGTTGGACTTAGAGCTATGTTTAGTTCTAGGGTTAGGGCTATGGCTAGTTTTAGGGCTAAGGTTAAGGCAAGTGTTATGGTTATGTAAGAGATAGGGTTAGATCTAGGAATAGGGTTAGGATGAGAGTTAGAGTTAGTCTTAGAGCTAGTGTTATGGTTTGGGGTAAATTAGGGCTAGGATCAGGTCTGGGATTAGGGTTAAGTGTAGAGTTAGAGTTAGGGTTAGATTTGGGGGAAGGGATGGGGTTTTAGTGATGTTCAGAACTAGGCCAAGGAATAAAATTAGGAATAGGGCTAGGGTTAGTATTAGGGTTAGGATCAAGGTTAGGTATAGGGCTAGGATTAGGGCTAGCGTTTGTGTTATGGTTATGGCAAAAATTAGGGCTAGAGCTAATCTCATATCTAGGGTTATGTTTAGTAATAATTTTGGGGTAAAATTTATGGCCAAGTCTAGTGTCAGAGTTAGGTTTAGGTGAGGTTCTAGTTGAGAGGTAGGGGTATTTTAATGGAATCAGGTTTGGGGTTTGGGTTAAGTTGAGGTGTAGGGTTATGGCTCAAATTAGCATTAGGTTTGAATTAGGTTAGGATAATGGATAAGGTTAGGTTTAGGCTCCAGGTTAGGTTTAGGGATCAGGTTAAATTTATGGTAATGGATATGGTTAGGGTTATTCCTAAGGTTAGCATTAGGTTTATTGTTATCATTAGGGTAATGGATAGGGTTAGAAATAGTGTTAGAGCTAGGGTTATGTTTAGGATTAGGCCTAGGATTGGATTTAAATCTAGGGTTGGGTTAGGGTATGGGTTAGGGTTTGAGATACGGTTTGTTCTAAGGATAGGTTTAGGTTTAGGATTACATTTGTCTAGTGTTAGGATTAGGGTTACCATTAGAGTTAAGGTAATGGAAAGGTTTAGGTGTTGGGTTAGGGTTAAGGTTAGGTTTAGGTGTAGGACTAGAGTTAGTGTTAAGTTTAGCATAATTGTTAGAGTTTGACCTAGGGTTAGGACTATGTCAATGGTGAGGTTTAAGGTTAGCATGATTTTTAGAGCTAGGGTGAATTTTATGTTATGTGTTACGTCAGGGTTAGTTGTAAGGTTAGGGTTGAGACTCAATTAGGGCTAGGATTAGTTTTTTAGTAGTGTAGTTTAAGTTAAACTTTAGGGTTAGGTCTATTGCTCGGTTTTGTTTTAGCCCTAGGGTTAGAGTTAGGGCTAGTTATACAATTAGTATTAGGTTTAGGGTTAGTGTTAATGTTAGGCTTAGACGTAAAGTTAGGGTTACATTTATGGTTAGGTTAGATCTAGGATTAGGCTAGGATTAAGGATAGTGCAAGGGTGAAGGCCAGGGTTTGAGTTATGGTAAGGGATAATTTTAGAACTAGGGATATGGCCAGTGTGAGAGTTAGAGTTAGTGATAGGGCTAAAATTAGACTTAGGGTTTCGTATAGGGTTAAATTAGGGCTAGGATTACAGCTAGGATTGTTGTTTAACTTAGGCCTAGTGATAGGGATAGGGTTAGTTTTAATTTTAGAATAAAGAAATACGTTATAGCTAGATTTAGACATAGAGTGAGGATTACAGTTAGGGTTAGGGCTAGGGTTGGGGTTAGGGTTATGATTAAGTCATGGTTTAGGTCTAGGATGAGGACTAGTGTTTGTATTAGATTCAGGACTAGGATTAGTGCTAGGGCTAATATCAGTTCTAGGGTTATGGTTAAAGATAGTTTAGGTTAGGCTTATGGCTATGTGTAGTTTAAGGGTTAGGTTTAGGGTATAAGTCAGGTTTAGAGCTTGGGGAATTATTAGGATTAGGAGTTGGCTGAGGTAAGGTTTTAGATTTATGGCTTAAATTATCATTAGGGTTAGTATTAGGGGTATAGTTAGAGTTTGTTTTAAGGTTTAGTTTTGGTTTAGGGTATTGATACACCTACTTTTAGTGATAGGGCTATGGTTAGGCTTAGGGTTAGCATTAGGGCAAGGTTTATGGTTAGGGTAATTGATAGGGTTAGAGCTTCAGTTAGAAGTAGACATATTTAGGAATATGCCTTGAGGTAGGTTAGAGTTAGTGTTGAAACTAGGGTTAAGGTTAGGTTTAGGGTTATGTTTACCATAAAGTTTAGGTTTTGAGATAGGGTTAGGGCTAGGTTTAGACTTAGGTCTAGGGATAAGATTATGGTATGTTTAGGGTAAGGGTTAGAGTTAGGGCTAGGGTTATCATTAACGTTAGGTTTAGAGTTAAGGCAATGACAGGATTAGGTTAGGTTTAGATTTGGTTTAGTGTTAGAATTAGTGATAGGGTTATGATTAGAGCTATGGTTATGTTTAGGTTTATGATTTGATGTAAAGTTAGGACTATGGTGAGTTTGAATTTAGGTTTATGTCTATTGTTAGTTTTCCAGTTAGTGTTAAAATTAGGTTTCAGGCTAGAATTATCAGTAAGTGTAGGTTTAGAATTAGGGTATTGGTTAGGTTTAGAGCTAGGTTTATGGCTAGATTAAGTTTAGGATTTGGGCTAGAGTTAGGTTTAGAGTTATGGATAGGTCTAAGTTTATGTTTAGGGTAAGGATTAGGCTTTGATCTATTTTAGGACTAAGGTGAGGGCTAGGATTAGGTATAAGTGTAGTGTTAGGGTTAGGGTTATGCTTAGGGCTAGGTTTAGGCTTAAAATTTGCTCTATGTTTAGAGTTAGGTTTAGGCATGATGTTAGGGCTATGAGTAATGTAAGATCTAGGGTTATGATTAGGGCTAGTTTTAGAGTTAGTGTTATGGCTTATTCTAGAATTAGGTTTAGGTTTTTGTTAGTTACAAGTTTAGAGTTAGGTTTATTGTTAAAGCCAGGATCAGTGTTTGGGTTAGAGTTAAAGTTAGGATTGAAGCCAAAATTAGATTTAGGTTTAGGTCTAGGGGTAGAGTTAGAGTTTGGGTTAGGTAAAGGGATTTTTAGAGCTAGAGCTAGGATTTTGTTTAGGTCCACAGCTAGAGTTGAGTATAGATTTAGGATTAGCTTTAGTCTAATGCTAGTGGTAGGGTTAGGTTTAGGTATAAGGTTACAAGTAGGTCTAGTGTTAGTGTTTGGTTTGGGGTTAGGGTCAGGTTTAGACCTAGGGTTTATGTTATTGTCATAATAACCATCAGGTTTTGCATTATGGTTTGGGATAGCATTAGAGCTAGAATGAGATCTAGTGTTAAGACCATTAATAGGGTTAGGATTTGGTAAGCCTAAAGATTAGGGTTAGGTCTAGGGTTACCATTAGGGTTATGTTTCTGCTCAGATTAAGGCATAGGGTAAGGTCTAGGGTTAGGTCTATGGTTAGGGTTAAAGCTAGGTTTAAGGTTCAGATTAGGGCTAGTTTTTTTTGTGAGGTTTTACGCTAATGTTAGGGCAATGGCTAATATAAGAACTAGGGTAACAATTAGGGTTAGGGGTAGGGGTAGGTCAAGTGTTAGGTTTAGGATTAAAAAGACTTGGGTGATATTTATAGCTAAGGTTAGTGTTAAGATATCAGTCAGGTCAGGGTTCGTTTTAGAGTTAGTGTTACGACTCAAAATGGGGCTAGTTTTTCTGTTACTGGGTTAGACCTAGGTTTAGGGCTAGGATGATGGTTAGGATTAGGGCTAGATTTAGAGTTAGGGTCAGGGTTAAGACAAGGATGATACTTAGGATTAGGTTTAGGGAACAGTTTAGGGTTTGGCCTAGGATTTTTGCTATGTCTAAAGTTGATTTAGAGTTTTTTCTAGGGTTATGGTCATTTTTAGTGTTATGGTTAGGGCTAGGGTTATCATTAGGTTTAGGATAATAGGATTAGATGTCAGGTTAAAGATGGGTTTGGGTTGACGTTAGCATTAGGTTTAGGTTTAGGATTAACGTTAGGGTTTGAGCTAGCTTAGATTTTGTATTAGGGGTAGGTTCACTGTTTGTTCTAGGGTTAGGTTTATGTTTATGTTTAGGGTAGGTTTAGCTTTAGGCCTAGTGTTATCATTAGGGTTAAGTTTAGGGTTAGGTATTGGGTAGGGTTCGAACTAGGGTTAGGGCTAGGGTTAAGGTTAGAGTTAAATCTGGGGTTAGGGTTAGGGTTAGGCCTTGGGTTAGTTTTAGGTTTAAGTTAAGTGTTAGGGTTAGTGATTGAGCTAGGTTAAGAGTTAGGGTGGGGGTTAGAGTTACAGTTGGGTTAGGGTAGTGTTTGAGTTAGGTTTAGGTCTACAGTTAGCATTAGTTTTAGGGTTATGTTTATTGTAATAAATATAATTAGAGCTAGGATGTGGGATATTATTACAGTTAGGATTAGGGCTAGAGTTAGGGTGAGGTTTAGGGTTTCTGCTAGGGTTATGTTTAGGTTAAGGTTTAGGTTGTGAACTAGGGTTATGGCTCAAATGAGGGTTTGGGTTATGATTAGGGCTAGTTTTAGGGTTAGGGTTACACTTATGGTTTGTTTTAGGGTTGTAATTAGGGCTAGGTTTTGGTTGAGGTTTAGAATTAGTGTTAGGTGTATGGTAATGTAAGAGCTAGAGTTATGGTTATGGCTAGTTTTAGAGTTCGTCTAGTTTTAGGGTTAGTCTTTGGGTTAGGATAAGGTTTAGAGCAAGGGTTTTTATTAGGGTAAGTGTCAAGGTTCATTTTAGAATTAGTTCTAGGTTTAGGTCCAGAATGAGAATTAGGGTTTGGGCTAGGGTTAGAGTTTGTGTTCGTTTTAGGTTAAAGATTATTGTTATGGCTAAGACTAGGGTTATGGCTATATTTAGGATTAGGTTAAGGTTTAGGGCTAGTGTTAGTTTTAGGTTTAGTGTTAGGGTTACTGGTAATGCTAGTGTTAGGTTTCAGATAAGTTTAGGGTAAAGTTTAAACCTAGGTTAAAAGTTAGGGTCAGAATAAGGGTCAGCATTAGGTTTAGGGTTTGGGTTAAGTTAAGAGCTAGAAGAAGAGCTAGGTTTAGGACTAGTAATAAAGTTAGGGTTTGGGGTAGGCATAGAATTAGGGTTAGAACTACGGTAGCAATAGGGTGAGAATTTAACTAAGTGCAAGAAATATGTTAGAGCAAGAATTAGGACTAGGGATACGATTAAGGTTAGGGTCAGGGTAAAGGGTTAGGATAAAATCTAGGGTTAGTGTTTGGATTATGGCTAGGTTTTATGTTAGGTTTAGGGCTATGGTTAATTTAAGAACTGGCATTACCTTTAGGGCTAGTTTTAGGGTTAGGTTGAGATTGAGGTCTAGTGTTAGAATTAGATTTAGAGATAGGTTGATGTGTAGAGCTAGGTTTAGTGTTTAGGTCAGAGTCAGGGTTAGTATTAATTCTAGGGTTAGAGTTAGGAATCAAATTAGGGCTGCGTTTAGGGATAGTTATAGGATTAGGGTTTTGTTTAGGTTAAGATTTATGGTCAGTGCTATGGTTTGTTTTTTCTTGAGGGCTAGGTCTAGGGTTAAGACTAGTTTTCAAAATAGTGTTAGGGTTAGAGCAAGTTTTAGAATGTGGTTTAGGCTTAGGATTAGGTTTAGATTTAGAGTTAGGGTTAAATCTAGGTTTAGGGTTAAAGCGAAGGTTAGGGTTATGTTTAGGGCTAGAGTTTGAGTTATCATAAGGGATAGGGTTAGAAGTAGGGATAGCGATAGGTTGAGAATTAAAGTTAGTGTTAGTGTTATGGTTAGATTTAGGATAAGAGTTAGGGCTTCATTAGGGCTAAGATTAGAGCTAGGGTTAGTATTAAGGCTGAGCCTAGGTTTATGGCTTGGTTTATTGTTATGGTTATGGTTAGGTATGATGGTATAGCTAGCTTTAGGACTAAAGCAAGTTTTAAAATTAGGGTTAGGTTTATAGTTAGCGTTAGGTTTAGGATTAAGGCTAAAACTCAGGCTAAGAAAGGGCTAGAGTTTGTTTTATGTTCAGAGCTTCTTTAGGGCTACCTCTAATGTCAGGTCTAGGGTTATGGTTAGAAAAAGTTTTAGGGTAAAAATTATTATCGCTAAGATTAAGTTTATGAATATGTTTAAGTTTAGGTTTCAGGTTAGGTTTAGGGTAATGTATAAGTTTAGAGTTAGGAATCAATTTAGGGTCATTTTAGTTTTTGCATTAGGGTTGGGATTAGGATTAGGCTAATGGATGGGGTTACAGCTTGAATAAATCTTGGGTTAGGGCTAGGTTTATGATTAGAATTAAGGCTAGGGTTAGGGTTAGGTTTTGGGTCATATCAAAAGTTAGGTTTAGGGTAAAGTTTAGGGCTATTATTAGGTTTATGTTTAGGGTTAAAGGTAGTGTTAGGCCTCTGATTAGGAATAGATGTTCAGTTAGGTTATGGCTAGGTTTAGGGCTAGAGCAAATATAAGAACTAGGGTTACAATTAAAACTAGTTTTAGGGTTAGGGTTATGGCTAGGTCTAGGGTTAAGTTTAGAATTAGGTTTTGAGTGTTGTTTAGAGCTAGGGTTAGTGTTATGGTCAGAGTCAGGGTAAGAGTTTGTTTTAGGGTTAGGGATAGGAGTCAAGTTGGAGCTAGGTTTAGGGATAGTTGTAGGCTTAGGGCTTGGTTAATATTAAAGGTTAGGGTTAGGGCTATGGGTTATTTTTTTGTAGGGCTAGTCTAGGGTAGGGATAGTTTTAGGATTAGCAGTAGTGTCATGGCTTGTATTAGTGAGAGGTTTAGCTTAAGATTAGGTTTAGATTTAGAGTTAGAGTTAGATATAGGATTAGAACTAGATCTAGTGTTAGGTTTAACATAAAGGCAAATTATAGAATTATGCTAAGAGACAGGTTAGAAATAGAAATAGAAATAAGGCCAGAGTTACAGTTATTCTTACAGCTAGGGTTAGGTTAGGTTTAGTGCTAAATTAGGGCTAGGATTAGGTCTAGCATTTTTATTATGGTTAGGCCTAGTTTTAGGCTTAGATATAGGTTTAGAAATAGGGTTAGGTTTAGGGGAAGGGATGGTTTTGGAGCTAGTTTTAGGGCTTAGTCAAAGGTTTGAATTTGATAAGGGATAGGGTTATGGTTTGGTTTAGTAATAAGTCTAGGTTTAAGACTAGGATTAGGGCTAGGGTTTGTTTTAGGATTATGGCAAGAATTAGGACTAGGGCTAGTGTCATGTCTAGGCTTGCATTAGGGATAGATTGAGCGTTAGATTTTTGGCTAGGTTTAGTGAAATAGTTGAGTTTAATGTAAGGTTCAGATATTAAGCTAGGGGTATTATTAGGGTTAGAATTAGTTTTAAGGCTTGGTTTAGGTTAGGATTTAGGTCAAGAGCTTGAATTGACATTAGGGTTTTGTTAGGGTAATGATTGGTTTAGGTTTAGGGTTCATGTTATGTGTACAGTAATTGATAGGGTTAGAGTTAGCAAAAGGGTTAGGATTAGGACTAGGGTTAGCCTTAGGGTTATGGTTGTGCTTAGAATGATGGATAGGTTTAGACCTAGGGTTATGGTTTGTATTAGGGATAGAGTTGGGTTCTTCCTAGGGTTAGGGTTATGTTTAGGTTTAGGATATTGTTTAGAGTTTAAGCTAGGGTTAGTGCTAGTTCAAGGGTTAGGTTTAGGATTAGGTCTAGGTTATATTTACAGTTGGGGTCAAGGTTAGTGTTAAGGTTAAGGCTAGGGTTATTATTAGGTTTAGGGTATTGTATAAGGTTTGATGTCATATTAGGTTTAGGGTTAGGGTAAGGTTTTGGCTTAAGTTTAGGATAGGGATAAGGTTACTGTTAAGTTTAGGATAATGGTTATTGTTTGAGCAAGGTTAGCTCTATGGCAATGATTAGGTTTATTGTTATGTCTAGGGTTAGGGTAGGGTAGATTTAGGGTAAGGACTCAGCTTATAATAAGGGTTAGATTTAGGAATAGGGTAATAGGTAGGGTTAGAGCTAGGGTGTTGGCTAGAGTTATCATTAAGTTTAGGGTTAGAGTTAGGGAAATATGTAGACGTAGAGCTATGGTTAGGGATAGGGTAAAGGTTAGGATTAGAGCTAAGTTTAAGGTTAGGTTTATATTTAGGTTATGGTTAATGTTAGGCTTAGGTTAAGTTTAAGTGTTAGGGATTGTGCTAGTGTTTGGCCTAAAATGAGGATTAGGGTTAGAGTCAGTGTGAGCATTAAGGCTAGGGTTAGCATTAGGGTAGGGTTAGGGTTAGGGTAAAAATTAGAGTTAGAGGTAGGTTTTGGCCTATAGTGATAACTAGTTTCTGCGTTAGTGATATTGCTCGGTCTAGTGATAGGGTTATATTTTTTGTTAGGATGAGATTTAGAGCTAAGGTTTGTGTTAGGTTAAGTGTAAGTGTTTGGTTTAGGGTTAGGTTTATTGTTACAACCAGCATTAGGACTAGGGTTTGTTCTAGAGGTATGGTTAGTGTTTGGGTTAGGTTAAGGGTTATAATTAGGGCTATGATTAAGGTTTTATTTAGGGCTAGACCTAGTTATCACTAGAGAAATGATTAAGTGTAGGTGTAGGTCTTGTGTTAATGTAAGGTTAGGTTATAGGGTTATAGGTAGTGCCAATGTTAGGGGTCAGATTAGGATTAGGGTCAGGTTTAGACCAATGGTTAATTTTAGGGTCAGAATAAGGGTTAAGGTTAGGGATAAGGTTTGGGATAATGATAGAACTAGATAGAGGATTAGGGTTAGGACTAGTAATATAGTTAGGTTTTGGGTTAGGCTAAGAATTAGGTTTAGATCTAGGGTAGGTTTAGGGTTAGAGTTTTACTTAAGGTAAGGTATAGGGTTAGCATCAGTGTTAGGGCTAGTGTTAGGGTTTTGGTTAGGGCTAGGTTTAGGTTTATGGGTAGGGTAAAAAAAGCTAGGTTTGGAGCTTGGGTTAATGCTAGGCAATTTTTTTTGGTTTTTTTTTTTTTTTTTAGCTTTAGGTCTATGGCTATTGTAAGAACTAGGGTTACAATTAAGGCAAGTTTTAGGGTTAGTGTTAAGTCTAAGTTTAGTGTTTTGTTAGGGTTAGGGTTAGGGTTATGTTTAAAGTAATGGATAGGTTAGGGTTTGTAAATGTGTAAGAGTTAGGCCTAGGGTTAGTATTAGGGCTAGGATTAAGTTTAGAGTTAGGGTAATAGATAGGGTTATAACTAGGGTTAGGGCTAAGGTTATGGTTAGTGTTAATGTTAAGTTTAATATTGTTTAATGGTTAGTGCAAGGACTAAAGTTAGGAGTAGGTTTAGGGTAAGGTTTAGGACATGGTTTAGGTTTAGAGTTAGGTTAATAGATAGGCTTAGATATCAGGTTAGGTGTAGTGATAGTTTTAGTTTTAGGATTAGTATTAGGGTTAGAGCTAAGGTGAAACCTAGGGTTAGGGCTCGAATTAGGGCAAGATTTTGGGTAACATTAGGGCTCCTTTTAGGGATACAGCTAATGTAAGAACTAGGGTTATGATTAGAGCTAATTTTTGGGTTACAATTAGAGTTAAGTATAGTTTTATGGATAGGTTTAAGTTCCGGGTTATGTATTGATCTAGGGTTAGTGTTAGGTTCAGAGTCATGGTCAGGGTTAGTTTTAGAGTTAGGGATAGAACATGAATTTTGGGTAGGCTTATGGCTAGATTTAGGGTTAGGATTTGGTTTAGGTTAAGGGTTAGAATTAGTGCTAAGTCTCATTATGTTTTAGGGCTAAGGACAAAGATAAGGGTATTTTTACAATTAATGTAAGTGTAATTGCTAGTGATAGAGTGAGATTAGGCTTAGGGGTACATTTAGAGTTATGGTTATTTCTGGGGCTATGGCTATGGCTAGGGTTAGCACTAATGTTGGGTCTAGTGTTTGGGTTATGGTAATGGATAGGTTTATAACTAGGAATACAGCTAGGGCGATAGTTAGAGTTAATCTTAAGGCTAGGGTAAGGTTTAAGTTTAGGAATAAAATAGGGCTAGGAATATGTCTAGGATTGGAATTAAGGTTAGGCCTAGAGTTAGGGCTATGTTTTGGATTAGGTTTAGGTTGGTTTAGGGGAAGGGATGGGGTTATAATTAGGTATAGGTCTAGGGCGATAATTGGAATTAGGTTTAGGTCTAGGGTTAGTTTTGTATTAGAATTCAGGTTAGATTTGGGGTTAGGCTGAGGGCTAGGGTTTGTGTTAGGTTATGGCAAGTTTTAGGGATAGGGATAATGTCTGGTTTAGGGTTATGGCTAGGAGTAGGTATAGGATTATGTTTATGGCTAAGTCTAATGTTAGGTTAAGGTAGGCCCAGGTTAAGAGTAGGCCCAAGTTAAGTTTATAGTTATGGCTAGGATTAGTGTTATTTTTAGGGGCAGGGTCAGGTTTCTGGTTTGTGTTATGTTAATTATTAGAGATTGGGCTCAAATTAGTTTTAGGTTTAGAATTAGGGTTAGATTCATTGATATGTTTTGGTTTAGGATTCAGGTTAAGATTAGTGTAATTTGTAGAGTTAGGGTGAGTGATAGGGTTAGGGTTATGCCTAGGGTTAGTATTTGGGTTATGCTTATTGTTAGGTAATAAATAGCATTACAGGTAGGGTTATGGCTATGGTTTTTGATAGGATTAGTGCTAGAGTTAGGGTTAGGGTTAGGCTAGGAATAGGTAAGGGTTTAGGTTAGGTTTAGAATACTGGTTAGGTTTTTAGCTAGGGTTAGTGCTAGTTTGATTGTAAGGTTTAGGATTACGTCTAGGGTTAGATTTAGGTTTAGGGTTAAATTCAGTGTTAGGGTTAGAGCTAAGATTATCTTTAGAGTTAGGTTAATAGATAGGCTTAGATGTCAGCCTAGATGTAGCGATAGTTTTAGTTTTAGGATTAGTATTAGGGTTAGAGCTAAGATTATCATTAAAGTTAGGGTAATGGATAGGGTTAGATGTCAAGTTAGGGTCAGGAGTAGTTTTAGGTTTCGGGTTAGTGTTAGAATTAGGGCTAAGGTTAATATTAGAGTAAGGGTTAGGGTTTTATCTAGTGGTAAGACTATAATTAGCTTTAGGTTTAGGGTTAGGTTTAAGGTTAGGTTTACAATTAGGATTAGAGCAATGGTTATCATAAAGTTAAGGTTTGGTTTAGGGTAATGGATAATTTTAGTGATAGTATTAGAGTTAGTGTTAACATTATAATTAGGCCTAAAATTAGGATTAGGTTTAGGGATATGGATAGGGTTAGGTTTATGTTTTGGGTTCCGTTTTTGGTTTTATGTAGGGTTAGGTCTAAGACAATTGTTAGGGTTAGCATGAGGTTTAGGCTTAGGTAAGGGATAAGGTTAGGTTAGGGTTAGGGTTATGCTTTGGGCTAGATTTAGGCCTAGGATTAGAGCTAGGATTTTTGTTAAGTTTAGAGCTAGTTTTAGTGCTATGGTAATGTAAGGATTATTTTTACAGTTATGGCTAGGTTTAATGTTAGGTTTAGGTTTCAGTTAACATCAGTTTTATAGCTAGGGTTAGTTTTAGTGTCAGGTTATGTCATTGAATTTGGGTTATGGTTAGGGCAAGAGTCAGAAGTAGGATTGGTTAATTTTAGAGTTAAGGTTAGTTTTTGGCTTAGGTTAAATGTTATCATTAGAGCTAGAGCTAGTTTTTTGTTTAGGTCTTGGTTAAAGATATGGCTAGATTTAGGATTAGATTTAATCTAGGTTTAGTGTTAGGGTTAGGTTTAGATATAGGATTATGGGTGGGGCTAGTGATATGATTTGTTTAGGTTCAGGGTCAAAAACGGGTCAGAGTTAGGGTTAGGATTTGGGTTATGGTTAAAACAAGAAAAAGGGGTAGGGTTAGGACTTGGGTTAGATTAAGGATTAGCTTTTGGACTAGGGTTAGCATTAGGGTTATGGTTTGGCTATAGTAAAAATAATGTTAGAGCTAGGGTTAAAGCTATGTTTTGGGTTAGGTTTAGGTCTAGTTTTAGTGTTTGGGTTAGGGTGAAAGCAAGGGTTAGGTCTCAGATTTTGGCTAGGTTTTGGTTAGAATTAGGTTTATGGTTATAGCTAAGGTATGATCTAGGTTTATGATTAGAACTAGTTTTAGAATTAGGGTTAAGACTTGGTCTCGTGTTTGTTAACATTTAGGTTTAAGGTGATGTTTAGATGTAGGGTTTGTTTTAATTTCAGAGACAGGTTAAGAGGTATTTTTCAGATTAAGATTAGAACTCAAATTAGGGCTAGGCTTAGGGCTACATGTAAGGTTAGGGTATAATTGAGGTAAAAGTTTAAAATTAGTGTTATGGCTCAGTATTGTATTAGGGCTAAGCCTATGGTTAGGACTATTTTTGAGATTAGCTATAGGGTTAGGGCTAGTGTTAGTGTTAGGTTTAGTTGTACAATTTGAATTAAATTTAGAGTTAGATTTAGATCTAGGGTTATGGCAAGATGTAAGGTTAGGGCTAGGGTTTTTCTAGTCTTAGGGCTAGGAATAAAGTTATGGTAAGTGATAGGGTTAGAATCATGGCTAGGGCTAGAGCAAGACTTATAGTTAGTCTTAAATCTAGAGTAGGGTTTTGGTTTAGGATTAGGGCTAGAATTAGTGTTAGGGTTAGTCTTAGGGTTAAGGTTAGGGCTAGGGTTAGTTTTAGGGTTAGGGTTTGGGTTAGGTTTAGGGTAAAAGATGGTGTTATAACTAGGTTTAGGGCTAGGAAAAGGGTTAGAATTGGGGTTAGGTTATGATTAAGGTTAGGTTTTGGGCAAGGATTGGAGCTAATGTTCGTGTTAGGGTTAGGATTAGGGCTAGTGCTAATGTCAGGTCTAGAGTTACAGTTAAAAATAGGTTTTGGGTTCTTTTATGATTTGGTCTAGTGTAACCAAAGATTTAGGGTAAGGGTCATTTTACAACTATTTGTGTTATTAAGGTCAGTGTACAGCTTAAGGTTTGGTTTAAGTTAAGTTGAGGTTTAGGGCTCGAATTAGCAATAGGATTAAAGTTAGGGTTAGGGTTATAAATAGGCTTAGGATTAGGGTTCAGGTCAATTTTAGGGTAGTGGATAGGTTTGAGGATTGCAAGAGGGTTAGGGTTAAACCTAGGGTTAGCAGTAGGGTTAGGATTATGTTTAGGGTAATGGATAGAATTAGAGCTAGGGTTAGGGCTAGGTTTATGGTTAAAATTAGGACTAGGATTAGGTAGTGGATATAATTAGAGCTGTGGTTAGGGCTATGGTTAAGGTTAGTAATAGGGATTCTGTTATGTTAGGGTTTGGAATAGGGCTAAAGTTATGTTAAGGGTAAAGTTTAGGGTTTGAGTAAGGGTTAGGTCTAAAACGAGGCTTAGGGTTATGGTTAGAGCTAGGGTTAGGTTAAGAATTACACGTAGGGCTACATTAAGGCCTAGGATTAGGGCTAAGTTTTGTGTTAGTTTAGGCCTAGGGTTAGGGACATGAGTAATGTAAAAGTTAGGTTATGATTAGGGCTACTTTTAGGGTTAGGGTTATGGCTAGGTCTAGTGTTATTATTAGGTTTGGAGGATAGGAGGAGCTTGCAGCTAGGATTATCTTAGGGTCAGGGCCAGAGTTAGGTTAGAGTTAGTGTTGGAGTTAGTTCAAGAATCAGGACTAGGGTTAGGTCTAGGGACAGGGTTAGTATTTTGGTTAGGTTAAAAATTATTGTTAGGCTAGGGAGAGGTTGTAGTTCAGGTCTAGGGATAGAGATATGGCTAGATTTAGGATTAGATTTAGGTCTAGGGCTAGTGTTAAGTTTTAGTTTAAGTTTAGGATTACCAGTGTAGGTTTAAGAATAGAATTAGAGATCGGTTTTGGGTTAGGGTCAGGTTTAGAACTCTGGTTAGTGTTAGGATAAGAATAAGTGTCGGGGTTAGCATTTGGGTTTGGGTTAGGGTTAGAGCTAGAAAGAAGTTTACAGTTAGTACAAACAATAGGTTAGGATTTGGGTTAGGATATGGATTAGGGTTAGGACTAGGGTTAGCAATAGTTTTAAGGTTTATCTTAAGGTAATGGATAGGGTAAGAGCTAGGATTAGAGCTAGGTTTAGGGTATGGGTTAGGGCTAGTTTTAGAGTTAGAGTTAAAAATAGTGTTAGCACTCAGATTAGGGCCAGGTTTGGGGTTAGGTTGAGGCTAGTGTTAGATCTACAACTAATCATAACTAGAGTTATGATTAGGGCTACTTTTTGAGTAATTGTTATGGCTAGGTCAAGTGTTAGGATAAGGGTTAAGGTTAGCATTAGCATAATATTTAGAGCTAGGGTTAGTGTTTGGGTCAGGGCCAGTGTTCAGTTTATAGTTAGGTTTAGGGTTAAATTATCACTAGAGTGAAGTCTAGGTGCAGAGTTGTGTTTGTTTTAGGTTAAGTTTTATCATTATCCTAGGGATAGGTTCTTGTTTATGTGTAGGGCTAGAGATATTCTTAGATTTAGGATTAGGTTTAGGTCTAGAGATAGTGTTAGTTTTAGGTTTCAGAATACATTTATTTCTAGTACTAATTTTATGGTTCAGTATAAGGTTGGGGTCAGGATTAGACCTATAGTTACCATTAGGGTCAGAATAAGTGTCAGAATTGAGTTATAGTTAGAGCTAGAATGAGAGCTTGTGTTAGCACTAGTAATAGTGTTAGGGTTCTGGCTAGACAAAGAATTAGGGTTAGGAATAGTGTTAGCATTAAGGTTAAAGTTACCTTAGAGTAAGGGATAAGATCAGAGCTAGAGTTAGGGCTATGTTTAGGATTAGAATTAGGGCTAGGGTCAGGTTTAGGTTTAGGGTTAAAGCTGGGATTAGATATTGCATTAAGGCTAGGTTTTTGTTAGACTTAGGGCTAGATTTAGAATTATGGCCAAGGTATCATCTAGAGTTCAAATTTGAGCTATCAATAGCATTAGGATTAGGAATAGGTGTAGTGATAGGATTATGTATAACATTAGGATGATGTTTAGAGGTAGAATTAGTGTTAAGATAAAATTCAAGGTCAGAATATTTTTAGGGATAAGGTTTGAACTCGAATTAGGGCTGGGGTTTGGGCTATGTGTAGGGTTATGTTTTGGTTTAGGTTTAGTTTTAAAGTTAGGGCTATGCCTCGGTTTTGTTCTAGGGCTAGGGCTATGATTAGGGATAGTTTTAGTAGCATTAGGTTTAGTGCTAGTGTTAGGTTTAGGTTTAGGCTTAGGGTTAAAGTTGGATTTTGGTTTAGGATTAAATCTAGGGTTAGATATAGGGCTTTTATGTCTTGGTTTATGGCTAGGATTAGGGTTATACAAAGGGATAGGTTTAAAACTAGGAATATTGCTAGGGTGAGAGTGAGAGTTTGTCTTATGGCTAAGCTTAGTTTTTGGTTAGGTATAGGGCTAAATTAGGTCAAGGAATAGGGATAGGTTTGTTGTTATGTTTAGACGTGGAGTTAGTTTTAAGCTTACAGTTAGGTTTAGTGTAAGCAATGTGGTTAGAGCTAGGGATAGGGCTAGAGTGAAAATTAGAATTAGGGTTAGGGCTAGGGTTTCACTCGACTTATGATTAAGTCTAGTTTTAGGGTTTATATATAAGCTAGGATTTTTGTTAGGGTTAGGGCTAGGATTAGTGTTAGGGTGAATGTCAGATCTAGGGTTATGGTTAGAAAAAATTATAGTGTTAGGTTTATGGCTATGTTTAGTGTAAGTTTTAGGTTTAGGGGAAGGATCAAGTTTAGAGCTAGCAATATTATTAGGGTCAGATTCAGGTTCAGGGTTTTGTTTAGGTTAGAGTTTAGGGTAAGGGCTCAAATTAGCATTAGGTTTTGGGTTAGGGTCATGATAGGGTTTGTTTAGGGTTCGTGCTAGATTTAACATAATGGATATGGTTACGGTTAGGGATAGAATTAGATTTAGGCCTAGGGTTAGCATTATAATTAGGGTTATGTTTATGGTAATTTATATGGTTAGAGATAAATTTAGTGCTAGGTTTAAGACTAGTGTTATGTTTACTGTTTAAGTTAGGCTAAGGATTAGGATTAGAACTAGGGTTAGCCTTTGTGTTTGGGTTTGTCTTAGTGTAAGGAATAGGGTTAGAGTTAGGCTTAGGGATAGTGTTAGGATTAGGGTTATTTTTAGAGTTAGTTTCACAGCTAGCTGTAGGTTTAATGTTTTATTGAGGATAAGGGTTAGGATTTGCACTATGGCTTGATTTTGTTTACTGTCAGGGGTAGAGATAGTGCAAGTTTTAGGATTAGCATTATGGTTAGGGGCAGTGTTAGGATTTGGTTTAGGCTTATTGTTACATTTATATTTAGAGTTAGATTAGATATAGACTTAGGCTTAGATCTATGCTTAGGATTAAGTCTAAGGATGAAACTAGGGGTAGGGCAAGAGTTAGAGTTAGACTTATTGTAAGATTTAGGGTTAGGATTGAATAAAGGCTAGGATTATCACTAGGCTTTGTGTTAGGCCTAGGTTTAGGATGAGGGTTAGTATTAGATTTAGGGTTATGGTTAGTTTTTAGGTACAGGATGAAGTTATAGGTAGATTTAAGGCTAAGGTGAAGAATAGAAAAAGGGTTATGGCTCATGTTATGGTTCGGGTTAGGATTAAGCCTAGGTTTAGGGCTAGGATTATGGCTAAAATGAGGACCAGTGTTTGTGTCATGGTTAGGGCTATGATTAGGCTGGGTCTAATGGCAGTTCTGGGTTATGGTTATGGTTAGTTTTAGGGTTAGTTTATGGATAAGTTTAGTGTAAGGTTTAGGTTTAGGTTTAGATTAAGGGTCAGATTTAAATCTAGGAGTATTATTAGAGCCAGGGTTCGAGTAGGATTTGATTTAGGTTAATATTCAGAGTTAATGCTTAAAATATCGTTAGGGATAGTTTTAGGGTTTGTGTTAGGGTAATAGATAGGGTTAGGTTTAGGATTCAGGTTAGGTTTAGAAGAATGAATACTCTTAGTGTTAGCAACAGTGTTTTAGAGCTAGGACAATAATGTTAGCATTAGTCCTAGGGTTAGCATTTGGCTTAGGCTTATCTTTAGGTTAATGGATAGAGACAGAACTAAGATTAGGTCT
This sequence comes from Ictidomys tridecemlineatus, assembly GCF_052094955.1. Classification (NCBI taxonomy): domain Eukaryota; kingdom Metazoa; phylum Chordata; class Mammalia; order Rodentia; family Sciuridae; genus Ictidomys; species Ictidomys tridecemlineatus. The sequence continues at coordinate 63,751,301 of NC_135478.1, read as the reverse complement.
AGATTTAAGGTTAGAATTAGGAATAGGGTAGGGTTAGTCTTAGGGTTCATGAGAGGATTAGTTTTGGGATAAGAGTTAGCATTTGAGATAAGATAAGACTGCAGAGGGTAAGGATTAGAGTGAGGGCTAACGTTAAATTTAGGGTTAGGGCTATGTTAAGCCTAAGTTTAGAGTTTAGAGTTTGAGCAAGAATTAGGGTTAGGACAAGTGTTACAATTAGGGTTAGGTCTAGGCTATGGTTAGGGTTAAAACAGGACTAGGTTTAAGGCTAGGATAAGGTCAATGTTTTGTGTGAGGTTTATGGTTATCATTAGGTCTTTGGGTAATTTAAGAGCTAGGGATATGGTTATGGCTAGTTTTAAGGTTAGGGTTATAGATAAGTCTAGTGTTCTAGTTAGGTTTTGGGTTAGGATAAGATATAGATCTAAAATTTTTTTTAGACTAATGGTAATTTGGGGGGTTAGGATTAGGATTAGGTTAAGGGGCAGATTAAGTACTAGCATTGGGTCTAAGGATTTATAGGTTAATAGTTATTGTTAGGGCTAGTGCTAGGTTTTTGTTTAGGGCTAAGGCTAGTTTTATGACTCTATTTAGGATCATGTTTGGTCTAGTGCAAGTGTTACTATTAGGTGTAGGTATAGGTTTACTGGTAGGGGTAGGATTAGGGTTTGCTTTAGGGTATCAGGTTTAGACCAAGGGTTAGTGTTTGGGTCAGAATAAGAATCAGGGTAAGAGTTAGGATTAGAGCTAGAATGAGGGCGAGGGTTAGGACTAGTAATAAAGATAGGGTTTGAGGTAGTCTAAGGATTATGGTTAGGACTAGGGTAGCATAAGGGTGAGGGTTTGGCTTAAGGTAAGAATTAGGGAGAGAGGTAGAGACAAGTTAGAGTTAAGGTTAGGTTTAGGGTTAGGTTGGGTTTAAACTTACATTTAGGGCTCGAAATAGGGCTTTTTTTAACATTAGGGCTACAGGTAATGAAAGACCTAGGATTCTGATTAGAGCTAGTTTTAGGGTTAGTGTTAGGTCAATGTTACTGTTAGGGTCTGAGTAAATGTCAGAATTACTTCTAGGATTAGAATTAGGACACAAATTAGGACTACATTTAGGGCTAGGTGAAGGGGTTGTGTTTGGTTTATGTTAAGTTTTATGGTTAGGGTTATTGCTCGATTTTGTTTTAGGGCTAGGGTATTGTTAGAGCTAGTTTTTCAATTAGCATTTGGGTTAGCAGTAGTGTTTTTGTGAGCTTTAGGCTAAAGGTTGGGGTTAAATCCAGGTTTAGGGCTAGGGTAAAGATTAGGGCTACGGTTGGGTCTAAGGATAGGGATAGATTTTGGGTTTTGGTAACAGATAGGTTTAGAACTAGGGATAGGGATATGGCAAGTGTTAGAGTAACTCTTAGAGTTAAGGATAGTTTTAGGTTTAGGGTTAGGCCTAAATAGGGCTAGATTAGAGCTATGGTTAGTGGTAGGTTTAGGCCTAGGTTCAGGGCTTGGGTTAGGCTTAGCATTAGGTTTAGGGTAAGGTATGATGTTGCAGCTACATTTAGGGCTAGGGCAAAGCATAAAATTAGGGTTAGGGCTAGGGTTTATGTTAGGGTTAGGATGAAGGCTAGGCTTAGGGATGGGATTCGGGATAGGATTTGCTTTAGGTTTAGGGCTAGGATTTGGGATAGGTGTAATGTCATCTTTAGGGTTATGGTTAGGGATAGTTTTAGACTAAGGTTTATTGCCAGGTCTATTGTAAGTGTTAGGTTAAAGGTTAGGGCCAGGTTTACAGCTAGAGATATTATTAGGGTCAGAGTCAGGGTTAAGGTATGTTTTAGGTTAATGATTACACTCAGGGCTCAAATTAGCATTAGGGTTATTGTTAGGGTTAGGGTAATTGATATGGTTAAGTTTAGGCTGAAGTTTAGAATTAGAGTAATGTACAGTTTTAGGGTTAGGGATGGGGTTAGGTTTAGACCTAGGGATAGAATTCGGTTATGGTTATGGTTAGGTAATATATTGGATTTGAGCTACAATTAGGACTAGGTATATGCTTAGGTTAGAGCTTTGGTTAGTGTTAAAAATAGGGTTAGAATTTGGTTAGGGTTATGTTTAGGTTAATGGATAAGATTAGAGCTAGGAATAGGTCTAGGATTATGATTAGGATTAGGGCTATGGTTTGGGTTAGATTTTGGGTACAAACTAGTGTTATGTTTAGCATTATTTCTAAATCTAATGTGTAGATTAGGTTTAGAGTGATGATAAAAAATAGGGTTCATTTACCATCAGAATCGAGATCAGTGTTACTGATCAGAGTTAGGTATAGACTTTAATTATGGCTAGGGTTAAGGCTAGGTGCAGGTTTAGGATTTGTGTAAGGGTTAGGGTAAGATTTAGTGATAGGTCTAATGTCAAGTCTAGCATTATGGTTTGGTTAGGATTAGCATCAGGGCTTTGTAACAGTTTCATTTTTGAGCTAGGGCTACTTTTAAGATTAGTGATAGTGTTGACCCTAGTGGTATGGTGAGGTTTAGGCTTAGGTTTACTTTTATGGTTAGATCTAGTTTGGGGCCTATGACTAGGTTTAGGGCTAAGGTTAGAGCTAGTGTTAGGGTTATTAATGGATAGAGTTAGAACTAGAAATTGGGCTACAGTGAGTGTTAGACTTAGTCTCAGGGCTAGTGTTAGAGTTAGGGACAAATTAGGGCTAGATTTGGAACTAAAGTTGTGTTACAGTTAGGCCTAGGGTTAGGATTAGGGTTAGGGAAAGGAATGGGTTTATTGCTAGGTTTAGGATTAGGGCGAGGTTAAAATTATTTTTAAAGCTATGGTTAGAATTAAGGCTATGTTCACTGCTAGGGTGAAGGTTTGTTTTAGGGCTAGTGCTAGAAGTAGGAATAGGGCTAATGACAGGTCTAGATTTATGGTTAGTGTTAGTTTTAGGGTTAGGTTATGGCTAGGTCTAGGGTAAGAATTAGGTTTAGGTAAGGGTCAGGTTTAAACTTAGATGTATTTAAGAGACAGAGTCTGGGTAGGGTTTGGTTTAGGTTAAGTTGTAGGGTTAAGGATTGAATTAGCTTTATGTTTAGGGTTATGAATAGGGTAATGGATAGAGTTAGGTTTATGTTTCTGGTTAGGTTTTGAGTAATGGATAGGTTTAGTGTTCACGATAGGTTTACGTTAGGCCTAGGGATAGCATTTAGATTAGGCTTATCTTTACGATAATGGATAGGGTTAGAGCTAAGTTTAGGGCTAGGGTTAAATTTAGATTTAGTTTTAGGTTTAGTTTTAGGCCTAGGTTTAATGTTAGGGTTAGGTTAAGGGTAAGTGTAGGCATTTGAGCTGAGATTAGGGCTAGCATGAGGGTTAGGGTTAGGTTAAGGGTAAGTGCAGGCATTTGAGCTGAGATTAGGGCTAGCATGAGGGTTAGGATTTGAGTCATGGCTGGGGTTTGGTTTATTTTTAGGTTTATTTTTAGGCTAATGGTTAGAGTTTTAGCTAGGATTAAGGCTACGGTGAGGGTTTTCATGAGGGTTAGGTCTAAGATTATGGTTAGAGTTATGATTAGGGTTAGATTTAGGTCTAAAATAAGGGCTAAGTTTTTTGATGTTTAGGGCTAACGTTAGGACAATGGGAAATGTAAGAGCTGGGAATATGGTTATGGCTAGTGTTAGGGTCAGTGTTATGGATAAGTCTATGTTAGGGTTCGTTTTTGGTTTAGGATAAGGTTTAGAGCTAGGGTTTCTACTAGGTTAAGGGTCATTGTTCTGTTAGGATTAGTTTTATGTTTAAGGCCACAATCAGGACTAGCATTTGGTTTAGTGATGTGTTATGTCTTTAAGTTAGGTTAAGGGTTATTGTTATGGCTAGTGCTAGGTTGTTTTTTGTTTGTTTGTTTGTTTGTTTAGGTCTAAAGCTAGATTTATGACTCTATTTAGGATTAGCTTTGGTCTAGTACTAATGTTACTTTTAGGTGTAAGTATAAGTTTCCAGTAATGATAGTGTTAAAGTGCAGTTTAGGGTTAGGGTCAGGTTTAGATCTAGGATTAGTGTTAGAATTAGAATAAGGGTCAGGGTTATGATTAGGGTTAACACTATAATAAGGGCTAGGTTTAGGACTAGTAATAGAGTTAGGGTTTGGGGTAGCCTTAGGATAAAGGTTAGGTCTAGAGTAGCATTAGAAAGAGGGTTTGGCTTAGGGTAAGAAATAGGGTTAGAGGTAGGGTTAGGGATAAGGTGAGAGTCAGGCCTCAAATTTGGCTGGGATTTGTGTTAGCATTAGGGTCATGGCTAATGACAGAACTAGTTACCTGATTAGGGCTATTTTTACCATCAGTGTTAGAGCATTTTTAGAGCTATGGGTACTGTTAGGGTCCTAGTCAGGGTCACAGTTATTTCTATGGTTAGTGTTAGTACTCAAATTAGGACTAAGTATAGATATAGGTGTAAGGTTAGTGTTTTGTATAGATTAAATATTATGATTAGGATTACAACCAGGTTTATGGGTTGGATGATTGTTAGAGTTAGGGTTGGTTCTAGATATAGGGCTAGGTTTTGTGTTATGGAAAGAAATATATTTTGAAATTTGAATAGGACTAGTGCAAGAATTGGAGTTAATATATGGGGTAGGAATAGGATTACGTTTAGCATTAGGTTTAAATTAGGGCTAGGATTAGCCCTAGGTTTAGTGTTAGGTTTTGGCCTAGAGTTAGGGCTAGGGTGAGGGTTAGTGTTCCCTAATGGTAAGGTATGATATACAGCTACATTTGGGGCTAGGGCATGTGATAAAATTAGGGTTAGGGCTCTGGTTAAGGTTAGAATTAAGATTAAGCCTAGGCTTAAGGCTAGGATTAGGGGTAGGGTGTGTGCTAGGGTTAGGGCTAGGATTAGGTCTATGGCTAATGTCAATTCTAGGGTTATGGTTAGGGACAATTTTAGGTTTAGATTTATGACCAGGTCTATTGTAAGGGTTATGATGAGGGTTAGGGTCAGGTTTACAGCTAGCGGTATTATTAGGGTCAGAGTCAGGATTAGGTTATGGGTTAAGTTTTAGGGTTAGTGCTAAAATTAGCATTAGAGTTAGGATAATGGATATATTTAGGTATCAGGTTAAGTCTAGGATTAGTATGATGGACAGGATTAGTGTATGGCATAAGGTTAGAGTTAGGCCTAGGGATAGAATTTGGTTAAAGATATGGTTCAAGTAATGTATAGGATTAGAGCTACAGCTAGGACTAGGGTTATGATTAGATTAGAACTATGGTTAGGGTTAGGCCTAGAGTTAGAGTTGCTTAGGGTTATGATTAGAGTAATGGAAAATATTATATCTAACTTTAGGTCTAGTTGTATGGTTAGAAATAGAGCTATGGTTTAGTTTAAGTTTTGGGTTAGGGCAAGGTTTAGGTTTAGGGTTAGGTTTAGATTAATTGTTAGGGCTAGGGATAGAGTCAGGGCTATGATTAAAATAAGAATTAAGGCTCGGATTAGAACTAGTTTTTAGGTAAGTTTAGGGCTGTTGTAGAACTATGGCTAATTAAAGAACTAGGGTTATGATTAGACAAAGCATTATGTCTAGGTCAAGGTCTAGTGTTTAGATTTATGGAGATAGGGTTAGTGTTAGGGTGAGAGTCAGAATCAGCGTTACTGATCAGGGTTAGAGATAGGACTCGACTTAGGGCTAGGATTAAAACTAGGTGTAGGGTTAGGTTTTCTGTTAGGGTTAGGATAAGAATTAGGGATAGGGATGATGGCAGGTCTAGAGCTACCATTAGGCTAGGGTTAGGTTAGGGCTATGGCTCAGTTTTGCATTAGAGCTAGGGCTAGGGTTAGGGCAAGTTTTAGGATTAGCGAAAATGTTAGGGCTAGTGGTAGGATGAGGTTTAGGCTTAGATTTATTTTTATGGTTAAATCTAGGTTTAGGTCTAGGGCCTGACCTAAACCTAGATTTAAGGTAAGGTTAGGGCTAGTGATAAGGTTAAGGTAATGGATAGGTTAAGAAATATAAATAGGATTGTGGTGTGAGTAGAGTTATTTTTTGGATGAGAGTTAGGAGGAGGTTTTAGGGTTAGGTCTAAATTAGGTCTAGGATTAGTGCTATGGTTAGTATTAGGGTTAGGCCTAGGGTTAAGGCTAGGGTTATGGTTGGTGTTAGTGTTAGGGTTAGGGTTAGATTTAGTGAAAGGGGTTTACAGCTTTATTTAGAACTGGGGTTTGAGTTAGAATTTGATTTAGGGCTTGGGTTAAGGTTCAGGTTAATATTAAGGCTAAGTTTTGTTCAGGATGAAGGTATGTGTTAGGGCTAGGGCTAAGATTAGAGAAAGGGCTGTCAAGTCTAGGTTCAAAGTGTTAGTTTTATGGTTAGGTTATGTCTTGGTCTAGCATAAGGGTTAGTTTTAGGGTTAGGGTCAGGTTTAGAGCTAGGTGTTTTATTAGGGTCATGGTCTGAATATGGTCTGCTTTAGGTTAAGGGTTAGGGTTAAGGCTTGTATTAGCATTAGGGTTCAGTTTAGGATTCAGGTAATAGATATCATTAGGTTTAGGATTCAGGTAATTTATAGGGTTAGGTTTAGGATTTAGTTTAGTTTTAGAGTAATGGGTATGATTAATTGTTATTGATAGGTTTAGCTTTAGGCCTAGGGTTATTATTTGATTTAGGCTTATCTTTAGGGTAATAAATAGGGTTAGAGCTAAGGTTTGGGCTAGGGTTAAGGTTAGGTTTATGGCTAGGGTTAGGATTAGACTTAGGGTTAGTGTCAGGGTTAGATTTAGGGTAAGTATTACGATTTGAGTTAGGAATAGATCTAGTGAGAGGGTTAGGGGTAGAGTCATGGCTAGGGTTAGGGTTAGTGTTAGTGTTATGATTAGGAAAAAGTTTAGAGTTTGAGCTATGTTTAGGACTAGGTCGAGGGTTAGGGTTAGGGTTAGGTCTAGTGTTATGGTTAGAGTTACAATTAGGGCTTGGTTTAGAGCTAGGATAAGGGCTAGTTTTGTGTGATGTTAATGGCTAGTGATAGGATATGTGTTATAGTTATGGCTCGTTTAGGGTTAGAGTTATAGATAAGTCTAGTGTTAGGGTTTGATTTTGGGTTAGGATAAGGTTTAGAGCTAGGGTTTGTGTTATGGTGAGCGTCAGTGTTTTGGTTATTGTTAGGTCCAGAATTAGGGAGAGTGTTGGGTCTAGCATCGGGTTAGTTTTTGTGTTAGGTTAAGGGTTATTGTTAGGGCTAAAGCAATGTTTTTGTTTAGGGCTATGGCTAGATTTATGACTCTATTTAGAATTAGGTTTGGTCTAGTGCTAGTGTTACTGTTAGATTTTTGTATAGGTTTACTAATAGGGGAAGAGTTAGAGTCTGGTTTAGGGTTAATGTCAGGTTCAGATCTAGGGTTATTGTTAGGGTCAGAATAGGGTCAGGTTTTGGGTTAAGGCTAGAGCAAAAATAAGGCCGAGGATTAGAACTAGTAAAAGAGTAAGGGTTTGAGAGAGGCTAAAGATTAGTGTTAGGACAAGGGTAGCATTAGAGTGAGGGTTTGGCTTAGGGTAATGGATAGGTTTAGAGGTAGGGCTAGGATTAGGGATAGGTTAGAGATAAGGTTATGGTTAGGATTTGGGATAGGCTAAAGATTAGTGTTAGAACTAGGGTAGCCTTAGGGTGAGGGTTTGGCTTAGGGTAATGGATAGGTTTAGAGGAAGGGCTAGGATTAGGGATAGGGTTAGCGATAGGGTTATGGTTAGGGTTTGGGTTACTGTTAGAATTAGGTTTAGTGTTAGGGTTGCAGTTTGAATTAGTGGTTATGGTTAGGGATAGCGTTAGTGTTTGGGTTAGGGTTATAGTTATGGTTAGGATTAGTGTTAGGTTTCGGGTTATGGATATTTTTAGGTTTGGGGTTAGAATTAGTTGAGTGTTTGGGTTAGTGTAAGAAATAGATTTGGGTTAATGTTAGTGTTAAGGTTACTGTTAGAGACAGGAATAGGTTTAGGGTTAGTGTTACTGTGAGGCTTATGGTTAGTATTAGAGATGGGGTTAGGTTTATTGTTAGGATTTATGTTAGGGTTAGTGTTTGGGTTAGGCTTATGGTTACAGTTAAGATTAGGGTAACACTTAGAGTTAGGGTTATTATTAGACTGAGGGAAAGGGTTAGTGTTAGGGTTAGTGTTACAATTAGTGTTCATTTAGGTTTAGGGTTTGTGTTAAGGTTATGATTAAGTTTATCATTAGGGTAACAGTTAAGATTAGAGTTAGAATTAGGATTAGGGTTAGGATAAGGTTTTGTTAGTGTTAGGTTTAGGTTTAGGGCTAGGGTTAATTTTAGGGTTAGAGTTGGTGTTAGGTTTAATGTTAGGGTTAAAGATAGGGTTAGTGTTAGAGTTAGGCTTAATGTTAGTGGTATGGTTAGTGTTAGAATTAGGATTATAGTTTGGGTTAGGGTTAGGGTAAAAGTTAGGGTTAGGTTTAGGCTTAAGGTTTGTGTTAGGGTTATGGTTAGGGTTATAGCAGGACTAGGTTTAAAGTTAGGATTAGGGTGTGTAAAGGGTTAGTTTTATGGTTAAGGGTAGTATTAATATTAGTGTTAGGATTGGTGTTAGGGTTACAGTTAGGGTTAATTTAAGGTTTAGCATTAGGTTTATGATTAGGTTTAGTGATAGGGTTAGTGTTTGGGTTAGGGTTAGTGTTAGAGTTAGGTTTAGGATTATAGTTTTGGTTAGGGTTAGGGTAAGTGTTAGGGTTAGGTTTATGGTTAGGATTTGTTATGTTTACAGTAGAATTAGATTTAAAGTTAGGGTTACAGTGAGTTAAGGGTTAGTTTTAGGGTTATGGGTAGTATTTGCATTAGTGTTAGGATCGGTGTTAGGGTGAGAGTTAGGGGTAATGTTAGATTTACCGTTAGGCTTATGGATAGGTATAGTGATAGGGTTAGGGTTAGGTTTAGTTTTAGGGTTAGGGTTTGTGTTAAGGTTATTGTTAGTGTTACGTAAAGTTTAAAAGTAGAGTTAGATTAGGTTTAGGTTTTTTCTTTGAATTAGGGTTTCTTGTCAGATTAGGAAATGGGTTTAAAATAAAATTATGGTAAGTGTTAGGATTAGTGTAAGAATTAGGGTTGGGGATAGGATTTGTTTTAGTATAAGGGTTAGGTTTCGGATTACTGTTTGTGGTACGGTTACAGATAGATTTAGGGTTATTGTTAGTTTTAGGGTTAGTGTTAGTGTCAGGGTTAGTGTTAGGCTTAGGTTATGGTTAGGATTAGGGTTAGATAAAAAATAGGGTTAATTTTAGAAATAGGATTAGTGTTAAGGTTAGTGTTAGAGTTAGGTTAGGGTAATGTTTAGGTTTAGGGTTAGGATTAGGATTATGGGTGTGTTAGGGTTATAATTAGGGTTAATGTTGAATTTATAATTAGCATTAGCATTATAATTAGGGTTAGTGATAGATTAGGGTTAGATTTAGGTTTAGAGTTAGGGTTAGTATTTGATTTGGGTTTAAGTTTAAGTTTAGGTTTAGGTTTAGGGTTAGGGTTTGGGTAAGAGTTAGGGTCAGGGTAAGAGTTCCTGTTATTTTTAGGGTTAGGGTAGGGTTAGGGTTAAATTTAGTTTTAGTTTTTTTTTTTTAGGATTGGTATTAGTGTTTTAGTTAGGTTTATCATTAGGGTTAGTGTTAGTTTTAGAGTTAGGGTTAGTGTTAGGTTAGGGTAAGGATGTGTTTAATGTTAGTGTTAGGGTTAGGGTCAGGGTGAGTGTTAGTGTTAAGGTTAGGGTTTGCATTATAGTTTGTGTTAGGGTTAGTATTAGGGTTTTGGTAGGTTTAGAATTTGTGTTAGAGTTAGTGTTTTGTTAGGGTTACTGTTGTGATTAGTGTTAGTTGTAGAATTTGGGTAAGAGGTCCAGTTAGGTTTAAAATTAGGGTTAATGTTTAGGGTTAGGTTTAGAAATAGGATTAATGTTAGAGTTACTATTAGTGTTTTTGTTAGGGTTAGTTTGGGTTAGTATTAGTTTAGTTTTTTTAGGTTAGTGGTAGTTTATGGTAAGAATTGAGGTTAAGATTAGATTTAGTGTTAGGTTTAAAATTAGGGTTAGTGTTACGGTTAAGGTAAGGTTTTGTGCTAGACTTAGGGTATGAAAAGAGTTAGTGTTAGTTCTAGGGTTTTTGGTTAACGTTTTGGTCAGTGTAAGAGTTAGTATAAGTGTTTTGGTTAGGTTTAGGGTTAGGATTAGTGTTAGTTTTAGGGTCAATGTTAGTGTTATATTAGGGTAAGCCTTAGGGTTAGTGTTAGTGTTATGGTTACGTTTAGTGTAAGTGTTTGGGTTAGGGTTTGAGGAAAGATTAGGGTTAAGGTTAGGTGTTGAGAGCCACAACCAAAAGGGGCCCCAGAAAACTTCCAGCTGCCAGCAAACTTCCAGCTGCCAGCTGATGATTGGCTCCCAGTCGCCCCAGCACACTTCTAGCTGCCAACTGATTGGCTCCTCTGCAGTGATGCTCATTGTGCTGTTTCCTCGCCCTTTCAGACCACAGATATGCTCATTGGGGGACTTTTTTTGGCTCTGCTCACATGACCCAGCCAATTAGCCTCAAGAGCAGAAGGACTGGGGGAGGTTGAGAGGCTTGTGGGAAGCCGGTGGTTGCAGTTGGGTTCTGAAGGTTCTTCCTGAGGATCTGTGTGGTTTGTTGTGTGTTTTTTTTTTCTCTAAAACTAAAGTTTGTTTTTTTTTTTTTTGACAAGTGGCTCCTGAATTGTGCCCAGCCCGACTGCGACAGTTAGGGTTAGTGTTTTGGTTTTGGTTGGTATTAGGTTTCCAGTAGGTTTCAGGTTTGTGTAAATTTAGAGTTAGAATTAGGTTGAGGTTAGGGTTAGGGTTAGGGTTAAGATTTCGGTTTATGTTATGGTTAGTTTTAGGTTTAGGATTAGGGTTATGGTTGCGGTTAGTATAATTTAGTTAGGTTAGGGATAGAAATACTGTTAGTATTAGGGTATGGGTTAGTGTTAGAGTAAGGGTCAGCATTTGGTAAGATTTAGGTTGTTTAGGGGTAGAATTATAGTTAGTGTTAGTATTAGTTTTAGGGTTATTGTGATTGTTAGGGTTAGGGTAATGGTGAGTTTCAGGTTTAGACTTAGGTTTACTTTTAATGTAAGGATTAGGGTTAGGGTTAGGATTAGTGTTATAGTTAGGTTTATGGTTATATTTAGGGTTAGGATAATAAAAAGTGTTAGGTTTCAGGTTAGGGTTAGGTTAGGATTAGAGATAGGGGTTGGGTTAGTGTTATTTTTAGGGTTATAGATGGGGTTGCAGTTAGTGTTAGTGTTAGGGTTAGGGTTAGGTTTACTTACAGTTAGGGTTAGGATTAGGGTTCATGTTATGGTTGGGTTTAGGGTAAGATTAGGGTAGTGTTAGAATTAGGTTTAGGTCTAGGGTTAGAATTTTTGTTAGTGTTAGGGTTATGGTTAGTCTTAGCATTAGGGTTAGGATTAGGTTTAGGTTTATGGTTAGTGTCATGGTTAGGATTAGTGTTCGTGTTAGAATTAACGTTAGGGTTAGTTTTAGGAATAGGCTTAGGGTTAGGACTAGGAATAGTGATAGGGTTAGGGATTGGTTTAGATTTAGTGTTAGAGTTAGGGTTAAGGTTAGGGTTAGTGTTATATTTAGGATTAAGTTTAGGGTTAGTGTTATGGTTAGGTTTAGGTTTACATTTAGTTTTAATATATGAGTTAGGGTTATGTTTAGGTTTAGTGTTTGTGTTTGTGTTAGTGTTAGGGTTCAGGTTAGCTTATGATTCATGTTAGGGTTAGTGTTAGGGCTTGTGTTAGGGTTAGGGTTTGGTTTAGGTTTTGTGTTAGGGTTAGGTTTAGGGTTAGTGTTACGGTTAGTATTATAGTAAGTTTTAGATTTAGGGTTATTCTTAGGTTTAAGTGTAGGTTTGAGGTTAGTGTTGGGCTTAGGGTTAGGTTTTGGGTTAATCTTAGGTTTATGTTTTTGTTTAGTTTTAATTTTAGGTTTTGAGTTAGGTTTAAGCTTAGGTTTAGAAATAGGGTTAGGATTAGTGTAAGGATTAGATTTAGTTTTGGGATTAGGTTTAAAGTTAGGTTTAGGTTTATATCAGTGTTAGGCTTACAGTAAGATTAGGGTAAGTGTTAGTGTTTGGATTAGGAGTTTAGTTTTAGATTTATGATTAGTGTTAGGGTTAATTTTAGTGTTAGGGTTAGTGTTAGATTTAGTGTTAATTTTAGGTTTAGTATTAGGGTTAGAATTAGGGTTAGTGTCATTGTTTAGTTTAGGTTTAGGGTTAATGTTATGGTTGGGTTTAGGGTTACTATTATGTTTAGGTTTATGGTTTGCTTTAGATTTAGTGTTAGGGTTATATTGAGGGTTACGGTGAGGATTAGGGTTAGAATTACAGTTAGAGTTAGTGTTAGAAATAGAGTTTTGGTTAGGTTTAGTTTGGGGTTTAGGCTTAATATTAAAGTTAAGGTTAGGTTTAGGGTTACGATTAGGGTAAGTGTGAGTTTTAAGGTTAGTGTAAGGATTAGGATTATGGTATTGGTATAAATTAGGTTTAGGGTTATGGTTAGGTTTAGTTTTAGGGTTTGCTTTAGGGTTAGTGTTAGGGTCAGATTTATGGTTTGTGTAAAGGTTAGTGTTAGTTAGTCTTAGGGTTAGGGTTAGGTTTATGGTAATTGTTAGGTTAGTTTTACATTTATGGTGCGTTTAAGTGTTATGGTTATGGTTATGGTTAGGGTTTGTGTTAGGGTTAGGGTTAATGTTAGGGTTAGAGTTAGGTTTAAGGTTACGTTTAATGTTAGGGTTTGGGTGAGGTTAGAGTTAGGAATATTGTTAGGGTTAGGTATACATTTAGAGTTAGTTTTAGCGTTAGGGCTATTGTTAATGGTAGGGTTAGTATAACAAATAGTGTTAATGTTATGATTACTGTTAATGTTAGATTTAGGGTTAGGGTTATGATTAGGGATAGTTTTAGAGTTAGGGTTAGGGTTATTGTTCAGGTTTGGGTTAGAGTCAGTTTTGAAGTTAGGTTTAGGTATAGAGTTAGTGTTAGGATTAATGTTAGGGTGAAAAATATGGTTTGTGTTAGGGGAAGGGTTAGGGTTAGGGTTTGTGTTAGGTTTAGGGATAGGGTAAGGTTTATGGTTATGGTTTTTATTAAGGTTAGAGTGAGGATTAGGGTTAGGTTTAGGGTTAAGCATAGGTTTATTTTAGTGTTAGGATTAGGGTTAGGGTTAAGTTTTGAGTTAGTGTTAGGTTTTGGGTTAGAGATTGGTATGTGTTTACTGATAGTGTTGGGGTTGGGGCTAAGGTTAGTGCTACGATTAGGGTTAGGGTTAGGATTACCCTAAGGGTAAATGCTAGGTTTAGTAATAGCATTATGTTTAGGGTTCCTGTTAGCCTTAGGCTTAGGGTTAGTGATAGGTTTAGGTTTAGGTTTAAGGTTAGTGTTAGTGTTAGGGGTAGGGGTATGGATAGTGTTAGGTTAGAGATAGAGATAGATTTAGTATTAGGATTAGGCCTACTGCTAGAGTTAGAATTAGTGTTAGGTTTATGTTTATGTTTAGTTTTAGGTTCAGGTATAGCATTATGGTGAGTTTTAGGATTAGTGTAAGTTTTAGAGTTAGGGTTTTGTTTTAGTGTTAGGTATAGGGTTCATGTTAGAGTTAGGGTTAGGTTAGTGTTAGAATAGGATTAGGTTTGGGGTTATTTATAGTGTTAGCGATAGGGTTAGGGTTAGGTATAGTGTTAGGGTCAGGGATATGTTTAGGGTTAGGGCTAGGGTTAAGGTTAGGGTTAATGTTATGTTTAGTGTTAGGGTTAGTTTTAGAGTTAAATATAGGGTTATGGTTATGGTTAATTTAGGGATATGGTTAGGGTTTAGGTTAGGTTAGAGTTAGATATAGGGTTATGGTTAGTGTTAATATTAGTGTTAGGATCAGGGATATGTTTTGTGTTAGGGTAAGAGTTAGGTTTAGGGTTTCTGTTAGGGTTAGTGATAGGTATAGGATTAGGGTTAGAGTAGGGATTAGAGTCAGAATGAGGCTTAGGATTAGGTTTAGAGTTAGTTTATGGTTAAGGGTAGAATAGGTTTGTGTTATTGTTACAGTTAGTGTTAGTGTCAGGATTAGGGTTTTTGTTAGGGTAAGGCTTAGTTGAAGGTTAGGGTTAGGTTTAGTGTATGTGTTAGTGTTAGTGTTAGGGTTAAAATTAGAGATAGTATTTTAGGGTTAGCAATATGTTTAAGATTAATATTATAGTTAGGTTTAGGGCTAGACAGTGTTTTGGTCAGGTAAGGGTTTGGTTAATGTTAGGGTTAGGGTTTTTTTTAATTTTGGTGTTAGGCTTAAAATTGGGGTTTGGTTTAAGGTTAGTGTTAGTTTTAGAATTAGAGATAGGGTTAGGGTTAAGATTAGTGATAGGTTAGTCTTAGGGTAAGAATTATGGTTTGTGTTAGAGTAAGAATTAGGTTTAGATTTTCTATAAGGGTTAGGGTTAAATATAAGTTTAGGGTTGAGGTTAGGTTTAGGGTTAGTGTTACGTTTTGGGTTATGTTTAGGTTTAGGGTTATTGTTTGTGTTAGTGTTATACTTAGGTTTAGGATTAGGGTTACAGTTAGGGTTACTGTTAAAGTAAAGATTTTTGTTAAGAAGGGGGTTAGAGTGAAGAATAGGTTTAGGGTTATGATAAGTTTTATGGTTATGGATAGGTTAGGTATAGTGTTTTGGTTAGGGTTAGTGTCAGTGTTAGGGTAAGTGTTAGGGTTAGAGTTAGTAAGAGTTAAGTTAGGTTTAGGGTTAGTGACAGGGTTAGTGTTGGTTTTAGGATTAGTGTTATAGTAGGTTTAGGGTTAATGTAAGGGTTAGTGTTTGTGTTAGGGTTGGAGTTACCATTAGATAAGGATGAGGGTCAGTGTTATGTTATGGTTAGGGTTATGGTTTGCTATAAATTTTGTTTTAGTTTTATGGTTAGGATCAGTGTTAGCATAATGGTAGGTTTAGGGTTAAAAATAGGATTAGGGTTAGCATTAAGTGTTAACATTAGTGTTAGGGTGAGGGTTAATGTTAGGTTTAGTGTTAGGGTTAGGGTTAGTTTTAGGGTTAGTGTTAGGGTTAATGTTAGGTTTAGGGTTAGGGTTAGTGATAGTTTTATGGTTATGGTTGGGAGTCGTGTTAGGGTTATGATTAGTGTTAGTGTCATGGTTAGGTTTAGGTTGAGGTTTAGGGTTAGTGTTAGTTTTACAGTTAGGATTATGGTTAAGTTTAGGATTAGTTTTTGGGTTAGTGTTACACTTAAATTAAGGGTTAGTGTAGGGTTATATTTAGGGTTGGTGTTACAAATAGGATTAGGGTTTGGTTAGACTTAGGTTAGTGTTAGGTTAGGGTTAGTGTAGAAGTTATGTTTAGGGTTATCATTAGAATTAAAATTAGTTTTAGGTTTAGGATGTGGGTTAGTGTTTAAGTTAATATTACTGATAGGGTAAACGTTTGTGTTAATGGTAGTTTTAGGTTTCATGTTAGGGTTAGATTTAGTGTTAGTTTTAGGGTTATGGCTAAGGTTAGTCTTAGGGTTAGGTTTAGGTTTAAAGTTAGATTAAGTTTAGGGTTATTGTTAGGGTTATGGTCAGGGTTTGGTTTAGGTTTAGGGATAGAGTTAGGGTTAGTGTTAGTGATATGTTAGGGATATGGTTGGGGAGAGGATTAGAAATAGGGTTTGGTTTAGGGTTAGGTTTAGGATTAGGGTTAGTAGTATGGTTAAAATTAGGTTTAGGGTTAGAGTTAGTTTTAAGGTTAGTGTTAGGATAAAGTTTAAAGTAAGATTTAGGGTAAGGTTTTGGGTAAGGTTTAGATTTAGTGTTAAGATTATGGTAAAATTTAGTGTTAGTATAGGGTTATGGTTCGTGTGATATTTAGGGTTAGGTTTAGGTCAGGGTTAGTGTTAGGATGAGGTTAGGTTTAGGTTTATGTTTGGGTTAAGGTTTGTGTTAGATTTAGGATTAGTGTTTGTATTAGAGTTACATTAGGGTTAGGGTTGAGGTCTGTGTTAGGAATAGGATTTGGGTTAGGTTAGGGATAAAGTTATTTTTAGGGTTAGGGTTAGGTTTGAGGTGTGTTTAGGTAAGGGTTAGGTTTAGGGTTAGATTTACGGTTAGAATTATTATTAGGTTTAAAGTTAGGGCTAGAGATTGTCTTAGCATTAGTTTTAGCGTTAGGGTTATGTTATTATTATTGATACTCTAAGGGTTATTGTTTTTGATAGTGTTAGGATTATTTTTAAGATTTGTGTTAGGGTTAGGCTTAGGGATAATTTTATGCTTATTATTAGAGTTAAAGTAAGGTTTAGGGTTAGTTTTAGGGTTATGGTTATGGTTAGGGTTAGTGTTAGTTTTAGAGTTAGTATTAGGTTTAGGGTATAGTGAGGGTTAAGGTTAGGGTTAGCTTTAGGTTTAGGGTTAGTATAAAGTTAGGGTTGGGTTAAGGGTTAGTGTTTTGATTTTGGTTTTAATTAGTGTTATGATTAGAGTTAGGTTTAGGGTTACGTTAGGGTAAGGGTTATGGTTTGGGTTAGGATTAGCATTTGTTAGTGTTCACATGAGGTTTATATTAAGAATAGGGTTAATGTTAGTGTTAGGGTTCACATTACTCTAAGCTCTAGGGTTAGGGTTTGTGTTGGGGTTACAGTTAGGGTTATGATTAGGCTTATGATAAAGTTTAAAATTAGGGTTAGAGTTAGGTTTAGGGTTAGGAATAGAATAGGATTAAGGTTTAGGATTAGAGTTAGTGTTAGGGTTAGGGTCAGGGTTACTGTTCAGATTTGTGTTAGGGTTAGGGTTTATGTTAAATTAGGGTTAGGGTTAGATTTATGGATCATGTTAGGATTAAGGTTAGGATTCTTGTTAAGTTTAGGTTGAGGGATATGGTTATGGTTAGAGTTAGTATTTGAGTTATGTTTATTATTTAGTTTAGGGTTAAGAGTAGTGTTATAGTTAGGTTGAGGGTTAGTTTTAGGGTTAGGGATAGGTTAGTGTTAGGGTTAAATTTAGTGTTAGCGATAAGTAAAGGTTAGGGTTAGGTTCAGGGTGGGTTTTAGTTTTAGGTATAGAGTTAGTGTTAGTGTTATTGATACATTAAGGGTAGGGTTAAATTTAGAGTTGGGGATAGGGTTAGGATTAAGGTAGGGTTAGTGTTATGGTTAAAATTATTGTTAGAATAAGGGTTAAGGTTAGTGTTAGTGTTAAGATTAAGGTAAGGGTTAAGTTAAAGTTTAGGGTAAGGGTATGGGAAAGGTTTAGGTTTAGGGTTAGGGTTATGATTAAAATTAATCTTAGTATAGGGTTAGGGTTTGGGAAAGGGTTAGTGTTAGGGTTAGGCTTAGGGTTAGTACAGGGTAAGGGATAGAATATTTTAAGGTTATATTTAGGATTATATTTAAGGTTCTAGTTACAGTTATTATTAGCATTTGGTTTAGGGTGAGGTTAGTGTTAGAGTTCAAGATAGGATTATTTTTAGTTTAGGTTTAGGTTAGGAATAGGGTTAGGTTTAGTTTTAGGGTTAATGTTAGGGTTAAGGTTAGGGTTAGTGTTAGGTTTAAAGTGTTAGGGTTAGGTTGAGAGTTAGGTTAGGGTTATGGTTAGGATTATGATTAGGTTTATGTTTAGGATTAGGGTTATTATTTGAGTTAAATTACAGTAGGGTTTGTGTTAGGGTTAGTCTTATGGTTTTTGTTAGGGGTAGGTTTAGGATTAATGTTAGGTTTAAGGCTAAGTTTAGTGTTAGGGTTAGTATTAGATTTAGGGTATAGGGTTAGGTTTAGGTATAGTATTAGGATTTTGATTAGGTTTAAGGTTAGTGTTAGGATATGGTTATTGTAGGGTTATGGTTAAGGTTAGTGTTTGTGTAATGTTAGGTTTAGGGTTAAGTTTAGAGATAATTTTCATGTTAGCGTTAGGTTTAAGGTAAGGTTTAGCGTGAGAGTTAGGGATAGGTTTAGAATTAGGGTGAGGCTTAGGGTTAGTGATAGGTTTATGGATAGGATTATATGTAGTGTTAGGGTTAAATTAAAGTTTGTGTTAGGGTTAGATTAAGGTTAGAATTAACATTAGTTTTAGCGTTAGTGTTAGGGTTAGGGTTAAGGTTAAATTATGGTTAGCTTTAGATTTATGTTTCATGTGAGGATTAAGGTTAGGATTCGTGCTAGTTTTAAGTTTAGAATTAGAATTAGGGTTAGGGTTAGTGTTAGAATTAGATTTAGTGTTGAGATTATATTTAGTGTTTGGGATAGGATTAGGGTTAGTGTTAGTGTTACATTTAGGATTAGAGTTAAATTTAGGTTTAGGGTTAGGTTATGGTTAGGGTAAAGATTAGGGTTACTGTTAGGGTTAGTGTATAATTTAGGATTAAGTTTAGTGTTAGGGTTAGTGTTTGGATTAGGTTTAAGATTAATGTTAGGTTTAGGGTTTGAGTTAAATTAATATTAGTGTTAGATTTATGGTTCAGTTTGGGATCAAGGTTAGGGTTTGTGTTTGGTTTAGGTTTAGGAATAGGGTTAGTTTTTAGGTTGGGTTATATTTAGTGTGATGTTTAGGGTTAGGATTAGTGATGAATTTATGTTTAGGATTAGGGTTAGGATTAATATTACGGTTAGGATTAGTGTAAGTTTTAGGTTTAGTTTTTTGGATGGTTTAGTGTTAGTTTTATAATTAGGGTTAGAGTGAGGCTTAGGGTTATTGTCAGGGTGAGGGTTAGCTTTATGGTAAAAAATTGTGTTGTGGTTAGTTTTAAAATTAGGGTTAGTTAGGTTAGTGTATAATTTAGGGTTTGTGTTATGGTAATTTTAAGGGCTAGTGTTACAAAGTGTGTTAATGTTAGGGTTGTGTTTATTTAAAAATTAGGGTTAGGTTTCATGTTAGGAATAGGGTTATGGTTAGTGTTAGGTTTTGGATTAGGATGAGAGTTAGAGTTAAGGTTAGAGATAGAATTGATATTAGTATTAGCTTTATTTTAGGGTTAAGTATTGGTTTACGATTAGGTTAACTGTTAGTTTTAGGCTTATGATTAAGTTTAGATTATGATTAGGGTTAGGGTTATAGGTAGAGTTTGTGTTAGGTTAATGCTTAGTGTAAGTTTTTGTGTTAAGTTTAGGGTTAGGCTTAGGTTTAGCATTAGTGTTTGGGTTTTGATTATACTTAGTTGTACGGTTAGTGTTAGTGTTTGAATTGGGGTTAGTATTAAGTTTAGCATTAGGGTTAGGGAGCAGGTTAGTGTTAGGGTTCCAGTGACGGTAAAGATTAGGTTTAGGTAAGGGTTAGTTTTAGGGTTAGTTTAAGTTTAGGGTTATAGATTAGGTTAGGGTTTGTGTTAAAAATCGGGTTATGGTTAGGGTTTTGGTTACATTAGGGCTAGTGTTAAGGTGAGGGATAGTGCTAAGAATTGAGTTAGGTTTAGGGTTAGGGCTACTGTTAGGGTAAGGATTAGAGTTAGTTATATTTAGGTAACAATAGTATTAGTGTTAGGTTTAAGTCTAGGCTTAGGTTTATATTAAATGTTAGATTATGTTTAGGTTTAGGGTTAGTCTTATGATAATGGTAAGTGTGAGTTAAGGGGTTAGGGTTAGTTAAGTTTACTGTTAGGCTTTGAGTGAGAGTTAGGGTTAGGGATCGAGTAGGGTTAGGGTTAGGTTTTGGGATAGGTTTGGGTTACTTTTAAATTAGGGATAAGTTTAGGGTTAGTTTTAGGATTACAATTAGGGTAATTGTTAGGTTTGATTTTTTGGTTAGAATTAAAGTTAGAGTTAGAGTTTGGGATATGTTTAGGAATGATTTTAGAGTTAGGGTTAGTATTAGGTTTAGCGTTAGTGTTATGGTTAGTATAAGGGTTAGAGTTATGATTTGTGTTAGGGTAAGTGTTATGGTTAGGTTTTGTGTTAGGATTAAATTTAGATATAGGTTTTGGTTTATAGTTAGTAAGAGGGTTTAAGTGAGGCATAGAATTAGGTTAGGGTTTTAGGGTAACAGGTAGGTTAAGGATAGTGTTAGGTTTATGTTTAGGGTTAGGGTTAGTGTTAGTTTTAAGGTTAGGGTTATAGATAGGGTTTGTGTTAGATTTAGGGTATGGGTTAGGGTTAGGGTTAGGAAGGTTATAGAGTTAAGGTGAGGGTTAGTGTTAGGATTTGTGTTAGATTAGTGTTAGGTTTAATGTTAAGAAAAAGGTTAAGGTTAAAGTTAAAAAATGGTTAGGGTCAGTGTTATGTTAAGGTTATATTTTGTTTTAGGGTTTTTGTTAATGTAATTGTTAGTGTTAGTTTTAGGGTTAATTTTGGCTTAGGGTTAGGGTTAGTGTTAGTGTTAGGGTCAGGATTAAAGATAGGTTAAGTGTTAGGGTTATTGTTATTTTTAGGGTTAGTGTTAGGGTTAGGGTTAGGTTTAGGTTTAGTGTTAGGGTTAGTTTTAGGTTTAGGATTAGGGTTAGTGTTAGGGTTCGTGTTAAGTTTAGTGTTAGTGTTACTGTTAAAGTTGGGTTTAGGTTTAAGGTTAAAGGTAGTGTTAAGTTTAGGTTAGGGTTAGAGATAGGGATAGGGTAAGTGTTAAAATTATGGTTAGGTTTAGTGTTAAATTAGGGTTAGTGTTAGTGTTAGGTAAATGTTTAGGTTGAGGGTGAGGTTTAGGATTAATGTTAGGATTAGTGGTTAACTTTAGGGTTAGGGTAAGGGTTGGCGTTAGAGTTATAGTTACAGTTAGATTAAAGTTAGTGTTTTGTTTAATTTTTGAGTTAGTGTTAGAGTTAAGGTTAGGTTTTGGTGAAGGTTAGTGTTAGGGTTAGGTTAGAGTTAGGATTAGGTTTGGGGTTTTTGTTAGGCATAGGGTGAGTGTTAGTTTTAGTATTAAATTTAGCATTATGGATACAGTTAGTGCTGGTTTAGAGTTAGGGTTAGCGATTCAGTGAGTGATAAGTATTGAATTGAGGTTAGAGTTAGTGGTAGTATTTGGGATTGGTTTAGTGTTACATTTAGTGTTAGGGTTAGGTTAGGGTTAATGTTAGGAAGTAGGGTGAGTGTTATAAGTTTAGGCTTATGCATTTGGTTAAATTTTGTGGTAAGGTTACTGTTAGGGTTAGGGTTAGTGTTACTTTAGGCTTAGGCTTTGTGTAAGGGTTAGGTTTAGGGTTATTGTTAGTGTTAGGATTAAAGTTAAGGTTAAGGATCGGTTTATTGTTAGGTTTCTGGTTAGTTTTACAATTAGTGTTTGGTTAGCGTTAAGATTTGGGTTAGAGTTAGGGTTAAGTTTTGTGTTAGGGTGAGTGTTAGGGTTCAGGTAAGGGTTCGGGTTAGGATTTGTGTTAGGGTTAATGTTAGTGTAAGGGTTAGGTTTATGGTTATGGTTAGTTTTAGGTTATGGATTATCATTAGGGTTAGGATTAGGGTTTGTGTTAGTGTTAGAGTTAGGTATAGGGATAATGTTAGATTTAGGGTTATGGTAAAGTGTTAAGGTTATTTCAGGGTTAAGGTGAGGCTTAGGGTTAGTGTTAAAGAAGGGTAAGGGTTAGGGTTAGGGTTAGTGTTTGGGTTAAGGTTAGGTTTATGGTTAGTGTTTGAGTTAGGTTTTGGATTAAGGTTAAATTTATTGTAAGTGTACTTTGAATTTTAGGGTTAGGTAGGTTTTGGGATAGTTTTAGGATTAGTATTATTGTTAGGTTTACGGTTTAGAGTTAGTGTTACGTTTAGGGTTAGAGTTAATGTTAGGGATAAGGTAAGGGTTAAAATTAGGTTTAGGTTTAGTGATATATTAGTGTTAGGAAAAGGTTTAGGGTTATGGTTAGGTTATGTGTTAATGTTAAGGATAGGGTTATCTTCTAGGGTAACGTTTAGGGTTAGGGTTATGTTTAGGTTTAGTTTAAAGTTAATGTTTTATTTAAATTTTGAGTTACTGTTAGTGTAAGGGTTAGGGTTTTGTGAAGGTTAGTGTTAGGGTAAAGTTAGGGTTAGGGTTAGGGTTTGGGTTCATGTTAGGAATAGGATTAAGATTATTATTAGGATTAGGTTTAGGGTGAGTGTTAGGGTTAGTGTTAGGATTAGGTTTAGTGTTAGGAGAAGATTTAAGGTTAGGTTTAGGTAAGGGTTTGGTTAAGGTTAGGGATAGTGTGAGGGTTCATGATAGTGTAAAAGTTAGGGTTAGTTTTTGTGTTATGTTTAGGTTTAGAATTTGAGTTAATGTTAGGGTTAGGGTAAAGTTAGCATTAGAGTATATTTTAGGATCAAGGTTAGGTTTACTTTTATTTTTAGGGTTTGGGTCAGTGTTAGTGTTAGGTTTAAGGTTAGGGTTAGTGTGAGGGTTGGGTTTAGGGTTAGGGTTAGTTTTAGGTTTAGGGTTACTCTTAGGATTAGGATTAGGATCAGGTAATTGTGGCAGTTAGTTTGGGTTAGGTTAGAGTCCGGGTTATTGTTTATGTTAGGGTTTCTGTGATGTTTAGAGTTAGAGTTAGTGTTAGTGTTTAGTGGTAGTTATAGTGTTAGTGTTAATATTAGAATTAAAGTTAGGTTTAGGTTTACTCTAAGATTAATAGTTAGAATTTGTTTTAGGGTTAGGTTTAGTGCTTTGGTTAGTGTTTGGGTTCATGTTAAGGTTTGGGTTTGTGTTAGTGTTAGGTTTAGTGTTAGGGTTAAGGATATCATTAGGATTTAGTTTAGGATTAGGGTTACTGTGAGATTACAGTTAGAGTTTGTTTTAGGGTTAGGTTTAGTGGTGTTTTTACTGTTTTGGTTCATGTTAATGTTAGGGTTTGGGTTATTGTTAGATTTAGTGTTAGGTTTAGGGTTACCGTTAGTGTTAGGTAAGATTAGTGTTTGGATTATGTTAGGGTTATGGTTATGGGTTTTTTTATGGTTAGGGTCTGGTTTATGGTTAGCATTATTGTTAGGGTTAGGTTTAGTGATCTGGTTAGTGTTAGGGTTAGAGTTAGTGCTACAGTTAGGGTTAGGTTTAGTGTTAAATTTAGACTTGGGTTTACCATTAGTGTTAGTGTTAGTGTTAGGGTAAGTGTTAGTGTTAGGGTTAAGTTTTGGGATTGTGTTAGGGTTAGGTTTAGGAATATAGTTAGGGTTTCTGTTAGGGTAGAGTTAGGGTTATTGTTAGGATTAGGTTTGATGTAAGAGTTAGGGTTAGGTTTACATAAGGGTTAGGGTTAGGATTAGTGTTAAAATTAAAAATTTTTGTTGTTGTTAGAGTTAAGGTTAGTGTTAGGTTTTTAACTACGTTTAGGGTTAGGTTAGGGTTAGCATTAAGATAAGGATTCTGGATAAAGTTAGGGTTAAGGTTAAGTTTAGGATTAGTTTTAGGGTTATTTGTAGAGTTAGTGTTAGTTTTAGGGTTAGAGTAAGGGTTAGGTTAGGTTTAATGTTAAAATTAGTGTTAGTATTGTAGTTAGGGTTAGGGCTAGAATTAGGATAAGTGTTAGGATAAAGGTTAGGGTTAGAGTTTGGTTAGGGTTAGGGTTATGTTAATGTTAGGGATACTGAATTGGTCCATGTTAGGGTAAGATTTAGTGTTAGTTTTAGGTTTAGGTTTAAAGTTAGTGTTAGTGTCAGGGTTACAGTTAGGATGAGCATTAGTGTTTGGGTTAGGGTTATAGTAAGATTTAGGTTTAATGTTAGGGTTAAGGTTAGAGACAATTTTTTCATTTAGGGTTAGAATTAGGGTGAGATATAGTGTTAGGATTTTTTTATAGCGTTAGGTTTATGTTTAGGGTTAGCTTAGGGTTAGTGTTATGGTTAGAATTAGGGTTAGGGTTAATGTTATAGTAGTTAGGATTAGGTTTAGCAATAGTGTTCATGAACGATTTAGGGTTAGGAGTATTGTTAGAGTCAGGTATAGAGTAATGGCTAAAGTTAATGATAATGTTATAGTTGGGGTTAGGGTTAGTGTTACTGTTATGGTTATGGATACAATAGGGGTTAAATTTAGGGTTCCTGGTAGGGTTAGTTTTAGGATTAGTGTTTGAATTAGGATAAAGGATAGGGTTAGTGATAAAATTAGGGTTAGGTTTAGGTTTATTTTTAGGTAAGGGTGAGGCTTAGTATTAGGGTAATGTTAGAATTATGGTTAGAGTTATGATTTCTGTTACGGTTAGGGCTAGTGTCGGGGTTAGTGTTATGGTTAGGTTAAAGATAGTGTTAGGATAAAGTGTAGGGTTAGGTTTATGTTTAGGATTAGGTTTAGGGTTATGGTTAGAATTTGTGTTAGTGTAAATTTGTGTTAGGTTTGTGTTTGTGTTAGGGTTATGGTTAGGGTTAGTTGTAGGGTTAGGGTTAGTGTTTCTGTTAGAGTTACAGTTTGAGTTATGTTTAGAGTTACAGTTACAGTTTGGATTAGGTTTAGAATTAGGGTTAGCATAAGGGTGGGTTTTTGTAAGGGTTAGAAATAAGGTTAGTGTTAGGGTAGGTTTAAGTTTAGGTTTAGGGTTTGGGTTAGTTTTAGGTTTACATTTTGGATTAGGGTTATGATTAGTGTTAGGTTTAGGGTTAGTGTTTGTAGTGTTTTGGTTAGGTTTATACTTAGGTTTAGGGTGACTGTTAGTGTTAGGGTTAGGGTTAGTGTTAGGTTTAGGTTTAGGGTTAGTGTGAGTGTTAGGTTTAGGGTTAGTTTTAGGTTATTGTTAGGATTAGGATTCAGATTAGGGTTATGTTTAAATATAGGGTTAGGTTTAGTGTTAGGGTTAGGGTTAGGGTTTATGTTAGGCTTAGGGTTAGGGTTAGGTTTAGGGTTAGTGTCAGTGTCCAGGTTAGGGTTTGGGTGAGGTTTAGGCTTATTGATATTGTTAGGTTTAGGATCCGTGATAAATTTATGATTAGAGTTATTGATAGGGTTAGTGTTAGGTTTAGGATTATGGTTAGGATTAGGTAAGTGTTAGCGTTAGTCTTAGGTTAGGGTTAGAGTTATTGTTTGGGTGAGGTTTGGGTTAGGGTTTTTATTAGGTTTAGTTTTAGGGTTAAAATTAAGATTAGGGTTACGATTAGGTTTAGTGTTAGGGTAAATGTTAGGTTTGTGCTAGGGTTAAGGTTAGGGTTATGGTTAGAGTTGTGGTTACGGTTAGTGTTAAGGTTCAGGATAGTGTTTGGGTTTGGTTTAGTTTATGGTAAAGATTAGGATGTGGTTACGATTACATTCTTTGTTAGGGTTCGTGTTAGGGTTAATGTTAGTTATATTAGGTTTAGGGTTAGGTTTAATGTCCAGGTTAGAGTTAGGATTGGGCTTATTTTTAGGTTTAGGTTTTGGGTTACTGTTAGAGTCTGTAAAAAAGTTGGGATGGCGCTTTGTATTTTGCCAGGGGGAGTTGTTTGTGAGGTGGCGCCAGCGAGCCAGTAAGTGTGGAGATTTTTTATTGGTTGACTGCTGTAACTAGTTTATTTTAATTAAGATAAGCTGTGAGGAATGTATATATACCATTTCAGTTCTACAATAAACGGCTTCCACTCCTACTTTATCAATGTACACAAGTTGTTAGTCATCCCCTGGTTATTTTTGCAGCAGCCAGACTGTGGCAGTTTACGATTTGGGTGAGGGTTAGGCTTAGTGTTATGGTTAGGTTTAAGTTTTATGTTAGGGTTACAGTTAGCATTAGTCATATGGGTTAGGGTTAGGCTACAGTTGATGTTAGGGTTAGGATTAGGTTTAGCATTAGTGTTGGGTTAGGGTTACAGATAGCATTAGATTTAGTGTTATGATCAGCGTTAAGGTAATTGTTTGCCTGAAAGTTATGATTAGGGTGAGATTTAGAGTGAGATTTATTGTTGTTGTTATGGTTAGTGTAAGGTTTAGTGTTAGGGATAGGGTTAGAGTCAGTGTTATGCTTAGTGTTACAGTTTAGTGTTTATACTTAAGGGTTTGTTTAGGTTTAGTGTAAAGGTTAGGTTAATGATATGTTTAGTGTTGGATTTAGAGTTAGGGTTAGTGTTAGAGTTAGTTTTTGGTTTAGGCATAAGGTTTGTGTTAGGGTTAAGTTTAGGAATAGTGTTAAAGTTAGGATAAGGGTTGGGGTTCATGATAGGCTTAGGGTTAAGGTTAGGGTTAGTTTTAAGTTTAGGGTTTGTGTTAGGGTAGAGTCAGTGCTATAATTAGGGTTAGAGTTAGGATTAGTGAAATGTTAGGTTTAGGATTAGGGTTAATATTAAATCATGTTAGGTTTAATGTTATGCTGCAGTCTGGCTGGACACAATTCAGGAGCCACTTGTCAAAAGAAAAAAGCTGTATTTTTAGAACACACACACCACACCACACAGCTCCTCAGGAAAATCCCTCAGAACCCAACTTCCACCACCAGCTTACCACAAGCCTCTCAACCTCCCTCACTCCTTCTGCTCTTGAGGCCGATCGGCTGGGTTGCATGGTGGAGCCAAAAAAAGTTCCCCAATGAGCAGCTCCATGGACTGAAAGGGCGAGAAAACAGCCCAATGAATATCATTGCAGAGGAGCTAGAAGTTTGCTGGGGTCGCTGTGAGCCAATCATCAGCTGGCAGCTGGAAGTTTGCTGGCAGCTGGAAGTTTACTGAAAGCTGGAAGTTTGCTGGGGCCCTTTTGGCTATGGCTCTCAACATCTCCCCCTCTCTGGTTAAACAGCAAGCATGTGGCTTAGGGACTATGCCTGCCTTAGGTAGTCCAATAGTACATATGGTTCTTACCAATAATCGGATGAGCTGACCTCAAGGCGTCGGGCTCCTGTCTTAGGTTGATACCAGTGCAGTTGATCTTACCTTTCATTTACTACCAGTCCAGCATACAGCCACACCTGTGGATAGGACTTTGTACCCGTGGAGGGGTGAGGTTTTTTGCCTCAAATTTTAGATGAATGACAATTACAAGCAGAAGGGAGGAAGATACACCAAGCCAATTGACGGTTTTTTTAAGAAAAATTATACCACTGATTAAATTATACCACCATCAGCAAAAATACCCCAAAACTGCCACAAGTTGCTGCAAAAACATATAGTTCACAATGCATACAAGTAAGTTCATAATGCATACAAGTGACACATAGTCCAGGCAAGTTCTGCAAGCAGTTCAGTGATGGCTCCTTTTGGAAAAAGTTGTACCACTAATGACATCATCAGAAAAAATACCGCAAAACTACCACAAGTCAATGCACCAACAGATAGTTCACAATGCATACAGGTGAGTTAAAATGCATACAAGTGATACATACTCCAGGAAAGTTCTGCAAACAGTTCAGTGATGGCTATTGCAGAGGCTGTAGATTGGTTTTATCATTGTCTTCACTGGAACTGGGATGAAGATAGGAATTCTGGAAATAATGGCTAAAGAAAAAAATTCTGTAACATTCCAGAAACCGTTAAAGAAAACAATTTTCTGAACAACTTACATTTTCTTGAACAGAATTATTAAATATAATGAAAGGAAAGGTTAAAGTAAACAAACAGATTTGTTACCCTCCTTTTTTATTCACATATTAAAACAATCATCAACAGCTGTTTACCCATTTTAAATTAAACCATTAAATCATGTGGAGAAAAAAACATTTGGATCCATTTTTTCATGAGCGCTTATCATATATGATATAGACATACATACATACAAACATACAACATAAAACACAAGTGTGCACACATAATATATGACATAAAACACATAACATAATAGAAAGGCCTTATAACATTCTACAGGTAAAATCTCCATTGCAATGTTTAAAAACTCTATAGTCAAAAAATAGAACTGATCAGCAAAACATTAACCTAGGTGTGTATGAGCTCAAAAAACAAAATAGAACTTTAGGATGTGGGAAAGGGTAATAATAAAATAGATAACAAAAAAAGCATCCTGATCTGTTGCAGATGTAAAAGTAGCCAAACTGGAGTTTTGGACATCAAGTGTTATGAATTTGAGCCAAATTATCTTCTTTTTGGTATGTAGAAATTGCTTTAGTTAATCTCTCTGGAATTCAAATCAGCTGCTGTTCTCCCTATGGAAACATACAAACAGACCCCTGACTCCAGACAATCACTGGGTCAGGACCTCAGTTAATTTCTCTTAAATCCAAATAGGATGCTGTTCCCCCTGTGGAAATACACAAACAGACCCCTGACTCCAGATAATTACTGGGTCAGAACCTTTTCATTCTCCTGTTAGAATATCCTTCCAATGTACTTTGGGCTTATGTACATTTTTTGGGACACATATGCCTTTCTGCAGCACTAAGTCCTGATAAATCCAAATTTTAAATTACTAGAGTAAAAAGGGTTATTTTAAGTTTATCTTTGGGAAATATGTACCAATTCCCAATTCCTATTTTGTTTTAATAAGTACATTTTAATAGTTTGATTAGCTCTTTCAACTATGCCTTTGTCTTTGTGAATTGTATGGGATTCCTGTTATATGAGTAATGCCAAATGATGAACAAATTGTTTAAAAGAGGTAGAAGTATAACCAGAACCATTATCTGTTTTTGACTGTTTTGGAACATCCACAGTGGCAAATTTTCTAAGCAATGAGCTATAATATCTTTAGTTTTTTCTCTGGCATGAAGGGAGCCCATCAGTAATCCAGAAGAAGTATCAACTGTAACATGCAAATATTTTAATTTTCCAAACTCTGGCAAGTGTGTGACATCCATATGCCAAATATGGTTAGATATCAGTGCTCTAGAATTGACTCCAAGATTAACTCTCAAAAAAAGAGGTGACACAATTTTGACATCGTTTTATTATTTGTGTAGCTTTTTCCTTTGTTATTTTGAAATGCTTTTGTAAAGTATTAGCATTGACACAGAACTTTTTATGAAAATGTGTAGCTTCTTCTAGTGTAGACAAAATATGTATGTCATGTGAAGTTTTATCTCCTAAATCATTGTCCAAATTAAGGACTTCAGGAAATCCTGTATGTGCCCTGATATGTCCTATAAAAATTGATCTATTCTGTCTTTGATTAGACTTTGTGTAGTGAAAAGCAAAGAGGAAACAGTAGAAGAAGAGAAATTCTACCAGAATCTTCAAGGGATACTATAGCATTAACTATATATTGATTATAAGAAAATAAATTAAATAAAGAATCTTTAAACATCACAAAAGCTTGGAACACTTAATTAAGAGTAAAAAGAGTAAAAAGGGTTTTGAGCTAACTCATCAATTTGATTCATAGTATATGGAGTAATAATTTTATTGGAATAAATTCCAATTACTCTTTTTGCTGCTTTTATTCCTTTGAGTATTAATTGCCCTACAGCCTCAGTATACCTAGTAAGAATAATGTTAGGAGAATAAGAATAAGGTATCCATAAAATGGACATTCTTGCCAAAATACTCCTCTAGGAATATTTTTGTTGTTAGTAAAATAAATAATAAAGGCAAACTTACATCAATTCTATCCAAATGCATATTTTCCACATATGTTTCAATGATTTTTAATGCATTTTTTTGCTTCATGCATTAACATTCAGGGTGAATTTGGATCTGATGGACTTTTTAGGATATCAAATAAAGGTTCTAACTCTCCTGTTGGTATACCTAGATAAGGCCTTATCCAATTTATGTCTCCTAATAACTGTTGAAAGTTGTTAAGTAATTTGAGTTGATCTCCTCATATTTGAATTTTTGGTGGATGGACCACGGTTGAGGATAATAGAACTCCTAAATAATTAATTGAAAAAGTTAATGGTACTTTATCTATTACTATCTCTAGATTATAATTTTTAATAAGTTTGTAAGTGTGGCATAACATTGTAGCAATATGTTTATCTTTGTGTGCTAATAATAAATACATAATCCATATATTCAAATATTTGTAGTTCAGAGTTTTGATTTCTATGTGGCTGGATTACTTTGTTAAAATAATTTGACACATAGGTAGGCTGTTTGACATCCCTTGAGGTACTACTTTCCATTCATATCTCTGATCAGGACCTTCATGATTCAGTGCAGGGATAGTAAATGCAAAAATTGGACTATCCTCAGGATGAATTGGAATTGAAAAAAAAAGTCTTTAATATCTATTACTACAACATACCAGGGTTTTTGCAAAGCAGACTATCATGGAATCCCCAATGAGAATGTCCTATAATAACCATCTCATTATTAATGGTTCTTAAATCTTGCAATAATCTTCATTTACCAGATTTCTTTTTGATTACAAAAATGAGAGTATTATGATGAGATACAAAAGGTTGAATATGTCCTTCCGCTAACTGCTCTTTCACCAGGTCACGGGCTGCTTGTATCTTTTCATTAGTCAGCAGCCACTGAGGAACTCCTCCTGGTCTTTCTGATTTCCAAGTAATTTTATTGTCTCAGTGGCCCTTTCTGAAAATCCAACCCATGTCTGTCCATTCCTTGATCTATTTGTATTAGTGCTGCTATACCTTGCTTTTGCTTTTCTCATCTTATTCCTTTTCTAAAAGCTTGTCTAGTCATATTAGTGGGTGCATTTTTGTTAATGTTATTTGTTAATGTCAAACCAAATTGATCTAGGACATCTTGTCCCCATAAATTTACAGGAAGATGATCTAATATATATGGCTGTATAGTTTCTTCTGATTCTTCAGGATCCTTCCAATCTAATACCACTGCACTTCTATGGGGATTAGTCACAACTCCTAGGCCTCAAAGCATTTTAGTGGCTTGTGTAATGGCCAATGTTTTGGCCATTCTTGATGAGAGATGATGCTAAGTTCTTTACCTGTATAATGTAGCCCATTAAATTCATGTCCTTGAATATTTAGTTTTAGCATGGGGCGAAAATCTAAATTTAATAAAAGCATAGCCCAATCTACACCTGTGGAGCCTAATCCCCAGGAACCTTTTTCTACAATAAAACTGAAAAATTTATCATGTAGGCTGGTTATTATTAGTAACCGTACTATTCTATCTCCTGGTGAAATTACTGATATACCCTTTGGAGAACTGTCTATAATTTTTATTTCACCTTAATAATCAAGGTCAATTACCCCAGCACTTATCATAAGTCATTTTAGAGTAGAAGAACTGCATCCCAATATTAAGCCTACTGTTCCTTTGGGAAGAGGCTTTTTTACCCCTGTGGAAATGATTTGAACTCCCATCTCTGGAGTTAGTAGTTCTCTGACCAAGGCACAGGTGTACAACCCTGTGCTTCCTCTGGTTTGTCTGATGAGAGATCTAATGAACAATGTTCCTGCTCACTATCTTGATGGGGTTCCTGAGTTTCTCCAGTGCTCTGTATATTTGTGGTCTTGGACCCTGGATCATTATGTCCCGATGTCCATTTTTTTGACAATGGAGCCTGATGCCTTTCTCCACAATATTGTGGATAAACACCTGGTCCTTGTTAGTTTTTTGATAATGCATTACTCTCTATGGTTGTTTGAGAATGGCATTCATTAGCCCAATTTCTCCCTCTATGGCCTCATGGGCAAATACCCGGTATTCTACTCCTTTGATAATTAGTTTTGTTAAACCCACCTTTTATGGGGCAATTCTTTTTAAAATGTCCTGTTTGTTCACAATTGTAGCATGTTCTTGGCCTTCCATCTAAAACCTATTGTACTGCTACTTCCACGACTTACCCTTGTTCATTAATGTCTGTAGATAATTTAATATATGTGTTTAAATCTTCATGTTTCCATGGTCTAATGACTTCTCTGCACCAACAATAGGCTTGTTCATAAGCCTGTTTTACTAAATGCATTGCTTGTTTTGTGTTCCCAAAAACTCTGGTAGGTTTTTGAATAGGCCTATCTACAAATTCAGCATAAGGTTTATGAGTTTCTTGTATTACATTAGATAATTGACCTTGTAAACCTCCATGTCCTTGTAAAGTCTTCCATGACCTAACTGCATCTACAGCAATTTGTGAGTATATGCCAGGATCATATGCAATTTGTTGCTGCTGATCTCCATAATGTCCCTTTCCGAACAACATATCTAGATTTTTCTGAGGATAACCAGCTGCTGCATTTTGCCTAGCCGTCTCCTTGCGAAATTCCTCATTGACAACCTTCCATAACATGTATTTTCCTCCATTTAGCACAGATTTACACATATTAGCCCAATTTGTTGACCTCAAGTTCAAGTTGGTAATGGATTCAACCATGATTACAGTGAAGGGTGCTTGAGGATCATTGGTTGTTACAGTCTCTTTTAGCTGCTGCACAGTTTTGAAATTTAAAGCATTGTGAATTTGCTGCCCTCTTGCCTCAAATATTGGGCATGTTAATATTTGAGATCCTGTCTCAGGATCCTAACTATCAACTGCGGGGTTTGGGGGCCTCCCAGCATATGGAGGTGGTGTTCTTGGTTGGACACTTTTGCCCTCTGGTGATAGAAAGGTGTTAGTGGCAGTCTCCTGTAGAGGTGGCATTGATGGTTGGACACTTATGTCCTCTGGTAATAAAAAGTCGTTAGTAGCAGTCTTCTGTAGTAACTGTTCCCCTTATGACTTTTTCTGCTCTAAACTTTCTTTCTCTGTCTGACTAGCTTGAGAGGCCTTCTCTTTTACTTGAAATTTTTTAGCTCAAGAGACCATCTTTTTACTTGATTTTTTTTCTCTGTCTGACTAGCTTGAGAGGCCTTCTCTTTTACTTGAATATTTCTACTATAACTATAATACAAACCAACAACATAAACCCAAACAAAACTGAAACAGAATAAAACAAAATTGGTACAAGAGTACATTATTATAGCCTTTCTATCCTCCTGAAATGTCCATCTGTACTTTCTCCCTATCTGTTCTCAGATGTGACCGTTTTTTCTTCCCTAAACCTAACCCTATTCCTAAACCAACACTTACCCTAACTCTAAACCAACCCTAACCCTAACCCTAACCATAAATAGAATCCTAACCTTAACCAAAACCTTAACCTATCCAAAATCTTAACCTGAACCTTAATTCTAAATGTAACCTTAATACTAAAAATAACTCTTACTCTAATATAAACCCTAAAACTAAA
Organism: Ictidomys tridecemlineatus; assembly: GCF_052094955.1. Lineage (NCBI taxonomy): Eukaryota > Metazoa > Chordata > Mammalia > Rodentia > Sciuridae > Ictidomys > Ictidomys tridecemlineatus. The sequence goes on along the minus strand of NC_135478.1, from coordinate 63,718,409 downwards.
TGGAACACTAATTCTAACCCTAAACATAAACCAAAACCTAAATTTTACCCTAATCATAACAATAAACCTAAACCTAATCCTAACACTAAACCTTATCCTAAACCTTACCAAAACCATAAAACTTACCCTAACACAAACACTTAACCTAACCCTAAACTGAAACCTAACACTAACCCTAACCATAACCACAACCCTAACACAAACACTAACCCTAACCCTAACCCTAACACTAACACTAACACTAACACTAATTCTAAATCTAACCCTAAACCTAACTGTAATCCTAACCCTAACCCTGAACCTAACACTAACCATAAATCTAACCCTAATCCTAAACCTAATTCTAACAATAACCCTAACCCTAACCTTTAACACTAAAACTAACACTAACCCTAACTAAAATACTAATGCTGATCTGAACACTAATTGAAAACCTAAACTAACTTTAACCTTAAAAGTTAACCTAACCCTAACCCAAACCCAATTCTTAACCCTAACAATAACTCTAACCCTAAAATTAACTACAAACGCTACTGAACACTAACTGTAACACTAAAACTAAATGTAAGCCTAAAACTAACCCTAACTCAGTCCCAAATTCGAACCCTATCCAAAACAATAAACCTAACCCTAATTCTAATACTTACCCTATACCAAAATATAAACTTAACACTAACACTAATGTAACCCTAACACTAACCCAAATCCTAACACTAAATTTTACTCTTACCCTAATCATAACTATAACCCTAAACGTAAAGCTAACATTAACCATAACACAAACCCTAACAAAAATCCTAACCATAACCCTAACTATAACCCTTACCATAATTCTAACTATAACCCTAAACCTAACCCTAACCCTTACTGTAAAACTAACCCTAATCCTAACCCTAACCCTAATATTAATCTTACCATTAACCCTACCACTAATCCTAAACCTAACCCTAAACCTAACACAAACCCTAACCCAAACCATAACCCTAACCTGATCATAACCCTAAGCTTAACCCCACTCTATCCCTAACACTAAAGCTAACCCTACCCTAATGCTAAAATTAAATTTAACTCTAACTCTAATCCTAACAATATCACTAACCCTAAACCTAAACCTATATCTAACCCTAACAAAACCTTATCCTAACCTAACACTAACCCTAGTCCTAACCCCAAAACTAAACTTAACCTTAACCCTAACCCTAACCCTTAAACTAAATCTAAACCTATCACAAACCCTATCCCTAAATCTTACCCTAAGCTTACCCTAACCCTAAAACTAACCCTAACCTGAATCATAACAGTAACCATAAACCTAACCGGAACCCCAACCCTAACACAAAAACAAATCCTAAACCTGACCTAACATTAAGTGTAACCCTAACAGTAAACCTAAATCTAACCCAAATATAAGTGTAAAACTTACTGTAACCATCACCTTAACAATAAAACAAACACTTACCCTAATGCAAACACTAACCCAACTCAAACACGAATCATAACGCTAATTTTAACACTAGCCCAATCCCTAACTCTAACCCTAACCCTAACCCTAACCTAATACTAAACAAAACACTAAACATAAACTAAACACTAACACTAAGACTAACACTAAAAATCACACTAACCATAACCCTAATTTAATTCAAACCCGAAAGCTAACCCCAACCCTCACAGTAACATTTACCCTAACTCTAACAAAAAACCTAACTCTAACGCAAAACCTAACCTAACCCTAAGAATAATACTAACCCTAAACCTAATGATGACTTTGATCCTAATTCTAACCACAAACTTAAACCTAATCTAACACTAACGATAAGACAAACCGTAATCCTAACAGTAATTCTAACCGTAACACTAACCTTAATTCTTACCATAACAATAACTATAACATTAACCCTAAACTTAACACAAAACCTAACCCAAACCAAAAATGTAATCATATCATAATTCCAACCCTAACCCTACTGTAACCCTAACCCTAAACTTAACCATAACAATAACCGTAAACCTAACACAAATCCTAACCCTAACCATAACACTAACCCTACATAACCCTAACCCTAACTTACCCTAACCCTAACTGTAATTTTAATTTACCCTTAATCATAACCCTAACCCTAATTCTAATCCTAACCCTAAAACATACCTTAACCCTACACCTAAACCAAACCCTAACTCTAACCCTAGATCTAACCCTAACACTAAATCTTACCCTAACCCTAAGCCTAAACTAACCCTAACACAAAGCCTAAACCTAACCCTGTCACTAACCCTAATCTTAAATCAAATTCTAGCATTAATCCTAATGCTAACTAGAAAACTTACGGTAACAATAACCCAAACCCAAAGTCCAAACCTAGCCATAACCCTAACCCTAACCTGAACCATTAACCTAACACTAAACCTATCACTAATCTTAACCCTAACACTAACTCTAATCCTAATCCTAACTGTAACCCTAACTCTAAACTTAAAACAAACTCTATCCCAAACCCTAACCCTAAATGTAACCTAACCCTAATCCTATCTCTTTCCTAACCTTACCACTAAAACTATCTCTATTACTAACACTATCCCTAACCCTTATCATAAAACAAACCCTAACCCCAAATCTAACACTATCACTAGCCTTAAAACTAAAACTAACCCTAAACCTAACACTAACACTAACACTAAAACTAAAACTAAACTTATTCCTATTTATAAATTTTAAACTTAACACTAAACCTAATCTTAAAACAACTCTGAAATCTAACCCTAAACCTAACACAAACCCTAACCTAACCTTAACCCTAAACTTTACACTAACACTAAACATAAATTTAACCCTCAGTCTAAACCTATATCTGTAGATAAACCCAACCCAAACACTAACCTAACAAAACCCCTTAACCCAGCTCTAAACCTAACACAAACCCTAACCCTAGCCCTAACACTAACCTTAACACTAAACCTAATCCTAATCCTAACCCTAACTCTTAAAGTAACCCTAAAATTAACCCTGAACTTTACCCTTACACTAATTCTAATGCTAAACCTAACATTAATTCTAATACTAACCCTAACCCTCTCCCTAACCCTAGCAGTAACACAAACCATAATCTTAATCATAATTCTAAAACTAAACTTAAAAATACCCCTAACCCTAACATTATCCCTAACTCTAACACTAACTCTTTACCCTATCCCTAAATCTAACAATGTAACAGTAACCCTAACACTAACTCTAACAATAAACCTAACCCTAAGTCTATCTGTAATACTAACACTGACATAAAATATTTCTAACCGTAACATTGTCCCTAACACTATCCTAAAAAAAATCTCTAACCCTAACATTATCCCTAACTCTAACTCTAATTCTAACACTAACACTTACCTTAATCCTAAATCTAACACTAAACTTAACACTAACACTAACTCTAATCCCTACCCTAACATTAATACCAACCCCAAACCTAATTTTAATCTTAACACTGACCTTAAAAATATCCCTAACCCTAATATTATTCCTAAATCTAACTCTAACACTAACACTTACCCTATCCCTAAATCTAACACTAAACCTAACCCTAATCCTAACCCTAACAGTAACACCAAACCTAACCCTAATCATAATCCTAACACTAACCTTAAAAAATCCCTAAACCTAACATTATCCCTAACTGTAACTCTAACACTAACACTTACCATATCCTTAAATCTAACACTATTCCTAACACTAACACTAATCCTAAGATCGACCATAATTATAACCCTAACACTAACACTAAACCTAAAACTAATGATAAACCTAACACTAACCCTACACTAAATCTAATTCTATTCCTAACACAAACCTTAATTCTTACACTAACACTAACCCTAACACTAAACATAACCCTAATTGTAATACAAAACCTAACACTGAAAGTAAAACTAATATTGACCCTAACACTAACACTCACCCTAACCTTAACCTTAAACCTAATACTAACGCTCACCCAAACCATTACACTACCCTAACATAACCCTAACCCTATCACTTACCCTAAAACTAACACTAACAGTAACCCTAACCCACACCATAACACTAACACTAACCCTAATCCCAACCCTAACCTATAAGTAACACTAAACCTAACCATAAACCTGAACTGATCACTAACCCTAAACCTAACTCTAATCATAACACTAACCCTAATGTTAACTAAAACTAACATTAACTCTAAGCCTAACTCATAGCCTAACTCAAAAACTAATTCTATCCTAACACAAATACTAATCCTAACTCTTACCCTAACATTCATTGTAAACCTAACCCTAACACTGACACTAAACCTAATTCTAATTCTAACCATAAACATAACCCTAACCCAAACCCGAAACCTATGACAAATCTAACTCTAATCCTAACACTAATACTGTCCCTAACCTGAAACCTAATCTTAATATTAACTCTTACCATAACCCTAAACCTAACTGAAACCCTAATCCTTAGACAAACACTCATGGTGGCCTAATCTTAACTCTAAACAAAACCCTAAATCTAACATGAATCCTAAACGTAAACCTTATCTTAATACTAATCCTAACACTAACTCTATCCCTCTCCCTATCACTAAACCTAACACTAACCCTAATGCAAACCCAAACACTAACACTAACCCAAATCCTAACTCTAATCCAAAGTGTAACAATATCTCTAACATTAATTATAACCCTAACCCTAACAAAAAAAAATTAACCCTAAAACTAATACTAACACTAAGCCTAATCCTAACCCTAAGACTTACTCTTATTCTAAACCTAAACCTAAACATAACCCTTACACAAACCCTAACACTTAACGTAACTGTAATCCTTACTCTAACCCTAACCCTAACACTAAACCTAACACTAACCCAACCCTAACCCTAAACCTTACACTAATTATAACCTGAAAACTAACCCTAACTCTAACCATAAAGGTAAATTTAATCCTCGCTCTAACCCTAATCCTAACTCTATCTTAAACCCAATGCTAACACTTACACTATCCTAATCCTAAAACTAACCCTAACTTTAATCGTAACTGTAACCCTAACACTAGTCCTAACTCTAACCCTAAACCTAAATCGAACTCTTTTTCTATCTGTAACCCTAACCTAAGACTACCCCATCTCTAACACAACCCTAACCCTAACCTTAACATTAACACTAAAACAAACCCTAAACCTAATCCAAACTGTAACTCTAACACTCACCATAACTCTAACGTGAACCACAAATCTAACACTAACTCTCAACTTAACACAAACCTTAAACCTAACAATAATTTTAACCATAGCCTAACCCTAAAATTAACATATTCCTAACTCAAAACCTAATCTATCTCTAACGCTAAAATTAAATTTAACCCTAACTATAACCGTAAACCTAACACTAAACCAAACCCTAAATATAACTCTAACACAAATTCTTAGCTAACCTAACTCTAACCCTAAAACCTAAAACTAAACTTAATGCTAACTCTAACACTAATTTAAATCTAACAGTAACACAACCCTAAACCTAACACTAAATGTAAAATTAACCTAAACCTAACCATAACAATAACCCTTATTCTAGAACAAATCATAATTGTAATCTTAAACCTAACCCTAACTCTAATTTTAAACCTAACCCAGACCTTTATCCTAACCCCAACACGAACCCTAAACCTAACCATATCCCTAACCCTAAAACTAACCTTTAAATTATCTCTAACTGTAACCCTAACCCTAAACCCAATACTTACCCTAACCTAACCCGATACCAATCCTAACACTAATTCTAATCCTAACACTAAAACTAATCCTAAACCTAACCCTATCAGTAAACCTAACCCTAACATCAACCCTAACACTAATCCTAAATCAAACCCTAACGCTAATACTAACCTTAACCTCACCCTAAAAATAACCCTAACATAAACCCAAACACTAACTTAAACCTTAGCCTAACCCTAACCCTAGGCCTAACACTAATCCTAAATCTAATTCTAACCCAACAATAACCCTAACACAAACCCAAATGTTAAAACTAACACTAACTTTATCCTAACACTTAACATAACCCTAAACTTTATACTATCCCTAACACTAACCCTAATCCTAAGGCTAATTCTATCTTTAACTGGAAACCTAACCCTAATGCTAACCCTAATATTAAACCTATCGATAAACCTAACCCTAATCATAACACTAACTCTAACACTAACCCTAAAAAAAACACTAAATGTATTCCTGACCTTAACACTATTGCTAAGCCTAACCCTAAAATTAACACTAACTCTAAATCTTACACCAACCCTAACCCTAAGCCTAACACTAATCCTAAATCTAACCATAACTCTAACATTGACTGTAAATTGAAGACAAACCATAACTTAAACCATAATTCTAAACTTATCATAATCCTAAAGATAACGTTTTACTAGCACTAATCCTAACCCTAACACTAATACAAACCTAACGCTAACCCTAAACTTAATCGTAACCCTAACTCCAAACCTAAGCCTATCACTGACCCTAAACTTAAATGTTTCCCTAAACCTAACACTAACCTTAAACTGAAAAGTAACCCTAAACTTAACACACAAAATAACGTAAATCTAAACCTAAACCTAACACTCCCTTTATTCTAACCATAACAGTAACCCTTATTATAACCTAACCTAATTCTAATTTTTACCCTAATCCTATCCATATCCTTAACCCTCAACATCAACCTAACACTAACACAATCCCTAATCCTAACAGTAACTCTAACACTTACCCTAAAACTAACCATGATGCTAACCCTAAACCCAAGTCTTAAGCTAATCCTAACCCTAATCCTAAACCGTACTCTAACCCTAACCCTAACCCTAATTTAACACTAAACCTAACTCTTAAACTAACCCTAACACATAAAATAACCAAATACTAACAATTACCATAACACTATCCCTAACCCTAATCCTAAATGTAACATTAAACCTAAGCATAAACCTATTCTTATTTGTTATACTAAACCTCAAACTAACCATAATATAAACACTTACCCTAAACCCATTCCTGAACCCAACACAACCCTAACCCTAACCCTGACCATAATCATAACCTTAACACTAATTCTAACCCTAAAACTAACCCTAACACTAACCCTAAACCTAACACTAAAACTAACCCTAACCATAAAACTAAGAAGAACCGGAAGCCAAACCCTAACACTAACCCTAAAATGTAATCTTAACCGTAATCCTAACCAAATCAATAACACTAATTCTAATCCTAACACAAACCCTAACACTAAAACTAATTCTAACACTAACCCTAAGCTTAACACTAACCCTAAGCCTAACACTAACCCTAAGCCTAACACTAACCCTAAGCTTAACACTAACCCTAATGCAAACCCGAAAAATAAGATTAATCCTAAAACTAACCTTAATCCTAACCTTAACCCTAATAACACTAAGCCTAAACTTAACCCTAACACAAACCCTAACCCTAAACCTAACACTAAACCGAATTCTAACCCTAACACTAACACTAACTTTAACACTAACCCTAACCCTAACACTAACCCTAACCCTAATCTCATGTAACCCTACAAATATCACTAACCCTAAACCTAGTGAAAACCATAACACTAACTCTATCACTAACCGTAAACGTAACTTTAACCCAAAGCCTAACCCTAACACTAACCCTAATTCTAAACTTCAGTGGAATCCTCACCCCTAACTTGCCTAACCATTAACCTTATCCTAACTTGAATAATAAACCTAACCCTAAACCTAATAAAAAACCTAAGGCTAACATCATATTTAAACCTAATTATAAACCTAACACTAATACTAATCCTAACCTTAACACTAAACTTAAAACTAAACCTAAACCTAAGCCTAATGCTAACTCTAATTCAAACATAAACCTAACCCTAACACTAACACTAACCCTAACCCTATCTTTAAACATAAATATAACACTAACCCTAACCCTAACCCTAATTTTATACCTAATCACAGCCCTAAAACTAACCCTAACACAAACTCTAACCAAACCCTAAAACTAACCCTAACACTAATCCTAAAGCAAATTCTAATGCTAACACTAACCCTAACACTAACACTAATTCTACCCTTAAACCTAACCTAACACTAACACTAACCCTAACATTAACACTAACCCTTACCCTAACACCAACAATAAACCTAAACCGAACCCTAAATCTTATCCTAATCCTATATGTAAACCTAACACTAACCCTCAACCCAACCTTAACTTAAATCTTAATCCTAGCCCTATAAAACATAATCTTAACCCTATCCCTAAACCTAACACTAACCCCAACCCTAAATTCAACACTACCTTTAAAACTAACCCTAATTCCAACCTGAACCCCAACAATAATCCTAACCCTAACCCTTACCCTTAGGTAACACTCACCATAACCCTTAAACTATCACTAACAATAAGTTTAAACCTAACCCTAACCATAAACATAATACTCCATAACCCTATCCCTAACACTATCTCTAAACCTAACACTATCCTTATCTTTAACTCTAACCTGAATCTAAACACTAACACCAAACCTAAACCTTACCCTAATCCTAATACTCACGCTAAACCTTACCCTAATATAAACTCTAACCCTAAATTTAACACTAACCTAAACATAAACATAACCCTAACCCTAACTCTAACACTAAGCTTAAACTTATTGGTAACCTCAATGCTAACACTAACTGTAACCATAAACTTAACCCTAACCCTAACCCTAACAGTATAAGTAAACCTAACCCTAATTTGTACACTAACACTAAACCTAATCCTAACTCTAACACTAAACCTAAACCTAAATGTAACCGTCACAATAAAACTAACCCTAAATATAACCCTAACCCTAACAGTGACCCTAAACCTATTACCAAATCTAACACTGCACCTAACCCTGACCCTAACCTTAACACTAATCTAACCATAAACCAAAACTTAATCCAAACTCTAACACTAACACTAACCCTAACTCTGTCTCTAAAGCTAAATGTACCAAAAACCTAACACTAATTTTTAACCTAAACGTAAACCTTAACCTAACACAAACACTATCCCTAACTTTAACCTTAAAAATAACACTAACCATAAGACAAAACCTAACACTAACCATAATCCTAAATGTAACACAAACCCTAACACTATCACAAACTTTAAAACTAATCCTAATACTAAGCCTAACACTAAACTTAACTCTAAACCTAAACCCAACCCTAATGCTAACCCTAACACTAACTCTAACATAAACTCTAGCTGTACACATAACACTAAAACTAATTTTATTCCTAACCTTAACACTAACACTAAACCACTCCCTAATGCTAACAATATTGCTAAACCTAACCCTAACCCTGATCTAAAACTAACACTCACTAACACTAACCCTTAACATAACCCTAACATTAACCCTAAACCTAACACTAAAACTAACCCTAACACTAACCCTATTACTAATCCTAAACCTAATGCTAACACTAACATTAACCCTAACACAAACCCTAACCCTGTTACTAACCCTAACCCTAACATACACCCTAACACTAACACTAATGCAAACCTTAACTCTAATCCCACCCATAAACCTAACCTAACACTTACCCTAAAATTAACCTAACACAAACATTAAGAAAAACTCTAACCCTAACCCTAACCCTACCATTAACTTTAACCATAACACTGACCCTAAATCTAACCCTAACACTAACCCTAAATCTATTCTTAAACCTTACACTATACCTACCCTAACCCTAACCCTAATCCTAAATGTAAAACAAACAGTAAACCTAACTCTTATCTTAACCATAACCCTAAAGCTAACACTAACCCTAACCCTGTCCATTAAACTAAACCTAACAAAAACATAACTCTAACCCTCTAACGTAACTCTAAAACTTAAACTAACCTAAACACTAACCCTAAATTTTACCTTAAACATAACACTAACCCTAAGACAAAACCTAACTATAGCCATAACCTTTAAAGTAATATTAACACTAACCCTATCACTAAACATAAATTAACCCTAATCGACCCTAATACTAACACTAATTTTTATTCTAAACCTATCCCTAACGGTAATCCTAAACATAATCTAACATTTACCCTAAAAAAAAACTTAACACAAACCCTATCACTAACCTTAACCTAACAAAAACCCTATTACAAACCATAACCCTAACATGAACCATAACCCTAACCCTAACACTTAAAGTAACCCTAACCCTAACACTAAACCTATCCTTAACATTAACATTAATCCTAACTCTAACTCTAACCCTAATACTATGATGAATTCACCCTAACCCTAATGCTAAACACAACACAAACCCTAATGCTAAAATTTACCCTAACACTAACACTAACTTTAACCCTAAGACTAACCGGAACCCTAACCCTAACACTAACCATAAAGGTAACCCTAACCCTAACGTAACCAAATCAATGACACTAATCCTAATGTTAACACTAACTCTAACACTAAAACTAACAATTACACAAACCATAATGCAAATTCTAACTCTAACTCTAATCCTAAAAATAACCCTAATTCTAACCTTAACACTAATACTAACACTAACCCTGACCCTAAACTTAACACAAAACCTAACAATAAATCTAATCATAACCTTAGCCCTTACACTAACGTTATCACTAATCTTAACCCTAAACCTAATCCTAACTGTAACCCTAACCCTAATATTAACCCTAACACATACCCTAACACTAACCCTATCACTATCCCTAACCTTAACTTTAATGAAAATCCTAACCCTAACACTAACTCTAACCCTAACCCTAAACCAAAGTTTAACCAAAATCCTAACTATAACACTAACCCTAATTTTAACCCTAAACCTAACAGTAAAACTAACCCAAACCTTACCTAACCTTAAGCCTTACCCAAACATGAACAATAAACCTAACAATAACCCTAATGCTATCACCAAACCTACCTTTTATCATAAGCGTAACACTAACAGTAACCCTAAATAAAACACTAAACCTAAAACTAATACTAACCCTAAGCCTAACACTAACCCTACCTCTAACCCTAATGTTAACCCTAACACTAACGCTATTCTTAATCCTAACCGTAAATATGACACTAACCTTAACAGGAACCATAATTTTAAACCTAACCATAACCCTAACATTAACTCTAACACAAAAAATAACCTTAACCCTAACACTAACCCTAACCCTAATCCAACCCTATCTCTAACATTAAAAATAACCCTAACACTAATTCTAACAAAAACTCTCATCCTAACACTAACCCTAACCCTAACATTAAAAATAACCCTAACACTAATCTTAACAAAAACTCTCACACTAACACTAACCCTAACCCTAAACTTAACTTAAATTCTAACTTTAACTCTAAAAATACCCTACCCTAACACTAAACCTAACACTATCCCTAAACCTAAATTCAACCCCAACTTTAAAACTAACACAAATCCTAAAACTAACCTCAACACTAATCCTAACCCTAACCTTATCCCTAATGCTTAGGCTAACAATAACCATAACCCTAAACCTAACACTAACACTAAACCTAAACCTAACACTAACACTAAACCTAAACATAACCATAACCCTAACCATAACACTAACCATAACCCTAACCCTAAAACTAACTCTAAACCTATAATTAACCCTAACACTATACTTAGTCCTAATCTTAATCCTAGCCCAAACAATAACATCAAAATTAACCTAACAATAACCTTACACTCAGTCTAAATCTAACCCTAACATTACACCTAACAATAACCTTAACACTAACACTAACCATAACCGGAAACATGACATTAACCTTAACCATGAAACTAACACTAAACTTATCCCTAACCTTAATACTAACCCTGACACTAACTCTAACACAGTTTAACACTACCATTAATTCTAGCCCAATTTCTAGTCCTATCTGTAACCCTAGTGCTAATCCTAACCCAAAACTTAAACCTAACTCAAACCCTAACCCTAACCCTAACACTAACCCTATCTCATTCCCTAACTTTAACCCTAACCCTAATCCTAACCCTAAACCTACCACTAAACTTAACACTAATACTAACTCTAATTCTGACCCTAAAACTAACCCTAAACCTATCACTAACCCTAACACTAACACTAACTCTTATACTAACCTTAAAACTAACCCTAAAATATAAAGGTGACACTAACCCTTACAATAATCCTAACACATACTCTAACACTAACACCAATCCTAACACTTAACTTTATCTGAAAGGTAACCCAAACAGTAACACTAGCCCTAACCCTAACCCTAACGTTAATCTTAACACAAACCCATATCAAAACCATAACACTAGATCTAACTCTAAACCTAACCCCAACACTAACCCTAAAATTAACCCTAACTCTAATGCTAATCCTAACTGTATACCTAACACTAACAACGACCCTAGCCTTAACACTAATACTGCAGTAAACCTAATCTAACATTTACACTAAAACTAACCCTAACACAAAAACTAACCCTAAAACAATACCTAACTCTATCACTAATCCTAACTCTGACCATAACACTAACCTTAAACCGAACCTTAAAACTAAACCTAACCCTAATCCTTAAGCTAACACTAAACCTTAACCTAACCCGAACACCAACCCTAACTCTAACCCTAACCATAACATTAACCCTAAGAGAAAAACCTACCACTAACCATAACACTAAATGTAACCGTAATCCTAACCCTATCACTAACCCTAAAATTAAAACTAATTTGAACCCTAATTCTCACCATAACTCTTACCCTAAACCTAATACAAACCTTAAGTCTTGCCCTAAACGTAACCCTTACCCAAAATTAACCCTAAACCTAACACTAAACCTATCTCTTCACATAACCCTAACTCTAAATCTAAATCTAACCCTAACCCTAACCATAATACTAACCTTAAAACTAAACCTAATCCTAATCCTTAAGCTAAGACTAAACTCTAACACTAACCCTAACCCTAACACTTGCCCAAACACTAAAACTAACCCTAACCCTATATCTAATCCTAAACCTAATTCTAACCCTTACACAAACCATAAGTCTAACAGTAACACTAAACCTAACCTAACCCTAATACAAACTATAAATCTAATAATAACCCTAACCCTAATCCTAATTCTAACCCTAACTTTAACCCTAAACCTAACTCTAACACTAACTCTATACTTAGCCAAAACCCTAACCCTTATACTTACCCTAACCTTAATCCTAAGACTATGTGTAACTCTAAACCTAACCCTAACCCTAACATGAACCTAACCCTATCCTAACCCTAACACTAACCCTAAAACTAAACTTAAGCCTGTGTCTAACATTAACACTAAATCTAACACTAATCCTAACCATGACCCTAACACTAACCCTACCTTCTACATTAACCTTATCCCTAACACTAACCCTAAACATATCCCTAAACCTATCACTAACCTTAACCCTAATCCTAAACCTAACCCTAACTCTAAAACTAAGCCTAATTCTAATTCTAAACTAATAGTAAAACTACACCTCACAGTAAATCTAACCATAAACTTAAACCCAACCCTAATAGTAATTCTAACACTAATGTTAACCTTAAAGCTAACCCTAACACTTAACCTAAATTGAACCCTAACCCTAATCGTAACACTATACCTCACCCTATGCTTAATATTAATCTTAATCCTATCCCTAACCCTAACACTATCCATAAACCTAAACCTAACACTCACCTACTTTCTACCACTAAACCTAATCCTAACCCTAACCCTAGAACTAAAACTCACTCTAACCATAACCATAACATGAAACATAATCTTAACCCCATCATTAATACTAACCCTAAACCTAAACCTAAAACTAACCATAACCCTAACAATTACCCTAACCCTAACACTAACACTAAACCTAACTTTAATTCTAACCCTAACTCAAAATGTAAGCCTAACCTTTATACTAAACCTAACCCTAACACTAAGCCTAAAACTAACCCTAATCCTAACCTATCACTAACCCTAAGCCTAATGGTAACCCAAAACCTAACACTAAATATAATCCTAACCTAAATGGTAACTCTAAACATCCCTAATTCTAAAAAAATTTGCTAACTCTAAACAACCCTATCCCTAACACTATTGCTAACCATAACCCTAAACCTACCTATAACATTAACACTAGACCAAAACCTAATCCTAACCCTAACATGAATTTTAACCCTCACCCTAACACAAAAATTAACCTTAATCCTAACCCTATCACTAATCCTAAACCTAATACTAAAATTATCACAAACATTAAACAAACCCAAACCCTAAACCTAAACTAAAACCTAATGCAATCATTAACACTAACACTAACAATAATCTTAAACCTAATCGTACCTTAAACATAACCTAATACTTACCTTAAACCTAACTCTAACAAAATCATAACACAAACCCTAACACTAACCCTAACCCTAATCCTAAAATTAACCTGAACACTAACCCTAACACTAACCCTTAAAAAATTAACACTAATTCTAACACTAACCTAAACAAACACTAACCCTAAAACTAACCCTAAACCTAAAACTAACAGTAAAATTTACTCTAACTCTAAACCTAACTCTAACCCTAATGATAACCCTAACATTAAGTCTAACACTAAACCTAACACTAACGCTAACTTTCCTTCTAAAACTAATATTATAATTAACCCTGACTCTATCTTTAACACAAACATAACCCTAACCTAACCCTAATGCTAACATTCACCCAAAGTCAAAACCTAACACAAACCCTAATTTGAACACTAACACTAAACCTAACCCTAATTCTAACCCTTACTTTAACCCTATTAGTAACTAAAATTAACCCTAACACTAAAATTAACCCTAACAATAACCCTATTCCTAACCCTAATCTAACACAAACCCTCACCCTAAACCTAATCCTAACCTAACACTAACAATACCCTAACACAAAATTTAACACTAACATTAACCCTAAACCTAATCTAATCCTAGCTGTAACCCTAAGCTTAACAAAAACTCTAACCTTAATCCTAACTCAAACTCTAAATTCTAACCCTAAACTCTAAATTCTAACCCTAATGATAACCCAAAACTAAGTCTTACCCTAACCCTGACCCTAACTCTTACCCTAATACTAACCCTTATCCTAATACTAAACTTAACCCTAAAACTAACTCTATCACTAACCTTAACCCTAACCCTAATCCTAACCCTTACCATAACACTAAATCTAGACCTAACTGTAACCCTAAAACTAACTCTAAACCTATCTGTAACCTAATACTATAATTAACCCTATTTCTTATCCTAAAACAACCATTAACACTAAACCTAACACTGACCCTAACACTCACCCTAACCCTAATCTTAATATAAATCCAAATTCTAAACCTAACCCTTACTCTTACCATAATCTTAAATCTAACCCTAAACTTAATCCTAACCCTAATCTAAAACTTACCCTAAAACTAATTCTACCCATAACAGTAATATGAAACCTAAACCTAATAAAAAATTTAACATTAATACTAAACCTAATCCTAAAATAATATTAACTATAACCCTAAATCTAACACTAAACCTAAACCTAATACTAACTCAATTTCTTAACCCAACCCTAATATTAACCTAACTCTAAGCCTAATCCTAACCCTAAGCAATAATTAACACTAAGCTTAACCATAGCACTAACTCTAACACTAACCTTAACCCTAACCGTAACATTAACCTATACCTATTTCTAAACCTAACACAGTCCCTAACCATAATCTTTACCCTAAACCTAACCTTAATTATAATGTTAAACCTAAACCTAGCCATTACAATAACCCTAACATTAACCATAAGAGGAACCATAACCGTAAGCCAAACACAAACCTTAACCCTAACCCTAAACTTAACCATAACCATACCACTAACCCTAGCCCTTACAATAAACCTAATGCTAATCCTAATATTAAACCTAACCTTAAACTTAATACTAAACCTATAAGGAACCCTAACACTAACACTAATTCTAACACTAAAAGTAAACCTAACTCTAAACTTAACCCAAACCCTAATCCTTACAATAACCCTAAACCTAACCCTAACCCTAAACCTTACACTAAATTTAATCCTAAAACTTACCTTAAACCTAAATCTTACCCTAAATGAAACACTAAACCTAACCCTAACCATTAAAATGACACAAAACCTAACATTAACCCTAACCATTCCACTAAGCCTGACCCTACTCAAAACATTAACCCTAACCCTAACACTAAACCTGATCCTAATCCTAATCTTAACACTAAAACTAATTGTAACCCGAATTCTAACCCTAACAATAACATTAACACTAACTCTAACCCTAACACAAACCTTAATCCAAAAATAATCCTGACACTAATCTAACCCTAACCCTCAACATTCCCTAACCCTAACCCTAACACAATCGCTAATCCTAACCCTAATCTTAACTCTAACTCTAACCATAACACAAACCTTAATCCAATCATAATCCAGACAGTAATCTAACCCTTACCCTCACCCTTACCCTCACCCTTACCTAACCCTAACCCTAATACAAACACTAACCCTAACCTAACCATAACGCTAACTCTGTTACCCAAAACCTAATGCTCACACATACCCCAAACCTAACTGTAACCCAAAAATGAAGCTTAACCCTAAACCTAAAAGTAATCCTAACACTAACCCTAATGCTAACAATAATCCTAAACATAAACCTAAAAATAACCCTAATCCCTACACTCATCCTAACCCTAATCCTAAACCTAACATTAACCCTAACATTAAACCTGATACTAAACATAAACGTAACTATAACCCTAACCCTAAAACTAAAAGTAACCCTAGTGTTAACCCTATCCATAACATTAACCCTAACCCTAAGCATAACATTAACCTTAACCCAAACTTTCATCATAATACTAACCTAACCCTAACCCTAAATTTTACATAACCCTAATCCTAAACCTAATTCTAACTCTAACCCTAACATTAGTTCGAATCTAAATCTTGGACTCTGGCTCACAGTCTAGTAGTAAGGCTCAAAGGAGAGGTGGCTGGAGGAAGCTAAGGCATCTTTAAAAATAAAAATAATCTTCATTGATCTTCACCCCCTTCCCCGCGTGGGGTCCCCATCCCCCTGCCACCGCCCAGAAAAAAGAGGGCTGGAAGAGAGAAGGAAAAATCAATCAGGGCTGAGCTCGCCATGCGGAAGGAGCCGGAAAGATGGAGGAAAGATGGCCGCTGCGTACAGGGGTTGCTGAAGTGCTGAGCGTGGGGCTCTGAGCAGCGGCTTTAATCGAGATTACACGCAGCTTGTTAGAGCTCCTATCACCATTAAGCTGTAGCGGACCACCTTGCCAAGCAGCAGAAAAAACAAAGAGATCGAAAGAGAGCCGCTTTTCTGCTCAGAGACGCGGGCGCTCTGTGCCCATCTGCTGCCTCTTTCACTTCGCTACCGGCAGAGAGATGTAATCAGCAGTGGATTTGACTTCTTACCTTCCCTTCTAATATCTCTCCTCTCAAGCATCAAATAAATTTATAAGAGTAAACAGTAACTCAGCAGTCAAACAGAACAAGAAGTAACATGAGCATAAAAAAGCAAGGAAGAAAAGGAGTACAAACAATGTAAGACAGCCTAAATATTCAGGAGGACTTAGAGTCATCAGAAAAATGGCCATATAAAGAACTCAAGGAACACCTTAGACAGATGGAAAAGAACCTTAAAAATCATATTGAAAGTGAATTAAAGAAACAGATAAAAGAAGTTAAGCATCTTTATCAGGAAATAGAGATTATTAAAAAAATCAAACAGTAATTCTAGAAATGAAGGAAACAATAAACCAAATTAAAAACTCAATCCAGACTATCACCAACAGAGTGGAGCAAGTAGAAGCCAGAAGGTCAGATAATGAAGACAAAATATATCATCTTGAAAGGAGTCTAGCCAACTCAGATAGGCTGGTAAAAAATCATGAGAAAAACATCCAAGAGATTTAAGATAATATAAAAAAACCAAATTTACTAGTCATTGGGATAGAAGAAGGCACAGAGATTAATACCAAGGGAATGAGTAACCTGCTGAATGAAATAATTACAGGAAACTTTCCAGAAATAAAAAAGGAAACAGATACACAAATTGTAGATGCATACAGGACACCGAGCACACAAAATCACAGTAGACCAACGCCAAGACACATTGTTATGAAGATATCCAACATACAGAACAAAGAGAAAATATTAAAAGCTACAAGAGAAAAGAGGCAGATTACATTTAGGGGTAAACCAATAAGGTTAACAACGGATTTTTTATCACAGATGCTGAAAGCGAGAAGATCCTGGAACAACGTATTTCAAACACTGAAAGACAATGGATGCCAACCAAGAATTTTGTATCCAGCAAAATTAAGCTTCAGGTACGACAATGAAATAAAAATCCTTCAGGATAAACAAAAGCTAAAAGAATTCGTAGCCAGAAAACCAGCATTGCAAAGCGTCCTGAGCAAAACATTACATGAGGAAGAAATGAAAAACAATAACCAAAACCATCAGTGGGAAGTGCCTCTGTAAAGCCAGAGGGCGGGGGGAAAGGTAATCTAGGAGAAACAAACTAAAAGAAGATAAATTATCAAACATGGCTGGAAGTACAAACCATACATACATCAATAGTAACTCTAAATGTTAATGGCTTAAACTCTCCAATAAAGCGACATAGGCTGGTAACATGGATTAAAAAAACAAATTCAACAATATGCTGCCTCCAGGAGACACAACTGATTGGAAAAGACATACACAGGCTGAAGGTGAAAGGTTGGGAAAAAAATACCACGCACACGGTCCTCGCAAGCAGGCAGGAGTGGACATCCTCATATCAAATAAAATCGACTTCAAGACTAAATTAATCAAAAGGGATAAGGAAGGTCATTATATACTGTTAAAAGGAACCATCCACCAACAAGACATAACAATTATCAATATTTATGCACCAAATAATGGGGCTGTGACGTTCATGAAAAAAATTCTCCTTAAGTTCAAGAATCAAATAGACCACAATACAATAATTATAGGTTACTTCAACACACCTCTCTCACTATTGGACAGATCTTCCAAATAAAAGTTGAATAAAGAAACTATAGAACTCAATATCACAATCAACAACCTAGACTTAACTGACATATATAGAATATATCATCCAACATCAAGTGGCTATACTTTTTTTCAACAGCACATAGATCCTTCTCAATAATAGACCATATATTATGTCATAGGGCATCCCTCAGTAAATATACAGAGGTGGAGATAATACCATGAATTTTATCTGATCATAATGCAATGAAAATGGAAATCAATGATAAAAGAAAGAAAAAAATCTTACATCACATGGAAAATGAACAATATGTTACTGAATAATCAATGGGTTACAGAAGACATAAAGGAGGAAATCAAAAAATTTTTAGAGATAAATGAAAACACAGACACAACATATCAGAGTCTATGGGACACAATGAAAGCAGTTTTAAGAGGGAAATTCATCGCCTGGAGGTCATACCTCAAAAAAAAGAAAAAACCAACAAATACATGAGCTCACACTCTATCTCAAAGACCTAGAAAAGAAAGAGCAAAACAACAGCAAATGTAGCAGAAGGCAAGAAATAATTAAAATCAGAGCAGAAATCAATGAAATTGAAACAAAAGAAACTATTGAAAAAATTAACAAAACTGAAAGTTGGTTCTTTGAAAAAATAAATAAGATCGACAGACCCCTAGCCATGATAACGAAGAGAAGAAGAGAGGGAACTCAAATTACTAACATACAGGATGAAAAAGGCAATATTACAACAGACACAACAGAAATACAGAAGACAATTAGAAATTATTTTGAAAACCTATATTCCAATAAAATAGAGGATAGTGAAGACATCGATAAATTCTTTAAGTCATATGATTTGCCCAGACTGAGTAAGGAGGATACCCACAACTTAAACAGATCAATATTAATAGATGAAATAGAAGAAGCAATCAAAAGACTTCCAACCAAGAAAAGGCCAGGACCAGATGGGTATACAGCGAAGTTTTACTAAACCTTTAAAGAAGAATTAATACCAATACTTTTCAAGTTATTTCAGGAAATAGAAAAGAGGGAGCTCTGCCAAATTCCTTCTATGAGGCCAACATCACCCTGATTCCAAAACCAGACAAAGACACCTCAAAAAAAAAAAAAAAAAAAAAAAAAAAAAAAAAAAAAAAAACTACAGACCAATATCTCTGATGAACCTAGATGCAAAAATCCTCAATAAAATTCTGGTGAATCAAATACAAAGGCACATCAAAAAAAATTGTACACAATGATCAAGTAGGATTCATCCCTGGGATGCAAGGATGGTTCAATATACAGAAATCAATAAATGTTATTCACCTCATCAATTGACTGAAAGATAAGAACCATATGATCATCTCAATAGACGCAGAAAAAGCTTTTGACAAGGTACAGCATCCCTTTATGTTCAAAACACTAGAAAAACTAAGGATAACAGGAACTTACCTCGACATTGTAAAAGCTATTTATGCCAAGCCTCAGGCTAGCATCATTCTCAATGGAGAAAAATTGGAGGCATTCCCCCTAAAATCTGGAACAAGACAGGGATGCCCTCTATCACCACTTCTATTCAATATAGTTCTCGAAACACTGGCCAGAGCAATTAGACAGACGAAAGAAATTAAAGGCATAAAAATAGGAAAAAAAAAACTTAAATTATCACTATTTGCGGACGACATGATTCTATACCTAGAAGAACCAAAAGGGTCTACAAAAAATATTAGAACTAATAAATGAATTCAGCAAAGTGGCAGGATATAAAATTAACATGCATAAATCAAAGGCATTTCTGTATATCAGCAACAAAACTTCTGAAATGGAAATGAGGAAAAACACTCCATTCACAATATCCCCCCAAAAAAGAAAATACTTGGGAATCAACCTAACAAAAGAGGTGAAAGATCTATACAATGAAAACTACAAAACCCTAAAGAGAGAAGTAGAAGATCTTAGAAGATGGAAAAATATACCCTGTTCATTGATAGGCAGAACTAACATCATCAAAATGGCGATATTACCAAAAGTTCTCTATAGGTTTAATGCAATCCCAATCAAAATCCCAATGGCATTTCTTGTAGAAATAGATAAAGCAACCATGAAATTCATATGGGAAAAATAAAAGACCCAGAATAGCAAAAGCGATTCTAAGCAGGAAGTGTGAATCAGGCGGTATAGCGATACCAGATTTAAAACTATATTAAAGAGCAATAATAACAAAGACAGCATGGTACTGGTACCAAAACAGGCGGGTGGACCAATGGTACAGAATAGAGGACACAGAGACTAATCCAGAAAGCTACAACTATCTTATATTTGATAAAGGAGCTAAAAGCATGCAATGGAGGAAGGATAGCATCTTCAACA
The DNA here is from genome assembly GCF_052094955.1 of Ictidomys tridecemlineatus. Classification (NCBI taxonomy): domain Eukaryota; kingdom Metazoa; phylum Chordata; class Mammalia; order Rodentia; family Sciuridae; genus Ictidomys; species Ictidomys tridecemlineatus. The sequence continues at coordinate 63,696,866 of NC_135478.1, read as the reverse complement.
AATGGTGCTGGGAAAACTGGAAATCCATCTGCCACAAAATGAATCTGAATCCCCTCCTCTCGCCATGCACAAAAGTTAACTCAAAGTAAATCAAGGCGCTAGATATCAAATCAGAGACTCTGCACCTGATAGAAGAAAAAGTTGGCTTCGATCTACATATTGTGGGGTCAGGCTCCAAATTCCTTAACAGGACACCCATAGCACAAGAGTTAATAACAAGAATCAATAAATGGGACTTACTTAAACTGAAAAGTTTTTTCTCAGCAAGAGAAACAATAAGAGAGGTAAATAGGGAGCCTACATCATGGGAACAAATTTTTACTCCTCACACTTCAGATAGAGCCCTAATATCCAAAGTATACAAAGAACTCAAAAAATTAAACAATAAGAAAACAAATAACCCAATCAACAAATGGGCCAAAGACCTGAACAGACACTTCTCAGAGGAGGACATACAATCAATCAAAAAATACATGAAACAATGCTCACCTTCTCTAGCAGTCAGAGAAATGCAAGTCAAAACCACCCTAAGATACCATCTTACTCCAGTAAGATTGGCAGCCATTAGGAAGTCAAACAACAATAAGTGTTGGCGAGGATGTGGGGAAAAAAGTAGACTTTTACACTGCTGGTGGGACTGCAAAATGTTGAGGCCAATTTGAATAGCAGTATGGAGATTCCTGGGAAAACTGGGAATGGAACCACCATTTGACCCAGCTATTGCCCTTCTCGGACTATTCCCTGAACACCTTAAAAGAGCTTACTACAGGGATACTGCCACATCGATGTTCATAGCGGCACAGTTCACAATTGCTAGACTGTGGAACCAACCCAGATGCCTTTCAATAGATGAATGGATAAAAAAAATGTGGCATTTATACACCATGGAATATTACGCAGCACTAAAAAATGACAAAATCATGGATTTTGCAGGGAAATGGATGGCACTAGAGCAGATTATGCTTAATGAAGCTAGCCAATCCCTAAAAAACAAATACCAAATGTCTTCTTTAATATAATGAGAATAACCAAGATCAGAGCAGGGAGGGAGAGCAGGAAGGAAAGATCAACATTAAACAGATACACTAGGTGGGAGGGAAAGGGAGAGAAAAGGGAAATTTCATGGTAATGGAGGAAGACGCTCATTGTTATACAAAATCACACATAAGAGTTTGTGAGGGGAATGGGTAAATAAACAAGGAGAGAAATGAAATACAGTAGATGGGGTAGAGAGACAAGATGGGAGGGGAGGGGAGGGGGAATAGTAGAGGATAGGAAAGAGAGCAGAATACAACAGTTACTAATAGGGCATTATGTAAAAATGTGGATATGTAACAGATGTGATTCTGCAATCTGTATTTGGGGTAAAAATGGGAGTTATTAACCAACTTGTATCTAATGTATGAAACATTATATGTCAAAAGCTTTGTAACGTTTTGAACAACCAATAAAAAAATAAATAAATAAATAAAACAAATCTTAACATTATACCTTACCTCAACCTTAACCCTATAATAACGCTAACCTAACCCTACCCTAAACCTAACAATAACCTTACCCTTAACTATACACTAAACATTTCCCCACAATAACCCTAACCCTAACTTGAATCCTAACCCTAACCTTAACCCTTACCTAATTTTAACCCTAAACCTAATCTGAACTATAAATCTAACCAGCTCCCTAACCCTAATGCTTTACCTAATACTAACACTAATAAAAACCCTAACAGTGACCCTAAACCCAACTATATCTGAATTACAAACACTAATGCTAAATCTAAACCTATCCTTAACCCTAACCCTACCCCTATCACTAACCCTAAGCCTAACCCTAAACCTAACCCTAACACTAAATCTAACACTAAACCTAACCCTAAGACTAACCCTAAGCCCCACCCTAACCCTAAACCTAACACTAATTCTAACATAAATCATAGCCCTATACCTAATCCTAAACATAATATTAGCATTAACACTTACACAAATTGAAACCATAACCTTAACCCAAACTCTAAAACTTACCCTAACCTAAAAACTAACCTTAACTTTAAAACTAAACCTAACCCTATTCCTAACTTTAACTCTAACACTAAGACTAAACCTAAACCTAAACTTAGACCTATCACTAACTCTGACCCTAAACCTAACCCTAACCCTAAGTCTAAACCTCACCCTAATCCTAACCCTATCCCGAACACTAACCCTAACTATAACCCTAACCCTAACCAATACCATAACCCTAACCCTAACTATAACCTTAACCCTAACACGTGCTCTACACTAAACTTAACCACAACACTAAACCTAAACCTATCTCTAACAATAAAACTAAACCTCAAACTAACCATAACCTTAACCCTAAATGAATCTTTACCCCTAACCATAACCCTGACACAAAACCTAACTCAAAACATAACCTGATTTTGAGCATAACATCAACCCTAACAGTTTTGTAACTTTAACCTTAACCCTAACACTAAACCTAACACTAATCCTAACCCTACTTTTATCACCAACTTTAACCCCATCCCTATCGCTATCTCTAGCCGTAAACCTAGCCCTAACATTAACCATAATAGTAACCCTATACGTAAACCTAATCCTAAACCTAACACTAACACTAACACTAACTCTAAACTTAACACTAAATCTAACATACCCATAACCCTACAACTAACCCTAACCCTAAACCAAAGCCTAACTGTAACTCTCTTACTAAACAAAACCCTCCAAATAAATATAATTTTAACTCTAACACAAAACCTAACCATAACACTTACCATAATACAAATCACAACAATAAACCTAATACTAAGCCTAACCCTAACCCTAACCCTAATCCTAACCCTGATTCTAAAACTAAACCTAAAAATAATCCAAACCCTAACTCCAAATCTAATTCTTACCCAGAAACTAACCCTAACAATAACTCTAAATGTAACTCTAAAATTAACCATAAACTTAACCCTAATCTTAAACATAACACTAACCCTAATTCTAACCAAAGGTAACCCTTACCTATCCCCAACCCTAACCCTAAACCTAACTTGAACACTAACCCTAATCCTAACCCTAAAGCTAACACTAATCTCCGACCTAACCCTAACCCTTAAACTAACACTTACTCTAACCATAACACTAACCATATAGGTAACCATAACCTAACATTAAATATAATCCTAACCCTTTTCATAACCCTAACCCTAAAATTAACCCTAACCCAAACCTGACTCTAACCCTAGCCCTAACCGTAACCCAAATATAATCCTAAACATAACCATAAAAAAACCCTAACCCGAAACATAACCTTAATTCCAACCTAACCCTAATCCTATTTCTTACATAATCATAATTCTAACCCTATCCCTAACTCTAAGCCTAACACTAATTTAAAACCAAATCTTAACCATAACCCTTACCCCAACCCTAACGTTATACTAACCTTAACCCTAACCCTAAAACTAACAGTAACTTTAACCCTAATTATACCCTAACCCTAACACACTAATCCTAACTGTAACACGAACCCTAACCCTAACCTTAACTTTAACACTAACACTAAACTAAACTCCAGCATTAACCCTAAACCTAATGTAAACCTTGACACTAACCCTAAAACTAACCTAAACCCTAACACTAAATCTATCTTTAACCTAATACTATTCCTAAGAGTAACCTTAACTCTAAATATACCTTAACCCTAACACTAACACTAACACTAATTTTAACAGGAACCCTAACACTAACACTAACACTAACCGTTACCCTAAACATTACTCTAAAACTAACACTAAACCTAATCTTTTTTTGACACTAACCCTAAAACTAACCAGAATTATAACACAAAACCTATCCTTAACCCTATAACTAACCTTAATATTAAACTTAAAACTAATCCTGACTCTAACCCTAATCTTAAACTAACCCTAATCCTAAAACTAATCATAACCCCAACACAAACTCTAACCCAATATGTAACCTTATCCCTAATATAACACTAACCCAAGCTGTTTTCTGAATTTAACCCTAACCCTAACAATAACACTAAACCTAATACTAACTCTAACTCTAATCCTAACACTCACCCTAATCTCAAACCTATCCATATCAGTAACCTTAACTCCAAACCTAACATTAACCCAGTTCCTAACCATAACCTTAACCTTAACACTAACACTAACCTGAACCCTAACCCTATCACTAACCTTAACCTATCCATAACCATAAAACTAACCCTAACACAAACCCTATGCCTCACTTTAATCCTCCTACTAACCATATTTCAAAATCTAAATCTAACTTTAACCCTAACTCAAACCATAACCATAACACTTACCCTAACACAAATCATAATTCTAATCCTAATCATAGCACTAACCCTAACATTAATATTTACTTAACTGTAAAACTAACCCTAAACATAACCCGACCTCTAACTTTAATTTAATTCTAATCCAAAACCTAACACTAAACATAACCCTAAATAATCCTAAAACTAACACTTAACCTAAACCTAAGTCTACCCATAACAATTACCCTAATCCTAACTCTAATTCAAAAACTAATCTTAAACTATTTCTAACCATAACCCTAACCCTAAATCAAACCCTAATCTTAACCCTCAACCTAACCCTAACACTAACCCCCCAACCTAACCCTAAACTTTAAACTAACACTTACCCTTACTGTAACACTAACCTCAAACCTAACCATAATCCAGTATTCAACATAAACCTAACCATAATTCTGACCACAACACTAACTCTAACCCTAAACATAACTCTAACCCTAACCCTAAAGTAACCCTAATCCTAACAAAACCCTAACCCAAACCATAACCCTAACCCTAAGCTATTCCTAACCTTAAACCTTACATACTTCTAAAACTAACCTTAACTCTAAGTCTAATAATAATTCAAACCCAAATATTAACAATAACACTTACCACAACCATAACCCTATACTAACCCTAACCCTAACCTAAACTTAAACCTAACACTAAACTTAACCCTAACTATATCCTAATCCTAACACTAACCATACTCCTAAACCTAAACTAACCCTAACCATAACCCTAAAACTAACACTAAGTCTCACTGTAAACCTAATACTAACCATAAAACTATCCCTAACATTAATCCTAAAACAAACCCTAAACCTAATTCTAATCCTACAGTAATAGTATCCCTAACACTAACACTTATTCTAAAACTAACTGGAATGCAAAAACTAACCCTAAGAATAACTCTAAAGCTAAATTTAAACCTAATGCTGATCCTCACCATAACCCTAACCCTAAACCTAACCCTTACCTAAACCTAAACCTAAACCTAGCAATAACACTAACCTGAATCCTAACCCTAACACTAACCTGAATTCTAACCCTAACCCTCACCCTAAACCTAACCCTCACCCTAATCCTAACACTAATGTAACCCTAATCCTAATCCTAACCCTAATTCTAACATAAACACTAACCCAAGTAAAAATTTTATAACTAACCTATCCTTTAACGTAACAGTTACCTAACCCTAACAATAATTCTCACACTAACCGAAATACTAACTTGCACCCTAAACCTAATGAAAACCTACTATTAACCCTGATTCAAACACTAACACTCACCCTGAACCTAACTAAAACCCAAACCAAAACACTAACACTAACCCTAACAGTAACCGTAACCTTAACACTAACACTAACACTCTCCATAATCCTAACATGAACCCTAACTCTAACCCTAAACCGAACCCTAGCCTAACTTTAACCATAACCCTAACAGTAAGAGTTAACATAATCCTAAATATAATCCTTATCCTAACACTAAACCTAACCCTAAACCTTACCCTTTCCTAAACATGACCCTAACCCTAATGTAATAATAACCATAAACATAACCCTAGCCTGAATCTTAACTCTAACCCTCACCCTAACCCTAACTTTAATGTAAACTCTACTCTAACCCTAATTCTAACTTAAACATTAACCCAAACCAAAACCCTAAACCTAACCTAACCCTAACCTAATCCTTACCTAAACCTAACCATAATTCTCATATGAACCCTAACCCTAATCCACGCTAATCCTAATGCAAAAGCTAATACTAACCCTGATTAAAACACTAACACTCACCCTAAACCTAACTATAACCCAAACCCAAACACTAATGCTAACCCTAACAATAATCATAATATTAACACTACCATAACGTTAACCTAATCCCAACAAGAACCCTAACTCTAGCCCTATCCCAAACCCTAACCTAATTTTAACCATAACCCTGACACTAACAGTTAACATAATCCTAATTATAACCCTAACCATAACCCTAACGTAACAGTAGCATAACATTAACATTAACCCTGACCCCAAACCTAACTGTAACCCTCACCCTAAACAAAAACCTGACAATAAAACTAACCCTATCCCTAAAACAAAACCTAATGCTAATCCTAAACTGAACACAACAATAAGACTAACTTGCTAAATAAAACTAACCCTATTTATAAGCCTAACACTAAACCTAAACTAAATACTAACCTTAAAATAACACTTACCCTAACCCTAACCACAACCCTAATATTGATCCCAAAGATTAAATTCACCCTGACACTAACCCTAAGCCTCACCCTAACCATAAACTTAAACCTAACACTAACCCTATCCCAAACATTAAATCTAAACCTAACCCTAATCCTAACTGTAACATTAACCCTAAATCTAATCCTAACCATAACCCTATTATTAGTGCTAAACATAACACTAAATATAAACCAACCATAATCCTAACTCTAACCCTAATCCTAAATCTAAGCCTAAAATCAACACAACTTAAACACAACACAACTTAAACACTAACCCAAACCAAAACTCTAACACAACCCTAAACCAAACCCTAACTTTAAACCTTACCAATCTCTAACCCAAATCCTAACTCTTATCTTTACTCTTACTATAAAAGTAACCATAACCCCAATACAAATCCTAAGCCTAACCGTAACCCTAACACAAACCCTAACCCAGAACATAACCCTAACCCTAGTATAACACTAACCCTAACCGTTTCCTAACTTTAACCCTAACCCTCACTATAACACTAACACTAAACCTAACCCTAATCTTATCACTAACCCTAACCCCATCCCTATACCTATCACTAACCCAAATCCTAAACCTAACCCTAAATTTAACACTAACCCTATTCCTAAACCTAACCCTAAACCTAACATGAACACTAACCCTACTTCTAAACCTAATACAAACCCTAACCTGCTCATAACCCTTCAATTCAACCTAAATCTAACCCTATGCCTCACTTTAACCCTCTTACTAACCAAAACCCCAAGCCTTAATCTAACTTTAACTCTAAAACAAACCCTAATCATAACACTTACCCTAACACAAATCATAACTCTAAAACTAATACTAAACCTAACACTAACTCTAATTTTAATACTAATGCTGACTCTGTAACTAAACTTAAACATAACCCAAAACCTAACTCCAACTCTAATTCTTAGCCAAAACTAGCCATAATAATAACTCTAAATGTAAACATAAAATTAACCCAAAACTTAACCCTAATCCTACATGTAACACTAACCATAACCCAAAAAGTAACCCAAACCTATTCTGCAACTTAAACCTAACCCTAAATTAAACCCTAGCCCTAAGCCTAACATTAAACTCAAACCTAACCCTAACCTTTAAACTAACAATTACTGTATCCATAACACTAACCCTTAAGGTAACCATAACCTAAGATTAAATATGAAACTAACCTTAACTATAACACTAACATTAAGACTATCACTAACCCTTACCCCAACCATAACCATAACCATAATGTAATTCTAATCCTAACCCTAAACATAACCATAACAAAAACCTAATGAGAAACATAACACTAATCCTAAACTAACCCTAACCCTAAATCTTACATAATCCTAATTCTAACCCTAACTCTAATTCTAAACCTAACACTAATTCAAAAACAAATCTTAACACTAATCCTAACACTAATGTTAACAGTAATCTTAAATCTAACTATGACCCTAAAGAAACACTAACATTAACCTTAAACCTAACCCTAAACCTAACACAAACTTTAACTTTAACCCTAAACCTAACTCTAAACCTTACACTAACCTTAACCCTAACTATACCCTAACCCTAAAACTAACACTAATCCTAACCCTAACACAAACCCTAACCCTAACCCTAACACTAACACTTAAAGTAATCTTAAACCTAACTCTAACCCTAAACAAAACCCTAATCCTGACACTAACCCTAAAAAGAACAGAACCCTAAAACTAAACAAATATTTAATCCTAAAACAAACCCTATATTAACCTTAACACTAATCCTAAGTCTAACCCTAAGTCTAAACTAACTCTAATTCTAACCCTAACCCTAGCAAATATTTAACCCTAAATACAACCTTAACTTTAACATAACACAAACCCTAGTCATTTACTAACATTAACCCTAACCCGAACCCTAACACTAAACCAAATACTAACCCTAACCCTAATGCTAACACTAACCCTAACATCAACCCTATTCATGTAAGTATTCCTAAATCTGACCTTAACCCTAAACCTACACTAACCCTATTCCTAACCCTAAACTTAACACTAAAACTAATACTAACCCAAAACCTAATCTAACACTAATCCTAATCTACCTGTAACCGTAAAAGAAACCCAAATTTTAACACTGTTTCTCACTTTAACCCTCTTACTAACCATATCCCAAACCTAAATGTAACTTTAATCCTAACACAAAACTTAACCATTACACTTACCCTAACACAAATTATAATTCTAACCCTAATACTAACCATAATACTAACCCTAACCTTAATATTTATTCTAAGTTTAAAACTTACGCTAAACATTACCTGAACTCTTAATCTAACTTTAATTCTAACCCCCAAACTAATCATAACCATGACTCTAAATGTAATCTTAAAACTAACCCTAAACTTAAACCTAAGCCTAACAGTAACACTAAACCTAACCCTAATCCTAACCCAAAAAGTAACCCTAAACTATTCTTAACCATACAATAATCCTAACTTGAACACTAACCCTAACCCTCACCCTAAGCTTAACACTAACCCCAAACCTAACCCTCAACCTTAAACTAATCAATAATAGTCACCCTAATGCTAACACTAATTCTAAAACTAACCTTAATGCTAAAACTAATTCTAAAAATAACTCTAACACTAAATTTAAAATTAATGTTGATCCTAACTCTAACCCTAACACAAAACATAACCCTTACCTAAAAATGACCCTAATCCTAACCCTAACAGTAACCCTAACACTAAACTTAATCCTAAACTTAATCCTGACCCTAACCCTAATCCTAATGTAACCCTAACAATAATTCTTACCCTAATTCAAACATAAACACTAACCCAAACCAAAACCCTAACCTAACTTTAACCATAACCCTAATACTAAGAGTTAACATAATCCTAAAAATAACCCTTACCCTAATCCTAATCCTAACCCTAACACTATCATAACACTAACATTAACCCTAATCCAAACCTAACTCTAACCTTCTCCATAAACAAAAACCTAACACTAACTCTAACCCTATCCCTAACACAAAACCTAACCCTAATCTTACCTGAACACAATCCTAATATTAAACCTCTCCATAACACTAATCCTAACAATAACCCTAACACTACCTAAATTAAATATTATCCTTAACCTAAACCTAACTCTAACCCTAACCACAATTCTAATCTTAAACCTAAAGCTAACCATCACCCTGATACTAAGCCTAAGCCTCACCCTAACCCTAACCTTAAACCTAACACTAACTATAACACAAATACTAAACCTAACACTGACCCTAATCCTAACTGTAACACTAAGCCTAAGGCTAACACTCACCCTAATCCTAACACTAACCCTAACCATAACATCTAACCCTAACACTAAATATAACCCAAACCCTAAACCTAAAACAAACCTAACTCTAACCCCAACTCTAAACCTAAACTTTACACAAACACTAACCTTAATTCTAACATTAACCATAAGTTGAACCCTAATACTAATGTAAACCAAACCCTAACTCTAACACTAGTCTTAAACATAACCGTTATTGTAACCCTAACATTATCCTAACCCTAACACTAAAACTAACTAATTATAAACTTAAACATCATCCTAATTCTGAACCTAAGCCTATCACTAACCCTAACCATAAACTTAACACTATCCATAACACTAACCATAATCTTAACCCTAACCCTAACCTAAACATAACTCTAAACTTATCCTTAACATAAACCATATCCCTAACCCTATATTGAACTCTAACACTTACCTAACCCTAACTTTATCCCTAATTCTATCCTATCTAGAACCCTAACACTAACTTAACCCTAAAGTTAACACTAATCCTAACCATAAACAGACCATTAAACATAATTCTATAATAACCCTAAAACAAATCTTAACCCTAACTCTAACATTAACCCTAAACAAAAACCTAACCCTAACCCTAACCCTAACCCTACACTAACACTAGTATTAATAATAACCCTAATCCTAAACATTACCCTTACCCTAAACCTTAACTGAACACTTACGCTAACCCTGACACTAACCTTAAACCTGATCCCAATCATAACACTATGCCTAAACAAACCTAATCCTAAACCTAATTCTAATCCTAATGCTATCACTAACCATAACTCTAATCCTATCCCTAACATATAAATAACTCTAACCCTAACTCATTCCCTAAACCTAAACCCAACACAGACATAATCCTAACAATAATCCTAACCTTAACGTAATCCTAAACCTAAATCTAACCCTAATACTAACCTTAGCCCTAACCCTAAACCTAACCCTAATACAAACCCTAAAACTAACACTAACACAAACTCAAATACTAACAGTAGCTTGAAATCAAACACTCACCTTAATCCTAAACCTAAACCTAATCGTAATAATAACCCTATATCTAATGCTAATCCTATTCCTAACATTTATTGTAACACTAAACCTTACCCTAATCTAAAACTAACCCTAAGCCTTACCATAACCCTAAACCTAACCATAACACTAACCCTAAATTTAACTCTACACTAATTCTAAATCTAAGACAATCACTAACTCAAAACTAATCCTAAACCTAAACATAAGCTTAAACGTAACACTAGCCCTAACCATCACCCTAACCCTATAACTAACTTAAACACTAATCCAACCCCTAACCCTAACACGGATCCTAACCATAATGCTAAAGCTAACATTAACTTTATCCCTAAACCTAACACTAGCACTAACCCTAACCCTAAACCGAATACTAACCTTAATATTAACCATAAGGCTAACACTAAACATAAACCCAACCCTAACCCTAACCATAACCCTAATGCTAACATAACCCTAACGATAAACATAACGTTACCCTAATGCTAAGCCTAACCATAACACTAACACAAACTCTATAGCAAAAATACACTAATCATAACCTAACACTAACTCAACCCTTACCTAAACATAACCTAACCGTAAAAAAACACTAACTATAACATTATGCCTAACTTTAATCTAACACTAACCCTAACCCCAAAAATAATCTTGTCACTAAACCTAACCATAACCCTCACCCTAACACTAACAGTAACATTAACCCTAACACTAACACTGTATCTATCCTACACGTAACTATAAAACAAATCCTAACACTAACCCTACACCTCACTCTAACCCTCTTCTTAAACAAAACCCTAAGTGTAACACTAACCTTAACTCTAACACTAACAAAACCCTAAACCTATGTATAATACTAACCCAACATTAATCATAAACCTAACCATAACACTAAACGTAACACTAACCCTAACAGTAACACTAAAACTATCTTTAACCCTAACCCTTATAGAAAACATAAACATAAACCTTACCTTACCACCAACCATAATTCTTATCCTAACACTAACCTAACACTAACAATAACACTAATCCTATGACTAATTATAAAACTAACTATAACCCTAACCTAAACCATAACCCTAAACATAACCCAAAAACTAACCTTAACACTAAAACTAACCATAATATTAAACAAACCAAAACCCTAATGTAATGATAATTGTAACCCTAACAGTAACATGAAAAGAAATGCCAAGCATATCCTAAACCAAACATTATCCCTAACTTTAACCATAACATTAATACTAACATGTAAACTAAACCTAACTCTAACCCTAATTTTCAAACTAACCCTAAACCTAACAAAAAAGGTAAACCTAAACCTAACCCTAACAATAATCATAACACTAACTCTAACCCTATAATACCTGTAATTCTAAAACTAACCATAAACCTAATCCTAAGCCTCATTCTAACTCTAATACTAACCATAAAACTAACCCTAACCCTATCATTAACTATAACAGAAAACCTTAACCTAACACTTACCCTAACACAAGACATATCCAAGAACCTAACACTAATATTAATACTAACCCTAACCCTAATCTTAACTCTGAAACTAACCCTAAACATAAACCAAACCCTAACCCTAACCCTAATCCTCAAACTAACTCTAACCATAACCCTAATCCTAAATCTCAAGCTAACCCTAACACTAAGCCTAACTCTAGCCATAATACTAATCCTAAACCTAACCCTACCCTAAACCTAAACCTATCCCTAATCCTAACACTATCCCTAACCCTAACCATAACCATAACACTAAAGCTAACCCAAAACCTAATCCTATCTTTAACACTAATGTTAACCCTATTTCTTACCCTAAGCTTAAACCTAACCCTAAACATAACACTAACAACAACACTAAACCTAATACTAGCACTAATCTTAAACCTAACCTTAACCCTAACACTAACCTCAACCTTAAACTTAAGCCTAACAATAAACCTATATCTAACACTAACTGTAACCCTAATACTAACTGTAATGATAACCCTGACCCTAATCCTAACATAAAACCTAAAATTTACCCTGACACTAACAGAATTCCTAACCCTAACCCTAATACCAGTCCTAACCCTAACTGGAAAACTATCCCTATCCCTAATTCTAACCCAAATTCTAATCCTAACCCTAAAACTAACCTTACATTTAAACTAAACCTAATCATAAACCTAACCATAACACTACCCTAAACTTAACCCTAAAAGTAACACTAAGCCTAAACTTAATCATAACAATAATAAGATTTCTAAACCTATTCCTAACCCTAACACTATTCCTAAGCTTAACACTAACACTAAGAGTAACACTAACCCTAAACTTAATGCTTATCCTAACACTAACCCTAACCCAAATCCTAACACGAAGCCTAATTCTAAACATAACACTAAAAATAACCCTAACCCTAAAGCTAACACTAACCTTAAACATAACCAAACAATAAAGCTAACCCTAACTCTAACACTAACACTAATATTAACACTAACCCTAACCCTAAACCTAAACCTAACACTAATGCTAATGCTAACTCTAAATTTAACCTTAAAAAATCCCCTAACCCTAAAGCTAACTATAACCTAACCATAACCATAAATGTAACACTGGCCCTAAACATCACCCTAAACTTAAACCTTACTCTTACACTAACCCAAACCCTAACCCTACCAAAGATTCTAACCATAACTAACTCTAATTTTAAACACTAATCCTAACCATAACCCTAACACTAACCCTAAACCTAACCCTAACCCTAACCCTAACTAAATCAGAAAAGCAAACATAACCCTGAACATAACTCTAACACAAATACTAACCCTAATCCTAAACCTAACACAAACCATTACCCTAACCTTAACACTAACACTAAAAGTATCCCTAATCTTAACCTTAACTATAACTCTGACACTAAACCAACCCTAACAGGAAAGCTAACCCTAACCCAAACCCAAATATTAACCCTAACCTTAACCCTGATCCTTATTCTAACACTAATCCTTACCCTAACCATAAACCTAAAATGAGCCCTAACCCTAATCCAAAAATTAAATATAACACTATCCCTAAACCTAATCCTAACCATAAATCTATATCTAATTCTAAACCTAACACTAATACTAACCCTAACCCTATTTATAATACTAATCATAACCCTAACAATAACACAAAACCTAACCCTAACACCAACACTAAAACTAAACATAAGCCTAACCAAAACATTAACACTAACCCTAATCCTAACCCTAAACCTAACATTAACCCTATCCACAACTCTAAAAATAACTCTAATTTTAACCCTATCCCTAACCCTAATTCTTACTCTAAACCTCACCCTAACTGTAATCCTATCCCCAACACATCTCTATCCCTAACCCTAACACAAACCCTAAACCTAACACTAACCTTTAGCAAAACACTTATCTAACCCTAACCCTAACCAAAACCTAACCCTAACACTAAATGTAGCCCTAACCCTAATAAGAAACCTAGCAGTAACCCTAAAACAAATTCATAACTTAACTATAAACCTAAAAAAAACCTAACCCTAATCCTAACCTTAACACAAATCATTACCCAAACCACAATCCTAAAACTAACCAAACCTTAACTCTATACCTTACCTAATGCTAACCCTAACCATTACCCTAACACTAACTCTAAACCAGCCCTACACCTAATATTAGCCTTAAACTTAACCCTAACCCTAACCATAAAACTAACCCTAATTTTAACCCTAACACTAATCCTAAACCTACCCTTAACCCTAAACCTAACACTAACAGTAACCCTTACCCTAACACTAACAATAACTGTAAACCTAACACAAACTCTAACGATAACACTAAACCTAAACCTAAACCTAACCCCAATTCTCACACTAACACTATCCCTACCGCTACCCCTAACTGTAACACTAACACTAACATTAACTCAACCTTAAATCTAAAAAAAACCTCTAACTCTAATCCTACCCTATCCCTAACACAAATCCTAACCCCAACCCTAAAACAAACCCTAAAACTTACAGGAACACTATCCCTATAACTTACCCTAAACCTAACCCTAATTCTAAGTCTAACATTAAAACTAAACCTAACCCTACCCGTAACCCTAATTTTAATCTTATCCTTAACACTAATTCTAAACCTACTCCTAACCTAACCTAACCCTAACCAAACCCTAACCATTACCCTAACACTAACCCTAGCTATAACACTATTCTTAACCCTATCACTGACCCTAACACTAACCTTAATCCTAACTCTAAAACTTATTCAAACATAACCACAACTCTAACCCTACCTCAAACAAAACCCTAAAACCCTCAGCCAAACCCCAAACATAACCCTTACTCTAACCCTTACCCTAACCCTAATGCTAACTCTTAAACTAACCCTAAACCGAAACTCATCTCTGTCCCTGAACCTAAACCTTATTTTAAAACTAACCCTAAAATTAACCCTAAACTGTAAACTAACACTAACCCTAACCCTTACTTAACACTAACCCTAAATCTAAATCTAACCCTATCATTAACACTAATCATAACCCAAACCTAAACCTAAAACTAACTCTAAATTTAAAACTAACCATAAACCTAACCCTCTTATACTAACACTAAGCCTAATCCTAACCCTAATTCTAATACTAACCCTAACCCTACCCTTAACCAAAGCACTATCTTTAATCCTAACCCTATTTCTAACCCAATTCCAAACGTAACCCTAACCCTAACACTAAACCAAATCCTAAACTTAACCCTCAAACTAACACAAACCATAAACCTAAACCTAACACTGAGCCTAACCCAAACCTAAACCCTAATTCTAACTCTTAAACTAAACCTAATTTTACCCCAATTCCTAACCCTGATCCTCACCCTAATTTTAAAGTATCCCTAAGCCTAAACCTAACCCGTACCCTAATAATAACCCTAACCCTTACCAAATACTAAACCTAAATCTAAACTTAACCATATCATTAACCCTAAACATAACCCTAAACCTAAAATTAACACTTACCAAGCTTTAACAGTATCCCAAAACCTAACCCTAACCTTAACACTATCACCAACCATAATTCTAACCCTAACACTAACCTTAAACCTACCCTTCATCCTAACACTAACCCTAACTCTTAGAATACCCTAACTCAAACAATAATCCAACCTTAATCCTAAACCTAACCCTAACACAAATCCTATCCCTAACTCTAACCTTAAAACATACCATAACTGAACCCAAACCCTAATCCAATCCCTAACCTTAACCGTAAACTTAACCCTTAACCTAACACTAAACCTAACTTTAATCCTAAACCTATAATTAACTTTAACACTAACCCTAACCCTAACATCAAAACCTAACCATATCCCTAAATCTAAACCTAAATGTAAGCTTAAGTCTAACCCTTCCAGTAACCCTATCCCTAACTCTAACCCTAACACTAATTCTAACCGTACATTTAACCCTAACCCTAAAACTTACCCTAACACTTACCCTTACCATAACACTTACACTAACCCTAACCCTAACCCTACACTATTCCATAACCCTAATATTAAACCTAACACTATATCTAACCCTAACTCTAAAACCTAACCCTAAAACAAACAAAAAAAAACACTAACCCTAACACTACCAATAATCCTAAATTTAACTCTATTTCTATACTTATCTCTAAATCTCACCCAAACCTAACCCTAACCTTAACCCTTATATTTAACCTAACTCTAATTTTCACCCTAATCTTAATGCTTACCCTAACACTAACCCTAATCCTAACACTCATCCTAACCTTAACACTAACAATAACCCTAAAACTATCCCTAACCCTATTACTAACCATAACCGTAACCCAAACAATAACACTTATACTTACTCTAACTCACACATTAACACTAACCCTAAACTAAACCTAACCCAAAACCTAACCCTCATCCTATGTATAGCCCTAAACCTAACATTAACCATAATTTTAACACAAACTCTAACATTAAACCTAACACTAACCCCTACCCCAAAACTGAACTTAACATTAATTCTAACCATAACTCTATCCCTAAAAATAACACTAAAAATAATGCTAACCCTAAATCAAACCCTAACACTAAGCCTAACCCTACGTCTAACCCTTAAACTAACCCTAAAATAAACCGAACCCTAATCCTAATGCTCACTATAAGCCTAACTGTAAATCTAACACAAACTCTAACTAAAAACTTAACACTAACCCTTATCCTAACCCAAACCCTAACTGTAACCCTTATCAAAAATCTAACCCATAAAACCCTGGCCCTAATCCTAACCAAACACTAACCCTATCCCTAACCCTAACCTGAATCTTTACCATAATGGAAACCTTAGTCCTATCAGAAACCCTACACAAAACCTAATTCTATATGTAACCTTAATAGTAACACAAATTCTAATCCTAAAATAAACCTAACACTATTTCTAACACTAACACTAACCCTAAACATAAACCAAAACTTAAAGTTAACACTAACCATAACAAAAAACCTAATCTTAAACCTAACAATAAATCTAAACTTAACCCTAACCTAAACCTAAACTTAACCCTAACCCTTACCGAACTCGTAAAATTTACCCTAATGTGAAAACTTTACCCTAACACTAACCCTAACACTAAACCTAAACATAAGACAGACTAACCCTAACACAAACACTAAACCTAATCCTAACTCTTACACTAACACTAACCCTAACTCTAACCCTAACACTAAACTTAATTCTAACACTAACCAAAACCCTAACTAACTCTAAAACTATCACTAACCCTAAACCTAACCCCAAATATAACCCTAACACTAAACCTCACCCTAAACCTAACTCTTAATCTAACATGAAACTTAACCCTAACACTAACACAAACCTTAACCCTAATCCTAACCTAAACCTAACCTTAACTCTAACCCTAAAACTAACTTTAAACCTAACTCTAACCCTTACCCTAACCCTAACCCTTACCCTAAATCTAACCCTGAAACAAACCTTAACACTAATTATAACCATGACCATAACCTAACCCTATCCCTAAACCTAATCCTAATTCTCAAAATAACTAAAACACTAACCCTATCTGAAACACTAACACAAAGCCTAAACAAAAACGTTATCTTAATCGTAACACTAATTCTAATTCTTATATAAACCCTAAATTTAACTCTAACCCTAAACCTAATTCTTAGACTAACCCAAATTTAACCCTAATGCTAACCCTAACACTAGCCCTAATGCTAAACCTAATGCTTACCCTACACTTACCCGAACACTTACAGTATACCTAACTCTAACCCTAAAACTAAAACTAAACCTAACTCTAACCCAAACGTGATTCTTAACCCTAAAAATAACGCTAACCCTTACACTAACCACAGCCTTTACTCCAACCTTTACCCTAACATTAACCCTAACACTAATACTAAACCGAACCCTAAGATTAACTCTAACACTAACCCAAACTCGAACCGTAACCATTCAATAAACCTAATCACAACCCTAACTCTCACCTTAAACCTGACCCTAAACCTAAAAATAACCCTACCACTAACTCTAACACTAACCCAAACCTAACCTGAACCCTAAATTTAACTCTAACCCTAAATCTAACCATAAGCCTAAACCTAATTCTAACACTAACTGTAACACAAACCCAAACACTAAACCTAAACCTAACCCTTAAACCCTAACCCTAACCCTAAAACTAATTCTAACTCTAACCCTAACCCTAATCCTAATCCTAAGTGTAATACAAACACTAAACCTAACATTAAACTTAATATTAATCTTAACACTAATCCTAACTCTAACCCTAAACATAACCCTAAACCTAAGAGATACCATAACACTAACCATAACAATAACCCTATTCAATCCCCAAGCCTAACCCTACTCTATCCCTAAACTAAACATAACTCTATGCTAACATTAAAATTAAACTTAACCTTAACTCTAATCTTAACACTATCACTAACCCTAACCCTAAATCTAACCATAACACAACACTTATCTTAACCTAACACTACCTAACACTAATGCGAAAACTAATCTTAACCCTAACCCTAACCCTACACATAAATCTAAACCTAACACAAACCCTAATCCTAAACCTTTCCCTAATCTTACCCTAAACCAAAACTAACCCTAACCTGAATCTTAACAATAACCGTAAATCTAACCAGAACCCCAACTCTAACAAAAACACAAACCCTAAAATTACTTTAACACTAACCGTAACCCTAGTACTATAATTTTTTTAACCCAAACCCTAACCATAAAACTAACTCTAACCATCACCTTAACCCATAACCAACACTTACCCAAACACTAACCCTAAAAAACCCCAAACACTAATCCTAACCTTAACTCTAATACTAACCCTATCACTAACCATATCACTAATCCTAATCTTAACACAAACTCTAACCCTAATGCTTGCCTAAAACCAACCCTAACACTAACTCTAAACTGAACCCTAACAATAACCCTAACTCTAACACTAACAATCACCCTAAACCTAAAACTAATTCTAACCTAAACACAAAGCCTAACCCTAAAAATAACTCTAAACCTAACCATCAAACTAACACTCACTCTAACTCTAGCCCAAAACCAAACACTAACCCTAACAGTAACCCTAAAACTTATACTGATGCTAACACTAAAGATAACTCTAATTTTATCTCTAACCATAAACTTAAATCTAACTCTAAACCTAATAATAACAAAAACCGTAATTCTAACCCTAACATTAACTCTATCCCTTAACCTAACACTAACCATAATACTAACCCTAAAGTTAACACAAACCCTAAAAGTAACTAGAACCCTAACACTAACCTAACCCCAACCCTAACCCTAATCTCCCCCAACCTTAAATATAAACATAACACTAACCCTAAAGCTAAAACAAACCCTTACACTAACCCTAACCCTAACTTAACCCTAACCATAGCTTAATCCTAAACATAACTTAATTCTAACACTAACTCTAATCCTAATTTAACCCTTACCCTAACCCTAACCCTAATTTTAACTCTAACCCTAAACTTACCTTAACCCTAAATCTAAACTAAACCCTAACTCTTACCCTAAACCTAACCCTAAATCTAATTCTAACACAAACCCTTACCCTATCTCTAACCCTAAACTAACCTTAACCCTAAGCCTAAACCCAACCCTAACACTAACCTTAACTCTAAATCAAATTCTAACCTTAATTCTAACACTAACTCTAACCATTACAGTAACTCTAACACTAAACCAAAATTAAACCTTAGCCATAACCCTAAGCCTAACACTAACCATAAACCTAACACAGAACCTATCACTAATCGTAACCTTAACACTAACCCAAACCCTAAACCTAACCATAAAACAAATTCTAACCCAAACCATAACCCTAAACCTTACCTAACCTTAACCCTAACTCTTACCTAAACCTAACACTAAACTTAATTCTTTAACTAACATTCACAGTAACCCTAACTTTAATCCTATAAAAAACCTTGAAACTATCACTATCTCTAAACCTAAACTTAACCTTTGACCTACCACTAACCCTCGCACTAAATTTAAATTTATTCTTATTCATATTTCTAACCTTAAAACTATATCTAATCCTATCACAATGCCGAAACGTAGCCTTAAACCTAACAAAAACCCTAACCATAAAACTAACCCTAACCTCTACACTAACCCTAAACCTAAGCATAACCTTAAATCTAAACCTTATCTTGTACATAACCGAAACCTAAACCTAACACAATCCCTTAACCTTACCCTAAACCTAACACAAACCCTAACCCTAATCCCAACACTAACCTTAACACTAACCCTAATCCTAACCCTGAACCTAAACCTAACCCTAACTTTTAAACTAACTCTAATCTTAACCCTAACCTTTACACTTATGCTAATCCTAAAGCTAAACATAACCTTAATCCTAACCCTATCTCTAACCCTAGCACTAACTCTAACAGTAATACCGACCCTAACACTAATCATAATTCTAAAAATTACCTTAAATATATCACTAAACTTAACATTATCCCTAACTCTAATTCTAACACTAAAACTAACACTTACCCTATCCCTAAGTCAAAAACTAACCTAGCATGAACCATAACCCTAAAACAAACCCCAATGCAAATTCTTACTAACAATAAACCTCACACTAATCCTAATCCTAACCACAACACTAACAAAAACACTAACCCTAACTCTAACCCTAATACAAACCATACAACTAAACCTAACAATAAACCTAAACCTAACTCCAAATCTAACGCTAACCCTCACACTAATTCTAACTCTAATTCTAATCTTAACTGTAACCCTAACTCTACTAACCCTAACACAAAATCTAACACTAACCCTATAACTAACCCTAACCTTAAATCTAATGCAAAGCATAACCCTAACACTAACCCTAACCCTAACCTAAACCAAACAGTAAATCTAACCCTAAATCTTACCTAACCCTGAACCTTACCCTAACCTGAATAATAAACCTAACCCTAAACCTAACAATAACCCTAATGCTAAAACCAAAATTAACCCTAATAATAAACCAAACACTAACACTAAAAATAATTGTAACACTAAAGCTAAAATTAACCCTAACCCTAAGCCTAATACTAACCTTAACTCTAACTCTAAAAATTAACTCTAGCACCAAGCCTAACACTAAACCTATCCTTAAACCTAAGCCTAAATATAACACTAATTCTAACACTAAACCTAATTTTAAACCTAATCCTAAACCTAAGAGTAAACCTAACACAATCCCTAACCACAACCAAAACATTAACCCTAACCCAATCCCTATTCTACCCTGAAACTAACCCTAATGCTAATCCTAATGCAAACCCTAACACCAATACTAACCCTAACCCTAACCTTAATTCTACCCTTAAATCAAACCTGACACTAATCCTAACACTAACCTAACCCAAATTTAAACCCAATTCTATTTGCAACCCTAACACTAACCCTAACCCTAACCTTAACTTAAATCCTAACACTCACCCTAAATAAAACCCTAAAACTAATACTAATACTACACTTAACTGTAACCATAAACCTAAATCCAATCTTAACTTTAAAACTAAACCTAATCCTAACCCTAACCCCCAAACTTATCTTAACCCTAAACCTTACCCTAATGCTTTGGCTAGCCATAACCCTAAATCTAACACTAACACTAGCCTTAAAGCTAACTCTTACCCTAACTATAAAACTAACATTAACCCTAATCATATCACTAACCCTAAAACTATCCCAACCCTAATCTTAACCCTAACCCAAACACTTACACTAATCCTAAACCTAAATCAAACACTAACACTCATGCTACACCTAAACCTAACATAAACCCTAACCCTAACACTAACCCTAAACATAAACATAACCTTCACCCTCATAGTAACACTAAATCTAAACTTATCCCTAACCCTAAACCTAACACTGACCTTAAACATAAACTGAAACCTAATCCTAACACTCACCCTAACATAACTCTAATGGAAAGTTTTACACCAGAACTAAACCTAATCCTAACTTAACCCCAAACCTAAACCTAATCCTCAACCTAACCCTAACCCTAGCACTAAATCTTAACTTAATCTTATTCTTATATTTAATCCTAAACCTAAATCTAATCCTATCACAACCCCGAAATCTTTACTTAAACCTAACACAAACCCAAACCATAACCTGAAACCTAACCCTAACTAAAACCTTAACCCTAACCCTAACACTAACCCTAAACCTAACACCAACCTTAAAACTAACACTAACCCTGATTCTAACCCGAACACTAAGCCTAATCTTATCCATGACACTGTTTCACTAACCCTAACAGAAACTTTAACATTACACTAATCCTAACACTAACCCTAATCTTAATGGTAACCCTAAGAGTAACACTAACCCTAAACCTAACCCTAACACAAACCCTAACCCAAACCCTAACACTAAACCTAACCCTAAACCTAAACCCAACACAAACCCTAACACTAATCCTAAACCTAACCCTAATCCTAACTGTAACCCTGCCACAGTCTGGCTGGGCACAATTCATGAGGCAATGGTCAAGCAGAAATGAACTTTATTTTTAGAACACACACATCACACTGCACCACAGGAGCTCTTCAGAAATTCCCTCAGAGCCACCACCTGCCTTAGGCTGACCAATACTACACATGGTTCTTATCAAACAACAGATGAGCTGATCTCAAGGCATCAGCTTCCTGTCTTAGGTTGGTACCATTGCAATTGGATCTTATCCATCATTGAATACTGGTCCAGCATACAGCCACACCTGTGGATAGACCTTTGTACCAGTGGGGGGTGAAGTTCTTTGCCTCACATCTGTTGCCCCCCAAATTTTAGCTGAAAGACCATCACAAGCACAAGGGAGGAGGATGCTTTAAGCCAGTTGATAGCTTCTTTTGAAAAAATTGTACCACCATTGGCAAAAATACCCCAGCACTACCACAAGTCACTGCACTAACAGATAGTTCACAATGCATACAGGTGATACATAGTCCAGGTAAGTTCATCAAGTAATTCAGTAATAGCTATTGCAGAATCTGCAGATTGTTTTTATCTTTGTCTTCACTGGCACTGGGATGAAGATGAAAATTCTGGCAATAATGGCTAAAGAAAAAATCATGTAACACCAGCAGACACTAAAAGAAAACAATTTTCTAAACAATTTACATTATCCTGAGCAGAATTATTAAATATAATAAAAAGGAAAGGTGAAAGTAAGCAAACAGATCTGTTAACCTCTGTTTCTGTGCACATATTAAAACAATCCTCAACAGCTATTTACCCAATTTAAATTAAACCATTTAAATCACGTGATTAAGAAACAAATATATATATTTGGATCCATTTTTTCATGAGTTATCATTATATATAATATATGGACATAGGCACATACAAACATTCAACACAAAACGCAAGTGTGCACACATAATATAATACATACAACACATAACAAAATAGTAAAGACCTTATAACTTTCTACAGGTGGAATCTCCATTGCAATGTTTAAATCTCTATAGTCAAAAATAGAACTGAGCAAAAAAACATTAACCTAGGTGTGTGTGAGCCCAAATAACAAAATAGAAATTTTTCATGTGGGGAAAGGGCAATAATAAAATAGGTATTGAAAAAAAATCTTAGTTCCATTAGCCTCCAGGTGTGGAAGAACTGCTGTCACAGATGTAAGGATAGCCAAACTGGAGTTCTGGATACCAGCTGTTATGGATTTCAGCCATATCATCTTCTTTTTGATCTGTAAAAATTGCTTAGTTAATCTGTCTGGAATCCAAATTGGCTGCTTTTCTCCCTGTGGAAACACAAAAAAAGACTTTAGACAATCACTGGGTCAGGACCTTTTCATTGACCTGTAAAAATATCCTTTCAAAATACCTTGGGCTTATGTAAATTTTTTGAACACATATGCCTTTCCGCAGCACTAAGCCCTGATGAATCCTAATATAAAAAGTTTAGAGTAAAAATGGTTATTTTAAGTTTATCTTTGGGGAATATATACCCCTTCCCAATTCCCTTTTATTACTTCAATAAGTATATTTTAATAGTTTGATGAGCTCTTTCAACTATGCCTTGTCCCTGCGAATTGTATGAGATTCATGTTATATGAGTAATGCCAAATGATGAGCAAAATTGTTTAAAAGAGGTAGAAGTATAACCAGGGACATTATCTGTTTTTAACTGTTTTGGAATGTCCACAGTGGCATAATTTTGTAAGCAATGAGCTATAATATATTTAAATTCTTCTCCAGTATGAAGGGAGCCCATCAAAAATCTGGAAGAAGTATGAGCTGTAACATGAAAATATTTTAGTTTTTTCAAATACTGGCATGTGTGTGATATCCATCTGCCAAATATGGTTAGGTATCAGTCCTCTGGGATTGACTCCAAGATTAACATGTGGTAAAAAGTTCACACAATTTTGAGTGGGTTTATTATTTGTCTAGCTTGTTCCTTAGTTATTCCAAAATGCTTTTGTAAAGTATTAGCACTGACATGGAACTTTTTATGAAAATTTGTAGCTGCTTCTACTGTAAAGAAAATATGTATGTCATGCTTAGTTTTATCTGCTAAATCATTGCCTAAACTAAGGGCTCCAGGCAATTCTGTATGTGCCCTGAAATGTTTTATAAAGAATACATATTTTTTGTCCCAGTTTAGAATTTTTATAGTGGAAAACAAAGAGAAAACAGTAGAGGAAGGGGAAATCCTACCAGCATTTTCAAGGGATACTATAACATTAACTGTATACTGACTATCAGAAAATAAATTAAATACAGAATCTTTAAACATCACCAAAGTTTGTAACACTTGATTAAGCTCTACTTTTTGAGCTGATTGTTTGGGTACTCAAAATGTAAAAGTTTGATCAGTTTTAATTATTGCTGCTGTACCATTATTTGACCCATTAGTGAATATATTTAAAGCCTCATGATAAGTGTTTTATTTTTTGTCATTTTTGGAAAAATTATAGGATGCAATGACCAAAAAGACAATAAAGGATTAGATAGTAAGTGGTTATCAAATGAAACATTAGATTTGCACATGATTATTGTCCAAGTATTTAACTCATTAGCTAACTCATCAATTAGATCCATAGTATATGGAGTAATAATTTTATTGGGAGAAATTCCAAACACTGGCTTTGCTGTTTTTATTCCTTTGAGTATTAATTGCCCTACAGCCTCAGGATACCTAGTAATAATAGTGTTAGAAGATTAAGATAAATGTACCCATAATAATGGACCTTCTTGCTAAAATACTCCTGTAGGAATATATTTTGTTGGTAGTACAATAAATACTAAAGGCAAACTTATATCAATTGTATCCATAAGCATATTTTCAATATTTGCTTTAGTGGTTTTTAATTCCTTACTTGCTTCAGGTGTTAACATTCAGGGTGAATTTAGATCTGATGGACATTCTAGGATATCAAATAAAGGTCCCAACTCTCTTATTGGTATGTCTAGATAAGGCCTAATCCAATTTGTGTCTCCTAATAACTTTTGAAAATTGTTAAGTGATTTGAGTTGATCTATTCGTATTTGAATTTTTGGTGGATGGACCATGGTTGAGGATAATAGAACTTGTACGTAATTAATTGGAAAATTTAATAGTACTTTATCTATTGCTATCTGTAGATTATATTTTTTTAATAAGTTTGTAGGATTGGCAAAAAATTCTAGAAATGTGTTTTTTATCTTTGTGTACTAATAATACATCATCCATATAGTGAAATATTTATAGTTCAGAATTTATATTTCTATGTGATTGGATTAGATTGTTAACATAAATTTGACTCATAGTTGGGCTGTTAGCCATCCCTTGAGGGAGTATTTCCATTCATATCTCTAATCAGGACCTTCATGATTCAGTGCAGGATAGAAAATGCAAAAATTGGACTATTTTCAGGATGAATTGAAATTGAAAATAAAACAATCTTTAATATCTATAACTAAAATATACCAGGTTTTTGGCAAAGCAGACAACTGAGGAATCCCTGATTGAGCAGATCCCATAATAACCATCTCAATAATAATGGCTCTTAAATCTTGCAATAATCGCCATTTACCAGATTCATTTTTGATGATGAAAATGTGAGTATCATGGGGAGATACAGAAGGTTGTATATGTTTCTGTTGTTTGACCAGGTAATGGGATGCTTTTATCTTATATTTAGTCAGGGGCTATTTACGAATCCATACTGGTCTTTCTGATTTCCAAGTAATTTTTATTATCTCAGTTAGCCTGCTGGAAAATCGAATCCATGTCTGTGTGTTCCTTGATCTATTTGTATTTGTGCTGCTACATATTTTTATTGTTCTCCTAATTATTTTCCTTTCCTAAAACCTTGTATAGCTATAATAGTGAACAAATTTGAATTGATGTTATTTGTTAATTGTCCTAATTGATCTAAGACACTTCATCTTCATAAATTTATAGGAAGATGATCCAACAAACATGGCTGTATACTTCATTCACATTCTTCAGGATCCTTCCAATCTAATACAATTGCATTTCTATGGGAGATTAGTCAGAACTCCGAGGCCTCAAAGGATTTGAGTGGGTTGTTGTAATGGGCAACGTTTTGGCCATTCTTAATGAGAGATAATGCTAGGGTCTGCACCTGTATCCCGTAGCCCATTCAATTTATGTCCTTGAATACTTTGTTTTAGCATGGGACAAGAATCTAAATTTAAAGAAAGCATAGTCCAATATTCACCTGTGGAGCCCAATCCTTGGGAACCTCTTTCTACAGTACGACTGGAAAATTTATCATGTAGTTTGGGTATTATTTCTAATTGTGCTATTCTATCTTCTAGTGAAATTACTGATATACCCTTATAAGAACTGGCTATAAATTTTATTTCACCTTCATAATTGGAATCAGTTACCCCAGAACTTATCATAAGTCCTTTTAGAGTGGAAGAACTGCATCCCAATAATAAGCTTACAGTTTGGGAGAGGCCCTTTTACCCCTGTGGGAATGATTTGAACTACCATCTCTGGAGTCAGTACTGCTGTAGTGGAGGCACAGGTGTCCAAACCTGTGCTTCCTCTGGTTTGACTAGTTAGAGATCTAATGGATAATGTATCTTGAGCACTACACTATGGTGTTGCTGGGTTCCTCCAGTGGCTTGCATATTTGTCGTTATGGGCCCTGAATCATTGGGCCACCCCTGTCCATTTTTTGGCAGTGGAGCCCGATGCCTTTCTCCACTATATTATGGATAGACACCTGGTTTTTTTGTTGTTGTTGTTTTTTAATAACAAAGTCCCCTCTATGTTGGTTTCAGAATGGCATTCATTACCCCAATGTCTTTCTCAATGGCATCGTGGGCAAATAACCAGTATTCTACTTCTTTGATATATAGTTTTGTTAAATTCTCCTCCTATGGGACAATTCCTTTTAAAACATCCTGTTTGTTCACAATTGTAGCATGTTTTCAGCCTGGCATCTAAAGCTTCTTGTACTGAAGGTGCTAAGCCTTGCCTTTTTGTTCATTAATATCTCTACATAATTTAATATATGTGTTTTAATCTTCATGTTTCCATGGCCTAATGACTTCTCTGCACCAATGATTCACTTGTTCTTAAGCTAGTTGTTTTATTAATGGCATTGCTTGTTCTGTATTCCCAAAAACTCTGGTAGCTTTTTGAATAACCCTATCTACAAATTCAGCATAAGGTTCATTAGTTCCTTATATTACCTTAGATTATTGACCTTATATGCCTCCATATCCTTGTAAAGTCTTTCATGTTCTTACCACATGCACAACAATTTGTAAGTATATAGCAGAATCATATGCAATTTGTTGCTGTTGATCTTCATAAGTTCCCTTTCCTAAAAACATATCTAGATTTCTCTGAGGATAACCAGCTGCTGCATTTTGCCTATCCGTTTCCTTGCAAAATTCCTCATTGGCAACCTTCCATAACAGGTATTGTTCTCCATTTAGGACAGCTTTACACATACTAATCCAATCTGCTGACCTCATGTTAAAGTTGGTAATGGATTAAACCATGCTTACAGTGAAAAGTGCTTGAGGACCATGCATTGTTATAGCCTCTTTTAGCTGCTTCACTGTTTTGAAATCTAAATCATCGTGAATTTGCTGCCCTCCTGCCTGTTCAAATGCAGGGCATTCTAATATTTGAGGTCCTGTCTCAGGATCCAATTTATCAACTACGGGGTTGGGGACCTCCCAGCATATGGAGGTGGCATTGTTGGTTGGACACTTATGCCCTCTGGTGATAGAAAGGTGTTAGTAGTAGTCTCCTTTGTAACTTTTCCCCTGATGGCTTTTTCTGCTCTAAGTTTTCTTCCTATTTCTGAAGAGCTTGAGAGACCTTCTCTTTTACTTGATTTTTTTTCTTCTGACTGACTAGCTCGAGAGACATTCTCTTTTACTTGAATCAACATGTCTTCTCTTTTCTCTACCACTATCTGAAATAAAGGCTTTGGACTAAGCAAACACGATACCAACATCCATAATGGCAATGTGCCAACTGGCAGAGTTCCTGGGCTTTTCTTTTCTATTGTTTTTAAATCTTCACCATGATGATTCCATTGTCATATATCTAACAACTCCTCCTTAAAGAGCACGGGCTATATTTTTGTTTTGTATCAACATATGCTCTCTCTGTTCTTGATTTTACTGAGATGCCTCCTTCCTCTAACAACTTACTTAACACTCTTTCAGTTTGTTTTTTAATAATTTCTTATCCCATATCTCTACTAAAACTATAATACAACCCAACAAGATAACACCAAAAAAACTGAAACAGAATGAAACAAAAATGAAAAAACAAAAAATCATTATATCAGCCTTTTTATCCTCCTAAAATGTCCATCTGTCTTTTCTCCCTATCTGTTCCTCAGACGGAAATAGATTTTCATAAGATGTGAGTGTTTTTTTTCCATCTCACCAATCTCCAGGGACAGGCAACTTTAAATGAAAGGGAAACAAAAGAAAAAAGAAATCTTTAAATGGCTACCCATCCTTTTGCTGCAGAAATGAACTTTATATTTAGAACACACAAGCAGCATCACACCACACGAACTCTTCAGGAATTTCCTCAGAGCCCAACTGCCACCACTGGAATAAGGCGAGCCTCTCAAGCCCTCCACTCATCCTGCTCTTGAGGCTGATTGGCTAGTTTGCTTGGGCAGAGCCAAAACAGTCCCCCAGTGAGCAGCTCTGTGGTCTGAAATGGTGGGGAAACAACCCAATGAGCATCATCACAGAGTAGCCAATCAGCTGGCAGCAGGAATTTGCTGGGGCCACAGTGAGCGAATTGGCTATAAGTTTGCTGGGACCCCTTTGGCTGTGGCTCTCAACATAACCCTAACCCTAATGATAGCTCTAACACTAATGAAAACCCTGAAACAAACCATAATCCTAACACTAACCTTAACCCAATACTTAGTGCTAACACTAACCATAACTCTATCCACAAATCTAAACCTAACAAAATCCTAACACTAACCCTAAAACTAATTCTAAACTTACCCTACCCTGATCACTAACCCTAACCCTAACATTAACCATAACATTAAGCCTAAGACAAAACCAAAACCTAACCATAACCCTAATCATAACACTAATACTAACCCTATCACTAACCCTAAACATTAAAACTAATTTTAAACCTTACACTAATTTAACTCTAACACTAAACCTAACCCTAATACTAACACAACACTAAGTATAAAATGAACCCTAGCTCTACACATAACACGAAACCTAACCCTAACACTAACACTAAACCTCTCCCTAATCATAACACTATTACCCTAACCCTAACCCTAACCCAATCTCTGACACTAACATTAAACCTAAATCTAACCCTAACATGAAACTCAGCCCTGACTCTAACCCTAACCCTACCAATAAACTAACCCTAATTTTAAATTTTGCACTAATCCTAAACATAATGCTAACCTTAACACAAACCCTAAACCTAACCCTCACCCTAATGCAAAGCTAAAACTTACTCTAACCGTAACCTTAACCATAAATCTACCATAAACCTAACCTAACACTTACCCTAACCCTAAGCCTAACATAAACCCTAACTTTAATCCTAACACTAATCCTAAGTCTAATCCTAAACCTAAACAAACACTAACCCTAACCCTTAACCTAACCTAATGCTAATTCTTAACCTAACCCTAAACCTTACCCAAATCTGAACACCAACTTTAACTATAACCTTAACCATAACACTAACCCTAAGAGAAAAACTAACCCTAACCATAACTCTAAACATAACCCTAATCCTAACCCAATGACTAACCCTAAAAATAACCCTAATCTTAACTCTAACCCTAAACCTAACACAAACACTAAGTCTTACCCTAACCTTAACCCTAACACAAAA
The DNA here is from genome assembly GCF_052094955.1 of Ictidomys tridecemlineatus. NCBI lineage: Eukaryota > Metazoa > Chordata > Mammalia > Rodentia > Sciuridae > Ictidomys > Ictidomys tridecemlineatus. The sequence continues at coordinate 63,665,906 of NC_135478.1, read as the reverse complement.
ATAATCCTAAACCTAACACTAACCCTAACTCTTACCAGAATCCTAACTCTAAACCTAAAGCTAATTTTATCTATAACCCTAATACTAAACCTAACACTAAACCTAACCCTAATAATAACTCTAACCATAACACTAACCCTAACCCTAACCCTAATACTAACTCTAACCATAATCCTAACAGTAATCCTAACCCTCTCCATACACCTAAATCAAAATCTATCCCTACCCCTAACCCTAACCCTAACAAAAAAGTAAACCTAACCTTCAATTTTTCCCTTACATCAAACCTAACCATAACTCTAACCCTAACACTAATCATAACCCTAATATAACCTAACCTAACCCTAACCCTAATCACAACCTAACCATAACCCTAACACTAGCCTAACTCTTACCCAAACCCTAACCCTATAACTAAACTTAACCCTAAATCTAATGATAACCCTAACACTATCCCTACCTGAAATTTAACCTTAACACAAATCTTAACTCTAACCCAAATCCAAACCTGATACTAACCCTAACTATAACCTAAATCCTAAATTTAACCATAACTTTAAATGTAAAGTTAACCTCATACTAACAGAAAACCAAACACTAATTCTAACACTAATCCTAACCCTAACCCTAAAAGTAACTCTATTCATAACCATAACCCTAACACTTCCACTTATACTAACCCTAATTCTAAGCCTAACCCTAATCCTAAGCCTAACCATTACCCTAACCCTAACCCTAACACAAACCCGAAACCTTCCCCAAACCCTAACACTAATCCTAACACTAAACTTAACCCTATTTTTAACACTAACAATTACACTGACACTAATCCTAAACATAATCCTAACACTAACCTTAGCCCAACTCTAACACTATCAGTAACAATAACCCTAAACATATCCATAAACTTATCAATAACCCTAACCATAATACTAAACCTAAACCTATCACTAACACTAACCTAAGCTAAACCTTAACTAAGAATAATTCTAATCTAAACTAACAGAAACACTACCCCTAACACTAAAACTAATCATAAACTTAACACTAACCCTAAGCCTAAACCCTTACCCTAACACTAACCTTAACCCTAAATCTAAGACTAACAGTAAACCTGAACCAAAACCTAACCCTAACCCTCACTCCATGCCTAAAATTAACTTTAAACCTAACCCAAACTCTATCCATAACCCTAACACTAATACTAACCCAATCACTAACATTAACCCTAATCCTAAACCTAAACTTAACTCTAACCCTAATACTCACCCTAACAATAACCCTAACATGAATCCTAACCTAAACTTAACATAACCTAAATCCTAACATAACCCTACCACTAACATTAATGCTAAACCTAACCCTTATCATAAATCTAAACCAAACCCTAATTTTAACACAAAACCTAACCCTAACTCTAACACTAACCCAAATCCTAACCCTAATGCTAACCATAACCTAATCCGAACTATAAGCCTAACCTTAATATTAACCCAAATCCTAACACTAAGCCTAAAACTAACTCTTATTCTAAATCTAACACTAACCCTAACACTAACAGTAACCCAAACCATACCGGTATACCTAACTTTAACCCTAACTGTAACCTGAAACATTACCCTTACCCTAAACTTGACCAGAACATTAACCCTAAACTTAATGCTAACACTAACACTAAACCTAACACTAACCTAAACTTAACACTAACCCTAAAACTAACTCAAACACTATAACTAACCAAAACCCTACTCTAACACCCACATTCTAAACCTACCCTAATGCTACACCGAGCACTAACCCTAAATCTAACTCTAAATCACACCATAACCTTAACCCTAACCTAAATCTAACTCTAACCCTAACATAAATCCTAAATTAAACAACTACCCTTAACCTAACCCAACCCTAAACCTAAACCTTATAACCAAACTGTAATTCTAACACTAAGCCTTACACTATCTTTAATACTGACCCTACTCAAACCCTTACCATATAACTAACCCTAACCCTAAAACTAATACTAACTTTAAACCTAATGCTAACACTAACCCTAAACCTAACATTAACCCTAACTCTAAATATAACACTAACCCTAAGCCTACACATATCCGTAACACTTATGCTAACTCTAACCCTAATCTTTAATCTAAACGTATACTTATCTCTAATTCTAACCCTAACCCTAAACCTAAACCTAAATTTAAAACTAACCCTAACACTTACCCTAAACTTATCCATAACCCTTACATTAAAGCTAAACCTAACCCTAACTCCATCCTTAACACTAATCCGAAATGTAAGAAAAACCTTAATACTAACCCTAACCCTAACAGTAAGCCTAAAACTAACTCTTATTATAAACCTAAAAACTAACCCTAATACTAAAAGTAACCCAAACCATAACACTATACCTAACTTTAACCCTAACTGTAATCCAAAATATTACTCTTACCCTAAACTTAACAAGAACACTAACCCTAACCTTAATGCTAACACTAACTCTAACCCTTAAACTAGCCTAAACCTAATATTATTCCTAAAACTAACCCAAACCCTATCAATAATCAAACCCTACTCTAACGCTAACCTCAACATTAATTCTAAACCTAACTTAATACTAAACCTAGCACTAACCATAAACCTAACTCTAAACCTCATCATAACCCTAACCCTAACCCAAATATAACTCTAACACCAACATAAACCCTAAACTAAACTATTGCTCTTAACCTAACCCAACCCTAAAACAAAACCTTACCTAAATGTAACTGTAACCCTAACACTAAGCCTTACACTAAACCTAATACTAACCCTACCCAAACCCTTACCTTATAACTAACCCTAACCCTAAACCCAACACTAACATAACCCTAATCCTAACACTAACGCTAAACCTAACACGAACCCTAACTCTAACCATAACACTAACTCTAAGCCTACACATACCCATAACTCTTATGCTAACTCTAACCCTAATTATTAATCTAAACATACCTATCATTAATTGTAACCTTAACTCTAACCCTAACCCTAATCCTGAATTTAAAACTAACCCTAACACAATCCCTAAACCTATCCATAACCCTATCACTAAAGCTAACCCTAACCCTAACTCTAACACTTACCCTTAATACAATACTAACCCTAACACTGACCATAACACTAACAATAATCCTAACCCTAAACATTGCCCTAAAACTAACCCTAACACCATAAACCTAACCTGAACCCTAAAAAATCCTAACCATAACCCTAAAACTAACACTAACACTAAACCAATCTTATGCCTATCATTAACCTTAACCCTAAGCCTAAACCTAAACCTAATACTAATCCTAACCCTAACAATAAAACTAAAGCTATTTTTAAACCTAACACTATTTCTAACTCTACCCCTAACCCTAACACTAACAATAATACTAAACCTAATCCTAACACTAACCTTAACCCTAAATCTAAACGCAACCCGAAACATAACCCTAACACTAACACTATCACTAACCCTAATGCAAATTATAACCATAAGTCTAACATGAACCTCAGTCTAACCCTAACCCTAACATTAACCATAACACTAACCCTAGCCCTAACCCTAACCCTAACACTAACATCAAGTGTAACACTAACCCTAACCCTAACCATGACCCTAACAAAAAACCTAATCCCAAACCTAATCTATAAGTATTTCTAACCCTAAACATAACCCCAAAACTAACACCAACCCTACCCATAAACATAACCCTATTCCTAACCCTAACACTCAACCTAACTCTAACTCTAACACTAACACAAACATTAACTCTAACTTTTAAACTAATCATAATCCAAACACTAAACTTAATCCTAATTCTAAATCTAATTACAACCCTAATTTTATCTGTAACAATAACTCTAACCCTCACCTAAACTCTAAATAACCCCAAACCTAACACTAACCCTAACCATAATATTAACACTAAACTTAAATATAAACCTTATCCTAACAATAACCCTAACCCTAAAACTAACACTAACATTAACAATAAACCTAAACCTAACACTAATCATAACAGTAAACTTAACCCTAACCCTAACCCTAACATTAACACTCACCCTTACTTGAATCCTTACAAAAACAATAATTTGAAAAATAACATTAACCCTAATCCTAATCCTAAACCTTACCTTAAACCTAACAGTAATCCTAAACTTAACCCTAACCCTTACCCTAAATCTAACCTTAAACCTTACCCTAACCCTAATACAAACAATAATCCTAACCCTAAACCTAATCCTAACACTAACCCTAACACTAACACTAACACAAAATTTCACACTAACATTAACCCTAACTTCTAACCTAATCCTGGCTGTAAACCCAATCATAACAATTACTCTAACCCTAATCCTAACTCAAACCTTAAACATAACCCTAAGACTAACCCTACTGTAACCCTAATCCTTACCCTAACACTAAACTTAACCCTAAACCTAACCCTATCAGTAAACTTACCCCTAACTCTTACCATAATCATAACACTAAACCTAAACCTACCTGTAACCATAACACTAATTCTGTACCTCTCCATAACCCAGCAGTATAACTAACCCTAACCCTAACCCTAAAACTAAAACAAACCCTAACCCTCACCCTAACCCTAACTTTAACCATAACACATAACCTAACCCTAGCCTTAACAAGAACACTAATTGTAAACCTAACACTAAATCTACCGATAATCATAACTCTTACCTTAATCCTAACATTAACCCTAAACATAACCCTAACCCTAACACTAAAACTAACTCTAATCCTAACCCTACACTAATATTAACCATAACCTTAAATATAATGCAAAATTTAACGTAATGTAATCCTAAACATAATCCTAACGCTAACACTAACCCTAATCCTATTCTAACTTCAATTCTAAAACTAGCCCTAAAACTAATGTGAGCATAATTCTAACTCTAATCCTAACCTATACCCTAACACTAAACTTAACTGTAACCCTAACCCTAACACTAAATAAATCCTAACAACAACTGTAACCCTAACACTAACCCATATCTATTCCTAATCTTAACTTGATACCTTACCCTAAACCTTACCCTAACTCTAACACTAACACTAATTCTAATGTTCACCCTAACACTAGCCATTACACTAACCCTAACACTTATGCTAAAATGAACCATAACCCTCAAACTAACCCTAACCCTAAAACTAACCCTAACCCTAATACTAACCCTAACACTAAACCTAACCCTACCCCTAACACTAAGTCTAACACTAAACTTAACACTAACCCTAATGCAAACCCTAACACTAACACTAATCCTAACACTAACTCTAAACCTAACCCTAACCCTAAACCTAACACTAAGTTAACCCTAACCATAACCCTAAACCTTACTCTTACCCAAACACAAAACCTAATCTTAATCCATAATGATAACACTAAAGCTAAAACTAACCCTAACCATTACAAAAGCCCGACCTTAACTCGAACTCTAATCCTAACCTAACCCTAACACTAACACTGACATGAACAATATTTCTAACCCTAACACAAATCATAACCCAACCCTAATCCTGACTATAATCTAACTCTAACCTTTATTTTTATCTAACACTAAACATAATCCTAGCACAAACACTAATTCTATTCTTAAATCTTAACACTATTCCTAAACCTAACCCAAACCCTAAACTTAACACTAACCCTAACTCTAAACATAACAATAACTCTAACAGTAACCCTAACACTAACCCTCACACTTACCCTAACCCTAATCCTAACATGAAGCTTAATTCAAAACCTAACCCTAAACCTAACACCAACCCTAACACTAACCCTAAGCCAAACCCAAAACTAATGCTAACCCTAACCCTCACCATAAACTTAAAATAAACTTAAGTATATCTGTAATCCTCAACCTTACCCTAAACCTCACCCTAAACCTAACACAACCCTAACCCTAACCCTAACACTAAAGGTAAACGTAACTATAATCTTAACAAAAACACTAAAAGTAACTCTAATCTTAACCCTAACCCTAACACTGACCCTAACCGTATCACACTAAAACTAACCCTAACCTAACCCTAATCCAAACTCTAACAATAACCCTAACATAATCCTCTCCCTAACTAAAACTTGAACCCTAACACTGACCATAAATGTAACCCTAACCATAAAACTTACCGTAACCCTAACAAAAAGTTAACCCTAAGCCGCACCCTTACACTAAATCTAACTTTAATCCTAAACCTAACAACCACCCTAAACCAAACCATCATCCTAACTTTTTTTACCTAACCCTAAGACTAATGCTTACATAACAAAACACACATCCTAACACTAACACAAATCCTAACACTAACCTTAACTCCAATCATAACACGCACCCTAAAACTACTAACACAACTAAGCCTAAACCTAACCCACATGATAAACCTAACTCTAACACTAAACTTAAATGTAACCCTATCACTAACACTAACACAAACCCTAACCCTAGTATAACCCTAACCCTACAACTAACACAAGTGCTAAATTTAACCATAACCTTAACACTAAATGTAATCCTAAGCCTAAACTTAAACCTAAATGTAAACCTAACCCACACTATAACCGTATGCTTAAGACCAAAACTAAATCTATCCCTAAAACTAACAATAACCCTAAACCTTATTATAACCCTAAACCAAACACTACTGCTAACCCTTACCCTAACCCTAACCCTAACTCAAACTGTAAACCTAAACCTAACACTAACCCTAAGCCTAAACCTAACAATAACATTAACCCGAACCCTAACTCTAACCGTAATTCTAACACTAACAATATAACTAAGCCTAACACTAACCTAAAAATAACAATAATTTTAACACTAACCCTAACCATGTCAAACCCTAAACCTATTCCTAACCTTAAACCTAACACAAAAATATAATCCTAAACCTAACACTAAAACCAAACTCTTACCCTAACTTTAACTCTAAACCTAAACCTAACCTTATTCCTTATCTTAATACTAACCCCAACATTAAACCTAAGCCTAACAATAACCCTAACCATAATCCTAATCCTAACCCTTGCACTAACATTAACCCAAAACATAACCCTAATGCCCTAATGCTAACCCTAACACTAAAACTAACCCTAAAATAACCCTAACACTAACGCTAACCATAACCCAAATCCTAACATTAGCCATAACTGTTAATTTTATTCTAAGACTAACAATAACACTAAACCTAATGCTAATCCTAACTATAATTCCAACTTTAAACCTAACTCTAAACCTAACACAAACCCTAACACACCCTAACACTAACCATACCACTAAACTTAACTCTAACCCTAACCCTATCTCTTACATTAACACTAACTCAAAAACCTAACCCTACAAAAAGCCTAAAACTAATCCTAACCCTATCACAAATGATAACCCTAACACTAACACTAAACTAGCCTTAATGCTAAAACTAACCCTAACAAAAATAGTAACTCTAACTTTAAATCTAACCCTGATCCTAACGATAATCCTAAGCAGAAACCTAATGCATACCTAAACATATCTATAACCCTAACCCTAACAATAACCCTAAACCTAAACCTAACTTGAATGTTAACTCTAACCCTCACCTAACAATAATTTAACCCTAACTCTAACCCTAACGCTAATACTAACACAAACCCTAAACCAAACCACAAACCTATACCTAACCTTACCCTGAACCTAACCTTTACTTTATGCTAACCCTAACCTTCACCCGAACTGTAAGGCTAACCCCCCTCCCTAACCCTAAAGCTAAATCTATTACTAACCCAATTTCAAAAAGTAACACTAAACCTAAACCTTACTCTAACCCAAACCCAAACAATAATTCTAATTGTAACACTAACTCTAATATTAACAGTAACCTGACCACTAACCCTCAGGTTAACCCTAACACTAACCCTAATCCTACCCCTAACCTAACCTAACCATAATCCTAACATTTAACATAATTCTAAACCTAAACCTAACTCTAACCCTAACTCTAACCCTAACACTAACCAAACACTAACACAAACCCTAACTCTATCCCTAACTCTAACCCTCACCCTAAACCAAAACCTAACAGTAACACTAACCCTATCCCTAACTTGAACCCTAACCCTAATCCTAAATCAGTCAAAATCCTAACACTAACCCTCTTTGTAACACTATCCCTAACCCTAACTCTAACACTAACACTAAACACTAACCGTAACCTAACCGTAACCTTACCCCTAACCACAACTCTAATCCTAACCCTAATGAAAACACTCACCCTTAAACTAATCCTAAGCCTCACTCTAACCCTAACACTAAACCTAACACTAACTCTAACACAAACACTAAACCTATCTATTACCTTTATCCTAAACGTAACACTAACCCTAACCTTAATTTTAACCCTAACCCTAACAATAACACTAAATATAACTCAAAATCGAACACTAAACTTTAATTCTAACCCTAATCCTAACTGTAATACTAACCCTAACCCTAACCATAAAATAAACTCTAACCTTAACTCTAACACTAATTATAACCCTAACCCTAAACTAACCCTAACACTAATCCTTACCCTAATTCTTAGCCTAAACCTAAACCTAACAAAAAACCTAACATTAATCTTAACACTAACCATAAATCTAACCCTAATTTATCTCAAACCCTAAACCTAACTCTAATACTAAAATTAACGCTAACCCTTTCCCTAACCCTAACACTAAAAGTAATCCTAACCCTAAAAATAGATATAATCCTAACCCTAACCCTAACCCTTAACATAAATCTAACATTAACCCCAATTTTAATTCTAACATGAACCAAAAATCTAACCCTAACCCTAATTTAACACCAAAAATAAACCTAATCCTTACAGTAGTCTTAAACCTAACCCTTACTCCACCCCAACACTAACCCTAATCCTAACTCTAACCCTAACCTAAACCTAACCCTATACCTAAATCTAACCCTAATCCTAAACGTTATCATAACCCTAAACATAACCCTAAATTTAACCCCAACATAAACCTTAACCCTAAAACTAAAACTAACCTAAAAAGTAAATGTACCACTAACCCTAACCCTAACACTGTAAGTAATGCTAACTCTAATCTTAAACCTAAATCTAAACCAAAGTTTTACCCTAACCCTAACCCTAACTGTAATCCTAACACTAAACATAACCCTAATACTAACACAAAGGAATAAACCTAATCCTAACTCTAACCCAAACAGCAACCCTAACACTAACACTAACACTAACCCTAACTTTGACTCTAACCCTAAACCTAGAACTAAAACCAACTCTAACACTAACTCTACCACTAACCCTAACAATAATCTTAATCCTGAGCCTAACTATAATGCACACCATAATTCTAACCATAAGCTAACCCTAAACCTAACCCTAATCTTAACACTAAACCTAAATCTAACTATAACCCTAACCGTAACCTTAATATTAACTTTAAAACTAAAGCTAACACTAACCATAGCATTAACACTAACACATTCCCTAAACATACCCCTAACTCTAACATAAACATAATCAGAAATTTAAACCTAACAATAATACTAACCCAAACTATATCTCGAACCCTAACTCACCTAACATTAACCCTAACCCTAACCCTAATCCTAACCGTAACCAGAATTTTAAACATAATTCTAATGGTAACCCTAAGACAAATCCTAACACTAACCCTAACACTAACACTAACCCTAACACTAACACTAATCCTAACTTTGACTCTAACCCTAACGCTAAACCTAAAACTAACCCTAACCATAACCCTACCACTTAACCCTAACAATAACCCTAATCCTGAGGCTAAATATAAACTCATCCTAATTCGAACCATAAGTTAAACCTAAACCTAACCCTAATCCTAACACTAACCTTAACCTAACTATAACCCTACCCCTAAACCTAACACTAAGCCTAAACCTAACTCTAATTTAAAACTAAAGCTAACACTAATCCTAACCTTAACCATAATACGAATGCTAAACCTAACCTAACACTAACCATAACCCTAATCCTGTTGCTAATTCTAAGAAAAGCTAACCCTAACCCAAAACCTAACCCTAACCCTAATAAAAGTAACCTTAACCTTAACCCTAACCTTAACATTAACCAAAACCTAACCCTAACATAACACTAATTTTAGCCCTAACCATAACCCTAAAAGAAACCCTCAACACATCCAAAACACTAACACTATCTTTAACTTTAAGGCTGAAACTAACACATACATTAAACCTAAACCTAACCCTAAACCTCACACTAACCCTAACCCTAAGAAAATACTAACCCTAACCCTAAAACAAACTCTAACTCTAACACTTACCCTATACTACCTGTAATCCTAGAACTAATCCTAAGCATCAAATTTCAACCATAATCCTACATCTAATCCTATCACTAACCCTAACTGAAACCATAAACCTAACCCTTATGCTAACACAAAACATATGCCTGAAATTAAAACTAATATTAACACTAACCCTAACTCTAAAACTGATTCAGAGACTAATCCTAAACTTAACCCAATACAAACACTAACCCTAAAACTAACCCAAACCCTAACCCTAATACTAACCCTAACAATAACCCTAACCCTAAACCTAATCCTGACCTAACCCTAACCCTAACCCCTACCTTATCCTGACCCTAAACCTAACACTAACTCTAACACTAACCCTAACCCTAACACTATCATTTAACCTAACACTATCCCTATCACTAACCCTAAGCTTAAACCTAACCATTAACCTAACAATAACCTTAACACTATGTCTAACTATAATACTAAACAAAACACTAACTCTTTTCCTAACCTTAAAAAGAATACTAAATCTAACTTTAAACCTAATCAAAACACTAACCTTCAACCTATCCCTAACCCTAACACTATTTCTAATCCTAATCCTAAATACAAATAAACTAACACTAAGCCTAAACATAAATTTAACATTAAAACTAACCAAAAAAATATTTCTAACCCTAACTCTAACCCTAAGCCTTTTTCTAAACCTGTTTAAACCTAAACCTAAACCTAACTCTATCCTTAAAACTAAACACAAAACTAACACTAACCCTAACACTAACCTCAACCCTAACCCTTACCCTAAAACTAACACTAATACTAACCCAAATACTACCTTAACTCTAACCCTAACATTGACTCTAACACTAACCTTAACATTAACCTAACCCTAACCATTACAAAACCCTAACCATAACCATAACCCTAATGCTAAACTTACCCTAACCCCAAAACTAATCTAACACTAACATTAAACCTAACCCTAACCCTAAATCTAAGCATTACTCTAAATGTAAACAAAGCCCAAACTCTAACTCTAATCCTAAAACTAACCATAACCCTAACCCTAATTCTAAACCTTACACTAACACTAACCCTAACTCTACAAAAACTTTAACCATAATCCTAAAATAATCTTAACCCTTTCCCTAAACCTAACCCTAACTCTAAACCTAAATATTAACCTAACCCTACCCTAACCCTAAACCTAAAACTAATCCGAAACTTAACACTAACCATAATCCAAAACATAACACTAACCCTAACTCTAACCATATCCCTTACCTAAACCTAAAATTAACCATTACTCTAACACTAATATCAACCCTAATTCAAACCCAAAAGCTAAACTGAACCTAACCCTAACCCTCACACTAACCCAAAACCTTATCCTCTCCTAACTCTAACCCTTATATTAAAACTAAACCTAACTTCAAGCCTGACGTTAACTTTAATCATAACCCTAACTCTAACCCTAAACCTATTTATAAACATAAACCATACACTAATGCTAACACTAACTGTAACCCTAGCACTAACCCTAAACATAAACCTAACATTAAACCTAACCATAACTCTTACATGAACTCTAAGCCAAACCCTAACCCTAACCTAAATCTAAACCTAACACTATACTTAAAACTAACCCCATACACAAACCTAACCCCAACCATAACACTAATCCTAACTCATACTGTAACCCTAACTCATTCTTAACTCATTCTTAACACTAATCCTAACACTAACCCTAACTCTACATCTAACCTTCACCATATCCCAAAACCTAACACTAACACTAACTCTAATTATAACACTAAACCTAAACCTAAACTTTATCCTAACCCTAAACCTAACCCTAAACCTAACCCTAACACTAACCCTAATCCTAACCCTAACCCTAACACTATCTCTAACACTAACACTAACCCTAATCCTAACCAAAACCCTAACCGTAACCATAAATTTAACACTAACTGTAACATAAACCATAACATTAAGCATATCTCTAACCCTAACCTAAACTTAAATTTACACTAACCCTAAACCTAACACTAACCCTAATCTTAAACTTAACCCAAACACTAACAAAAACACTAACACTAAACCTAACCCTAACTTTAACACTAACCTTAACCCTAACCCTAACACTAACACTAACACTAACTCTAACCCTAAGCTTAACACAAAATCTTAACCAAACTTTAAAACAAACCCTAACTCTATCCCAGATCTTAACACTAAATTTAAACCTAAACATAAACCTAACACTAAGCGTAACCTTTAAAAAAATACTAACCCTAATTCTAACTATAAACTTATCCTTAACCATATTACTAACCCTAATCCTAAATGTAACTATAACCCTAAGTCTAAACCAAATTCTAAATTTAAACCAAAACCATAACCTTAACCCTAAGCTAATCCACACAATAACCCTTAGCTAAGCCTAACCCTAAACTAACCCTAATTTTAACCCTACCCTAAAACTTACTTTAAACCAAAACCTAAACCAAATCCTAACACTAAACCTAAACCTAACATTTACCCTAAAACTAACACTAACTCGAAACCTAACAATAACCCTAAAACTAAAACTAAACCTCACTCTAACCCTTGTAGAATGCCTAACATTAACCAGAACACTAACCATAATTTTAACCTAACACTAACTCTAATGCAAACCCAAACACTAACACTAATCCTAAAACTAACACTAATCCTAAAAGTGATGCTAAATTTATTACTAACCCTAACACTAACTTTAATACAAACTGTAACCAAAACCCTATCACTAACACTAACCCTAAAACTAAACCTAAAATTAACCCTAATCATAACTGTAAACCTAAACCTAAAAATAACCCTAACCCTAACACAAACCCTAAAACTAATCCTAATACAAACACTAACCTAAACCCACAATGTAACACTAATTCTAACCCTAAAATTAAACATAACCCTATTTTTAATCTAACCCTAAGTCTTACCCTAACCCAAACACTAACACTAAACATAACCCTATCCCCAACCCTATCACTGAACCTAAACCTAACCATTACCCTAAACCTAACACTACACCTAATACTAACACTATTTCTAAAACTAACCCCAAACATAACCATAATGCAAAACCAAATACTAAACCTATACCTAAACCTAAGTCTAACTCTAACAGTAACTCGATACCTAAACCTAACCCTAAACATAACACTAAACCTCACCCTAACACTAACCCTAACAGTAAATGTAAACCTATTCCTAAACCTAATAGTATTGCTAAAACTAATCCTAACTCTAACACTAACCTGAAACCTAAACTTAACCCTATCCCTAAACCTAACACAAACCCTAATCCTAACCCTGAAATTAACCCTAACCCTAACACTAATCCTATATTTAATCCTACCATTAACACTAACCCTAAGACAAACACAAACCCTAACAACTAACACAAACCCTAACCCAACCTAACACTAACCATAACACTAACACAACCACTACCACTACCATTAACCTTAACGCAAATCTAAAACTAACACTATCTGTAAACCTAGCCCTCATTTTACCTCTATACCTAACCTAACCCTTTGTGTCTCTAAATCCAAACATACACTTAACCCTAACACTGACATTGACCCTAACCATAACCAGAACCCTAACACTAACCCTAATCCTAACCCTAAACTGTACACTATTTAAAAAACTAACCCTAAACCTAAGACTAACCCTAAACCTAACCCAAAATGAATGGTAACTCTAACAATATCCCTAAACCAAAACCATCCCTAACACTAACCTTAAACCTGACCCAAACCCTAACAGCAAAGCTAATCATAATCTTAACCCTAACACTAACCATAACCCTAAGCCTAATGCTAATCATAACTGTAATCCCTATCCTATGCTTACACTAACCCTAATACAAACCCTAAACCTATCCATAACACTAAACCTATCCCTAACTGTAACCCTAACCCTAACGCTAACACTAACCATAAACTGAAGAAAAACCCTAAGCCAAATCATAATTCTAAAGTAAACCTAATCACAACCATACCTGTTAACTAAACCTAAACCTAAACCTAACCCTAAAACCAACCCTATCTCTAACCCTAGCACTAACCCTAACATCAAGCATAAGCCTATCATTTACCCTAAACTTAAAGATAACCCTAAACCTAAACCTAACCCTAACCCTAATCCCAACCCTAAACCTAAACCTAACAGTAACAGTAACCCTAACTATAATCGTAACACTTACTCTAACCCTAACCTAACTGTAATTCTAAACCTAATCCTATCCATAACCCTAACCCTAAACCTAAACCTAAACCTAACTTGAACCCTAAATTTAGCCTAAACTAATCATAACCCTAAGCCTAAACCTAACTCTCAAACCAACCCTAACACTTAACCTAACCCTAATGCTAAACCTTACCATAATACTAACCGTAAGCCTAAACCTAACTCAAACTGTAGCCCTAACACTAAACCTTACTCTTAAACTAACCCTAACACTTAACATAACCCAAATCCTAAACATTAGCATAACACTAACTTTAACTGTAACCCTAACTCTAACACTTACCCTAAGCCTAACACGATCTCTATTTGTTACACTAAACCTAAACCTAACACTAACACTAACACCTACCCTAAACCCTTTCCTGAACCTAACTCTAACCCTAAACCTAACCCTAAACATAATCACAACACAAATCCTAAATCTAAAAATAATCCTAACACTAACCCTAACATAAACCCTAAACATAAACCTAACACTAACCCTAACCCTAACAGAAACACTAAACCTAACACTAATCCTAACACTATCCCTAATCCTAAATTTAACCCTAACCATAACACTAACCTTAAACCTAACACAAACCCTGATACTAACCCTATCATTAACCCTAAGCCTAATTTAACCCAAACCTTAACTCTAACACTATCCCTAAACCTAATCCTAAACTTCAAGGTAAACCTAATCAAAAACCTTACCTAACCCTAAACCTTACCCTAACCTGAACAGTAAACCTATCTCTAAACCGAACAATAACCCTAACAATTACATCAAACCTAACACTAATCAGAAGCCTAACACTAACAGTAATCCTAACTTTAACATTAAACCTGAAGTTAACACTAACACTTAAACAAACCCTAATGCTAAACCTTACCATAATACTAACTGTAAGCCTAAACCTAACTCAAACTGTAGCCCTAACACTAAACCTTACTCTTAAACTAACCCTAACACTTAACATAACCCAAATCCTAAACATTAGCATAACACTAACTTTAACTGTAACCCTAAGCCTAAGCCTCACACTAAGCCTAACTCTAATCCTAAACCTAACCCTGATGCTAACATTGTCGCTAACTATATCTTTGAACATTACCCAACATATAACACTAACCCTAACCCTACTGCTAATTTTAATTCTAACTCTAATGCTAACACTAAACCTAACACAAACCCTAACCATAACCGTAACACTAACCCTAACTCGACACTAACCTAATGCTAAAACTAACCCTAAAACTAATTCTATCTTAAAACCTAAACCTGATTGTAAACCTAACCTTAACATGAACCCTAACCCTAAGACTAAAATAAACACTAACCCTAAAATAATCAATAATCCTAAACCTAATGTCAACCCTATAACTAACCCTAACACAAACCCTAACCCTAATACTAACCCTAACACTAATTCTAACACAAACCTTAATAAACTCTAACATGAACCCTAGAATTAAACATAAAACTAACCCAACCCTAACCCCAACCCTAAAACTTACACTAAACCTCTCTGTAACCCTAAATCTATTGCTAAATCTAACGCTAATCCTAACTCTAACACTAACATTAACTTTAACCACAACCCTAACATGAACCCTATCCCTAACCTAACATAAAAACTAACCCTAACACTAACCCTATAAATAATCCTAAACATAATGCTAACCCTAACACTGACCCTAACCCTAACACAAACCCTAACCCTAACACTAACATTAAACGTAAACCTAATCCTACCCAGAAACCTAAACTAATACGTACCCTAAACCAAAATATAACATAAACCCTTACCCTAAACCTCACACTAACCCTACACCTTAAACCTAATCCTAACACTAACCCTAAGCCTACCCTAACCCTAACGGCACCCTGATTGTTAACCTAACCCTAAACCATACCCTAACCTGAACAATATCCCTAACTCTAAACTTAACCATAACACTAAGACTAAGAGAAAACCTAACCCTAACAATAACCCTAAATGTAACACAAACCTAACCCTATCACTAACGCTAAAACTAACCCTAACCTAAACATATTGCTAACCCTAACTCTAACCCTAAACCTAACGCAAACCCTAAGTCTTACCCTACCTTAATCCTATCACAAAAAATAATCCTACACCTAACACTAAACCTAACTCTTACCCTAACCTTAACTTTAAACATAAACCTAACCTATGCCTTATTCTAATACTAACCCCAACATTAAACCTAAACCCAACAATAACCCTAATCATAACCCTAACCCTTTCACTAACGCTAACCCAAACCCTAACTCCAATGCTAACCCTAACACTATATCTGTCCATAATGCTAACCCTGACACTAAAACTAACACTAAAATGACTCTAACACTAATGCTAACCATAATTCAAACCCTAATACTAGCCATATCCGTAACCTTTATTCTAACACTAACCTTAACCCTAAACCTAACACTAATCTTAACTATAATTCCAACTCTAAACCTAACTCTAAACCTAACACAACCCCTAACACACCCTAACCCTAACCATACAACTAAACTTAATTCTAACCCTAACCCCATCTTTTATATTAACACTAACTCAAACCTTAACACAAAAACTCACCCTAACAATTACCCTAACTCTAACACACACCCTAACCTTAACCTTAACACTGACAATAAACCTGTCCTTAACAATAATTTTAACCGTAAACCTAACCCTAACATAACCCTAACCCTTATTCTAATACAAAAATTAACCCTGACCCTAAAGCTAACCCTAACCCTAACCCTAAAGCTATCTCTAACCCTAACCCTAACTCTATTCCTAACATTAACACTAACTCTACCCATAACCCTAACTTTAACAATAACCATAACCCTAACCAATATACAAACACTAACCCTAATCTTAAGACTAACCCTAAAATGAACTCTAAGCCTATCCCCAACTCTATTACTAACCCTAATCCCAACCCTAACCTTAAACCTAACCTAACATGAATTCTAACCCTAAGCCTAAGCCTAACCCTAGCACTAAAACTAACAGTAATCCTCACCCTAACCCTAAATCTAACAGTAACCTTAACATTAACCTTCACCCTAAACCTAAAACTAAACCTAACCCCAACCCTTATACTATCACTAAATCAAACCATAACCATAACCCTAAACATAATATAAACCCCAAATCAAACCATAACTCTCAACCTAATATTAACAATAACCTAACTCTAACCCTAGTTCCAAAATTAATCCTAAACTGTACCCTAAACTTATAACTAACACTAACCCTAATGCATTTTTTTGGTGTTCAAGACATTACAAAGCTCATGATATATCATCTTTCATACATTTGACTCAGTTAGGTTATGAACTCCGATTTTTACCCCAAATACAAATTGCAGAATCACATCGGTTACACACTCACATTTTTACATAATGGCATATTAGTGACTGTTGTATTCTGCTACCTTTTTTTTCCCCTACTATACCCACTCCCCTCCCCTCCCCTCCCCTCATCCTTCTCAACCTCATCTGCTGTTGTTCAATTCTATCCCTCGTTTCCCCCTCTTTCCCCTCACATTCTCTTCTATGTAATTTTGTATAACATTGAGGGTCTTCTACCATATCCATATGCTTTCCCTTCTCTCTCCCTTTCTCCCCCCACTTGTCTTTGTTTAATGTTAATCTTTTCCTCATGCAATTCCTCCTTGTTCTGTTCTTAGTTGCTCTCTTTATATCAAAGAAAATATTTGGCATTTGTTTTGTAAGGATTGGCTAGCTTCGCTTAGCATAATCTGCTCTAATGCCATCCAGCTCCCTCCAAATTCTATGATTTTGTCATTTTTCATTGCTGCTTAGAACTCCATTGTGTATAGATGCCACATTTTTTTATCCATTCATCTATTGAAGGGTATCTAGGTTGGTTCCACACTCTAGGTATTCTGAATTGTGCCGCTATGATCATTGATGTGGCAGTATCCCTATAGTATGCTCTTTTAAGATCCTCAGGGAATAATCCGAGAAGGGTGTTATCTGGGTCAAATTGTGGATCCATTTCCAGCTTTCACGGTATCTCCATACTACTTTCCAAATTGGCCTTACCAATTTGCTGTCCCACCAGAGGTTTACCCACATCTTCGCCCAACCTTATTGTTGTTTGACTATCTAATGGCTGTCAATCTTACTGGAGTGAGATGGTATCTTAGGGTGGTTTTGATTTGCATTTCTCTGACTGCTAGAGATGGTGAGCATTTTTTCATGTACTTGTTGATTGATTGTATGTCCTCCTCTGTGAAGTGTCTGTTCAGGTCCTTGGCTTATTTGTTAATTGGTTTATTTGTTATCTTGTTTAATTTTTAGAGTTCTTTGTATATTCTGGATATTAGCACTCTATCTGAAGTGTGAGGGGTAAAAATTTGTTTCCAGGATGTAGGCTCTCTATTTACCTCTCTTATTGTTTCTCTTCCTAAGAAAAAACTTTTTAGTTTAAGTAAATCCCATTTGTTTATTCTTGTTATTAACTCTGGGGCAATGGGCGTCCTATTAAGGAATTTGGAGCCCGACACCACAGTATGTAGATCGTAGCCAACTTTTTCTTCTATCTGAAGAAGTGTCTCTGATTTGATATCTACCTCCTTGATCCATTTTGAGTTAACTTTTTTGCATGGCGAGAGAAAGAGATTCAGTTTCATTTAGTTGCATATGGATTTCCAATTTTCCCAGCACCATTTGTTGAAGATGCTATTCTTCCTCCATTGCATGCTTTTAGCTTCTTTATCAAATATAAGAAAGTTGGAATTTTGTGGATTGGTTTCTGTGTCCTCTATTCTGTACCATTGGTCCGCCTACCTGTTTTTGTATCAGTACCTCGCGGTTATTCTTACTATTGCTTTGTAGTACAGTTTGAACATTGGTATCCCTATTCCTCCAGAATCACACTTCCTTCTTAAAATTGCTTTTGCTATTCTGGGTCTTTTGTTTTTTCATATAAATTTCGTGATTGTTTTATCTATTTCTAAAAGACATGCCACTGAGATTTTAATTGGCATCACATTAAACCTGTAGAGAACCATCAGTAATACTGCCATTTTGATGATGTTAGTTCTGCCTATCCATGAACAGAGTACATTTTTCCATCTTCTAAGACCTTCTTCTATCTCTCTCTTTAGGGTTCTGTATTTTTCATTGTATAAATATTTCATCTCTTTTGTTAGGTTTTTTTTTTTTTTTGATTCCCAAGAATTTTATTTTCTTTGAGGATATTGTGAATGGAGAGGTTTTCCTCATTTCCATTTCAGAAGTTTTGTTGCTAATATACACGAATGCCATTGATTTATGTGTGTTGATTTTATATCCTGCAACTTTGCTGAATTCATTTATTAACTCTAGCAGTTTCTATGTATACCCTTTTGGGTCTGTTAAACATATTATCATGTCATCCACAAATAGCGATAATTTAAGTACTTCTTTTTTCTATTTTTATGCCTTTAATTTCTTTTGTCTGTCTAATTGCTATGGCTAGTATTTCAAGAACTAAATTGAATAGAAGTGGAGATAGAGGGCATCCTTGTCTTGTTCCAGATTTTAGAGGGAATTCCTTCAGTTTTTCTCCATTTAGGATGATGCTACCTGAGGTTTAGCATATATAGCTTTTACAATGTTGAGATAAGTTCCTGTTATCCCTAGTGTTTCTAGTGTTTTGAAAATAAAGGAATGCTGTACTTTGTCAAATGCTTTTATGGTAGAAAAAATGACTATACCAGTTATACTTGCATGTGTATATTTCCTTCTTCAAAGTTGAAGCATTCGTTTGCAGGAACACTTAGAATTTTAGGTTTCAATTTGTTTTCCCCGATAGGGATACATGCGTTTGGAACTCTAACTCAACCATGGTTTCTGCTAGCTGCTTGAATCTAGACTCTCTCAATTTGTTCTTGGTCCTCTCTCCATTTCTTCTTCCCTGTACAAGTATTCTAATGAAGCTGCGAGGAAGGTTCACTTCCGTTTGAAAGCATTAGCAAATGTTCTACAGAACTCCGAGTTTATTGGAGTCTCAAGAAATAGTTTTTCACAAGATCTTGTTAATACTTGGAAGGAAAGATGAGTATACCACTTGCAGTTCACCACCCAAATTTTGTTTTACGTTCAAACCTCCTGTGGCAAGAATACTTTGAATTATTAGGTTTTACTTCATTTTACCCTAAAAGAATACATGTATTTGAAACTCTAAATCAAATATGGGTGGTGCTAGCGGTGTGAATATTAACTCAATCAATATGTTCTCAGTGCCCTCTCCATGCTTTTTGTTCTGTCGACCTACCCCTAAGCAGAGTCCAGGAGAATCCACTTTCACTGGAATGCCTTTGCAGTGCTTTAGCAGAACTTCAGGTTTATGGAATACTCACTAAATATATACATATGTATATACACATATAAATATTTTACCGATGTTCTTAAAAAGTGGTTGGAAAGATGATTATGGCAGTTGAACTTGGATGGCAAATTTTGTTATTCTAGATGGAAGCATTCATTTGCAGGAAGACTTGGAATTTGGGGGTTTCATTTCACTTTTCCCTATAAAGATACAAGCATTTGAAGCTTTCATATAACTCGGTTTGCTTTAGCTGCTTGAAACTTGACTAACTCAATTAGTTCTCAGTGTGCACTCTGCCCTTTGTTTATGGGAGAAATAGTCAAAAGCAGAATTTAGCAAAAAACATTTTCATTTGAAAGCATTTGCAGAGCTTCCACAGAACTCTGAGTTTACTGGAATCACAGCAAATAATTTTTCACCCGGTCTTGTTGAGTCTTGCCATGAAAGAGGATTTTACCAGATTCCTTGGCTGCCAGAATTTTGGTCTTCAAGGTTGAATCATTTGATTGCAGGACCACTTAAAGTTTTTGGTTTACTTTATTTTTCCATAAAGGGATACATGCATTTGGAACTCTAAATTAAACATGGTGTGTACTAGCTGCTTGCAACTTGAATCACTCACTTTGTTCTCAGTTGGATCACTCTGTGTTGTTCCTTTTGAATTTCTTTTAAGGAGAAGGGAGGAAAATACACTTTATTTTGAAAGTGTTTTCAGAGTTTGCACAGTAATAGGAGTTTACTGGAACTGAGTAATTTCTTTTTTCACCCTAATTTTCTGATATTGGCAGCAAAGCTGTTTATGCAAGTTGTACATCGGTGCACACATTTTTTTTTTTCCAGGTCAAAACCTTGGTTTTCAGAAACACTTTGAATTTTTAGCTTTCATTTCATTTTCCCCTATAGAAAGACAAGCATTTGGAACTTTTATCATATACAGCTTGTGCTAGCTGCTTGAAACTTGAGTCACTCAATTAGTTCTTACTGCAGTCTTTATCTTTACTTCACAATTGAATTTTCTAGGAAAATACACTTTTGTTTGAAAGCATTTACACAGCTTCCCCAATATTCCAAGTTTACTGGAATCTCAGCAAATAATACTCTACTTGACTTTTTTGAAACTTGGCAGGCAAAAATATTATGGTAGTTGACCTTTGCTGCCCAAGTTCTGTTCTGAAGGTGGAAGAGTTTCTTTTCAAGAACACTTTGAATATTTGGGTTTCTTTCATTTTCCACTATAGGGATACATGCCTTTGCAACTCTTTTCAAACATGGTATGTGCTAGCCGCTTGAAATTGCACTGTAACAATTTATTCTCAGGTTGCTCTCTATCCTTTGTTCAATATTGAATAACCCCTAAGCAGAGTGGAGGAAAATACACTTTCGGTTGAAAGCATAAGCAGAGCTTCCAAAACCTCATGTCCAATGAAATTTCAGCAAATATTTTTTAACTCGATTTTTTTGGTACTTGGCAAGAAAGGTGAGTAGTAGTAGTTAATAATGGCTTGCAGAATTTCATTTTTCTAGGATGAAGCGTTTGCTTGAAGAAACTCTTTGGTTGCTTAGGTTTCACTTTTTTTCCCCTATAGGATACATGCTATATAAACTCCCAATCAAATACGGTTTGCGTTAGATCTTGGAAACTTTACTCACTCAATTGGTTCTAAGTGTGCTCTCTGTGATTTGTTCTCTGTTGAGGTAACCCTAGTCAGATGTGCAGAATATACACTTTCATTTGAAAGTGTTTGCAAATCTTCGGGAGAACTCCGAGTTTACTGGAATATCAATAAAAATCTATTCACCCTCTCTTGTTGTTATTTGGTAGAAAAGATGAATATACCAGTAATACTTGCATGTGCAAATTTCCTTCTTCTAAGTTTAAGGATGTGTTTGCAGGAACACTTTGAATTTTAGGTTTCAAATTGTTTTCCCGGATAGGGATACATGCATTTGGAACTCTACCTAAACCATGGTTTCTTCTAGCTCCTTGAATCTTGACTCTCTCAATTAGTTCTCAGTTCTATCTCCATTTCTTCTTTTCTGTTCAAGTATCCCAATGAAGCCTCGAGAAAGGTTCACTTCCATTTGAAAGCATTAGCAAATGTTCTACAGAACTCCGAGTTTATTGGAGTCTCAACAAATAGTGTTTCACCCGATGTTGTTGATACTTGGAAGGAAAGATGAGTATACCACTTGCAGTTCAACACCCAAATTTTGTTCTACGTTCAAACCTTCCATGGCAGGAACACTTTGAATTATTAGGTTTTACTTCATTTTACCCTAAAAGAATACATGTATTTGAAACTCTAAATCAAACACGGGTGGTGTTATCGGGGTGAATATTAACTCCCTCAATATGTTCTCAGTGCTCTCTCCATGCTTTTTGTTCTGTGGACGTACATCTAAGCAGAGTCCAAAAGAATACAGTTTTACTGAAATGCCTTTGCAGTGCTTTAGTTTACTGAATACTGAATACTCAGCAAACATATACATATGTGTATACACATATAAATATTTTACCGATTTTATTAAAACATGGTTGGAAAGATGATCATAGCAGTTTCACTTGGATGCCCAAATTTCGTTATTCTAGACAGAAGCATTCATTTGCAGGAAGACTTTGAATTTTGGTGTTTTGTTTTATTTTACCCTATAAAGATATATGAATTTGGAGCTTTCATATAACACAGTTTGCTTTAGCTGCTTGATATTTGACTCACTCAATTAGTTCTTAGTGTGTACTCTGCCCTTTTAAATTGGTAGAAGTAGCCGTAAGCAGAATCCAGGAAAAGACATTTTCATTTGAAAGCATTTGCAGAGCTTCCACAAAACTCTGAGTTTACTGGAATCCCAGCAAATAATTTTTCACCCGGTCTTGTTGAGTCTTACCATGAAAGAGGATTTTACCAGATTCCTTGGCTGCCAGAATTTTGTTCTTCAGAGATTCTGAAAATACACTTTCATTTGAAAGTGTTTGCAAATTCTCTAGAGACCTTTAAGTTTACTGGAAAATCAGCAAATATTTTTTCACCCCATCTTGTTGATATTTGGTAGAAAAGATGACTATACCAATTGTATTTGCATGTGCAAATTTCCTTTTTTAAAATTGAAGCATTCGTTTGCAGGAACACTTTGAATTTTAGGTTTCAATTTGTTTTCCCCGATAGGGATACATGCATTTGGAACTCTAACTCAACCATGGTTTTTGCTAGCTGCTTGAATCTTGACTCTCTCTATTAGTTCTCAGTCCTCTCTGCATTTCTTTTCTTTTCAAGTATCCCAATGAAGCCGCGAGGAAGGTTCACTATCTTTTGAAAGCATTAGCAAATGTTCCACAGAACTCCGAGTTTATTGGAGTCTCAACAAATAGTTTTAAATTAATTAATTAATTTATTTATTTATTTATTTATGTATTCATTCATTCATTCATTCATTCATTCATTCATTTATTTATTTATTTATTTATTTATTTAATTTATTGGTTGATCAAAACGTTCCAGAGCTCATGATATATCATCTTTCATACATTTGACTCAATTAGGTTTTGAACTCCCATTTTTACTCCAAAAACAGATTGCAAAATCACATCTGTTACATACTCACATTTTTACATAATGGCATATTACTTACTGTTGTATTCTGCTACCATTTTTATTCCCTACTATCCCCCCTCCCCTTCCCTCTTCTCCCATCTTTCCTCTCTACCTCCTCTACTGTTGTGCACTTCTCTTTTTTATTTTCCCCCTCCCCCTTGCCACTCATAACCTCTTATAATTTTGTGTATCATTAAATGTCTCCTACCATTTCCATATGCTTTCCCTTCTCTCTCCTTTTCTCTCCTTTCATTCATTTTGTATACTGTTATTCTTTATCTCATGCTCTTCCTTCCTGTTCTGTTCTTATTCGTTCTCTTTATATCAAAGAAGACATTTGGCATTTGTCTTTTAGGGCTTGGCTAGCTTCACTTAGCATAATCTGCTCTAATGCCATCCATTTCCCTCCAAATTCTATGATTTTGTCATTTCTTAGTGTTGCATAATACTCCATTGTGTATAGATGCCACATTTTTTTAATCCATTCATCTATTTAAGGGCATTTAGGTTGGTTTCACAGGCTAGCTATTGTCAATTGTGTCAGTATAATCATTGATGTGGCCATAACCCTGTAGTGCACTCTTTTAAGGTCCTCAGGGAATGGTCCAAGAAGGGCAATAGCTGGGTCAAATGGTTGATTCATTCCCAGTTTTCCCAGGAATCTCCATACTGCTATTCAAATTGGCCTCACCATTTTGAAGTCCCACCAGCAGTGTAAAAGTCTACTTTTTTCCCCACATCCTCGCCAACACTTATTGTTGTTTGACTTCATAATGGATGCCAATCTTACTGGAGTGATATGGTATCTAAGGGTGGTTTTGATTTGCATTTCTCTGATTGTTAGAGATGGTGTGTTGATTGATTGTATGTCCGTCTCTGAGAAGTGTCTGTTCAGGTCCTTGGCCCATTTGTAGATTGGATTATTTGTTATCTTATTGTTTAATTTTTTGACTTCTTTGTACATTCTGGATATTAGGGCTCTATCTGAGGTATGAGGGGTAAAAATTTGTTCCCAAGATGTAGGCTCTGTATTTACCTTTTTTATTGTTTCTCTTGCTGAGAAAAAAAAAACTTTTTAGTTTAAGTAAGTCTCATTTGTTTATTCTTGTTATTAACTCTTGGGCTATGGGTGTTCTGTTAAGGAATTTGGAGCCCGACCCCACAATATGTAGATTGTAGCCAACTTTTTCTTCTATCAGATGCAGTATCTCTGATTTGATATCTAGCTCCTTGATCCATTTTGAGTTAACTTTTGTGGCTGGCGAGAGAAAGGGATTCAATTTCATTTTGTTGCATATGGATTTCCAATTTTCCCCAGCACCATTTGTTGAAGATGCTATCCTTCCTCCATTGCATGTTTTTAGCCCCCTTTTAAAATATAAGATAGTTGTAACTTTGTGGATTAGTCTCTGTGTTCTGTATTCTGTACCATTGGTCCACCTGCCTGTTTTGGTACCAGTACCATGCTGTTTTTGTTACTATTGCTTTGTAGTACAGTTTGAACTCAGGTGTCGCTATACCTCCAGATTCACGCTTCCTGCTTAGAATTGCTTTTGCTCTTCTGGGTCTTTTGTTTTTCAGTATAAATTTCATTATTGCTTTATCTATTTCTACAAAAAATGCCATTGGGATTTTGATTGGCATCACCTTAAACCTGTAGAAAACTTTGGGTAATATTGCCATTTTGATGATGTTAGTTCTGCCTATCCATGAACAGAGTACATTTTTCCATCTTCTGAGATCTTCTTCTATCTCTCTCTTTAGGGTGCTGTAGTTTTCATTGTATAAATCTTTCACCTGTTTTGTTAGGTTGATTCCCAAGTATCTTATTTTCTTTGAGGATATTTGAATGGAGTGTTTTTCCTTATTTCCATTTCAGAGGTTTTGTTGCTCATATACAGAAATGCCTTTGATTTATGCGTGTTGGTTTTATAACCTGCCACTTTGCTGAATTTATTTATTAACTCTAGCAGCTTCTTTGTAGACGCTTTTGGGTCTGTTAAGTATATTATCATGTCATCCACAAATAGCGATAATTTAATTTCTTCTTTTCCTATATTTATTCGCTTAATTTCTTTTGTCTGTCTAATTGCTCTGGCTAGTACTTTGAAAACTAAATTGAATAGAAGTGGTGATAAAGGGCATCCCTGTCTTGTTCCAGATTTTAGAGGGAATGCCTTCAGTTTTTCTCCATTTAGGATGATGCTAGCCTGACATTTAGCATATATAGCTTTTACAATGTTGAGGTAAGTTCCTGTTATCTCTAGTTTTTCTAGTGTTTTGAACATAAAGGGATGCTGTACTTTTTCAAATGCTTTTTCTGCATCTATTAAGATGATCATATGGTTCTTGTCTTTAAGTCTATTGATGTGGTGAATAGCATTTATTGATTTCTGTATATTGAATCAGCCTCGCATCCCAGGAATGAATCCTACTTGATCATGGTGCACAAGTTTTCTGATATGTTTTTGTATTTGATTCGCCAAAATTTTATTGAGAATTTTTGCATCCAAGTTCATTAGAGATATTGGTCTGTACTTTTCTTTCTTTGATGTGTCTTTGTCTGGTTTTGGGATCAGAGTGATGTTGGCCTCATAGAATAAATTTGGAAGAGCTCCTTCTATTTGTATTTTTTGAAATAGCTTGAAAAGTATTGGTATTAATTCTTCTTTGAAGGTTTTGTAGAACTCCGCTCTATACTTATCCAGTCCAGGGCTTTTTTTAGTTGGTAGTTTTTTGATGGCTTCTTCTATTTCTTCTTTTGTTATTGGTCTGTTTACATTGTGTGTGTCTTTCTGTCTCAATCTGGGCATATCATATGCCTTAAGAAATTTATCTATATCTTCACTATCTTCTATTTTTATTGGAATATAGGGTTTCAAAATACTTTCTAATTATCTTCTATATTTCTGTAGTGTCTGTTGTGATATTGCCTTTTTTATCTCATATGTTAGTAATTTGATTTCTCTCTATTCTTCTTTTTGTTATCATGGCTAAGGGCTTGTCTATCTTATTTATTTTTTCAAAGAACCAACTTCTAGTTTTATTAATTTTTTCAATGATTTTTTTGTTTCAATTTTGTTGATTTCTACTCTAATTTTAATTATTTCTTGTCTTCTACTACATTTGCTGTTGTTTTGCTCTTCCTTTTCTAGGTTTTTGAGGTGTAGTGTGAGTTCATTTATTTATTTTTTTCTTTTTTTGAGAAAAGAACTCCAAAAAATGAATTTCTTTCTTAAAACTGCTTTCATTGTGTCCCATAGATTTCAGTATGTTGGGTCTGTGTTATCATTTGACTCTAAGAATTATTTTATCTCTTTCTTTATGTCTTCTGTAACCCATTGATCATTCAATAACATATTGTTCATTTTCCATGTGGCGTAGGATTTTTTCTTCCTTCTTTAATCATTGATTTCTAATTTCATTCCATTATAATCAGATATGGTGCATGGTATTATCTCCATGCCTTTATATTTACTAAGAATTGTCTTATGGCATAATATATGGTCTATCTTTGAGTAGGATCCATGTGCTGCTGAAAAGAATGTGTATCCACTTGATGATGGTTGATATATTCTATATATTTCGGTTAAGTCTAGGTTATTGATTGTGCTGTTGAGTTCTATAGTTTCTTTATTCAGTTTTTGTCTAGAGGATCTGTCTAATGGCGATAGCAGTGTGTTGAAGTCACCCATAATTATTGTGTTGTGGTCTATTTGACTCTTGAACTTGAGGAGAGTTTGTTTTATGAACGTTGCAGCTCCATTGTTTGGTGCATACAAATTGATAATTGTTATGTCTTGTTGGTTGATGGTTCCTTTTAACAGTATATAGTGTCCTTTTTTATCTTTCTTGATTAGCTTAGGTTTGAAGTTGATTTTATTTGATATAAGTATAGCCACTCCTGCTTGCTTCTGAGGGTCATGTGAGTGGTATGATTTTTCCCAACCTTTTACTTTCAGCCTGTGTATGTCTTTTCTTAACATATGAGTCTCCTGAAGGCAGCATATTATTGGATTTGGTTTTTTTTTGATCCAGGTTACTAGCCTATGTCTCTTGATTGGTGTGTTTAGGCCAGTATCATTTAAGGTTACAATTGAGATATGATTTGTACTTCCAGTCATGCTTCTTTATTTATTTTAGTTTGGATAGTTTTACTTTTTGGTTATTTTCCTCACCCTTTACTGAGATATCTCCTGCTTTTAGTTTTGGGCAGTATTTTTCAATTCCTCTTCTTGTAGTATTTTGCTCAAAATGCTTTGCAATGTTGGTTTTCTTGTTGCGAATTCTTTAAGCTTTTGTTTATCGTGAAAGATTTTAATTTTGTTGTCAAATCCGAAGCTCAATTTTGCTGGATACAGTATTCTTGGTTGGAATCCATTATTTTTCAGCATTTGAAATACATTGTTCCAGGATCTTCTTACTTTCAAATTCTGTGATGAGAAGTCAGTCGTTAACCTAATTGGTTTACCTCTGAATGTAATCTGCCTCTTTTTTCTTGTGGCTTTTAACATTCTCTCCTTGTTCTCTCCGTTGGCTACCTTCATAATTATGTGTCTTAGAGTTGGCCTATTATGGTTTTGGATGTTTGGGGTCCTGTAGGCTTCCAGGATTTGGCAATCCATTTCATATTTCATCTCTGGGAAATTTTCTAGAATTATTTCATTTAATAGGTTGTCCATTACTTTGGTTTGATTCTCTATGCCTTCTTCTATCCCAATGACTCTCAAATTTGTTTTTTTTTTATGACATCCCATATCTCTTGCATAGATAGCACATGGGATTTAAGCATCTTTTCTGTGTTGACTATATTCTTTTCAAGTTGATAAACTTTGTCTTTATTATCTAATGTTCTGACTCTACTTGATCTAGTCTATTTATAATATTCTCGTTTGAGTTTTTAATTTGGTTTATAGTTTCCTGCATTTCTAGGATTACTGTTTGATTTTTTTTAAAGATCTCTATCTCCTGGTAAAGCTTGTTCTTTGTCATTTGAATTTGTTTATTTAATTCATTTTCAAAATATACTTTTATTGCTTGGACTTGCTGTCTCATGTCTTCTCTTATATTTCTTTCCATCTGAGTTAGGTATCCCTTGAGTTCTTTCCCTATTCCTGTTTCTGATGCTTCTATGTCCTCTTGTAGATTTAAGTTGTCCTGCATTGTTTTTACTCCTTTTTTCCCTTGTTTTTTTTATGATGTTCATGCTACTTTCCAGCTCTATTTGATTGCTGTGTTTCTGCTCTCTTCTATAATTTTTTTTTGGTTTTTTATATCTCTCTTGTCTCTCTTTTGTGTTGGTAGACTATGCTTCCTAAATGGATTCTACTGGGAAGGAATTTTGATGGCTGAGCTCCAGTGATGTCACCTCTCTGTTATGGCAGGCCCCAGGCTCTTTAATAGGGTGTCCGAATGGAGGGGTGGGACTGGACTGTCTGTGTTTGGTTTCATCTCCCAGACGCTGGTGGCCAGGTGGTCTCCAGTTGCCCCAGTTGTGAGGGCCTGGCCTCTGTTTCCTGGTTTTCCTTGCTAGTCCTGGTTTCTCCTGCTAGACCAGATTTCCCCTGAGTGATGCCTCTTGGCAGTTCAAACTGTACTCTCGGCCTACTGTTTGTTAGGCATGAAGGGTAGCTATTGAGAACCCCCCCAGCACTCTATTGTTTTGATTTTTTTCGATTGCCCCTCCTCCCATACTGGCAATACAGGTTTCATTTTCCCTGCTGATGGGAGGGAGAGTTAAAGGTCAGGTGTCTCTAGTTTTCTCCGAGTCTTTATGCATGCTTGCTCTGATAATCCCTCCCCTGGAGAGCCTAGGAGAGATTTTATGTGATTTTCCCACTGTATAATCTGAGTAACACGCACCTGTTTTATTGTTGCAATCTGTTGGTGAATGGCAGTGGTTACTTCAGCTCCCCAAGATGGTGGCCGCTGGTTTCCTTGTTGGAGTTTCTGTTGTGGAGGATAGTACTGTCCTGCTTTCTTCCCCTTCTGAAATCATAAACTCAGCCCGGGCCTCTGTGATTTCTTGGGCAGCAGGATTCCACAGAATCTGCAGCAATCTCCCTGCTTGCTGGTTGCTTCTCGGTGGCTCCCTGCCATCTGTCCCTAATCCTAATGTTAACCCTGATTCTTAGTCTTAAACTAACTCTGACCCTAAACATAAAAATAACACTAATCCTAAACCTAACCCTAAACCTAACCATAACACTTACCCTAACTCTAACACTACCTCTGAACCTATCCCTATACCTAACACTGTACTTAACCCTAACCCTAACTTTAACAGTAACCCTAGTACTAACCCTCACCCTAAACCTAAAACTAAACGTATCCCAAATGCTTATCATATCACTAAATATAACCATAATCATAACCCAAACATAACACAAACCTGAATGCAAAACGTAACACTCAAACTAATACTAATCCTACCTCTAACTCTAACACAAAAGTTAACCCTAAACTTAACTCTAGCCCCAAAACTAAACCAAACCTAAACCTTAACCCTAATTCTTAGTCTTAAACTAACGTTAACCCAAACCCTATAGTAATACTAAACCTAAACCTAACCATAACCATAATACTAACCCTAACCCTAACACTACCTCTAAAACTATTTCTAACGCAAACCTTGTACTTAACACTAAACCTAACAGTAACCCTCATCATAATCCTACGTCTATCAGTAACCTAAAACAAACCTTCGCCCTAAACCTAACACTAAACCTAACCCCAACACTAATCTTATCACTAATTCTAACCATAACCAACCATAACACTAAATGTAAAAAAAAAAAACCCTCAAACTGTAACACTCAACTAATACTAAACCTAACTCTAATTCTAACTCTAAAATTAACCCTAAGGTTAACCCTAAACCTAAAACTAACCCTAACCGTAACTTTAACCCTAATTGTTAGCCTTAAATTAACTCTAACTCTAATCCTAAAACTAACACTAATACTAAAAATTAAACCTGACCCTAACAATAACACTAATGCTAACCCTAACCATAACACTACCTCTAAACCTGTCCCTAAACCTAACATTATAATTAACCCTAAAACTGTCCTGACCAAAACACTAACACTAAACCTAACCTTAACCATAACCCTAACACTCACACTAAGCCTAACCCTAATACTAATACCAAATAAACTTATCCTTAACACTAAACCTAAACCTTAACCTAACCCTAAACTTAACAGTAAACCTAAAACTAACTCTAAAGCAAAATTGAACACTAACATTAACACTAAACCTAACGTTAATCTGAACCATCACTGTAGCCCTAAAAATAATCATATTCCTAACCTAACCCAAACTCTAACCCTAAACCTAACACTAACACTACCCCTAACCCTTATCCTAATCCTTACTCTAACACTAACCATAAACCTAACCCTAATACTCACCCTAACCCTAACCCTAAGCCTAACACTAACCTAAACCTAACACTAAACCTAAAACTAACACTATCCCTAACTGTAATCAGAACAGAAACACTAACTCTAAACTTAACCCTAACCCTAATTTTAACATTAAAACTTAACCTAACCTTAAAATGAATTTTAACCATAAACCTAACCCTAACCCTAATCCTAACTCTAATTTAACACTAAACTAAACTCTAGCCTTAAAACAAACTAGAACTCTAAACTTAAGCCTAACCCTAATTATAACACTATAACTTAACCTAAACTTAAGACAAATTTTAATTATACACCTAACACTAACTCTAAACCTATCTCTAACTTAACACTAAACTAACACTAAACTAACACAATCTCTTGCACTAACCCTAACCTTAAACCTAACACTAAAATAACCCTAACAGAAATCCTAACACTAACTCTAATCCTAAAACCCTAAACCTAAGAGTAAACCTAAAACTCATTCTTGCCCTAATTCTAACACAAACCATAACCCAAAGCCTAACAATAAACATAGCCCTAAAGTTAATGCTAACACTCATTCAAACAATAACCCAAAAGTTAACTCTAATGGTACCACTAGCACTAACCATATTTTTAACCCTAATGCTAATAATAACACTAATTCTAACCCTAACCTTTACCCTAACACTCTCTATAAACCTATCTCTAAATATAACACTATTGCTAACCCTAATTTTAACCCTAATACATACCCTATATAATGCTAATTTTAACCCTAACTTAAGTGCTAACCCTAACCCTAATGCAAACCCTAACACAAACATTAACCCTAAACCTAATACTAATCTTAGCCTTAACCGTAACTTAACACTAAACCTAAATTTAACCCTAACACAAACCCTTAACGTAACACTAATACTAATCCTAACACTAACAGCAACCCTAACACTAAACCAACCCTAACCCTAACCATAACCGTAACTATAACTCTAGCACTAGAACTAACCCTAACCTGAAAACAATTCAAAAACTCTCCCTAACCCTAACCCTAACATAAATACTAACACTAAACCTAACATTAACAATAACCCTAACCCTAACAAAAATCTTAAACTTAACCCTAATTGTAACCCTAAAACTAAGATTAAACCAAATCCTAAGCAAATGTCTAAACCAAATTCTAACCCTAATGTAACCCTAATCTTAACACTGTCACTAATCCTAAACGTAATCCTAACACTAACACTAACCCTACCTAAACCCTATCCCTAATACTAACACTAACTCTAAACATAACCATAACCCAAACCCTAACATTAACCCTAAAACAAACCCTAACCCAAACCATAACCCTAAACCTAAACCAATCCTAATTCTAACATTAACACACCATGACCAAAACCCTAACACTAACCCTAACACTAATTCTAATACTAACCCTTACCCAAAAACTTACCTTATCACTTCTCCTAAACCTAACCCTAAACATAACACTAACTCTAATGCTAATTCTAACACTAATCCTAACTCTAACCCTAACACTAAACCCTAAGCCTAACTATAACATTAACCCAAACCCTAAATGTAACCCTAACACTAACTCTAACTCTAATTCTAAACATTAATCTAACCATAAACCTATCTTTAATTCTAACCCTAACCCTAAACCTAACGAAAACTTAACCGTATCCTTAACACTAATCTTAACTTTAAAACTAAATCTAACACTAATGCTAACACTATCCATAAACCTAACACTAAAACTAACCCTAACCTTAACACTTACCCTTAACCTAAAAC
Organism: Ictidomys tridecemlineatus; assembly: GCF_052094955.1. Classification (NCBI taxonomy): domain Eukaryota; kingdom Metazoa; phylum Chordata; class Mammalia; order Rodentia; family Sciuridae; genus Ictidomys; species Ictidomys tridecemlineatus. The sequence continues at coordinate 63,632,106 of NC_135478.1, read as the reverse complement.
TAACCCTAACACTAACCCTGAACCTAACACTAACCTTAACACTAACCCTAACCCTAATAATATTCCTAATCCTAAACAACACCCTAACCCTAACACTAACCCTAACTAAAACACAAATCCTAAAACTAACTCCAAATTAACCTTAAAACAAACTCTAATTGTTACTGTAAACCTAACCCTAACACTTACCCCAAACCTAACACAATCCTAACAATAAAACCTAAACTTAATCAAAATTTTAACCCTAATGTTAACACTAATCCTAACCATAACGCTAATGCTAACAAGAAAACTCAACATAACCCTAATGCTAACCCTATTCCTAAATCTAATCTTAAATGTAACCCTAAACCTTCCCCTAACCCTAACACTATAACTCAACATATCCATAATTAAACTATTGCTAACTCTAACCCTAACAATAACACTAACACTAAACCTTACCATAACCCTAACCATAACCCTAAACCTAACACGAACCCTAATCCTAAATTTAACACTAACCCTAAACCTAACCACAACCCTAACCCTAATCCTAACCCTAACACAAACTCTAACTGTAACACTAATAATAACACTCACCCTAACCCTAACAAAAAAAAAAACACAAACTCTAACCCTAACAGTAACACTAACAATGAAAAACCCTAATATTAACCCCCCAAATGACCTTATCACTAACCGTAGTCAAACACAAATACTAATACTAACCATAACCATAACCCTAACCCTAATCCTTCATGTAACCCTAACATTCAAACACTAACCCTAACCTTTACACACCCAAACCTAACCCTAAAACTAACCCTAAACCTAATTTTAACTTTAACCCTAACACTAACTCAAACCTAAACCTAACACAAATTCTAAGTCTATCTCTAATCCTAACACTATCACAAACACTAACGCTAAGCCTAATATTAATCCTAACCCAAACCCGAACCCTAAACCTAACATTGAATTTAACCTTAACGCCAACCCTAAACCTACTCTAAGCCCAAACCTAATTCTCAACCTAACCATAACCATAACCGTAGCCCTACCCTTAAACCTAATCCAACCTGTAACCCTAATTCTAACTTTAACCCTTATCCTAACACAATCGAAGTCCAACCCTGACCCTAACACTAACACAAACGCTAAACCTAACCCTAATAGTAACCCTAACCCTACTTCTAACCCTAACCCTAACAATAACCCTAAACCTTACCTTAACACTAACTCTAATTCTAAAACTACACCTAAGCCTAACCATAATCCCTAAACCTAGAGCTAACACTAAACATAAGGCTAACACTAAACCCGAGCCTAACCATAACCTAAATCTATCTCTAATCCTAAAACTTAACCTAAGCATAAACATAATCCTAACCCTATTCCTAACACTAACACTAAATTTAACACCCTAAAATTAAAACTAACTCTAACACTAACCCTAACACTAACACTAACCCTAACCCTAATGCTAACCCTAACACTAACCCTAAACCTAACACATCCTGAACACTAACCATAAAACTTACACAAACCCTAACACTAACCCTAACCTAAATTTAACCCTAACATAACCCTAATCATAACACCAACAGAACTCTAAATTAAACCATAATCTCAACCCAAACCCAATCACTAACATTAACACTAACCCAAGCCTTAAAACTAACATTAATTCTAACATGAAACCTCACCCTAACACTAACCCTAAACCTAAAACTAACCATTAACCTAACCGTAACCCTAACCCTAACATTAACTCTAACCATAACCCTAACACTAACACAAAAACTAAATGTAACCCTAAACCTAAACCTCACACTAACCGTAACTCTAAGCCTAACACTAACCCTAACAGTAACCCTAAGACTAACACCAACTCTAACCATTATCACAATTTTAAAGCTAATCCTAACCGGAAGCCTGATACTAACCCTTATTCAAAGCCTAACACTAACCCTAACACAAACCCTAAGTCTAACCCTAACCCTAACACTAACCCTCATTTTAACCCTAAAACTAACACTAACCATAACACTAACCGTAACACTAACCTTAACCCTAACACTAACACTCACTCTACCCCTAACCATAAAACTAATACTAACTTTAACTCTAAACTTTACTGTAATTTTAACACTGAACCTAAACCTAATCTAATGCTAAATATAACTCTTATCATATTTGTAACCCTAACACTACCCCTAACCCTAACCCTAACAAAAGCTTACCCCTAAACTTAACCCTAACACAAACCATAACCCTATCCCAAAACCTAACACTAACCCTAACCCTAAGACGAACCCTAACAATAACCCTTACCCTAAACTAACCTTAACCCTAACCCTTACATTAATCATAACCCTAACCCTAACCCTGAGCCTAACACTAAATTTTCACCTATCCATAACCCTAAAATTATAATAAATCCTAACCAGAACACAAACACTGGCAGTATATCTAAACCTAACCCTATCCCTCACCCTAACCCTAACCCTAATCCTAATCCTAACCCTAAAACTCACTGTAAGCCTTACACTAACCTGAACACTAATTCTAACTGTAACTCTAACCCTGACCCCAATTTAAACTTTTACCTTAACACTAACACGAACCTTAAACTTAACCCTAACTCTAACCCTAAAACTAATTTTAACCCTAACCCTAACTCTAATGCTAACGGTTCCCCAACAGTAAAAATTACTCAAACCCTAAACCTAACATTAACCCTAATCCAAACCGTAACCCTAACTCTAACACTAAACAGAAGTCTAACCCTAAAACTACCATTGATCCTAAATCCTAACCCTAACCCTAACACTAACACTATCCAGAACACTAACCCCAAACCTAACCCTAACCTTAATAATAAACCTAAACTCAAATCTAAACCTATCACTAATTCTAACCCTAACTATAACCCCCAAATTAACACTAATTCTAACTCTAAACATGACCCCAAACCTAACAATAAACCTAAATTTAACCCTAAACCTAACCCTAACACTAATCCTAAATCAACTTCTAACCCTAACTCTAACATTAACTCTATCTCTAAACCTAATCATAATCCTAACACTAAACCTTACCCTAATTCTAACACTAAATATAACCCTAAACTATTTGTAACCCTAACACTAACCCTAACCCTAACACTAACACACACCCTAACAATAAACCTAATCGTAATTCTAACTAATCCTCACCCTAAGAGTAACCTAATACTAAACCTAACACTAACACTTAAACTAACCCTTACCATAACACTAACAAAAACCGTAAACCTCCACTAACACTAACCATAAATCTATCCCTAAACCTAACCATAACTCTACCCTAATACTAACTCTAATCCTATCCTTAATGCTAACAGTATAATTAACCCTATCCTAACTGTAACACAAATCTAACCTTACCCTAACTCTAACAATAACACTCACCCTAACCTGAAATCTATCACAAACTCTAACTCTACCACTAACACTAACACTAAACATAATCCTAAGCCTTATCTTAATTCTAACACTAACCCTAAACTTAACATTAATCCTAACCCTAATACTAACCCTAACACTAACCCTTATCTTATCAGTAACCGTAAACCTAATCCTAACATCCCAACTCTAACCCTAATACAAAAATTAACACTAAAGTTAAATCTAACCCTATTTTAATTTTAACTGTAACCCTAACCCTAACAATAACCCTAACACTATTCCTAAATCAAACCCTAAGACTAACCCTAAAACTAACCCTAATCCTAAACCTAAACCTAATGCTTATCCTAAAAGTAACCTTAATCCTAAACCTCACCCTATCACTAAACTTAACCAAAAATCTGACACAAATCATAACCCTAAAACTAATCATTACACTCAACCTAAATCTAACTCTAACCATAAAATTAAATCTAAACCTATTCATAACCCTAAGAGTACAATATACACTAACCCTAACACAAACACAAACCCTAACACTAAACCTAACTGTAACCCTAAATTTCACCCTAACCCTAACACAAACACAAACACTAATTCTAACCCTAACACTCACTCTAATCCTAAACTTAACCTTAAACTGAACTTAACCCTAACCTAATCTTAAAACTAAACCTAACCCTATCCCTAAACCTAACCCTAAACCCAACTCTAAATCTAATCCTAACCCTACCCCAACACTAAACCTAATGCAAACTATTACCATAACTCTAACAGGAATAATAAGTCTAACCCTAACTCTAACACTTAACCTAACACTAAACCTAACCCTATCTCTAACACTACTTAAACTGTAACAATAAACCTAACCATAACCCTAACAATAAATCTAATCCCAATTCTAATTCTATCACTAATTCTAAACCTAAACATAACCCCAAACCTAACAATAACACTAACCCTAACTGTAACCCTAATCCTAAAACTAACCCTAACCCTATCACTAACATTAACTGTAACTTTAAACCTAAACATAATCCTAACAGTAAAAGCAACAGTAAGTCTAACCCTAAATATAAACCTAGTCTTATCCTTAAACATAACACTAATTCTAACCCTAACCCTTACATAAATTCTAACCCCAACCCTAACTCTAAACCTAAGTAACCCTAACCCTAACATTAACATTAACACTAAACCTAAACTTTACCCTAAACCTAACATTAACCCTAACACTAATCCTAACACTAACCCTAAACCTAACCCTTACAATAACACTAACCTCAACAATAACACAAATCATAAACTTAATCATAAAACTAATTCTAACCCTAACACTTACACTATCTCTAAACTTATCCCTAACCATAACACTAAGTAACATATTCGTAACCATAACACTGTAATTACTCCTAACCCTAACTGTAACACAAACCTATTACTTTCCCTAACACTAACACTCCCTGAATCTGATACCTAACACAATGACTTATGTGAACGCTAACCCTAACCCTAACCCTAACCCTTACCTTAACTCTAACAGTATCTTTAAACTTAACCCTAACCATAAAACTAAACTTAACTCTAACCTTAATTCTAAAACTAACCCTCACCCTAAACCTAATTCTAACATTAACCCTAAAACTAATCCTAACACAAAATTTAACACTTACATTACCCTAACCCTAACCTAATCCTAACTCTAACACTAAAACTAACAATAACTCTAACTCTAATTCTAACTCAAAAACTAATCGTAACCCTAATAATAATAACCCTAATCTTAGCCCTAATTCTTAAAATAACATTACCTTAACCATAAACCTTACCCTATCACTAACCTTAATCTGAACCCTAACTCTGACCAAATACTAACCCTAAATGTAACTGTAACCATAACACTAACTCAAAACTTATTTCTAACTCGAACACTATAATTAACCCTATTCCTAACCCTAAAAAATATACTAACACTAATCCTAACCCTAACCCAAACCCTAACCTTAATGCTAACACTCACACTTACCCTAAACTTAACATGAACCCTAATTCTAAAACCAGCACTAACCCTAACCCTTACCTTAACCAAAACTCTAACCATAAACTAACCCTAACCTTAACCCTAATATTAACCCTAACCCTAACTCTAAACCTACAATTAAACCTAAACCTAATCTAACCCAAATTTTAACATTAACACTAACACTAATCATAACGTAATCCTAACCATATTCCTATTGCTAACACTAACCTTAACCCTAATCCTAACTCAAATTCTAAACCTAAACCTAAAACTAAACTAGCCGTATGCCTAACCCTAACCCATTCCCTAACACTAACTTTAACCTTAACAGTTACCCTAACACTAACCTTAACCCTATTATTAACCCTAAACGTATCACTAATCCATACGTATTCCTAACAAAACCCCTAACCCTAAGTCTTATCCTAACCCTAACACTAACACTAGTACTAACCTTAACCCTAACCCTAGCCGTTACACTCACCCTAACCCTAAGATAAATCATAACTCCAATTTTAACTCTATTTCTAATCCTACAATAACCCTAACTTTTTCTCTAAGACCAACCATAACCCTAAGCCTAACTCTATCCCTAACCCTACACTAACTTTAACCATAACCATAAGACTAACTCTAAACCTACAACTAACTCTAACCCTAACACTAATACTAAACCTAACCCTAACTTTAACATTAACCCTAATGCAAACCCTAAGACTAACACTAATTCTACAACTAAATCTTAATCTAAGCCTTACCCTAAACTTAACCCAAACCCTAAAACTAACCCTAACCCTAAGCCTAACAATAAACTTAAGCCCAAACTTTACCCTAAATCAAAAGCTTACCCTAACCTGAATGCTAAACTAACTCTAACCATCAACATAACACCAATCCTAAAACTAACCCTAATCATTCCATTAAGCCCAATTCTAACCCAAACCCTAAAATTAACCCTAACCCTAACATTAACCCTAAACCTAATCCTAACCTTAACAATACAAATAATCTTAAACCTAATCTTAACAATAACACTAACATTAACTCTAACTCTAACCCTAACATAAACCCTAAAACAACCATAATCCTATCCCGAACCCTATCTCGAAACCTAACAGTAACTGTACCTGTAACCCTAACCATAAAACTAACCATAACCCTAACACAACACCTAACACTAACCCTAACACAAACCCTAAACCTAATCATATGCCTAACAACAAACCTAACCCAAATATTAACCCTAAATTTTACCTAACCCTAACTCTAATGCTTCCCTAACCAAACCTACATTTTAACCCTAACACTAACCCCAACACTAACGTTAAAACTAACCCTAACATAAAACCTAAACAAAAACCTAATCCTAAACCTAAAACTAACCCTAAACCTAAACCCTAAGCCTAACCCTAACCTTATTATACACTAACACTTACCTAATCCTAACCATAATTCTTACCCTCACACTAAACCTAACACTAACTCTACTCATAACATTAACACAAATTCTAAAACTAATGATACCACTGAGCCTAACCCTCACCCTAAACCTAATTCTAACCCTAACACTAACCTTAAACCTAACACTAACCCAAATCCTAACAGAAAAAATAACACTAGCACTAACCCTAAAACTAACTCTAACCCTAAATTTAACCCTAACTCTAACCTTCACCCTAACCACAACTATAACAATAACCCTGACTCTAAACCTAACCCTTGCACTAACCCTAAAACTAAATCTAACACTAACCCTAACTCTAACACTAACACTCATTCTAAACCTAAGTAAAATTTTAACCCAAACACTAATTCTAACAAAAACACTAACCCTAACCCCAACAATAATCCTAATTATAACCCAAAAAATAAACCTAAACCTATAACTAACTCCAAGCCTAAACTTAACAAAACTAATACCCCTAACCCTAAAAGTAACCCTAACCAATCCCTAACCCTAACCCTAACTCTAATAATAACACTAACCCTAAACCTAAACCTAACCCTAATCATCACATTAATCTTAACCATAACCTCACCCAAACCTACATTAACACTAGCCATGACCATAACCATAATTCAAACCATGACCGTAACTCTAAACATAACCCTATCAGTAACCCTATCACAAGCCATAACCATAACCCTACAACTAACCTAACAGTATACCTAACACAAAACCTAACCCTAACCCTACAACTAACCCAACCCCAAACCCTAACACTAACCCTATCCCTAATTTTATTTTAACACAAATTCTAAACCTCACCCTAAACCTAATTTTAAACCTTTTGCTAACCCTAACCCTAAACATAATCCTAGCACTAATTTTAACATAACACTAACACTAACTCCAAAACTAATTTTAACCATAACACAAACCCTAACTCTAACCATAAGCCTATATTTAAGCTAAAACTTACACTACCTCTAACCTAACCTAACCCTAAAAGTAACCCTAACTGTATTACAAACCTAAGCTGTAACCAAACCCTAACACTAACCTTAACAATAACCCTACCTTGAATCCAAAACTTAATTCTTATCCTAAACATAACAATAACACTAACCCTAACCCTAACCTCAACCCTATCATTAACCCTAAACTTAACCGTACACTTAACTCTAACCCAAATTCTAACTCAAACATATAGCCTAAACCTAACCCTAACAGTAGCCCTAACACTAACCGTAATTTTAACCCTAATCCTAACACTAACCCTAACCCTAACAATAACCTAAACCTATCCCAATACTTAACACTAACCCTGACCCTAGATCTAATCCAAAACATAACTCTAACCCTAACCCTAACTCTAACCTTACCACTAAACCTCACCATAAACCTAACATTAATCCTAAGCCTATACCTAAACCTATCACTTTTTTTAACCTTAACCCTAACCCTCACACTTACTCTAACCCTCAACCTAAACCTAAACATAACACTAACATTAACCTAAAACTAACAGTAACCATAACCCTAACCCTAATGTAACACTAGCCTAACCCTATCCCTAACACTAATCTTATATTTAACCATAACCATAACAGTAATCATAGCCCTAACTGTAACCCTAACACAAACACTAAACCCTAACACTAAACATAACAATAATACTAATCCTACCCCTAACCATAACCATAACGCTAATACTAACACTAACACTAACACAAATTGTAACCATAACCCTAATCCAAACCCTAATTTAACCTAACACTAACCCTAACACTCATTGTAACCCTAAATCTAACTCTAACCAAAACCTTAACACTAAACCTAAGCCTCAAAGTAACGCTAACCTAACCCTAACATTAACTCTAGCATGAACCCTAAAGCTAAAGCTAAAGCTAAACGTAACCCTAACATGAATTCTAATCCTAAACCTAATCCTAAATCTAACACTAATAACTTTAACCCTAACCTAAAACTAACACTAAACCTAACACTAACACGAACCTTAAATCTAACCAAAAACCTAATATTAACACTTACCCTAACCCTAATCAAAAATCTAACACTAACACTTACCATAACCCTAACCAAAAACCTAACATTAACACTTACACAATTTGTAACTGAAACCCTAACCCAAACAATGAACCTAACTCTAACACAAATCCTAAAGTTAATCCTAAAATAAATCCTAACCCTAAACCTAACTTTAACTCTAACACTAACTCAAACCATAATTCTAAAAGTAACCCTAAAACTAACTCTAAACCTCATCCTAACCCTAACACTTAACCCTAAACCTCATCTTAACCCTAACTTTAACATAAATCCTAACCCTAACCCTAAACCTAAAACTAACTCTTATCCTAAACCAAATTGTAACATGAAACTGAACCCTAAACCTAACACTAACATTAAACCTAACCTTAAATCTAACCCAAAAATCATCAGTAACCCTAAATGTAAAACCAACCCTAAACCTAACCAAAAACTGAATACTAAACCTAACATTAATCCTAATTATAAGAGTAACACTAACACTAACCCTAATTCTAACCCTACCCCTAACCATAAACCTAACTCTTACATAACCCTAACCCTAACACTTACACAAACCCTAACCAAAACCATAACCCTAACCCTTACCTAACCCTAAACCTAAAGCTAACGCTAAACCTAACACTAACCCTTATGCAAATGTTAACACTAACACTTACCCCAACGCTAACCCTATCACTAACCCTAAATCTAAAACTAACTCTAAACCTAACATTAACGTAAACCCCAACCATAACAGTAAACCTAAAACTAACTCTAACATTGACTCTAAGCCTCACTATAAATCTAATACTAACTATAGCCCTAAATCTAACCATATCACTAAACCTAACAGTAATACTAAACACAGAAGTGTTAAGAGCCACAGCGGAAAGGGACCCATCAAATTTCCAGCTGCCAGCTGATGATTGGCTCACAGTGGCCCCAGAAAACTGCCAACTGCCAGCTGATGATTGTCTCAAAGCGGCCCCAGCAAACTTCCAGCTGCCAGCTGATTGGCTCCTCAGTCTTGATGCTCATTGTGTTGTTTCCCCACCTTTTCAGACTAGGGAGCTGCAAATTGGAGGACTCTTTTGGCTCCACCCACATGACCCAGCCATTTGGCTTCAAGAGCAGGAGAAGTGGGGGAATTGAGAGGTTTGTGGGAAGGTGGTAGTGGCAGTTTCTCTCTGAAAAATATCCTGAAGTGCTCGTGTAGTGCGGCATGTGTGTTCTTAAAATAAAGTTTGTTCCTGCTTGATAAGTGGCTCCTTAATTGTGCCCAGCCAGACGGTGGCATTTGGTGGCCCGAACAGGAAATGACCTAGGGTAAGTGAAAAGGTAAACTACTCACCCCTGAGGGCAGGGTGAGAGGATTGGTACACATTTTAAGATTCTTGTTTTGTTTTGTTTCACCTTTGTTTTAAGTTGCCTGTCTCTGGAGATGACTCAGACAGAAGACAAACCACTCACATCTGAGAAATGGATAGGGAGAAAGGATGGATGGACATTTCAGAAGGATAGAAAGTCTATCATAATGATTATTTTTTGTTGTTTTATCTAAGGAACATGCTAGACAAATCATAAAACAACGTCAAAATGTTGTGACCATATAACCACAAGTTAATCTTGGAGTCAATCCTAGAGGACTGATACCTAACAATATTTGGCAGATAGATGTCACACACTTGCCAGAATTTGGAAAATTATAATATTTGCATGTTACACTTGATATTTCTTTTGGATTTTTGATGGGCTCCCTTCATAATGGAGAAAAAAAACTAAAGATATTTTAGCTCATTGCTTAAAATATTTTGCCACTGTGGGCGTTTCAAAACAGTTAAGAAACAGATAATGCCCCTTGTTATACTTCTACCTCTTTTAAACAATTTTGCTCAAATTTGGCATTACTCATATAACAGGAATCCCATACAATCCACAGAGACAAGGCATAGTTGAGAGAGCTCATAAAACTATTCAAATGTATTTATTAAAGCAAAAAGAGGGAATTGGGAAGGGGTATATAATCCAGAAAGATAAACTTAAAACTACCCTTTTTACTCTAAAGTTTTTATATTAGGATTTATCAGAGCTTAGTGCAGTGCAATGGCATATGTGTCCAAAAAATGAACAATATGTTACTGAATGATCAATGGGTTACAGAGGACATAAAGAAGGGAATAAAAAATTCTTAGAAATAAATGGGAGACACAACATACCAGAATGTATGAGACACAATGAAAGCAGTTTTAAGAGAAAAAATCATTTCCTAGAGTTCATTCCTCAAAAAAAAAGGAAAAAACAACAAATAAATGAACTCACATTTCATCACAAAAACCCTAGAAAGGGAAGAGTGAAACAACAGCAAAGGTAGTAGAAGACAAGAAATAAGTAAAATCAGAGTGGAAATCAATGAAATTGAAACAAAAAAAATCATTGAAAAAATTGATAAAACTAAAAGTTGGTTCTTTGAAAGAATAAATAAGATCGATAGGCCCCTAGCCACACTAACCAAGAGAAGAAGAGAGAGAATTCAAATTACTAACATATGGGATGAAAAAGACAATATCACAATGGACACCACAGAAATACAGAAGATAAGCAAGAAAGATTTTGAAACCCTATATTCCAATAAAATAGAAGATAGTGAAGATATCAATAAATTTCTTAAGTCATATGATCTGCCCAGATTGAGTCAGGAAGACACACACAATTTAAACAGACCAATAACAAAGGAAGAAATAGAAGAAGCCATCAAAAGACTACCAACCAAGAAAAGCCCTGGACTGGATGGGTATAGAGCGGAGTTCTACAAAACCTTCAAAGAAGAATTAATACCAATACTTTTTAAGCTATTTCAAGAAATAGAAAAAGAAGGAGCTCTTCCAAATTCATTCTATGAGACCAACATCACTCTGATCCCAAAATCAGACAAAGACACATCAAAGAAAGAAAACTACAGACCAATATCTCTAATGAACTTAGATGCAAAAATTCTCAATAAAATTCTGGCAAATCGAATACAAAAGCATATCAAAAAGGAGCTAGATATCAAATCAGAGACACTTTTTCAGATAGAAGAAAAAGTTGGCTACGATCTACATACTGTGGTGTCAGGCTCCAAATTCCTTAATAGGGCGCCCATTTACCCAGAGTTAATAACAAGAATAAACAAATGGGACTTACTTAAACTAAAAAGGTTTTTTTCAGCAAGAGAAATGATGAGCATGAGGAAAAGATTAACATTAAACACAGATGAGTGGGGGGAGGGAAAGGGAGAAAGAAGGAAAATTGTATGGAAATGAAAGAAGACCCTCAATGTTACACAAGATTATATATAAGAGTTTGTGAGGGAAAGGGGGGGAACAAGGGAGAGAACTGAACAAAAGCAGATGAGGTAGAGAGGGAAGATGGGAGGGGAGGGGAGGCAGGATAGTAGAGCATAGAAAAGGTAACAGAATACAACAGTCAGTATTATGGCATTATGTAAAAATGCAAATGTGTAACCGTTGTGATTCTACAATTTGTATTTGTGGTAAAAAATGGGAGTTCATAACCCACTTGAATCAAATGTATGAAAGGTGATATGTCATGAGCTTTGTAATATTTAGAACAACCAATAAAAACAGAAGCCATATGTGTCCAAAAAAATGTACATAAGCCCAAGGTATATTGAAAGGATATTCTAACAGGACAATAGAAAGGTCCTGACCCAGTAATTGTCTGGATTTGGGGGTCTGTTTGTGTGTTTCCACAAGGAGGACAGCATCAGATTTGAATTCCAGTTAGATTAACTAAGGTCATGATCCAGTGATTGTCTGAAGTCAGAGGTCTGTTTGTGTGTTTCTAGAGGGAGAACAGCAGCAGATTTGGATTCCAGAGAGATTAACTAATGCAATTTCTACAGAACAACAACAACAAAAAAATAAAGATGACTTGATTCAAATACATAACAGCTGATATCCCAAACTCTAGTTTGGCTATCTTTACATTTGCAACAGAACCAGGATGCTTTTTTCAATATCTATTTTATTTTTGCCCTTTCCCACATCATGAAATTCTATTTTGCTTTTTGAGCTCATACAAAATTTGGTTAATATTTTGCTGATCTATTTTTTGACTATAGAGTTTTTAAACACTGCAATGGAAATTTAACCTGTAAAAAGTTATAAGGCCTTTACTATTATGTTATGTGTTGTGTGTATTATATTATATGTGCACAGTTGTGTTCTGTGTTGTATGTTTTATGTACGTATGTCCATGTATCATATATGATGGGCACTCATGAAAAAATCAATCCAAATATATTTTTTTATTCACGTGATTTAAATGCTTTAATTTAAATTTTGTAAAAAGCTGTTGAGGATTGTTTTAATATGTGAACACAAAAGGAGGTTAACAGATCTGTTTGTTTACTCTCACTTTTTCTTTTCATTATATTTTATATTTCTGTTCAAGATAATGTAAATTGTTCAGAAAATTGTTTTATTTTCATGCCTCCTGGAATGTTACAAATTTTTTTTCTTTAGCCATTATTGCCAGAATTCTTATCTTAATCTCAGTGCAGGTGAAGACAATTATAAAATCAATCTACAGCTTCTGCAATAGCTATCACTGAACTGCTTACAGACCTTGCCTGGAGGATGTATCACTTGTATGCATTGAAAACTCACTTGTATGCATTCTGAACTATCTGTTGGTGCAGTGACTTGTGGTAGTGTTGGGGTATTTTTTATGATGGTGTTATCGGTGGTACCATTTTTCCAAAAGAAGCCATCAATTGGCTTGGTGTATCCTCCTCTTATTTTCTTGTGATGTTCACTTAGCTAAAATTTAGGGACCCACAGAGGTGAGGCAAAAAACCTCACCCCCCACTGGGACAAATGCCTATACACAGGTGTGGCTATATTATGGACCTGTAGTCAATGTCGGGTAAGATTCGATTGCAATGGTACCAACCTAAGACAGGAGGCGAATGCCTTGAGGTCAGCTCATAAGATTACAGGTAAGGACCATATGTAGTATTGGAAAACCTAAGGTAGGCACGGTTCCTAAGCCACATGCTTGTTGTTTAAACAGAGAGGGGGGGCTGTTGAGAGCAACAGCTGAAGTGGCCCCAGCAAACTTCGAGCTGCAAGGTGATGATTGGCTCACAGTGGCCCCAGAAAACTTTCAGCTGCCAGCTGACTGGCTCCTCAGCAGTGATGCTCATTGGGCTGTTCCCCCACCCTTTTAGACCAAGTAGCTGCTAATTGGGAAAATCTTTTGGCTATGCCCACATGACCTGGCCAATCAGCCTAAAGAGTAGGAGGAGTGGGAGGTTTGTGAGGCTTGTTGGGAGCTGGTGGTGGCAGTTGGGCTCTGAGAGAAATCCTGAAGAGCTCGTGTGGTGCTGAGTTAGTGTTCTAAAAATAAACTTCATTCCTGCTTCATAAGTAGCTTGTGAATTGTGCCCAGCCAGACTGTGGCACATGAGTAACCCTAATCCTAATTCCAAAGCTAACACTAATCCTAACAGTAACCCTAACACTAAACCTAAATGTGACCTAAACATAAACCTATCTCTAACAGTTACTCTAACAATAACTCTAAATCTAAACCTAACCAAAACCCTAACCCTAGCCCTCACAATAACCCTAACACTAAACCTAACAATAACACTAACTGGAACCCTAACACTAAACCCAAAATTAACTATAACCCTTACCCAATCTCTAACACTAAACCAAACCCTTACCCCAACCCTAACACGAACTCTAACCATAAACCTAAACTTAATACTAACACTAACCCTAACCCTTACACTAACAGGAACCCTCACACTATCACTAACCTTAATTTAAACCTAAAAAAACCTAACCCTAACTATAACCCTAAAACTAAACCAAATCCAAAGCCTAATCCTATTGATAAAACTAACCTAACACTAACAATAACCCTAAACCTAACTCTAACCCTCATGCTAACACTAACTATAATACTAACCCTAATCCTATCCCTAATGGGAACCAAAACGCAACCCTAACCCGAAACTAACCCTAACATTTACCTTTACCGTAACCCTAACCCTAACGATAACACTAACAGAAAACTTAAATGAAATACTAACCTTATCTTAACCCTAACCCTAACCCTAACCCTAACCCTAAACCTAATCCTAAAGCTAACCCTAACCCTGACATTGTCCCTAAGCCTCATCCTAAACTTAAACCTTTACCTAACACTAACCCTAAACCTAACATACCACTAACCTTTACCTGAATTCTAACCCTAACCCTAAACCTAACATGAATTATAACTTTAACCCTATCCCTAATCCCAAAACTTACCCTAACCATAACCCTAACCCTAACACAAATACTAACCCTAACCCTAACACAACACTAATTCTAACACTAATCTCAACACTTAACCTAACACAAAACCTAAAGCTAACCCTAACCTTAATCAAAACCCTATGCCTAACCCTAAGTCTCACCCTATCCCTTACCCTAACCCTAACCCTAAAACTATAATTAACCCTAACCCTAACACTAACAGTAACCCTATACCTAACTATAACCATAACCAAAACACTGACACTGATCTTAAACCAAACACTGACCCAAACTAACTTTATTAACCCTAACTATAAACCTAAACTTAACACGAATGCTAACCTTAACACAAACCCTAACCCTAACCCTAACCCTAATTAAAACATAAAATTGACCCTAACACAAACACAAATCCTAACCCTAACCCTAACCCTAACCTACCTCTAACCATTATCTTAACCCTTATTGTAACACAAAGTATAACACTAAGCAGAACCCCAACACAAATCCTAAGCTAAACCTAACACTAACCCTAATTCTATCTATAACACTAACCCTAAACCTAACCCTATATCTAAAACTAACACTAATTGTAACCATAACCCTAACCCTACCCCTAAAACTTACTCTAACACTAATTCTAACCCTAAACATAACATTAAATATAACCCTAACCCTAACACTAACCCTAACCCCAAATCTAACTGAAATTCTAACCCCAACCTATAACCCTAACCATGACACCCTAACCCTAACACTTACCATAACTGAAACCTGAACCTAATCAAAACCTAACACTAACCTAAACACTTACCCTACCCCTAACACTAACCCTAACCCTATCCCTAAAACTAATCATATATAAAACCTAACCTTAAAGGTAAGAAAATCCTTAACACTAAAACTAATGATAACACTAACCCTAAAACTATTCCTGTTTCTAACACTAAACCCAACCCTAAACTTAAACCAAACACTAATAATAATTTTAACTATAACCATAAACCTAAGGAAAACACAAGCCCTAAACCTAACCCTAACACTAACTCTAACCTTAAAACTAATCCTACCCTAAACACTAATCCTAAGATTTACCTTAACCCCAAAACTAATCTTAACAATAACCCTACTTCTAATTCTAAAACTTTCCCTAAACTTATCTCTAACAGTAACCCAAACAGTAATTTTAACCATAACCATATCCCTAAATGTAACACTAATCATGACCATAAACGTGATCCTAACCCTAATTCTAAAACAAACCCAACCTAACCCTTACTCTAAACGTAACCCTAACACTAACCCTAAACTTAAACCTAACCCTAACACTAATTATAAAATTAATTATAGCCATAACACTAAACCTGTCCTTAGTCCTAACCATAAACATAACATTGAACATAACACTAAATTTAAACCTAACCCTAACCCTAAGGCTATATATAGTAAACCTAACCCTAACCCTAACATAATCCTAAAACAAACCCTAACACAAAACATAACCCTCAACTTTACATAACACTAACCCTAAACGTTTCCTAACATTTACCCTAATCCTAACCCTAAAACTAAACCTAACCCTAACACTAACACTAACTGTAAACTCAACCCTTTACCTATCAATAACACTAACCCTTACCCTTAACCTAACCTTATCTCTACACCTAAACTTAACCCTAACACTAACCCTAACCATAACCCTAAAAGTAAAACTAACTCTAACCTTAACTCTAACCCTAAATCAAAATTTTAATCTTACCCTAAACCTAACCATAAACCTAACAATAAATATAACCCTAATCCTAACACAAACAATAACCCTAACCATAACTTTAACCCTAAGAGCAACCTGAACCCTAACCCTAACACTAAACCCAAAATTAATGCTACCCATAACTTTAACTCTAACCCTAACTGTGATCCTAAAACTAACCCTAAACCTAACCCTATCACTAATCCTAACAATAATCGTAATCCTAAGCCTTACTCTAACCCTCACCATAATTTTAACCATAAGCTAAGCATAAACCTAACCCTAATCCTAACACTAACCCTAAATTAACTATAACCCTAACCCTAAACCTTACATTAATCATAACCATAATCATAGCTTTAAATTTAAAGCTAACACTAACCTAAACTTTAATCCTAACACAAATCCTACAACTAATTCTAACCCTATCCTAAACCTAAATGTAAACCTAAACTTAAAATTAACCCTAATATTAACCTATGTTGAACCCTAACTCACCTAACATTAAAGCTAATTCTCACCCTAATCCTAAATTTAACCAGAACCATAAACATAATTGTAACCATAACCCTAAGACAAATCCTAACCCTAAACCTAACATTAAACCTAATTCTAACACTAACACTAAACCTAAACCTACACTAACACTGATTTTTACCACAACCCTAACTTAACCCTAAAGTTTTACCTAACCCTTACTCTAAACCTTACCTTAACCCTTACCCTAACCCTAATCCTTGCACTAATCTTAACCCTTACCCTAACCCTAATCCTTGCACTAACCCTAAACCTAATCTTAACCATAACACTAACCCTAAGCCTAAAGTAAACTTAATCCTAACTTATCCCTAACCCTAACTCTAACCCTATCTCTAATGTATCACTAACACTAACCCTAACTCTCTTTCTAAACCTAAACCCAACACTGACCCTAACCCTAGTTATAACCGTAACCTTCAAATAACTCTAACCCTAAACCTAACCCTAACTCTAAACTAAGCCCTAACCCTAACACTAACCCTAAACCTAACCTTAACACAAACCCTAAAACTAACCTTAACACAATTTCTAACTTTAAGAGTAACTTTAACTGGAACACTAACCCTAATCCTTAACATAAACCTAATCCTAAAAATAACCCTAAAGTTAACTCTATCCCTAAACCTTACAATTACTCTAACCCTAAGCCTAAACCTAACTCTAACCCTATCTCTAACGTATCACAAACACTAACCCTAACTCTCTTCCTAAACCTAAACCCAACCCTGAACCTAACCCTAGTAATAACCGTAACCTTCAAATAACTAACACTAACATAACAAAAACCCTAAGCCTAACCATAACCATAACCCTAACCATAACACTAAACCTAATTCTAGCCCTACACTAATGCTAAAACAAAGTTTAACACTAACCCAAAAACTAATTCTAAACCTAACCCAAAACTTAAATGTAACAATAACCCTAACCCTAAACCTAACAATAAACATAACTCTAACCCTAACCCTAACATGAATTCTGACCATAACTGTAAATGTAACACAAACCCTAATTCTAAACCTAATCCTAAAACTAACCCTAAACCTAACCCTAACCCTAACCCAAAATCTAACTATAACCGTAACCCTATACTTTACATTACCCTAACCCTAACCATAAACCTTATAGCAAAATATGACTCTAACAGTAACCTAATACTAACTCTAAATCTTACCTAATCATAATCTTAACCATAAAATAAACACTAACCCTAACACTAATCTAACCCTAATTTACCACTATCCCTAACACCAACACTAACTTTTTCACTAACCCTAACACTAACAGTAAGACTAACCCTAATCCTAACCCTAACAATATACCTAACCTACTTGTAAATGTAAAACTAACCCTAACCCTCACACTTTGTCTCACTTTAAATCTCTTTGTAACCATACCCCTATCAGTAACACTGATCCTAACACTAATCCTAACACTAAATCTTATCCTATGTATAACCCTAAAACAATCACTACTCATAAACATAAACATAACCCTAAATATAACACTAACCCTAACCATAAACCTAACAATAAACCTTCTTTTAATCCTAACCCTTACAGAAAACCTAAACCTTACCTTACCCTAACACAAATGATAGTTCTTATGCTAATTCTAACCTAACACTAACCATAACCCTAACCATATCACTAAATCTGAAATTAACCCTAACCCTAAACCAAACTCTTAACCTAATACAAAAACATAACCCTAGCCCTAACCCTAAGCCTAACATCAACCAAACCCTAACTCCAACATAACACTAATTCTAACCCTAACTTTAACCCTAAAAGTATACCTAAACATACCCCTAACCCTAACACTATCCCTAACTTTAACCCTAACTCAAAATTTAAATGTAGCAATAACCCTAACCCTAACCCTCACACTAACCCTAACCCTCACACTAACCCTAACACAATACTAACACATACACTAAACCTAACCCTAACCCTAACCCTCAAACTAACCCTAACCCTAACACTAATATTAACCATATTGTAACCATAAGCCTAAAACTAACCCTAACCCTAAACCTAAGGCTCATTCTAACCTTAATCCTAAACATAACCCTAACGCTAATCCTATTACTAAAAGTAAAAGAAACCCTAAACCTAACCCTTACCTTAACAAAAAAAAAACATATCTGTGAACCTAACACTAATATTTACACTAACCCTGACCCTAAACTTAACTCTAAAACTAATCCTAAACACAACCAAAACCCTAACCCTAACCCTAAACCTAAAACTAACCTTAAACATAACCATAATTCTAACTCTAAAACTAACCCTAACATTAACTTTAACACTAACTCTAACAAGAAATCTAGCTGTATCCATAAACTTTTCCCTAACCCTAACACTAACACTAAAGCTAATCCAAAACTATTCCTTTCCCTAACAATAACCCTAACCCTCACGTTAAAATGTACCCTAAAGCTAACACTAAAACTAACCATAAGCCTAACCCTTACACTAAACATAATACTCGCCATAACCCTAAGCCTAAAACCTAAAATTAACCTAAATATAACCCTAAAACTTACTCTAATCATAACACTAAGCCTAACCCTAACATTAACCCTAAACCTATCCCTAGCTATAACATTATCTCTAACACTAACCCTAACAAATACACTAACCCTAGACCTAAACTTAAACCTAATACTAACCCTAATTCTAATGCTAACATAAACTGAACCCTAACACTAATACTAACCCTAACAATAACTCTTATGTTAACCCTAAACCTAAAATTAACCCTAACACTAACCCAAACCCGAAACCTTAACCTAACACTAACCCTAAACATAACCCTAAATCTAACACTAACCACAAACCTAACATGTACACAAAACCAAATCTTAAACCTTACACTAAACCACACCATTACCATAAAACTAGCCATAACTCTTACCCTAACCCTAAACCAAAACCTAATTCTAACCCTACCACTAACCCTAACCCTCACCCTAATGCTAAAACTAAACCTGATCTCACCCTATATGTAACTCTAAACCTAAATATAAATCTAAAACTAACCCTAACTTTAACCCTAAATTTAACCTTTATCCCAAACAAAATATTAACCTTAACCCTTACCTAAGCTTAACATTAATCCTAAAGGTATCAATAACCCAAACCCTAAACCTAATTCTCATCCTAACCCTAAAACTAAAACTTACAGTAACCCTAACCTCAACCCTAACATAATACTAACATTATTCCTAATCTTAACACTAACATGAACCCTAAACCTAAACGTAATGTAACAATAACCCTAACACTTTCTCTAACACTACACCTAACCTTAATATTAACTCTCCCCGAACACTAATCCTAACTGTAAGTCTAACACTAATCTAACACTAATATTTATCCTAACCCTAACCCAAACCCTAAACTTTACCATAACCATAATACTAACAATAGCACTAAGATTAACCGTAACCTCAAAATACACACTAAACCTAACCTAAACCTAAAACTAACCCTAACACTAAACGTAAACATAACCCTAACACTAACCCTAATACTATCTCTAAACCTTATCCAAATACAAATCCTAAACTTGACCCTAACCCTAACAGTAAAACAAACACTAAGGCTAACACTAACTCTAAACATAACCCTAACAAAAAGCCTAATTCTAAACCCAAAACGAACTCTAACACTAACACTACCACTATTCCTAACCCTTACACTATCACTAACCATAAACATAACCCTAATTTTAACACTAACCCTAAATTAACTCGAACTCTAACACTAAATTTAAACATAAACCTAACCCTAACATTAAAACTAACAACAATGTTAAACCCAAACCTAACCCTAATCCTGAACTAACTCAACCCTAACAATTACCTTAAACTAACGTAACACCAACTCTAACCCTTACCTAAACCTAACCCTAATACTAACCCTAACCCTAACCCAAACACTAACACTAACCCTGACCCTAACCCTAACAATAACACTTATCAAAACCCTAACACTAACCCTAATCATACATCTAAACCTTATTCAAACACTAATCCTAAACTTGACCCTAACCCTAACAGTGAAACAAACACTAAGGCTGATATTAATCCTAAATGTAACCCTAACACAAAGCCTAATTTTAAACCTAAAACGCACCCTAACACTCACCCTACCACTAACCCTAACCTTACAGTATCACTAACCCTAAACCTAACCCTAACACTAACCCTAACCATAAACTAACCCTAACTATAACACTAAACCTAAACCTAACCCTACTCCTAACACTAACCCTAACAACAACTCTAACCCTAACCCTAACTCTGACCTAACACTAATCCTAATGTAACACTAAGTCAAACCCTTACGTAATCCTAACTCTAACCCTAACACTAACCCTAAACCTAACCAAAACACTAAAACTAATCCAGACACTAACCCTAACACTAACACTTTTCATAACCGTAACTCTAACCCTAATCCTATCTCTAAATCTAACCAAGCACTAATCCTAAACTTGACTCTAACCCTAACAGTAAACAAAAACAAAAACAAACAAACAAACAAACAAACAAAAAACACTATGGCTAAAACTAACCCTAAACATAACCCTAACACAAAGCAGAATTCTAAACTTAAAACGAACCCTAACACTAACCTTACCACTAACACTAACCCTTAAACTATCACTAACCCTAACACCTATTGTAACACTAACACTAATGCTAAACTAACCGTAACCCTAACACTAAACATAAACCTCAGCCTAACCCTAACACTAACCCTAACAACATACCTAACCCTAATTATAAACCTGACCTAACACTAACCCTAACATAACCCTAACTCAGACACTTACCTAACCCTAACTCTTACCCTAATATTAACCCTAACCCTAAACCTAACACTAACACTAACCCTGACCCTAACCCTAACACTAAAACTAACCCTAACATTAAGCCTAACCTAACACAAATACTAACCCTAACTCTATACCTAACCCTAACCTTAACCCTAATTCTAACCCTAACCTTATCTGTAATTTTAACACTAAGCCTAAACCTAATGCTAACCCTAACACTAACACTAACTCTAACCCTAATACTAACCTGAACAGTAACCATAAGCCTAACTCTTACTCTGATATTAAAACTAAACCTAACCCTAACTTAATTCCGATCCTTAACCCTAACAATAACCCAAACATATCACTAACCAAAGCTCTTTCTCCAAACCTAAAACTACTACTAAGCCTAACACTAACACTAAACCTAACCCTAACACTAACCCTAACCCTAACCGACACTCTAACTGTAATTATCACAATAAAACTAACCCTAATCTTAAAATTCACCATAAATTTAATCCTAACCCTAAAACTAACCCTTAGTCTAACCTTAAAACCAACCCAAACACTAACCCTAAATATATCTCTAAGCCTAATCATAACCATAATCCTAAAAATAAACTTAACACTAACCATAATAATAACCCTAACCCTAAACCTAACCCTAAATCTAAAACTAACCTTAACTATAATTTTAAACCTCACCTTAACCCTGACTCTAATCTTAACCCTAATTTTAACCCTAACAAAAACACTATCCTTAAACCTAATCTAAACCCTAACCCTAATATTAATACTAACCCTAACCAGAACTCTCAACGTAAAGCTTAACTTAACTCTAACCCTAAACCTAACCGTAATCATAATCATAACACTAATCCTAACAATAACATTAACCCTAAACTTAAATTAACCTTAAAACTAACTGAACCCTAAGCCTAACACTCACTAAAACCCTAACCCTAACAGTAACACTAACTCTAACCCTAACCCTAACCCTAACCCAAAACTTACCTTAAGCCTAATGCTAACACTAACATTAATTCTAACCCCAACCCTAACATTAACCCTAACACTAACCCTAACTCTAACCTAACCCTAAATATAGCATAAATCGTAACCCTAACAATAACCCTAAACCTAAACTTACCCTATCCCTAACCCTAACCTAATGCTAATCATAATTCTAACTCTAACCCTAACTCTACCCATTACCCTAACCCTAAACCTAACCCAAACACTAACTCAATCCCTAAAACTTACCATAACCTTAACACTAATCCTACAACACTTAACCAAACCCTAACTCTAACACAAACTTTAACCAAAACCCTAGCAGTAACCCTAACCATTACTTTAAACCTAGCCCTAAACCTAAACCTAAACGTATCCCAACCCTAACATTATCCCTAACCCTATCCCAAAACCTAACCCTAAACATAATCCTAACTCTATACTTAACCCTAAGCATAATAATAACACTAACCCTAAATCTAACTCTAACCCTTACATAACCCTAAGTTTAACAATGACTCTAACAGAAAAATCAACCCTAACCTTAACGCTAACCGTAACACTAACAAAAAAATTCAACCCTAACCGTAACTTTAACACTAACCCAAACTCTAACATTATCCCTAACCCTAACCCTTTCATTAAAACTAAACCTAACTCTATGTCTGACATTAACCTCAGTCCTAACCCTTATTCTTTTTTAAAATTTTTTAAATTTCTTTTATTGGTTGTTCACAACATTACAAAGCTCTTGACATATCATATATTATACATTAGATTGAAGTGGGTTATGAACTCCTAATTTTACCCCAAATGCAGATTGTAGAATCACGTGGATTACACATCCACAATTTTACATAATGCCCTACTAGTAATTGTTGTATTCTTCTACCTTTCCTATCCCTGACTATCTCCCCTCCCCTTCCCTCACATCTTCTCTCCCTACCCCATCTACTGTAATTCATTTCTCTCCTTGTTTATTTTTTCATTCCCCTCACAATCTCTTATATGTAATTTTGTATAGCAATGAGGGTCTTCCTTCATTTCCATGCAATTTCCCTTTTCTCTCCTTTTCCCTCTCATCTCATGTCTCTGTTTAATGTTAATCTTTTCTTCCTGCTCTTCCTCCCTGCTCTGTTCATAGTTGCTCTCATTATATCAAAGAAGACATTTGGTATTTGTTTTTTAGGGATTGGCTAGCTTCACTAAGCATAATTTGCTCTAGTGCCATCCATTTTCTTGCTAACCCTTATTCTGAACCTAAACCTAATTATAATGCTAAATCAAACACTAATGCTTACCCTAATTGTAACCCTAACACTAACCCTAATCCTAAACCTAACACTACCCCTAACCCTAATGCTAACAAAAACCCTAAGCCAAATCCTAATACTAATCTAAATTTAACCCTACCCCTATCGTTAACATAAATGCTAAACCCAAACCTAACCCCAATGCTGATACTAAACCTAACCCTATCCCTAACCCTTACTTAACCCTAATTCTAAAATTAATGCTAATCCTAACCCTAACACTTACCCTAACTTTTACCCTAAAACTAAAACTAACTCTAATTATAACCCTAAAGCTAAATTGAATCCTTATCCTAAAACTGAATCTAACCCTAAACCCAACCCTAATTTTAACCCTAACACTATCCCTAACACTAACCCTAATCCTTACTGCAACCCTAACTTTAATCCTAACCCTTACAGTAATCATAAACCTAAACCTAACCCTTACCTCACCCTAACAGTAACCCTAACCCTAACAATAACATCAACTCTAAACTTAACCCGAAAACTACACTGAACCCTAATCCTAATCCTAACACTAACCCAAACACTAACACTAATGTTTACCCTAACCCTTACTTTAAAACTGAACCTAACTGTAAACCTGACATTAACCCTAATCCTAACCTTTATTCTAACCCTAAACCTAATTATATCTTGAACCAAACATTAACACCAACCCTAACTGTAAAGCTAACACTAACCCTAAACCTAACCCTAAACCTAACCCTAAGCCAAACCTTAACCATAACCTAAATCTAACCTAACTCTATCCTTAACATGATCCCTATACACAAAACTAACAACAACCTGAACACTAACGATATCCTGTACCCTAAGCCTAACTTAAACCTAATCCTAAAACTAACCCTAACCCTAAATCTAACACTCACCCTAACCCTAACCCTATCCCTAACATTAACACTAACTCTAACTATAACCCTATACCTAAACTTTATCTTAATGCTGAACCTAAACCAAAAACTAATATTAATTTTAATCCTAACACTATCACGAACACTAATATTAACCCTAATCTTAACCACAACCCTAACCGAATCCTAAACCTAACACAATCATAACATAAACTGTAAACGTAAACATAACCCTAACCCTCACCTAATCCTAATCCTAACCATAAATTTACACTAAACCGAACCCTTAAACTAACCATAATCCTAACCTTAACGCTAACACTAACTTTAACACTAACACAAATTTTAACATAACCCTAACCATAAACCTAATCCTAAAACAAACTCTAACCTGAATCATAAAACTTACCCTACCCTTACCCTAACTCGAATCTTAACCCTAAACCTAACTGTAAACCTAACTCTAGTCTTAACCTGAAACCTAACAGTAAAACAAACCCTTACACTAACCCTAACCCTAAAGAGAAACCTAAACATAACTCTAACCGAAACCCTAAACCCCAACCCTAACAGTAACCCTAAAACTTAGTCTAAACCTACCCCTAAATTTAAACATAACACTAACATTAACCCAACCCTAATATGAACCAAAACCTAATCCTAAGCCTAAAATAAACTTAACACTAAATCTAACATGAATCCTAAACCTAATGCTAAACCTAACCCAAATTTTAACCTAAACATAACCCTAACCTTAACTTAAATAAAATACTAACCCTAAAACTAACCCTAACCCTAACAATAACCCTAAATATAACCCTCTACCAAACACTAATCCAAACCCTAACCGTAACCTAATCTAAACACTCAACCTAAACCAACTCTTACACTAAAAATAATCCTAAACCTAACACAAGACCTAACCCTAACAATAATCGTAACACTAACTCTAATCTCAATCTTGTACTTAATCTTAACCGTAACCCTAACACAAACCATAACCCATACTATAATACTAACCATAACCTCACTCTAACCCTAACCCTTACCTAATCCTAACCCTAAGTATATAACTAAACCAAACACTACACCTACACCTAACCCTAACAATAACCCTAACAATAATTCTATCCCTACCACTTACCCTAACTCTAAACTTAACACTAACCCTAATTTTTACACTAACCCTTACCATAAAACTAAAACAAACTCTATCCTTAACCCTCACACTAAACCTAAACCTAACCTTAAGCCTAAATGTAATCATAATAAAACCATAATCCTAAACTTTACCCTAACACAAATTCTAACCCTAACACTAACCCTAACATAAACCATAACCTTAAACCAAAAATGACAATAACACTATCCCTAAACCTAACCCTAAACCTAACTCTGACACTAATTCTAATCCTAAATTCAAACCTAACCCTAACCAGACCCTAACACTAACCCTAAACATAATCCTAAACATGACTCTAACCCTAACACAAACCCTAAACCTAAACCTAACCCTTACACTAACACTAACCCTATCCCTATTTATAAATCTATCACAAAACATAACCCTAAACCTAGCAATAACCATAACACTAAACCTAACCCTAACTCTAAAAATAACACTAACCCCAAGCCTCTACCTAATCCTAAGCCAAACACTAACACTAATCCTAACTCTAATTTAACATGAAATTTAACTCTAACACTAACCCTAAACCCAAGCCTACCCCAAAACCAAAACACTATCACTAATCCTAATTCTAACCCTAGACATAACACTAACCAAAACCATCACCTTAAACATAACTCTAACCCTAATCCTAACTTTTATCATAACTCTTACTCTAAACCTCACCCTAAACCTAACCCTATGCCTAACAATCTCTATAACCCTATACCTAACACAAACCCTAAACCTAACTCAAACCCTAAGTGCAACACTAATCCTAATCCTAACCCCAACACTAACCAAAAATGTACACGTAACCCTAACACTAAACCTAGCTCTAACCCTAACAAATGACCTAAAACTAAACCTAATAATAACCCTATCACAAATCCATAACCTAATCCTAAACCTAACACAAAACCTAAACCTAACCTTAACCATAAAATAATCATTACACAAACCACAACCTTAACCCAACCTAACATTAACCCTAATCCTTACCTAACTCATACCCTAAACCTTACCCTAACACTAATACTTACCCTAATTCTAAACCTAACACTAACCAAATCTTAATCCTAACACAAACCATAACACTAAAACTAAACTTAAACCTAACTGTAAAACCAACCTTAAACCTACAACCTGCCACTAACATTACCCCTAAACCTAAAACTAATACTAAGCCTAATCATAACCATAACATGAACCCTAATACTAAAACTAATCATAACCCCAAATGTAACCGTAATTCTCATCCTAACACTAACCATAACCCTAACCCAAACACTTACTCTAACACTAACCCTAAACCTAGCCCTTGGCCTAACCTTTTTTTTTAACCCTTACACTAACTCTAAACCTAACCTTAACACTAACTGTAATCCTAATTCTATGGTAAGCCTAAATCTAACCCTAACACAAACCCTAACCTTAACACTCAACCTTAAACAAACCCTAAACCTACCACTAATCCTAACACTAACCATGAAACCTAATCCAAACTCTTAAACTAACCCTAACCTTAAACCAATTTCTATTCCTGAACCTCACCTAAATTAACCGTAAACCTAACTGTAACAGCTACCATAACAATAATTCTAACCCTTAACTAATACAAACTCTAAACATAACCCTAATGCTATTATTAACATAAACATAATTCTAACACTAAACCTAACACTAAACCTAAAAATAACACTAAACCAGCCCTAACCCTTACCCTAACTCTAACACTAAAACTAATCTTAATCATAACCCTAATTTTAACAATAACCCTAACCCTAGCCTTAACCATAATACTAACCCTAAACCTAACCCTAACTCTAATCCTAATCCAACCATATCCCCAACCATAACCCTAACCCAAACCATAAAACTAACCCTCAACCTAACAGAAACCATAATTCTAACCCTAACACTGACCCTAACACTAACCCTAATCCTAAACATAATCCTAACAATTAAACTAACTTTCACCCTAACCTAATCACTAAACCTCATCCTCACAACAATACTAAAACTAACCTGGACCTAACTGTAATGAGCAAACTAAAAATAACACTAACCCTCCTATAATACTAAACCTAAACCTAACCATAAGCCTATCACTAATACTAACTCTAATCCTTACCCTATCTCTAACTCTAACCCTAAATGTAACCTTAACCCTACCACTAACCCTAACACTAATCCAAACCTTAACTCAAATGATAATCCAACAATAACCCTAAACCTAACCCTAACAAAATTCCATCCTTAACACTAAACCCAGAACAGACCCTAACCCTAACTAAATCCTAAACCTTACTCTAACACTAAACCTAATCCTAATCCTAAACCTAACACTAATTATAACATTAATACTAACACTAACCCTAAAACAAACCCTAATCTTATTTCTAACTCTAAACCTAATCCTAACCCTAATCCTATCTTTTACACTAACCCTATCCCTAAC
The DNA here is from genome assembly GCF_052094955.1 of Ictidomys tridecemlineatus. NCBI lineage: Eukaryota > Metazoa > Chordata > Mammalia > Rodentia > Sciuridae > Ictidomys > Ictidomys tridecemlineatus. The sequence continues at coordinate 63,602,903 of NC_135478.1, read as the reverse complement.
ACTAATCCTAACATTAATTCTAACTGTAAAATCTAACCCTTAACCTAACACTTACGCTAACACTGAACCTAAACTTAAGACTTACCTTATCCCTAAACCTAACCCTAACCCTAACTGTACCTTAATACTAAACTTAAACCTAACTCAAACCCTAACACTTAATTCTAACACAAACCCTAACCCTAAGCCTAAACCTAACAACAACAACAACAACAACAACAAAACCCTAACACTACCTCTAACCATAAAACTAAACCTAATGCTATACTTAACTGTAAACTCAACCTAAATGTAACCCTAAACCTTACCCTACATCTACCCTAACCCAAATTATAACCCTAATCCTATCACTTACCGTTTCACTAACCCTAAAGTTAAACCTAACCCAAACATTAACACTAACCCTGTAACTATTTCTAACCCTATTGCTAACCCTAACCCTATTGCTAACCCTAACCCTAAGCATAACAATAACACTAATCGTAACCCTAACCATAACATTAACACTAACCCTAAACCTAACTTTCAACCTATGAGTAACCCTAAACCTAACACTAACCATAAACCTAACACAAACTGTAACACTAAAACTAACAAAATTCCTACAAAAAAACCCTAAACTTAATGCTAATTCTAACCCTAAGCCTATCCCTAACCCTAACACTAACAATAATGCTAACACTAACCCAAACCCTAAAACTAATCCAAACACTATCTTTAACCCTAAACATAAACCAAAAATTAATCAAAACCCTAACTGTAACCCTAACCATCACCCTAAACCTAACTCTAAATCTAACACAAACCCTAACCCTAACCCTAAATCTAATCATAAACCTAATCTAACCTAACCTTAACCCTAACACTAAAACTAAAACTAATTTTAACTGTAACCATTATTCTAAGACTAAAACTAACACTAACTACAAACCTAACCCTAATTCTTAACCTAAATCTAAACCTAAAACAAACCCTAACCCTAACTCTAACCCTAAACTTAAGCATAACCGAAACCCTAACCCTATCCGAAACCCTAACACAAACCCTAATCCTGAATGAAAGCTTAATATTAACACTAACTCTAATCCTAATATAAACCCTAACACTAATTTTAACACTAATTCTAACCCTAAATGTAAACCAAACCCTACATTTAAAACTAATTTAACCCTAATCCTAACCCTAATCATAACACTAAACCTAACCCTAACCCTTACCAAAACTGTAAACCATACCCTTAAGTGAACACTTATTTATCCCTAAACCAAAACCTAACCCTAACCTTAACACTAAACCTAACCACAACCATAACCCTAAAACAAAACACTAACCCTGACTCTATACTAAACCAAAAAATAAAACTAACTCTAACCCTAACCCTATTCCTAATCCTGAAACTAATCATAACCCTAATGCTAACCTTAACACTAACTCTAACTCTAACCCTAGTGCTAACCTGAACACTAACCATAAAACTAGCCCTAACTCTATTTCTAAAACTAAACCTAACACTAACCCAAACCTGATTCTTAATCCTAAAAGTAACCCTAACTTAACTCTAACAACTCTTACTGAAACTGTAACCTTAACACTTACCCTAACAATAAAACTAAGTTTACACCTAACACTAGGCCTAACCCTAACCCAAACTCGAACCCTAACCATAACAATAAACCTAACTGTACCCATACCACTTACCTAACCCTAAACCTAACCCTAAGCCTAACCCTAAGACTAACCCAAACACTAACCCTAAATTTAACTCAAAGCCTAATCATAACTGTAAGCCTGAACCTAACTCTAACATTAACAGTAATACAAACCCTAATCCTAACCCTAAACCTAACCCTAAAATTAACCTTAACCCTTGCCTGAATTCTAAACCTAACCGGAACTCTAACCCTAACCCCAACACTAATTCTAACTCTAACACTAACCCTAAACCTAATCCTATTGCTAACATTTATATTAATCCTAACCCTCACCATAACCCTTAACCTAACCATAAACCAAACAGAAACCATAACCCTAAGCCTATCATATCCCTAAGCCTAACCTTACCCTATCCCTAAACCTAAACCTAACCAAACACTATAACATTAACCCTAACCCTAACCCTAAAACTAACCTTAAGCCTACCCTAACCCTAAACAAAATCCTAAATTCAAACCTAATACAAACCCTAACCCTAACACTTACCCTAACATTACCCAAAACCTAACACTAACACAAACTCGAAACCTAATAGTAACTATGAAACTAATTGAAACCTGAACCCTAAGGAAAACACGAACCCTAAACCTTACTCTAACACTAAGCATAACCCTAATACTAAACATAAATCTAACCCTAAGCCTAACCGTAAACTAATACTGTCACCTTAATTAATAAACAACATACTTACCCTAAAACTAAACTTAACTCAGCTCAAAAACTAATCCTAACCCTAACTCTAATACTAACCCTATCCCTAAATTAACACTAACCTTAACAATACATGAACCCTAACCCTAAACCTCACATAACACTAACTTTAACACTAACCCTAAACTAAACACTAACACTATCCCAAAAACTAACCTTAACCCTAACACTGACATTCACCCTAGATCTAACCCTAACTTTAACCTGAATTCAAAAACTAACCCTAACAATAATCCTAACCCAAAACCTCACATGAACACTCACCTGAAATCTCACTAAAATCCTAATACTAACCCTAACCATAACCCTAACACTAATAGTAACCCTAACCCTAAAACAAAATTTAATCTTAATCCTAACTGGAAACTTAAACCTAACTTGAACCCTAAAGATAACACAATCTCTAATCCTAACACTAACTCTAAACCTAACATTAATCCTAACTCTAACCCTAACCCTAACCCAACCATAACACTAACATTAAACCTAACACAAACCCTAAACCTAACCATAACCCTAACCACAATCCTAACCCTAACCTTAACCTAACCCTAACACTAACCCTAATTTAACCCTAAAACTAACCATTACCATAACACTAACACTAAACCTAACTCAAACCCTAACCGTAACCATAACCTAACCATAACCTAACCCTAACCTGAATCCTCATTAACCTTAATCCTAAACCTAATTCTTATCCTAACTCTAAAACTTGCTTTAACCCTAAACCTAACCAAACTGCTAACACTAACTCTAAACTTAACCCTAAATCTAACCCTAACACAAACCCTTACACTAATCCTATCAAAACTAACTGGAATCCTCAGCCTGACCCTAACGCTAACACTAATCCTAACCACAAATAAAATTCTAATCTTTATCTTAACAGTAACTCTAGCCATTATGGTAACACTTACCCTAAAACTAAATCTAACATAAGTCATAACCCTAAACCTAACACTAAACCTAAACCTAACACTATACCTATCTCTACTTCTAACCCTAGCCCTAACCCTAACACTAGCCCTAACACTAAACTTAATACTAACCCTAACACTAACCCTAACCCTAATTCTAACAGTAACCATAACACTAACACTAATACTAAAACAAACTCTAACCCAAACCATAATCCTAAATGTAACATAATTCTAACTCTAACTCTTACGTAAACCTAACCCTAAACCTAACACTATCACTAACAAACACTAAACCTAACCCGAATCCTAACACAAACCCTAACCCCAATGCAAAAACTATCACTAACCTAAACCTAACCCTAAAACTAAATTTAAACCTAACACAAACACTTATCCTAATTTTAACACTAACCCTAAACCTAACACTATCCCTAACTAACCCTAATGCTAACCCTAACACTAAAACTAACTCTAACCATAAGCCTAACACTTAACCTAACACTTACCTAACCCTAACCCTATATCAACCCTAACAATAATCCAAACCCTAACCCTCATACTAACCCTAATCCTAATCCTAACACAAACCCTAAACCTAACCTAACCCTAACACTAACCCCAAACCAAACCCTAACACTAATAGTAACCCTAACACTAATCCAACCCTAACACTAACAATAACCATAATAACAACCCTAAACCTAACCCAATCCCAAATCCTAACACTAATAATAACCCTAACTTTACTGCTAACAGTAAAACTCACCCTAACTCTAATTCAAAATGCAAACCTATAATCCTAAACCTAAATTTAACACTAAATCCAAGCCTAACACTCAGTGTAACACTAACTTTAACCCTAACAATTACTCTAATCCTAACCCTAACTGTAACTATAACCTTAACAGTAACCCTAACACTAAACCTAAACCTAACCCTAATGCTAACCCTAACACTAAACATATTCCTAAACCTAACTCTAACCCTAAAGCTAGCCCCAACACTAACACTAACCCTAACCCTAAACCTAACCCTAACCCTAACAAAAAACCTAACAATAACCCTAAACCTAGCTATAACCCCAAACTCTAATGCTAACTCTAACCCTAACCCTGTCCATAAAACGAGACCTAAGGAAAACCTGTTGCAGTAACTCATTTGCAGGTCAGCATGAGAAAATAATGAAAAAAAGAAGCAGAGCAAGCAAAGCAGCAGCAGAAAAAAAGTCTTTTATTGTGTACAAGCAATCTTTTTATAGTATTGTGAACAAAGAAGGCAGCCTTCCAACATCAATAAATCAGGTCTTTCAGCTAATTAAACATAGCATACAGAAGTTTTACTTTCTAATCAGAAGTGACTCGCTTCTCATGGCTAATCTATTCTCACTCAGAGTATGTTGAGCTCTACTCTTTGTTAAGAACAGATAATAAAATTTATCTCAGCGCCTTCCTAGGCCACTTGGCAGAATATCCCGTTTTCAGGCAAGTTCTCCCAAGGACAGCAGACACCTCGTTTTCAAGCATGTCTGCTGTTACCTTATCTAAACCTTGAAGGAATCTCTCGTTTGCAAGTAGGCCATCCCAAGGACAGCAGACACCTCATTTTCAATCATGTCCTCTGTTACTTATCTATATCTTGACAGAATATCCCGTTTGCAGGCAGACTCCATCAAGAACAGTAATAGTAACACAGTTACATCTGATTCTCTACAAAAACTTATCACTAACCCTAAACCTAACCTTTAAACTTACATTAACAAAAACAATAACCCTAATTCCAACCTTAACCATAAAACTAACCCCCCAAAAAACTAAAGCTAACCATACCCCTAAAAATAACCATAATCATAACCCTATCACTAATTCTGAAAATAACCCTAATCCTAATTCTAATCCTAAACCTAACTATAATCATTAATCTAAATCTAATGCTAAACCTAAAATTAACCCTATCACTAACCCTAGATCTACACATAACACTAACCCTTACCATAACAATAACACTAACAGTAAACCTCTCCCTAAACATGCACTATTGCTAACTTTAACCCTAACCCTAACTTTAACACTAACACTAACCCTACATTTAAACCTAACATCAACTCTAACCAAAAGACTAACACTATAACTAACACTAATCCTAAACCTATCACTAATTCTGAACCTAAAACTAAACCTAACACAAACTCTAAACCTAAAATTAACCCTAATCCTAACCCTAACACTAACACTAACACTAACCTTAACCCTAAACTTACTTGTAAACCTAACCTAACACTTACCCTAATCCTAACTCTCACCCTAACTCTAATTCTAAACCTAACCTAACCCTTATCTTTAATCTAATCCTAAACCTTACTTTAACCTGAACACTAATCCTGATTCTAACCTTAACCATAACACTAATCCTGAGAGAAAACCTAATCCTAACAACAACCCTAAAAATAACCCTAACCCTTACCTTTATCCTAACACTTATCCCAACACTGTCAATAAGCTTAACCCAAACACTAACCCTAATCCTAATTCTGAACCTAACCTAACTCTAACTCTAATCCTAAAATGAACAGTAACTCTACACTTAACCCTTAAACTAATTCTAAACCTAACCCTAATCCTAACTCTATCCCAAATCTTAATTTTAATTTTAACACTAACCTAACCCTAACTATAATAAAAACCTAACCCTAAACTTTACTCTATCAATAACCATTAAACAAACTTAACTCCAACCCTAATCCTAACCTTATCTAATCCTAACCTTAAATCTAATACCAAACATAATTGTAACAATAAACCTAAAAGTAACCCTAATATAAACCTTAAATATATCTCTAATCCTAACCCTAACACAAACCCTAAACCTTACCCTAACTCTAACACTGACACTAACCCTAACACTAGCACTAATACTAACCCTAAAACTAACCCTAACCCTAACACTAAACCTAACCATAACCATAGCACTAACTCTAACCCTAAGACTACCAGAACACTAACCCTAGCACTAATCCTAATTGTAAACCTAACCCTAACCCTAAACAAAACCATAAACATAATCCTAACATAACCCTAACCCTAACCTTACCTAACCCTAGGTAAACCTAACCCTAAAACTAAACCTAATAAAACCCTTACCCTAACCTTAACATGAAGCCAAACACTAACCATACCACTAAACCTAAACCTAAAACAAACTCTAACTCTAAATCTAACAGTAAGTTCAACCTTAATCTTAACATTAACACTAAAACTATACCTAACATTAAACTTAACACTAACACTAACTCTAAACTTAACAGAAACCTTAACCTAAACCACAACCCTGACTTTAACCTAACCCTAACTAACTCTCACACTTATCTAATTCTAATCCTAATCTTAATCCTAATAGTAACACTAACCCTAAACCTAACACTAACCCTATACACGACTCTTACCCTATCCCTAACTTTAATATGAAACTTAACACTAACCATAACACTAAGGCTAATGCTCATTCTAAACCTAACCCTAACCCTAACAAAAACCCTAACACTAACCCAAACACTAACCTTAAAAATATACCTAATTTGAAAACTAACCCAAACCCTAACCCTTACACTAAACCTAAACCTATACTGAATGCTAAATCTTACCCTAACACTAAGCCTATTCCTAACCCTAACAGTAACACTAACACTAATCCTAACCCTAACACTAACCCTAAAACTTCCAATAAACCTAACACTAACCCTAAACATTATGATAAACAAAACAATAACCTTAAACCTAACCCTAACACTAATACTAACACTAACTTTAACCCAAACACTAACACAATCTCAAACTCTAAAATTAACCATAATCATATTCTTAACCCTGACTCTAAACCTAAAACAAAACCCAAACCTTACCCATACCCTAATGTAACCCTAACACAAACCCTAACACTAAATCTAACACAAACCCTATCTCAAACCTTAACTCTAAGCCTAACCTAACCATAAAACTAACCCTTACCTAACACTAAACCTAACTATAACTTGAACCACAACAATACTAAGCTTCTTAACCCTAACGCTAAACCGAATACTAACCATGATTCAAACCCTAGAAGTAACCCTAAACCTAACTATTACTAAAATTCAAACTCTAAGGCTAACCTTATCTCTAAGCCTAATCTAAAATTAACCTAAACACTAAACCTAACCCTAACACTAACCATAAACCTAACCCTAACCCTAATGCTGAACCTAATATTAAACCTAATTCAAACTCTAACACTAACCCTAAACCTAACTATAACCCAAACTCAAAACTACGCTTAACCCTAATCCGAATCCTACTGCTAACCCTAATCCAAATCCTATTCTTAAACAAGACCCTAACCCTAAACCTAAACCTAACACTAACTCTAAAACTAACGCTACCCTAGCACTAACGCTAAACCCCACTCAATCTTTATTCTAATCCTAAACCTACCCCTAAACCCAACCATAACACAAACCTTAACCGTACACCGAACCTAAACCTAACCCTAACACTAACCGTAACTATAAAGCTAACATTAACCCTAATAATAATTCTAACCCTAAATCTGATTAAAAACCTAACAATAACCCTAAACCTAACCATAACACTAACACTAATCAAAACCATAACCATATCTCTAGCAGTAACACAAATTGTAAATGTTACCCTAACCTGAACCCTAAACAAAACCCTAACTCAAAACCTAACCTTAAACCTATAACTAACCTTAACTCTAATGCTAATTTTAATTCTAACACTAAACCTAAACCTAACCCTAACACTACCTGTAACCCGAACCATAACACTAAAACTAAACCTAAGCCTCACCCTAATCCTAACCCTAACTCTAACCCTCACCTTAAACTTTACCCTAAGCTTAACCCTAACCATAAACCTAAACCTAAACCTAACACTAAAACTAACACTAACCCTAACCATAACCCTAAAACTAACACTAACCCTACCCTAATACTAAGCATTAATCTTAAAAGAACATAAAATCTTAAACCTAACCCTAAATTCAACCCTAATCCTAACATTAATACTAATGCTAACATTAACCTTAGCCCTAAACCTAACATTAACCCTAAACCTAATCCTAACACAAACCCTAAAATTAACTGTAACACAAACCCTATCATAATAGTAATTTTAACTCGACCACTAATCCTAATTCTAAACCTAAACCTAATCCTAATCCTCAAAATAACTCTAAACCTAACTCTAAACCTAACCCTAACACTTTAGACCTAAAGCTAACATTAACCCTAACTTTAACCCTAACACAAACTCTAAACCAAACTTTATTCCTAACCTAAAGCTAACTCTGAACCGAACCCTAACCCTAATCCTATATATAATCCTAACTCTAATCTATCCCTAACACAAACCCTAATCAAAACTAGAACCGGGACCTTAAACATAATCCTAAGCATAACCTAAGAAAAATTCTAACCCTCACCCTATCCTGAAACCTAACCATAACACTAATTCTTAACCAAACCCTAACCCTATACTAACACTAATTTTAACTGTAACTCTAACCCTAACCCTAAACCTTACTGAAAAACTTACCTTAACCCTAAGTGTAACAATAACCCTAACCCTAACCCTAAACCAAATCCTAACAATAACACTAACCATAACCCTAAACATAACCCTAATTGTAACCCTATCCCTAATCCTAACTTCAACCTCTCTCTAACGTATCACTAACACTAATCCTAATTCTATCCCTAAACCGAAACCCAACTCTGTCCCTAACCTAAAAATAAACCTAACTTTAATCTAACCTTAACCCTAAGCCTAACCCTAAAAAGACCTTAGCTCAAAACATAATTGTAACCCTCCATCTATACATAACACAAACCCTAAAAAAACTGTAACATAAACCTTAACCCTAATAGTAATATTACCTTGAACAGTAACCCTAATCCTAAATCTAAATTAATCCTAATCCTAACAATAACACTAATCCTTACTCTAACCATAACACTATAACCCTAACCTTAACCATAACCTAACACTATTCCTAATCCTCAAGGTAACACTAACTTTAACCTTAACACTAACCCTAACTCTAACCCTACACTAACCCTAAATATAAGTGATAAACTAACCCAAAATTTAATCCTAAACTTAACCATAACCCTAAACGTAACACTAACCATAACCCTATTTCTAACCCTAATGCTAATGCCAACAGAAACCCTAATCTTAACCCTAACACGATTCTAAACCTTACCCGTACAGCTAACCCTAATCCTAACCCTAATTCTAATCCTAAACCTAATGTTATGCTAACCCTAACACTATCCATAAAACTAACACAAACCCTATAGCAAAACAACCCTAACCATAAACTAACACTGACCCTAACCTCAATCTAACCGCAACTGTAACCCTAATATGAACACTAACCCTAACACTGAATCCTAGCACTAATCTAACTCTAACCCTAAACCCAACACTAACACTGTCACTAACCCTAACACTAATATTATACCTAACCTACTCATAACCATAAAACTAACACTAATCCTAAACCAATTCTTCACTCCAACCCTCTTCCTAAACATAACCTTAACTGTAACACTAACCCTAACTCTAATCCTTTCCCTAAACCAAAACCTAAGTATAACACTAACCCAAACAATAATCCTAAACCTAACCATAATTATACAGGTTACACTAACCCTAACTCTAACCCAAACACTAAACCTACCTTTATCCCTAACCCTTATAGAAAATCTAAACCTATACCTTACCCTAACACAAACCATAATTCTTACCCTAACACTAACCTAATATTAACCATAACCTTAAGCCTATCGCTAATTCTAAAACTAGCACTAACCTTAACCTCGAACCCTAATCCTAATACGAACCCCAAAATTAACATTAACCCTAACCCTAACCCTAATCCTAACCCTAACATTAACCAAACCTAACCCTATTGTAACACTAATTCTAGCCCTAACCCTAACCCTAAAAGTAATCTTAAACATATTCTCAAGCCTAATACTATCCCTAATTTTAACCCTTACACTAACACTAACACACACACACTAAACTTAATCCTAACCCTAACCGTCACAGTAACCCTTTTCCTAAGAAAACCCTAAACCTAAACCTGACCCTAACATTATCCATGACACTAACACTAACATATCCTGTAACCCTAAAACTTACTCTAAACCTAATCCTAAAACTCATTCTAACTCTAATCTAACTCTAATCATAAATCTATCACAAACCCTAACAGAAACCCTAAACCTAACCCTACCCTAACACAAAAGATATTCCTGACACTAACACTAATATTAAAACTAACAGTAACCCTAATCCTAACTCTTAAAATAAATCTAACACTAACCTTAAAACTAATCATAACAATAACCCTAAATTTTACTTTCAAACTAACCCTAACACTAACCCTAACATTAACCCTAAACATAACACTAATCCTAACCCTAACCCTAGATTTAAACTTAAACCTATCCATAAACGTAACACTATCCCTAACCCTAATCGTAACACCAACACTAAATCTAAACCAAAACCTAATCCCATCACTAACACTAACCCTAACACTAATGCTAACACAAACCCTTTTCTTAACACTAATACAAACCCTAACTCTAACTCTTACACTAAACCTTGAACTCACCATAACCTTAATGCTAAACATAAACCTAACCCTAAACAAAAACCTTACACTAACTCCAACCCTAACACTAGGCCTAACCCTAACACTAACACTAAACCTATCCCTAACCTTAAACTAATCCTAAAACTCACCATAACCCTAAGGTTAAAAATGAACATAAGCTTTAAACTAAACCTACCTAACTCTAACCCTAATACTAGGCCTAACCAAACACTAACACTAAACCTATCCCTAACCCTAAAACTATCCCTAATCATAAACACAACACTAACACTAACCCTAAACCTAAACCTAAACTTATCACTAACCCTAATGCTAACACAAACCTATCCCTAATACTAACCTAACATTAACACTTACAGTAAACCTAACCCTAACCCTAACCCTAAACCTAACACTAACTCTAACCTTGACTCTAAAACTAAAACTAATTATAACTTTAACACTTACACGAAATCTAAACCTAAACCTAACACTAAACCTACACATAATCGTAACCCTAACACTTACACTAACACTAAATCTAAACAATATCCTAACTCTAACACTAACCCTAACCCTAAATCTAAATCTAATTCTAACTCTAACACTAACCATAACCCTAAACCTGAACTAACCCTATCACTAACCCTATCCCTAACCCTAAACCTAAAATTAACCCTAACTCTAACCCTAAACCTAACAATCATCTCAATCACTACACTAACCCTAACCCTTACCCTTCCCTAGCCTAAAATTAACCCTAAAGCTAACAATAACCCTTACCCGAACACTTACTCTAACACTCATCTTAACACAAACACTAAAACTAACAGTAACAGTAACCCTAATTCTAATCCTAACATAAATCTAACATTATCTCTAACCTTAACCATAAAATGAACCCAAACCCTAATTCTAACCTAACCCTAACCCTAACCCTAACAAAAACCTAACCCTAATATTAACCCTACCCTAACACTTACCCTACCCGTAATACTAACACTAACCTAACACTAATCCAAACCCTACCCTAACCCTGACACTAATCCTTACCATAACCATAACACTAACCCTAACCCTAACACTAATCCTAAATTTTAAACTTTCCCTATACCTAAACCTAACACCAAATCTAAATATACCCCTAACACTAACCCTAAACCTAATTCTAAACTCAAACAAACACTAACCTTAAACTTAACTGTAACACTAAGTACAACATAAACAGTAAGCCTAACACTAACCCTAAACCTAACCCTGTAATAAAGCCTAATCCTAAACCTAAAAAAACCCTAATAGTAACTCTCACACTAACACTAACCCTAAACCTAAAACTAATCCTAAACATAAAGCTAACCCTAATAAAAACCCTAAACTAACCCTAACAATTACATTAAATATAAACCTAAACCTAACCCTAACACTAGCCCTAAAACTAACCCTAACCCTAAAAATAATTCTAATCCTGACCTAACCCTAAACCAAACCCTTAACTAATCCTAATCCTAACCCTAACACTAAACCTAAACCTAACACTAATACTACCCCTAACCCTAATCCTATCACTAACCCTAAACCTAAACCTAACCCTAAACATAACCTAAACCTTAACACCATCCCTAACACTAACATGAACCCTAACCCTAAAGTTAACCTTAAAACTAACCCCAAACCTAACACTTTTTCCAACCCTAATACTAACTGTAATGCTAACCATTACTCTAACCCTAAAGTTAAAACTCAGCCTACTTTAAACCTTAATCAAAATTCTAACCCTAAACCTATTTCTAATGCTAACACTATTCCTAATCCTAACCCTAAACATAAACATAACACTGACACTAAGCATAACCCTAAATTTAACCATAAAACTAACACTGACCCTAACTCTAACCCTAACAGAAATCTGAATCCTAAGACTAAAAGTAACCCTAAACCTAAAACTAAACCTAACATTAATTCTAAACGTAACACCACCAAGAAACTTAACCCTAACCCTAACCCTAACCCTAATAACTAACCCTACAACTAACAAAACCCTAAAAATAAACCTAATATTAATCCTAATCCTAAACCTAATGTAAACCTAATCCTAACCCAAAAAATACTCCTAACGCAAACGCTAACCCAAATCTTAACTTTTACCCTAAAACTAACCCTAATGCTAAACCTAACCCTAATCCTAACACTAACCCTAATTCAAACCTAAACCCTATCACTAACCCCAATTAAACTCTAACCTGAAACCTAACACTAACTCTAAACTCTAACCATAACACCAACACGAACCCTATCCTATGCATAACCCTAAACATAAGCCTAGACCTAATCCTAACCCTCACTCTAACTCTAATCCTAACCATAACCATAAACCTTACCCTATACCTAAACCTAAAAATACCCTAACCCTAACTTACACTAACACAAACTATATCCTTCATCCTAACACTAATCCTAAGACTAACCCTATCCCTAAACCTAATTCTAAAACTAACCCTAACTCTAACCCTAACACTAATTCAAATCCTAACCCTAAACCTAACCCAAACCCATATATGAAAATCAAATGTAACCCTAAACCTAACCATAACAATAACCCTAAACTTAACCCTAAATATAACACTTACCCTAATATTAATCCTAACCCTAACACTAACTCTAAACCTATTTTTAACCCTAACACTATTTGTAACAGTAACTATAAGTGTAACCTTAAAAATAACAGTAAGACTAACCCTAAATCTAACTCTAACATTATCACTAACCCTAACCTTAATCCTAACATAAAACCTAATCCTAACCGAAACATTAACAATAAACCTAACCCTAACCTTAACGCTAACACTAACCCGAAACCCAACCCTAACCCTAATGCTAACACTCAACCTAACCCTAACAATAACACTAACCCTAACCCTAACCCTAACCTAAACCTAACACTAACATTAACCCTACTGTAATATGAACCCTAAACCTAAACTTAATTCTAAGTAAACCTTACACAAACCCTAACCCTGACACTAAACATAACCAAACTCTAACCCTAAGCCTAACACTAACCCAAAACTTAACTCTAATCGTAACCTAACCCTAACCCTCAACCTAATCAAAACCCTATTCCTTATCATGACCATAATCCTAACCATAACACTAACCCTTAACCTAACACTAAACTTAATTCTAATCCTAACTTAAAACATAACACTCATCTAACCTTAATTCTAACAGTAATACTAACTATAATAATAACCCTTAACCTAACCCTGAACCTTACCTTAGCCCTAATCAAACACGAACACTAACCCTAACCCTAAACCTAACATTAACTTTAACCGTAAAGCTAACCCTAAGCCTAACCCTAAAAGTAACATTAAGCCTAAACCTAAATCTAAACCTAACACTAACCCTAATCCTAACTTAATAAGAATCATAAACCTAACACTAAACCTAATTAAACCTAAGCCTAAGCCTAAAACTAACACTAACTCTAATACTAATCATAACACTAACCCTAACCATAGCACTAACCCTAAACATAACACTAACCTTAATTCTAACCCTATCCCTAAAACTCAGTCTATCCCTAACCCTGACAGTAGCAATAACTTTAATCATAACCCTCACTCTAACCCTAAACTTTACCTTAACCTTAACCTATCTCTAACACTAACATTAACACTAACCATATCCCTAAAGCTAACACTAATCCTAACCCTAAACCAATACTAAGAGTGTTCCTAATTGTAACCATATTCTTAACTGTAACCCTAAGCCTAACCCAACCATAACCCTGACACAAATCCTAACACTAAACCTAACACTTATCTTAATGCTAACCCTAACCATAGCCCTAACACTAACCCTATCCCTAACTCTAACCATTACGCTTACCTAATTCTAACCCTAAATTTAACCTTAACCTGAATCCTAACTGTAAGCAGAAATCTAAACTTAACCCTAACTGTAACCCTAACCAAAACCATAACACAACCCTAACAATAAAACTAACCCTAAACCTAAAAACTCAACCTAACACTAACACTAACTCTTTTCATACCCTAAACATAGCTCTAATTTTTTTCTAACCTTAACCCTTACAATAACACTAACCCTAACCCTAACCCTTACCCTAACCTACCACTAACCACAACCCTAACAGTAATACTAAACCTAACCCTAAATCTAACCAAAACACTAATAGTAACTCTAACACTAAACCTAATGCTAATCCTAACCCTAACACTAACCCTAACCCTAAACATAACTGGACTTCTTACCCTAAATCTACTACTAACCCTAACTACAACAGTAACCCTAACCTAACCCTAATTCTAACTCTAATGCTAAACTTAACCCTAGCCAAAACCCTAATACTAACCCTAACACTAACCCTAATGCAAACCCTAACCCTAACACTAATCCTATCCCTAACCCTAACACAAACACTAGCACTAAACCAAACCTTAACCTAACCTAACACTAAAACTAACACTATACCTAACCAAAACACTAATACTAATCCTAACAAAACTCTAAATTTAACCATAACCCTAACACTAACCCTCACCCCAAACCTAACAGGGTCTCTCACCCTACCGCTAACACTAACACTAATTCTAACACTAACCCTAACCTATACTTATATCTAAACAGATACCTAACCCTAACACTAACCCTAAACCTAAACCTAAACCTAACCCTAATTCTAATACTAAACCTATTCTATCACTAATCCTAATCCTGGTCATAACCCTAACACTCATTCTAAACCTAACCCTAAACATAAACCTATCTTTAACCCTAAATATAACCCTAACACAACCTTATCCGTAAACCTAAAAATTTCCCTAATCTAACCTTAAACATAACCCTAATATTAAAACTATCCCTAACACTAATTGTATTCCTAAGACAAACCCAATTTTTAACCTATTCCTTACCCTAACCTAAGCCTAACACTAACCCTAAAAATAACACTTACCCTAAACCTAACAATAACCCTAAATGTATATCTAATATTAAACAAAACATTAATCTTAACCCCAACCGTTATTTTATCAGGAACCCTAACCCCAACCCTAATGCTAACACTAATCCTAACACTAACCATAAGCTTATTTTTAAACCAATTCCTAACCTGAACATAAATTCTAATCCAAAGGAAAAACCAGAACCTAATCTAACTCTATCCCTAACCCATACATAACACTAACACTAACACTAATTCTAACCCCAACTCTAACCCTATAACTAAACCTAATTGTACCCTTAACGCTAAACCTAACATTAACCCTAACTGTAACCCTAACACTGACCCTAACACTAACCATAATACTGCCTTTAACTCTAAAACAAGCCCTACACTCAACCTAACCCTAACTTTAAACCTAAATTTACTGTAACCCTAACCATAACACTAAAAAAAGCCTAAACCTAATCCTAACCCTAACCTTTAACCTAACTCTAACCCAAACCCTAATCCAAACCCTAATCCTAAACCTAAACCTATCCCTAAACTTAATCCTAACCCAAACTCTAAAACTTAACCCTAACACGAACCCTAACCCTAACACTAACCCTAACCCTAATCTTGATCCTAACCCTAACATTTTTTTAACCTAATCCTTACCATAACACTAAACCTAACCATAAACCTAACTCTAACCCTATCACTAGCACTAATCCTAACACTAACATTAAACCTCACCAAAAACCTAACCCTAAACTAACACTTACTCTAAAGCTAACCCTTAACTAAACCTAACTCTAACACTAAACAAGAAAGGAATCCTAACCCTGAATCTAAACCTAACTATAACACTAACCCTCACCCTAATCATAAATCTACACCTAACCAAAAATAACCTTAACACTAACTTTAAAATGAAATCTAAACCTAATCCTAATCATAACCCTAACACTAACTCTAACCATAACTCTAATACAAAACCTAAACCTAATCCTATTCTTAAATTTAACACTAACCCACACCCTAACCCTAAGCCTAACACAAAGCCCTAACCTAACCCTAGCCCTTACACAAACCCTAACCAAACCAATACTCTAACCCTAACCTAAACCTAACACCTACTTAAACCTAATCCTAAACCTAAACCCAACTCTAAGCCTAAAACAAATTCCAACCCCAACCCTAACACTAATCCTAACCCCAACCCTTATTCTATAACTAACCCTAACCGTAAACTAAACCTAAAAATAAAACTAACCCTAATTCTAACCCTAAACCTAATTCTAACTTTAATCTTAACCATAACCCCAACGATAACCTTAACCCTAATCCTAACACAAATCCTAACTGAACACTAACCCTAGAAATAACCCTATCACTACCTCTAAAGCCAAACCTAAACCTAACTCTAAATCTAACATAACCCTTACTCTAAATCTAACCCTAACCATAACCTGAAAAATAAGCCTAAACCTAACCCTATCATAAACACTATCCCTAACCCTAACACTAACCCTAACACTAAACCTACCCCTAACTCTAATACTAACCCTAACTCAAAGTGTTACCCTAATCTTAACTGTAACCCTAAATCTAAGCCAAAACATAACCCTACCATCAATCTAACAATAAACCTAAACTTCAAACGAACTCTAACCCTAACCCTAACTCTAACTCTAACCCTATCCCTAAACCTATTCCTGTTTCTAATCCTAAATTTAAACATAACATTAACCCTTTTTCTAACCATTATTCTAGTCCAAACACTCAACTAATCCTAACCTTAAACCTGACAATAACCATAATCCTAAACCTAAGACTAATCTTAAACCTAACTTTAACATAACTAAAAAATTAACACTATCCCTAACCGTAAGTTTTAAACTAACACTAACTCAAGCTGTAGCCCTAACCCTAAATATAATCCTATCAGTAACCCTATCCCTAACCCTATCTCTAATCCTATCCGTAATCCTCACCCTACCTCTAATTCCTATCCATTACCCTAAACCAAACACTCACCCTAATGCTACCTTAGTCTAACACTAATCTTTATCCTCTTTCAAACCCTAAAACTTTTGCTAGTCCCCATCCTCAGCCTCATTCTTGCTGTAGCCTTAACTCAAACCCTGACCCTTTTTCTGACTCTATCACTAACCCTAAATATAATCCTGACACTAACTCTAAACCGGACCCTAACTCTTCTCCTACCAGTAAACATATACAAAATCCTAACAGTATCACTAGCACTAGACAAAACCCTAACCTAAATGGAGTAATAAATCTAGCCCTAGCCCTAAACAAAAATCTTGAACTAGTCCTAAAAATAACCCTTAACCTAACACAAAGCATAATCCTATGACTAGACCCAACGCTATTCCTAATTTTTGCCCTAACTCTAACCCAAACACTGATGCATACTCTAACAAAAACCCTAGCTCTAAACCTTATCCAAACCCAAAATCTAACCCTAACACTAGACTTATTCATAACTCTAATCCTAAAACTAGCCATAACCATAACTCATAGCCCTAATGTTGCCATAAACAGCACACAATCCTAGCCTTTATCCTAGCCCTAAACTTAGCTCTAATTTTAACTCTAACTGTAACACTAGACCTAACCCTAACCCTAACCCTTGACCTAGTCCTAAACCTAGCTAAAACTCTAATCCTTTTCCTAATCATAACACTAGTTATACCCTAACCCTAGCCGTGACTTTAAACCTAACCCTCTCCCTAGACCTAACCTTAGCTCAAACCCTAATATTAACCCTAAATCGAACCCTGAAACTAACGCTAGGCCTGACCCTAACCCTAGCCATAAAGTTAAACCTTAACCCTAGCCCTAACATTAGCTCTAACCCTATCTATTACCCTAAAGATAAGCCTAAACCAAATGCTAAACCTAGGCCTAATTCTAACCCTATCACTAGACATAACCATATTCATTACTCTAAAACTAACATGAATTCTAAACCTAACCCTATCCATTACCCTAATACTAAACCAAATCCTAATGCTAATATAAGCTTTAAACCAAAACCTTAACCTAAACCAAACCATACCCAGACTCTGACCCTAATAAAACACCTCGCTCTAACCCTGACCCTTACTCTGAAACAAAACCTTACCTAGCCATAACCTAACCATAAAACTACCAGTTACTTTAAACATGACATTAGCCCAAGCACTAAACTTAGCTCTAGCTCTAACACATACCCTCATTATGGCCCCCAACCTAGCCTTAATAAAAACCCAAACCCTAATCCTAGCCCTAAATCAAATTCTAACCTGAACCCTAGCTCTAAACTTAGTTTTAACCACATACCTTTCCCTAAGTCTAATTCTAACCCTAACACCAACACTAATTATAAACCTAGTGCTAACTATAGGCCTAACCCTAACACAAACCCTAGCACTAATCTTAGCCTTATTTTATCCCTAATCCTAAACCTACCCCTAACTCTAGCCAAAAGAATAACTCTATTTTAACCCCAGTCTTACTTTTAGTTCTAACACTATCAATTACCATAACCCTAACACTAGACCTAAACTTACCCTAATGCAGGCCCTAGCCTTAAACCTTGATCTAATAATAACAATAATTCTAAGCCTAAACCTCATCTTACCACTAGCCCGAACCCTACTGCTAATCCTAAAACTAGGCCTAACCCTAGCCCTACCTTAAAAGCAAAACTGAGCCATAGCCCTAACCTAACCCTACCCTAACAGTAACACTAGACCTGAAATTAGCCCTATTTCTAATTCAAACATAACCCTACACCTAGCCTTAATCCTAGCATTAATTTGAGTTCTATCCCTAACCCTGATCAGTAACACTGATCCTGATTCTGACCCTAACACTAACCCTATTTCTAATCATCTCCCTAAACCTGAACCTGATCTAAACACTAGAACTTGACCTAGACCTAATGCTATATCTAATCTCAACCCTAGTTCTTACATTAGCCATAGTCCTACACTACCCCTAACCTAACCCAAAACCTAGTCCTAATCTGAGCCCTAACTCTTGTTTTAATTGTAGTCCTATTCCTATCCCTAGCCCTAACACTTAACCTAAACCTAAACCTAATTCTAAATCTTGTCCTAACCCCAAACCTAAACCAAACCATAGCCCTATTCCTAACCATAACACTAGCCTTTAACCTAGACATAATTTATCCACTACCCTGAACATAACCCTAAGCAAATTCTAACCATAGGCCTAACCATAACCATAGCCCTAACCTAAACATAACCCTATTTCAAACTATAGCTCTAATCCTATCCATTACTTGAATCATATATTTAACTAAATTCCATCCCTAGACCTAACTGTAACCCTATGCCTTACCCTAACCCTGTCCAATATACTAAACCTAAACTGAAACCTAACCATATCAATTACATAAACCCTAATGCTAATTTTAGCCCTAACTCTAAACCTTAACTTAACCCTTACCCTAATCCTGACTTTGACCCTAATAATACCCCTAGCTGTATACCTGACCCCAACCCTCAATGTAACACTTACAATACACCTGGTCATAAACCTAAACCTAAAATTATCCCTAACCATAATCCTAGCACTGACATTAGCCATAGACCTAATTCTAGCCCTAACACTAGCACAAACACAACCCCTCATCCTAGCCCTAAGCAAAGCCATAATCCTAATCCTAATCTTAACCCGAGACCTAACCTTAATTTTATCCCAAGCCCTAGACCAAAATATAGCTGTAACATCATACCTTACCCTAACCCTAACACTAACACTAACCTTCGCCTTAACTCAAGGCCAAAACCTAACACTAACCTTAGGGCTAATCCTAGCCCTAATTGAAACCTAATCTTAAACCAAGTCTTATCTCTAGCCCTAAGGCTAACTCTAACTCTTGCTTTAACCCTATCCAAAGTTTAAAACCTATCCCTTACCATAACCCAAACCTAGCCCTAAACCTAATGCTAATTGAAAAAAACTAGCTCTAAACCTATCCTAGCCCTAAAAAAAATCTGAGCCATAATCCTAACCATAACCTTTAACCTAAACCAAACACTAACCTCACAACTATCCCTAACTAACTCTAACCATAGAAATAACCCTGACCCTGATTGTTACCCTAACTGTACCCCTAGCTCTAAACATTGCCCTAAAGCTAATCCTAGAACTAGCCCTTATCAGAAAACAACTTCTGTCATTAGCCATATCCCTAATGCTAACACAAATCCTAGACTAATCCGAGCCCTGACTCTAACCCTAACCCCAACCCTACCTCTAATATTATCATTACCCTAAGCCAAACCCTCTCTCTAATGCTACTTTACTCGTAATCTTAATCCTTAGCCTACCCAAAACCCTAACTCTATTACTAGACCTAAACTTAGCCCTCATTCCAGCTTTAACCCTAATTCTAACCCTGACCCTTATTCTGATCCTAACAGTAACCCTAGATCTTAAATTGATGCTAACCCTAAACCAAACCCGAAAACTATCCTTACTGGTAAATGTATACTTACACCTAACAGTAACACTAGCATTCAGCTAAACCTAATTCTAAATAGTCATAAATCTAGCCTTAGCCTTAAAAAACCTAGCACTCGCCATAAAAATAACCATTAACCTAACACGAAGACTAAACATATCACTAGACCAAATGCTAGTCCTGATTGTGGCCTTAACCATAAAACTAATCTTAACTCAACAATGAACCTTAACCTAATAGAAACCCTAACTCTAAACATTATCCTAAACCAAAACCTAAACCTAATATAGACTTATCCATAACCCTTACCCTAACACTAGCCCTAACCATATCCCTAGCTCTTACATTACCCATAGCCCCAACATTAGCCCTAAACATCACACAGAACTTAGCCTTTATCCTAGACATAAACTTAGCTCTAATGATAACCCTAGACATAACTGTATACCTAACCCTAATGCTAACCCTCACTCTAGCCTTAACCCTAGCTCAAACTCTAATCCTTAGCCAAAAAAATAACCCTAACACTAAAATAAACCCTATCCATGACTAAAACCCTAACCCTCGTCCTAGCCCTAAAACTAGCTCAAATGTCTACATTTACCCTAAACCTAACCCTAACATTAACCCTAGGCATAACCCTAACTCTAAAACTAACCCTAACAATAACCCTAGCCCTAAACCTAGCTGTAACCATATTCATTACCCTAAGATAACTATAATACTTATCGTAACCCTAGGTGGAACCCTAATACTAACACTAGCCTTAACTCTGCCCATTAACCTACACATAACATGAACCCTAAACCTAACTGAGTTATTAACTGATCCCTAAAGATACGACTAATTTGAGCCCTAAACCTAAACCTTAAACTAAACCAAACCCTAACATTGTCCCTGACTCTAATAACAATCATAGCTCTAAACCTGACCCTAACAAAAAACTTAAACTTTAAAATAGACCTAGCCATAAACCTAACATGAAAACTATCCTTAACTGTACCCCAGAAGTGACATTAGCCCTAACTCTAATCCTAGCCCTACACTAATACAAAACTTAGCCCACATCCTATCCATTAACCTCACCTTAATCATAACCCTAACCCTATCCTCAACCCTAAATCTCACCCAAGTCCAAAAAGTGGCCATACCCATCCCATACAGTAAACCTAACCCTAACCCTAACCCTAACCCTAAACCTAACACTAACCCTAGGCCTAACCGTAACACTAACCCTATTCTTAATTCTAGCCCTAATTTAGCTTTATCTCTAACCCGAACCCTAGCCCTAAGACTAACTCTAACTCTCAAACTAGCCCTATACCTAGTTCTAATCCTATCCCTTACCATCACTATACACCTAGTGCTAAACATAGCCCTAACCTAGCCCTATACTATCCCCTATCTCAAAACATACATCTAAACCTAACTCTAAATTTAACCCTAACCCTAAGACTAAATCTAACTATAACCCCACTCTTATCTCTAATCTTTAACCTAAGCCTAAATCTCACACTTACACTAGTCCTAACCCTAAGACTAATCTTAAAACTAGGCCTAACCCTATTCCTAGCCCTAAAACAAAACCGATCATAGCTCTAACCATAATCCTTATCCTAAACCAAAACCTAACTCTACACTAGCCCTAACCCTGTACCTAATTATAGTGTAACCCTAACCTGAAAACTAACCCTGACCCTGACTCTGAAACTAACACTAACCCTGGCTCTAAACATAATTATCACCATAAACCTAACTTTAATACTAGACCTATACCTAACTCTAACTCTATAACTAGCTGTAATCATAAACCTACTTCATACATTAGTGGTAGCCTTAATCCTATCCCTAAACTAACCCAAAACCTAGCCTTAGTCTGAGTCCTAAACCTAGCTTTAACCCTAAACTTAAACCTAACACTAACCCAAACACTAGCTTTAATCTTATACATAACCCTACCCCTAATCTTAGGGATAACCCTATCCATTACCAAAAAGATAACCCTAAACCTTCTGATAAACCTAGGTCTAATCCTAACCCTATACATTACACTAAACCAAACCTAAACCATAAAACTAACCCTGTCATTATCCTAACCATAAATATAATACTAAATTGAGCCCTGCACCTAAACACTAACATAATCCAAACCCTAATCCTAATGCTGATTCTAAAAATAACCCTAGATATAGACCTGACACTAACAAAAAATTTAACCATTATACTGGACCAAGCCATAAACCTAACACTAAATCTATTCCTAACTGAAACCCTAGACCTGACATAAGCCATAGCCTTAATACTATCCCTAAACATATAACAATTCATAGTCCTCATCATAGCCCTATGCATAGCCTTAATCATAACCCTAACCCTAACAATAGTTCTAACCCTAATACTAACATTCGCATTGCCCTAAACCTAGCTATAACCACATCTTTAGCCTAAATTAAACCCTAACTCTTACCCTAACCCTAATGGAAACCCTCGCCTTATTCTTAGCCATAGCAATAACGCTAGATCAAAACCTAACTTTAAATCTAACCCTAACTCGATGCCTAAGCCTTATCCTAGAACTAGATTTAACCATAGCCCTAACATAACCCTACCCGTAATTCAGCCCTATTCCTAAACCTAAACTTAACCCTAGCCATAAGACTAACTCTAACTCTCACACTAGCCCTATCACTCTTTCTAACCCTGTTACTTATCATAACCCTAAACCTATCCCTAACCCTAGTAATAACCCTTGCCCTATTTGTATCCCTAGCACTAAACTTAGGCAAAATATAACTCTAGCTATAGCCCTAAACTGAAGCCTAAACCTACCCCTAACATTAGCCCAAATCATAATACTAATCTGAAAATGAGCCCTAACAATAGCCCTAGCCCTAAAACAAAAATGAGCCATAGCACTAACCCTAACCATTAACCTAAACCAAACCCTAACCTTGATCGTAGACCTAAACCTAGCCCTAATTTGAGTTGAATGCTGAACCCTAAAACGAACCCTGAATCTGAAACTGAACCTAACACTTCCAGCTCTAAACATCACCCTAACACTAAACCTAACCCTAATATTAAACCTAAAATTAAACCCTAAAAGTAGCCCTAATTTTAAACCTAGTATTTACATTAGTTGTAATCCTAAGCATAGCCCTAACATAACCCAAAACCTAGCTCTAATTTAAGACCTTATCCTAGTTTTAAACCTAACCTAAACTTAACCCTAGCCCTAATTGTTACCATAACTCTAACCTTAAACTGATCTCCAACATAACCATAACCCTAACCACAATGATAACCCTAAACATGAACCTAACCCTATCCCAAATTCTAACCCTTCAGTTACTCTAAATCTTACCTGAATCCTAATATTAACTCTATTATTACCCTAACCCTAATCCTAAAACTAATTCAAACCCAAACTTTAAACCTTAACATATCCCAAAGCTTAACCCAGACCTTAACCCCAATAATATTCCTAGCTCTAAACTTGACCATAACCCAAAACCAAGCACTTATTCTAGACATAGCCATAAACATAAACTACTTATTCCTAAACTATCTTTAACCATAGTTCTGGACATGAAATTATCTCTAGCCATAATCCTAGCCCTAACCCTAAAAAAATACGTAGCCTTAATCCTAGCCCTAAACCTACCCTTAACCTTAACCCTAACTCTAGTGGTATAACTAACCCTAATTCTAACCCTCACCCTTCTGCTATACCTAGCTATAATATTCTCCCTTATGCTATATTTAAACCTAACCTTAACTCTAAACCTAGGCTTAAGCTAAACAGAAAACCGAGCCCTTATCCTAGCCCTAATTTAGCTCCATCTCTAACCCTATACAAACCCTAGCCCTAAGACAAACTCTAACTCTTGCCCTAGCCCTATTTTTAGTTCTATCCCTAAATGCTACTGTAAACCTAACACTAGCCCTAGCACTTGCCCTAAAGTTAGTGCCAGCCCTGATCCTAACTCTAAATCTAACCTTAAGCCTAAAACTAACACTAGCCTTAATCTTAATGCAAATCATAAATATAGCCCTAACCCTAATCTTAGCAGTAAACCAAAACTGAACAGTAGCCCTAACCCTAAACCTTAACTTAAACCAAACACTAACACTACACCTAGACCTATACATAGCCCTAATTCGAGTCCTAAGCCTCACATTAAAACTAATTCTGACCCTGACTCATATCCTGACACTCACCCTAGCTCTAAACACCACCCTAAACTCAAACCAAACACTAACATTAACAATGGCCCTAATTCGAGTCTTAACCCTAACCATAAAACTAACTCTGACTCTGACTCCTATCCTAACAAGAACCCTAGCTTTTAAGGTTAGGGTAATATTTATAGCCCTAACCTTACCACTCAACCTACCCCTAATCCTAACCCTAAAACTAACCCTAATGGTAACCCTAGTTCTTACAATAGCTGTTGCCCTAATCTTAGATATAACCCTAACACAAAAACTAGCCCTAAACCTAGCCCTAAACCTAGCTTTAACTCTAACTCTAACGCTAACCATAGCCCTGACCCTAGATCAAAATCAATCTCTTACCCTAAGTGAAACCCTAAACCTAAGAGTAACCCTAGACCTATCTCTATTCCTTAGACTAACAAAAACTCTAACCCTATAAATAGTCCTAAACCTAGCCTTCATTTTGTCTCTAACACTATCCCAAACCCTAATCCTAACACTGACACTTATTTTCACCCTAACATTAATCCTAGGTCTAACCCTAATCCCAACCCTAACCCAAAATTTACCATAATCATGTCCCTAGAGCCTAACTCTGAACCTACTCTCAGCCTAGCAATAATCATAGCTCAGAACCTAATCCTTATACTAAACATAACACTAAATCTAATTCTAGTTCTAACCTCACCTTAACTCTAAAACAAGACATAATCCTAACCATAACCCTAGCCCTAACTTAACTCTAACTGTATCCATTACCCTAAAAATAACCCCTACCAAAATGCTAACTCTAGGCTTAAACCTAACCCTTTCCATTTCCCCAAACCTTTCAATAACACTAAACCTACCCTGAACCCTAAACCTAACCCAATCATTAAGCTAACACTAACACTAATGCTAATTCGAGCCTTTATCTAAACTCAAACCTAAACCGTAACAATGACCATAACCCTAATAATTGTCATAGATATAAATCTGGCTCTTACTCTATCTAAACCTTACATTAGACCTAGCCATAACCTAACCCTAAAACTATTCCTAACCTTACTTTTAGAACTAATATTGACCCTAGCCTTAATCCTAACCCTAACCCTGATAATAACCTAGCCCTTATCCTAGCCATAAACATAGCCTTAATTTTATTCCTAACCCAAATCCTACGCCTAACCCTAACATTAGTCTTAGTCCTAATCTTAGCCCTATCTCTAATTCTAACCCTAACTCTAGCCCAAAGACTAACTCTATGTCTCACCCTAACCCTAACTCTAGTTCTAACTCTATCCCTTACTAGATCCCTAATCCTAGTCCTAAACCTTGGTGTAACCCTAGCCCTATTCATAGCCCTGGCCATAACCCTAGATATAACCCTTATCATAAATCTAACCCTAAAACCTAAGCCTAAACCAAAACCTAACACTAGCCCTAACACTAATGCTAATCCAAAATATAGCTCTAATCCTAGCTCTAGACTTAAAATAAAACCGAGTCATAGCCGTAATCTTAAACCTTAACCTAAACCAAATCCTAACCTTACACTTAGCTCTAACCATATCCCTAATTCTAGTCTTAACACTAACCAAAATCTATCCCTGACCCTGACTCTGACCCTAATACTAACCCTGGCTCTAAACATCATCATAACCATAAACCTCAATCTAACACTAGACCTAGCCCTAACTCTAACCCTATAATTAGCACTAATCACACTCTAATTCATATATTAACTGTAGCCTCAATCCTAGCCCTAACCAAACCCAAAACCTAGCCTTAATCTGGGTCCTAAACCTAGCTTTAACCCTAAAATAAACCTTCCAAAACTAGCCCTTATCCTATACATAACCATAGCCCTAACCTTAGGTCTAAACCTATCCATTATTCTAACAATAACCCTAACCCTTAAGCAAACCTTAGGCCTAACCCTAACCGTATCCATTACACTAAACCAAACCTAAAACCTAAAACTAACCCTGTCATTTCTTTAAACCTAAACCCTAACATATCCCAAACCCTAACCGTCACACTTACCCAAAAATTAACCCTTGATATAAACCTGAATTTTACCCTAAACCTAATTCTTTATGATGGACCAAGCCAGAAATATAACAGTAAATGTAGCCCTAAGTATGACCCTCAACCTGACGTTAGCCTGAGCTCTAATACTATCTCTAAACCTATCAAAAACCCTAAACTTCATTGTAGTCATAAACCTAGCCTTAATCATAACCCTAACCCTAACTAAGTGTAAACCCTAATACTAATCCTTGCCCCAGCACTAAACCTAGCCAAAGCCACGTCACTTACTTTAAACATAACCCTAAATCTAACGCTAAACCTTGTCATCACAATTACACTATCCTTATCCCTAGCTTTAACACTAGATTGTAACCTAACTTTAAATCTAACCCTAACTTGATGCCAAAGACTAAATTAACCCTAATACTGATGCTAATGCTAAAACTAGTCTAACCCTAGCCCTAACACTGACCCTACCCATAATTTAGCTCGATCCCTAACCCAAACCCTAACCCTAGCTCTAAGAATAAGTCTAACGCTCACACTGGCCCTATCACTCATTCTTATCCTGTCCCTTTCCATAAACCTAAACTTATTGAAAATCCTAGTCCTAACCCTTGCTCTATCCTTTGACCTAGCACTAAACTTGGATAAAAACCTAACTCTAAATTTAACCCTAAACTGAATCCTAAGCCTAAATCTAACACTAGCCCCAACCCTAAAACCAATACTAAAAATTTCACTAACCCTAACTTTAGCCCTAAAGCCAAACTGATCCAAAGCTCTAACCCTAACCCTTAACATAAACCAAGCCTTAACCCTACACCTAGCCCTAACCACAGCCGTAATTCGAGTTTTAAGCCAAATTGTAAAACTAACCCTGACCCTTACTCTGACCATAACACTAACCGGAGGTCTAAACATCACACTCAACCTAAACCTAACAGTAAACCTAGCCCTAAAACACTAAAATTAGCTGTAATCATATCCCTAGTACTTACATTAGCCATAACCCTAACCCTGGACTAAATTAAATCAAAACCCAGTCCTAATCATAACCATAATCCTAGCCCTAAACTGATTTCTAACTCTATCTATTAACATAACCATAACCCTAACCCTAATGCTAATTCAAGCCCTACATGTAAACCTTAACATGTCTCAAACCCTAATCCAGAACTTGACCCTTATAATACCCCTAGCCTTAAACCTGACGCTAACCCTAAATCTAACCCTTACACTAGATATACCCATAATCCAAACACTAAAATTATATTTAACCATAATTATTTACCTGTAATTAGCCCTAGCAATAATCCTAGCCCTAACCCTAAAAAAACCTTAGCCCTCATGCTAGCCATAAACCTAGACTTAATCATAATCCTAACCCTAAAAGGACTAATCCTAATTCTAACCAACATCCTATCTCTAAACCTATCTATAAAGCCATCCAATACCCCAAATATTGCCAAAATTCTAAACCAAAACTCTATCCCTAACCCTAATCCTAATCCTAACCCTTAAACTAACCTTGGGCTTAAACTAAACACTAAATCTAGCCCTAATACTAGCCCTTATTTAGCCCTATCTCTAAGGCTAACCCTATCCTTAGCCTTTAGACTAACTCTTTCCCTAGCCCTATTTTTAGATTTAACCCAATCTCCTACCACAACTCTAAATCTAGCCATAACCCTGCAGTATTCTTAGTTCTAGTCTTAAACCTAGATCTAACTCTAATTCTAAATTTAATCCTAACCCTAAGCCTAAGCCTAACACTAACAGTAGACCTAACCCTAAATCTAAGACTAAAACAAAACCGAGTGTGAGCCCTAACCTCAAAACTTAAGTTAAACAAAATCCTAACACTACAACTAGACCTTACCATAGCCCTAATTTGAGTCCTAAACCTAACCTTAAAACCAACCCTGACCCTGACTCATATCTTAACACTCACCCTAGCTCTCTAAACACTGCCCTCACCATAAACTGAACCCTAACAGTAACCCTAGCCCTAATTCGAGTTGTAACTCTAACCCTAAATCTAAGCCTGATCTTGACTTTTATTCTAACATGAACCCTAATATAAATATCACTCTAACCTTACACCTAACACTAACACCAAACCTAACCCATACCCTAAAAATAAAACTAACCCTAATGGTAACCCTAGTTCTTACATTAGCCATTGCCCTAACATTAGCCCTAACACTAATACAAGACCTAGGCCTAATCTGAGTCCTAAACCTAGCTTTAACCCTAAGTCTATCAATAAAAATAGCCATAACCCTAACTCTAAAAAAATCCATTACCAAACAAAACCCTAAACCTGAGGGTAAACCCTGGACCTATTCCTAATCATTAGGTTGACCAAAACACTAACCCTATTAATATCCTTACCCTTGCCCTCATTCTAGATCCAACTCTATTTAAAACCCTAAGACTAACCCTGACCCTTTAATTGACCCTACAATTAATCCTAGCTCTAATCCTAACCCTAACCCTAACCCTAACCCAAAATCTACTGTAATCTTATCCCTAGACCTAATCCTGAACCTATCTCTCAGCTTAACCCAAACCATAGCTCAGAGCCTAATCCTTACACCATAAATATCCCTAACCTAACCCTAGTTCTAACTCTCACCCTAACTTTAAATCAAGACCTAATCGTAACCATAACACTAGCCCTATTTTATGTCTAACTATATCATTACCCTAAACACAACCCTTACCCTAATGCTAACCCTAGGCATAACCCTAAAAATATTACTATTCCCAAACTTATCAATTATCCTGAGCACTAGACCTAATCCAATCATTACTCTAACCCTAAACCTAATGCTAATTTGAGCCATAACCCTAAACTCAAACCTAAACCAAACCCTAACACTGACACTGACCCTAATAATTCCCTTAGCTCTAAACCTCACTTTTACCCTATATCTAAGCCTTACACTAGTCCTAGCCATAAAACTAATGCTAAAACTATTCCTACACATAACCCTATTATATTAGACCTAGCCATGATACTAGCCCTAACATTAATACAATCCTAACCTTTATCCTAGATCTTAAATTAGCCTTAATTATAACCCTAAACATAACTCAAGACCTAAACCTAATACAAACTCTAGCCCTAATTATAGATCTTATTTAGCCCTATCTCTAACCTTAACACTATCCCTAGTCCAAAGACTGACTATAAGTCTCACCTTAGTCCCCTCCCTAGTTTTAATCCTATAATTTATTGGAAACCTAACCCTAGCCCAAACCATAGGTCTAGAACTAGCCCTATTCATAGCCATAGCAGCAACCCTAGATGTAAACTTTAATCTAAATCTAACCCTAATCCTTAGCCTAAACCTAAACCTAACATTACCCCTAAACCTAAGGCTAATACTAAAACTAGAATTAACACTAGCCCTAAAACAAAACCAAGCCATAGTTCTAACACTAACCCTTAATAAAAACTAAGCAATCACCCTACTCCTAGCCATAACTCTAGCCATAATTCGAGTTTTAAGCCAAACCCTTAAACTAACCCTAACACTGACTCTGACCTTAACACAAACCCTGGCTCTAAACATCACCCTAACACTATACCTAAACTTAACAATAAACCAGGTCCTAACCCTAACCCTAAAATTAGCCAAATCGCAACCCTGGTATTTACATTAGCCATTACCCTAAACCTAGCCTTAACTTGACCCAAAACGTAGCCTAATTCTGAGCACTATCGCTAGATTTACCCTAACCCTAACCGTATGACTAATTGTAACTATAACACTAACCATAACCCTAGATTAAACCCTAACCCTAACCCTAAGCCTAACCTTATCAAATAATCATAACATTGACCCTAACTGTACCCCTATCTCTAACCCTATCTATCAACCTAACCATAACCCTAACCCTAATGCTAATCCTGGGCCTAAACCTAACTGTATCTCTTTAATCCTAACCTTATCCATTACCCTAAACCTAACCTGAAACCTAAACTTAACAGTACCTTTACCCTAATCCTAACTCTAATGCTAATTCGAGCCTTAACTTTAAGCATTAAACTATCGAAAACACTAATCGCAATCCTGACCCTAATAGTATCCTTAGCTCTAAACCTGACCCTAACCCTAAACCTAACCCTTATACTAAACATAATCCTAAAACTAATTTTCACCGTAACACTAGACCTGAAATTAGACTTAGCAGTAATCCTAGCCCTAAACCTAGGCTTAATTCTAACTCGAACCATAGCCTGAGCCCTAACCCTAATTCTATTCTTTGCTCTAGCCCTAAAGCTACTTATAACCTCATCCTGTACCTAAAACCTAACCATAATCCTAAAGCTAAACCTAACCCTCGCCTAAACCTAGGCCTAACACAAAGCCTAGTGCTAATCCTAGCTTTTATTTAATCCAATGCTAAACCTAGCCATACTAATAACTCTAACTCTTTACCTAGCCCTTGCCCTAGTTTCATCTTTAGCCTTAATCCTAACTATAGATCTAAACCTAAGTCTAAATCTAACCTAACTCTAAATACAACTGTAACAATAAGCCTAAAACAAAACCCTAACACTACCCCTAACCATAATGGTAATCATAAACCTTGTCCTACTTTTAGCCCTAACCATAAACAAAAAACAAACCATAGACCTAATAATAACCCTTATCATAAATCAAACCCTAACCCTAGAAGTATCCATGAAACTAACTCTAAAACTAACCCTGATCCTGACACTAACTCCCAACACTAATTGTAGCTCTAAAATCACCCGAAACTTAAATTAACCCTAACACTATTTCTAGCATTACCCTAACACTAAAACTAGCCTTACTCATAACCCTACTTTGTACATTAGTCATTGTCCTAACCATAGCCCTAACTCTAATACAAATTCTACACCTAATCCAAGACCTACCATAGCTTTAACCCTAATACTAGTCCTAACCCTAACCCTAACATCAACCCTAAGCCTAACTCTAACCCTATTTTTTACACTAAGCCAAACCCTAACACAAATGCTAACCCTAGTTCTAATCCTAATCCTTAGCCTAACTTAAACTCTAACCATAATATTAGCTTTAACCCTAGCCTCCATTTTATTTCTGAACATAAATCTGACCCTCATCTGACTCTAACAGTAACTCTAGATCTAAACCTGAACATAACCCTAAATCAAAACCTAACACTAGCCCTACTGGTAACCCTATATGTATACTTAAGCCTAACACTAGACTTAGATGCAGTGCTAATCCTAAATATTGCTATAACTCTAGCAATACACCTAAACAAAACCCTAACACTAGCCCTAAAAATGACCCTTAACATAAACTGAACATTATCCTAATCCTAGACCTAAACCTAGTGCTAATTCTTGCTCTAACCCTAACCCTAACCCTATTCCCAAAACTGACCCTGATTTTAACACTGAATTTAGCTTTAAACTTGACACTAACCCAAAACCTAGACCTAACACAAGACCTAGCAGTAACCCTAACCCTAAAACTAGCCCTAAACATAACCATAGACCTTACATTACATATTTTCCTAAATTTAACACAAAACCTAACACAAAACCTATCCCTAATTCAAGTCTTAAACATAGCTCTAAGCATAACCCTCAGCCTAACTCTAGCTGTAAACCTAGACCTAAAAAAGCCTCACCTTAGATTTAATCCAAGCTCAATGCCTAACCTTTAGACTAAACTTAACCTGAGCTCTATCCTAAACTCTAACTCTAACCTTAACCCTAATCCTAACATTAAACTAGCCTGAACTTTAGCTCTAACCCTATTCATTACCCTAACCCTTACCCTACCCCTAATTAAAACTCTCTCCCTAACTCTAAACCTAACTCTAACCATAAACGTAAACCTAGACCTAAACCTAAAACTAACCCTCACCCTAGCCCTAACCCTAGCTAAAACACTAACCCTTATCCTAACCTAACCATAATCCTAGCCCTAAACCTAACATAACCCTAACCTGATCACTAATCCTCACCAATTCTGTACCCTAAACCTTAACTGAAACCTAAACTAAACCTTATCCATTATGCTAACTGTAAACCTAACACTAATGCTAATTCAAGCCCTAACAATAAACTTTTAGCTAAACTAAATGCTTATCTTGAATGTGACACTGACCCTAATAATAACCCTAGTCCTAAAATTGCCTGTTAACCTAGACCTAACTCTTACACTAGACCTAGACATAACCTTAACCTAAAACTACCTTTAACATTAACCCTAGAACTGATATTACCCTTAGACCTGGTCCTAGCCATAACACTAACAGAAACCCTAGCCCTTAACCTAGTCTTAATCCAAAACTGAACCATAACCCTAAGCCTAATCTTAATTCTAACCCTCAAAATACCTGTAAAGCTAGTTTTAACCTTACCCATTCCAATAAACTTAACCGTAACACCAATGCTAACCCTAATTTTAACACAACCCTTTAGTCTAAACACAACACTAACCCTAACTCAAAATCTAACCATAACTCTAAGCCTAAACCTCAACCTAACACTAACCCAAGCCCTGATGCTAATCCATAATCTAGCCATAACCATAGCCCTAGCCCTAATAAAAACCAACCTAGTACTAACTGTAGCCATAATTCAAATTCTAAACCCAAACTTAAAACTAACCCTGACTCTGACAGTTACTCTAAAAATAACCCTTGCTCCAAACACCACCCTAACCCTAAAACTAACTGTAACACTAGATCTAGCCCTAGCCCTAACCCTAACCCTAAAACAAGAACCAATTGTAACACTAGTTTATACATTAGACATAGCCCTAATCATAGCCCTAAAGAAACCCCAAACCAAGCCCTAATCTGAGCCTATACCCTAGCTTTAACCCTAACCCTAACCCTAAATCAAAAATAGCCCTAACCCTAACACTAACCTTAATGCTAATTTGAGCCCTAAACTTAAACCCTGACTTAAAACAAACCTTAAGCCTTACACTGACCCTAATAATACACATAGCTTTAAATTGACCCTTACCCTAAATCCTACCCTTACACTAGACCTAACCTTAAAAATAACCTGAAACCTATCCCTAACTGTTACTCTAGACCTGACATTAGCCCTAGGCCTTATCCAAGCCCAAACCCTAACATGAACAACAGCGCTCATCCTAGCCCAAAACCTAGCCTTAATCATAACTTAACCCTAATTCTAACCCTTTCCCTATCCCTAAAACTGTTTATAAACTCATCACTTACCCTAAACCTAACCCAAATCCTAACCCTAACACTAATCTTACACCTAATCTTAACCCTAGGACTAATCCTAACACTAACCCTAGCCCTAATTCTAAATATAATTCTAACCCTAGCTTTAAGAATAACTATAACTCTCTCCCTAGTCCTAGATCTAATTCTAACCCTATCACTTACGGTAACTTATTGCTAGCCCTAAGCCTAGAATAACCCTAGCCCTAAACTTACACTTTGCTTTAACTCTAGATCTAAATCAAACTCTAAATCTAACCCAAATTTTACAACTAAATCAAACCCTAAAACTAGACCTAATTCTAATGCTAATCCTAAAATTAATCCTAACCATAGGTTTAGCTCTAAAACAAAACTGAGCCATAACACTAACTCTAAACTTTTACCTCAACCAAAGCCTAAACTTACATCTAGCCCTACATCTAGCTCTAATTCGAGTCCTAATATTAACCCTAAAACTACCCCTGAACCTGTCTCTAATATTAACACTAACCCTACACTAAAAATCACCCTAAATCTAAAACTTACCCTACCACTAAACTTAGTCCTAAACCAAATTCTAAAACTAATTCTAACTATATCCCAAATCATACATTAGCCATAACCTTAATCTAATGCTAACCAAAACTTAGCCCAAATATAATACTTAACCCTAACTTTCACCCTAAACCTAACCCTAACACTAGCCCTAACCCTAACCTGAACCCTAGCTCTAACCATAGTTCTAACCTTATCCTTTACCCTAGCTAAACCTGAACCCTAATGCTAACCCTAGTCCTAATGCTAATCCTTAGTCTACCCAAAACCTAACCCTATTACTAGTTCTAACCCTAGTCCTCCTTCTTGTTATAACCATAACCAAAATCCTAACCCTAACCCTGATTCTTATTCTGACCCTGAACCTAGGCCAAACCCTAACATTAGCCCTACTAATAATCCTATATTTAAACTTAACCCTAACAGTAGCCTTAGATAAAACCCAATCCTAAATCTAGGCATATCTTTAACCAAGACATAAACAAATAACTAGCCCTAGCTCTAATGATAACCCTTAACCTAAGTCAAACACTAACCTTAACTCTAGATCTAACCAATTCTAATTCTGGCTCTTGCCCTAATCCTAACCCTAATTCAAACAAAGACCCTGACACTACCACTAACCCTAGCTATAAAATTGACCCTAACCCTAACTCTACCCAAATTTTATCCAACACTGTAGCCCTAACCCTAACTCTAATGTGATTCATTACCCTAACAATAACCCTACTCATATAACCCTAGGCCTAACCCTAACCATATCACTCACCCAAACACTAGCAATTACCCTAATCTAAACCTGAATTTTAAACCTAAACTATCCATAAACCTAACCCTAATTCTAACCCTAATGCTAATTTGAGCCATAACTCTAATAATTATCCTAACACAAACCCGAAAACTGGCCCTTACCCTAAAAATACACCTTACTCTTAACCTAGGCCTTACCTTAATCTAAAATTAGACCTAGCAATGAACCTAACCCTATAACTATTCCTAGGTGTAACCCTAAACTTGACATTAACCCTATCTTTAAAAGTTCCCCTAATCCTAACACAAACTCTAGCACTCATCCTAACCCCAAATATGGCCTTAATTCTAACAAAAACCTAACCCTACACCAAAACCTAATTCTAATCATCATCCTAGGCCTAAATATAGCTGTAACCCAATCCCTTCCCCTTAACCTAACCCTAAACCTAATCCTAAACATAGCTCTAAACCTAGGCCTAACCCTAACACTAATACTAGACATATTCCTAGCCTTAATTTAGACCTAAACTTAACCTTAACTCTACTTTAAGACAAACTGTAACTATCGCCCTAGCTCTATTCCTAGTTCTGACCCTATCTCTTACCATAACCCAAACACTAAACCTAACCTTAGCCCAAAACCTAGCCGTAGCCCTAACCCTAGAATTAATGATAACTCTAAATGTACCCCTAAGCCTAAACTCACCCTATCACCAGCAATAACGCTAGCATTAATTGTAACAATAAACTTAACTTTATCCTTAGTCCTAAAACATAGTGAGCCATAGCACTAACTCTAACCCTTAACCTAAACCAAATCCTAACTCTACATCTAGACCTAAGCCTATACCTAATTCAAGTTCTATCCCCAACCATAAAACTTACCCTGACCATGACTCTAAATCTAACACTAACCCTAGCTCAAAACATCACCCTGAACTTGTACCTAACCAAAAAATTAGACTTACCCCTAACTGGAACCCTAAAATTAGCCCTAATCATAACTGTAGTTCTGACATTAGCTGTATCCCTAACACGAACCATAATGTTACCCAAAATCTAGCCCTAATACAAGCCCCAATCCTAGATTAAACCCTAATTCTAAACCTAAATAAAGTCCTAACCCTTATTCTAAACCTAAACCTAATTTAATTTTTGCACTAAACCTAAACCTAACACTAACCCTAATACTAACACTAATCATAACCCTATCCCTAACCCTAGCTCTAACCCTATCAAATACCCTAAATCTAAACGTAATCCTAACCCTAATGCTAACTTTCAGCCTTACCCTAACACATTCACCATCCATTACCTAAACATAACCCTAACCCTAAACCTAATGAAACACTAAACCTAGAAGAAACAGTAACTCCAGAACTGGCCCTAATTATGACCCTAGTTTGTACATTAGTAATAGCCCTAAAGCGAACACAAAACCTAGCTTAGTCCTAATCCAACCTCTAACCCTAGCTTTAACCCTAAACCTAAACCTAAACCTAGACCTAACACTAACCCTAACCGTAGTCCTTACACTAGCACTAAACCTATCCCTTACCCTAATCTAAACTCTAACTCTAAAACTACCCTAGATCTAAACCTAATTCTTAGCCTAACCCAAAACCTAAATCTATTACTAGTCCTCGCCCTAATTCTCAATCTAGCTCTATAACTATTCCAAACCCTAGCCCTAACCCTGTCCCTTATCCTCACCCTAAAACTAACCTTAGATCTAAACCTGACCATAATCCTAAACCAACCCCTAACATTGACACTACCTGTAACCCTATAACTAATCCTTAACATAAAACTAGACTTAGATTTACACTTAATCCTGTATCTAGTAATAACTCTAGTACTAGCCCTAAACAAAAACTTAGTCCTAGCACTAATAATAACATTTAAACTAACCCAAACACTAAATCTACCCCTAGACCAAACTCTAGTCTTAATGCTGGCCCTAACAATAAACCAAACCATAAACCAAATACTGAACCTTTATCTAATACAAAACCTAGCTCTAAACCTTATCCTAACAACAACAACAACAACAACAAAAACATAACCCTAACGGTAGACCTAGCCATATCACTAACCCTGAAACTAGCCATCAGCATAGGCCAAAACCTACCTCTAACTCTGTCTATTACCCTAACCCTAACCCTAAACCTAACCCTAATTAGAACCCTAGCCCTAACCCTCACACTTACTCTAGTTTTAATCCTCGTTGTAGTCAAAACAGTAGCTCAATCCCTAACCCTTAATCTTAACCTAACTCTAACACTAACCCATGGCTTAAACCTAAACTTATCCTTAACCCTAGCCCTAATCCTAACCTTAACCCTAGACCTAACTTTAGCTCTAAGCCTACATATTACCCTAACTCTAACCCTAATCTCAATGGTAACCCTACCCCAAACCCTAGCTCTAACCCTACACATTACCCTAACCCTAACACAACCTTGATGATAAACCTAGCCCTTACCTCTAAAACTATCCTAACCCTAAACCTAGATTTAACCATAAACTTAACCATTGACAGAGAGTTAACCCTTGCTCAAACCCTAACCATTACCCTAAAGCTAACCCTAAGCTTATCCCTAATCCTAAACTTAAGCCAAATCCTAACCCTAAAC
This sequence comes from Ictidomys tridecemlineatus, assembly GCF_052094955.1. NCBI lineage: Eukaryota > Metazoa > Chordata > Mammalia > Rodentia > Sciuridae > Ictidomys > Ictidomys tridecemlineatus. The sequence continues at coordinate 63,564,035 of NC_135478.1, read as the reverse complement.
CTAAACCTAAAACGACATCAAAACCTATTCAATACTCTATACCTAATGATAACCCTAGCCCTAACCTTAACACTAACATTCACATTAACCATAACTATAACCTAGACCTAACACTAAACCTAATCCTTGACCTAGCACTAACCCTAGCTCAAACTCTAAACCATATCCTAAATGTAAACCTAACCCTAACTCTAGGCTTAACCCCAACTCTAGCCCTAATAAAAAACATAAGCTTAGCCCTTATAATTCATTATTCTAAGCACAACCATAATCCTAAAGATAACCCTAGGCCTAATCCTAACCTTTTTACTAATTCTAACCCTATCAAATACCCTACACATACCATGAACCCTAACCAAACCCTAATGCTGATTCAAGCTCTAGACCTAAACCCTAACCTAAACCAAGCCCAAAACCAAATTCTAACTTTAATAATACCCCTAGCTCTTACCCTAAAATAAACCCTTACCCTAGACCTAGCCATCAATCTAACCCTCAATCAATCCCTAACATAAGCCTAGACGTGAAATAAGCCCTAGCCCTAATTCTTGCCAAAATCTTAAACCCTAGCGCTTATCCTCGCCGTATACCTAGCCTTATTCCTAAACCAAACCATAACCCTATCGCTAAGTGAATTTTAATCTTTGGCCTAATCATAAAACTAGCTATGACCCCATCACTTCTCCTAAACCTAACCCTATCCCTAAACCTAAACCTAAGCCTAAACTAGGCCCAACCCTAATACAAATGCTAGACCTAATACTAGCCCTAATTTAGCCCTAAAACTAACCTAACCCTAGCTCTAACACTAACTCTAACTCTCTCCTTAGTCTTATTTCTATTTCTAACCTATCCTTTACCAAAATCCTATCACTTGGTTTTACATTAGCCCTAACCCTAGTTCTAGCCCTAATCCAATATCTAACTCAACTCTAAATCTAACCCAAACTCTAAGCTAAACCTCTCACTAACACTAGTCATAATATTAATGCTAATCCTAAAACTAGCCCTACTCTAGCCCTAGAACTACAAAGCATCAGAACCATAGCCCTAACCCTAACATTTAACATAAACAAAACCCTAAGCCTACATATAGCCCTAAAACTAGATCTAATTAGAGTCCTATGCCTAACCCTAAAACAAATCCTGACCCTGACTCTTACCCTAACACTAATCCTAGCTGTAAACATCACTCAAAACCTAAACCTAAACCTAACCCTATACCTAGCCCTAACCCTAACCCTAAAACAAGTTCTAATTGTAACCCTAGTTCTTACATTGGCTGTAGACCTAAACCTAGCTTTAATCTAACCCAAAACCTATTCCTAATCAGAGCTGTAGCACTGTTTAACCCTAACCATAACACTAATTCTAGCCCTAACACTTACCCTAACCCTAACTCTAAACCTAACTCTTGACATGACCAAAAACCTAACCCTAACCCTAGCCTTAATCCTAACCATAAACCCAGCCCTAACCAGATCTGTAACCCTATCAATTACCCTAATCCTAATCTCACCCTAATGCTAACCCTAGGGCGACCCTAAAGCTATTCCTAATCCTAAACCTATACATTACCCTAAACCTACCCTGAACCCTAAACCTAACCATATCCCTAAACCAAATCCTAACCCTAATAATCTTAACACTAAAACTATTTCTAACAATAACCATAGACCTGAAATTAGCCCTAATGAACCCTAAACCTAAACTCTAGCCCTAATCCTAGCCCTAATCTTAGCCTTAATCCTAAATCTAACTCTAACCACAGACCTAACCCTAATTTAAACCCTCACCCTAGTTCTAAAGCTAGCTATAACATCATACCTAACCATTACCATAATTATAATTTTAGCCATAAACCTAGGCTCAGCCTTAATACTAACCCTAGCTCTAATTCTAGCCCTAATTAACCCCTAAATCTAAACATAAATCTATTTCTAACAATAACACTTACTCTACTCTAGCCTTATCCCTATCCCTATTTCTAACCTTATCCCTTATGATAATTTAAACCCTAGCCCTAACCCTAGACCTAAACTTTGCTGTAGCCCTAAACCTAGATCTAACCCTAACTCTAAATCTAACACTAACCCTAAGCATATACCACACCGTAACACTAGCTCTAACATTAACACTAATTTGAAAACTAGCCCTAACTCTAGCCGTAGCCCCCAAACAAAACTGAGCCATAACACTGACCCTAAATCTTAATCTAAACCAAACCCTAATCCTACACCTAGCCCCAATCCAACCCCTAAATCGAGTCCTAATTCTAACCCTAGAACTAATACTAAACCTGATTGTGACCTTAACAATAACCCATTGCCCTATCCTTAAACCTAATCCTAACACTAGACCTCAACCTATACCTAACCCTAGAATTAGCCCTAATCATAATGCAACTTTTTAAATTAACCTAAACTTAACACAAAACCTAGCCCTAATCAAATACCTAACCCTAGCTTTAACACTATTTCCAAAAGACCTAGACCTAAAAAAACCTGAGTCCTAGCTCTTACATAATTCTTAACCTAAAACAAACACTAACTCTATCCCTGGACCTAAACCTAGTCCTAATTCTTGCTTTTAACCTAAACCTTACTCTAACCTGAACACTGACCTTAACACTAATTCTAAATCTAGCTCTAAACCTAAACCTAACCCAAAACCTAAACCTAACATAGACATAGTAATAACCCTAACCCTAAAACTAGCTAAAATAAGAGATCTTATATTACACATAGTCTTAACCCTTGGCCTAAACGTAACACAAAACTTAGCCCTAATTTGAGGCCTAATCCTACCCTAAGCATAACCATAATCCTAAATGTAGCCCTAATCCTAACCCTCACCTTAGACACCACCCTAGCTGAAAACCTAACCCTTAGCCTAAACATAACCCTAGCCTATTTGTAACCCTAACCCTAATCATAGCCCTAATCCTAAACTTAATCCTAGTACTAACCCTAGCTCTAACCCTAATATTACCCTAACCCTAACTCTAACCCTAATAATAAAACTAGCCCTAAACCTAACCCTATTTCTAACCCTAATCATAAACCTAACCTCCTACCTTACCCTTAACCTAACATTTGCCCTAATTTAACTCTAAACCTCCCATAAATCAAATCTAAACCTATCCCTAGACCTAAATTAAACCATAACCTACACTTAACCCTAACGCTAATCTTACATCTAATCCAATACATTACTCTGAAGCTAACCCTAACACTAATAAAAACCCTAGCCCTAACCCCAACCCTAACCATATCCATAACCATAACCCTACCCTAGACATAACATGAAACCTAGCACTCCCCCTAGCCCTAACCGTAGCTTAAACTCTAACCCTTATTCTAACCCTAACCCTAGCCCTAGCCCTAATCATAACCGTAACTCTAGCCCTAACCTTAATATTAAACCTAGCCCTAATAGAGCCCTAATATAGCCCTATTCCTAACACTAACCCTAACCCTAGAATTAATACTAACTATAATTCTCTCACAAGACCTATCCCTACTTCTAACCCTATCCATTATGGTAACTCTAACCCAAGCTCTAATCCTAGTCATAATTTTTGCACTATCCTTAGCCCTAGTACTAACTCTAGATTAAAAATCTATCTGTAAAACTAACACTTACCTGATGCTGCAGCCTAACCCTGAAACTAGCTCTAACCCTAATGCTAATCTTAAAATTAGCCCTAACCCTAGTTCTAGCCCTAAAACAAAACTGAGCCATACCCCTAACACTAACCCTAGACAAAACATTAATTCTACACCAGCCCTAACCCTAGTCCTAGTGTGAAACCTAACCCAAACCCTAAACCTAACCATAAACCTGACTCATATCCAATCACGAAACCTAGCTCTAAACATCACCTTAAACTTAAACCTAAACCTAATACAGACATGGCTCTAAACTTAACCCTAAAACAAATTCTAATTGTAATCCTATTTCTTACAATAGCCATAACCATAACACTAGCTCAAACACAAGCTTTAACCCTAAACCTAACTCTAACCCTAGTCTAAACCCTAGCTCTAACCCCATCCATTACGGTAAGCCAAATCCTCACCCTAATGCTTACCGTATTCTTAGCAATAATTTTTAGTCTAACCAAAACCTAACTAGTCCTAACCCTAGCCTTCAATTTAGATCTAACTATAACCCCAACCATAACCCTATCCCTGACAATTTTTCATACCCTATCACTAATCTTGGGTCTAAATTTAAACCTAACTCTAAACTGAACCCTAACACTAGCCCTACTGGTAATCTTATATAAACCTAACTCTAAAAATAGCCCTAGACCTAAACGTAATCCTAAGTCTAGCCATAAATATAGCTCTAGACCTAAGACAAACAAGACCTAGCCTTAAAAAAATAACCTTAACAAAACCCAAACTCTAACCCTAACTTTAGACCTAACACTAGTTCTAATTCTGGCTTGAACCCTAACAATTACCCTACCCGAACATTGTCCCTGGCATTAACACTAAACTTAGCTCTAAACTTCACCCTTAACCTAAAACTAACCCTAAAATTACACCTACCCTAACATTAACCATAAAACTAGTCTTAATTATTACATTACTTCGTACATTAGCCATAGCCCTAACCTATCGCAAACCTATCCCTAATCCCAGCCCTATCTTATATTTAAGCCTAAAGCTAACCCTAACAATAACCCTAGCCCTAACTATAACCCTAAGCCTAACCCTAGACCTAATCCTAACCATAATCATAGACCTAACCAAAGCTATAACTCTAATCATTACCCTAAGATAACTATAATCCTTATGCTAACCTAGGCGTGACCCTAAACATAGCACTAGCCTTAACTCTATCCATTAATCCTCACCTCATCTGAACCCTAAACCTAACTGTATCATTACCCAATCCCTAAATATGACTAATTTGAGCCCTAAACCTAAACCTTAACCTAACCATAACCCTAACCCTAACCTTTACCCTGACTCTGATTATACCCATAGCTCTAAACCTGACCCTAGCAAGAAACTTAATCTTTACAATAGACGTATCCATAAACCTAACCCTAAAATTATCCCTAACTCTACCCTGGACCTGACATTAGCCCTAGCACAAAATTAGGCCTAACCCTAATACAAAACTTGCCGACATGCTAGACACGAACCTCACCTTAATTATAAACCTAACTCTAACGTCAACCCTAATCATAACCCTAAATCTCACCCTAGTCCTAAAACTAGCTATATTACCTTCCCTTAGTCTAAAACTAACCCTAGGACTAAACCTAACACTAGGCCTAAACTTAACACTAACCCTAGCCCTTACCCAAGTCCTAATTTAGCCCTATTCCTAACCCTAACCCTAGCCCTAAGACTAACTCTAACTCTCACACTAGCTCTATACCTAGTTCTAAATCTATCCCTTACCATCACCACACACCAAGCCCTAAACGTAGCCCTACCCTAGACCTATACTTAGCCCTATCTCAAAACCTAGATTTCAAACTTACTGTAAATTTAACCCTAACTCTAAAATTAAATCTAGACATAACTCTATTCGTATTCCTAACCCTTAACCTAAGCCTAAATCTCAAACATACACTATCCCTAACCCTAAGACTAATATTAAAAGTAGCCCTAAGCTTACACTAGCCCTAAAACAAAACTGGGTCATAGCACTAACCTTAAACCTTAAGCTAAACCAAATGCTAACCATACACCCAACACTAATCCTATCACTAATTATAGTTTAACTCTAACCCCAAAACTAACTCTGACCCTAACTCTGACCCTAACACTAACCCTGGCTCTAAACATAATCATCACCACCTTAAAAATAACCTTAACACTAGACCTAGGCCAAACTCTAACACTATATCAAGCTGTAATCATAAACCGACCTCATACATTAGAGGTAGCCATAACCCTAGCACTAACCAAACCCAAAAAAATAACCTTAATTTGAATTTTAAAACTAGCTTTAATCCTATACTTAAACCTTACCCTAATCCAAACACTAGCACTAATCCTATACATAACCCTATACTTAAACCTTAGTGCTAACCTATTCATTACCCTAATGATAACCCTAGGCCTAATTCTACCCCTATACATTACAATAACCAAACCTAAACCCTAAACCTAACCCTGTCATTACCCTAAGCCTAGATCTAACATTAATTTGAGACCTTCACCTAAACACTAACTTAACCCAAATCTTAATCCTGACCCTGATTCTACCCTAGATCTAAACTGGACCCTAACCCAAAACCAAACCATTAAACTGGACCAAGCCATAAACCTAACACTAAATCTATTCCTAACTGCAACCCTAGGCCTGATGTTAGCCATAGCCCTACTACTATCCCTAACCCTAAAACAAAGCCTAGTACTCATCATAGAGCTAAACATAGCCTTAAACATTAACCTAACCCTAAACCTAGTTCTAACCCTAATACTAACCCTCACCCTTGCCCTAACTTAGCTGTAACAACGTCCCTTATCCTAAACTAAACCCTAACACTAACCTTAACCCTAGTACTAAACCTTGTCTTATCCTTAGCCATAGAACTAACCATAGATCGAAACTTAACTCTAAATATAATCCTAACTTGGTGCCTGAGCTCAATCCTAAAACTAGCCCTAACCCTAACCCTAACATAACCCTAGCCATAATTTACCCCTATCTTAAACCTAACCCCAACCATAGCCCTAATACTAACTCTAACACTCACACTAGCCCTATCACTTGTTCTAAACCTATCCCTTTCAGTAACACTAACCCTAGCCATAACCCTAGTCTCAACCCTTTCCCTATCATTCCTAGAAATAAACTTATGCAAATTAAACTCTAAATCTAGCCCCAACCCGAAGCCTAAGCCTAACCCTAAAACAAGCCCAAATCATAACACTAATCCTAAAATGAGCCCTAACGCTAGCCCTAACTCTAAAACAAAACAAAGCCATAGCTCTAACCCTAACCATTAACCTAAACCGAACCCTAACCTTACACCTAAACCTAACACTAGGCCTAATTTGCGTTGGAAGCCTAAACCTAAACTAACCCTAAACCTGTCACTGACCCTAACACTTCTAGTTCTAAACATCACCCTAACTGAAAACCTAACCCTAACACTAAACCTAGCACTGAAACCCTAAAACTAGCCCTAAATGTAAACCTAGTACTTGCATTAACTCTACCCCTAACCCTAGCCCTAACATAACCAAAAACCAAGCCCTAATCCGAGCCCTAAATACTAGTTTTAAACCTAAAGTAAACCTAACACTAGGTCTAATTGTAGCCATAACACTAGCCTTAAACTGATCTCTTAATCTATTTATTACCATAACCATAACCATAACCGCGATGATAACCCTAGTCATAAACGTAACCCTATCCCGAATCCTAACCCTCTCATTACTCTAAGCCTAACCTGAATACTAAACCTAACCCTATCATAACCCTAACCCTAATTTTAAAACTAATTCAAACCCAAACTTGAAACTAACCAATCCCAAATGCTAACCCAGACCTTGACCCTAATAATACCTCTATCTCTAAACTTAAGGGTAACCCAACACCTAACCCTTAGCCTAGACTTAGCCATAAACCTAACCCTAAAACTATCTTTAGCAATTATTCTGGACCTGAAATTTGCCCTAGACCTAATACTAGTCGTAACCCTAAAAAAATACCTCACCTTTATCCTAGCCCTTAACTGTTGGGAGCCACAGCCGAAGGTGCACCAGCAAACTTCCAGCTGATTTAGCTCACTGTGGGCCCAGCAAACTTTGAGCTGCCAGCTGATTGGCTCCTCTGTGGTGATGCTCATTGGGCTATTTGTCCTCCCTTTTAGAACACAAAGCTGCTTATTAGGGAACTCTTCTGGCTCTGCCCATGCAACACAGCCACCAGCCTCAAAAGCGGGAGGAGTGGAGATTGAGAGGCTCACTGAAAGCCGGTGGTGGAAGTTGGGCTCTGAGCTTAATCTTAACCTGAACTAAAACCTAAGCCCTAACCCGAATTCTATTTCCCACCCTAGACCTAAATATACCTATAACCTCATCCTGTACTCCCAAATTAACCATATTTTAAACCTAACCCTAAGCCTCGCCTTAAACCTAGGCCTGACACAAAGCATAGTGCTAATCTTAGCCTTTATTTAATCCTATCCTAACCCTAAACCTAGCCATAAGACTAACTCTAACTCTTGCCCTGGCCCTAGCCCTAGTTCTATCCTTAGCCTTAAACCTAGGCCTGACACAAAGCCTAGTGCAAATCCTAGCCTTTATTTAATCCTATCCTAACCATAAACCTAGCCATAAAACTAACTCTAACTCTTGCCCTGGCCCTAGCCCTAGTTCTATCCTTAGCCTTAATCCTAATCCTAGATTTAAGACTAAATATAAATTTAAACCTAAGTCTAAATTTAACTGTAACCATAAACCTAAACCAAACCCTAAAATCTACCCCTAACCATACCGGTAATCCTAAATTATGCCATATCCCTAGCCCTAGTAATAAACCAAAATCAAGCCATAGCCCTAATCCAGTAACCTAAATCAAACCCTAATCCAACAAGTAACCCTAAATTTAACTCTCAAACTAATCCTGGCTGACCCTAACACTAATCCTGGCTCTCAATATCACCCTAACTTTAAATTAACACTAACACTATATCTAGTCTTAAACTAACCCTAAATCTAGTCTTAATCATTACCCTAGTTGGTACACTAGTCATTGTCCTAACAATAGCCCTAACCCTAACAAAAATTCTACACCTAATCTGAATCCTAATCCTAGCTTTTACCCTAATACTAGGACTAAACCAAACCCTCACACTAGCTCTAACTTTAATTCTAACTCTATTTTTTACACTAAGCCAAGCCCTAAACCAAATGATAATCCTATTCCTATAACCTAGCTATAACCCTAGCTCTAAACCTATCCATTACCCTAAACATAAACCTAACCTTAATGCTAAACCTAACCCGATTGCTAAACCTAACCCATCCATTACCCTAAACCTTAAATGAAACCTAAACTAAACACTATTCTTTACACTACCACTAAAACTAACCCTAATGCTAATTCAAGCTCTAATCTTAAACTTTTAGGTAAACCAAATGCTATCCCTTATACTGACCCTGACCCTAATAGAAACCCTAGCCCTTAAGCTGACCTTTAATCTAATCCTAACTCTTACAATAGACCTAGCCATAACCTAACTCTAAAACTATCCTTAACATTAACCCTAAACCTGATATTAGCCCTAGACCTGGTCCTAGCCATGACCCTAAGAGAAACCCTAGCCCTTAACCTAGCATAAACCTAGCCTTAATCCTAAACTGAAACATAACCCTAGGCCTAATTCTAATTCTAAACCTCACCCTACTCCTAAAGCTAGCTATAACCCCAATCACTCCCCTAAACTTAACCTTAACAACAATGCTAACCCTAAATTTAGCTTAACCCCTTGGTCTAGCCCTAATACTAACCCTAGGTTTAATACTAGCCCTAATTTAGCCCTAAACCTAACACTAAACCTAGCTCTAATTCTAGTCCTAATTTAGCTCTAACCTTAAGATTAAATCTAGCCCTGATCCTAGCCCTAATAGAGCCCTAACCTAACAATAACCCTAGCCCTTATCCTAGACCTAATTTAGCCCTAACTCTAGCACTAAACCTAACAATAAACCTAAGACTACTTCTATGACTAACACTATTTCTCGCCCTTGCTGTATCCCTAGTTCTAATAATACTTATTACCATAACCCTTACCCCTAATCCAAACCCTAGCCCTAGCCCTAGCCCTAACTCTAAATCTAAACCAAACTCTAAATATTACTCTAACCCTAAGACTATACCTTAATCTAACACTAGCCATAACCCTGATGGTAATCCATAATAAGCTGTAATTGTAGCCCTCATCCTAAAAAAATTAAAACAACCTATATTTCTAAACCTTAACCAAAACCAAACCCTAACCATACATCTAGCACTTACTTTAGCCATAATTTGAATTCTACCTGTAACCCTAAAACTATCCCTGGCTCTGACACTGACCATAACAATAACACTTGTCTAAACATCACCCTAACCCTAAACCTAACCAGAACACTAGAACTAGCCCTAACCCTAACCCTAAATATAGCACTATTTGCAACACTAGTTCATGCATTAGCCATAGCCCTAACCCTAGCCCTTACCAAACCCCAAACCAAGCCCTAATCCAAGCCTTGACTTTAGCTATAATCCTAACACTACACCTAACCCTAACCCAGAACCTAGCCCTAAACCTTACCCTGAAACTTGCCAGAATTCTAATCATAACCCTAGGCATATCACTAGCTCTAATCCTATCCATTACCCTAACCATTACCATAACTCTAATGGTAACCCTTGGTCTAACCCTAAACTTATCCCTAACCCTAAATCTAGTTCATTAACCTGAAACCTATCCTAAACCTCAAACCTAACCCTATCATTACCCTAACTCTAACCATATGCTAATTCAAGCCCTAATCCTAAACCTTAACCTAACCTAGATCCTAATGCTGACCCTTCCCTTGATAATATACCTAGCTTTAACCCTGAACCTACCCCTAAACCTAACCTTTATACTAGACCTAGCCATAACCCTAACCCTAAAACTATCCCTAACCATAACCCTAGACCTGACATATGCTCTATCCGTAATTCTAGCCCTAAGCTTAACACAAAGCAAACCTATAACCCTAACCATAAACCTAGCCATAATCCTATCCATAACCCTAGCCCTAAATTTATCTCTAACCCTATCAATTACCATAAACATAACCTTTATTACAATTCTAAATCTAAGCTTAAATCTAACCCTATGCCTAACCTTAAACCTATCCATTATGATAAATCTAACCTGAACCCTAAACCAAACCCTAATTCTAATTCAAGCTCTGACCCTAAACCTTAACCTAAACAGAGCCCTAAACCTCACCCTAACCCTAATAATAACCCTAGCTCTAAACTTGACCCTTACCCTAAACCTAAAATTCACACTAAACATAACCATAAACCTAACCCTAAAACTAACCTTACCATAACTCTAGATTTGGCATTTTCCCTAACACTAATCCTAACCCTAACCCTAACACAAACCCTAGACCTCACCCTAGCCCTAAAACTAGTCTTAATTATAACTCGAATGAAACCCTAGCGCTAACCCTTATTCTAACTTTTACCCAAGCCCTATCCCTACCTCTAACCCCATCACTTACACTAAATCCAACCCTAAGCCTAAAACGAAACCTAGGCCTAAACATAACCACAATCCTAGCCCTATTACTAGCCCTAATTAACCCCTATATGTTACCAAACTCTAACCTTAGCTGCAATACTAACTCTCACTCTCACCCTAGCCCTATTCCTCATTCTAACCCTATACCTTTCCATAACCCTGATCCTAGCCAGAACCCAAGACCTTACAGTAGCATTTTTCTTATCCCTAGACCTAACCCTAGATTTAATTCTAAATCTAAATCTAACTTTAACCCTAAGCCTAAACCTAAACCTAACAATAGTCTTAAACCTAATGCTAAGCCTAAAACTAGCCCTAATCATTGCCCTAGCCCTAAACAAAAATGAGCAATAGCCCTAACTTCAGAACTTAACCTAAATCTAGCCCTACATCTAGTCCTAACCCTAGCCCTAATTCGAGTCCAAACCCTAACCTAAAACTACTCTAATATTTAATTTGACCCTAACACTAACCCTAGCTCTAAACAATATACCTAACCCTACCACTAGATATAGTCCTAACCCTAATCCTATAACTAGCCCAAATCGTAACCCTAGTTCATACATTGGCCATAACTAAAAACCTAGCCCTAACTCTAATAAAAACGTAGCCTTAATGCAAGATATAACCTAGATTTAACCTTTAACCTAAACCTAACATTAGCCCTAACTCTTACTCCAAACATAGCCCTAGTCCTAGCTCTAATCATAACGCTTACCCTAAGCTAAACCTAAACCTAATGCTAACCCTAGGCCTAGTTCTAATCCTTAGCCTAACCCAAACTCTCACCTTATTACTAATTCTAACTCTAGCCCTCATTCTAGCTCTAAGCATAACACAAACCATATACTTAACCTTGACTGACACTTATTTTTACCCTAATAGTAACCTTATGTCTAAACCTGACCATAACCATAAACCAAACCCTAACATTAGCACTAGCAATAAAACTATATCAAACCTAACTCAAAAACTAGCCCTAGATGTAAACATAATGCTAACTCTAGCCATATCTCGAGCCCTACACCTAAAAAACAAAACAAAACAACAACAAAAATTCTATCTCTAGCTTTAATGATAAACTTTCACATAACACAAACACTACCCCTACCCATAGACCTAAGTCTAGTGATAATTCTGGGTTTTAACCTAACACTAAATATTACCCAAACACTGACCCTTACCCTAATACTAATCCTAGCTCTAAATATCACGCTAACAGTAACCCTAACCCTAACCCTAAAACTTAGTCGTAACATTTACCCAAAAAGTAGCCCTAATCATAACCCTGATTTATACTTTAGTTGTAGGCCTAACACTAGCCCTAACCTTACCCAAAACTGGGGCCTTAAGCCAAGTGCTAACCCTAGTTTTGACCCTAACCCTAAAAATAGCCATAATCCATACCCTAACCCTAGATGTAACCCTGGTTTTAACCCTATCCAGTACCTTAAGCTAAACCCTAAAGCTAATGCTACCCTAGCACGAACCCTAATTGTTAGCCTGACCCAAAACCTTAATTCTATTACTAGTCCTAACCCTAAGCTTCTTTCTAGCTCTAACCCTAACCCAAACCCAAATTCTGACACTTATTCTGACCCTAACACTAACCACAGGTATAAACCTGACTCTAACCCAAAACCAAACCCTAATATTATTCCTACAAGTAATCTATACTTAAACCTACACCTAACACTAGCCCTAGACTTAAACCTAATCCTAAATCTAGCCATATCTCTAGCCCTAGACCTGAACAAAAACCTATCCCTAACAATAACATTTAACCTAACCCAAACACTAACCCTAACTCTAGACCTAACCCTAGTTTTAATTCTGGCACTAACCCAATACTAACTCTAACCTGAACACTGGCCCTGACCCTAAAGTAATCCTAGCTCCAAAGCTCACCCTAAGCCAAAACCTAATCCTAACACTATACCTACCCATAACCTGAACCTTAGAACTAGCTCTGATCTTAACTCTAGCTCTTATATTACCCATAGCCCTAGCCTTAGGCCTAAACTGACACAAAAACTAGCCCTAATTTTAGATCTGAACATAGCCCTAAGAGTAACCCTAAACCTAACCCTAGCTCTAACCCTAACCATAAGTCTCGATTTAGACCTAACCCTAGCTCAAAGCCTAACCTTTACCCTTAACATAACCCTAGCTCTATCCCAAATCCTAACCTAATGCTAGCCCTAATCCTAACATTAACCATAGCCCTAAACATAGCTCTAATTATATCAACTACCCTAACCCTAACCCTAATCCTAATGATGACTTTAGCCCTAACCCTAGCTCTAATTCTATTCATTACCCTAACCACAATCCTAAACCTAATGCTAACCCTAGGCTTAACCCTATCATAATCCTTAAACCTAACCATTGATCCAAAACTAATATGAACCTTAATTCTAAGCTTACTCATTACCCTAATTCTAACTCTAACCCTAATGTTAATTCTAGCCCTAAACCTAAAACATAATATAAAACAAACCCTGACCATAATAATACACACAGCTATAAACTTGACCCTTACTCTAAATCTAACCCTTACGAGACCTAATCATAAACATAAACTGCAACCTATCTCAAACTGTACCTGACATTATCCCTAGCCCTATTCCTAGCCCTAATCTTATCACGAACACTAGCTCTCATCCTAGCCCAAAACCTAGCCTTAATCATAACCGTAACCCTAATTTAACCCTAATTCTAATCCTTTCCCTAGCCCTAAGCCTAGTTATAACCTCATTGCTTACTGTAAACCTAACCCAAACCCTAACCCTAGCACTAAACCTAGCCCTAAACTTAACACTAGAACTAACCCTAACACTATCCCTAGCCCTAATCCTAAACCTAACTCTAATCCTAGCTTTAAGACTAACTATAACTCTCGCCGTAGCCCTAGCCCTAATTCTAACCCTATCACTTACCATAACCTTATTACTAGCCATAGCCTAAATTTACACCTTGCCCTAGATCTAGACATAACTCTAAATCTAACCCTAATTCTACACCTAAACTTAACCATAACACTAGTCTTAACCATAATGCTAAACCTAAAACTAGCCCTCACCATAGTCTTAACCCTACAACAAAACTTAATCATAACACTAATCCAAAACTTTTACCTAAGCCAAAAACTAACCTTATATCTATCCCTAAGCCTAGCCGAAATTTAAGTCATAATCTTAACCTTAAAACTACCCCTAGATCTGTATCTGATATTAACACTAACTCTTCCACTAAATATCACCCAAAACCTAAACTTTAAACTAACAATAAACCTGGTGCTAACCCTAATTCTGAGATTAGTTCTAATCATAACCCTAGATCACACATTTGACCTTAAACCTAATGCTAACCAAGAACTAGCCCAAATCTGATACCTAAACCTAGTTTACACCCTAACCCTAACCCTATTACTAGCCCTTACCCTAACCTGAACCCAAGCTCTAATCCTAGCTCTAACATTACACTTTAACCTAGCCAAACCCCAAACCTAATGCTAACCCTAGTCTTAAAATTAATCCTTAGTCTAACCCCAAACCTAACCCTATTACTTGTCCTAAACCTAGTCCTCATTCTTGTTATAACTGTAACCCAATTTCTAACCCTAACCTTGACCCTTATTCTGAAACTGAACCTAAACAAAACTCTAACACTATCACTACCCAAAACCTTACATCTAAACCTAAACCTAGTTTTAGCCCTAGATTAAACCTAATCCTAAACCAAGCCATATTTTTAACCAAGACCTAAACAAAAAACTAGCCCTAGCTTTAACAATAAGCATTAACCTAAGCCCCAAACTAACCTTACCTCTAGACCTAACCAATCCCAATTTTGGTTCTAGTTCTAACACTAACCCAAATCTAAACACAGATCCTAATTCTAATACTAACACTGGCTATAAAACTGCCTTCAACCAAAACCTAAACCTAATATTAGACAGAGCAATAATTATAAACATAACCTTTACATTACCATAGCACTAAACCTAGCCCTAATCCTAGGCCTAAATCTAGCCGAAAGGGTAACACTAACCCTAACTTAACCTTACTCCTTACCCTAAACCTAATACTCACGCTAACCCTAACCCGCGCTTTAGACCTAATGCTAAATAAAACCAAAAACTGAACCCTAAACATAATCCTAGCCCTATCCCCAAACCTAATCCAAATCATAGCCATAATCATAATGTTAACACTAGCCCCAATACTATCTCTAAAATTATTCATTTTTCTAAACCGAACCTTAACACTAATGAAAAACCTAACTCTAATCCTAATTGTAAAACTAATCTTAGACCTAACCCTAAACCTAACCCTCATCTTAGCCTTAACCCTAGATAAAACCCTATCCCTTACTCTAACACTAACTCTAGCCCAAACTCTAACTCTAACCCTAAACTTAGAACTACCACAACCCTAACATGACATCTAACCCTATCCATTACCCAAAATCTAATGATAATCTTAGCCCTAACCTTAACACTAACCCTAAAAATAAATCTAACTCTAACCCTAACCCAACAACTGACCCTATCCATTAACATTACTCTTAAGATTACCTTAGTCCTAACCCTAACACTAAACCTAAACTTAACTGTAAATCTAACCCTAGAGTTAATCCTAAACTTACCCCTCATCCTAGCACTAACCCTAGCTGGAAACTTAACCTGTACCCTAAACCTAACCCAAAACTTAAACCTAGCCATAGCTCGAAACTTAACCTGTACCCTAAACCTAACCCAAAACTTAAACCTAGCCATAGCCCTAACCCTAACTGTAGCCCTAATCGTATACAAAACACTAGACATAACCCTAGCTCAATGCTATTCATTACCCTAACAATAACCCTAACTCAAATGCTAACCATGGGCCTAACTCTAACCCTATCACTAACCCTAATCTTACCAATTACCCTAATTTTAACCTCATTCCTAAACCTAAACCTATCCATAAACCTAATCCTAATTCTACCCCTAATGCTAATTTGAGCCCTAAACCTAATAATTAAACTAATAGAAACCTGAAATCTGACCCTGACCCTAAAATACACCTTGCTTTTAACCTGGGCCTTACCCTAAACCTACCATTCGACCAAGTCATGAACCTAACTCTAAAAAATATTCCTAGCCGTAAACCTTAACATGACATTATTTCTATCCCTGAAACTTTCCCTAAACCTAACACAAACTCTAGCCTCAATGCTAACCCCAAACATAGCCTTAATTCCCTATGACTAGCATCACCACTAATATTAATTTTAAAACATCCCTTAACTTTATCATTGGCCCTGAAACAAAAGGAGCCATAGCACTAACCATAAAACTTAACCTAAACCAAATCCTAACCCTTTATCTAGCCCTAAGCCTATCCCTAATTTGAGTTCTATCCCCAACCATAAAACTAACACTGACCATAACTCTTAAACTAATACTAACTTTAGCTCAAATCATCACCCTGAACTTAAACCTAACCATAAAACTATACTTAGCCCTAACCTTAACCCTAAAATTAGCCTTAATCATAACCCTAGTTCTTACATTAGCTGTATTTCTAACACTAGTATCAATGTTACCCAAAATCTATCCCTAATGCGAGCCCCAACCTTAGCTTTAACCCTAACTATAAACCTAAACCAAGTCCTATCCCTTACCCTAAACCTAATCCTAAATTTAATCCTTGCACTAACCATAAACCTACCACTAATCCTAACACTAACACTAATCATACCCTAGCCCTAAACCTAGCTCTAACTCTATCCATAACCCTAAACCTAAAACTAATCCTAAACCTAATACTAACCCTTGGCCTAACCCTAACACATTCACTAACCCTAACTTATCCATTACCCTAAATATAACCCTAACACTATACCTAACCATACACTAAACCTAGATATAACACTAACCCTAAATCAACCCTAAGTGTAATTCTAGTACTTACATTAGCAATAGCCCTAAAGCTAAAACAAAATCTAGCCTAGCCCTATTCCAAGCTCAAACTCTAGCTTTAAGCCTAATCCTAAACCTAAGAATAGCCCTAACACTAACCCTAACCCTAGCCCTAACACTAGCGATAACCCTATTTCTTACCCTAAGCCAAACTCTAACTCTAAACTTACCCTAGTTCTAAACCTAATTTTTAGCCTAACCCAAAACTTAACAATATTACTAGTCCTAACCCTAATCCCCAATATAGACTATCACTGTCCCAAACCCTAATGCTAGCCCTGAAACTTATTTTTACCCTAACACTAACCTTAGGTCTAAACCTGACACTAAACTAACCACTAAAATTGGCACTACCTGTAAATCTGAAATTAAACCTTATCCTAATACTAGATGTAGACCTACATTTTATCCTTTAACTAGTGATAACTCTAAGCCTTGCCCTAAACAGAAACTTAGTCCTAGACATAAAAATAACCCTTAACTTAACCAAAACACCAACCCTACCCCAAGACCAAACCCTAGTCCTAATGCTGGCCCTAACAATAAACCTGAACATATACCAAACACTGACCCTTACTCTAACACAAACCCTCGCTCTAAAACTTATCCTAAAACAAAACATTACCCTAACACTAGACCTAGCCTTATCACTAACCCTGAAAGTAGCCATAACCATAGGTAAAACCTACCTCTAACTCTATTCCTTACACTAATTCTAACCCTAATCATAATGCTGACCCTAGGCTTAACCCTCAAACTGACTCTAACCCTAATCCTTGTCCTAGTAAAAACACTATTTTAATCCATAACCCTTAAACTTAACCAAACCCTAACACTAACCCAAGGTCTAAACCTAAACCTAACATTAACTCTATCCCTTATCCTAACCTTAACTCTATCCCTAACACTAGCTGTAAGCCTACATATTACCCTAACACTAACCATAATCTTAATTATAAAACTAGCCTTAACCTAGTTCTAACCTTACCCATTAACCTAACCCTAACCAAACCCTGATGATAACCCTAGTCCTTACCCTAAATCTACCCTAACACTAATGCTAGACATAACCATAAAATTAAATATTGCCATTTAGCTAATCCTTGCTCAAACCCTAAGCATTACCCTAAACCTAACACTAAACCTGTCTCTAACCCTATACTTAAGCCTAAATCTCACCCTAACCCTAACCCTAACATGACTTCAAATCCTATTTAATACCCTAAACCTAATGATAACCCTAGACTTGACCTTAACACTAAGCTTCACCCTAACATTAACTATAACCTAGACCTAACCCTAAACCTAACCCTTGCCCTAGTGCTAGCCATAGCTCAAAATCTAAAACATACCATAAACCTAGCCTTAGGCCTAACCCTAACTCTAGCTCTAATAATAACCATAAAACTAGCCCTAATCTATCCCTTACCCTAAGAACAAACATAACCCTATGGCTAACCCTAGGCCTAACTCTAACCCTTTTGTTAACTCTAACCCTATCAATTACCCTACAGGTAACATTAATTCTAATCCCAAACCTATCATTATCCTAACCAAACCCTAATGCAAGTTCTACACATAAACCCTAACCTAAACAAAAAACAAAACCTAATTCTAATTCTAATAAAAACCCTAGTTCTGTACCTGACCCTTACCCTAACACAAACCCTTAAACTAGACATTACCACAAATCTAGCCCTCAATCTTTCCCTAACATAAGCCTAGACCTGACACTAGCCCTAGCCCTAATTCTTGCCATAAACCTAAAACAAATCCTAGCCCTCATCCTAGCCCTAAACCTAGCCTTATTACTAAATCAAACAATAACCCTTGCCCTAACCAAAATTCTAACCTTTGACCTAGCCCTAAAACTGGCTCTAACCCCATCCCTTCCCCTAAACGTAACTCTAATTTTAAACCTAAACCTAAGCCTAAACTAGGCCTAACTCTAATAAAAACACTAGACCTAATCCTAGCCCTAATTTAGCCCAAAACCTTACTTAACCCTAGCCCTAAGTCTAACTCTAACTCTCGCTCTAGTCTTATTTTTAGTTCTAACCCTATACCTTACCATAATCATATAACTTGCCTTTACGTTAGCCCTAAGCCTATCTCTAGCCCAAATTCTATATCTAATACTAATTTTAAATCTAACCCTAATCCTAAGATAAAACTCTCACTAACACAAGCCATAACACTAATGCTAGCCCTAAAACTAGCCCTACCCTAACCCTAGCCCTACAAAACAACTAAGCTACAGCTCCAACCCTAACCTTTAACATAAACCAAACCGTAAGCCTACACCTAGCCTTAAACCTAGCTCAAATTCGAGTTCTATCCCTAACCCCCCCAAAAAAACCTGACCCTGACTATGACCCAAACACTAACCATAGCTCTAAACATCATTCAGAACCTAAACCTAATCGTAACTCTAAAATTATTTTGAATCATAACCCAAGTTCTTAAATTTACTGTATCCCTAAACTTATCCCTAACCTAACTCAAAACCTATCCCTAATCAGAGCTGTAACACTATCTTTTAACCCTAACCCTAACCCTAATACTAGGGATAACCCTTATCCTAAACCTAAACCTAAACCTAACCCCTGACATAACTCAAAATCTAACCCTAATCCTAGCCTTATTATAAACATAAACCTAGGGATAATCTGAGCTTTAACCCTATCCATTAACCTGATCCTAATCCTAATGCTATTCCTAGAATAACCCTAAACCTATTTCTTATCCTAAACATATTACCCTAAACCTAACCTGAACCTAAACCTAACTATATCCAGAAAATTAATCCCAACCCTAATAATCTTAACCTTAAAACTATTTCTAACCATAACCCTAGACTGACATTATCTCTAGCTCTAATGAAACCTTAGCCCTAAAACAAACTCTAGCCCTAATCCTAGCCCTAATCTTAGCCTTAATCCTAAACTTAACCCTAACCCTAGAGCTAACCCTAACTTTAACTCTAGCCCTAGTTCTAAAGCTAGCTATAACATGATACCTAACCATAACCACAAACATATCCCTAGCCAAAAACCTAGGCTCAACCTTAATACTAATCCTAGCTCTAATTAAGCCCTAATTCTAACCCTAAATCTAATCCTAACATTAACTCTAACTCTCGCTCTAGCCCTATAAATAGTTCTAACCCTATCATTTATGATATCTCAAACCTTAGCTCTAACCCTAGATGTAACCTTCCCTGTAGCCCTAAAACTAGTTCTAACCATAACTCTACATCTAACCCTAACCCTAAGCCTAAACCACACCCTAACACTAGCAATAACCATAACAGTAGCAATAACCCTAATGCTAATTTAAAAACAAGCTCTAACTTAAGCCCTAGCTCTCAAGCAAAATCGAGCCATTTCACTGACCCTAACTTTTAACCTAAACCAAACCCTAACCCTACACTTAGGCAAAACCCTAGCCCTAATTCGAGTCACAAACCCAACCCTAGAACTACTACTAACACTGACTCTGACCCTAACATTAACCCTAGCTCTATACATCACCCTATCCCTAAACCTTATTCTAACACTAGACTTCACTCTAAACCTAACCCTAAAAATACCACTAATTGTAATGCCAGTTTTTTATGAGCAATGTTCCCAAACCTAAAACGAAACCTACCCCTTATCCAAGGCCTAACTATACCTTTAAACCATAAACTTGGCCCTAACCCTAATCCTATTCATAGTCCTCATCTGAGGCCTAACCATATTTCTTACACTTAGTCAAACCCTTACCCTATTGCTACCCTAGTACTAATCTTATTCTATGTGTACCCCAAAACCTAACTTTATTACTAGTCCTAACCCTAACCCTCATTCTAACTCTAAACTTAACCCCAACCCTAACTCTAACCCTGACCCTTATTCTGACCCTATCATTAATCTAGGTTTAAACCTGACACTAACCTTTATCTGAAATCTCACACTAGCCCTACCATTAACTCTAAAACTAAACCTAACAATAACACTAGCCCTAGACCTAAACCTAATCTTAAATATAGCCATAACCCTATCTGTAGCCTTAACAATAACCCTTAACTTAAACTAAACACTAACTGTACCCCTAGACCTAACCCTAGTCCTCATTGTGAACCTAACCCTAAACCTAATCCTAACCTAAAACCTGACTCTTTTACTAATAAAAACCTTAGCCCTAAACGTTATCCTAACCCCAAAACTAACCCTAACACTAGACAAACTCTAAATCTAGCAACAGCAAAAACTCTAGCTCTCACATTGCCCATATATATCTAACATTAGCCCTAAACTACACACAAAATCTATCCCTAATTACAGCCATAAACCTAC
Organism: Ictidomys tridecemlineatus; assembly: GCF_052094955.1. Lineage (NCBI taxonomy): Eukaryota > Metazoa > Chordata > Mammalia > Rodentia > Sciuridae > Ictidomys > Ictidomys tridecemlineatus. The sequence continues at coordinate 63,542,455 of NC_135478.1, read as the reverse complement.
CCAAAGAATAACTCTTACACTAAACCTAGCCCTAACCCTAAACCTAACCCTCGTTCTAACCCTAACACTAGCTCAAACCCTAAACTTTATCCTAAAATAACCTTATCCTAAACCCTAAACCTCACCCTAAATCTAGCCCTAATCCTAACTGTAACCATAGCCCAAACCCTAGCTCTAATTATATCTTGTACACTAAACATAACCCTAAAACTAACGCTAACCCTAGCCCTAACCCTAACCCTAACCCTACTCTAGCCCAGATTGTAAAACTAATCCTCGCCCTAGTCCTAAACCTAGCTTAATCCCTAACTCTTACACTTAATCTAACCCTAAAAGTAACCCAGGACCTAACCCTAAACCTAACCCTAGCTCTAATCCTAAGCTTAAACCTAGCCCTAACTCTAGCTTGAAACCTACCCATTACGCTAATCATAAACTTAATTCTAATGATAACTCTAGACCTAAAGCTAAACGTACCCCAATCCTAAACATAAATCAAACCCTAGAACTAACAATGAAACTGACCCTAACCCTAAACCTAAGCTAGCATAAACGTTAACAATAATCCTAATTCTAAACCTAATACTAACCTAAACCAAAATATATCTTTAAGCTGACATCTAAACCTATTACCCAAAACCTAATGATATCCCTAGCACTAACATTACACTAACCATGACCATAAACGTAGACTGAACCCTAAATTAATCTTAGCCATAGTAAAAATCCTAGCTCAAATTCTAAAACATACCCTAAAACTAATTCTAAGAGGAACCCTCGCCCTAACAATGACCCTAACCCTAATTCTAGCTCTAATTCTAACCATTATCCTAGCCCTAAACCTAGGTCTAACCCTTTAAATTACCCTAAAAATAACCATAACCCTAAAGCTAACCCTAGGCCTAATCCTATACCTATCACCAAACATAACAATATTCATTACCTTAAACCTAACCTGAACCCTAAACCTAAATGATCCATTACCCTAACCCTAATTCTAACCTTAATGATAATTTGAGCCTTATCTCTAAACCTTAACCTAAAACAAACCTGGAGCCTGATTCTGACCTTAATAATATCCGAGCTCTTAATCTGAACCTTTTCCTAAACATAACACTTTAATTTGACATAGCCATAAAACTAACCCTAAAAATATCATTAACTATAAACCTAGACTTGACATTAATCCTAGCCTTCATTCTAGCCATAAACCTAACACAAAACCTAGCCCTGATTCTAGCTTTAAATCTAGCCTTAATCCTAAATCTATCCATAACCCTAGCCTAAACCTAAATCTAATCATTAAACTAGCCTTAAATCTGTTGCTCAGTTTTGCACTGAAACAAAACCTAGCAACATGCCTAATACTAACCTTAACTTAAACCAAACACTAGGACTACACCTAGTTCTAACCCAAGGCCATATTCAACTCCTAATCATAACCTAAAAAATAACCCTGAACCTGACTTATATCCTAACACTCATTCTAGCTCTAAACACCACTCTAACCTTAAACCTATCATAATTCTATTCCTAGACATAACCCTAAACCTACCCCTAAGTCTAGCTCAAAACCTAACCTTTATGCTAAACACAAACCTAAACCTAAACCTAACCCTAGTTCTAAAACTATCTCTAACCCTAACTCAAAACATATTCTTAACCATAACTTTAGTTCTAACCCTATAAATTACCCTAACCATAACCCTTACCCTAATGCTAACCCTAGCCCTATTACTAATGCTAACCTTATCAATTACCCTAAACCAAACCTGAACCTTATAACTACCCTAACTATTCCCAAACCCTAACCCTAATGCCAATTTGAGTCATAAACCTAAATCTTACCTAAGCAAATCCTAATCCTAAAAATTCCCCGAGCTCTAAACCTGACCCTTACCCTAAATCTAATTCTTACACTAGATGTAGTCATAAGCCTAACCCTAAAATTACCTTTAACCACAACCCTAGATCTGATATTAGGCCTAGCACTAATCCTAGCCCTAAATCTAAAACAAACACTATCACTCATCCTAGCCCTAAACCTAGACTTAATCATAATAATAACTCCAACGCTAGCCCTAACCTGAACTTTAACCCTCAACCTATATTTAAACATAGCCATAACACCATTTTTTACCCTAAACTTAAACCTAACCCTATCCCTATCACTAGGCCTAAGCTAAACACTAACCCTAGCCCTAATCCTAGCCTTAATTTAACCCTATCCTAAACCCTAACTCTAATTTTAGACCTATCACTAACTCTAACTCTCACACTAGCCCTATCTGTAGTTCTAACTCTATCCCTTACCCTAACTCTAACCCTGGCCCTAACCCTTGCCCTGTCCTTAATCCTAGCCTAATCCTAGATCTAAACCTAACTATAAATATAACCCTCACCCTATGTTTAAGCCTAACACTAACACTAGTCCTAAACCTAATACTAATTGTAAAACTAGCCCTAACCCTAAACCTAGGACTAAAATAAAACCAAACTATAGACCTAACCCTAAACTTTAAATTAAACTACAAGAACTAAACCTAGCCCTAATGAAGTCATAAACATAACTTCAAAACACACACCCTAGCTCTAAACAAGACACTAACCTTTAACAGAAACCTAACAGTAAACCTAGCCCTAATTTGAGTTCTAACTCAAACCCTAAAAATAACTCTCACCCTGTCTCCTATCCTAAATATAACTCTAGCTTTAAATATCAATCTAACCTTAAATCTAACACTAACACTAGAATTATCCCTAACACTAACCCTAAAGCTAATCCTAATTGTAACCCTGGTTTTTACATTACCTGTTGCCCAAACCCTAACCCTAATACTAACAAAAAATCTAGCCCTAATGTGAGCCCTATCCTAGCTTTAACCATAACATTAACCCTAACCCTAACACTAGCTCTAACACTATCCTTAACCCTAAGCAAAATTCTAACACTAATGGTAACCTTAGACCTATCCCTAATCCTCAGCCTAATGAAAATTCTCAACATATTCATAGTCCTAACCCTAGCCCTTATTCAAGCTTGAACCCTATTCCCAAACTTAACCCTAACCCTGACTCTTATTCTGATCATAACACTAACCCAGGTCTAAACCTGAGCCTAATGCTAGACCAAATGATAACACAAGCCCTACCAGTAAACTTATACTTAAACCAGACCCTATCACTAGCCCTAGACCTAAACCTAATCCTAAATCTAGCCTTAACTCTAGCTCTACACCTAAACACAATCCTAGCCTTATCTCGAACAATAACACTTAATTTAAATCAAAGATTAAACCTACCCCTAGACATAAACCTAGTCCCAATTCTGGCTTTAACCTTAACAATAATCCTTAAACTAAATCAAACACTAACCCTACAACTATAATTAACCCTAATCCTATTCTGGTTTTACCCTAAACCTAACATTAACCTGAACACTGACCCTGAAACTAACATTAACCCTAGCTCTAGACCTGCCTAACTCAAAACCTAAAACTAATTCTAGACCTAGAAATAACCCTAACCCTAAAACTAGCACTAATCAAAACCCTAGATTTTACATTACACATAGCACTAATGCTAGGCCTAAACCTAACACAACCTTAAATAACCCAAATCCTAATTGAGACCTAATCTTACCCTAACCATAACTCTCACCTTAACCCTAACACTAGTTCTAACCCTGTCATCTTAGTCCTAACCCTAGCTCAAAGCCTTACCCTTAGTCTAAACACAAACCTATCACTATCCCTAACAATAACCATAACTGTAGTCCTAATCCTAACCTTAACCCTAGACCTAACACTAGTTCTAATTCTAGCCATTACCTTAACTCTAACTCTAATCGTAATAATAACCCTATACCTAACCCTAACCGAAACCCTAACTCAAACCATAAATCTAACCCTAGACCTAACCCTAAGCCTAAATCTTGCCATAGCCTTAACCCTAAATCAAACCTTAACTTTTACTCTTAAACCAACAGAAAACCTAGCCCTAAAACTAAACTTAAACCTATACCTAATATTACTATAAAGCTAATCTTACATCTAACCCTATCTATTACCCTAAACCTAATCCCAAACCTAATGGAAACCCTAGCACTAACCCTAAGCCTAATCCTGACCATAACACTAAACCTAACCCTTGTACTAGATTTAAACCCAGTTCAAAACCTAAACTTTACCCTAAATATAACCCTAGCCCTAACCCTAAGCTAGGATTACTAGCCCTAACCCAAAAGCTAATCTAACTCTAGCCCTAATCCTAACCTAACCCTAGCCATAACCGTAGATCTAACCCTATATATTATCCTCATGAAAACCCAAATTCAAACGTTAAGCCTAGGCATAACCCTAAAGCTTTTACTAACCCTAAAGCTCTCCATTGCCCTAAACCAACCCGGAAACCTAAACCTAAGCCAATCAATTACCCTAACCCTAATTCTAAAACTAATGCTCATTTGAGTCTTATCCTTAAACCTTAGCCTAAAACAATCCCTAACCCTTATCTTGACTCTTAAAATACACCTACCTCCAAACCTGACCCTTACCTAAAGCTTAACACTTTAAATAGACATAGACACAAACCTAACCCTAAATCTATTCCATGCTGTAACACTAGACCTGACATTAGCCCTAGCCCACATCTTAGAACTAACCCTAAAGCAAACCCTAGCCCTCATCCTAGTCCCAAACCTAGGCTTAATTCTAACCCTAACCCTAAATTTAGCCCTAGCTTTAATTCTAACCCTCACCCTCTCTCTAAACCTAGCTATAATACCATACCTCACCCTAATATTAGCTATAACCGTAGCCTAACACTAGGCCTCAGTTGAACACTAACCCTAGCTTTTATCTTAGCCCTAAGTCTTATCCCTAAAACTAACCAAAACCCTAGGCCTAAGACTAACTCTAACTCTCATCCTAGGGCTAACCCTAGTTCGAACCCTATCTGTAACTGTAACCATAACCCTGGCCCTAACCTTTACCCTATAGTTAAACCTAGCCCTAATCCTAGATCTAATGCTAAATACAAAAATAACCATATTCCAAAGCCTAAGCCTACCACTAACACTAGCCCTATCCCTAATGCTAATCTTATAACTAGCCCAAACCCTAAACATAGGACTAAAACAAAACTGAGCAACAGTTCTAACCCTAAACTTAAACTTAAACCACACCCTAACACTTCAATTAGATGTAACCCTAGCCCTAATTCTAGTTCTAACACTAAACTTAAACTTACCCTGGCCCTGACTCATATCCTAACACTGACCCTAGCTCTAAAGACCACCTTAAACTTAAACCAAACCCTAACAGTAACCCTAGACTTAATTCAAGTCATAAACATAACCTTAAAGCTAACCGTGATCCTGACAGATGTTCTAACAGTCACTGTAGCTTTAAACACAGCACTTACCTTAAACCAAATACTAACAGAAACCCTAAACCTTATTTGAGATTTAAACATAACCCTAAAACTAAACCTAACAATTATCTTAGCTCTAAATATTACCCTAATCTAAAATGAACACTAGACCTATCCCTAAACCTAACCCTAAAACTAACCCTAATTGTAACCCTGGTTCTTACATTAGCCAATGCACAAATCTATCCCTAACCCTAACACAAAAACTATCCCTAATCCAAGGTATAAACCTATATTTAAACCTAACCTAACCCTAACTCTAGCATTAACCCTAGCTCTAAGCTATGCCTTAACATATAAAAAACCCTAACCCTAATGGTAACTCTAAACCTATCTCTAATCCTTAGGCTAACCAAAACCCCAACCCAATTAATAATCTTAACCCTAGCCCTCATTCTAGCTCTTACCTTATTCCCAACCCTAACACTAACCCTGACCCTTATCCTGGCCCTAACACTAACCCTAGGTCTAAAAATGACCCTAAACCTAGACCAAACCTTAACAACTAGCCCTAGACCTAAATCAAATTCTAAATATAGTCTTAACTCTAGCCCTAGACCTAAACATAAACCTAGCCCTAGCCTTAACAACAATCTTTAAGCTAATTCGGACACTAACCCTAGATCTAAACATAGTCCTAATTCTGGCTTTAACCCTGATACTAACTCTAACCCAAAAACATACCCTGCCTTTAGAGTAAACATATCTCTAAAATGGAACCTACGCCAAAATATAAACCTAACATTGGACTTAGCCATAACCCTAACCCTACAACTAGCCCACAACATAACCATAGCTCTTACATTACTCCTAGCCCTAATCCTATGACTAAACCTAAAACAAAACCTAGAGCTAATCCTAGGCCTAAGTCAAGCCTTAAGCATAACCTGAACCCTAAACCTAGCCCTAACCCTAACTTAACCATCACCTTAGTCCGGATCCTACCTCAAAGCCTAAACATTACTCTAAACATAAATCTAAATCTATCCCTCAATCTAAACCTAAACCTAGCCCTAATCCTAAACTTAACCCTATCCCTAAACCTAGCCCTAAACCTACCCATTGCTCTAAAATAAGCCTAACCTTATAATCCTAGGCTTAATGCTATGTCTAAACTTAACTGGAAAACTAACCTTAGACCTAACTTTAAATGTCACACTTGCCATAGACCTAACCCTAGCTCAAACCCTAAATCCTACTATAAACATAAACATAGCCCTAACTCTAAGCATAAATCTCAATCTAACGTTAAACATAGCCCTAAATCTACATCTAATTGTATACATTATCCTAACCCTAACCTTATCCCTAATGATGTCCCTAGCCCTAATTCTAACCCTAACCCTATGAGTACTATAATCTTTTCCCTAAAAGTAACCTTAAAACTTACCCTCACCCTAGCACTAACCATAGCTCAGAACCTAATCCTTACGTTAAACATAAACCTAAGCCTAACCCTAGTTTTAACCCTAACCCTAATTCAAGATCAATTCTTGACCATAAACATAACCTTAAACTTAGCTCTACTTCAATCTATTATACTGACCATAATCCTTACCCCAATGTGAACCCAAGGCCTAAACTTAACCCTATTGCTAACCCTAACCCTATCAATTATTTTAAACATAATGTTAACCCTAAACAAATCTCTATCATTACCCTAACCCACACCCTAGTGCTAATTCAACCCCTAATGCTAAAACCTAAACCTCAAAGAAACTCTAAAACTGACCTTAACCCTAATAAATCTCCTAGCTCTAAGGATGACTTTTATACTAAGCCTAACCCTTACACTAGACCTAGCCATACAATTAATACTAAAATTATCCCCAAACATAAGCTTAGACCTGACATTAGCTATAGTTCTTATCCTAGCCCTAAACTAACACAAACAGCAGCCCTTATCCTAGGCCTAAACCTAGCCTTAATCCTAACCCTAAAACTAACTTTAGGCCTAAAACCAGAACTAACCGTAACCTTAATATTAGCACTAATTTAGTCCTATTCATAACCCTAGCCTTAACCCAAGCCCTACAACTAACTCTAACTTTCACCCTAGCCTCATCCATAGTTCTAACAATTTCTCTTACTGGAATCTTAACCCTAACCTAAAACCCAGCCCTAACCTTAACCCTATAATTAACTCTAGCCCTAACCTAGGTCTAACTTTAAATCTAAATCAAACTCCAACCCTAAACCTAATTTTAAATCTAACTTAAACCCTAACCCTGAAACAAAATTGAGCAATAGCCCTAAACCTAATCCTTAACCTAAATCAACCCTTAACCCTAAACCTAACCTCAGATTTAATTCTGGTTTTAAGCTGAAAATGAGAACTAACACTGACCCTAACTCTGACCATAACACTAACCATAGTCTAAACTTCACCCTAACTCTAACCCTAAACTTAAAACTAGACCTACCATTAACCCCAATCCTGAATTTTACACTAATTGTAACCCTGGTACTTAAATTAGCCTTAACCCTAACCCTAGCAATAACTTAACCCCAAACCTAGTCCTAATCCAAGCCCTAACCTGAGCTTTAGCCCTAACGCTAATTCTAACCCTAGCCTTAATTAAAACCATAACCCTAGCTCTAACCATATTCATTGCCGTAACCATAATCCTAGGCCTAAATCTAACCCTTTCCCTAATCCTAAACCTATGCATTATGCTAAACCAAACCTAAACCCTAAACCTCATACTGTCATTACACTAAAACTAACCATAATGCTAATTTGAACCCTAACTATACACCTTAACCTATCCCAAACTTCTAATCCAGATCTTGACTGTAATGAAACCCCTAGCCCCAAAACAAAACCGAATCATAACCCTAATCTTATACCTAACCCTAATTCTATCTATAATTCTAGTCCTAACCCTAACCTAAAAACTAATCTGGACTCTGACTCTGACCCTAACATTAGACCTAGCAACAAACATCATCTTAACAGTAAATTTAACCCTAACACTAGACATAGCCCTATCCTTGACCCTATCACTAGCTCTAATCATAACACTACTTTGTACATAAGCCATAGCCTTAAACCTAGCCTAACCTAAGCCCAAACCTAGCCATAATCTGAGTCCTAAACCTAGGTTTTTTTAATATTAATTTTTAGTTTTCAGTGGACACAAAATCTTTATTTTATTGGTATGTGGTGCTGAGGATCGAACCCAGCGCCCTGTGCATGCCAGGTGATCACTCTATTTCTTGAGCCACATCCCCCACCAATAAACCTAGCTTTAACCCTAAACATAAATCTAACCTTAACTGAAAAAAAGCCCTAATTTTATACATAATTCATCTTAGGTCTAACCCTATCTATTATCCTAATGATAACCAATTATGCTAACCCTAGGCCTAATCCTAAACCTATCCATTACACTAAACCACAAGTAAACCCTAACCCTGACACAAACAAAAGCCCTAAATTTATACAATACTCTAACCCTAATCTTAGGTCTAACCTTATCCATTTCCCTAATGATAACCCTTATGCTAACCCTAGGCCTAACCATAACCCTATCCATCACACTAAACCACACCTAAAACCTAAACCTAACTCTTTGATTACCTTAACCAGAAATCCTAATGATAATTCAAGCCCTAGGACTAACCCCTAATGTAAGCCAAACCTTCACCTTGATCCTGACCCTAATATTAACCCTAGCTCTAAAACTGATCCTTAATATAAACCTAATCCCTAAACTGAGCCAAGCCATTTAACACTAAATCTATCCCTAACTTTAACCCTAAACCTGACATTAGCCCTAGCCTTAATACTAGCCCTAACTCTAACACAAATATTATCCCTCATACAAGCCCTAGGCTTAGGTTTTATCATAACACTAAACCTAATCATAGCCCTAACCCTAATACTGACCCTTGCCCTTGCCCTCAACCTAGATAAAACCCACTATCTTACTTTAAACCTAATCCTAACTCTAACCCTAACCCAAGGCCTAAACCTAACACTGACACTCCAAGACCTAAACCTAACTCTAACACTTCAAGGCCTAAACCTAATACTAGCACTAGCCCTAATTTAGCCCTATACCTAACCCTAATTCTAACCCTAGCCATAAGACTAACTATAACTCTCATACCAGTCCTATCACTAGTTCTAACCCTATCTCTTATCATAATTCTAAACCTAACACAAACCTTAGTCTTAACCCTTGCCCTATCCTTACCCCAGCAATAACCATTGATCAAAACCTAACTCTAAATTTAACCCTAAGCTGAAGCCTAAGCCTAAGCATTATAAATACATTCATATTTACACTCTGTGTCTACAAATATTGGCTTTAATTGTTATATAAAATATAGTCATTAGTTTCATAAAAGGCATACCATTTCTCATGTGGAATAGAGAACTGAGGGTAACGGTAAGGATGCTATGGAGGGATAGGAATAAGGATATGTGATTAATCTAACTTAGCAATTTTGGAGGAGAACTCTAATGAATAGACAGAGGGAATTTATGGAAGAAGGTATAAATTCAAACTCCTTATCTGTATTCATAAAATTACCCTGTGTATAAATACTAAAAGTTAGGAGGCTGAAAGTGGGATAGTGGGAGAAATAAAAAAAAGTAGAAAAAATAACAAAAAAAAAAGAAAGAAAGAGAGGAAGAAAGGAAATAAGAGCAAATAAAATGGTGGTAAGGTGGTGCCTATGAAATTCCTGTATATTATACAATTATAGTGATTAAACTCATAAAGTCCAATTTCATGGAATGTTCTTGGTTTCACACATGTTGAGGTAGTGAGGACCAGAAGGGAAAGGGTAGAGGAGAATGGATGAGAAGAGCAAGAAAAAAAAAAAAATAGAAGAAAAAAGAAAAAAATTCTCTCAGATCCCTGTTTTCTTTTTTTGCACTACGTGGAGTCGTGGATTCCTAGATTGAGTCTCTGTGCTCAGGGTGGTGGAGGTAGCTACGGTGAGAGGAATTGTGCTTCTACCTTTAAAGCCTTCTTACTCTTAGTCTCTGAATTGGAAACCAGGTGCCTGTACAGTTGCTGTTCCACATTGATAGAGACACACCCCAAAAGGTTGTGAGAAAAATCTTGAGTTATCACAGCTTGAGGTAGGGGAGTTGAAAACCGAGTACCTGATAAGCTGCAGAACCAAGCTGGAAGCAACGCCCACTGATAGCTGGCGAGTAAGGTTTTGCAAGATAGATTTTATCTATTACCCATGAATGGTGCTTTGTGAGGTTTGTGGTTCTGGAGGGACATTTTGCAGTGTCCAGAGCTTGGTCTGGTGATCCACAAGCAAAGCCTCTGTGTTCTGTGCTGCCTTCCGTCTGTGCAGAGAGCACCTGTGCAGCTTAGACTGCTGTCTGAGTTCAGAGAAACTGCACACCCGAGCCTTCCATCTGTGCTGAGAGCACCTATCTTGCCCAAGTTTTCTTTAAATTTCTATCATACTGGGCAGGATTCATCTTTTACTTATCCTTACTATGCTCCACAAGTTTGGGCCTTGTCAGTTCAATGGTTTGTTGTCAGAAATACTTTGTATTTTAAGTTTCCCCTTCATTATGGCTTATTGATGTGAATGAAAATTGAACTGGGAATCAAAAGGCTTGGCAAGAGGTTCTTGAAACTTCACACAATCAGTTCTCAGTGGGCACTCTCTGGTTTATTCTTTTGAAGGTAGGCCAAAGATGAAGCATGCAAAAAAAAAAAAAAAAAAAAAAACCTGTATCTGAGAGCCCTTAAGGAGAAAGCAGAGAAACATGTATATACTAAAATAATTCTCCCCAAAATTTGACCAGATTTCATTGATACTACACTACACAGTATTCATCTTTTAGCTTTCTCCACTAGGCTCCCCAAGTTTGGCACTTCAAGGATCAATTGTTTTCTAAACAGGTAAGTGTTAGTGTAATGGTTAGGATTAGGGCTAGCTTTAGAGGTAGTGTTAGGATTAGAGATTTTTTTTCAAATTTCTTTGATATTTGGAAGATTTATCTTTTACCTAGCCTTACTATGTGCCCCAGTTTGGGGCCTTCTCAGTTAAATGGTTCACTGTTGGGAATAGTTTGTTTTTAATTTCTCACTTCATTTTGACCTAAATGTCTAAATGAGAATAGAGCTGGAAATTAGAGGGCTGGTGCTAGCTGGTTGAAACTTCACATACTCAATCAGTTGTCTGTGGGCACTCTCTGGTTTCTTCCTTTAAAAGTAGCAATAAGCTGAAGCATGTGAAACAAGTTTATCCAAGAGCACTTTAGGAGAAAACAGGGCAATATTCATGTACTAAATTACCTTCTTCAATTATTTGGTCAGAAATTTTTGATAGTGTTCAGGATTCATATGTAAGCTTGCCCACTAGTCTCCCCAAGTTTAAAACTTATATAATCAAAGTTTCTCTTAACAGGTTAGTCTTAGGCTTATGGTTAGAGGTAGGGTTAGAACAAGTGGTAGGGTTAGAGTTAGTTTTCTTCAACCTTTTGGGTACTGGGCAGGATTTATCTTTTTTCCTATTGTTAATATGCCCCCCATCTTTAGGCCTTCGAGTAATAGGGTTTTCTTTCAGGAGCAGTTTTAATTTTAATGTTTCACTTTATTTTGCCCTATAGGGGTGAATGGAAATGGAGCTGGACTCAAACAGGGATTGTGCTAGATGCTTGAAACTTCACACATTCAATCAGTTCTCAGTCCAAATTCTCTCTTTCGTTTCCTGTGGTAGTATCCCAAAGCTGAATTAGAAAGAAACAGCTTTATCTGTCAGCACTTTAGGAGCAAGCTTAATTTTTTTTTCATGGATAACTTTGATATTGTACAAGATTCATTCTTTTTCTAGTCTTAGTAGAATCCCTAGTTTTGGGTTTTCAAGGTTTGCCAGTTCGCTGTCTGGAACAGTTTGAAATTTTAGGTTTTATTTAATTATAATCTATAGACGTGAATCAAAATGGAGCTGTAAATCAAACAGAGTTAGTACTAGCTGCTTGAAACTTCACACACTCAATCAACTCTCTGTGTGCACTCTCTGGTTGTTCCTTTTGAAAGTACCTTATGCTGAATCATGAAAAACAATTTATCTTTTGGCACTTTAAAAAAAACAGAGAAAAATTAATGTGCTGAAATACCTCCCCCAAGTTTTTATCAAATTTCTTTGATACTGCACGAGATTCATCTGTTAAATTGTGCCTCAAGGCTCCCTACGTTTGGGACTTCTATTATCATAGATACTCTAAACAGGTTAGAATTAGGTTAGGGTTGGGTTAGTTCTAGTGTTAGAGTTAGAGTGAGTTTTATTCAAATTCATTTGATCCTTGGCATAATTCTTCTTTTACCTAGCCTTACTCTTATCCCCACGTTTGGGCCTTATTCCTGTAATGGCCTTCTGTCAGGAACAGTTTTTATTTTAATGTTTTCTTCATTTTGACCTATACAGGCAAATGAAAATGGAACTTGAAATAAAACTTCACAGACTCAATCAGCTCTCTGTGGGCACTCTCTGGTTTCTTGATTGTGAAAATTTTCCAAAGTTGAAGCAGGCAAAAACATCTTTATCCAAAAGTACTGTAGGAAACAACAGGGAAATATACATATATTGAACTATATTCTCAAATTATTTGGTCATATTTCTTTCAAAATGCACAAGATTCATCTATTATCTTGCCCCACTAGGATCCCTTAATTTGAGACTTCTATGATATAAGGTTTTCTAAATAGATTAGGGTTGGTTTTATGGTTAGGGTAAGGGCTATGTTTAAACCTAGTGCTAGGCTTAGATTCAGTTTTGTTCATGTATCTTTAGTACTGGGCAAAATTATCTTTTACCTAGCCTCATAATATCCCCTTGTTTGGGCCTTCTCGATTCAATGTTTCACTGTCAGGAACAGTATGCATTTTAAGATTTCACTTTATTTTTATCTATTTTGTCGAAGAGAAATGGAGCACAAAATCAAACAAGGTTGGTGCTAGCTGCTTGAAAATACACACTATCAGTTCTTCTGTGAGTATTCTCTGGTTTGTTCCTTATGAATATTTCCCTCAGATGAATTATGCAAAGCAACTTTATCTCAAGCACTTTTGTAGAAATCAAGAAAGTACATGCATGTACAACACTTCCACCAATTATTTGCTCAGATTTCTTTGATACTGTGCAGGATTCATCTGTTAGCTTTCCCCACTAGGCTCCCTTAGTTTGGGACTTCCATGATCAAAGGTTCTCCAAAGAGGCTAGGGTGACCTGTAGGGTTAGGATTAAGGATAGATCTAGTGTTAGGTTTACAGTTTTTTGTTAAAATTTCTTTGAATGTATCCAGGATTTATCTTTTACCTAGCCTTACTACGTTCCCCAGGTTTGGGCCTTCTAGGTTCACTGGTTTTCTCTTAGTATTTCAGTTTTTATTTTTAGGTTTCACTTCATTTTGACCTATATGGGTAAATGAAAATGGAGCTGAAATCAAACAGGGTTTTTGCTAGCTGCTTGAAACATCACACTCTCAGTTAGCTCTCTGTGAGGACACTCTGGTTTTATTCTTGTGAAAGTATCCCAAAGATGAAGCATGCAAAAACAACACTATGAGAGAGCATTTTAAGGGATAACAGGAAAATATGCATGTACGAAACTACCTCGCCCAATCATTTGGTCAGATTTTTTGATACTGGGCAGGATTCATTTTTTAGCTTGCCCCACTAGGCTTCTCAACGTTGAGAACTCTATGATCAAAGGTTCTGTAAACAGGTTAGGTTAGAGTTAGGTCTAGTGTTAGCGTTAGAGTTTTTCTTTTTCAAATTTCTTTGATACTGGGCAGGATACATTTTTACCTAGATTTCCTATGTTCCCCAGGTTTCAGCCTTCTCGGTTCAATTTTTGCTGAAAGGAACTATTTGTATTTTATGGATTGAATTCATTTTGACCTACATGGGTAAATGGACATAGAGCTGGAAATCAAACAAGCTTGGTGCTAACTGCTTGAAACTCCACACACTCAATCAGTTCTCTGTGGACCCTGTCTGTTTTTTTCCTTGTGAAATTAGTAACAACCTGAGCATGCAATACAAATTTATCTGAGAACACTTTAAGAGAAAACAGTGAAATATGCATGTACTGAAATACCTTCCCCAATTATTTTGTCAGATTTATTTGAACCTGCCCATAATTCATGTATAAGCTTGCCCCACTAGACTCCCCAATTTCAAAACTTCTATGATCAAAGATTCCCTAAACAGATTAGGTTTAGATTTAGACTTAGTGTTCTGATAGGTTTAGACCTGCTGTTAGGGTTAGAGTTATTTTTCTTTTAATTTCTATGATACTGGGCAGGATTCATTTTTTTCTTATTTTTACTATACCCCAAATGTTTGGGCCTCCTATGTAAAAGAGTTTCCTCTCAGGAACAGTTTAAATTTTCATGTTTCTCTTATTTTTTCCTATAGAGATGAATTAAAATGAAGCTGGAAATCAAACAGGATTTGTGCTAGCTGCTTGAAACTTCACACACTCAATCAGTTCTCAGTGAGCATTCTCTGGTTGGTTTCCTGTGAAGTATCCCTAAGCTGAAGTAGAAAGAAACAACTTTATCTCTGATTGCTTTAGGAGCAAGCAAAATACAAATGTACTGAAAGAGGTTCGCATTTTTTTTTGTCAGATTACTTTGATAGTGTACAGGATTCGTCTTTGACCAGCCTTTGTATACTTCCTATGTTTAGGCCTTCAAGGTTCAATGGTTCAGTGTCATAAACAGTTTGAATTTTTAGTTTTCACTACATTATGACCTATGGGTGTGAACAAATATAAAGCTTGAAATCAGATATGGTTGGTACTACTTGCATGATATTTCACACACTTAATCACTTCACTGTGAGTAGTTCTGATTTGTTCCTTGTGAAAGTACCGAAGCCGAAGTATGAAAAAAACAATTTATCCAAGAGCACTTTAGGAGAAAACAGCGAAAATAGACATGTACTGAAACACCTTCCCAAATTAGTGGTCAGAATTTTTGATACTGGGCAGTATTCATCTGTTACATTGCCCTACTAGGCACCCCACTTTTTTGACTTTCCTCATCAAGCTATATAAACAGGAAAAATTTAATTTTAGGATTAGGGTTAGGGACAGGGTTAGAACTAATGTTTGAATTAGAGATAGTTTTGTTCAAATTTCTTTGATACTGGTCAGAATTCAACTTTTACCTAACATTAACATGTTTCCCAGGTTGGGCTTTCTCAGTTCAAGGTTCACTTTCAGGAACAGTTTGTGTTTTAAGGTTTCACTTCATCTTGACTTCTATGAGTTAAGGTTAGGGTTAAAGCTATTGTTTGTTTTTTGTTTGTTTGTTTTTTGCTTTTTTTTTCTGAGCTAGGGCTAGGGTTAGAGCCAGATTTTGAATTAGTGATAAGGTTAGAACTAATTTAACTTGAGGTTTAGGCTTAGGGTTAGTTTTAGATTTAGAGTTAGGGTTAGATCCAGGGTTAGGATTAGGACTAGGGTTAGTGTTACGGTAAGGGATTTTGTTAGAACTAGGGAAATGGCTAGGACGAGAGTTAGATTTATATTTAGGACTAGGCTTAGGGTTAGGTTTAGAGTTAAAGCTAAATTATGGCTAGGGTTAGTATTAGGGTTAGGCCTAGGGTTTAGGATTAGAATTGGTGTTAGAATTAAGTTTAGGGAAATGGGTGGGGTTATATCTAGCTTTAGGCCTAGGGTTTCTGTTAGTTTAAGGACTAGATGTAGCACTAGGAATACTGTCAAGTCTAGTGTTATGATTAAGGATAGTTTTTTGGTTTATGGCTGGGTCTAGTGTCAGAATTATGTTTAGGGTAAGGTTCAGGTTTACAATTAGCGGTTTTACAGTCAGGGTTAGCATTTGTTTTAGGTAAAAATTTAGGTTTAGGGCTTGAATTAGTATTAGGTTTAGGCTTAGGGTTAGGGTAATGGATAGGGTTAGGTTTAGGTTTCAGTTAAGGTTTAGGGTAATGGATGGGTTAGGTTCAGAAAAAGGGTTAAGGTTAGCATTAGGTTAGGATTATGTTTAGTATAATGGATAGATTTAGAGCTAGGGTTAGGGATAGTTTATGATTTGGATTACGTCTAAAATAAGAGTTATGTTTAGGGATAGGACTAGGTTTTCTTTACGGTAAGTGTTAGGTTAGGGCTAGTGTTATGGTTAGATTAAAGTAAATTGTAGTGTTTGAGCTAGGGTAATGGCAAGGGCTAGGTTTAGGTTTTCGTTTAGGTCAAGGGATATATTTATGGTTAGAGTTTTGTTTAGGGTTCAGGTTGTGGTTAGAGATTCCATTACTCTTAGGGTTAGGTTTAGTGTAATAAATGATGTTAGATTTGGGGTTAGACAGGGTTAAGGTATGGATTTGGGCTAGTGTTAGGATTAGTATTAGTGTAAGGCTTAATGTTTCAGCTAGGGTTAGGGCTATGGTGAGGTTTAGGTTTATGGTTAGGTCTTTGGATACATTTATGTTTAGGGTTAAATTTAGTGTAAGGGATAGGGTTATAATTAGGTTTAGGTTTAGGTTTAGGGTAATTGACAGGGTTAGAACTATTGTTTGAGCTTTGATTAAGGTTAAGACAAGAGCTAGGGTTAGGGTTATGATTTAGAATGGGGCTAGGGTAATGTTTAGAGTAAGGGATTGCCTTTGAGCTAGGGTTAGGTCTAAGGCAAGGGTTAGTATTAGGGTTAGTGTTAGGGCTTAGGTTCAAATTAGGTTTTTACTGAGTTCTATGTTTAGGTCTAGGATTATGGCTAGTTTTTTGTTAGGTTTAGAGGTAGGGTTAGAACTATGGTTGGGATTAGGGATACTTTTAGGATTAAGATTAGTATTAAAATAGGGTTAGATCTAGGGTTATGTTTAGGACTACTATTAAGGTTAGGGTTATGGCCAGGTCTAGTGTTAGGACTAGGTTTTATGTTAGGGTCAGATTTAGAGATAGGTTAATGTTAGGGTCAAGGTAAGCGTTCCGGATAGGAGTAGAATTAGGTTTAGAGCCAGAATTACGACTCATGTTAGGTCTTGGTGTAGGGTAAGTGTTTAGTTTAGGTTAAGGGTTATTGTTAGGGCTAGAGCTAGGAATTTGTTTAGGTCTAGGAATAAATTTATAGCTATATTTAGGATTAGTTTTGTGTCTAGGTCTAGTGTTAGGTTAAGGTATATGTATAGGTTTACCAGTAGGGCTAGCGTTTGGGTTTGGTTTAGGGTTAGTGTCAGGTTTAGACCTAGGATTGCTATTAGAATCAGAATAAGGTTCAGGGTTAGGGTTAGAACTAGAATGAGTTCTAAGTTTAGGACTAGTAGTACTGTTAGTGTTTAAGTTAGGGTAAGGATTAGGATTAGGACTAGGGTTAGCATTTGATTTAGGGTTTGGCTTAGGATAGGGATAGGATTATAGCTAGGTTTAGGGCTCAAGTTAGGGTTAGGGTTAGGGTTAGAGTTAGGGTTAAGTTTAGGGTTTAAGCTAAGGTAAGGAATAGAATTAGGGGTAAGATTTGTGTTAGGGTTAGAGCTAGGATTATGAAATGACTAATGCATAAACTAAGGTTATGATTAGGGGTAGTTTTAGGGTTGGGGTCAAGGCTAGGTCTGGTGTTAGGATTAATTTAAGGTTAGGGTTAAACACCAGCTCCAGCTAGGTGTTTAGAGCTAGGATTAGTGTTAGGATCAGTGTCAAGTTAAGGGTTATTTTTAGAGTTAGGGTTAGAGCTAGGTGTACGTTTATGATTTTGTTTATGTTAAAGGTTAGGATTAGGGATATTGCTTGATTTTGTTTTAAGATTAGGGCTAGGGGTAAGGAAAGTTTTAGAATTAGAATTATTGTTAGGGATACTGTAGGTTTTGGCTTAGAATTGTAGTTATGGTTAAATTTAGAGTTGGTTTAAATGTAGAATTAGGTTTAGATACAGGATTGGGCTAGGGATAAGGCTAGAACTAGTGGTAGAGTTAGGGTTAGAGCTAGGTGTACGTTTATGATTTTGTTTATGTTAAAGGTTAGGATTAGGGATATTGCTTGATTTTGTTTTAAGATTAGGGCTAGGGGTAAGGAAAGTTTTAGAATTAGAATTATTGTTAGGGATACTGTAGGTTTTGGCTTAGAATTGTAGTTATGGTTAAATTTAGAGTTGGTTTAAATGTAGAATTAGGTTTAGATACAGGATTGGGCTAGGGATAAGGCTAGAACTAGTGGTAGATCTAGGTCAAAAGTTAGATTTAGTTCTAAGGCTAGGTTTAGGGCTAGATTAGGACTAAATTAGGGTTAGTGCTAGGATTATTGTTAGTGTTAGGCCTATGGTTAGGGAAAAGTTTATGGTTATGTTTAAGATTATAGTTAGGTTTAGTGTTGTGGTTAGGTTTAGGGTGAGGGATGGGATTTTAGCTAGGTTTAATGCTAGAAGTAGGACTAGGGCTAATTTCAGCTCCAGCTTTAGAGTTAAACATAGTTTTAGGGTTAGGTTAGATGTAGTGTAAGGATTAAGTTTATGGTTAGGGCCAGGTCTAGAGCTAAGGGTATTGTTTGGGTCAAGGTCATGATTAGTGTTTGGGATAGGTTAAGATTTAAATTTAGGACTCAAATTAGAATAGGGTTAGGGTTAGGGTAACGACATATTAAGGTTAATATTTCACGTTATGTTCAGGGTAAGTAATAAGGTTATGATTATTGATATGGTAAGATTTAGGCCTACAGTTAGGGTTAGGATTATGGTTATGGAATGAATAAAGATGGAGCTAGGGCTAGAGCTAAGTTTATGGTTATTACTAGTGCTAGATTTGTGGTTACTGTTATATTAGGGTTAAATCTCAGTTTAGGGCTCAGATTAGACTATGTTTTGGGTTAAGTTAGGGCTAGGATTAGGGTTATGACTAATGTAAGTACGAGGGTTACAATTAGGGCTAGTTTTATGGTTAGGGCTAGGGTTAGAGCTTGGTCTAGTGTTATATTTAGGGTTTTGTTTACGGTGATGTTTAAAGCTAGGGTCAGTGTTAGCATCAGAATCAGCGTTAGGGTTTGTTTTAGGGTTTTGCTTCAAACTAGAATTAGAGCTAGGTTTAGGGCTAGGTGTAGAGTTAGGGTTTGGTTTACGTTAAGGGTTAGGGTTATGGCTATCACTTGGTTTTGTATTAGGGATAAGGCTAGAGTTAGGGCTAGTTTTAGGAATAGCATTAGGTTTAGGGTTAGGGTCAATATTAGGTTTAGGCTTAGGCTTTGCATTAGGGTTATATTTTGAGTTATGTTTAGATTTAGGGTTAGGGCTAGGGCTAAAGAAATAGCTAAGGTCATGTCTAAGTTTAGGCCTAGGTTTAGAGTTCCAGTAAGGGATAGGGTTAAAACTAGTTTTAGAGCTAGGGGGAGAGTTATACTTAGTTTTAGGGCTAGGGTTAGGGATAGGGTTAGGGTTAGGGATAGGGCTAAGTTAGATCTAAGATTAGGAATAGAGTTGGTTTAAAGTTAGGCATAGGTATAAGGTTAGTGTAATGATTAAGGCTATGTTTAGTCCTAATATGGTTTAGAGTTTGTATTTGGGTTAGGGCTAGGATTATATCTAGTGCTAGTGTCAGGTCTAGGGTTATGGTTATAAATATTTTAGGGTTAGGTTTTTGCTAAGTCTAACTTAATAATTAGGCTTAGGGTAAGCTTCAGATTAGAGCTAGGGGGATTATTATTTTCAGGGTCATGGTTAGGGTTTCCTTTAGTTTTGAGTTTAGGGCTAAGCTCAAATTAGCTTTAGGGTTACGATTAGGGTAATGATAAGGTTAGACATAGGGTTCAAGTTAGATTTAGAATAATTGATAGTGATGGGGTTAGTGATAGGTTTAGGATTAGACCTAGGGTTAGCATTAGGAAAAGGGTTATGTTTAGAGTTAGAGTTAAGGTTAGGGCTAGTGTTATGGTTAGGATTAGTACTTGAGATAGGGTTAGGCCCAGCATTAGCATTAGGATATGTGTTATTATTAGAGTAATAAATACAGTTAGAGCTAAGAGTATAGCTAGACTTATGGTTAGGATTAAGTCTTGAGTTAGTGTTAAGGTATGGGTTAGAACTATGTTTAGGTTTACTGTTATGTTAAGTGTAAGAATTATGTTCTATCATTAGGTTTAGAGCAAGAGTTAGGTTAAGAGTTATGTTTAGGGATAGAATGATGGAAGATTTGGGTCTGGGATTAAGGGAATTATTATAATTAAGTTTAGTTTTAGGGTTAGAGTAAAAATACGGTTAGATGTAATTTTAGGGTTAGAGATAGTGCTAGATTTAAATTTAGCTTTAGGGTCAAGTATATGGTTATGTTTAGATTTAGGTTTAGGGTTTGATTTATGGTCAGGGCTATAGCCAGTATTAGTTTAGGGTTAGGTCTAGGGTTAGTTTTTTGTTTAGCATTGGGATTATAGTTAGGGTTAAGCTAGGGTTTAATTTAGGGTTAGGGTTAGGGTTAGGGTAATGGGTAATGGGTAAGTTTAGAGCTAGGGTAGAGCTTGTGTTAATGTTAGGATTAGGATTAGGTTTAAAGTTATATTTGGGGATAGTTCTAGATTTATTTTTATAGTAAGTGTTAGATTTTGAGCTATGGTTAGGTCTAAGGCAAAGGTTAGGTTTGAGTTAGGGCTAGGATTAGGATTAGGGTTATGCTTAGGGCTAGGTTAAGGCTTAGGATTTTCTCTAGGTTTTGTGTTATATTGTGGCCTAGGGTTAAAGCTGTGGGTAATGTTAGAGCTAGAATTATGATTAGGACTAGTTTTAGGGTTAGGGTTATGCAAAGTGCTAGTGTTAGGTTTAGATTTTTAGTAAGGGTCAGGTTTAGAAATAGTTTACTCTTAAAGGCCAAGTCAGTGTTTGGGTTAGAGTTCAAATTAGGGTTACAGCCAGAATTAGGAGTAGGTTTAGGTCTAAAGGTAGGGTTAGTGTTTGTGTTACGATAAGGGTTATTGTTAGGCCTAGGACTAGGTTTTTGTGCAGGAATAGGACAGAGATAAGGCTAGATTTAGGATTAGGATTAGGTCCAGGGTTAGTATTAGGTTTTAGTCTACTGTTAGGCTCTGGTTTAGAACAAGATTTTTTTCTAGGTTTTGCATCAGTTTCAGACCTAGGGTTTGTGTTAGGTTCAGGATAAGAGTCAGGGTCAGTGTTAGAATAGGATTAGAGTTAAAATGAGGGCTAAGGTCAGGACTATTAATAAAGTTAAGATTTTGGTTAGTCTAAGGATTAAGCATAGGTCTAGTGCTACCATTAGAGTTAGGGTTATTCATAGGGTAAGTGATAGCCTTAGAGCTAGGGTTAGAGCTAGAGTTAGGGTTAGGGTTCAATCTAGATTTAGGGCTTTGATTAGGGCTAGTTTTGTGTTTAGGGTTAGGGCCTATGATAGGGCAATGGCTAATGTAATAAAGTGGGTTACAATGAGGGTTAGTTTTAGTGTTCAGGTTAGGGGTAGGTCTAGTGTTAGGGTTATATTTAATGGTAAAATTATATTTAGAGCTAGGGTTAGTGTTAGGATATGAGTCAGGGCCAGGGTTAGAATTAGGACTCGAATTAGGAATAGGTTTACTTTTAGGTTTTACTTTAAGGGTAGAAGGGTGTTTAGAGCTAGGGTGAGTTTTAGGATATGAGTCAGGATCAGGGTTAGATTTAAGGTTAGGGTTAAGATTCGAATTAAGGCTATGATTAAGTCTAGATGTAGTATTAGGGTTTGGTTTAAGTTAAGGTTTATGTTAGGGCTATTGCTCAGTTTGTTTTACTGCTTGGGTTAGGGTTAGGTCTAGTTTCAGTGTTTGGTTTAGTTTAAGGTTAGTTTATATTTCGAGTTTGATTAGACCTAGGGTTAGGTATAGGACTAAAAATAGGGCAATGATTAGGGCTAGGGTTAGGGTTATGATAATGAATAGGCATAGAACTAGGGATAGGGATAGTGTGAGACTTAAAGTTAGTCTTAGGAATAAGGTTAGGGTTATTTTTAGGTATGAGTTAGTGGTATGACCAGTGTTAGGGTTTGCTTTAGGTTTAGGGTCAGTTTTAGACCTAGGGTTTGTGTTAAGGTCAGAATAAAGGTCAGTTTTAGCATAAAGGTTTGGGATAGAATTCGAGCTAGAATGAGGGCTATGGTCAAGACTAGTAAAAGGGTTCAAATTTTTGTTAGCCTAAGGATTATGGATACATCTAGGTTTACAATTAGGGTTACAGTTTCACTTAGGGTAAGGGAGAGAGTTAGAGCTATGTTTCGGACTAGGGTTAGGGTTAAAGTTAATTTAAGGTTTCAGATTAGGGCTAGTTTTGTGTTAGGGTTAGGACTTGGGTCAGGACAATCACTAATAGAAGTACTAGTGTTACAATTAGGGTTAGTTTTAGAGTTAGGGTTAGGGTTATGGGTCGTTATAGAGTTAAGATTAAGTTTAATGTTAGGGTAATATTTAGATCTATGGTTAGTATTAGGATATGAGTCAGGGTAAGGGTTAGTGTTAGGACTCACATAGGGGCTAGATAGAGTTACTATTAAGTTTTGGTTTAAGTTAGGATGGTGTTTCAAGCTAGGGTAAGTTTAGCATATGAGTCAGTGTCAGGTATAATTTTAAAGTTAGGGTTAGGTCTCGAATTAAGGGTGTGGTTAGGTCTAGTTGTAAGTGTTAGGGTTTGGTTTAAGTTAGGTTTAGAATTAGGGCCACTGCTTGGTTTTGTTTACTTTTAGTGGTAGTGATTATCTTTAGGATTAGTTTTAGTGTTAGCATGAGGCTTAGGCTTAATATTAGAGCTAGGACTAAGGATTGAGCAAGAGTTAGGGCTAAGATTAGAACTAGTAATAGTGCTAGTGGGAAAATTATTGTTAATCTTAGGTCTATGGTTAGGGTTAGGGTTAGGAATAGGGCTAAATTAGGGTTAGGATTAGGTCTATGGTTAGTGTTCAGTTTAAGCATAGAATCGGAGTTAGATTTAGGATTTAGTTTAGAGAAAGGGATGGTGTTATACTAGTTTTAGAGTTAGGCTTGATGTTTAGAATAAGGGTTAGGATCAGGGTTATGATTAAGGCTAGGTTTAGAGCTAGGATGAGGGCTAGGGTGGTTTTTTTTTAGGATCATGGCAAGGATTAGAAGGGTGGTTAATTTCAAGTCTAGAATTATGTTTAAAGATAATTTTAGGATTATAATTATTGGTAAGTCTAGTATAAGGTTTAGATTTAGGGTTATGGTCAGGTTTAGGGCGAGGGGTATTATTAAGGTGAAGGTCTAGGTTAGGCTTAAATTAGGGGTTGAATTAGAATTAGCATAAGGGTTTGGGTAATTATACAATTAGGATTTAAGTTAGGTTTAGGAAAATGGATAGTGGTAGGATTAGAGATAGGGTTAAGTTTAGGCCTAGATTTAGCATTAGGGTTAGGGTTATTGTTATGGTAATGTACAGGGTTAGAGCTAGGGTTATGGTTATTATTAGGGCTAGGGCTAGTTTTAGGGTAAGGGTTAGGATAAAAGTTTGAGTTAGGGGTCAGATAAGGGCTAGGATTTAGGTTACTTTTAGAATTAGCATTACAGCTAATGTATGTTATGATTAGGGCTAATTTTAGGGTTAAGATTAGGACTAGGTTTAGTCTTAGGATTAGGGTGATGTATAAAGCTAGGATAAGAGTTAATATCAGAGTCAGTGTCAGGGTTAGTTTTAGGGTTTGGCTTCAAACTCTAATTAGGACTAGGGTTAGGGGAAGGTGTATGGTTAGAATTTGTTTTAGTTTAAGTATTAGAGATAGAGTTTATGACTCCGTTTTTTTTAGTTCTAGGGATAGAATTAGGGCTAGTTTTAGGAATAGTGTTATGGATAGGGCTAGTGTTAGGGGTAAGCTTAGGCTTCAGGTCAGGTTTAGATTTAGAGATAGATTATGATCTATTGTTTGTGCTTGGACTATAAATAAGGCAAGGGTTAGGACTATGTTTAGGGTAGGGCTAAGTTTATGTTAAAGAATAGGTTTAGAAATAGTGAAAGGGCTAGTGTGAGAGTTGGATTTATTTGTAGGTCTAGGGTTATGGTTAGGTTTAAATATAGGGTGAAATTAGGGCTAAGATTAGGGCTAGGATTAGTATTGGGGTTAGAGCTAGGGTTAGAATTAATATAGGTATAGAGCTAGGACAAGGGCTAGGGTTTTTGTAAGGGTTAGGGCTAGAATTATGGGTCGGGCTAATGTCAGGCATGGGGTTACAATTGAGGAGAGGACTCTTTTAGGGTTAGATTTATGGCTAGGTCTAGTTTAAGGGTTAGGTTTAGGTTTAAGTGTCAGGTTTAGAGCTAGGGGAATTATTAGGGTCAGGATCAGGTTAGAGTTCGGTTGAGTTTAGGGTTAAGGTTAGGGCTAAATTAAAGATTAAGTTCAGGGTTAGGATAATGATAGGTTTTTGCTTAGGGTTCAGGTTAGGTTTACGGTAATTGACAGGGTTAGGTTTAGCGATAGAATTTGTGTTAGGCTTAGGGTTATCATTAGGGTAAGGGTAATGGTTAAGATAATGGATAGGGTTAGAACTAAGATTAGGTCTAAGATTATGGTAATAAATAAGTCTTGAGTTAGGGTTAGGTTTAGGGTTAGAACTAGGATTAGTGTTAGGGTTATGTTTAGCATAATAGGTTTTCAGCTAGAGTTGGGGCTAGGGAGAAGGTAAGGTTTAGAGTTAGGTCAAGGGATAAAATTAGAGTATGGTTAGGGTTAGGATTGGATTAGGGCTAACATCATTATTAGGGGTAGGGTTAGGGTTAGGGTAATGGATATTTGTAGATGTAGGCATAGGGTTATGGTAAGTGTTAGATTAAGGTTTAGGTTTAGGGCTAGAGCTATGGTTATATTTAGGTTTTGCTAAGGGTTAGGATTGAGCTACAGTTAGGACTATGGCAAGTGTGAGGTTTAGGGTTAGGTCTAGTGTTAGTTTTTTGTTTAGGTTTAGGGTTCGGTTTAGGATTAGGGTTATTAATAGGTTTAGGGTTAGTTCTAGGGTAATGAGTAGGGTTAGAGCTAGGTTTAGGACTAAGATTAAGTTTAGGATTAGCGCTAGAGTTACGAGTATATTTAGGGATAGGTGTAGGTTTATGTTTATCATAAGGGTTATGCTTGGATCTAGGGTTAGAACTAATCAAGTTTTAGGTTAGGGTTCGTGTTATGCTTAGGCCTAAGATTAGCTCTAGGTTTTATATTAGGATTAGGCCTAGGGTTAGAGATGTGGGTAATTTAAGACCTATTGTTATTATTAGGGATAGTTTGATGGTTAGAATTTTGGCTATGTCTAGTGTTAGGTTTAGATTTTTGGTTAGGGTCAGGTTTAGAGTTAGGTTTAATCTTAAAGACAGGGTCAGTGTTTGGGTTCAAGTTAGAGTTAGGGTTCCAGCCAGAATTAGAACTAGGTTCAGGTCTAGGTTTAGGGTTAGGGTTTGTGTTAGGTTAAGGGTTACTTTAAGGGCTAGGAATAGTTTTTTTTTGTTGTTGTTGTTGTTGTTGTTGTTTTGTTGTTGTTGTTGTTTTGTTTGTTTAGGTCAAGAAGTAGAGTTAAGACTGGATTCAGGATTTGGTGTAGATCTAGGGCTAGTGTTATGGTTTGGTCTGAGGTTAGGGCCAGGTTTAGACCTAGCATTAGTGTTAGGGTCAAAATAATTGTCAGGGTTAACATTAGGGTTTGAAATAGGTTTGGAATTAGAGTGAGGGTATGGTTATGACTATTAATAGAGTTGGGGCTTTGTTTAGCTTAAGGATTAGGGATAGGTCTAGGGTTACCATTTAAGGCAGTGTTTCATTTTGGGTAAGGAATACGTTTAGAGCTAGGGTTAGTGCTAGAGTTAGGGTTAGGTTTAGGGTTTAATCTAGGTTTAGAACTCAGATTAGGTCTAATTTTTGTGTTAGGGTTAGGGCTAATGTTATGGCAATGGATACTGTTGAGAGCCGGAACAAAAGGGGCCCCAGCAAACTTCCAGCTGCCAGCAAACTTGCAGCTGCCAGCTGATGATTGGATCACAGTGGCCCCAGCAAACATCAAGCTGCCAGCTGATGATTGGCCCCAGCACACCTCTAGATGCCAGCTGATTGGCTCCTCTGCAGTGATGCTATTTGGGCTCATTTCCCACCCTTTCAGACCATGGAGCTCTTCAGTATGGAACTTTTTTTTTGGCTCCACCCATGTGACCCAGGCAATTGGCCTCAAAAGCAGGAGGAGTGGGGGGGGGAGAGGCTTGTGGGAAGCCGGTGGTGGCAGTTGGGCTCTGAGGGAATTCCTGAAAAAAATGAGTGGTGTAGCATGTGTGTTCTAAAAATAAAGTTTTTTTCTGCTTGAAAAGTGTCTTGTGAATTGTGCCAAGCCAGACTGCGGCATTTAGTGGCTCGTATGAGGAACGAACCCACAACCGTGGCATTATCAATTTTTGTGATGTTTAAAGATTTTGTATTTAATTTAATTTTTAATAGTCAGTATATAGTTAATGCTATAGTATCCCTTGAAGATCCTGGTAGAATTTTCCCTTTGTCTACTGTTTTCTCTTTGCTTTCCACTATACAAAGTCTAATCTGGAACAGAAAAAAATTCATTCTTTATAGGATGCATGAAGGCACATACAGGATTTCCTGGAACCCTTAGTTTGGGCAATGATTTAGCAATTAAAAATACAAATGGCATATATATGTTATTCTACACTATAAGAAGCTACAAATTTTTATAAAAAGTTCCATGTCAATGCTAATACTTTATAAAAGCATTTTAAAATAACTAAGGAACAAGCTAGATAAATAATAAAACAATATCAAAATTGTGTGACTTTTTTACCACAAGTTAATCTTGGAGTCAATACTAGAAAACTAAAACCTAACCATATAAGGGCAGATAGACATCACACACACTCCAGAATTTGGAATATTAAAATATTTTTATGTTACAGTTTATACATCTTCCGAATTTTTCATGGGCTCCCTTCATGCCAAAGGAAAAAACTAAAGATAATATAACTCATTGCTTACAAAATTTTGCCACTGTGGGTGTTTCAAAACAGTTAAAAAAACAGATAATGCCCCTGTTATACTTCTACATCTTTTAAAAAATTTTGCTCATCATTTGGCATTACTCATATAACAGTAATACCATTCATTCCACAGGGACAAGGCATAGTTGAAAGAGCTCATGAAACTATTCAAATGTACTTATTAAAGCAAAAAGAGGGAAATGGTAAGGGGTATATATTCCCCAAAGATATACTTAAAATTACGATTTTTAGTCTAAACTTTAAAAATTTGTATTCATCAGGGCTTAGTGCTGCCTAAAGGCATATGTGTCCAAAAAATTTACATAAGACCAAGGTACTTTGGAAGGATATTCTAAGACAAAAATGGACAGGTCCTGACCCAGTAATTGTCTGGAGTCCAGGGGTCTGTTTGTGTGATTCCAAAAAAACAGCAGCCAATTTGGATTCCAGAGTGATTAACTAAGGCCTGACCCAATGATTTTCTGGAGTCTGGGGTCTGTTTGTGTGTCTCCACAGTGAGAATAGCAGCCAATTTGAATTCCAGAGAGATAAACTAAAGTGATTTCTACAGACCAAAAAAAAAAAAAGATGATTTGTCTCAAATCCATAACAGCTGATATCCAGAACTTCAGTTTGGCTACCCTTACATCTGCAACAGAACCAAGATGCTTTTTTCAATATCTATTTTATCATTGTCCTTTCCCACATCATAAAATTCTAGTTTGTTTTTGAGCTCAAAGAGACCTAGGATAATGTTTTGCTGATCAGTTCTATTTTTTGACTATCAAATTTTTAAACATTGCAGTGGAGATTTCACTTGTAAGAAGTTATAAGGCCTTTAATATTATGTTATGTGTTGTGTGTATTACATTACGTGTGCACACTTGTGTTTTGTGTTGTATGTTGTATGTTTGTTTCTGTGTATGTTCATATATCATATATGATGAGCACTCATGAAAAAATCAATCCAAATAAATATAATTTTTTGTTTACGTGATTTGAAAGGTTTAATTTAAACTGGGTAAACAGCTGTTAAGGATTAATTTAATATGTCAACAAAAAAGGAGGTTAACAGATCTTTTTGTTTACTTTCAGGTTTCTTTTTTATTACATTTAACAATTCTGTTCAAGATAATGTAAGTTGTTCAGAAAATTGTTTTTTTTTTAGTGCCTTCTAGAATGTTACATACTTTTTTCTTTAGCCATTATTGCCAGAATTTCTATCTCCATACCAGTGCCAGTGAAGACAAAAATAAAACCAATCTAGAGCTTCTGCAATAGCTATCACTGAATTGCTTGCAGAACTTTCCTGGACTATGAATCACTTGTATGCATTGTGAACTCACTTGTATGCATTGTGAACTATCTGTTGGTGCAGCGACTTGTGGTAGTATTGGGATATTTTTACTTATGGTTTCACCGGTGGTACAATTTTTCCAAAAAGAGCCATCAATTGGCTTGGTGTATCCTCTTCGCTTCTGCTTGTGATGGTCATTCAGCTAAAATTTGGGGGCCAGCAGAGGTGAGACAAAGAACCTCACCCCCTCCCCACTGGTACAAAGACCTATCCACAGGTGTGGCTGTATGCTGAACCGGTAGTCAATGACAGTTAAGATCCAATTGCAATGGTACCAAACTAAGACAGAAGACTGATGCCTTGAGGTCAGCTTATCTGATGATGAGTAAGGACCATATGTACTATTGGACAACCTAAGGCAGGCACTGTCCCTAAGCCACATGTTTGTTGTTTAAACAGAGAGAGGGAGATGTTTAGAGTCACAGCTGAAGGGGCCCCAGCAAACTTTCAGCTTCCAGCGAACTTTCATCTGCCAGCAAACTTTCAGCTGCCAGCTGATGATTGGCTCACAGCGGCCCCAGCAAACTTCTAGCTGCCAACAGATTGGCTCCTCTGTGGTGATGCTCATTGGGCTGTTTCCCTGGCCTTTCAGACCATGGAGCTGCTTATTGCTGGATGATTTTTGGCTCTGCCCACATATACCAGCCAATCAGCCTCAAGAGCAACAGGAGTGGAGGGGTAGAGAGGATTGTGGGAAGCTGGTGGTGGCAGTTGGGCTCTGAGGGAATTCCTGAAAAGCTCGTGTTTTGTGGCTTTTGTGTTCTAAAAATAAAGTTTGTTTTTGCTTGATAAGTGGCTCACGAATTGTGCCCAGCCAGACTGTGACAGGATAATGTAAGAACTAGGTTACAATTATGGTTAGGTATAGGTGTAGGTCTAATGTAAGGGTTAGGTTTAATGTTAGGGTTAAATTTTTATCTAGGTTAATATTAGAATATAATTCAGAGACCGTGTCAGTTTTAGGGTTAGAGTTAGAAGTCACATAATTGCTAGAATTAAATTTAGGGTTCAGTTTAAGGTGAAGGCAGTCTTTAAAGTTAGGGTGACTCTTAGGATATGAGTCAGCATCAGGGATAGTTTTAAAGTTAGGGTTATGACCAAAATTAAAGCTAGGGTTACTGTTAAGGTTTTGTTTAAGTTTAGGGTGGTGTTTAGACCTAGGGTGAGTGTTCAGATGTGATTCAGGGTCAGGGTTCATTTAAGATTATAGTAAGGACTCGAAATAGGGCTAGGGTTAGGTCTAGGCGTAATGTTAGAGTTTGGTTTAAGTTAAGGATTAAGATTAAGACTATTGCTCATTTTTTTTTTTTAGAATGAGAGAGAGAGACAGAGACAGGGACAGAGATAGAATTTTTATTTTTTAGTATTTGGTGGTCACAACATCTTATTATTAATTATATGTTTATTGTTGCTGAGGATCTAACCCAATACCCCACGCATGACAGGCCAATGTGCTACTGCTTGAGCCACATCCTCAGCCCCTAATGCTCGGTTTTGTTTTTGTCCTAGGTTTTATATTAGCATTAGGATTAGGGCTAGTGTTTATGTTAGGCTTAGGCTTAGGGTTAGGTGAAGACATGGAGTTAGGGTTGAATCTAGGGTTAGGGCTAAGTTTACGAATAGGGCAAGTGTTAAGGCTAGGTTTAGGGTTATGGTAAAGAATAGGGATAGAACTAGGGATAAGGCTAGGGTGAGAGTTAGAGTTAGTCTTAAGGATAGGGTTATGGTTAGTTTTAGGGATAGAGATAATCAGGGCAAGATTAGAATTAGAGTTAGTGTTCAGCTTAGGCCTAGCATTAGGGCTAGGTTTAGGGTTAAGTTTAGGGTAAAGAATGTGTTATAGCAAAATTTAGAGGTAGAATGAGGGTTAGAATTAAGATTAGGGCTAGGGTTATGGTTAGCATTTTGATTAAGGCTAGGTTTAGGGTTAGGATGAGGGCTAGAGTTTGTTGTAGGGTTAGGTATAGAATTAGGGCTAGAGATAATGTCAGGTCTAGTGTTATAGTTAGGAGTAGATTTAGGAGTAGGTCTATGTCTTAGTCTAGGGTAAGTGTTAAGTGTAAGGGTCAGTTTTAGAGCTAGGACTATTTTTAGGTTCAGGGTCAGTGTTATGGTTTGTATTAGGTTAAGATTTAGAATTAGGGCTTAAATGAGCATTAGGAATTCAGTTAGGATTAGTCTCATAAATAGGGTTATGTTTAGAGTTCAGGGTAGTTTAGGATAATAGAGAGATTTAGAGTTTGTGATAGGGTTATATTTAGGCTTAGGATTAGCATTAAGAATAGGGTTATTATAAGGGTAATGTATGGGGTTAGTGTTAGGTTTAGGCTTAGGGCTAGGATTAGGGTTATTATTAGGAGTAAGGACAGGGTTATGTTTAGGCCAAAGGTTAGGCTTTGAGCTATGGTTAGGTCTAAGATTAGGGTTAGGCTTAGGGTTAGGGCTAGGTTTAGGGTTACTGTTATGCTTAAGGTAGGTATAGGCATTGGATAGGTGCTAGGTTTTTTATTAGGTTTAGGTCTAGTATTAGTGCTATGGGTAATGCAAGATCTAGGGTTCTAATTAGGGCTAGATTTAGGGTTAGGGTTTTGGCCAGCTCTAGTGTTATGTTTAGATTTTGGTTTAGAGTCATTTTTAGAGCTAAGTTTAGTGTTAGTGTTAGGATGAGTATTAAGATTAGAGTTAGGGTGAAAGCCAGAATTGGGAGTAGGAGTAGGTCTGA
This sequence comes from Ictidomys tridecemlineatus, assembly GCF_052094955.1. NCBI lineage: Eukaryota > Metazoa > Chordata > Mammalia > Rodentia > Sciuridae > Ictidomys > Ictidomys tridecemlineatus. The sequence continues at coordinate 63,511,012 of NC_135478.1, read as the reverse complement.
GATAGTGTTATTGTTTGGTTTAGGTTAAGGGTTAGTGTTAAGGCTAGGACTAAGTTTTTGTTTAGGTCTAGGGCTAGAGTTATTGCTAGATTTAGGATTGGGTTAAGGTCTAGGGGTAGTGTTAGGTTTAGGTTTAGGTAAAAGTTTACTGGTAGGGCTAGTTTCAGGGTTCAATTTAGGGTTAGGGTTAGGTTTAGACCTATAATTAGTGTTATGGTCAGAATAAGGGTGAAGATTAGGGTTAGGTTTGGGTTAGGTTTAGACCAAGAATGAGAGCTAGAGTTTGGACTAGTAATAGGGTTAGTGTTTGATTTAGGCTAAGGGTTACAATTAGGACTAGAGTTAGCATTATAGATAGTGTTTGCTTAGGATAATGGATAGGATTAGAGCTAGGTTTAGAGCTAAGTTTAAGATAAGGTTTAGGGCTAGGTTTAGTGTTATTGTTAGGGTTAAATCTAGTTTTAGGGCTCAGATTAGAGGTATTTTTCTTTTGGACTTAGGGCTAGGATTAGGAATATAGGTAATGTAAGAACTAGGGTTATTATTATGATTTGCATTAAGGTTACAGTTTGGGCTAGGAATGGTGTTAGCATTTGCTTTATGGTTAGGATGATATACAGAGCTAGGTTTAGTGTTTGGAAATTAGTCAGGGTAAAGGTTCGTTTTAGTGCAAAGACTAGAATTTGAGCTAGGCTTATGGCTAGTTGTTTGGTTTAGATTAGGTTTAGGGTTAGGGTAATGGCTCAGTTTTTTTTTTTTTGGTGGGGGCTAGAGCTAGTTTTAGTGTTAGTTTTATGATTAGTGATAGTGTTCAGAGTGTTCAGCTAGTGGTAGGGTGAGGTTTAGGCTTGAGGTTAGGGTTATATTTAGCGTTTATAACCATAATTTTGAGTTATGGTTAGATCTAGGGTTAGGGCTAAGGTTAGGACTAGTGTAAGGGATAAGGTAATGGACAGGTTTAGAAATAAAAATAGGGCTATGTTGAGAGATAGAGTTGTTCTTAGGGATAGAGTTAGGGATTTGCTAAGGGTTAGGGCTAAATTAGGACTAGATTAGTGCTAGGTATAGTAATTAGGGTTAGGCCCATGGTTAGGGCTAGAATTATGGTTAGTGTTAGTGTTAGGGTTATGGTTATTTTAAAAGAAAGGGATGAGATTATGGCTAGGTTTAGGGCTAGGGCGAGGATTAAAATTAAGTATAAAAATAGGGTGAGTGTTTGGCTTAGGATTAAGGCTATGTTAAGGCTTGGATGAGGGATAGGGTTTGTGTTAGGTTTAGAGATATAATTGGAGCTAGAGATAATGTCAGGCCTAGGGTTATGGTTAGGAATAGTTTTAACTTTAGGTTTATGACTATGTGTAGTTGAAATATAGGTGTAGGTTAAATGTCAGGATTAGAGTTAGGTGTATTATTATGGTTAGATTTTGGTTTAGGGTTTGGTTTAAGTTAAGGTTTAAGGTTACGGCTCAAATTAGCATTAGGGTTGGGTTAAAGAAATGGATAGTGTTAGGTTTAGGTTTCAGGTTAGGTTTAGAGTAATAGATAGGCTTAATACTAGTGATAGAATTAGGTTTATGCCTAAGGTTAGCATTTGGGTTAGGTGTATGTTTAAGGTAAAGGATAGGGTTAGTGCTAGTTTTAGAGCTTCTGTTAACATAAGGATTTTGTCTAGCTTTAAAGATAGGCCTAGGGTTACTCTTAGTGTTAGGTTTAGCAGAAGTGTTAGGGTTTGAGCTAGGGTTAGGGCTAGGGTGAAGGTTAGATTTAGAGTCAGGGCTATAGTTAGGGTTAGGTTTAGGGTTATGTCTTGGGTTAGCATTATGATTAGGTTTATGTTTAAGGTAATGAATAGAGTTTGTGCTACAATTTGTGCTATGGTTACAGTTAAAATTAGGGCTTGGTTTAGGGTTAGGTTGAGGGTTAGGGCTATTGTTATGTTTAGGATAAGAATTAGAATTTCAATAGGGTTATGGCAGGGGCCAGTCTTAGGGTCAAGGTTAGTGCTAGGTATAGGGTTAGGGTTATGTTTAGGTCTAGGTTTATGGCTAAGATTAGGGCTAGGTGGTGTGTGAGATTTAGAGCTAGTGTTAGGTATATGGGTATTTTAAGAGCTAGGGATATGGTTATGGGTAGATTTAGGGTTTGTCTAGTGTTAGGGTTAGTTTTTAGTTAGGATAACTTTTAGAGCTAGGGTTCATGTTAAGGTAAGTGTCTAGGGTTAAATCTAGAATTTTGGATATGGATAGATTTAGGGTTATGTTTATGGTTAGGCCTAGTGTAAGGATTAGTTTTAGGGGGAGGGTCAAGTTTAGAGCAAGATGTATTATTAAGGTCAGGATATGGCTTACAGTTGAGTTTAGTTTAAGGTTTAGGTTTAGGGCTTTAATTAGCATTAAGGTTAGAGTTAGGGTTTGTGTAATGAATAAGGTTAGGATTAGAGTACAAGATAGTTTTTGGGTAATGAATAGGATTAGAGATTGTGATAGTGTTAGGGTTAAGCCTAGGGTTAGAATTATGATTAGGATTATGTTTAGGGTCAGTGGATAGGATTAGAGCTAGGTTTAGGACTAGGTTTATGGTTAGGATTAGAGCTAGGTTTAGGGATAGATTTATGGTTATGATAGGGCTAGGGTTATGGTAGTGCATAGAATTAGAGCTATGATTAGGGATATGGTTAAGAGTATGATTAGGGCTAGGGTTAAATTAGGTTTTTGAATAGGGCTAGGTTTATGTTTAGGGTAAAGTTTAGGCTATAAAATAGGGTTAGGTCTAAGGGGAAGGTTAGAGTAGAAATAGAACTACTGTTAGTTTAAGGTTACATTTAGAGCTAGGTTAAGGCCTAGGATTAAGGCTAGATTTTGTGGGGTTTTTAGCCTAGGGTTAGTGACATGGGTAGTTAACAGCTAGGGTTATGATTAGAGCTAGTTTTAAGGTTAGGGTTATAGTTAGGTGTAGTTTAGGATTAAGTTTCGAGTTAGGATGAGCTTTGAAACTAGGTTTATATTAGGGTAAGGGTAAGTGTTCATGTTAGAGTGAGTGTTGGTATTAGTGCCAGAATTAGGACTAGGGTTAGGTGTAGAAGTAGTTTTAGTGTTTGGGTTATGGTAAGGGTGATTGTTAGGACTAAGACAAGGTTGTTGTTCAGGTCTAGGTTAGGAGTTATGGCTGGATTTAGGATTAGGTTTAGGTCTAAGAATAGTGTTAGGTTTAGGTTTAGTTATTAGATTACCAATAGGGCTAATGTTAGGGTTCAGGTTCGGGATAGGGTCAGTTTAGACCTATGGTTAGTGTGTCAGTACAAATTTCAGGGTTAGGATTAGAATTTGGGTTATGGTTAGAGCTAGAATGAGGGCTAGGATTAAGGCTAGTAATAGTGTTATGATTTGGGTTAGGCTATGGATTAGGGTTAGGACTAGGGTTACCATTAGGTTTATGGTTTTGCTTAAGGTAACAAACAGGATAAGAGCTAGTGTCAGGGAAGGTTTAGGGACTAGCTTATGGCTAGGGTTAGTGTTAGGGTTAAAGCTAGGGTTAGCACTTGAATTAGGGTCAGGTTTTGTGATTAGGTTAGGGATAGTGTTAGGAATACAGCTAATGTACAAACAAGTGTTATGATTAGGGCCAGTTTTGGGGTTAGTGTTAAGGTTAGGTCAAGTGTTAATGTTAGGGTTAGTGTTATCATGATATTTAGAGCTAGAGTTAGTCTTAGAGTAAGAGCCAGTTTTCAAGAATGAGTTAGCTTTATGGTTAAAGCCAGAATTATCACAAGGATTAGGTCTAGGGATAGGGTTATTGTTTCTGTTAGGTTAATGTTTATTATTAGGGCTAGGGTTAGGTTTTTGTTTATGTCTAGGGCTAGAAATATGGCTAGATGTAGGATTAGGTTTAGGCCTAGGGGTTGTTTTATAGTTAGGTTTAGGAATAAGTTTATTTCTATTGCAGTGTTAGGGTTCAGTATAGGTTTAGGGTCAGGTTTAGACCTACGGTTACCATTAGAGTCAGAATAAGTGTCAGGTTTGAGTTATGGTTACAGCTAGAATGAGGGCTAGGGTTAGTACTAGTAATAGAATTAAGGTTAGGACTAGGGTTATACCTAGTGTTAGGGCTACATTTAGGGTAAAGTTATGGCTAGTGTTAGGATGAGGTTTAGTGTTAAAGCTAGAGTTAGGTTTCACATTAGGGCTAAATTTTTGGAGAAGTTAGGGCTATGTTTAAATTTACATCCAATGTTGCAGTAGAGTTATGATTTGTGCTAGTTATAAGATTGTGGATAGGCCTAGGTCTAGTGTTAGGGTTCGTTTTAACATTAGGGTTATGTTTAGAGCTAGGGTTAGTATTAAAGTCAAAATTAAGGTCAGGGGTAGTTTTAAGGTCAGGGTTTGTACTTGAATTAGGGCTAAGATTAGGGCTAGGTGTAGAGTTTGGTTTTGGTTTAGGTTAAGCTTTAAAGTTAGGGCTATGGCTTTTTTTGGTGGGGGCTCTATGGCTATGGTTAGGGCTAGTTATAAGATTTGTATTAGGTTTAGGACTGGTGTAATAATCTAACTCCAAATCTAACTCTAAACCTAAGACTAGCTCTAGAAATAAACCTATTCCTAAACCTAACTGTAACACTAGTCTTAGGTTTAGATTGAGATTTAGAGTTAGGATTAGATCTAGGGTAAAGTCTAGGGCTAAGGATATGCCCAGCATTAGTTCTAAATTTCTAGATAGAAATAGGGTTATAATAAAAATAGGGTTAGAACTATGGATAGGGCTAGGGCAAGAGTGAGAGTTAGTTTTAAGACTAGGCTTAGGGTTTGGTTAGATATAGGGCTTAATTAAGGCTAGGAATAGGGCTTGGTTTATGTTTATGTTTAGACCTAGTGCTAGTTTTGGGCTTAGGGTTAGGTTTAGTGTAAATACTGGGGTTAGAGCTAGGTTTAGGGCTAGGACAATTGTGAGAATTAGGGTTACAGCTATGTTTTCATTAGAGTTATGATTAAGGCTAGGTTAAGGGTAGGATGAGGACTAGGGTTTGTGTTATGGTTAGGGCTAGGATTAGTGTTTGGAAAAATGTTAGTTCTAGGGTTACAGTTAGGGACAGTTTTAGGGTTAGGTTTTTGGTTATGTTTAGTGTAAGGTTTAGATTTAGGGTAAGGGTCAAATTTAGAGCTAGGGGTATTATTGGGGTCAGGGTCATGCTTAGGGTTTTTTTATAGGTTATGGTTTAGTAAGGGCTCAAATTAGCATTAGCGTTTGTGTTAGGGTAATGATAGGGTTAGGTTTAGGGTTCAGGTTTGGTTTAGCATAATGGATAGGGTTACAGTGAGGCATAGGGTTAGATTTAGGCCCAAGGTTAGCGTTAGAATTAGGGCTATGTTTAGGTTAATTCATAGTATTAGAGCTAAGTTTAGGGCTATGGTTATGGATATGGTTAGGGCTAGGGGTAGGGTTAGGGTTATGGTTAGGGCTATGGTTTGTGTTAAGGTTAGGGCTAGGATTACGACTAGGAAATATGTCAGGTTTATGAATTCATTAGGAATAGTTTTAGCATTAGGTTTATGGCTAGATCTAGTATAAGGGTTAGGTTTAGAGGTAGGGTAAAGGTTAGAGCTAGAAATATTATTACAGGAACCGTCAGAGTAGGGTTTGGCTTAGGTTAAGTTTAGGATTTGGGCTCAAATTAGCATTAGATATAGGGTTAAGGTAATGATAGGGTTAGGTTTAGGGTTCAGGTTAGGTTTAGTTTAATGAATAAAGTTAGGGTTAGCAATAAGTTTTGGGTTAGGCCTAGGGTTACCATTAGGATTATAGTTATGGTTAGGATAATGGATAGGGTTAAAACTAGTGATAAAGTTAGGATTATGGTTAAGATTGTGGCTAGATTTAGGGTAAGGTTAAAAGGTAGGTTTTGGTTTAAGGTTAGGTTTAAAAGTAGGGTTAAGTCTCAAATAAGGGTTAGGTTTTGGGTTTGGATAAAGTTGGGTTAGGACTATGTCTAATGTATGAACTTGTGTTACAATAAATGTCAGTTTTAAGGTTAGTGTTAGCATGATGTTTAAAGCAAGGTTTATATTTAGGGTAAGTGTCAAGGTCATGGTTAGATTTAGTGTCATGTTTAGGTCTCAAATTAGGGCTAAAGTTAGTGCTAGGTGTAAGGTTAGGTTTTGGTTTAGGTTAAGGTTTATGGTTAGGGCTATGCCTCAGTTTTGTTTTAGGGCTAGGGCTAGGGTTAAGGCTAGATTTTGGATTAGCATCAGTGTAAGGGCTAGTGTGAGAGTGAAGTTTAGGCTTAATGTTAGGATTAGATTTAGAGTTAGGGTTGATCTAGGATTAGGACTCATGCTATGGTTAGGGCTAGTATTAGGGTTATGGTAATGAATATCGTTAGAACTAGGGATACATCTAAGGTGATAATTAGAATTATTCTCAGGAGTAGGCTTAGGGTGAGGGTTGGGGCTAAATTAGGGCTAGAATTAGGACTAGGGTTAGTGTTAGGGTTAAGACTAGGGTTTGGGCTAGAGATAGAGTCAGCACTGGGGGTAGGGTTAAGTTTAAAGGAATGGGTGGTGTTTTAGCTATGTTTAGGGATAGGGTGAAGTTTAGAATTAGGATTAGGCCTAGGGTTATGGTTCTGTTTAGGATGAAGGCTAGGTTTAGAGATAGGACAAGGGTAAGTTTTCTGATAGGTTTAGGACTAGGACTCGAGCTAGGGATAATATCAGGTCTAGGATTATATTAAGGATAATTTTAGGGTTAGGATATGGCTAGGTCTAATGTAACGGTTAGGTTTATGTTAAAGGTCTGTTTTAGAGTGAGAATTATTATGTGTGTCATGGTCAGGGTCAGGGTTAGCGTTTGGTTCATGTTAAGGTAAGGGGTTATTGCTTGAATTACCATTAGAGGTAGGTTTAGAGTTAAAGTAATGAATGGAAATGTTTAATTTAGGTTTTAGTTAAGGGTTAAGGTAACAGATGAATCAGGTTTCAGCAATTGGGTTAGTGTTAGCATTAGGTTAGGATTATGTTATTGTAATGGATAGTTTTAGAGCTAGGGTTAGGGCTAGTTAATGGTTTGGATTAAATCTAGAATTAAGGTTAGGTTTAGAGCTAGGGCTAGGATTTTGTTTAGGGTAAGTGTTAGGGTTAGGGTAAGTGTTAGTTTAGGGTTAAGATGATGGTTAGGTTAGGATAAGTGTTAGTTTTTGAGCTAGGGTTAGGGTTAGTGTGAGGGTTAGGTTTAGGTTCAGTTCTGAGTTCAAGATTATGGTTAGAGTTAGGTTTACCATTAGGGATAGGGTTTTAATTAGGGTTAGGATTAGGGTTACAGTAATGGGGTAATGGATATGGCTAGAGCTAATGTTTGGACTAGGGTTAAGGTTAGGATTAGGGCTTGGTTTAGGATTAGGATTTAGAATAGGACTAGGGTTATATTTAGTGTAAGGGTTAGGCACTGAGCTAGGGTTAGGTCTAAGGAGAAGGTTAGGGTTAGAGTTACTGATAGTTTTAGGGCTAAGCTTAGTTTTATGCTTAGAGGTAAGTAGGTCTGCGATTAGCTCAAGATTTTGTGTTTTTTAGGTCTAGGGTTAGAACTATGGGTAATATAAAAGCTAGGTTTATGTTTAGGGCCCTTTTTAGGGTTAGTGTTATAGCTAGGTCTAATGTTATGTCAAGGCTTTGGGTTAGAGTCAGGTTTAAAGCTAGTCTAAGTGTTAGGATCAGGTCAGTTTTCAGGATGTGTTTAGGTTTAGGGTTAAAGCCAGAATTAGGACTAGGTTTAGGGCTAGGGATAGGGTAAGTGTTTTGTTTAGGTTATTTGTAGGGCTAGTGCTAGGATGTTGTGTAGGTCTAGGGCTAAATTATTAGCTACATTTAGGATTAGCTTTGGGTCTAGTTCTAGTGTTAGGTTTAGGTATAAGTTTACCGGTAGGTTTAGTGTTAGGTTTTGGTTTAGGGTTAGGGTCAGGTTAAGACCTAGGGTTATTTTAGGGTCAGATGAGGGTCAGGGTTAGGGTTAGAACTAGAATGAGGGATAGAGTTAGAACTAGTAATACTGTTAGTGTTTAAATTAGGTTAAAGGATTAGGGTTAGGATTAGGTTTAGCATTTGGTTTAGGGTTTGGCATAGGGTAAGGGATAGGGTTAGAGCTAGGGTTAGGGCTCAGATTTTTGTTAGGGTTAGGGCTAGTGTTAGGGTTAAGATTAGGAATTAAGCTAGGGTTAGGACTAGAATTTGGGGTAGGATTTGTGTTAGGGTTAGGGCTAGGGTTATGACAACTACTAACATATGAACTAGGGTTACAATTAAGGCAAGTTTTAGTGTTATGGTTAAGGCCAGGGCATGTGTTAGGGTTAATTTAAGTTAGGGTGATGATAGATCTGGGATAAGTGTTAGGGTTAGCAGCAGGATCAGAGTAATTTTAAGAGTTAGGGTTAGGGCTAGGTGTAAGGTTTGGGTTTGGTTTAGTTAAGGGTTTTGGTTAGGGATATTGCTTGGTATTGTTTTATGGCCTGGACCAAGGCTAGGGCAAGTTTTAGGATTAGCATTATTGTTATAGGTAGTGTTAGGGTTTTGTTTTACTTATGAATAAAGTTAAATTTAGAGTTAGGTTTACATTTATAGCTAGGTTTAGACCTAGAGTTAGGATAGGGCTAAGTATAGAACTAGGGCTAGGACTAGGGCTAGGGTTATAGTCTTAGGGCTAGGGTTAGGGTTAGGATAAGATTAAATTAGGGCTAAGATTAGCACTAGGCTTTGTTGTAGTATTAGACCTAGTGTTAGGGAAGGAATTAGGGTTAGGTTTATGGTTATGCTTAGGTTTATGGTAAGGGATGGGGTTATAGGTAGGTTTAGGACTAGGGTGGAGTTAGAATTAGGGTTAGGGCTTGGATTATGGTTCGGGTGAGGATTAAAACTAGATATAGGCCTAGAATTACAGTAAGGGCTAATTTCGGGTCTAGGTTTATGGTTAAAGATAGTTTAAGGTTAGGTTTATTGTTACACCTTGTGTAAGCATTAGGTTTAGAGTTAGGGTCAGGTTTAGAGATAAGGGTATATTAGCATCATGGTCATGATTAGAGTTTTAGATAGGTTAATGTTTAAATTTAGAACTCGAATTCGCATTAAGGTTAGGATCAGCATTATGATAGGGTTAGGTTTAAGTTTCAGGTTTTATTTAGGGTGATGGATAGAATGAAGTTTAGGAATAGGGTTAGGTTTAGGCCTAAGGTTAGCATTAGGGTTATTGTTAGGGTAATGGATAGGGTTACAGCTAGGGTTACAGCTAGGGTAATGGTTACAATTAGTAATAGGGTTAGAGTTAGTTTTAGGGTTAAAACTAAGTTTAGGGTTCAGAATTGGACTAGGATTTGGGTTAAGTTAGTGTTAGTGTTAGGGTTTTGGATATGATTAGGGCTAATTTTATGTGTTAGGTGTTAGGACTAGGTCTAGTGTTAGGTTTAGGTCTAGGGTTAGTGTGATGTTTAGACCTAGGGTTAGTGTTAAGGTCAGAATCAGGGTGACAGTTAGTTTTAGGGTTCAGGTTAAGACTCGAATTATTGCTAGGGTTAGGGCTAGGTGAAGGATTAGGGTTTGATTTATATTAATGATTAGGGTTAGGTCTATTCCTTGGTTTAGTTTTAAAGCTAGAGCTAGGTTAGAGCTAGTTTTAGGATTAGTCTTAGGGTTAGGGCTAGGGTTAGGTTTAGGCTTTGGATTGTTGTTAGAGTTAGATTTAGTGTTAGAGTTAGCTCTAGGGTTTTGGCCATGGATATGAATAGGGCTACGGTTAGACCTACAGTTCGTTTTAGGCTTCCAGTAAAGTCTAGGATTAGAATAAGAGTTACGACTAGGAAGAGAGTCAGAGTTAGTCTTTGGGCTACTGTAAGGGTTAGGATTAGGGATAGGGCTAAATTAGGTCTAAGATTAGGGCTAGGGTTAGTTATAGTGCTAGGCCTAGGGTTAGGGTTAGGGTTATAATTAAGGCTATGTTTAAGGCTAGTATAAGGAGTAGGGTTTGTACTATGGTTAGGGCTAAAATTATGGCTAGGGATAAAATCAGGTTTAGAGTTATGGTTAGGGACAGTTTTAGGGTTAGGATTATAGCTAAATCTAGTGTAAGGGTTAGGTATAAGGTAATAATCAGGTTTAGAGCCAGGGGAATTATTAATATCAGGGTCAGTGTTGGGCTTTGGTTTAGGTTTAAGTTTAGTATTAGGGCTTGAATTAGCAATAGGGGTAGCATTAGAGTAATGATTGGTTAGGTTTAGGGTAATTGACTGTATGGGAGATAGTAAAAGGGTTAGGGTTTAGTCTAGGGTTACATTAGTATAAGGTAATGAATAGAGTTAGAGTTAAGTTTATGGCTAGAGTTCTGTTTGGAATTAGGTATTGAGTTAGCATTACAGTGAGGATTAGAACTAGGGTTAGTTTTTGGGTTATGTTTACCAAGAGGCTTAGGTTCTCAGCTGTGTTTAGGGCTAGGCTGGGTGTTAGCTTCAGGGTTATGTCTAAGGAGAGAATTACCATAGGTTTTGGGTTATAGTTAGGGTTATAGTTAGACCTAAGATTAGTGGTAGGGTCATATAAGGGTCATGGTTAGGGTTAAAATTTGGGATAGGTTTGGAGCTAGAATGAGAGCTAGGGTTAGGGCTATTAATAGAGATAGGATTTTGGTTAGCCTAAAAATAAGGACTATATCTAGGGTTACCCTTTGTTTTAGGGGTTTTTTAGGGTAAGGGATTTGTTTAGAGCTAGGTTTACGGCTATGGTTAGGGTTGGAGTTAAATATAAATCTATATTTAGGACTCGGATTAGGGCTAGAGTTTGTGTTAGGGTTAGGGATAGGATTAGGGCCACGGCTAATGTAAGAACTAGAGTTAAATTTTGGTTAATTTTAGTGTTATGATTAGGTTTAGTGTTAGTGTTAGGTTTAAGTTTAAGGTGACACTTATAGCTAGGGTTTGTGTTAGGTACGAGTTAGGTCAGGGTTTGTTTTAGGGGTAGGGATAGGACTCCAATTATTGGTAGGGTTATTCTTAGCATTCAGTTTAAGTGAGGGTGGTCTTTAGAGCTAAATTAAGTATTAGGATATGAGTCAGGGTTAGCATTAATTTTAAAGTAAGTGTTAGAACTGGAATTAGGGATAGGGATAAGTCTAGGTTTAGTGTTAGGGTTCGTTTTAAGTTAATGTTTAGGTGTAGGGCTATGGTTTTGTTTTGATTTACTTCTAGGGTTAGGTTTTGGGATAGTGTAAATCTTAAGCTTAGATTTAGCATTAGTGTTAGATTTGAAGTTAGGGTTAGATCTAAGGTTAGGTCTGGGACTAAGGATAGGGAAAGGGTTAGGGCTAGGAATAGGGTTAGGGTAAGGGATAGGGTTTTAACTAGGCATATATATAGGCTGAGAGTTAGAATCTCAGTGCTAGTGTAGTGTTAGGGTTGTAGATAGGGCTAAATTAGTGCTAGAATTAGGCCTAGGTTTCTTGTTTTGCTTAAGCTTAGAATTAGCTTTAGGGTTTGGTTTAAGATTAGGATAAAAGATGGCATTATAGCTAGGTATAAAGATAGGGTGAGGGTTACAATTTGGGTTAGGGTTAGGGTTAGGTTTAGGGTTATGATTAAAGCTAGGTGTAGGGCTAGGATTAGGGCTAAGGTTTGTTTTAGGTTAAGGACTAGTATTAGGTTTAGGGCTAATTTCAGTTCCAGAATTATGGTTAAAGATAGTTTTAGGGTTAGAATTATGGCTATGTCTAATAAGAATCAGGTTATTAGACATAGCCATAATGTCTAATAAAAAATTAGACATTAATTTTTTATTAGACATAATAAAAGAGCTAGAAAAAATTATTAGGGCCAGGATCAGTTTTAGGGTTTGGTTTAGGTTTGAGTATAGAATTATGGCTCAAATTAGAGTTAGGGTTAGGGTTAGGGTAAAGATAGGGTTAGATGTAGGGTTTAAGTTAGGTTTAAAAAAATTAATAGTTTTGGAGATAGGTATATGGTTAGTGTTTGTCTTCAGGTTAGCATTAAGCTAAGGGTTATGTTTAAGGTAATGGATACAGTTAGAGTTAAGATTAGGGATAAGATTATGGTTAGAATTAGGTCTTTGGTTAGGGTGAGGGTGAGGGGGAGGGTTAGGATTAAGGCTTGGTTTATGACTAGGATGAGGGTTTGTGTTATGGCTAGTGCTAGAATTAAGGCTAGGGCTAATGTTACGTGTAGCATTACATTTAAGGGTAGTTATAGGGTTTGGTTATGAACAGGTCTATTGTAAGAGTTAGGTTTAGGGTAATGGTCAGATTTAGAGCTAGGTGTATTATTACTGTCAAAGTCAGGATTAGGGATTGGTTTTAGTTAAGGTTTAGGTTAAGGCTCAAATTAACATTAGATTAAGAATTAAGTATATGGTTAGGTTTAGGGTTCAGTTTGGGTTTAGAATTGTGTATCACCTTAGGGATAGCTATACAGTTTTGTTTAGTCCTATTGTTAGCATTTGAATTAGGCTTCAGTTAGGGTAAAAGATAGGATTAAAGCTAGGGTTAAGGCTAAATTTATGGTTAGGATTAGGGCTAGTGTTAGGTTTAGGGTTAGGGTTATGGTTAGACCTAGGGTTAAAGTTAGGTTTAGGGTAAGTTTTATGGTTGAAGCTACATTTAGGGCTAGGGCATGGGTTAGGGTTAGAGCAGGTCTAGGGTAAATGTTGATTTTGGGCTACATTTAGCATTAGGGTTAAAGTTAGAGATATGGTAATGGATAGAGTTAGAGCTAGGGTTTGGGCAATGGTTACAGTTAAAATTAGGGTTAACATAGTATTAGAGATAGGGCTATGTTAATGTTTAGGGTTAGGATTAAGGTTCTGTTTAGAAGTAGTGTTAAAGTTAGAGTTACGTTATTCAATTTCTTTGATACAATCCAGGATTAATCTTTAAATAATTTTACTCTGTTTCCCAGGTTAAAGCATTTTGGTTCAACCTTTTGTTGTTCAGAAGAGTTAATATTTTTATTTTCCTTAATTTTGAACTACATGAGTAAATGTAAATGGACGTGGAAATCAAACAGTGTTTATGCTAGCTGCTTGAAACTTCACACACACCCTTAATTCTTTCTGGGGAGTCTCTGGTATGTCCCTTGTATGTGTAGGCCTATTATGAAGCATGCAAAATTAACTTTATCTGAGAGCCCTTTAGGAGAAAACAGGGAATATTCATGCACTGAAATTTTTCCCATAATTATTTTGTCAGATTTATTTGATACTAAATAGGATTCCTTATTTAGCTTTCTCCTCAAAGCTCTCCAACTGTGGGACTTCTAGAATCAATGGTTCTCTAATTAGGTTAGGGTTAGTGTTAGGTTTGGGGTTAGGGCTAGGGTTAGATGTAGTGTTAGGGTGAGAGTAAGTTTTGTAAAAATTTCTTTTATACTTGGAAGGAGTCTTTTTTTTTAACCTAGCCTTATTATGCTCCTCATGTTTGGGCCTTCTCATTTCATATTGATCTATAGAGTGACACTCTGTATTTTAAGGTTTCACTTCACATTGACCTATATAGGTAAATAAAAATGGAGGTTGAAATCAAACAGGGTTGGTGCTAGCTACTTGAAACTTCAAACACTAAATCAGTTCTCTGTAGGTAGCTCTAAGATGAAGACGGCAAAAGCAACTTTATCTGAGAGCCCTTTCACAGAAAACAAAGAAACATGTGTAAACTGAAATACCACCTCAATTATTAGGTCATATATTTTGATACTTCATAGTATTTATCTGACAGCTTAACCCACTAGGCTTCTCATGTTTGGGAATTCTAGGATCAACAGTTTCTCAAACAGGTTAGGGTTTGTGTTAAGAATAGTGTTAGGGCTGGTTTTAGAGCTAGTATTAGGATTAGAGTTAGTTTTGTTCAGATTTCTTTGATACTGGGCAGGATTCATTTTTCTCTTAACATAACTATACTCCACATGTTTGGGCCTCCTAGGTTCAATGGTTCACTGTAAGGAACATTTTAACAGTTAAAAGGAAATAGAGCTCAAGATCAAATAGCATTGTTGCTAGCTGCTTCAAACTTCATACTCCTTTAATTCTCTTGATAAATATCTGGTTTGTTCTTGTGACAGTAGGCCTATGCTGAAGCATGTAAAAACAACTTTATCCAAGAGTCCTTTAAGAGATAACAGAGAAATATTCATGTACTGATATACTCCATCAACTTTTTGGACAGATTTCTTTGATACTGTGCAGCATTCATCCCTTATCTTACTGCACCATGCTGTTCAAGTTTGGAATTCTAAGCTCAAAGGTTTCATAAAAACTTAGGGTTAGGGGAAGAGCTATGGTTAGAGCTAGTGTTAGGGTTAGAGTTAGTTTTATTCAAAATTCTTTGATACTTGGCAAAATTTATCTTTTAGCTAGATTTACTCTGTTTCCCAGATTTAGGCCTTCTCCATTCACAGCTTCGCTGTCAGAAACATTTTTTTTTAATTTTAAGATTTCACTTCATTTTGACCTCTACGGAAAAGTTAATGGAGTGGAAAATCAAACAGTGTTTGCGGTAGCTTCTTGAAACTTTACAGATTTCATCAGTTCTCTGTAGGGACTCTGATATGTTTCTTGTAATACAGGCCTATATGTAAGCGTGAAAAAAACAACTTAATCTGAAAGCTCTTTAGGAGAAAACAAGAAAATATGCATGTACTAAAATACCTCCCATAAATATTTGGTCAGATTATTTTGATGTTGCGTAGGATTAATCACTTAGCTTGCCTCACAAGGCTCCCCAAGGCAGAAATTTTAGGATCAATTGTTCTCTAAACAAGTTAGGGTTAATGTTAGGTTTAGAGTTATGGCTAGGGCTAAGGTTAGCGTTAATGTTAGGGTGAGAGTCAGTTTTGTTCAAATTTATTTGATAATGGGCAAGATTCATCTTTTATCTAATATTAGTATGCTCCTAAGGTATGTTCTTCTCAATTCAATGGCTAACTATCATGAACATTTTGTATTTTATAGTACACTTAATTTTGGCACGTATGGGTAAAGGGAAATGGAGGTGAAAATCAAATAGGCACACTTTCCCCTAAATATACCCTAAACATAACAATAAACATAGGCCTAATCCTAGGCCTAAGAATAACACTAATCCTTGTCCTATTTCTATCCCTAATTTAGCCTTAACCCTAACACAAACTCTTGCCCTAAAACTAAGTATAACTCTTACCATAGCCTTATTCCTAGTTCTAATCATATCCTTTATCATAATCCAAACACTAGCTCTAATTTTAGCTCTAACACTAGCCATAGTCCTAACCCTAGAATTAACCAAAACTCTAATTCTACTCCCAAGCCTAAACTCAACCTATCAGTAGCAATAACACTAACATTAATCATAAAACTACCCTTAACTTTAACTTTACTCCTACAATAAAACCGAGACCTAAGACTAACCCTAACCCTTAACCTAAACCAAATTCTAAAGCTACATCTAGCCCTAAGCTTACCCCTAACTTGAGTCCTATATCTAACCATAAAATGAATCATGATTCTGACTTTTATGCTAACACTAAGCTTAGCTAAAAACATAACCCTAAACATAAACTTAATCCTGAAAGTAGACTCAGTCCTAAATATAACTCTAAAACTAGCCTTATTGTAACCATAGTGATTAAATTAGCCGTATTTCTAAGAAGAGCCTAAGGTAATCCCAAACCTAGTCTTAATTCAAGACCCAAACCTAGCTTTAACCCTAACTCAAACCCTAAACCTAGCACCAACTCTTACTCTAAAACTAACCCTAACTTTAATTTTTGCATTAAACCTAAACCTAACCCTACACCTAGCCCTTATTTTAACCACAACCCTTGCATTAACACTAGCTCTAACCCTATCCATTATTCTAACCCTAAACCTAATACTAATCCTCAGCCTAACGCTACTGTTGAACATAAAACTATCCTATCCATTACCCTAAACCTAAAGTGAACTAAACCCTACAAATATCATTACCCTAACTGTTACATTAACCCTAATGCTAATTCGAGCCCTAAACCTAATACTAAACCTAACCCTAACCATAACTCTACCCCTGACACTAACCCTAAGTGTAACACTACCTCTAAAAGTAATCCTAAACCTAACTCAAATGCTAACCCTACAACTAACAGTAAACCTAACCCTAAAACAAACACTAACACTAAGCCTATCTCTAAGCCTAACCTAAAGATAACACCAGACTTAACATTAAACCTAAACCTATCCCTAACCTTAACACTAATGTTAACCCTAACCCTAACCCTAACTCTACCCCTAACACAAACCCTAAACCTAACCTGAACAATAACCCTACCACTAACCCTAACCCTAACACTAATCTTAAACCTAATCCTAAACCTAACACTAACACTAACACAAACACTAAACTAACCCTAACACTAAAACTAACCCTAATTCCAACCCTAACACTAACCTTAACGCCAAATCTAAAACTAATGCTAATTCTAATCCTAACCTTATCTCACACGTAAACCTAATCTAACACTTACCATAACCCTAACCCTAACCCTAACCCTAACCCTAACCCTTAACCTAACCCTAACCCTAACACTAACACCAACACTAATCTTAACCCTAACCTCTAACCCTAAACATGACACAAAATTTAACCCTAACTAAAACCCAAACACTAAAGCTAACCTTAACATTTACTCTAAACCTCACCCTAATGCTATCCCTAAAACCAACCCTAACCTTAACCCAATCTAAAAGCTAACCCTAAACCTAACCCAAAATCTATCAAAAACCCTAGCTGTAAACTTAACCCTAACACTAACCCTAACCCTAAAATTAACCCTAATGATAATTCTAACCATAATCCCCACCCTAAAGCAAGCCTAAACCTAAAACAAACCCTAACCTTAACCATAACACTAAACCTAAACCAATCCCTAAAGCTGACCCTAAAACTAACCCTCAACCTAAGACAAACCCTAACCCAAACCATAATTCGAAACTTAACCTAACCCTAACCCTAACCACAAAGTAACCCTAACCCTAAACCTAACCTTAAGAGTAACCATAACGCTAACCCTAATCCTAACACTAACACTATCACTAAACCTAACCTGACCCTAATTGTAAATGTAACCCTAAACCTAACACTAACCCTAAGCCTAATGTTAAATATAACCCTAAAACAAACCATAACCCTAACCCTAAAATTAAATATAAAATTAACAGTAACCCTAACAGTAACACTAACATTTACCCTGACACTAACCCTAACTTTAAGACTAACTCTAACACTAATCCTATCTATAACCCTAACCCTAAAACAAAACTAACCCTAAAACAAAACCTAGTCCTAAACCTAAACCTAACTCTTAAACTAACCCTAACCCTTACCATAACCCTATCTTAAATCTTACCCTAACACAAAGTCTAACCCTAACCATAAACCTAAAACATAACCTAACCCTAAACCTAACCCTAACTGAACATTAAACCTAACCCTAACCCCCAAAATAACACTAATGCTAACACAAAACCTAAACTTAATCAGAAACCTAACCCTAACAAAAACCCTAAGCATAAGACTGAGCCTAAAACTAACCCTAACACTAACTCTAATGCTAACTCTCACATTAAATCTTAACCTAAGCCAAATTCTAACCATAACACTAACCCTATTCTTAACCATAACCCTAAATATAACAATAACCCTTAACCTAATCTTAAAAATAAAATTAACCCTAATCCTAAGCCTAACACAAACTTCAACCATAACACTAACCTTGACCCAAACCTAAACCTAACACTAAACCTAACACTAACACCAATCTGAAGACAAACACAAACACTTACACTAACCCTAACAACAAAACTAATCCTACACAATAAATTAACTTAACACTTAACCTCACATTAACTCTAACACAAAACCCAACAATATCTATAACCCTAAGCCTAACCAAATCCTAATTGCAACCCTAACCCTAAATCTAACCATAAAACTGACACAAACCTTAAGTCTTCTGCTAACAATGAAACTAACACAAACTGTAATGCTAAACATAAAACTAATCTTAACTCTAACCCTAACCCTAACACTAACCCTAAACCTAACCCTAAACCAAACACTAAATCTAACACTAAACATAAACATAAGCTTAACCATAAAACTAACCCTAAATCTAACCCTAATTCTAACCATAACACTAACCTTCACACTAATCATAAACCAAAACCTTATCCTAATTGTACTCCCAAACCTAATTCTAACCACATACCTGACAAAAACCCTAACACTAACCATACCACTAAACCAAGCCATATACTTAACCCTAACCCTAAACCTAATATTAACCCTAACCCAAACACTAAAACAAACACTAACCCTACTCCTAAATCTAAATCTAACTATAACCTTAAAACTAACCACAATTTTAACCATAAACCTTAACACAAAACCTAACCCTAAATCTAACCCTAAACCTAAAAATAAACCTAACCCTAACTCTAAACCTAAATCTAGACCTTACCCCTACCCTAACCCTAACACTAAACTTATCCCTAAAATAAACACTAACCCTAACCATAAAACTAAATTTAACACTAAACCTAACCATAACCCAAAACCTAAATCAAAACCTAACTCTACCCTAATACTAACCCTAACATGAACCCTAACTCGAACACAAACCCTAACCCTAAACCTAAAACTAACCCAAATGTTAACTCTAAACCTTACCCTAAAACTAACAGTAACCCTATCACTAAATCTAACCATAACCCTAACACTAAACCTAACCCTACTCCTATTCATATACATAACATTTACTCTAACACTAATCTATAAAAAAATCCCGTAACCCTAAACTTAATCCTACCACAAATCCTAACCCTAACTACACTAAACCTAACACTAACTCTAAACCTAACTCAAATCCTAACTTTAACCTTAAACCTAACCCCAATACTAAACCTAGCACTAACTCTAACCCTAATTTTAGCCTAACTTTAACCCTAATACTAACACAAAACCTAAACATAACCTTAACTCTAACTCTAACACAAACCCTCTGAACCTATCCCTAACCCAAACACTATCCTTACCACTAACCTTAACACTAAATCAAATAATAACAGTAAACCTAAAACTAACCCTAACCCTAACACAAACCCTAACTCTGAACATATTCTTAACCCTAACACTATCCTTAAAATTAACCTTAACACTAAATCAAATAATAACAGTAAACCTAAACCTAACCCTAAACCGAACAATCATGCTAGCCCTCACTTAACAGAAACCCTAACCCTAATAATAACAATAATCCTAACCCTAAACCTAAACCTAACTTTAACCCTAAGAAAAAAATCTATACTTATACCTAACCCTAATACTAACACTAATCCTAACCCTAACCCTAAACCTAACCCTGACACTAAACCTAACACTAACTCAATGCAAAAATCAACACTAGCACTAACCCTAACATAATCTTAAACCTACCCATAAACCTAACCTTATACTTACCTTAAAGCTCACCTTAAAACAAACCCTAACACTAATCCTAACATTAACCTTAATCCTACCCATAAACCTAATCTTACACTTAAACTAAACTTATACTTAACACAAAACCTAACCCTAACCATAAAACTAACCGCATTACTAAACCAAACAATAAAACTAACACTAACCCTAACCCTAAACCTCACCATAACACTAACTCTAACTCAAAATTTAACACTAACCCTAAACTTAACCTTATCCCTTAACCTAATCCTAATGCTTACTCTAAATATAACATAACCCTCAAAATTAACACTAACCTTAACACTAAGCTAACTTTAACCATAACCCTCTCACAAACCCTAACCTTAACCCTAAACCTAACACTAACAATAACTGGAAGTCTTTTCCTTACCCTAACGCTAACCCTAACACTAACTCTAAACCTGAGCCTAATGCTAACACTAAACTAACTCTAACCATAACCCAACCCTTATATTAACAATAACCCTAACCAAAATCTAACATTAACTCTAACTGTAACCTTAATCCAAACACTAAAACTAACACTGACACTAACCCTAACCCTAACTCTAAGACAAACACTAACACTAACCCTAATACTTACCCTAAACTTAACCATAACCAAATTACTAACCCTCAGTATTATCCTAACCCTGACACTAACCCTAAAAATAAACATAAACCTAATTATAAACCTAATGCTAAAAGTAACACTAATCCTAATCCTGAACCTAACACTAACCCTAACCCTAACCTATATCTAACACTAACCCTAAAACTAACCCTAAACTTAAATACAATGCTAAACCTAATATGAACCCTAAACCTAACCCTAACTCTAACCTTAAACCTAAAACTAACGCTAGCCCTAACCCCAAACCTAATGCTACTCCTTCCCTTAATCCTAACCCTAAACCTAATTCTAACCCTACCCTAAAACCTAACACTAACTATAATGCTAACCCTACCCCTGACCATAATGCTAACCTTAACATTAACATTAAACCAAACCTTACCACAAACATTAACTCTAACCATAATTCTAACAGTGAACTGAACCCTAATTGTAACACTAACTCTAACCCTAATCCTAAATATACCCTAACACTATGCCTAACTCTAACACAAACCCTAACCCTAACACTGAGTAACACTAACACTTACCCTAACAGTAACACTAACAAAAACCCTAATGCTAACTATAACACTAACCATAACCTAACCCTAACTTTAACTTAAACCTTACCCTAATTCTAAACATAACACTAAGTTAACTTAACTCTAAATCTAATGATGACCCTAACAATAACACTAAACCCAACCTAACAATAAATTTAACCCTAATACGAACCTTAACTCTAACCCTAACCCAACCTAACTCTAACTATAAACCTAACCTGAATTTTAAACATAACCATAAACCTAACCCTAACCCTAAACTTCACCCTAATACAAAACCTAACACTAAAACTATCACTAACCATAACACTAACCCTAACCCTTACACTTACATTAATCCTAACCCTAACACTAACGTTAGCCGTAACCATAACCCTGACTCTAACACTTAACCTAATCCTAACCCTTACCCTAACCCAAACCCTAACCCTAACACGACCCCTAATTTTAACACTAACCCTAACACTAACCTTAACCCCAACACTAACACTAACCCTAAAGTAAACCTAACCTTAAAGTAAACCTAACCCTATCACTAACACTGACCCTAAACATAACCCTAAATCTATCACTAACCCTAACACTAACCCTAACACTAACACTAACCTAAGAGTAACACCAACCTAAAAACTTCAAAATAAATATAAATTTAACACTAAACCTAACCCTATCCCTTACCCTAACAATATCCATATTTCTAACCCTAACCATAACACTAACCTTAAACCTAACTCTAACTCTCCCTGTAAAACTAACCCTAAATTTAAGTCTAACATTAACCCTAAACCTATTCCTCACCTTACCACTATCCATAACCGTAACACTTACTTTAACCAAAGCACTAAAACTTACCCTAACTATAAAGTATAACACTAACTCTAACACTAAACCCAACTCTAACACTCATCTTAACCTAAATCTAACATGAACCCTAACCCTAATTCTAACACTAAACCCTAACCTATTTTTTACCCTAAAACTAACATTAAACCTAACCCTTACATAACTCTAACCATAACTTCAATGCTAACAATAACTCTACCTCTAACCCTAACCATAACACTAACTCTAATCCTAAACATAAAAATAACCCTAATCTGAACTGTAACCCTGACCCTTATATTATCCCTACCCTAAAAAATTTTAACACTAAGCCTAACACACCAAACCTAATCCTAAACCTAACCCTAACCCAAAACTTAACACTAAACCTAACCTAAATCTAAACCTAACCCTAAACCTAAACCTTACCTTAACCGTATTTCTAACTCAAGACATAACCCTAACCCTATTACTAACTATAACACTAATCCTGACCCTAACACTAAACCTAAAACTTAGCCTAATCCTAATGCTTACCCTAACCCTAATGCTAACACTAACACTAAATTAATCTGATCTCTACAACTTACTCTAAAACTAACCCTAACCCTAACTCTATATTCAACCGTAACCATAACCTTAACTCTAAGCCTAATAGAAACCCTAACACAAACCATAACTACAAACTTAAACCAACTCTAACCATAAAATTACCGAATTCTCACCCTAACCATAACACTAATTATAAATCTAAAGCTAAAACTGACCCTAACCCTAACAAAAACCCTAACCTAAATATAATTCTAACTGTAACACTCACTGTAACCCTAACCATAACCTTAATATTAACCCTAAACCTATCCCTAACCCAACACTATACTAACACTAACTGTAACACTAACACTAACCCTAACACTAAACCTCACCTGATCCATATTGCTAACTCTAACACTATCAGAAACACTAATCCTGGCCAAACCCAAACCCTATTACTAATACTAATCCTAAACCTAACCATAACCCTAACACTAACCCTAAACCTAACCCTAACCCTAACCCTAACATAACCCTAGCAATAACCCTAACATGGAACCCAATCAGAACCCTAACCCTAATCCTATCATTTACCTAAACCTAACCCTAAACCTTCACTAATCCTAACCCTAAGAATAATCCTAAACATAGACCTAAAAATAAACCTAACTCTAAAACTAACTCTAACCCTAACACTAACTCTGTCTCTAACCAAAATTCTAACCCTAAACCTAACAGTAACTGTAATTCTACCCCTAATCCTAACAATAAACCTAACCCTAACCCTAAACCTAACACTAACTCTAACTCAAACACAAACCTTAAAGCTAACCCTGACCGTAACTCTACTCCTAACCCTAAACCTAACACAAAAATAACCACAACCATAACCAATACCCTAAAATAATCCTAACTCTTACTTAACCCTAACTCCAACTCTAACCCTAATCTTAACCATTACTCTATCACTGAACCTAAGCCTAAAATAACCCTAAACATAAGTCTAATGCTAATCCTAATCCTCACCCTAATGCTAACTTCAAATGCCACACTAAGTCTAATCCGAACATGACACTAACCCAAACCCTAACCCTAACACTAATCTAATCCTAATCTGAAGTGAAATTCTAAACATAAACCTGACCCTAACACAAACCTTAACCCTAACACTAACACTAAACTTAACCCCAACTAACCTTAAACCTAATCCTAACCCTAACACTAAACCTAAGCCTAACCAGATAACTAACTCTAACACTAAGCCTAATGCTATCACTTTTACTAACCCTAAACCTAACCCTAATCCTAACCTTAACACTAAACCTTACAAAAACTCTAACCCTAACAGTAGCCCTAACCCTAATCCTATCCCTAAACTTAACACTATCCCTAACCTTTACACTAACCCTAATCCTAATAATAACACTAACCTTAACCCTAATGCTAACACTTTCACTAACCCTAAACCTAACCCTAATTTTAACCTTAACACTAAACCTTACCCTAACTCTAACCCTAACAGTAATGCTAACCCCAATTCTATCCCTAATATTAACACTATCCTTAACATTAACACTAACCCTAATCCTAATGGTAACACTAACCCTAATGCTAACACTAACACTAAACCTAATCTTAAACTTTACCCTAATTCTATCCCGAACCCAGACAAAAACACTAACCCTAACACAAAACCTAATCCTAAACCTAACACTAACCCTAACCCTAAACTTTACTCTATCCCTAACCCTAACACTAACCGTAACACAAACCCTCATGCTATCCATAACCTTTACCCTAACCTAACCTTAACCCTAAATCTAACCTAAAATTTATTCTAACCCTAACCCTAAAACTAAAAATAAAACTAACCTTAATTAATATCTAATGATAATACTAACAATAAACTTAACCCTAAAGTATTAACTAACCCTAACACAAACCTTAACCCTAACAATAACCCAAACTTAACCATATTCCAACACTAACCCTAATGTAAATTTTAACTGTAACTGTAACCCTAACCCTAAACCTAACTTAACCCTAAGAAAAACCCTAACACTAATTCTAATACTAACCATAACCCTAACACTAATCCTAACCATAACCTTAAATATAACCCTAACACTAACTAAAAACCTAGCCCTAACACTAACACTAACTCTATTATTCAAAACCATTATCATAACACTAATACTTACCCTAACAAAAACCTTAACCCTATCCCTAACACTAACACTAAATGCTAACACTAATACTAACCCTAACCAAACACTAAACCTAAACTCAACCCTAACCCTATCACTAACACTAATCCTAAACATAAGCCTAACACTAACCTTAAACCTATCCCTAATTCTAACACTATTCATAACTATAAACCTAACATTAACACAAACAATAAAACTAACCCAACCATAATCCTAATCCTAACCCTAACCCTAACACTAACACTAATTTTATCCCTAAACCTAACACTATCCCTAAACCTAATCCTTACATACCTCTCATTCTAATGTAACCCTAACACTAACCGTAACTCTAACACTAACACTAATATTAACTCTAACCCTAACCCTAACCCTAATCCGAACTGTAAACTCTTCTCTAATACAAACTCAAACACTAAGCCAAAAACTAACCCTCATCTAACTCTAACACAAAACCTAACACTATTCCTAACCAAAATTCTAACACTAAACTTAACTTTAAACCTAAAGCAAACATAATGCTAAATCTTACCAAAACCCTAACCAAAAACCAAGCACTAATGATAAACTTAACACTAACCCTAACCATAACACTAAACCTAAACCTAATCCTGACCCTAATACTAACCATAACCCTAAACTTATCCCTAAACTTAACACTCTACCTAACCCTAACCCTAACACTAATTCCAACCTTAATCTTAACCCTAAATGTAACTCTAAGATGAACCCTAACCTTATCCTACCACTCACCCTAAACCTAACCCAAATTCTATTTCTAACCCTAACACTAATTATAACCTAACTACAAACCTAACCCTAACTGTAACTATAACCCTAACCCTAACCCATACACAAACCTAAACCTATTCTTAACTCTAACACTAATCCTAAACCTAACAGTAATTTTGACACTAATCCTAACCCTAAACCAAACACTAACCTGAAAGCTAACCCTAACTATAACCATAAACCTAACACTAACCCAAATGCTAATACTAACCCTAAACCTCATCCTATACCTACCCCTAATTTTAACACTTAATCTAAAACTAACACTAACCTTAACAAAAGAATTAATTCCAATCTTAAACCTAAACCTAACCCTAAACTAAATATAACTAACCCTAAACATATCTTTAACATAAACCCTAACACTAACCTTAACCATAACTTAACACGAACCCTAACCCTAACCCTAAACTTAACCCTAACCTGAATCCTAACGATAACAATAAGCATAACACTAAATCTAACCCTCACTGTAACACAAACCCTACCACTAACCCTAACAATAACTATATTCCTAACACTACCTCTATCTGTAACAATAACCATAACCCTAACACTAACCCTCACACTAACCCTCACCCTAAACTTCACCCTAACCCTAAACCTAACATTAACCCTAACAATAACCTCAACCCTATCCCTAAAACTAAGACTAACCCAAATCCTAACACTAATCTTAACCCTAACCCAAACACTGACCCTAACCCATGCCCTAACCCAATCACTAACACTAACTTGAACATAACCCTAAACCTAAACTTACTTTAACCCTAACCCTAATACTAACACTAACTCTAACCCTAAGACTAACCTAAATGTAACACTAAAACTAACCCTAAAACGAACCTTTACTAACACTAAATCTATTCCAAAACCCCACCCTAACACTGACTCGAAAACTAACAGTAACCCTAACCATAATATTAACCCTGAACCTCAGCCTAACACTACCCCATAATCTATCCCTAACTCTAACATTATACATAACCTTAACCCTAACATAAACTCAAACACTAAAACTAACCCTAACCCTAATCATAATCCTAACCCTAACACTAAAACACACAAAAACTCTAACCTTAACCCTAACACTAACAGTAAAACTGTCCCTAATCCTAACACTGACACTAAACCTATCCCTTACCATAACTCTAACCCTTAACTTAACATTAACACTAACCCGCCACTAACCCTAACCCTAATTTTAACACTAACTGTAACACTAAATCTAACCCTAATCCAAACTGTAACCCTAAGACTAATACTAACCCTAATCCTAACACAAACCCTAACATTAAGCCTAAAACTAATCATAAACTAATCTTAACCCAAACTCTCACACTCACCCTAACACAAAACCCAACCTTAAACCTAAACAAACCTAACCCTCAACCTCAGCCTAAAACCTAAACCTAACGTGAGCATTGACCCTAACCATATTCCTAACCCTAACACTAACCCTAACCCTAAAGGTAATCCTAAAACTTGCCCTAAACTTAACACTAACCCTAACCCTAATGCTAAACCTAACAGTAATACTAACCCTTAACCTAACTTTCACTCTAACAATAATCTTAATTCTAAACCTAATCCTAAACCTAACTTTAATCCTAACCCTAAGCCTAATTATAACACAGACCCAAACCCAAACCATAACTCTAAACCTAAACCAACCCAAACCCTAACCCTTTTCTAACTCGAAACCTAACACTAACCCTATCCCTAACCCTAACTCTAACCATAATACTAAACTTAACCCTAACACAAACTCTAAACCTATCTCTAAACCTAACACTATACCAAAATCTAATCTTAACCCTAACACTAACTCTAATCCTAACACTAAATCTAAACCTAACATTAAAGATAACCCTAACCAAAGCATGAACTCTAAACTAATCCTAAATCTAACCCTAAACCTAACACTAACACTAACCCTAAACCTAATCATAACCCTAACACTAACCCCAAACGTAACCCTAACAGGAAACATAACCCGAACTCTAACCATAATTTTTCCACTAACGTAACCTAACCCTAAATCTACAATAAACCTAACCCTAAATCTAACCATAAACATAACACTAAGACTAATTCTAAACCTAAACCTAACCATAACATGAACACTAACTCTAAATCTAATAATAATCCTACCACTAGCCTCAAACGTAACCCTAACCTGAAACCTAACCCAAACCTAAAATAATTCTCTCACTAACCTAACCTAACCTAACCCTAAACCTACAATAACCCTAACCCTAAGACTAACCCTAACCCTAAAACTAAACATAACCCTAACACTAACAGTAATTTCAACCCTAACTCTAACCATGTCACTAACCCTGACCCTAAACCTAATACTAAACCTAAACCTAAACCTATAAATAACACTAACATTAAACCTAACCATAACCATAAATGAAACCCTAACCCTAACCCTAATACAACAATAACCCAAACCCTAATCCTAACAGTAAACTAAACCTAATCTTAACTGAAACCCCAAGCCTAACCCTGACCATAAAACAAACCCTAATCCTAAAACTAACACAAACTCTAACCCTAACCCTAACACTAACTCTAAAACTAAACTTAAGCCTTACCTGAACCCTAACCCTAATCCTAACCCTTAACCTAACACTAAAAGTAACCCTAACACTAACTCTATCACCAACCTTAAACTTAACCCTAAACCTAACCATAACACTAAATCTAAACCTAACCCTAACCTAACACTAACCCTAACCCTGAAATTATCCCTAACCTTAACAATAACCCTAACACTAAACCTAATCTAACACTAACCCTAATCCTAAAACTATCCCTAACCTTAACAATATCCCTAACCCTAACACTAACACTAATCCTAACACTAACCCTAACCGAAACATAAACATAAACTTAACGCAAACCCTAAACCTAAACCTAACAACCCTAATCCTAAGCCAAATTCTAACCCTAACCCTAACACTAATCTTAACCATTACTGTAACACTAATCAAAACACAAACCTTAACCCTAAGCCAATTTGTAACCATAACCTTTATTCTAAAACTTACATAAACCCTAATCTTAATCTTAACCCTAAAATTTACCCTATTCCTAAACCTAAATTTAACCCTAACCCTAACCTTAACGCTAAATCTAACACTAACCCTAATCCTAACCCTAACCTAATCCTCAACCTGACTCAAATCTGAATGTTAATATGAACCCTAAACCTCAATTATCACAACCATAACCCTGAAACTAACACTAAACCTAACAATAACCCTAAGCCAACATTAAACCTAAGCCTAACCCTAACAGTAACAGTGACCCTAAACCTAACCCTAAATCTAAACCTAACACTAACCCTAAAATTATTCTTAATATGAACCCTAACCCTAACACTTACCATATTACTAACACGAACCCTAATACTAACACTAAAACTAACACCAACCATAAACCTAACCATATCCCTGACACTAACCAAAAACCTAATTTTAAAACTAACACTAAATCTAACCCTCAAACTAACATTAACCCTAACACTTACCCTAACCCTCATCCTAACCCTTTCACTAGAAATAAACCTAACCCCAAACCTAGCTGTAAGACTAACCCTAACCTTAACCCTTATCCTAAACCTAAACCTATTCCTAACATTTAGACTATCGCTATCCTAAACCTCACCCTATCCCTGACACTAATTCTAACACTAATCTTAACCCTCATTTTTACCCTAACCTACTCTAAACCTAAACCTAAACCTAAACTGAATTTTACCCATACCTCTAACCCTAAACATAACTCTCACAGTAACCCTAAAAAAAACCCCAAACCCTTAATTAAACACTAACACTACCCCTAATTCTAGCCCTAAACCTAATCATAATTCTATGCTAAAACTAATTTTAACCATAACCCTAAACCTAACCCTAACACTAACCCTAACCCTAACACTAACCTTAATCTAACATTAACCCTAACCCAATGACTAACGCTAACCCTAACCCTAACGGTAACACAAAACCTAACCCTTACCATAATCCTACATTAACCTAACCTTAACTTAACACTGACCTAACTCTAATCCTAACCCTAAACCAAAGTCTATCACTAACCCTAACCCTAACACTAAAACTAACTCTTAAGTAACTCTAACCATAACAATAACTCTAACACGAACCTTAGCCTATCATGAAACCTACCCCGTATCCTAACCCTAACACTAACCCTAAACCTAACCCGAACACAAACCATAAACCTAACTCTAAAACAATTTTAACACTAACACAAACCCTAAGCCCAAACCTAAACCTATCATTAACCCTAAAACCTAACACTAAACCTAAAATTGAGTCTAACCCTAACACAAACACTAATCCTAAACCTAAACCTCATCATAACACTAACCCTAACACTAAATCTAACCATAAACCTAACCCTAACCCTAACAGTAACCCTAAGGCTAACCCTAGACCTAAATCTAACAATAATTTTAACCCTAACCCTAACCCTCACCCTAAACCTAAATCTAACCTCAAACCTAATGCTAACCCTTACCCTAAGCCTAACACTAACCCTAAATATAACCCTGACCTGAACACTAATTATAAACCTTATTAAAATTCTAACACTAACCCTAACCTACCCTAAACCTAAGCCTAAATCTAACACTAACCACAATCCTAACCTTAACTTTAACCCTATCATTAATCCTAACCCTAACACTTAACCTAACACTAAGCCTAACCCTA
The DNA here is from genome assembly GCF_052094955.1 of Ictidomys tridecemlineatus. Classification (NCBI taxonomy): domain Eukaryota; kingdom Metazoa; phylum Chordata; class Mammalia; order Rodentia; family Sciuridae; genus Ictidomys; species Ictidomys tridecemlineatus. The sequence continues at coordinate 63,481,227 of NC_135478.1, read as the reverse complement.
AATCTAACTCTAACACAAACCCTAATCCTAAACCTAAACCTAATCATAACACTAGCCCTAACATTAAACCTAACCCTAACACTAAACATAACCCTAACCCTCACCCTAAACCTAACGCTAAACCAAACACCAACCCTTAACCTCAACCTAACACTAAACCTAAACCTAACTATAACCATAACCCAAACACTAAAGTAAAACATAACCCTAATTCTAACACTAAACCTAACCTAATCCTAACTATAAATCTAAACCTAACACTAACCCTAACCCTAAACCTAACTTAACCCTAAACATAACCTAAACCTAATTCTAACACTAAACTTAACCCTAACACTAACCGTAACTATAACCTTAACTACAAACCTAAATATAACCCTAACACAAATCCTAACCCCCACTCTAACACTATCCTCAAACCTAACTCTAACATTAACCTAAAACCTAAGCCAAACACAAACCCTATCCCAAACAATAACCCTAACTCTAACAAATCCTAATGTGAATTCTTACACTAATCCTAAACCTAAAAGTAATCCTAACACTAACCATAACCATAACCCTAACACGAACCATTAACCTAACCCTACAACTAAGCCTAACCCTCAAGGAAAGACTATCCCTAAACCTAACACTAACCCTAAAACTAACCCTATTCTTAATCCTAAAAGAAATCCTAACCCTAACCCTAACTTTAAGCCTAACACTAACCCTAACCCTAAATTAACCCTAACCCTAACACTAATCCTAATCCTATTTCTAACACTAATCCTAAACCAAACACTCACCTTGACCTAACCTTAAACCTAACACAAATCCTAATCCTACACTAACACTAAGCCTAAATCTAAGTATAACCCAACTCAAATACTAATGCTAACCATAAACCTAACCCTAAAACTAATAAAAACCATAAACCTAATTAAACCCTATCCCTAAAACTTACACAAAACCTAAGCCTAACCCTAACACTAACCTAAACCTAACCCTAACCCTAATACTTATCTTAACCTAACCCAAACCTTAACCTGCCCTAATTTAATCCTATCCGTTACCCTAATCCTAACCATTACTATCAACCTAAACATAGCCATAATTATAAACCTAATACAAATCCTAAAACTCCCCTTATAACTAACCCTAACCTTTACCCTAATTTTACACTAATACTTATTTAAACCTTAACACTAAACCTAACCCTAAATCTTAACCTAACCCTAACCCTGAACCTAACACTTAATTCATCAGTAACCCTAACTCTAAACCTAACACTAATAATCACAGTAACACAAACCTTAACTCTAACCATAACCCTAACCTAACACTAACCCTAACCCTAACCCTAAACCTAACCCTATCACTAACCCTAACCCTATCACTAACCCAAACTCTAACACTAACTCTACCCTAAACTTAACCCTTACCCTAACACTTACCCTAACTATAATTCTATTCATATCACTTACATTAATTCTTATCCAAACCTAAGACTACCCCTAACACTACTCCTATCACTTACCCTAACCATAACAATAACACCAACCCTAACATTAACCCTAACTCTAACCCCAACACTAACCCTATCATTAACCCTAAACCTAACACTCTACCTTATAGTAACCTGAAATCTAATACTAACTCTAACATGAACTCTTATCCTAAACCTAACACTTACCATAAAACTGACCTTAACACTAACCCTAACCCTAAAACTAATCTTATGGCTAACCCTAAATTTAACGCTGAATCTAAAAATAACCCCACCCTTAACTTAACCCTAAACCAAACACTAACCCTAAAAATAACCCTAACACTAAACCTAAAACTAAGTATAACCCTAACCCAAACACTATTGCTAAACCTAACCTTAGTCCTAACATTACCTGTAACCCTAATCCTAACCCTAAATCTAACAGTAAGAGTAACCCTAACCATAACAGTAACCATAACCGTAACCATAATTCTAACCTAACCTTAACCCTAACCTTTATCCTAACACTAATGCTATCCCTAACACTAACCCTAAACCAAAAATTAACCCCATTCTTACCCTAACCCTAACCTTTACCCTAACACTATACCTAACACTAACCCTGATTCTATTTGTAACCTTAAAACTAACCCTAAACCTAAACCTAACCCTAACTCTAACACTAATCCTAACCGTAATGTTAACCCTAACCCTAACCCTAACTGTAACACAAAACCTGACCATAACCATAACTCTAACAAAAACTTTAACCATAATCATAACCCTTACCTAAATCTAACCATAAACCAAACCCTAACACTAAACCTAACACTGAACCTAACACTAATCCTAACACTAACAGTAACCCCAACCCTAACCCTATAACTTACACTAAGTATAGCCATAACCTTATACCTAACACAGTAATACAAATGCTAAGACTAATATTTAACCCTAACTCTAACTTTAGTTTTAACCGTAAATCTAACGCTAACTCTAACGATTACTTAACCCCTAACACTAACCCAACATAAATCCTAACCCTATACAACTCTAAAATGAACCCTAACCCTAATGCTAATTCTAACTGTAACCCTTACACTAACACTAACCCTAATTCTAACCCTAACCGTAACACTTACCCTAACCCTAACCACAACCCTAAAACTAACCCTAATATTAACCCATTACTAATTTTAACAGTATCCCTAACCCTAATTCTAACCCTAACAATAATACTAACAATAGAACTAACCCTAACCCTAAAAAAATCTCTAACTCTAAACTTACCTCTAACCCTAACACTAACCCTAACACTAATACTAATCATAAACCTAGCCCTAATACTAACCCTAAACCTAACCTTAACACTAACCCCAACACTAAATCTAAATTTAACTCTCACCAAAATCCTCACACTACCACTAACTCTTACCCTAACCCTCACACAAATCCTAACCCAAACCATAACACCTACCCTAACCTAATCAAAATCCTAACCTTTTTCTAATCATAACTCTAACCCAAACACTAAACCTAACCATAAACCTTACTCTAATAATACCCCTAAACCTAATTCTAAACCTATCCTAATTCTAACCTTAACATTAAATCTAACCATAACCCTAATACTATCCTTAACGCTTATTCTATCCGTAATGCTAACCCTAACCCTAACACTAACCCTAACAGTAAACCTAACCCTAACACTATGGCCAAACCGAATGCTAATCCTAATCCTAATTCTAATCCTAAAAATAAACCTAACCCTAAATTTAATCGTAGCACTAACACTAATCCTAACACTAACCCTAACTCTAACATTAACATGAACCCGAACCCCATCCATACCACTAACCCTAAATCTAAACCAAACCCTTAAGATAAACCTAAAACTAACCCTAAACCTAACCCTATTCCTAACATTAACACTAACACTATTCCTAACGCTAATCCTAACTCTAACACTAAAACTAACTCTGACCCTAATCCCAACACAAACCCTAAAGTAAACCATAACTCTGACTCTAACATAACTTGAACCCTAACTCTTACCTAACCTTAACACTTAAACTAACACTAACCCTAACCATAAACCTATCATTAACTTTAACCCCAAATCTAACCCTAAATCTAATGCAAAACCTCACTCTAACACTAACACTAAAGCTAACCCTATTCCTAACCCTAACATTAACTCTAACCTTATACTTAACACTATCCCTTATACTAACTCTAACACAAAACATAATGCTAACACTAACCCTAACCTTACAATTATACTATCCCAAACCATAAACCTAATATAAATCCTAACCTTAATTCTAAAACTAACCAAAAATCTAACCCTAACGCTAAAAGTAACCCAAACCATAAACCTAACCCTAACTCTAATACTAACCTCAACTCTAAACTTAACCCTAACACAAACCCTAACATTAACCCTAACCCTTACCTAGTCCTAAACCTAAATCTAACTGTAACAGTTACACTAGCCCTAACACTAACCCTAAAGCCAACAATACCCTCTCATTAACCCTAACCCTAACAGTAACTTTGAATCTAAACCTAACCCAAACCCTAACACTAATCCTAAACCTAACTAAAACCCTAACCCTAAAACTAACCATAGCCCTAACTGTAACCCTAAAAGTAACCCAAAATATAATCCTAACTCTAAGCCAAATATTAAACATTACTCTAACACTATAACCCTAAATTAACACAAAACCTATTCATAACACTAATTGTAACATGAACTATATCTCTAACTCCAACACTAACCCTAACACTAACCTTAACCTTAAACTTAACCATAACACTAAAAATATCCCAAACACTAAACTCAAATCTATTTCAAACCCAAAGACTAAAACTAACTTAAATCCCAACTGTAACTCAAAACCCAACACTAACCGAAGCCCTAAACCTTACCCTAACCCTTACCCTAATACTAAACCTAAACCTAATCATAGTCATAACACTAAACCTAAAACTAACCATAAACAGAACCCTAACACTAATCCTTACACTAAACCTAACACTAACACAAACCTATCCCTACACCCAATCCTAATTGTAGCACTAAAACTAAGAATAATTTTAACCTTAACATAAACTTTTACCCACCTCATAAACCCGAACTTAACCTAACCATGATTGTAACCATAGTCCTAACTCTAAACCTAACCCTGTTTCTAACATGAAGAGTGACACTAACCCTAACCCTAACACTAAACGTAAACCCAAACCTAACCATATCACAAAGGCTAACCCTAAACCTAACCCTGAACCTAAAACTAACCCTAACACTAACCCTAATGCTAATCTTAACCCTAACTATAACCCTAATTTTAACCATAACCCTAACCTTAACTCTAACTCTAATCCTAAACCTAACATAATCTCTAAACCTGACTATAACCCTAACACACAACATAACCTGAACCATAACACTAACTTTAAGCCTACACCTAATTCTAAAACTAACCCTAAACCTAACCCTAACACTAATCCTAAACCTAACCCTAAACCAAACACTTACCGCAATACGAAACCTAACCGTAATTTGCAACATAAACCTAAACTTAAACTGAAAACAAACGCTAACTGTAACACAATCCCTAACCCTAACCATATCACTAACACTAACCCTAACTCTAATGTTAACCCTAACATTAACAATAACGTGAACCCTAACCATAACACTAACTCTAACCCTAATCCTGAAACTAACCCTAAAATTGCCTCTATACCTAAACCTCACTCTAACTTTAACACTAATTCTAAACCTAATGATAACATGAATACTAACCATAACATGACTTCTAACCCTAAACCAAACACTAACCCTAAACTTAACTCTAACCCTAACCATAAAAGTAATCTTAAACCTAATCCTAGAAGGTAGGCGAACCGGCGACCCACGGGCAGGTCAGGCCCAGCAACCTTCCGAGTGACATAGCTGACACACACGCCTGCAGGAAACACGGTTCTGCGACCCACCAGCAGGACAGGTCTAGCGGCCGGCTGAGGGGCAGGCCCGTCCCCTCCCCCAGTGCCTGCAAGGTAGGCGGGACTGTGACCACTAGAAGATCAGGCCCAGCAGCCTGCTGAGGGGCGGAGCCGGCCCCTCCCCCTGCACCTGCAAGGTAGGCGGACCTGCGACCCATCGGGAGGTTAGACCCAGCAACCTGTGGAGTGATAGAGATGCCCCTTGTGCCTGCTGGGTAGGCGGACCTTCGACCGGCCACCAGAGCAGACCTAGGGCCCGCCAGCATGGTAGACGGATCACACCAATTGGAGGAGGATCACAGACACTACCTGCCCTGCAAGAGAGACTTTTCAACTATACAAGAGCAATATAAATAAATAGAGAAAAAATTTCAAAAACACAACAGTTTCACCAAGCAGAAAGAAACGCCAGCAGTATGAAAAGGCAAAGAAAGAAAGGACCACAGGCAATGCAGGTCAACTCAACTTTAGAAGAGGTAATAGCTGCAACAGATGGAATGTCAGACAGAGAGGTCAGGATATACATGCTTCAGATGATCTGGAGTCTCAAGGAAGACATGAGACAGCAAAATCAGTAAATGAAAGATCACATTGACAAGGAACTACATAAACAAATCCAGGAAGTAAAAGATCGATTTTACAGGGATATAGAGGAAATAAAAAACAAACAAATAGAAATCCTAGAAATGCAGGAAGCAATAAACCAGCTTAAAAACTCAATTGAGAATACTACCAGCAGAGTGGATCATGTAGAAGATAGAACATCAGACAATGAAGACAGAGTATTCCAACTTGAAAAGAACATAGATAGCTCAGCAAGTCTACAAAGAAACCATGAGCAGAACATCCAAGAAATATGAGATAATATCAAAAGACCAAACTTAAGAGTCATTGGGATACAAGAAGGCACAGAGCTCCAAACCAAGGGATTAAACAATCTATTCAGTGAAATAATACGAGAAAACTTCCCAGACTTGAAGAATGAGAAAGAATTCCAAATCCTAGAAGCCTACAGAACGCTGAATGTGCAAAATCATAAGAGATCCACTCCTGGACACATTATAATGAAGATGTCCAACATATAGAATAAGGAGAGAATTTTTTAAAGCTAAAAGAGAAAGGAAGAAGATTACATTTAGGGGTAAACCAATCAGGATAACAGCTGATCTCTCAACACAAACTCTAAAAGCTAGAAGATCCTGGAATAACATATTTCAAATGCTAAAAGAAAATGAGTTCCAACCAAGAATCGTGTATTTGGTGAAATTAAGCTTCAGGATGGAAGATGAAATTAAAACCTTCCATGATAAACAAAAGTTAAAAGAATTTGCAGCTAGAAAACCATCTCTTCAAAAAATCCTTGGCAAAACACTATAGGAAGAGGAAATGGAAAACAACAATGAAAACCAACAGTGGGAGGTAGGACAGTAAAAAAGGGAAAATAATAAAAGAGGAAAAAAAATCAGGTTTAGCAGCATTAACAAACAAATATGGCTGGAAGAACAAATCATATCTCAATAATAACTCTAAATGTTAATGGCTTAAACTCACCAATTAAGAGACACAGGCTAATTGAATGGATCACAAAACAAGACCCAACAATATGCTGCCTACAGGAGATGCATTTGATAGAAAAAGATATACATAGACTGAAGGTGAAAGGTTGGGAAAAATCATATTACTCATATCGACTGCAGAAACAAGCAGGAGTGTCAATACTCATATCAAATAAAATAAATTTCAAACCAAAGTTAATCAAAACGGATTAAAGAGGGACACTACATACTGCTCAAGGGAACCATACACAAACAAGACATAACAATCATAAATATATATGCCCCAAACAATGGTGCTGCTATGTTCATTAAGCGAACTCTTCTCAAGTTCAAGAGTCTAATAGACCACCATACAATAATCATGGGAGACTTCAACACACCTCTCTCACCACTGAACAGATCTTCCAAACAAAAGTTGAAAAAGGAAACTATAGAACTCATTAACACAATTAACAACCTAGACTTAATTGACATATATAGAATATACCACCCAACATCAAGCAGCTACACTTTTTTCTCAGCATCACATGGATCCTTCTCAAAAATAGATCATATATTATGTCACAGGGCAACTCTTAGACAATATAAAGGAGCAGAGATATAACCATGCATCTTATTTGATCATAATGAAATGAAACTAAAAATCAACGACAAAAGAAGGAAGGAAAAATCATGCATTACTTGGAGAATTAACAATAGATTACTGAATAATCAATGGGTCTTAGAAGACATCAAGGAGGAAATTGAAAAATTATTAGAGTTTAATGAAAACACAGACACAACATATCGGAATCTATGGGACACATTGAAAGCAGTTCTAAGAGGAAAATTCATTGCTTGGAGTTCATTCCTTAAAAAAAGAAAAAAACAACAAATAAATGATCTCATACTCTATCTAAAAATCCTAGAAAAAGAAGAGCAAAACAACAGCAAAAGAAGTAGAAGGCAAGAAATAATTAAAATCAGAGCTGAAATTAATGAAATCAAAAACAAAAGAAACAATTGAAAAAATTGACAAAACGAAAAGTTGGTTCTTTGACAAGATAAATAAAATTGACAGACCCTTAGCCATGCTAGCGAAGAGAAGAAGAGAGAGAACTCAAATTACTAGCATACGGGATGAAAAAGGCAAGATCACGACAGACACTTCAGAAATACAGAAGATAGTCAGAAATTATTTTGAATCCTTACACAAATAAAACAGAAGATAGTGAAGGCATTGATAAATTTCTTAAGTCATATAATCTGCCCAGATTGAGTCAGGAGGATATAGACAACCTAAACAGACCAATATCAATTGAGGAAATAGAACAAACCATGAAAATATTTCCATCTAAGAAAAGCCCAGGACCAGATGGGTATCCAGTAGAATTTTACAAAACCTTTAAAGAGGAAGTAATACCAATACTTTTCAAGCTATATCAGAAAATAAAAAAAGAGGGAGAACTTCCAAATTCATTCTACGTGGCCAATATCACCCTGATTATGAAACCAGACAAATACACTTCAAAGAAAGAAAACTACAGACCAATATCTCTAATTAACCTAGATGAAAAAATCCTCAATAAAATTCTGGCGAATCAGATACAAAAACATATCAAAAAAATTGTGCACCATGATCAAGTAGGATTCATCCCTGGTATGCAAGGCTGGTTCAATATAAGAAAATCAATAAATGTTAATCACCATATCAATAGACTTAAAAATAAGAACCATATGATCATCTCGATAGATGCAGAAAAAGCATTCGACAAAGTACAGCATGCCTTTATGTTCAAAACTTTTGAAAAACTAGGGATAACAGGAACATACCTCAACATTGTAAAAGCAATTTATGCTAAGCCTCAGGCTAGCATCATTCTGAATGGAGAAAAATTGAAGGCATTCCCTCTAAAATCTGGAACAAGACAGAAATGCCCTCTCTCACCACTTCTGTTCAACATAGTTCTTGAAACACTGGCCAGAGCAATTAGACAGACGAAAGAATTTAAAGGCATAAAAATAGGAAAGGAAGAACTTAAATTATCACTATTTGCAGATGACATGATTCTATACCTAGCAGAACCAAAAGAGTCTACAAAGAAACTATTAGAGCTAATAAATGAATTCAGCAAAATGACAGATTATAAAATCAACATGCATAAATCAAAGGCATTCCTGTATATCAGCGACAAATCATCTAAAATGGAAATGAGGACAACCACTTCGTTGACAATATCCTCAAAAAGAATAAAATACTTGGCAATCAACCTAACAAAAGAGGTGAAAGACTTATACAATGAAAACTACAGAACCCTAAAGAGAGAAATTGAAGACCTTAGAAGATGGAAAAATATACCCTGTTCATGGATAGGCAGAACTAACATCATCAAAATGGCGATATTACCAATAGTTTTCTATAGGTTTAATGCAATGCCAATCAAAATCCCAACGGCATTTCTAGTAGAAATAGAGAAAGCAATCATGAAATTTATATGGAAGAATAAATGACCCAGAATAGCAAAAACAATACTAAGCAGGAAGTGTGAATCAGGTGGTATAGCGATTCCAGATTTCAAACTATACTACAGAGCAATAGTAACAAAAACAGCATGGTACTAGTACCAAAACAGGCGGGTGGACCAATGGTTAAGAATAGAGGACACAGAAACCAACCCACAAAACTACAACTTTTTTACATTTGACAAAGGGGCTAAAAGCATGCAATGGAGGAAGGATAGCATCTCCAACAAATGGTGCTGGGAAAACTGGAAATCCATATGAAACAAAATGAAACTAAATCTCTTTCTCTCACCATCCAAAAAGTTAACTCAAAATGGATCAAGTAGCTTGATATCAAATTAGAGACACAGCATCTGATAGAAGAGAAAGTTGGCTACGACCTACATGCTGTGGGGTCGGGCTTCAAATTCCTTAATAGGACACCCATAGCACAAGGTTAACATCTAGAATCAACAAATGGGACTTATTCAAACTAAAAAGTTTTTCTCCACAAAAAAAAAAAAAAAATAAGAGAGGTAAATAGGTAGCCTACATCATGGGAACAAATCTTTACTCCTCACACTTCAGATAGAGCCCTAATATCCAGAGTATATAAAGAACTCAGAAAATTAGACAATAAGAAAACAAATAACCCAATCTCAAATGTGCCAAGGACTTGAACAGACACTTCTCAGAGAAGGACATACAATCAATCAACAAGTACATGAAAAAAATGCTCACCATCTCTAGCAGTCAGAGAAATGAAAATCAAAACCACCCTAAGATACCATCTCAGTCCAGTAAGATTGGCAGCCATTATGAAGTCAAACAACAACTAGTGCTGGCGAGGATGTGGGAAAAAGGGTACACTTGTACATTGCTGGTGGGACTGCAAATTGGTGCCGCCAATTTGGAAAGCAGTATGGAGATTTCTTGGAAAGCTGGGAATGGAACCACCATTTGAGCCAGCTATCTTCCTTCTCGGTCTATTCCCTAAAGACCTAAAAAAGAGCATGCTACAGGGACACTGCTACATCGATGTTCATAGCAGAACAATTCACAATAGCAAGACTGTGGAACCAACCTAGATGCCCTTCAATAGATGAATGGATAAAAAATGTGGCATTTATACACAATGGAGTATTACTCTGCATTAAAAAATGACAAAATCATAGAATTTGGAGGGAAATGGATGGCATTAGAGCAGATTATGCTAAGTGAAGCTACCCAAGCCCTAAAAAACAAATGCCAAATGTCTTCTTAGATATAAGGAGAGTAACTAAGAACAGACTAGGGAAGAAGAGCACGAGAAGAAGACCATCATTGAACAAAGAGGAGAGGTCGGAGGGAAAGGGAGAGAGAAGGGAAATTGCATGGAAATGGAAGGAGACCCTCAAGGTTATACAAAATTACATACAAGAGGAAGTGAGGGAAAAAGGAAAAATAATACAAGGGGGAGGAATGAATTACAGTAGTGGGGGTAGAGAGAGAAGAGGGGAGGGGAGGGGAGGGAAGGGGGTATAGTAGAGGATAGGAAAGACAGCAGAATACAACAGACATGAGTATATCAATATGTAAATTAATGGAAGTGTAACTGATGTGATTCTGCAAGCTGTATACAGGGTCAAATGGAAGTTCATTACTCGCTTGAATCAAAATGTGAAATATGATATATCAAGAATTATGTAATGTTTTGAACAACCAACAATAAAAAAACATAATCCTAACCATACTACTAACCCTAATCCTAACACTAACACTAAATCTAACCCTAATTTTAACACAAGCCCCAACCTAAACCATAACTCTGACTCTAACATAACCCTAATTCTAACCATTATCTAACCCTAACCCTAACCCTAACACGAAACCTCTCGCTAACTCTAATATTAAAACAAACCCTAATCCTAACCATAACCATAACACTAACCCTAACCTTAACCATAACCCTCTCACTAAACCTAACCCTAACACTAACCCTAAACCTAAACCTAACCCTAACCCTAAACCTAACCCCAACCTAACCAAAACTCTACCCTAAAACTAACCCTAATACTACCTGTAACACTAAAACTAACCATAAACCTAACCCTAAACTTAATACTAAACTTAATCCTAATCATAACTATAAACCTAACTCTAACACTAAAACTAGCACCAACCCTAACCCAAAACAAAACAAAACATTTACACTAACACTAAACCTAATCCTAACCCCAAAACTAAACCTAAACCTAAGATTAACACAAACCCTAAACCTAACCCTAATTCTTACCCAAACACTTACTGTAATTCCAAACCTTGACCTAACACTAAACCTAACCCTAACCATAAACCAATCCCTAACACTAAATCTAACACTAAACCTAATAATAGCCCCAACCCTAACTGTAAACCTATTTATAACCCTAACCCTAACCATAGACCTAATTCTAAGCATAAGCCTAACTGACACAATCACCCTAACCCTAACCTATACCTAATCATAAACATAGTCTTAAACCTAATCTTAATCTTATTTATAACATGAACATTGTCATTGAGACTAACACTAACACTAAATCTAATTTTAATCTTAACCCTATCACAAATCTTAATGCAAACATTCACCCTAAACCTAACACTAAGCCTAAAACTAACCCTCAAGCTAATTCTAACCCTGACTAACTCTAAACTTAACCGTAACTCTGACCACAATACAAAATCTAACCATAACCTTAAATCAATCCCTAAGCCTTATCATAACCCTAACACAAACCATAAGCCAAACCTAACACTAATTCTAACACTAAACTAAAACCGACACCTAATTCTAAAACTAACCCTAACCCTAAACCTAACATAAAGCTAAACCTAAAACTAAACCTAACACTTACCTTAACACTAAACCTAAACCTAAAACTAAACCTAACATTTACCCTAACACAAAACCTAGCCCTAATCATAACCCTAACCCTAACACTAACACTAATCCTAACCCTATTCTTAACCCCTAATCATAACCCTAACCAAAACACTAACACTAATCCTAACCCTAAGCATATCACTAACACTAACTCTAACTCTAAACCGAATTCTAACCATAAACTGAACATTAACCTTAACACTAATACAGAACTAACACTAATACTGACACTAACCTATCCCTCCCCCTAACTTTAAAACTATTCCCAACCCTAATCATAACCCAACCCTTAACACTAACCCTAACCCTAAAACTAAAAGTAACACTAAACATAACACTAACCCTAACACTAACACAAATACAGAACTTAACCCTAATGCTACACCTAACACTAACCCTAAACCTAACCCTAATTATAACACTAATCTTAACCCTAATTCTAAACCTGACCATAGACCTAATGCTACACCTAACACTAATCCTAACCCTAACCCTAAAACTAACCCTTATCCTAACCATTATGCCATCTCTAAACCTAACCATAACACTAATATTAACCCTAACCCTAAACCTATCCCTAAAACTAACCTTAAATCAAACCCTACACCTAACCCTAACCATCACCCTAACCCTAAACCTAACCCTAATCCTAATATTACCCTAACACTAACACTAACACTAACACAAACCCTAACTCTAAATCTAACACTAACCTTAACCCTAACCCTAAACTAACCCAGAACTCAAACTTAACCCAGAAACTGAGTGTATCACTAATCCTAAACATAACCTTAACCTGAATCCTAAGCTTAACACAGAACCTAACCCTAACCCTAATCCAAATACTAACCCTTAATTTAATGCTAAAAATAACCCTAACCCTATCCCTAATCCTAACTCTAACCCTGTCCATAAATCTAAAAAAAAAAAAAACTAACCCTAAACCTCACCCTAAACGTAACTCTAACCTAACACTATCCCTAAAACTAACCATAAACTTAATAGTAAACCAAACCCAAACACTAAATTTAAACTTAAGCCTAACCCTATCCCTAACATATACCTAACACTAGCCCTTATCTTAAACCTAACTAAAGACTAACTCTAACCCTAACCCTAAAAATATTACTAACTCTGACCCTAAATCTAACACTAAATCTTACCAAAAACCTAACACTAAACTTAATGCTAACCCTAACCATATCCCTAACACTAAACCTAACTATAACCCTTAAACTAACATAACCCTAATGTAACTCTGACACTAACATAAGCCCTAATATTAACCATAACCCAACCCTAAACTAAACTTAACCCTAAACCTTACCTAACCCTATTCCTAACCCTACACCTAAACCTAACACTAACCCTATCCCACATCTTATCACTAACACTTACCCCTACCCTGACCCCATCATGAACCCTAAATCTAAACCTAACCTTAAATCTAACACTAACTTTAACTCTAACCCTAACACTCACCCTAATCCAAAGACTAATTCTAATTCTAACCATAATTCTAAATCAACACTAAACCTAAGCCTAACCTTCACTCTAACCCTAACCTTAACCCTAACCCTAACCCTAACACTAACACTAACACTAACCCTGAAGCTAAACCTAAACCTAAGATTAACCTTAACCCTAAACGAAAACCTAAACCTAATTATAACTGTAACCCTAACCATAAACCTAACCTTACCTAAACATAACCCTAATTCTACCTCTAACCCTAAAAATAACCCTAAAACTTATCCTAACCAAAACCCTAACACTAGCCCTAAACCTAAGTCTAACCTTAAGCCAAACACTAAACTTAAACTTAACTCTAACTCTCACCATATCACTAACTTTTACCATAACCCTAATGCTAACACTTCCCCTAAACCTACCCCTAACACTAAGTCTAACCTTAAACCTAAATCGATCCCAAACACTAACCTTAACCCTATCTCTAACCCTAACCAAAACGTAAAACTAACACAAACAATAACCCTTACCCTAATGTGAATCATAACCCTAATTTAACCCGAACCCTAACCTTAATCTTTTTTTTTTTAATTTTAATTGTTGGTTGTTCAAAACATTACATAGCTCTTAACATATCATATTTCACACTTTGATTCAAGTGGGTTATGGACTCCCATTTTTACCCCGTATACAGATTGCAGCATCACATCTGTTACACATCCACTGTTTTACATATCGCCATACTAGCGTCTGTTGTATTCTTTTGCCTTTCCTATCTTCTACTATCCCCCTTCCCCTCTCCTCCCCTCCCCTCTCATCTTGTCTCTCCACCCCATCTACTGTAAATCATTTCTCCCCTTGTTTTTTCCCCTTTCCCCTCACTTCCTCTTGCATGTAATTTTGTATAACCATGAGGGTCTCCTTTCATTCCCATGCAATTTTCCTTCTCTCTCCCTTTCCCTCCCACCTCTCATCCCTATTTAATGTTAATCTTCTTCTCATGCTCTTCCTCCAAACTCTGTTCTTAGTTACTCTCCTTATATCAAAGAAAACATTTGGCATTTGTTTACTAGAAATTGGCTAGCTTTACTTAGCGTAATCTGCTCTAATGCCATCAAATTCCCTCCAAATTTTATGTTTTTGTCATTTTTAATACAGAGTAATACTCCATTGTGTATAAATGCCACATTTATTTATCCATTCGTCTATTGAAGGGCATTTACATTGGTTCCACAGTCTTGCTATTGTGAATTGTACTGCTATGAACATCTATGTAGTAATGTCCCTGTACAGTCTCTTTTTAGGTCTTTAGGGAATAGACCGAGAAGGAAGATAGCTGGGTAAAATGGTGGTTTCATTCCCAGCTTTCCAAGAAATCTCCATACTGCTTTCCAAATTGGCGGCACCAATTTTCAGTCCCACCAGCAATGTACAAGTGTACACTTTTTTTTACATCCTCACCAGCACTAGTTGTTGTTTGACTTCATAATGGCTGCCAATCTTACTGGACTGAGATGGTATCTTAGGGTAGTTTTTATTTGCATTTCTCTGACTGCTAGAGATGGTGAACATTTTTTCATGTACTTGTTGATAAATTGTATGTCTTTCTCTGAGAAATGTCTGTTCAGGTCCTTGGCCCATTTGTTGATTGGGTTATTTGTTTTTTTATTGTCTTATTTTCTGAGTTCTTTATATACTCTGGATATTAGGGCTCTATCTGAAGTGTGAGGAGTAAAGATTTGTTCCCAGGATGTAGACTCCCTATTTACCTCTCTTATTGTTTCTTTTACTGAGGAAAAAAATTAGTTTGAGTAAGTCCCATTTGTTGATTCTAGTTATTAACTCTTGTGCTATGGGTGTCCTATTGAGCAATTTGGAGCCCAACCCCACAGTATATAGATCATAGCCAACTTTTTCTTCTATAAGATGCCGTGTCTCTTATTTGATATCAAGCTCCTTGATGAATTTTGAGTTAACTTTTGTGCATGGTGAGAGAAAGGGATTCAGTTTCATTTTGTTTCATATGGATTTCCAGTTTTCCCAGCACCATTTGTTGAAGATGCTATCCTTCCTCCATTTCATGCTTTTAGCCCCTTTATCAAATATAATCTAGTTGTAGTTTTGTGGATTGGTTTCTGTGTCCTCTATTCTGTATCATTGGTCCACCCCTCTGTTTTGGTACCAGTACCATGATATTTTTGTTACTATTTCTCTATGGCATAGTTTGAGGTCTGGTATCACTATACTGTCTGATTCACACTTCCTGCTTAGATTTGTTTTTGCTATTCTGGGTCTTTTATTTTCCATATAAATTTCATGATTACTTTATCTATTTCTACAAGAAATGCCATTGTGATTTTGATTTGCATTACATTAAACCTCTAGAGAACTTTTTGTAATATCGCCATTTTGATGATGTTAGTTCTGCCTATTCATGAACAGGGTATATTTTTTCATCTTCTAATATCTGCTTCTATTTCTCTCTTTAGGGTTTTGTAGTTTTCATTGTATAAGTCTTTCACCTATTTTGTTAGGTTGATTCCCCCAATTTTTTTTTTTTTGAGGATATTGTGAATGGAGTAGTTGTCTTCATTTCCATTTCAGAGGATTTATCGCTGATATACAGAAATGCCTTTGATTTATGCGTGTTGATTTTATATCCTGCCACTTTGCTGAATTCATTTATTAGCTCTAATAGTTTCTTTGTACACCCTTTTGAGTTTACTAGGTATAGAATCTTGTCATCTGCAAATAGTGATAATTTAAGTTCTTTTTTTCCTATTTTTATGCTTTTAATTTCTTTCATCTGTCTAATTGCTCTGGCCAGTGTTTGGAGAACTATGTTGAACAGAAGTGGTGAGAGAGGGCATACCTGTCTTCTTTCAGATTTTAGATGGAATGGCTTCAATTTTTCTTTATTCAGAATGATGCTAGCCTGAGGCTTAGGATAGATTGCTTTTACAATATTGAGATATGTTCCTGTTATCCCTAATTTTTCTAGAGTTTTGAACATAAAGAGATGCTGTACTTTGTCAAATGCTTTTTCTGCATCCATCTAGATAATCATATGGTTTTTATCTTTAAGTCTATTGATGTGGTGAATAACATTTGTTGATTTCCATATATTGAACCAGCCTTGCATACCAGGGATGAATCCTACTTGATCATGGTGCACAATTTTTTTGATATGTTTTTGTATCTGATTCGCTAGAATTTTATTGAGGACTTTTGCATCTAGGTTCATTAGAGATATTGGTCTGTAGTTTCCATTCTTTGAAGTGTCTTTTTCTGGTTTAGGAATCGGGGTGATTTTGGCCTCATAGAATGAATTTGGAAGTTCTCCCTTTTTTTCTATTTCCTGAAATAGATGAAAATTATAGGTATTATTTCTTTTTTAAGGATTTGTAAAACTCTGCTGTATACCCATGTGGTCCTGGACTTTTCTTAGTTTGTAGTCTTTTGATAGTTTCTTCTATTTCCTCAATTGATCCTGGTCTGTTGTGGTTGTCTATATTCTCCTGACTCAATCTGGGCTGATCATAACTTAAGAAATTTAATGATGCCTTCGCTATCTTTTATTTTATTGGCGTATAAGGATCCAAAGTAATTGATTATCTTGATTATTTATTGTTTATTATTATATTTTGATTATCTTCTGTATTTCTGAAGTGTCTGTTGTGATATTGCCTTTTTCATCCCGTATGCTAGTAATTAGAGTTCTCTCTGTTCTTCTCTTCATTAGCATGGCTAAGTGTCTGTCAATCTTATTTATTTTTTCAAAGTACCAACTTTTGTCAAGTTTTTCAATTATTTTTGTTTCAATTTCATTAATTTCAGTCCTGATTTTAATTATTTCTTGCCTTCTACTTCTTTTGCTGTTGTTTTGCTCTTCATTTTGTAGAATTTTGAGATGAAGTATGAGATTATTATTTATTTATTTATTTATTTATTTTTTAAGGAATGAACTCCAAGCAATGAATTTTCCTCTTAGAACTGCTTTCAATGTGTCCCATAGATTCCGATATGTTGTGTCTGTGTTTTCATTAAACTCTAATAATTTTTTAATTTCCTCCTTGATGTCTTCTAAGACCCATTGATCATTCAGTAACTTATTGTTACTTCTCCAAGTGATGCATGATTTTTTCTTCCTTCCTTTATCGTTGATTTCCAGTTTCATTTCATTATAATCAGATAAGATGCATGGTATTATCTCTACTCCTTTATACTGTCTAACAGTTTCCCTGTGACATAATATATAATTTATTTTTGAGAAGGATCCATGTGCTGCTGAGAAAAAAGTGTAGCTGCTTGATATTGGGTGGTATATTCTACATATGTCAATTAAGTCTTGGTTATTAATTGTGTTATTGAGTTCTATAATTTCTTCATTTAACTTTTTTTTGGAAGATCTGTTCAATGGTGAGAGAGGTGTGTTGAAGTCTCCCATAATTATTGTATGGGTCGTCTATTAGACTCTTGACTTGAGAAGAGTTTGTTTGATGAACATAGCTGCACAATTTTTTCATGCATATATATTTATGATTGTTATGTTTTGTTGGTGTATGGTTCACTTGAGCAGTATGTGGTGTCTCTTTTTATCCCATTTGATTAACTTTGGCTTGAAATCTATTTTATTTGATATGAGTATGGAAACATCTGCTTGTTTCCGAAGTCCATATGTGTGATATGATTTTTCCCCAACCTTTCAACTTCAGTCTATTTATGTCTTTTCCTATCAAATGTGTCTCCTGTGGGCAGCATATATTTTTTATCATTTCTACTAACTTGTTTCTCTTAATTGGTGAGGTTATGCCATGAGATATAGATTGTTCTTCCAGCCCTATTTTTTAATTTATGTTACTTAACATGGTTTGTTTTTCCTCTTTGATTATTTTTCCCCTTTACTGTACTACCTCCCACTGTTGGTTTTCATTGTTATTTTTCATTTCCTCTTCCTGTAATATTTTGCTGAGGATGTTTTGAAGAGATGGTTTTCTAGCTGCAAATTCTTTTTAACCTTAGTTTATCATGGAAGATTTTAATTGCATCTTCCATTGTGAAGCTTAATTTTGCTGGATACAAAATTCTTCGTTGGAACCCATTTTCTTCCAGTGTTTGAAATATATTATTCCAAGATCTTTTAGTTTTCGGAGTCTATGTTGAAAGATCAGCTGTTAACCTGATTGGTATTCCAGTAAATGTAATCTGCTTCCTTTTTTTGTAGCTTTTAAAATTCTCTTCTTATTCTGTATGTTGGGCATCTTTATTATAATGTGTCTAGATGTGGATCTTTTATAATTTTGCACATTTGGAGTCCTGGAGGCTTCTAGGATTTGTGATTCTGTCTTATTCTTCAAGTCTGGGAAGTTTTCTCATATTATTTCATTAAACAGATTGCTCATTCATTTGGTTTGGAGCTCTGTGCCTTCCTGTATCCCAATGACTCCTAAGTTTATGGTCTTGGTCTCTTTATGTTATCCCATATTTCTTGGATGTTCTGCTCATGGTTTCTTAACAGTCTTGCTGAGCTGTCTATGTTATTTTCAAGTTGAAATACTTTGTCTTCATTGTCGGATGTTCTATCTTCTAAGTGTTCTACTCTGCTGGTAGTATTCTCATTTGAGTTTTTAAGTTGGTTTATTGCTTCCTGCATTTCTAGGATTTCTGTTAGTTTGTTTTTTATAACCTCTATCTTCCTGTATAGCTGATCTTTTGCTTATTGGATTTGTTTTTGTAATTCATCGTCAAAGTGATCTTTCATTGTCTGAATTTGCTGACTAATGACTTCCTTGAGACTCCAGATCATCTGAAGCATGTATATCCTGAATTCTTTATCTTACATTTCATCTGTTGCAGATATAACCTCTTCTAATATTGAGTTGACCTGCATCACTTGTGGTCCTTTCTTTCCTTGTCTTTTCATACTTCTCGTGTTTCTTTCTGCTTGGTGAAACTGTTGTGTTTTTTAATCCCCCCCCCTATATATTTATATTGCTCTTGTATAGTTGAAAAGTCTCCCTCTCAGGTGTGGGGGTGGCTCTGCCACTCCTCCAATTGGGGCAATGTTCCTACCATGTCAGTGGGCCACTGAGCCTGTTCTGCCAGTTGATCACAGGTCTGCCTACCTTGCAGGTGCAGGCGGCAGCTCTGCCCCTCCACAGGCCACTGGGCCTTTTCTGCCAGTCAGTCGCAGGTCTGCCTACCTTGCAGGCACTAACCTGAATCTTAACACTAACCCTAACCCTAACCCTAACCCTAACCCTCTCTATAACCCTAACCCTAACACTAACCCTAACCTAATCTTAAACCCCAACCTAAATCTAACTCTAATCATAAACTTTATCATAACCCCAAATATAACCCTAACTGTAACCCTACACAAACCCTAATGCTAAAACTTAGACTAACTAAAACATAATCCTAACACTAACCCTAACCATATCACTAAACCTGAAAATAACTCTAACTGTAATGCTAAACCTAAACCCTAAATTTTACCCTAACTGTAACCTTAACCCTAACCCTAACACTAACCTAAACTTAATCCTAAAACAAATCCCACTGTAACCCTAACACTAACAGAAATTCTAAACCTAACCCTAAAACTAACCTTAACACTGATACTAATCCTAACTTTAAACCTAATTTTAATCCCAAACCTAAAGCTAACCATAACAATATCTCTAAATCTAACCCTAAGTCTAAAGCTAACCCTAAACCTAACTCTAATCCTAACACTAACTCTAAACCTAAGTATAACCATGACCCTAAGCCTAACACTAACCCTAACCATTACCCTAACTATAAACAAAAATCTAACACTTACTCTAAAGTTAACCCTGACATGAACCCTAAACTTAACCCTAACCCTAACATAACTGTAAACCTAAACTTAAAAGTTGAAAGCCACAGCAGAAGGGGCCTTAGCAAACTTCCAGTTGATAGGCTCACTATGGCCCCAGCAAACTTCCGGCTGCCAGCTGATAAGCTTCTCTGTGGTGCTTCTCATTGAGCTGTTTACCCACTCTTTTGAACCAAGAAACTGCTCATTTGGGGACTCTTTTTGCCCCATCCACACAACCCAGCCAATCGACCTCAAAGAGGAGTGGGGGATGAGAAGCTCTCTGGAAGCTGGTGGTGACAGTTTGGCTCTGTGTGGTGCTGCGTGTATATTCTAATGATACACATGCTTGTGTGGTGCTGTGTGTGTATTCTAATGATAAAGTTACTTTCTGTTTAATAAGTGGCTTATGAATTGTGCACAGCCAGACTGTGGCATTTGGTGGCCTGTACAGGGAATAAACCTGCGACCTTGGCATTATTAGCACCAAGCTCTGATGAATTCAAATTTAAAATTTTAGAGTAAAAAGTTATTTTAAGTGTATCTTTGGGAAATATATACACTTTTGCAACTCCCTCTTTTTTCTTTAATAAGTACATTTTAATAGTTTGATGAGCTCTTTCAACTATGCCTTGTCCCTGTGGATTTTATGGAATTCCTGTTGTATGAGTAATTCCAAATTATAAGCAAAATTGTTTAAAAGAGGTAGAAGTATAACTAGGGGCATTATCTGTTTTAAACTGTTTTGGAATGCCCATAGTGGCAAAATTTTGTAAGCAATAAGCTATAATATTTTTAGTTTTTGCTCCAGCATGAAGGGAGCCCATCAAAAATCCGGAAGCAGTATCAACTGTACCATGCAAATATTTTGATTTTTCAAATTCTAGCACGTGTGTGACATCCATCTGCCAAATATGGTTAGGTATCAGTCCTCTAAGATTGACTCCAAGATTAACTTGTGTTAAAAATTCACAGAATTTTGACATTTTTTATTATTTGTCTAGTTTGTTTCTTAGTTATTGAAAAATGCTTCTGTAAAGTATTAGCATTGACACGCAACATTTTATAAAAATTTGTAGCTTTTTCTAGTGCAAAGGAAATATGTATGCCATGTGTAGTTTTGTCTGCAAAATCATTGGCCAAACTAAGGGCTTCAGGCAATCCTGTATGTGTACTGATATTTCCTATAAAAATGAATATGTCCTATAAATAATGCTGCAGTCTGGCTGGGCACAATTCACGAGCCACTTATCAGGCACAAACAATTTTATAATTAGAACAAAAATGCTGCAGCACACGAGTTCTTAAGAAATTTTTTTAGAGCCCAACTTCCACCACTGCTTTTTAGCGAGTTTCTAAACCCCCCACTCCTACTACTCTAGAGGCTGATTGGCTGGGCTGTGTGGGTGGAGCCAAAAGATTCCCCAAAGAGCAGTTCCATGGTCTGAAGGGGTGGGGAGACAGCTTAATAAGCATCATCAGAGAGGAGCAAATTAGCTGGTAGCTGGAAGTTTGCTAGGGACATGGTAAGTCAATCAGTTTGAAGATTGCTGGGACTGCTGTGAGCCAATCATCTGGAAGTTTCCTGGGGCCACTTCAGCTTCGGCTCTCAACACTTAACCCTAATATAAACCCTAATCCTAAACTTTACCCGAACCCTAACACTAACCTTAACCCTGCCCTAACACTAATATAACCCTAACCCTACCCTAACAGTAATCATAACGGTAACCATAAGCCTAAACATAATTTTAACCCTAACCCTAAAAAACCCTAACCCTAAACCTAACACTAACCTTAACTCTAATCCTAATCCTAATACTAACACTACCCTAACCCTAACACTTACACTAACCCTAAAATTAAAAATAACTATAAAACTAAACATAACCCTAACCCTATCCTAACACTAACCCTACAGAAATACTAACCATAATCTTAACCTTATACCTGACATAACACGAACCCTAACCTAAACCATAACCATAACATAATCCCTAACGCAAAACATAACCCTAAACATAACCTGAAACTAATCCTAACTTTTAACAAACACTAACCCTAACACTAATACTTACACTAAAAATAACCCTACCCTAAACACTAACACCAACCCTAAATATCACATAATCCTAACCATAATACTAACAATAAAACTAACTCTAATCATAACCCAAACCCTTACCCTAAACCTAACACTAACCCTAACCCTAACCCTAACACTTAAGCTAATTCTATTTTGAACTTGAATCTTAAACTAAACCTAACCCTAAACTTAGCCCTAAAACTTACCCAACCCAAACCCTAACTCTAACTGTAACATTAACCCTAAAACAAATCCTAAAATTAACACTAACCCTAACCCAAAACCTAATACTATAACTAACTCTAACACTAACCCTAACTGAACACTTAAATTAACTCTAAACCTAAAACAAGACCTAACACTAAAACTAACCCTAATTCTAAAACTAACCATAAGCCCAACACTAACCCTATCAATAAACCTAAAACTAAGCCTAATCCTAAACTTAATACTAACCCTATCTTTGACACTTACTTTAAACCTACACTAATACTAACCCTAACCCTTACCGTAAAACTACACCAAAACTACCCACAACCTAAAACTAACCCTAAGTTAACCCTATGCCTCACTCTAACCCTCTTTCTAATCATAACCAAAACCCTAATTTTAACTGTAAACCTAACACAAAACTTAAACCTAACCCTTACCCTAACAAAAACCAGAAATTTTTCCCTAATACTTTATATTAACCCTATATATTTATATATACTTTATATACTTTATATTAACCCTTACCAAAATCTTAACTTCAATTCTAAAACTAACCCTATCATAACCAGATCCCTAAGCCTAACCCCAACCCCAAAACTAACCTTAAATGTAAACATGACCCTAAACCTAATACTAAACCTAATCCTAACCCTAACCCTAATCGTAATGCTAACTTTAACCCTAAATCTAAACCTAAACCTAAAAGTAACCCTAATCATATCCCTAACCCTAACACTATCCATAATCCTAAACTTAACACTAAAACTAAGACTGAATCTAAACTAACCCTACACCTAACCCTTATCCTAACCCTTATCATAACACAAATCTTAATCCTAACCCTAACACTAATCTTAAACCTTATACTAACACTAACCCTAACCTACTAGTAACTCTAAAACCCTAAACCTAACCCTAAGCCTCACTCTAACCCTAAATCTAACCATAAACCTAACCCTTACCATAACACAAATTTTATTTCTCACACAAACACTAATTCTAACACTAACTCAACCCTACTTTATCTCTAAAACTAAACTTAAATCTAATCCAAACCTTTACCCTAACCTTAAATGTAACCAATAACCTAACCCTAAAACAAACCCTAATCCTAACAGTAACACTAACACTAACCCTGACCTTAGCCCTAACCCTAAACCTACCCCTAAACATAACACTCTTCCTAAACCTAACCCTAACACTAACAGTAAAACTAACTCTAACCCTATCACTGAAACTAATCTTATTCCTAATCCTTACACTAACCCTAAACATAACAATAACTCTAACACTAATCCTAACCTTAATCCTAACCCTAACCTAATTACAACACTAAACTTATCACTATCCCGAAGCCTAAGCCTAATCCTAAACCTAACACTAACACTATCCCTGACCCTTACTTTAACCCTAACACTAAAACTAACCATAACCCTTACCCTAACACTATATCTAAACTACTAGTAACTTTAAAACCTAACCCTCACCTCAATCTAACCCTCTTTCTAATCATAACCCAAATCCTAATTTTAACTCTAACCCTAACACAAAACTTAAACCTAACCCTTACCCTAACAGAAACCATAATTCTTACCCTAATACTAACCTTAACACTAACCGTAACCGAAACCCTAACCCCAATTTTAAAACTAACCCTACCATAACCAGAAACCCAACCCTAACCCTAACCACAAAACTAAACTTAACCATAAACATAACCCTAACTCTAACAATAAAGCTAACCATAACCCTAATCCTAACCATAGACTAAACTTAACCCTAATTCAAAACCTAAACCTAAAAGTATCTCTAATCATATCTCTAACCCTAACACTATCCCTAACCCTACCATAACATTAACACTAAAACTGAACCTAATCCTAAACATAACCCTACCCCTAACCCTCACCCTAATCCTTACCATAAAACAAACCTTAACATTAATTCTCACACTGTATCTAACCCTTACCCTAACACTAATCTTAACCTATAAGTAACCCTAAAACTAATGCTAAACCTAACACTAAGCCTCACTCTAACCCTAAACCTAATCCTAAACCTAACCTTTACTCTAACACAAACCTTATCCCTCAAACGAACCCTAATCTTAATCCTAACCCTAACCCTTACTCTAAACCTAACTCTACAACTAAACCTAAAGCAAATTCAAACCCTAATCCTAACCTTAGAACTAATGCTAAATATAAGCCTAAACTTAACCCTAACTTTAACACTAACCCTAACACCTAAACTTAACCCTAACCCTAAACCTATTCCTAACCATAACACTCTCTCTAACCCAAAACCTAACACTAAAGCTAACACTAAAACTAACCCTAACCCTAACCCTGAAACTAATCCTAATCCTAACCCTTACACAAACCCTAAACCTAACTCTAAACCTAACACTAAATCTAACACTAACTCTAACCCTAATCCTAAAACTAACCCTTACCCCAAAACTAACCCTATCACTAACCCTAACTTTAAGTTTAATCCTTAACCAGCAATAACTCTATCCCTAACCCTTTCTTTAACCCTAACACAAACACTAACCCCAAGCCTAACGATAACACTATACCTAAACTACCCATAACCCTAGAACTAAACCTACCCCTATGCCTCACTCTCACCCTCTAATTATATCAAAAACCTTAATTTTAACACTAACCTAACAAAAAACCTTAACCAAACATTTACCCTACCACACACCATAATTCTTACTGAAACATTAAGCTTAACACTAACCATAACTGAGACCCAAACCCTAATTCTAAAACTAAACCTAAACCTAACTTGAACTTTAACCCTAACCCCAAAACAAAACTTAACCATAAACCTAATTCTAAACCCACTACTAACACTAACCATAAGCCTAATCCTAACAGTAACACTATCTCTAACCCTAATTCTAACCCTAAACCTATTTCAAACCCTAAAACTATTCCTAACACTAACCCTAACACTAACACTAACACTGAACCTAACCCTAAACCTAAACCTACCCCTATTTCTCACCCTAAGCCTTACCCTAATACAAACCATAAGCTAAAACTAAACTTAACACTAATCCTAACGCTAACCCTAACACTAACCCTAGCCTACAAGTAACCCTAAAACTCACCCTGAACCTGAACGTAAGTCTCACTGTAACCCAAATTCTAACCATAACATTCAGCCTAACCCTATGCCTCACTCTAACCCTTCTAATCATAACCAAACCCTAATTTTAACTCTAACTCTAACACAAAACTTAAAGCTAAACCTTACCCTAAAACAAACCATAATTCTCACCCTAACACTATACTTAACATTAACTGCAACCCAAAACCTAACCCTAACCCAAAAACTAAACTTAACCATAAACCTAACACTAATATTAACACTAAACTACCCATAATCCTAACCATAACACTAACCCTAACACTAATTCTAAACCTATACCTAAAAAGTAACCATAAACCTATCTCTTACCCTTACATTAACACTAACTCTGAACCTAACCCTAAATCTAATCCTACACGTAACCTTCACCCTAATCCTCACCTTAACATAAATACTAACTCTAACACTAATCCTAAGCCTAACCAAAACACTAACCCTAACCTACAAGTAACCCTAAAACTAACCTGAAACTAAACCTAAGTCTCACTGTAACCCAAATCCTAACCATAAACTTAAGCCTAAGCCTATGCCTCACTCTAACCCTCCTTAATATCATAACCAAAACCCTAATTTTAACTCTAACCCTATCACAAAAATTAAAGCTAAACCTTACCCTAACACAAACCATAAATCTCACCAACACTAACTTTAACAATAACCATAATTCGAAACCTAACCCTAACACAAAAACTACCCTTAACCATAAATGTAATCCTAATACTAACACTAAATCTACCTCTAACCGTAATACTAGCCGTAACATGAATTCTAACTCTAAACATAAAAAGTAACCATAAACCTATTCCTAAACCTAACACCATCTCTAACCCTAACCTTAACACTAACACTGAACGTAATCCTAAACCTAACCCTACCACCAACCTTCACCCTAACACTTACCATAACATAAACCCTAACACTAATTTTAACCCTAACCCTAAACTAACCCTAATCTACAAGTAACCCTAAAATAAAACCTAAATCTAACGCTAAGCCTCACTCTACCCCTAATCCTTAAACAAACACTAACCTTATCCCTAACCATAACACAAACTCTAACCGTAAACCTTCCCCTAAAACAAACCATATCCCTCACACATACATAATCCTAACACTAAACCTAACCCTAACCGAAACTCTAAAACTAACCTGAACCATAACCCAAACCCTAACACTAACCGTAACACTAAAACAAACCCTAAACATAACCCTAACCCTAAGCCTAAAATGAAACCTAAAACTAACCCTAACCATAACTGCAATACTAGCACTAACCCTAACTGTAGTACTAACCCTAAACCTATCACTAACCCTAACACTCTACAAAACCTTATCATTAATCTAATCCTAAACCTAACCCTAACACTAAACATATCCCTAACACTAACACGAACCCTAACCCTAACACTAACCCTAACCCTAACCCTAACACTTCCACTAAACCTAAATATAACCATAACCCAAACCTTAACCCTAAAACTAACCCTAAACATAACCCTAATCCTAACCCTAAAATGAACCCTAACCCTAACACTAACCACAGCCCTAAACCTTATACTAACCATAAACCTAACCCGAAAACCTAATACTATCCCTAACACTAACACTAACCCTAACCCTAACCCTTACAATAACCCTAAACCTAAACCTAACCGTAAAACCCTAACACTCTCACGAACCATAATCCTAACACTAACACTACCCCTAACCTCACCATAAACGTAACCTTAACCCTAACACTCTAACCATAACTCTAACACTAAGCCTAAACTTAACTCTAACACTAACCCAAAAACTAATCGGAAACTAATCCTAATTCTCAGTGAAACAAAGCACTAATCCTAACCATACCTAAACCTAACTCTATATCTAACCCTAACCGAAACTATAACATAAAGCCTAATCCTAACCATAATCATAACCCTAACACTAACTCACACCCTAACTCTAACCTTAACACAAACCCTAACTCTTAATATTAACCCTAACAAAAACTGTAACCAAACCATAACCATAACCGTAACCTAAATTTAACCCTAAAATTTACCTAAACCTAACTCTAACACTAACCCTAACACTAACCCTGAACCTAACACTAACACTAATTTTGACCCCAACCCTAACCCTATAAAGAACCATAGCCCTAACCCTAACACTTAACCTAAACCTAACACTAGTGATAACACTAATCATGACCCTAAGCCTAATCCTAAATCTAACTATTACCTTAACAATAATAAACTATAATCTATAACCCTAATAAAAACCTTAAGCCTAACCCTATAACAAACACTAACTTAACTTAATTTAACCCTAATCCTAAAAATAACCTTAAACTCAACCCTAACCCTAAATCTAAAACTAACCCTAACAATAACCTGAACCATCACTCTCAACCTAAACCTATAACAAACACTAACCATATCTCTAACACTAACCCTAACCCTAACACTAAGCCTAACCCTAAAGGTAAACCTAAACTTAACTGTTAACCTAACCCTAACCCAAAACCTAACCATAACACAAACCCTAACACTAAACCTAAAACTAACCCTAAACCTAAGCATAAACCTAACCCTAACACTAAACCTAACCCTAACCCTAACCCTAACCTTAACCCTAGTACTAAACCTAAACCTAATTCTAACCTTAACTTTAATATCAACACTAAAGCTTACTGTAACCCTAACCCTAACAAGAACACTAACCCTAACCCTATCAATAACCATAAACCTAACACTAACCATAACATTAAACCTAACCCTAACTGTAATTCAAACACTAAAACTAATCTTAACCATAACCCTATGCATAACCCTAACACTAACATAAACTTAAATCTATTCCTAATGCTAACTATGACATTTACTCTAAACCTAACCCTAATGCTAACCGTAACACTAAACCTAATCCTAAACCTAACCCCAAAAATAACTTCTAACACCAATCCTAACCCTAACACAAACCCTAACCCTAATGCTAACCCTAAATCTTAAACTACTCCTAACCCTAAACTTAACCCTAAAATTAAGCCTAACCCTATCCTTAACCCTAATGGTTATCCTAATCAAAACCCTTACCCTTAACCTACCCCTAACTCTTAACCTAACAAAAACTCTAACCCATTCCATAACAGTAACCCTAAACCTAACCCTAAAATTAACACTGATTTTAACTCTAACACAAAAGTAATCTGAACACTAACACCAACCATTACCCTAACCCGAAACCTAAACATATTACTACGCATAAACCTATTCCTAACACAAACCTTAACACAAACCCTACCTGAACTCAAAACCTAACCTTGTGCCTCATCCTAACCATAACCCGAACCCTAACACTAACCCTAACCTTAACCATTACCTAATGCTAACACTCATCTAATCCTAACCCTAAACCTAATGCTAACCCTAACCCTAAACCTATTACCCTAACCAAAACACTAATGCAAACCCTAACCTTAACAGTAACACTAATGCTGACCCAATCCGAAACCTTAACCCTAAATCTAATCCTAAAATTAATACTATTCCTAATCCTAACACTAAAGCTAACGCTAACACAAATTCTAAACCAAATACTAACCAGAACACTAACCCAAACCCTAAACATTACCCTAAAACTAAACCTAAACCTAACCCTAACACTAACAATAAACATCATCATAAACCTAGCCCTAAACTTAACACTAAATCTAAGCCTAACCCTAACACTAAACATAAACCTAAATGTAGCCCTAAGCCAAAAACTAATCCTAACCCAAACCCTAATCTAACTCTAACACTAACCCTAAACGTAACCATAAACCTACACCATATCCTAAGACTAATCCCAAAACCAACGTTAACACAAACCCTTTCTCTAACCCTAACCATAACCCTAACACTAACTCAAATCCTAACAATAACCCTAATGGAAACCCTAGCTTTAAATTTAACCCTAACACAAACCCTAACCCTAACCCTTATTATAATTCTTGCTTAACCCTAACCTTAACAATAACCCTAACACTAACTGTAACTCTAAACCAAACACAAATCCTAACCCCAACCATAACTGTATAACTAACACTAAACCTAACCTTAAGCCTACACCTAACAATAACACTAAACCTAACTTTTAATAGAACTGTAAAAACTAATATTACCCTTAACCATAACCAAAATCTTATCATTAGCCCTAACCCTAATCATAATGCTAAATCTAACCCTAAAACTAAACTCAAACATAAACCTAACATGAATTCTAACCCTAAACTTAACACTATCCCTAAGACTAAACCTAAACCTAACCCTAATTCTAATTCTAAAACTAACCTTAACTGTAACCTGAACCCTAACCCTAACCATAATCCTTTCAAAAACACTAACCTTACACCTAACATTGACCATAACTCTAACCCTAAGCCTAACACTTTTAATAAATATAACCTTAATTTTAACTGTAACCCTATCCTTAACCCAAACTCTAACCCTAACACAAACCCTACCACTAAGTATATACCTAAACCTAACCGTAACCCTAACACTAATCCTGACCCTAACCTTAACCCTAACAAAAAACCTAATCCTAACCTTAACACTAAACCTAATCCTAAACCTTACCCTAACTCTAACTTTAACCTGAATACTAACACTAACCCTAACAATAATCCTAATCATAACCCTAGACCTATTCCTAACCTTAACTAGAACCTAACCCTAACCCTAACCTTAATCTAACTTTAAACATAAACCTGTTCTAACAATAACCCCAACCCTAACACTAACCCTAATTTTGACCCTAACCCTAACACTCACCTATACCTAACCCTACACCTAACACTAATCATAACAGTAATACTAATCCTAACTATACCTTAAAACAAAACACTAATGATAATCCTAACCCTAACTCTAACGCTAACCCTAACCCTTACCCTAACCCTAGACCTACTTCTAACCCTATCCTTATCCTAAGCCAAATCCTCACCCTAAATCTACCCTAGTCCTAATCATAATTCTTAGCCTTCCCCAAGCCCTAATTCTATTACTAGTCCTAAATTTACCCCTCATTCTAACTCTAACCCTAACCCTGACCCTGACCCTTATTCTGACATAATACTAACCCTAGATCTAAGCCTGAAGCTAACCCTAAACGAATCCTAACACTACCTCTACTGGTAAACCTATAACTAAGCCCAACAGCAACAGTAGCACTAGACAAACCTAATTTTAAATAGAGTCATAAATCTAGCCCTAGCCCTAAACAAAAACCTACATTAGCCCAACACTAACCCTTAACCTAACGTAAAGATTAACATCTCACTAGACCGAATGCTAGTCTTAAGAGTCGATCTAGAACTAAAACTAACCCTAACCTCACAATGACTCTTAATCTAATATAAACTCTAGCTCTAAACCTTATCCTAAACCAAAATCTAATCTGAAAACTAGACTTATAAATTACTCTTACCCTAAAACTAGCCATAACCATATCCCTCACTCTTACATTACCCAAGCCCTAATGTTAGCAATAAACATCACACAAAATTAGCCTTTATTCTATAACCATAACTTTAGACCTAACCCTAATGCTAACCCTCACCCTAGCCCTAACCCTAGCTCAAATCTAATTCTTAGCCTAAAGATAACCCTAAACCTAAACCTAACACTAGCCTTGACTCAAAACCTAAAAATCGCCCTATCCCTATCCCTACTTCAAGTTCCTACACTTACCCTAACCCTAGGCCTTACCCTAACCCTAACCCTAATCCTAACCTTAACCCTAGCACTGACCTTAGCTTTAACCCTATCCATTACCCTAAAGAAATGCCTAACCCAATTGCTAATCCTAGGCCGAATGATAACACTATCATTAACACTAAACCTATCCATTACTCTAAACCTAACTGGAACCATAAACCTAATTCTATCTATTACCGAAACCCTAACCCAAACCCAGCACTAATTTAAGCATTAACCCTAAATCTTAACCTAAACCAAACCCTAACTCGACCCTGACTCTAATAATACGGCTAGCTCTAATCTTGATCTTTGCCCTACACCTAAACTTTACAATTGACATAGCCATAACCTAACACTAAAACTAATACTAACCATAAACCTAGACTTGACACTAAACCTAGCCCTAATCCTAGCCATAGCCCTAACACAAACCCTCAGCCTAGACCTAAACCTAGGCATAATTCTAACCTTAACCCTATCCTTAGTTCTAACCCAAATTCTAACCCTTTCCCTGGCCATAAAACTACCCATAACTCTATCCCTTTTCCTAAACCTAATCCTAATCCTAACACTAACATTAACCATTACACTAGGCCTAACCCTAACACTAATCCTAGCCCAAATTTAGCCATAACCCTAAACTTACCCCTCACATTAGCCTAAAGACTAACTCAAACTCTGAACCTAGCCATATTTCTAGTCTCACCCTATCTTTATCATAACCCTAACAATAGCTCTAAACTTAGCCCTAATTCTAGCCCTAGCCCTAAACCTAGACCTAACCATAACAATAAATCTAAGCCTAAACTTCACCCTACTATTAGCCCTAACACTATTGCTAATTATAAAACTAGCCCTAAACATAGGCCAAGTTCTAAAACAAAACTGAGCAATAGCCTTATCCCTAAACCTACCTAAATTTAATGCTAGACCTGACATTCGCTCTATCCCTAGCCCTAATCCTAGTTCTAAGCGTAGCCTTAATCCTTACCCTGATCTTAACCCCAACCATATTCCTAATTTTATCCTTTGTCCTAGCATTAAACATAATTGTAACATCATACCTTACCATAACACTAACTCTAACCTTAAACCTAGCCCTAAACATAGGTCTAAACATAACATTAACCCTAGCAAAAATTCTAGCACTAATTTAGGCCTAACACTAAACCTAATTCTATCCCTATGCCTAAGACTAACACTCTCACCCCTAGCCCTATCCCTAGTTCTAAACCTATTTCTTTCCATAATCCAAAACTTAGCCCTATCCCTAGCCCAACCTTAGCACTAACTTCTGCCTTACACCTAAACCTGAATAAAACCCTAACCTTAAGCCTGAATCTCATCCTAACACTAGCCCTAACAGCAATGCTAATTGCAAAACTAGCCCTAACTCTAAAGTATCCCTAATACAAAACTGAGCCTTAAGCCTAATTCTAACCTTTAACCTAAACCAAACACTAACCCTAAACCTTGCTATAATTTGAGTGCTCAACCTAACCCTAGAAGTACCCTGACCCTGACTCTCTTCCTAACACTAATCCTAGCTCTATACATTGCCCTAACACTAACCCTAGAACTAGCCCTAATCAGAAACCAATTTTTTTTATTAGCCATAGCCCTAAAGCTAACAAAAATCCTAGTGCTAATCAAAGCTCTAACCCCAGGTTTAACCATAAGACTAACCCTAACCCTAACCTTAACTCTAGTCCTAAACTTTTCTCTAATCCTAATCCTACCTCTAATCCCATCCCTTTTCCTATGCCAAACCCTCACCCTAATATTGCCCAGTCCTAACCCTAATTCTTACCCTACACCAATCCCCAAATCTATTTCTAGTTCTAACCCTAGCCCTCATTCTCGCTGTTTCTCTGACCCAACCCTGACCCTTATTCTGACTATAAAAATAACCCTAGAACTAAACATCACACTAACTGTAAACCGGACCCTACCTCTACCCCTAACTTTAAATTTTACCTAAACCTAACTGTAACACTAGCACTAGATTGAACCTAATCCTACATATAGTCATAAATCTAGCACTAGCCCTAAACAAAAATTTTGCACTGACCCTAAATATAACCCTTAACCTAAGCTAAAAATTAACCATATCCCTAGACCAAATACTAGTCCTAATTCTGTCTCTAACATTAACTGTAACCCTAACCCTAACATATAGCCCTAATACTAGCCTTAAACATCTCACAAACCTAGCCTTTTCCTAGCCCTTAACCTAGCCCTAATCATAACCCTAACCGTAACCCTAGAATTTACCCTAGCTCATACTCTAACACTTACCCTAAACCTAACTGTAACCTGAATCCTAACCTTGACCCTAGCACTAACCTTAGCTCTAACCCTATCCATTCCCCTAAATAGAAGCATAACCCAAATGCTAACACTAGTCTTAACAATAACCTTACTGCTAACACTAATCCTATGCATTACTCTGAATTTACCAGAAACATAAACCTAATTCTATTCATTACTCTAATCCTTATCTGAACCCACCGCTAATTCAAGCATTAATCCCAAATCTTAACCTAATAAAAACTCTACCCGGACACTGGCCCTAATAATACACCTAGCTCTAAACTTAAACCTAACCCTACACCTGAACCTTACAATAGACATAGCCATAACCTAACACTAAAACTACTACAAACAATAAACCTAGACCTGACATTAGCCCTAGACTTAATTCTAGCCCTAG
This sequence comes from Ictidomys tridecemlineatus, assembly GCF_052094955.1. NCBI lineage: Eukaryota > Metazoa > Chordata > Mammalia > Rodentia > Sciuridae > Ictidomys > Ictidomys tridecemlineatus. Next base: position 63,446,583 of record NC_135478.1, on the reverse strand, counting down.
CCCTAACACAAACACTCAGCCTATCACTAAGCCTAGCCTTAATCAAAACCTGAACCCTAACCTAGTCCTAACCCTAATTCTAACTCTCAACCTATCCCTAAACTTAGCTATAACCCCAACCCTTTCTCTAATCCTAACCTTATTCCTAACACTAACACTAATCCTAAACCTAGCCCTAAACCTAACACTAACCCTGGCGCTAATCCTAGCCCTAATTTTACCCTACCCTTAAACCTACCCCTAACCCTAGACCTAAGACTAACACTAACTCTCGCCCTAGCCCTATTTCTACTTCTAACTCTATCTGTTATCAAAACGGTAACACTAGCCCTAAATTTTGCCCTAACCATAGCATAACCCTAAACTTAGATCTAACCATAACAATTAATATAAGATTTAACCTCACCTTATTACTAGCCCTAACACTATTGCTAATCCCAAAATACTCATAACCCTAACCCTAGCTCTAAAACAAAACTGAGCCATAGTCCCAAACATAACCCTAACCTAAACATAACCCTAGACCTGGAATTCAGCCTATCTCTAATTCTAACTCTAACACTAACACAAGTCCTAACCCTAAACCTAGCCTTAACCCTCACCCTAATTTGAGTCCTATACCTAATCTTCAAAGTTACACTGATCCTGACTTTGAACCTAACACTAACCCTATCGCCTATCATCCTCCTAAATCTAAACCTAATATAAACACTAGACCAAGTTCTAATGCTAACCATAATACTAGCCCTTATTATAATCCTGGGTTCTTAAATTAGCCATAGTCCTACACTAGTCCTAACCTAACCTAAACCCTACTCATAATTTAAGCCCTAACTCTAGATTTAATCGAAGCTTTTACCCTATCTCTAGCCCTAACACTTAACCTAAACCTAACCCTAAACCTAAATCTTGTCCTAACCTGAACCTAACCCAAACCATAACCTATTTCTAACCATAACACTAGCCCTCAACTTATATAAAATTTTATCCATTACCCTAACCATAACCCTTAGCCAATTTTAACCCTGGGCCTAACCCTAACCATAGTCCTATCCTAAACATAATTTTAGTCCTAACTGTAGCTCTAATCTTATCCATTACCTGAACCATATCTTTAACCAAATTCTATCCCTATGCCTAACTCTAACCTTACCCTAATGCTGTCCACTATACTAAACCTAACCTGAACCTGAAACCTAACCATATCCATCATACCCTCACACATAACCTAACCACTACTCTGACCCTAATAATACCCCTAGCTCTAAATCTGACCCAAACGCTCAACCTAACCCTTACAATAGACCTGGCCATAACCCTAAACCTAAAACTATGCCTAACCATAATCCTAAAACTGACATTGGCCCTAGAGCTAATTCTAGCCCTAACTCTAACACAAACTCTACCCCTAATCCTAGCCTTAAGCCTAGTCTTAATCCTTATCCTAACATTAATTGGAGCCCTAATTTTAATTTTATCCTATGAACTAGCTGTAACATCATACCTTACCCTAACCCTAACACTAACACTAACCTTAGCCCTAACTCTAGGCCAAAATCTAACACTAAACCTAGAGGTAATCCTAGCCCTAATTTAAACCTATTTCTAAACCTAATCCTATCCCTAACCCTAATACTAACTCTAAAACTTGCCCTACCCCTATCCAAAGTTCAAAATCTATCCCTTACAATACACCAAACCTAGCCCTATCCCTAGGCCCAACCCTAACTGTAAACATCATTCTAGCCTTAAACCTGGTTGTAAGCCCTAAACTTAAGCCCAAACCTCACCCTAACACTTGCCCTAAACCTAATGCTATTTCCAAAACTATCCCTATCCCTACCCTACCCCTAAAACAAAACTCAGCCATAATCTTAACCCTAACCTTTAACCTAAATCAAACCCTGACATTACATCTATTCCTAAACTTAGCCGTAATTTGAGTCCTAACCCTAACCATAGAAATAACTCTGACCCTTATTCAAACCCTAACAGTACACCTAGCTCTAAATATTGCCATAAAGCTAACCCTAGAACTAGCCCTAATCAGAAAAGTAGTTCTTTTATTACACAAAGCATTAATGCTAACACAAATGCAAGTCCTAATATGAGCCCTTACTCTAACCCTAACCCTAACCATATGTCTAACATAATGCCTTACCCTAAGCCAAACCCTCTCCCCAATCCTACTCTAGTCCTAAATTAATCCTTAACCTACCCCAAACCCTAACTCTATTACTATTCATAAACCTAGCCCTCATTCTAGCTTTAACCCTAAACCTAACCCTGACCCTTATTCTGACCCTAACATTAACCCTAGATCAAAACTTGAACCTAAACTTAAATAGATCCCTAAGACTACCTCTACCGGTAAACTGATACCTAAATCCAAGAGTAACACTAGCATTGGACCAAATGTAATCTTAAATGTAGTCATAAATCTAATCTTAGCCCTAAACAAAAACCTAGCACTAGCCCTAAAAGTAAATGTTAACCTAACGTAAAGATTAAACATATAACTAGACCAAACACTGGTTCTAATTGTGGCCCTAACCATAATACTATCTCTAACCTCACAATGACCCTAATCTAATAGAAACCCCAGCTCTAAACCTTATCCTAAACCAAACCCTAACCCTAACACAAGACTTATTCATAACCCTGACCATAACACTAGCCATAACCATATCCCTAGCTCTTACATTACCCATAGCCCTAATGTTAGCCCTAAACATCACAAAAAACCTAGCCCTTCTCCTAGTCCTAAACCTAGAACTTATCATAACCCTAAACATAACCTTAGACCTAACCCTAATGCTAATCCTCCTCCTAGCCCTAACCCTAGCTCAAACTCTAATCCTTAGTTTAAACATAACACTAAACCTAACCTAACCCTAGCCCTGACTCAAAACCTAACCCTTCTGCTATCCCTGACCTAGCTCATATGCCTACACTTACCATAAAAGAAATTCTAATCATAACCCTAGACCAAAACTTAGCTCTAACCCTATCCATAACTGTAAAGATAAGCCTAACCCAAATGCTATTCCTAGGCCTAACAATAACCCTATCACTAACACTAGCCCTATCCATTAATCTAAACCTAACCAGAACCATAAACCTAATTCTATCCATTACCTTATTCAGAACCCTAACCCTAAAGCTGATTCAATCTTTAACCCTAAAACTTAAACTAAACCAAATTCTACCTGGACCCTGACCCTAAAATAAAACACCTAGCTCTTTATCTGACCCCTACCGTAAACCTAACTCTTATACTAGACATAGCTATAACCTAACACTAAAACAAATACTAAACATAAACCTAGACCAAGCATTAGCCCCAGCCCTAATCCTAGCCCTAATCCTAAAACAAACCCTCAGCTATCCTGAACCCCAACCCAAACCCTAACCTTAATCTTAACCCTAAATGTAACTCTCACCATAGACCTAAAGGCAGCTCTAACCCTATCCCTTCTCAGAGACCTAATCCGAACACTTACACTAACAGTAACCCTAGACCTAGCTATAACCCTAACATTAACCCTAGCAGTAATATAGCCCTAACCCTAAACCTACCTCAACCCTAGCCCAAAGGCTAACTCAAACTCTCACCCTAGCCATATTTCTAGGTCTAACTCTATACATTACCATAAGTCTAACAATTGGCCTAACCTAAGCCTAACCCTACCATAGCCCTATACATAACCGTAAATAAATCTAAGCCTAAACTTCACCCTACTACTAGCCCTAACACTATCACTAATCATAAAACTAGCCCTAAACATAGGTCTAGTTCTAAAACAAAACTGAGATATAGCCATATCCCTAACCCAAGATTAACCTAAACCTAGCCCTCATTCTAGCTTTAGCATAGACCTGACATTATCCCTATACATAGACCTAATCCTGGTTCTAAGCATAGCCTTAATCCCAACCCTAAATTTAATCCTAGCCCTAACCCTAATTTTATCTCTTGTCCTAACACTAAACATCTGTAACATTATGCCTTACTCTAACTCTACTGCTAAACTTAACCCTAGCCCTAAACCTAGGCCTAAATCCAACACTAATCCTAGCACTATACCTAGCCCTAATTTAGCCCTAACTGTAAATCTAAACTTATCCCTATCTGCTAAGGATTAGTTCTAGGGTTAGCGTTAGGGCAATGTTTATAGCTAGGGTTAGTATTAGGGGCTGAGTCAGTGTCAGGGTTATTTCTAGGGTGAGAATTATGACTCAAATTTGGGACTAACTAACTCTCACCCTAGCCTTATCCCTAGTTCTAAACCTATTCATTACAATAATTTAAATGCTACCCGTATTTCTAGCCCCAAACTTATCCTAACTTTTGCCCAAGGCTTCGACCTGGATCTAAAATTAAAATAAAGTATAAACCTCACTCTAACACTAGAACTAACACTAATGTTAATTGGAAAACTAGCCCTAAAACAAAACTGAGCCATAACCCTAACCTTTAACCTAAACAAAACACTAAAGCTACACATAGCCCTAAACCTAGCCCTAATTGAGTCCTAATCCTAACCCTAGAAATAAACCTGTCACTGACTCAGCCCCTAATACTAATCCATTGCCCTAATGCTAACCCTAGAACTAATCCTTAGCAGAAACCTAGTTTTCCATTAGCTTTTATCATTAGTTATTATCATAGCCCTAATGATAAAACATATCCTAGCCTGAATCCAAGACCTAACTCATTTTTTTAACTCTATTCCTAACCCTAACTCTAGCCGTAAACCTAACACTAACCCTAACCCTACCTTAAACCCTGTCTTTTTCCTAAGCCAAACCCTCACTCTAATGCTACCCTAGTCCTAAACATAACCTTTATCCTACCTCAAATTCTAACTCTATTATTAGTTCTATCCTATCGCTTATTCTGGCTCTAAACGTAACCCTAACCCTGACCCTTATTCTGACCATAGCACTAAACCTAAGTCTAAACCTTACCCCAACACTAAATCGAACCCTAACACTTCCCATACCTGTAAACCTACACATAAACCTAAAAGTAACTCTAGCACTAGACAAAACCTAATCCTAAATATAGTCATGAAATCTTGCCCTAGTCCTAAACAAAAACCTAGCACTAGCCCTAACAATAACCGTTAACAAAATATAAAGACTAACCTTATACCTAAACCCAATGCTTTTTGTAATTCTGGCACTCACATTAAACCTAACTCTATCCTGATCAATGACTCTTAACTCTAAACAAATTCTAGCTTTAAACCTTATCCTAACCCAAAACCAAACCCTAACACTAGACATATCATAACCCTGACCCTACAACTAGCCATAAACATATTCCTAACTCTTATACTTCCCATAGCTCTAAAGTTAGCCCTAAACCACACATAAAACCTAGTCCTTGTCCTAGCCCTAAACCTACCCTAATTATAACCTTAACCATAGCCCTATACCTAAGCCTAATTCTACCCTCACCTGAGCCCTAAATCTAGCTCAAACTCTCATCCTTACATTAAAATTAACAGTAACCTTAACTCTAGACCTTACTGTAATCCTAACCCTTGTCCAAGACCTAACCCTAGCTCAACTGCTAATACTTGAACTAAAACTATCTCTGACACTAACCCTAGGCCTCACCCTAAACCTAGCCCTAATCATAACCTTAACCCTAGCCCTAATCTTAGCTCAAACACTGTCAATTACCCTAAAGTTGAGCCTAACTCATATGCTAATCCTAGGCATAATGCTAACCCTATCACTAACACTAACCCTATTCATTACTCTAAACCTAACCTAAACTTTAAACCTGATCCTATCCATTACTCTATCCATAACACTAACCCTAAAGTTAATCCTAAAACTTAAACTAAACCAAACCCTACCTGGACTCTGACCCTAAATATAATACACCTAATTTTAAACCTGACCGTTACCTAATCCTAATTCTTACACTACACCTAGCCATAACCTAACCCTAAAAGTAACTCTAACCATACATTAAAACCTGACATTAGCCCTATTCCTAATTCTAGCCCTAGCCTTAGCCCTAACACAAAACCTCATCCTAGCACTAAACATAGCATTATTCTAACCCTAGCCCTAATTCTAATTCTAACCCTCGCCCTAGACCTAAGCATAGCTATAACCCCATCTCTTCCACAAACCCTAACCCTAACCATAGCCCTAAATCTAGCCCTAATTTAGCCCTAACCCTAAACATAACCCTAACCCTGGACCTAAGACTAATTCTAACTCCTGCCCTAGCCCTATTTCTAGTTCTAACAATATCTGTTAATAACCCTAACACTAGCCCAACCTTAGCCCTAAACATAGCCATAGCCCTAAACCTATATCTAACCATAACAATAAATCTAAGCCTAAAACTCACCATGACACTAGTGCTAACACTATCACTAATCCTAAAAGTATCCCTAGCTTTAAAACAAAACTGTGACAAAGCCCTAACCCTAACTCTAACCAAACCATAATCCATGAATTGATATTAGACCTATCCCTAATTCTTACCCCAACCCTTACACAAACCCTAACCCTACACCTAGACTTAACCCTATCCCTCATTTGAGTCTATCCCTAACTCTGATCAGTAACACTGATGCTGACTCTGGCAGTAACACTATATCTTTAATAATCACTCTAAACCTAAACCTAATCTACACATTAGATTTAGACATAATGCTAAACTTAACACTAGTTCTAATCATAACCCTAGTCCTAACATTAGCTCTAGTCCTAAATAGCTGTAACCTAACTCAAAACATAGACCTAATAAGAGCACTAACCCTAGATTTAACCCTAGCCCTAATCTTAATCCTAGCCCTAAAACTTAACCTAAACCTAACCATAAACCTAAAACTTGCCCTTACCCAAAAATCTAACCAAAACCATAGCCCTAATTCTCACCATAATCCTAGCCCTATCCCTAGCTCAAATCTTATCCATTGCCCTAACAATAACCCTAACCAAATTCTAATCCTAGACCTAACCCTAACCATTGCTCTAACCTAACCATAACCATAGTCCTAACTGTAGCTGTAATTCAATCTATTACCCTAACCATAACCAAACCAGAATTCTATGCCTACCTCTAAACTTAACCCTATCCCTAAACCTAAAAATGTACATTACTCTAAATCTAACCTTCACCCTACACTTAACTATATCCATTACCCTAAACCTAACACTAACTCTAAAGCTAATTTGAGCCTTAAGCCTAATCCTTAACCTAACACAAAACCTAAACCTGACTCTGACACTAATATTACCCCTAGCTGTAAACCTAAACCTAACCTTAAATCTGACACTTAAAATAGATCTGGCCATAACCCTTACCCTAAAATAATTTCTTACCATAACTCTAGACTTGACACTAACCCTAGCCCTAATCCTGACCCTAACTCTAATACAAATCCTAGCCCTAATTCTATACCTAAGCCCAGCCTTAATCTTAACCCTAACATTAACCATAGCCCTACCCCTAATTTTATGCTTTGCCCTAGCCCAAAATGTAGCTGTAATATCATACCTTACCCTAAACCCAATGTTAACCTTAACCCTAGCCCTAAACCAAGGCCTAAACTTACCACTAACCATAGCTCTACTTTAGCCCTAATTAAGCAATAACCCTTAACCTAACACTATCCCTAGCCCTAAGATTAACTCTAACTCTCGCCCGATCCCTATTCCTAATTCTAAACATATCCATTACCATAACCTAAACCTCGTCCCTATCTCTAGCCCCGAAACTAGCCCTAACCTTTACACTTGCCCTAAACTGGATCTAACACTAACCTTTAGCCTAAAGCTCACTCTAACACTACTCCAACCCTAATACTAATTGGAAAACTAGCCTTAAAAATAGCCTAGCCCTAAAACAAAATAGAGCAACAACCCTCAACCTAACCCTTTACCTAAACCTAATGCTAATTCCACAACTAGCACTAAATGTAGCCCTGATATGAGTCCTAACCCTAACCCTAGAAGTAACCCTGACCCTTACTCGGGCTCTTACAGTAAACTTTTCTCTAAACATTGACCTTAGACTAACCCTAGAACTAGCCCTAATCAAAATCCTAGTTCTTTCACTTAGCATTAGCCCTAATGCTAATACAAATCCTAGCCCTATTCTAAGCCATAAATTAAGGTTTAATCCTAAACCTAACTCTAACCCTAACACTAACCCTAACTCTCCTCCTAACCCTATCCCTTACCCTAAGCCAAACCCTCACCCTAATGTTACCCTAGTCCTAACCATAATCTTTAGCCTACCTCAAACCCTATCTCTATTACTAGTCATAAACCTAGCCCTCATTCTAGCTCTAATATTTACTCTAACCCTGACCCTTATTCTGACCCTAACTCTAATCCCAGGTCTAAACCTAACACTAACCATAAAGTGAACCCTAATACTACCCCTACCAGTAAACTTATATAAAACTAATAGTAACACTAGCACTAGACCAAATCTAATCCTAAATAGAGTCATAAATCTAATGTTACCTCCAAACAAAAACCTAGCACTAGCCCTATCAATAACTGTTAACCTAACATAAAGACTAACTCTATGCCTAGACCAACACTAGTCGTTAATCTGCCCCTCACCCCAAACCTAACCCTAACCCGAACAATGACTGTTATCCTAAAACAAAAACTATCTCTAAATATTATTCTAACAAAAAACCTAACTAGAACACTGGACTTATCCATAACCTAAACCCCCAAACTAGCCATAATCATATTCCTAGATTTCACATTATCCATAGCCCTAAAGCTAGCCATAAACCTCACACAAAACATAGCCCTTATCCTAGCCCTACATTTAGCCCTTATTGTAACCCCTAACAATAAGCCTAGACCTAACCCTAACTCTTATCCTCACCATAACCCTAATTCTAGATCAAACTCTAACTTTAATCTAAACATAACCCTGACACTAACCCTAACTTTAGCCCTGATTCTAACCCTAAACCTCATATTTTCCCTAATCCTAGCTTAAATGCTAACACTTAGCAGAAATCTAACCCTGAAAATAACCCTAGGCCTAATCCTAACCCTAGTTCTAATTCCAATCTTAATCCTAACTCTAGCCTTAGCTCTAACCCTATCCATTACCTTAAAGATTAGCCTAAACCAAATGCTAACCCTAGGACTAATACTACCACTAGGCGTAACGCTAATGCTATTGTAAACACTAACCCTTTGCCGCAGTCTGGCTGCAGCAAAATAGTCCGGGGGGGTGGGTGACGAATAACTTGTGTACGTTAATACAGCAGGAATAGGAGCCATTTATTGTTGGACAACAGAGCTATTTATACATTTTGCACAGCTTATCTTAATTAGTATAAACTAGATACATCAGTCAACCAATAAGGAATCTCCACACTTAATGGCTCGCTTTTGTTACTTCTCAAACCACTCCCTCTGGCATTTTGCCAGGCACCATCCAAACTTGTTTACGAACTTTAACATTTCTCTGGCAAAATACTAGGTGTTATTTTCACTTGTCTACAGACCTTAACATATCCACCTTTTGTTTAATTTAAATAAAGACCATAGTAGTTTTTAAAGAAACACCATAAATAACCTGCTACAAACAGAAAGTGAGGATACAAAATGTAACAATACCAAGCCACTTGATGGCTCCATGCAAGAAGCCCTTGGAAAAATTATACCAGCAATGACACCGTTAGCAAAGATACTGAGTTACAATTTGTTGTAGATTACAGTTTGTTGTCTCAGTCCAGGTAAAGCAATGTCTCAATAGATTAACTTACAGTCCAGATAAATCAAGTTCAGATAAGTTCTGTAGGCAGCTAGCTTAAATCACAGTCCAGGTAAATTCTGCAGGCAGCTAGCTTAAATCACAGTCCAGGTAAGTTCTGCAGGCAGCTAGCTTGATCCTAAGTCTCGTCCAGTTCTCAGCCGAAGTCTCCTCCGGTTTTCAGCAACACTGGAATATCTTCCATCCTCGTCCTCGCCGGCACTGGCAGGAACTCTGCAACGCTGGCTAAAGAAAATCCTGTAGCATTCCACTAAGAAAACAACCTTCTGAACAATTTAGTACATTATCTTAAGGTTTTGTTACGTTTGAAATAATCCTTAATAGTGCTCATTACTCATTAGCTTCCAGGTGTGGGAGAACCATTGTAGCTTAGTTATTGGCATGAAAAATGACCAAACATCAGGGACTCTGGTAGCGTCTTCTGCCAACTGTAATGTCCCAGGCATCCCTGGATGGCCCTGGGGAGTGTCCCGGACTCAAACTGCTTCTGAGCATAGGGAGCAAAAGCCCACGAGACTGTGCTTCCAGGTCAGGTCTAGATTTGGGCTCCTGGCAGTGAAAGAGCCGGCTGCCGCTACTTGGAAAGCCCTTACTGCGCCATGACTGGCTCGCGCACTTCGCTGCTGCTGCACTGATTCACGCACCCTCCGGTAATGAAAAGTATTTAGTAATAGCCTTTTGCTGCAACTTTTTTTCTGATAATCCTTCTTCTTCTGAACTTTCTTTTTTTTTTCTTTCTGACTAGAGTTCCTGGGCTTTTATCAACACATGCCCTAACTATTCTTGGTTCCACTGGGGTGCCTCTTTCCCTTATCAATTTACTTTTCACCCCTTCCATATCTTCATCACAAAGACAATACAATATACTTAGACAAAACAAGACACAAACATACTCTATCAATCTTCTCCATTTTCTTGAAATGGCCATTTTTTCTCTCGCCCTATCTGCCTAGGGACGAGCAGATTTCTCCCGTCCTATCTATAAATGGGCAACTGTTTTTTCATCACTTACCCCCGACTGTCCCGGGGCTCCCCATAAAGGGCCACCATCTGCCAAAGTCTGGCTGCAGCAGAATAGCCGGGTGGGCGACGAACGACTTCTGTACTTTGATACAGCAGGAATAGGAGCCATTTATTGTTGGACAACAGAGCTATTTATACATTTTGCACAGCTTATCTTAATTAGCACAAACTAGATACATCAGTCAACCAATAAGGAATCTCCACATTTAATGGCTCGCTTTTGTTACTTTTCAAACCACTCCCTCTGGCATTTTGCCAGGCACCATCCAAACTTGTTTACGAACTCTAAAATTTCTCTGGCAAAATACCAGGCGTTATTTTGACTTGTCTACAGACCTTAACAGCTCTAACCCTATTCATTAACTTAAAGATAAGCCTAAACCAAATGCTAACCCTAGGACTAATACTAACACTAGGCCTAATACTAATGCTATTGAAAACACTAACCCTATTCAGTACTCTAATCCTAAACTAAACATTAAACCTAACCCTACCAATTACACTAACCTGAACCCTATCCCTATCCCTAATGCTAATTGAAGGCTTAACCCTAAATCTTAATCTAAACCAAACACTATTTAAACCCTGACCCTAAAAATTCACCTAGCTTTAAACCTGACCCTTAACCTAAACCTAAACCTTACAATAGACCTAGCCATGACCTAAACCTAAAACTAAACATAACCATCAAACCAGACCTTACATTAGCTACAGCCCTAATTCTAGCCTTAACATTTACATAAACACTAGTCCTAAACTTAGGCCTTTACCTAGCCTTAATCCTAACACAAACCCTAACTCTAGGCCTATCTCTAATTTTAACCCTCGCCCTAGACATGAACTTATGTATAACCTTATCCTTTCCCCTAACCCTATCACTAACCCTAACCCTAACACTAAGCATATCTCTAGCCCTAGCCATAGGCCTAACCCTAACACTAACCCTAGCACTAATCCTAGCCCTAATTTAGCCCTAAACCTAACTCTACCCCTAATTTTGGCCTAGACTAACTCTAACTCTCCCCCTAGACCTATTTCTAGTTCTAACCCTATCCACTACAATAAACCTAACACAAGCCCTAACCTTAGCCCTAACCCTAGCCCTAGACCTCACCATAAATCTAACCATAACTTTACATTTGACAATTATCCTAAGCCTAATCTTCAACCTACCACCAGACCTAACACTATCACTAATTTTAAAACTACTCATAACCCTAGCATTATCCCTTAAACAAAACTGAACAATTGTCCTAACCCTAAATGTTAACCTAAACAAAACCCTAACTCTAAAACTAGTCATAACCTTCTACCTCTAATTCATGACTTAGTAATAAAATTAACCCTGACCCTGATTTATATTCTAACAATAACCTTAATTCTAAATATCACACTTAATGTAAAGATAGTGCTAACACTAAATCTAGACCAAATAATAACTCTAATAATAACCTTAGTTCTCATGTTAGTTACAGACTTAATCCTAGCCCTAAATCTAACAGAAAAACTAGCCCTAATCTGAGTCCTAACCCTAGGTTTAAACCTGAAAATACACCTAGCCCTAACCCTAACCTTAACCCTAAGCCTAGCCTAAACCCTAGCTCTAACTTTAAACCCTATCCATAATGCTAAACTTAGTCCTAATCCTAATCCATACTCTAATCCAAACCCTAACCCTATTACTAGTCCTAATCCTAGCACTCATTCTAGCTCTAACCCTAACTCAAGTCATTACCCTAACAAACCCTCAGTCTAAATTTGACCCTAACCCTAACCAGACACTAACTAGCCCTACCAGTAAATGTAAACCTAAACCTGAGCCTAACACTAGCTGTAGACCTAAGCCTAATCCTAAATATAGCTATAACTCTAGACTAGACATAAAAAAAACATGGGCCCTAGCCCTAACATAATCTTTAATGTAAAGCAAATACTAACCATATCCCTAGACCTAAAACTAGTCCTAATTCTGGCTTTCACCCTAAACATAACTCTAACCTGAAAACTGATCCTAACAGTAACACTAAACCTAGCTCTTAAATTGAACCTAACACAAAGCCAAAAACCTAACACTAGACATAGCCTTAATCCTACCCTAAAACTAGCTCTAATCTTAACCCCGGATCTTACATTACACAAAGCCTTAACCCTGGGCCTAAACCTAACAAAAAATCTATCCCTATTCTGAGGCCTAATCCTACCCTAAGCATAACCATAATTCTAAATGTAGCCCCACCCTAATCCTTGCATTAGACATAATCCAAACTCAAAACCTAACCCTTAGCCTAAACATAACCCTAGCCCTATTCATAAGCATAAACATAACCCTAGCCCTAATTCTAAATTTAACCTTAGTACTAACCCTAGATCTAAACCTAACATTACCCTACCCCTAACCCTAACCCTAATAATAACCCTATTTCTAAACCTAACCCTATCTCTAACCCTAATCATAAACTTTACTCTTCACTTAACCCTAAACCTAACCCTTGACCCTAATCCTAACCAGACATAAATAACCCTTACCATAAGTCAAAACTAAACCTATTTCTGAACCTAAACTTAACCCTAAAACTAATCTTACAACTAATCCAATACAATATTTTAAAACTAAACCTGATCCTAATGAAAACCCTAGACCTAACCCCAAACTTAACCCTAACCATAAACATAACCCTAACGTAGACCTGACACTAAACCTAACACTCTCCCTAGCCCTAACCATAGATTAAACCCTAACCCTTACTCTAACCCTAACCCTAACCATACCCCTAGCCCTAATTATAAACTTAATCTAGCCCTAACCCTAATATTAAACCTAGCCCTAACCCTAGTCCTAATATAGCCATATTTCTCTTCCTGACCCTTACCCTAGAATTAAGACAAACTATAATTCTAACATAAGAGCTATCTCTACTTCTAATCCTATCCCTTACTGGAACCCAAACCCAAGCCCTAACCCTACTCATAACACTTGCTTTAGCACTAACTCTACATCAAAACCTATCTCTAAAACTAACTCTATCTCTTACTGTAACCCTAACCCAAGCCCTAACACTAGTCATAATCCTTAGCACTAGCATTAACCTATCTCTAGAAATAACCCTAAACTGAGGCCTCAGCCTAACCCTGAAATTAGCTCTGACCCTATCTATTCCTAAAATTAGCCCTACCCTAGCCCTAGCCCTAAAATAAAACTAAGCCATACCCCTAACACTAACCTTTACCCTAGACCAAACTCTAACTCTACACCAGCCCTAACCTTAGCCCTAATTTGAAACTTAACTCTAAATTTAAACCTAACCAGACCCTGACTTATATCCATACACTAAACCTAGCTAACTTAAACCTAACCCTAACACTAGGCCTAGCCCTAAACTTAACTCTAAAACTAACCCTAATCATAACCCTACTTTTTACAATAGCCATAACCATAACTCTAGAACTAACCCTAATAAAAAACTAGCCCTAATCCAAGCTCTAACATGAGCTTTAACCATAAACCTAACTCTAACAATAGTCCTAACCTTAGCTCTAACCCTATAGCTTACCCTAAGCCAAACCCTCACCCTAACGCTAACCATATTCTTAGCAGTAATCTTTAGCTTAAACAAAACCTAACTCTATAAGTTGTCCTAACCCTAGGCTTCATTCTAGATCTAACCATAGCTCAAACCCTAATCCTATCCCTGACCATCATTCTGTCCCTTACACTAATCTTAACTCTAAATCTAAACCTAACTCTAAACCAAACCCTAACACGAGCCCTACTGGTAACCTTATACCTTAACCTAACCATAACACTAGCCCTATACCTAAAGATAATCCTCAATCTACCCATAAATTTAGCTGTAGACCTAAAGATAAACTAGACATAGCCTTAACAGTAATCCTTAACCTAATCCAAACTTTACCTCTACACCTGACCTTAGTCCTACTTCTGGCTTTAACCTAAACCATTAGCCTATCCCTTACACTAAGACTAACCCTAGCTCTAAACATCACCCTTACCCTAAAACTAACCATGAAACTACACCAATTTCTAGCATTAACTACAAACTAGTCTTAATCTTTACACTAGTTCTTACATTAACCATAGCCCTAACCTATCACAAAACCTAGCCCTAATTCAAGCCCTACTTTAGCTTTAAACCTAAAGCTAACCCAAACAATAAACCTAGCCCTAACTATAACCCTAAGCCCAAACCTAGACCTAGTCCTTACCATAACTCTACCCCTAATCCTAGGTCATACCCTATTCATTACCTAAGATAAATATAATCCTTACGCTAACCTTGGCAGAAACCTAATTTTAGCACTAGTCTTAATCTTATCTATTATTATAAATCTAACCTGAACCCTAAACCCAACTGTGTCATTACCCTATTCTTAAGTATAAGACTAATTTGAGCCCCAAACCTAAACCTTAACCTCACCCCAACGCTAAACTTGACCCTGACACTAATAATACCCATAGTTCTAAACCTGACTCTAGCAAGAAACCTAAACTTTACAATAGACCTAGCCATAAACCTAACCCTAAAACTATCCATAACCATACCCTAGACCTGCCATTAGCCCTAGCTCTAATCTAGCCCTAACCCGAACACAAAACTTAGCCCACATCCTAGCACCACATCCTAGGATGTGGGCTAAGTTTTGTGTTAGGGTTAAGTTAACTAACTTTAACCTTAATTCTCATTCTAGTCCTAAACTAGCTATATTCCTATTCTTTATCCTAAACCTAACCTAACCCTTAACCTAGCCTTAACCCTAGCCCTAACCCTAGGTCTAACCCTAACACTAATCCTAGCTTTAATCTAAGTCCTAATTTAGCTCCATCCCTTACCCTAATCCTAGCCCTAAGACTAACTTTCTCAAACTAGCCCTATACCTAGTTTTAACCCTACCCCTTACAATGATCATATACCTAGCCCTAAATGTAGCCCTAACCTAGCACTATACTTAGCCCTAACCTAGCACTATACTTAGCCCTATCACAAAACATAGATCTCAACCTAACTCTAAATTTAACCCTAACTCTAAGGTTAAACCTAACCATAACTCTACTCTTATTGCTAACCCTTAACCTAGGCTTAAATTTCACACTTCCTCTAGCCCTAACCCTAAGAGTCATCTTAAAACTAGCCCTAACTTACCCCTAGCACTAAAACAAAACAAAGTCATAGCTCTAACCTTAACCCTTAATCTTAACCAAACCCTAATCCTGCACCTAGCCCTAACCCTAGCCCTAATTTTAGTACAACACTAACCCGAAAACTAACCCTGACCCTGACTCTGAACCTAACACTAACCTTGGCTCTAAACATCATCATCACCATAAACCTAACCTTAACACTAGACAAGGACATAACCCTAAACCTATAACAAGCTGTAATCATAAACGTTACTTCATATATTAGCAATAGCCTTTACCCTAGCCCTAATCTAACCCAAAATGTAGACTTAATTTTAATTTGAAATCTAACTTTAATCCTAAACTTAAACCTAACCCTAACCCAAACACTAGCACTAATCCTATATATAACCTTATCCCTAACCTTAGGGCTAACCCTAACCATTACCCTAACGTTAACTCTAACATTTCTTATAACCCTAGGCCTAAACCTAAGCCTATACATTACACTAAACCAAATTTAAACCCTAAACCTAAACCTGTCATTACCCTAACACTAAATCTAACACTAATTACAGCCCTGCACTTAAGCACTAACTTAACCCCAACCCTAATCTTGACCCTGATTCTAAAAATAACCCTAGATTTAAACCTGACCCTATCAAAAACCTAACCCCTTCACTGGAATAAGTCATAAACCTAACACTAACTCTTTTCCTAACTGTAACCCTAAACCTGACATTAACCATAGCCCTAAAACTAGCCCTAAACTTATAACAAATCCTAGTCCTCATCGTAGCCCTAAACATAGCCTTAATCATCACCCTAACCCTAAGCCTTGTTCTAACACTAATACTAACCCTTGCCCTTGCCCTAAGCCTATCTATAATCACATACTTTACCCTAAATTAACCCCTAACTCTAACCCTAACCCTAATGGTAACCCTCGCTGTATTCTTAGCCCTAGCACTAACTCTATATCAAAATAAAAATCTGAATCTAACTTGATGCCGAATCCTAATCCTAAAACTA